>NC_090833.1:114741427-116056427 GCF_028021215.1 Eschrichtius robustus
ATAAATGAAAATGGAAACAACATTCCAAAATCTATAGATACAACAAAAACAGTTATAGGAGGGAATTTTACAACAATGCAGGTGTATCTCTTGAAACGAGAAAAATCTCAAATAAACAATCTAACCTTACACCTAAAGGAAATAAGAGTAAGAAACAAAACCCAAAGTAAGTAGAAGGAAGGAATAATAAAGATCAGAGTGGAAATAAATAGAGACTAAAAAAAAAAAAAAACAATAGAATAGGTCAATGAAACTAATGGCTGGTTCATTGAAAAGATAAACAAAATTAATATAACTCAGGAAGAAAAGAGAGAGGGTCTAAATAAATAAAATCAGAAAAGAAGAGTAAAAGTTACAACTGACACCACAGAAATACAAAGGATCATAAGAGATTACTACAAACAATTATTCACCAATAAAATGGACAACCTTGAAGAAGTAGATAAAACTCCTAGAAACATACAATTTCCCAAGACTGAATCAGGAGGAAATAGAAAACATGAAATGACCAATTACTAGTAATGAAATTGAATCCATAAAACAAACAAGCAAAAACTCCCAACAAACAATAGCCCAGGACTAAACAGCTTCACAGGTGAATTCTACCAAACATTTAGAGAAGAGTTAAAACTTACGATTTTCAAACTAATCCAACAAATTGAAGAGGAAGGGAACACTTCCAAACTCATTCTACAAGGCCACCATTACCCTGATACCAAAACCAGACAAAGACACCACGGGGTGGGGGGGGGGGGGGGAATTACAGGCCAATATTCAATATTCATGATAAATACAGACACAAAAATCCTCAACAAAATGCAAGCAAGACAAATTAAACAATACATACAAAGGAGCATAGACCATTATCAGGTGGGTTTATCTCGGGGATGCAAGGATGGTTCAATAACTACAAATCAATCAATGTATAACCATACTTAAAAAGAGAAAGATAAAAATCATACAATCATTTCAGTAGATGCATAAAGTTCTTTTGACAAAATTCAACATCAATTTATTATAAAAACTCTCAACAAAGTGGGTATAGAGGGAACATACCTCAATGTAATAAAGACCATATATGACAAACCCACAGTTAACATTATTCTCAATTGTTAAAAGCTGACAGCATTTCCTCTAAGACCAGGAACAAGACAAGGACATCTACTCTCACCACTTATATTCAACATGGTATAGCAAGTCCTAACCACAGCAATCAGACAAAAAACAATCCAAATTAGAAGGAAGAATAATGCTATCACTGTTTGCAGGTTACATGATACTATATACGGAAATCCTAAAGATGTCACCATAAAACTATTAAAACTAATAAGTGAATTCAGTAAAGTTGCAGGTTACAAAATTGATATACAGAAATCTGTTGCATCCCTATACACTTAAAAACAAACTATCAGAAAGAGAAATTAAGAAAACAATCCCATTTACAATTGCATCAAAAAGAAAAAAATACCTAGAAATAAATTACATTTATTTAATTTAAATTAAATAAGAGTACAGGTCTTTTACCTGTACTCTTAAAAGTATAAAACATTGATGAAAGAAATTAAAGACTACACATGTAAGTGGAAAGATACACTGTGTTCACGGATTGGAAGAATTAATATGGTTAAGATGTTAATAATACCCAAGGCAATCTACAGAATCAACACAATCTCTATCAAAAAACCAATAGTATTTTTCCCAGAAATAGAGCAATAATCCTAGAATGTGTATGAAACCACAAAAGACCCTGAATAGCCAAAGCAATCTTGAGAAAGAACTACAAAGCTGGAGGTATCATGCTCCCTGATTTCAAACTATACTTCAAACCTACAGTAATCAAAATAGTATGGTCCAGGCACAAAAACAGGCAGATAGATCAATGGAACAAAATAGCTTGGAAAAGAACACATGCTTATGTGGTAAATTAATCTATGATAAAATAGGCAAGAACATAAAATGAGGAAAAGACAACCTCTTCAACAAGTGGTGTTGGGAAAACTGGACAGTTACATGCAAAAGAATGAAACTAGACCAGTTTTTTACACCATATACAAAAAATAAGCTAAAAATAGATTAAAAACTTAAATGTAAGTCCTTAAACCATAAAATTCCTAGGAAAAGACGTAGGCAGTAAGCTCTTGATGTCATTTGTTGGATCTATCTCTTCAGGCAAAGGAAAGGAAAGCTAAAATAAACTAATAGGACTGCATCCAACTAAAAAGATTTGCACAGCAAAGCAAACCATGAACAAAACAAAAAGGCAGCCTACTGAATGGGAGAAAATGTTTGCAAAGGATATGTCTGATAAGAGGTTAATAACCAAAATATACAAAGAACTCATACAACTTAACATCAAAAAAAAAAAAAGCCCGATTTAAAAATGGGCAGATGACCCGAATAGCCATTTTTCTAAAGAAGACACAGAATGACCAACAGACATATGGAAAGATGCTCAACATCACTAATCATCAGGAAATGCAAATCAAACCACAATGAGATGTCACCTCACACCTGTCAGAATGGCTATTATCAAAAAGACAATAAATAACAAGTATTAGCAAAAATGTGAAGAAAAGAGAACACTTGTGCACTGTTGGGTGGGACTGTAATTTGAAGCAGCCACCATGGAAAATAGTATAAAGAGTCCTCAAAAATTAAAAATTAGAACTACTGTATGATTCAGCAATTCCACTTCTCATACTTACCTGAAGAAAACAAAAAAAGTAATTCCAAAAGAGATATGCACCCATGTGTTTACTGCAGCATTATTTGCAAGAGCCAAGATATGGAAGCAACCTAAGTGTCAACTGATAGATGAATGATAAAGAAGATGTGGTATATACATATACAGTGGAACATTACTCAGCCATAAAAAAGAATGAAATCTTGCCATATGCAACAACATGGTTTGATCTAGAGGGTATTAAGCTAAGTGAAATAAGTCAGACAGATAAGGACACATATCACGTGATCTTACTTACATATGTTATCATAAAAAACAAAACAAATAAGCAAGACAGAAACAGAATCATAGATACAGAGATGAAACTGGAGTTTGCCAGAGGGCAGGAGGATGAGGGAATGAGCAAAATAGGTGAGGAGGATTAAGACGTAAAAACTTCCAGTGGGGGCTTCCCTGGTGGCGCAGTGGTTGAGAGTCTGCCTGCCAATGCAGGGAATACGGGTTCGAGCCCTGGTCTGGGAAGATCCCACATGCCTCAGAGCGACTGGGCCCGTGAGCCACAACTACTGAGCCTGCGCGTCTGGAGCCCGTGCTCTGCAACAAGAGAGGCCGCGATAGTGAGAGGCCCGCGCACCGCGATGAAGAGTGGCCCCCGCTTGCCGCAACTAGAGAAAGCCCTCGCACAGAAACGAAGACCCAACACAGCCAAAAATAAATAAATAAATAAAACTAAAAATAAAGGAATTCCTCAAAAAAAAAAAATTTAAAGAGGTACAAACTTCCAGTTAAAAAATAAATAAGTCATGGGGATGCAATATACAGCACAGGGAATATTGTCAATAATACTGCAATAAATTTGTATGAGGACAGATGGCTACTAGACTTACTGTAGTGATCTTATCATAATATATTTAAATGTTGAATCACTATGTCGTACACCTGAAATTAATATAATACTATCTGTCAACTATATGTCAATAAAAATAGAAACAAGGACTAAAAAAGGACTAAATTACTTATTTTCAAATAACAGAATTTTTTTGTTCAAATAAGCAATAAGTGTGTTTTCTGCCTATTGACTGGATTTTGTTGCTCTGTTCCTTACAGAGAAGGATCTGTTCACATAGATGGGTCAAGGAAAAGGATATTTTTGGACCAAATGAGCATTTTATTTTAGTTTTCATTTTATCTCCTTGAAGCCTCTGATGCTCTTTTTTTTTAATTCCTGAGAGCTGACACAGGAAGACAGGCCTGGAGCACTTCCACAGGGGAAATCTTTTCTCTCCAGAAACATTAGGATTGAACTAAAGGTCAAACTACTGAGGCTTAGATGGAAGCCTGGAATTTCTCCCACTATGCCTTGGCCTTCTTTATCTAAACCCATCTCCCATCATATTCAAAGTACTAAATAAAATACAGAGGGCTGAAGTTCAATATACCTCAGCTTGTGGGAAAAGGTGCTAAAATGTCCACTGGCCCACGATGTGATAAGCAGCTTAGACCTGCCTACAGCTGAGGCAGAGGGGTCTCCAACTTAGGAAGGCTCATCACACCAGGGCACGATTTGGTCAGGTTGGGGCAAAGCATCCTCCCAAGAAAAGAACCAGTTTGTTCAGGGATCCTAAAAGGTGGTTAACTCTGGCAAGGAAAGCTTCAGGATTTTGTTCCCTATCTATTTATCCTTCTCTTTCCACCAGAAACTCAATTCACATTTTGTTACCTTGCTAGTGCCCTAATGTGTTAGGCTGAATAATGGCCTCCATAGATGTCCATATCCTAGTCCCCAGAACCTGTGAACAGGTTATCCTACATGGTAATAAGAACTTAACAGATGTTGTCAAGTTAAGGATCTTGAGATGAGGAGATAATCCTGGATTACCCAGGTGGGCCCAATGTAATTACAAGGGTCCTTGTAAGACAAGAGGGGATGGGGAGAGGAGCATAAAAGGTGATGTGATGTGGGGCTCTGATTCAAGGAATGGAGTAGCCTCTAGAGTTGGAAAAAGAAAGACAAGGTGATTCTCTCCTAGAGCTTCAGAAGGACCAGGTCCTGCTGATACCTTGGTTTTCATCCCGTAAGACTCATTTCAGACTTCCGACATCCAGAACCATAAGATACTAAATTTGTGTTGTTTGAAGTTACTAAGTGTGTGGTAATATGTTACAGCAACAATAGGAAACTGATATATCTTAAAATTCTTTTGAAAACTGTGGAACAAGGATATTTAATGTAGACCTTATTATAGTCCTATTATAACTTATATAATTCAGGTTCTAATGTCTATAATTGGGAAAAAACATATATCAACAGGTGAGCAGAAACCCTTACCAAATGTGTATACTACATATTACATTTCACAGATTTATTCTACTTGATCTTTATGACAAGTGTGCAAAGCAGGTAGGGAAGATACTCAAGTTCCTTTTATATTTCTAGAAACTGAGGTGCAGAATGTTTCAGTCACATAGCTGAATTCAGATGGAGAACCAGTTCAAAGCTCAAATTCTTGCACTCCACCCCAGACCTACTGAATCAGAATCTCTGCAGGAGACTCTTATGCACATGGATGTTTGAGAAGCCCTGGTCTGGAGCAGCCTGCGGGTTGATGTTGTGAATAAAGTATTATTGGAATACACGCATGCCCTTTCATTTATGTATCTTCCATGATGGTTTTTGTAACAAGGACACAGTTGAGTAGATGCGTCAGAGACTTTATGGTCTGCAAAGCCTAAAAGGTTGATTCTCTGACCCTGTGCAGCAAAAACGTGCCGACTTCTGGTGAGGATACAGTACAATCTAAAACTGGGAGGTAAATGAATAATGGTTTTTCAGGATGATACGACAAATGGCCAAGAAAATGGTTATAAGATAACTAACACATTAGCCAACTACTTGTTTCTGAATATGTCCCTTTTTCCTGCATTTCTGAATGTACTGGAGCTCATTCCATAAAAACCCACTGGAATTCAGAATTAGAACATGATAATAACCCAATAATGAGTCCATTTAGCTTGCTAAAGTGTGTTAAAATAAAATCATATTTCTGTTACTACAATTAGCGCACTGAAATAAATCTGAAATGCAATGTTAGAATGAGATAAGCCTTTCTAATGGAGAAAAATACACTTTTACAGCTTTAAACTGATATGAACCAGAAACGCACAATAAAAAATGACCCCGCGGGCTTCCCTGGTGGCGCAGTGGTTGAGAGTCTGCCTGCCAATGCAGGGGACACGGGTTCGAGCCCTGGTCTGGGAGGATCTCACATGCCGCGGAGCAACTAGGCCCGTGAGCCACAACTACTGAGCCTGCGAGCCACAGCTACTGAGCCCGTGTGCCACAACTACTGAGCCTGCGCGTCTGGAGCCTGTGCTCCGCAACGGGAGAGGCCGCAATAGTGAGAGGCCCGCGCATCGCGATGAGGAGTGGCCCCCGCTTGCCGCAACTAGAGAAAGCCCTCGCACAGAAACGAAGACCCAACACAGCCAAAAATAATAAAATAATAAATAAATAATAAATAAATTTAAAAAAAAAATTTCCGTTCCCAATTCTTAAAAAAAAAAAAAAAAAAAATGACCCCGCACATTATTTTAGCCCTTTCATGAATGCGTTGCGAATTACATTTTCTCTAGCATTATCAAGAAATACAATAGTTTAATATTGGAATCAATATTCACATACTATTTACACAACCCATACTATGCTTTCATATCACAATTCTTATTAAGGCCATGCCCCTAGCATGGAAATAACTTTATTGGGAATAGGAGATTTGATGGGATCATAACAAAAAAAGAGAGTTTTATCTATGTATCTCACACATGTAGGAAATTGCCATTCAAGTAAAAGCCAAAAAGTTTGGAGTAACGCTAGAAACTCTGCTGGTTTCTCATTTCAAAAGTAGGCTTGGTTCAGAAAGGGAAAAAAATAAAATCACTGCTTATTGGAAATTTACAATCAAGGAAAACAACTTTTCTCCACCACCACTGACACCTCTCCTTGAGTTGTTTCAAGATATAATTTTCAAACCAAAAAACTGACATTGATTACATTCAAGAATTATTCTGGGAAGTTGGAAAAATCAATAACAACAATAATAAAATATATTTATGGCCGTCTGATATACAGTATATTATAAAATTCACTTAGATGTGCTGAGGTTCCCATCTTACCAGACTCCTCGCTAATAGAGGGAGAGTACAGTTCTACTTCATAGGCTGGTTATGAGGACAAAGTGAGTTTTTATATATATATATATATATATATATATATATATACACATACATACACACAGCTCTTAACGACAGTGCCTGTCACACACTGAGGTCTCAGTGGACGCTAGCTTTCATTGTTTTGATTACTGGTAATACAAAAATGTAATGGAAACAATCAAAAATGACTCCATTACAGTAAAACTTCAGACAATATGCTATTACTTTGGGGCATAATACTGTTGATTTACTTTTCTATTAGTCTTCAGCAGGAAGAGAAACCACGGCTGAAAGATAGGAATTGTGGGTCAGATGCCTGGGTGCACATGGGGAGGAGGGGTTAGGGGAGATTTGGAACTACATCACTGAGATATTTTGTTACATTGCTTTTTGTTCTATGAAGTTTGCTTTAAAATTAAAAGTTGACTCTTGGATTTTTATTAGTCTATAATAACAGTTTGCTTGCAGCACATTAATAGAAACAATTTCTCTCGAACAAATAAGTGATATTAGAAGTTATATACACATACATCTATGCTACTTAAAAATAATATAAACAGAACAATCCTCTAGAAAAATAATCAGATTAATTTAATTTTCTTTAAAATAATTTGATACTTGATGTAATTTTTTTTTTAAAAACTAAAGCACTACTTTTAAAATATGTTGATATATTTCTCCTTGTTTAAGTCATTTTAGAAAAAAATATATTTGCTGTGTTAGTATTAACTAAAAATTAAAGCAAGAAGATCCCATTATATTTTCTAAACATTTTCTCTTTTGACTTCATTTAGAATTACAAACTGTAACGTGCTTTGCAGCTAAAACATGAAGGTGTGCTTTGAAATGGCATTGTAACTGGGAAACATTTTCCAAACAAATTTGTCTGTGTTTATCTGTTGATCCGAGATCTTGCTTTTAACTTTTCTCCCTATCCTCACCATTCTCAGCTCTCAAAGGAATAATACAAGGAATAGAAATATAGTTTAAAATCTTTCTTAGCATGAGATGCTGGTAATACTCAACAAACTCTAAAATAAACAGCTGACGGAGAGAGTAAGTGGAAGCATGAACAACCATCAAAGGTTCCCACACATACTTGGAAAGCTGCGAGGGCCACAGATAAAATGAAGCTCAGCAGGAACCCACGTATAGGCACATCCCTGAGGGGATGATGGCTTTGGAAATGTCCTATTTCAAGAATGTCTCTGATGCCACAGGGTCTCTTTCTTAGCCAACCAGGGTCATGAGTTCATTTGACCCCAGTGAGAGGCACTAACAGAGCTGGTCACATCACACCCAGCTGTGAGACTCCCAGGAGAAGCCGCGTGTCTGTGATACGGAAAGGGAACCATTGCCAGGGCAGTGGCCGCATGATGGCTTTGCCCTCCATTCCCCATGTTTGGGGAGTTCAAATGTCAGCAGTGACATGAACACAGTGCATACATTTACACCGAAACCACCTCAACTCCCAATATTAAAAAAAATACAGACCCCCCCCCCCCCGCCTCCCCAACTATAAGGAAAAAATAGCACAATTAGGAGAAACATTGAAAGAGGCAGCATGGAAAATAAAGTACTCATAAGCAGAAAAAGAAGAAAATCTCCTCTTACTCCACCCTAGAACAAGCTTATTGCAAAGAACCTCCCCTATCCCCTTGCCCAATGCCCTGCCAAATGGGGAGGGTGGCGCTTAGGAAATCTATAACTTGTGTCCCCAAAGGAGTCATTAAAAACGTCATATCTGGGAAAGGAATCAATCTAAAATTAGAAAAGAAATGCTTTTTCATCTATGTTGTCCAACAGAAATATAATGAGAGCCAGATATGCAATTTAAAAATTTCTAGCTGTTACATAAAGAGTAAAAAGTAACAGGTGAAATTAATTTTAATTGTATATGTAATCCAGTATGTACTCAATGTTATAATTTCAAAGTGTAATTAATGTTAAAAAATTACTGTTGTTTTAGTATCTTTTTTGGTACTGTTTACAAAATCCAGTGTGTATTTCACACTTACAGCACATGTCAGTTTGGACAAGCCTGCTTTCAAGTGCTCAATAGCTACATGTGAACAGTGGCTACCATATTGGAAAATGCAGTTTTAAATTTTAAAACTATGTTGATTTCATATTAAAAAGAGAGAATTGTCATTTCTGTATTTATTGTCATGCTCAGAAATTTCTTCCCCAGCTTAAGAACATTCGATCTTTTTTCAGTGACTTTATGTTCATTGTTTTATTTCATCTAAATCTTTATTGCAACTGTTGTGTATTTGGGATAAGGTATTTGCCAGAGACAATTATCTATCGAGTTTCTAATCACTTGTCCCTAGACCTTTTGTTGATTCAATTCATCATTTATCCACCAATTGAAATTTACTTTATCACATACTGCAACATTTTACATACATTAGTCTGTTTTTTAGCCATTGTATTCTATTGCATTGGCATATCTTTCTAATTTCCAGCCAAGACTATTTTAATTTTTGCAGCTTTATAAATTAACGTCTTTCTTAGACACTCGACACAGCCTCCACTTGTGTGTGGACTGCAGGAGAGGGCAATGCTGGTGCTGCTTTTCTTGGTCTAGATAATATATTTCAACACTTAAGTTTGTCTTAGTGTTGACTTGACATATCAGTCAGTTAAAACCCCCAGACTTTCACACATGGACTGTAGTTTTGCCAAGTTTCCTTAAATTGTGGGATTAAAAAAAAAAAAACACATTACTGCAGGGCAATATGTTCTCTGATACTAAATTATCTCCTTTTCATTTTGGATGATGAGTCGATCCTTTAAAAACCTAATGTTGAAGTAAGTGTCCAATGTATTGACTGTTTGCTTCAGCTTTGTCTTGCCTAAAAATTAAGTGAATATGCTTTTAGATAGTAATAAAATTATAAGATAACAACGGAATAGAACATGTGAGACCTGAGGAAGAGCCAGTTATACAGCAGTATAGTTTAGCATTTATATTCCTCTTAGGTTGATACCAACTTATTAAAATAGACCCTTTCAACTATTTTTCAATAAATTAATACTTACAGACATGTAATTCACATCTTCTACTCAATTTTATCTGTAAGAGTTAGAAACTTAGAGGTTTAGACGAAATCCTGTATATTCTTTGACATTGCTTTGATCTAGTCAAGATAATCTTTCTTGAAAAGAAAATGAAATTAATTGGGCATTAACATTCTTCATGAGACATTCTTGCTCTTCACTAGCATTTTGTATTTTCTTAGTATTCAAACTTCTTTTATTTAGTAACATAGCTTAAAATTTCCTAGGACATTTACTTCCTTTAGCTTAGTGTTCTAGCACCCATTTGTCTTTTCCACCATTTTGAAAGTGCCACAAAAATTCATTTTATTTCCATTATTACTTTAGGATTAACATTAGTGGTTCTGTTCTTACACATCGAGGAATCTTTTGGTGTCCTGAAACGGAAATAATCCAGACTTGGAAATGTGTTCCTCTTTAGAGTCATCATTAGTTTCTCACTATCGACTCAGCCAACCAGTACTTACGACCAAAGCCATACATCACTAATAGTGCGAGTCTGAGAAAATGAAGATTAGGAGGTGAATTTCGCTTATTCTCTATAATCTACTAATTCTGTGCCACCTTCATTAAGCTCTTCTCTATGTACTTCAACCTAAAAACAATCCTTAAGTTCTTTTGATCACTTTTGGCATTCTTCAGAAATATCAGTTCTGTACCTTTCGAATGTTACTCTAAAACGTTTTCCTCAGAGTATTTAATCACCATCTTAACACTATTATATTAACAGCTGTTATCAGAACACCACTTAGAAAGAGAACTAAAATTTTTGAGGGGAAAACACTCTAACAAAGCCTTGGGTATTGAATGTGAGACACCAAGGATCTTAGTCTTTTGCAGAAATTTTCTCTGTAACATAAGGTGATAATTTTGTGTTAATCCCCAAACAGAAGGAAAACAAAGAGACAGTATAAGTAAAGTGTATGGAGCTCCAAGAATAGTTCACAATATAACCTCACCATGTAAAGCACAGAAATTTTGAGACAGTCCCTCAGCTCTTATATTTCATACAATTGAGGAGTCCACACAAAGTTTATCCAAATTCCCAGCAAGCAGGTCCCATTTAACATCTAAGTTATATGTTGGTTATATAATAAAAAAAAATCATGTACCTAAACCTTGAGGAACCATGCTCATTATTTCTTTAAGCTTCTTGGAAAGTTATCTAACCATTAATTATTCACCTTTTCTTTTTTAATACAAATGCCACTAATCATGGTTAAATTTTCCATTTCTGGGTCTTCACAGAGATGGAGTCCTGACATTTTTCTTCTGATACTCAAAAGCTCTGGGCTCTTCGTAGTTCCAATAACTGTGTCTCAATAATTAGGAGACTAAGTAGTTGTCATTTTATAGCTTAAAAAATAAAAATAAAAAAGCCACTTGACAAAAGAAAAATATAATCAAGTAGCTTAACTCTCAACACACAGGTACTTGTTATCATAGAAAGCTCTGTGCTAGAACACCTCAAAAAGAGAGGACCCTACGAGGGTCCCATTTGCTTGGGTCATCTACGTGTCTGAATTGAGCTGTAACTGTCAATCCATTTCATTAAGAGTTTTTGCGTAAATGTGTGGACCGTTATGTCTTTGCAAGAGGTTTCCTAAGGCAAACTTACAGCGTAACCTGTGTAACTACCTCTTTGACTTCTATTGAAATATCTAATTCAAATAGCATTCACAGTGCTGGGGGGAAAATGTCAGAATGTTTAAGAAGAAAAAGAAAAGATTTCTGAACTCAGATTCACAGGCACAACTTAACATTTTATACGGTCATTGTACTACCTATGTACAAAGAGGTAGAAATGAAATGTCTGATTTTAAGAACTGTTTTTCTCTAGTACTATACTTTCCTTTTGCTACAACATGTGTCTATACCACACCAAGTAACACCAATTAAATAAGTGACACTCATAGATAGATTTGCCAACAACAAAAATGATCTTGGATGTTTGGAAACTATGCAATTCAAGAAAGGAAATTACCAAGCAGTTCCCTGGTGACGCAGTGGATAAGACTCCATGGTACCAATGCAGGGGGCCTGGAAGTAGACCCCACATGCAACTAAGAGTTCACATGCCACAACTAAGGGGCCCGTGTGCCACAACTAAGGAGCTCGTGAGCTGCAACTAAGTAGCCTGCCTGCCGCAACTAAGACCCGGCACAACCAAATAAGTAAATAAATAAATATTTTTTTTTAAAAAGAAAGGAAATTACCTAAGAATAAATGTCACATCAAAAGCAAAAGTAAATTCCAGAAAAATTTTAGGCAATAGATTCAACAAGATTAAGTAAAATCTTACATATATAATGCTGCAGCATAAATTCATCAAGTGAGAAAAATGAGATCAGAGTGTGAAACTACTGAGAAAAAAAAAAATACTTGCTGAGTCTAAAAACATACTGGATGCGGTGCAAAGCAGATCTATTTACACTCAAGTGAAACAAAACATTCTTAAAAAGGCAAGACATTTAAAATCACTCATGTAAATATTCTAGGTGAGAGATGAATCAAAATAAAGAATTCTAGAATGTATACAAGTAATGGTGTCAAAGATAGACAGTGAGCAGAAACCCTAAAATATAAAATCAACTCCCAAAGTATCTTATTGTAGTTATAAAAATGTGATTTCAAAAATAATTATTAACACAAAAATTCAAAATTTATTTTATTTTTGCTATATTCACTAGTTTGTTTCATTTTTTAAATTTCACATGTAAGTGATACCATACATTATTTGTCTTTCTCTGTCTGACTTATTTCATTAAGCAGAATACCCTCCAAGTCCATCCATGTTGCTGCAAATGACATTATTTCATTCTTTTTTATGGCTGAGTAATATCCCATTGTATATATGTACCACATCTTCTTTATCCATTCATCTGTTAATGAACACTTAGGTTGCTCCCATGTCTTGGCTATTGTAAATAATGTTGCTATGAACATTGGGGTGCATGTATCTTTTCGAATTAGTGTTCTGGGGTTTTTTGGATAAATACCCAGGAGTAGAATTGCTGGGTCATATGGCAGTTCTATTTTTAGTTTTTCAGGAACCTCCATACTGTTTTCCACAGTGGCTGCACCAACTTATATTCCTATCAACAGAGCAATAGGGTTCCCTTTTCTCCACATCCTTACCAACACTTGTTATTTGTTGTCTTTTTGATGATAGCCATTGTGACAAGTGTGAGGTATACCTCATTGTAGTTTTGATTTGCATTTACCTGATGATTAACGATGTTGAGCATATTTTCATGTGTCTCTTGGCCATCTGCATGTCTTTTTTGGAAAAATGTCCATTCAGGTCTCCTGCCCCTTTTTCAATCACGTTGTGTGCTTTTTTGATGTTGAGTTGTATAGGCTGTCTATATATTTTGAATATTAACCCATTATCAGTAATATCATTTGCAAATATTTTCTCCCACTCAGCATTTCAATTCAAATTCCCATTCATTTAATAAACTATTAATATAAAATTCAAAATTTATAGTGAATATTTTAGTAATATGAATCCAAAATCTCAAATTCTAAATTATACTAAAATTAGAATGAGAGAAAGGGAAAAACACTATATTTCTATTAAATAGAAAAATTAAAAGTTTTCATTAAATTAAGGTCATGCTTTACTCTTTCATGTTTAGTAAAATTTCAAAATGAATTAAAACTAACACTAATCTATGAAAAATTAAATATTTTGATTTCTAAACCTATATATTTTATTTAAGTGTGTGGTTTTGACATTAACATAGAGGCCGCTTGCATCATTTCTATCCTTGATAGTGTAAAATTTTAAGACTCAGCTAATTGGTCTGATTAGTTTTATTGCCCAAAAGTGAAAAAAGTTCTTTCATATATGTTTTCAGGATGATAAAAGTTTGACACCCACAATTTATTTTACTGCAGAATCACTGAATCAAAATTCTTCTGAGTGATCATCTAATGAAGTGATCACCATTGGATTACCTGCAAGACGAAAACTCTTCAAAGCTTCCAAATGGGATTTCCAACCACAGTGGGGGAAACATAGCCTGTGAATTCATCTTGCACATGGTTACTAATCTTAGAAAATATTTTTAAAAACTGTATCCTTGAAAAGGTCAAGATGAGAAAATAATTTTACTGTAGCCCCCTTTCCTTTTCTTACAGATGGACTTAGCCCAGAATGTACCAAGTTGAGTCATAAGTAACAGGGGTCTTCTTTTTCTTAAGGAGTATGGATGTCAGTCTATTCAGATATTCAAAAATTATATCATTTATTTTTCTCTTTATTTGCAAAGTTTTATTGAAAGCGATAATTTCTGTAGGTGTGTATCAACCAGCAAAAAGCAGGCATAAACCCTTTTTCTCAAACATGGAATTTAGAGTAGAAAGCATTTGGAGGTCTGTACAATTCAATTCTGTACAATCAAAGCCCTCTTTAAATTTAAGGTTATTTTATAAATAACTGGCGGCTCTGGTAGGGTTGGAGTGCTCCTACAGCTCTCTAGGAAAATTTTTGGCAGAAAATACTTGTTGACTATTGTATCACATCCTGAAATAGATGTACTTTTTCCTTTGATTTTTAAAAAATGCTAGTGACTAACTAAATATTGTGAAAGTACCATCCCTGCTTTCTTCAAACATTTTTTCCATATTTCATCCCATCTTCTTTGAAGAATTTTGATACATCAATTATAATGACAGCTCTATTAACGGCCTCCAATAATTTTTCCAACTATTTTTTATTTCCTTGTCTCACTATAATCAACTGTTGAGTACAATTCACTTCTTCAGTAGACTATTCCAAACAGAGAAAAGAAAATCTAACATTTTTAGTCTTAGCCTAGTCCTGTCCAACAATGAACAAATCACACAATACAGCTGAAAAAAAAAGGCTTATATTATCAAAAGCCTTGCATTCCAAAAATAACCAAAAAGGGGAAAAAAGGAAGAACCTCCTTAAAGTGTTACATTCCAAGACAAGCCATGGAAAAGAGGAAAGGTTCTTACGTTTCAAAGATGGAAACATCCTACCAATTCATGGTCAAATTTGAATTAAAATTATATCATTTATTTTTCTCTTTGACAAGTTCTTTCCTTCAGAAATTTAAAAAAAAATTTTTTTTTAATTTACCATGCTAAAATGTTTATGAGTTTTTCTTTTGACCCTTTTCTTGAAATCCCACCAAGATCTGCATCCTTGGTCTCACCCAGTGAAGCCAATGAACTGACCTCAACCCTCTCCCTCCTTGAGAGCTTTGCCCTTCTGCTCAGACCTCCAGGCCTTGGCTGCCTTTGGTCAGTCCAACCAGGCAGTGAATTGAGTCTTGACTCCTTTTGGTTCTCAGCCATTGGATTCACTTCTATCTCACAGTCATTTGAACTGTTTCAGTCCAGAGTCACTTGTTCTTCAGCACTGAGAGGCATTACTGAGAGACTGATGTCTGTCTCTATTAAGTGGTTTGTCTGCAGAGTTGCAAAAATTTTGAGTGACAAAGCTACCCACTACTCAACCGGATCACTGGACTGCTGTTTACAAGATGTGAGCCACGTTTCAGCTGAAGAGTTTACAAGTGGCCCTGAGTCACGTCCTGTGCTGTGATATTGTCTTGATTCATCTGTTGAAGACATCTTCATATTGTTTTCTCTGTGAGTGTCCGTTCTTATGCAACTCGGGACAACCAATACTAGGACCATTCCCTGGCTTCTCCCCCAAATCTTGTTATCTGCATTTGGCCAAGTGAAATGCCAAAAATGACCCAACCTTAGGTTGGACTATGATTTGCCTTCTTTAGAGGTACTTCTTCAAACCTGTACTCCAAAAACTGTAAGACGCTGATGAGAGAAATCAAAGATGACACAAACAGATGGAAAGATATACCTTGTTCTTTGATTGGAAGAATCAATGTTGTTAAAATGACCAAGGCAATCTACAGATTCAATGCAATCCCTAACAAATTACCCATGCCATTTTTCACAGAATTGGAAAAAAAAATTTTTTTTAATTTGTATGGAAACACAAAAGACCTTGAATAGCCAAAACAATCTTGAGAAAGAAGAACGGAGCTGGAAGAATCACACTCCCTGACTTTGGACTATACTACAAAACTACAGTAATCAAAACAGTATGGAATTGGCACAAAAACAGACACATAGATCAATGGAACAGAATAGAGAGCCCAGGAATGAACATGCACGCCTATGGTCAATTAACCTATGACAAAGGAGGCAAGAATCTACAATGGAGAAAAGATAGTCTCTTCAGTATGCAGTGCTGGAAAAACTTAAATATATATAACTGAATCACTCTGCTGTACACTTGAAACTAAAGTAACATTGTAAATTAACTATATGTTAATAAAAAAAAAAAAGACCCAACCTTAGGTCAGCCTGGGATCTGAGTTCTTTAGAAGTATCTCTTCACTTTTACGTGGAGAGATCAATGATATGCCTTAATTGTAATGCTCTAAAAATTCCTAGAGTCTTATTTATTTTAGTATTTAAAAATCTACTTAAAGAATTCTATTCTTCTAGGAGGTTAAGCACTCATACTGTACATAGACCACTTGCTATTGTATTCACTAGATTTAGTTAGTTCTCAAGAGGAGTCTATATATCTCTTGACATGTTAGTTCCAATAGGGCATAAAACGCCAAAGACAAAATAAAATTCTACCAGGAAAAATATCCTTCATCTAAGAAATTAATTACCATCTAATGGATGGATATGTCTATTACATGGTTGAAATGATTCAGAAATATCTAATACTTATTACAAAGAGATACTTTAGTTGATTCTTGGGATAACAGGATTCTGTAGGTAACTTCTACAAGAAATTATGAAATCCTCAATTCCAGAATCCTCCCCTGGAATCATGAACAGATTCTAAAATTTTGACACTTAATATTGCTTTACAGAAGGCCCCTACTCTAGGCATACTGAATTATGCCAAGCCTTATTTTCACTGATGGATAAAAACAAGAACGTGGGTTTGGGTCCTTCCTCAGAAAACAAGAATTCATTCCTAACTACCGCTAATCTAAGCCTTTACTCCGTAGTCTTTTGCTAAGTCATTTCCTCCTGCCTGGAAAATGTAAAGATTTCTTATTCACATCCATATTCAACACCTGCATAGACCAGGAAATGTCACTGCAATTTTGAAAGGTATATACATCTTCAACTTTACTATTGCCAATTCTTCTCCAAAATATCAGTATCAACTTATACTTAACAGGTAGTTCCACTTCATTTTTAAATCCCTAATTTAACATTTAAACTGACAATTAATACTTAATTATACAATTTTACGATTGATACTTATTTAGGTTTACACAATGTCAGATATTTTAGAAATTCTTTTGCTCACTCTTTTTTCTTTGTTCACTATTGAACTGTGTAGATTCAATTACTTGTTGCTTATTTCAACATGGGTGTATAATTTTTAAAATGTATGTTTTGTTGCTTCATGAAAATATTTTGTATTTGATCTTGAATGAGTTTTTCTCATATAGTTGACAGTTGACAATTATTTAATTCAGGTCTTTGGAAGTATTATTCATTATATATTCAAGGATTTTTGTTTGTTAATAAAAATAGATGTCCCCTATTTAACCTTATGTAGATAATCTATATTTTCTCTCTAGAAGCTTCTAACATTTTCTCATTATTATTGACATTATACAGTTTCACTATGAGGTGTCAATGCATGACTGCTTTTATTTATCATTATTTATCATTTTATTTATCATTTTTTCTAAATCTGAAATCTTGTTAGTTTCTTTAATTAAAAAAATACATTGTCTTTAAATATTTTCTTACCTTCATTTGCTCTATTCTCTTCTTCTTAAACTCCTACTAGACATATTTTTAGAACCTCTCTTCTACTCCCTTTTATTTTTAAATTGTAATTCACATCTTTCCTATATTTATTCTGTAGTTCTATAGATTAAGCTCCCAATTCATTAATTTCATCCTCTGTTTTCAGTCTAATGTCGAACTCTTCCAATTTTTTTTTAATTTCAAAGACCATATTTTAATCTCTAGAATTCCTCTTTGATTCTATTTACAAGCCAGTTATTCTGTTTTATAATGTTTAGATCTTGCCATTAGATTTCTTTTCCTTCTTTTTGCCCTTTGAACAATTAAATCTCATTTAATTGGCAATCTATTTGCATTTTTCTATTATATAATCCATACGGCAATATATTACTGTTTTTTGTTTTTGTGGACTCTTTCTCAAGGCAATTTGCTTCCATATGAGCTTTGTAATTCTAGAATATCTATGGCAAGAGCTACCATATACAGAATGCATCAATCGTGGAGATATTCTCAGGGACAATTTTGCATCTGTATATACCAGGGTCCTTTGGTTTTTACCGTTCTGGGACTATTTATAATAAATTTTTACCATGGGCTTCTTGCATTTCAAGATAACATGAATTTTCATGCCGCAAGTATGCAATATACAGGTTAAACATTCCAAATTCTCAGAGGAGTTTTTCCATTCACTAGCCAGGAGTGTCAACCCACTTCTGTGATTAATTTCTGTCAACATTTATAGGATACAGGCAGAGTTTCAAACCAGATAAGGTTTGTAATCACAGATGTAAAATTCATATAACAGTAGAAGAGCAGACTCAGACATAAAGTTTATTCAAATTTTACCTATTTGGAGCTGTCTGAACAGTACGTGTAATACAAAACAAAGCCATAGACACCTGAGTTGATTTTTTGTAAGACACATATGAGGAGTACATCTTTCTTGACAAGCATGCTCTTTGCTATTTCTTCCTACCTTATGACTAAATCCCTATTTAATGCACTACTTCATTTCTTAGACTCCAATGTAATACAACCTTGTTTCCTTCTGGATTTCCAGTTCCTTTACTTCTGATACACCTCTTCATCTTTCACAAGCAATTTTTGTCCTTCAATTTAGGGCATTGTGTCTTGTGTTGACTACCAGCTATTTTTACTGCTCTGGTTTGGTAAATCCTCACATGAAGGTCCAGATTCATAAACACTCTCAGGTATTTTCTCCACCAGTGGCCCTGGTTGAATTTCTAAAAACCTGTCCCAATTCCTTGGTCTAATCCCAAAGTATCTACTTTTGGATAATTGGAGGCCCAAGGGAGGATTACGCTAAGGTGATGGGTCTAGGAGTGCCAGGCGGGTCTCCCTCTGGACGTGGTGCCCTAGATCAGCCAAGGATAACTGCACACTACTGCTCCCTGGAAAGGAGACTCCTTCTCCTCTTGTACAGATAGTAAAAAGGTGATGCTAACCCCACAGGCATCCCAGGAGCTCAAAGCCTCCAAGAAGGACACGAGTCCTGCTGGTTCTCTAGGGACAGAATCGTAACAGCTTTTCTCTGGTTGGCTGCAGCAAAAAGTAAAGTTGCCAATAGGCATACAGTGTGTACATTCCAAATTAGTGGAACGTGACTTCACAGCAAGGGCTGATATGACAGGGAAATAGGCAACAAGCGAATGTAGATCCCTTTGTAAGTATTAAATACTATGAAATGTACGTAGTTCCATGATGATAGCATTAATCATAACAGGCTTATGACGTATGAAAGCCTTTAGACTCACATGGTAACTTGCAGTGCCCTGTCTTCCTTCGCACATGCCTAAATAATTGAAATCAGCTTTTAGAGTAACGGGATATATAATTTCTGCCTCAGCAAGTGAGAGCAGTAGCTTCTTCCTGAGCAGGCCAGCTTCTGGTTAAGAACCTGTGTGTGACTTTTCAGGTCCAATCGAAGGCAATTATAAAGGTTTTACTCAAAGGAGAGCTGCCCTTCCCACAGCAGACTTGTGCACAGACAGTATGCGGCCAGCTCTAAGAGGAGCTGCAGTCAAGGGCTCGGGTACCCCTGGCCGGCCATGCCCTTAGATGCATCCCTAGTCTAGGTGCCTCCATTCCTAGATTGGAGGCCCTGGGCGGATGTCTTCCTCAGGTGCCTCTTCTGAGGCTACCTTTTTGAGAGGAGGAAGAGGTGGGGAAGCTTAAAGATATTGTCCCCATGCTGACTCAATGCTCACTATTTTCCACTCATAGCCCTAACCCTCCCCCTCCTCCTGGCCCCCAGGTCCATAAAACTGCTGGAGCCTTTTGTCTCGCGGTGGGGGGGGGGGCTCCTTAACAGTGAGATGAACCTCCTGTCTGTGTTGATCCACTTGATCCTCGACCAAAACATCATTTAATGGAAGGGAAATTGAACAGGAAGAGTCGGTGGTTTCTCCAGTTTTAGCCTCTTGAATGTACTACTGCAGAAGTGACTAAATCCCTATTTCATGCATCACTTTGTTTCCTAGACTCCAATGTAATACAACCTGGTTTCCTTCTGGATTTCCAGTTCCTTTACTTCTGATTCACTGTTTTCCTTCTGGCTCTTGCTGCTCTAATGGACTGTTTCCACACTGGGCCGTTCAGGCTCTTAACTCTGCCCTGGTGCTGATGCTTGGTCCTCTTATCAGGTTTAGGGGTAACTCTCAACTGTTCTCTTAGCCAACTGCTCTCAGTAAAACTCCTGACATCATCCTTACTGGATCCAAAATGTTATGGCCACACATTCTTCAGAATTAAGATGGACAATCAGAGCAACTTCATTGAAGAGCTCTCCACTCTTGGCCTAAGAGACCAGCTAAACAGTCCTCCTTTTATTTGAACTGTTCTCACGTATAAAATTATTATCAACTGAATTTTTCATGTCTGGACTATATTCCTTTATGATTAAAATTGTAATCTGGGGATAAAATAAGAGAATTAATGAGCTTCTGTAGCTTTGAGATCCTGCTAGTGAAACCATATTCTAGTTTGCTGGTGTTTATAAGTTATATTAGAGTGTATTCAGTAAATCCCCACTGGAATACATATTCCCCAAGACCATCTAGAAACTCTTCCTAATTATTTTGAAAACCACTGCCGACAGCCAAAATTCTCACAAAGATGTTCCATTAATAGATTCCAGAGTCAGGATTTTTTTTTTTCAACTTCTGGAAGTAGATTAAACAACAAGAACTATGTAGTTTATAATGGTTCCCCTTTTACTACGACTTCTAAGAAACTCAGACACAAGGATTTCTTCAATAGTGTCTATTCTTTTTAATTCAATTTTTCATTTTAACCATGGTTTTAGTTTCTCATGTCTTTCTTCAACTCACTTTAAAATTTTAAAAAAATCAAGCAAGGTATAAAAAGCAAAAAATCAATGAAGAAAATTACTGGCATTTAATCAACAGTCAATGAATATTTGTTGATTTGATTTAGGACCAGAAAGGATATTCCAAGAACCGTTGCAAATTAAAACAATGTCTGTCTCTAAAAATTGCCAAGTTGATTATAAAGAAGAAGAAAAATAAACGGTTTTAATCGGCATATCTTTGTTGATTAGATTCAAAGGTCATGTCTACTGCTGACCTTAGAGACTTGTAGGCGATTTTGGATAAATGTAGACGACGATACCAGTGAGCATTTATTTTCTGCATTTCATTATAAATCTCTCTCTAGTCAACAGCATCCAAATCTCCTGGATGAGAATCAGGATATTAGAGCAGGAACACGAAGAAAGGACAGGTGAGTTTTAGCTTTGGACTGTCAATAAGTATTCGTTAATCAAAAAAGTAGGCTGTGAGCAAGGCTGGACTTATGGTGCACCCCACAGCCATGGATTGGAGAGAGCATGGAGAGAGATGACATTTCCAGATGGGAGTCCTGAGCCTGGATGAAGGTCACCTAGGTTAGACCTGTGAAGCAGGGAAATGAGGCGTTTCCTTGGAGCAGGAGCAAAGATGTGAAAAGGAGGGCGTTTGATCTGGAAGCACGAGTCTGAGGAGTTGGTGTGGCTACTAGAGGCCACAGAGCGTTAATCCAGGAAGGCAGGCCAGGATGTAGAGACCACCTCTTCCCATTCCAAAGAGCACATCAACCTGCTCTGACTGAGATTCTGGCTCAGGTCTTCTCAGTCAAAGCTGGCTGCTCATCTCCCATGGATTGTCCAGTTTAAGGACACTCTCTTATGCCCTGAGATTTGCCCTTCCAGTGCCTGAATTTCCAACCACCTACTCCCCTTTTTAAGCCAGAATTCTTAGAACTTCAAGGAAAAGAGGCTGCATCTTTGACTTAGGGATCTTATCTGGTCATATGGAAGGGAAAGCCCGGTTCTTGTTCTTTGGGATGATTGGAAAGAATAAAACTCACGTCTTTTGCACATGAAGTTTAACCTTCCCAACCTGTTTTCTCATTTATAACAGAGATAATAATGCCAACCTCAAAGATTATTGGGAGGGTTCCAGTTATGTAAATCACAACAGACATTCAACTAACTCTAGTTAATAATTATTTTTGCTTAATAGAACTCTGCCTAGGGCTTTATCATTTCATTTTGGCATAATGATGATATTTTTAACTTTTAAATTATCTATTATTTTAAAAGAGTTATCTAAATTATTATATTTTCATATGTTCTATATCTCCTATCTTCAATTTTCTTTTTACCTTTATTTTTCTGCCTATTGCTTTCATCTTGGAAACTATTAAGTTCAGAGATTGAGGGGCTCATCTTTGAAAGACGAGAGACAATGCATTTGTGTTCTCACTAGAAAATAAACAAATTGTAATTGCTTTCATTGAAAATCTCAGTATGTTAGGAAAGTCTTTATTATAATAGGCTGAATATATACAAATAGGTCCCTTCTGATAACAATCTTCACTTCATGTATTTTAAAAACATATGTATTGTAGACTATTTTTTCTGACATTCCTGAATTAAATGACAAATGACAAGCAGTCATTGTGCTGGTTAAACCTTTAAAAGGTGATACTATTAATAAGAAATTAAAAGTGATTTAAGTCCCAAAGAGTTATTATCCTAGAGAACTACTAGCTTGCTCATACAAAAAAAAACCAAAAATCCTAAAATCAAATCATATTTTTGAAAGAAAAAAAAAAACTCTCTTAAACGAGGCCATAAGAATACATTTACAGTAATGTCATTGTGGCAAATATATAAAATTAAATGTTATCTTTTAAAACTAGAATTATAGATTCAACTTATCGAGGGAGTCTAATGTTTAAAAATGAGTCCTGGAGCCAAACTATGAGAACCTCTGTCTCTACTGCACCACTTGCCAGTTTCGTGTGTTGGAAAAGGTTGCTTTTCCTCCCCTTGTCTCAGTTTCTATATAAGGAAGTGGCAATAGGAGTGCCCACCTCAGGTATTTTATGAAGGAAGTTCTTGACACACAGTAAATTGATCAACAGATATTGGGGTGCATGTATCTTTTCAAATTAGTGTTTTTGCTTTTTTTTAGATATATACCCAGGAGTGGAATTGCTGGGTTGTATGGTAGCTCTATTTTTAGTTTTTTAATAAACCACCATACTGCTTTTCACAGCGGCTGCACCAATTTACATTCCCACCAACAGTGCACAAGGGTTCCATTTTCTCCACATCCTAACTAACATTTTTTATTTGTGGTCTTTTTGATAATAGCCATTCTGACAAGTGTGAGGTGATATCTCATTGTGTTTTTGATTACTGGCACAAAAACAGACACATAGATCAACTGAACAGAATAGAGAGCTCAGAAATAAACCCATACACTTATGGCCAATTAATCTACAACAAAGGAAGCATGAGTATACAACACAGAAGACAGTCTCTTCAGTAAGTGGTGCTGGGGAAACTGGACAGCTACATGTAAAAGAATGAAATTAGAACATTCTCTAACGCCATATACAAAAACCAATTCAAAATGGATTAAAGACCCAGATGTAAGACTGGACGCTATAAAACTCTTAGAGGAAAACATAGGCAGAACACTCTCTGATATAAATCATAGCAATATTTTTTTTTGTATCTGTCTCCTAAAGCAAAGGAAATTAGAGCAAAAATAAACAAATGGGACCTAATGAAACTTAAAATCTTTTGCACAGCAAAGTGAACCATGGACAAAATGAAAAGACAACTTACTGAATGGGAGAAATTATTTGCAAATGATAGGACCGACAAGGGATTAATGTCCAATATATATAAAGAGCTCATACAACTTAACATCAAACAAACAACACAATTAAAAAATGGGCAGATGAACTGAATAGACATTTTTCCTAAAAGGAAATGCAGATGGCCAACAGACATATTTTTCATATGAGCGATGCTCAACATCGCTAATCATCAGGGAAATGCAAATCAAAACAAGTTAACCCTTTTATGTGATCTCCTGTTACAATCGCTAATTTATACCATGAGAATGAGGCCAATGGTGCAGAGAGTAAGGAGGAATAATCATGGGTCCATACAAGGACCAAACTTGAAAAGTGGGATATTTAAGCATCACATTCTAACGAACTTAGCTATCAACCCTAAATAATTAGAGCTTAATTCCTAGGTCCATTCAGCATGCAATGGATATTAATTTCCCCCTCATCAAGAATATGGAGTTTCCATCAACTAGATAAGGCAGTGCTAGATGAAAATTCAGAGGGAAATTGAATGAGGGGTAAGAATACAAAGGATGCTTTTACTTTAGGACTTTGGCTCTTGGTGTTTCCTCTCCGTGGAATGAAAGAAAAGTGACACAGTTTCTTCCTTCAAATCTTCTGGTCTTTGTTTGAATGTCAAATTATCAGAGACTTCATCCCTACCCATACTATGTAGCTTCCACTCAATACAGTATTCCCTTTTATCCTTGTATTTGACTGTTACTTTATATTTCTTCATAACATGTATCAACAACTGGTTTATTTATTCTCTGTCTCTCCATCTCTCTCTAAACATAAGCAGCTCTATTTTTGCCAGGAATGTCTGTCTGTTGTTCGATGTTCTATCCCCTCCCTAGTAAAGTGCTTGAGAGACAGTAGCTACTCAATAAATACTTATTAGATGAACAAAGTAATGATTGAGAATAGTAAACGTTGGTCTTTTGTCATTTCGGTTGATGTCTGCATTCTTCCAAGCCAGGGGAGGATGACACAGACATCTGACTAAGTGAACACACCTAAGGAATGTGGCTTTGGGAGGTGCTGGACTGTCCACAGCTGGCTGCCCCGGGCAACTGGGGAGGGGGTCTCTCTCTCCATACCACCAGCTGGAAGAGTGACAGCAGGCATCCTTACTTTGTGAGTACCCACCAGTTCCTACCAATAGCTTCTGATGTTTTAGTCTTGGACATATTCAATACACACAGCTACTGTGTGTTCAGGATGTTTTGACACATGGTCTTGCCTATTGCCTAAAGTGAGATACACCCATATAGAACCGAACTATTCAGCAGGCTTAAAATAAAAGCGCAGCAATACATATACATTTATTATTATTTCAAAGCTTCCAAGAGCATAGTGAAAGTTTACAATTGTCATCATTAACCGTACCATCCTATTTTATCCAGTCTCCTCCAGTACACTCGCATTTCCTCTGTGCTCTGATGCCTACGTTCTCAGACCTCCTCAGCATGCCTTTGCCCCATCTTTTATTTCCTCTACCTCCCCCTTATCTTCAGGCTTTCCATGTAAAATTATTCTTCTGTCCCTTTATATGAACACGCCTAAGTCTCACCCACCTTCTCAGCCATACGCACCTGCCCTTCCAGCTGCTTCTGCTTCTGGTTTTGTCCTGTCTTCCTCTTCAGTCGAACTTCAGCAAACAGTGCTCTGACTCCAACGACTCCACCTGCATTCTTCTCACCAACTGCGCTTGGTTTAACTGCCATCCCGAACTTGCTTTCATGCAAATCGTCCATCCCCTCAAAGTTCACCAAGCCAAAGGGAATACACAGGATGCTTTTGGCATCTCTCTGGTGTTCGAAGCAGCATCTTTCTGGGAAGCCTACCCTTTTTGATTTCCCAACCTTGTTCTCTCCTGGTTTTCCTTCTACTGCTCTGGACACTCCTTAAGTTCGATTCCCCCAACGACATAAAATGATGAGTGGTCCCCAGGATTCAATCCTTGAGCAAAGTCTCACACTGTCTTTGCGGCGTTTTATTAATTGTCATACCGTCATTTATTATGGCCTATGAGGAGCACATTTCCTATTTCAGGGTTTGCCACAGCACTACTATGGACACGTGGGCCAGATAGTTGTTTCTTTGGGGGACTGGCCTGTACTTTATAGGATGTTTAGCAGCATCTACCCTCTGGATCCCAGTAACGATTCATGCCCACTCGTCCACTGAGATTTTTTAAACCGTCTCCAAAAACACTGCCCAACATTCCCTGGGGGGCAAATTGCCACTGGTTGAGAACCACGTGCCAAATCAATGGTGAGAGATATTCACACCTATAATTGACCCAAACTGGTTTCCTTGTCCATAGCCTTGCTCACTTCTGATATGTCGTCCTCACTGCTTTCACAGGGAACCGACAAGACACAAACAACCATATCACTCCTAGGCTGTGGTGGTTTACTGATCTCACTTCAGATTAAAATAACTTGGAGAACTTGTAACAAACACAGATTCTTCAGTCTCAGATAGTCTGATTTAACATCATTACTTTACAACAATTTCCTCGTGTCCCTGAATTATCCTTCTTTGCCTCGTCCTTCTGGGAAATGCAAGACTCACCTCATATATCACCAACCCCAGTCATCCTTTTCTGTACCATCCACTAACCCACCCCGCTCCTGCCCCACCAAACCCAAGACAGAATTAGGCCACTTGGTATATACGTGTATATCCCATCTTATACTATATATACACACAGCCTCATCCAGTCCCTAAACATTTTACAAACACAGATTATGTTTTAGCTTTTATAACTTTATTTCCTAACACAGATCCTTATACACAGTAGACATTCCTTAGCTAGTTATTACTTATTATTTTTATTATTTATTATTATTATGAATGGACCTTACAATCATGCCAATTTCCTTTGGTAGAAGTGTACTCTTATGAAATTTTAAAGCTTCTGGTTTCCTGTGGACGAGCAAGCATAAGTGTGCTTTTCTTCCCCTACAATGCCCCCTAGGAACGACAGCAGGGAAGTTCTAAATAGAATAACTTCACATCAGAGAAGAAAACATGCTCGGCTGGGGTAAGCCTGGGGGCAGGTTTGCTCCATCAATTAGGAACGCATTTGACAGGTTATAGAGGAACGCATTTGACAGGTTATAGAGCAAAGCAAATTAAGTATAGCCTAATCAAATATGAGTTTGCTTTACTTTTTTTTTAACTTTTTATTTTATACTGGAGTATAGTTGATTAACAATGTTGTATTAGTCTCAGGTGTATAACAAAGCGATTCAATTATACATATACGTGTATGTCACCTAATAAGACTGAGGGTGGCAGCTCATGCTTAGTGCAGTTGCTCAGCGGTGATGTCAGAGACCTAGGTCTCTGTTCTCTGCCTTTCTCAGAAATTTGGCTTTAATTCCCATGGTTATAAAATGGCTCTTGTTCCTTCAAGTTCATGTTCACTTTGGGTACAGAAGCAAAGAGGAGGGAGCCTGAAGATAACAAGTTGCCTGAATCTGTTCCATTTTATCAAGAAAGTAAAACTTTTCCCGAAGTCCCACTACCAGACTCTTGCTTGCATCCCATTGGACAGAGTGGAGTCATCTTTCCATACATCATTGCCAATGGCTTAGGGAAAAGGGTTTGTGGTTTGAGCCTGGGTGAAGTCTAGTAATGCACTTTTGACATGGGAGAAAGCTAGAGGAGAATACTGAGAGGTAACACTTGGTGAATATTTGCCATCATTCAAAATCTATCCTAGAGAAGGCTGTAGTGAATATAAAGAGCTGATTTTTCCAACATTGCTCCCCAAGGACTCCAAACACAGAAACAACAGGAATAAAAATTGGGAGTGGGGTCTTCCCTGGTGGTGCAGTGGTTGAAAAATCTGCCTGCCAATGCAGGGGACACGGGTTCGAGCCCTGGTCTGGGAAGATCCCACATGCCGCGGAGCAACTAGGCCCGTGAGCCACAATTAGTGAGCCTGCGCGTCTGGAGCCTGTGCTCCGCAACAAGAGAGGCCGCGATAGTGAGAGGCCCGCGCACCGCGGTGAAGAGTGGCCCCCACTTGCCGCAACTAGAGAAAGCCCTCGCACAGAAACGAAGACCCAACACAGCCAAAAATAAATAAATAAATTTTAAAAAAAGTTGGGAGTGGGTAACAGGATCAAAAACAGGAAGGTTATCTTAAGGACTCTCTATAAAGAGTTTACCAGTGGGACCACTTCCCACCCACTGCTTTCCAAACTCACTTTTTCAGAGTTACTGGAAACACGGTATTTACACAGAACAAGAAGCAGAGTATTTCTGTAAAAAAGTGTGATGATCTACCTGTGGATAGCTGGGGCCTTTAGTTTTGATGTTGACATGAAAAGTATAATCCTTTACAAATTGGCATTTGGTGGGAGAGGGTCCTAGCCTGCTTTCTATACACATGCTAAAGTCAAGCCTACGAGTCCCCAGAAAGTTATCCTTTTATGGGAGATTACTGGGATATAAACCCAAATTCACAATAGCAGAGAATATTCTTATCAGTTACTCATGTTAATTGACTTAGTTCTTCATTTTAAAATATGAATGGCTAAACAAGGATCATTAAGCCTTTTTGGAAAATTAAGAATACAAGAGAAAAGGTCTACGATGAATAAACTGAAAAATTAGCAAAGAAAAATGGATCATAATTTGAGGAACATCTTATGTTATGGACGAGATGTCAAACAACATTGGAGCATTCAATACAGCAAGGAATCCTCACTTTTTAAGATTTAAGAAGTTACCTTTTGGCATATTATTTTAAGTTAACTAGGTAACCATAAGCTGTGTGATTATTACAAATTTAGACGTGGATAGGAAAAGGCAAGAGGGTAGTGGGAGTGGCATGGGAGTAGTGTGAGGTGATTAGTCCCTGGTTTTCATAGTGGGGAGTGAACAAGGATGTAAACTTGATAAAGACGTACTATTTAGAAGAACGGAGATCACCATCAGAAGAGTTGAAAATACAAAAAGAAATGGCCAAACAGTTGTTTTCGTGAAGTATGATTGGACTGGATCATGACTCATTTATTTTTCTTAATCTCAACTCTGTGTTTGTATGTTAGAGCGTGATGAAATACATTTCATAAGGAAAAAAGAATTTAAACTACTTTAGAATCAAACTGAGAGGCTAAATATTCAAATCTATCCAACAAGGATGGCTTGCATTGAAATAAAATTAATAATTGTTAACGATTCTTGAAAATGGTTATCTTTTGAACACGGGGAAGGTAGCCTGAGTGACTAGAAAACTAATGCTTTGGACACGATATTTCTCTTAACGTGTTAAATATGAACATATTGCAAATAGATCTTCAAGTATAACTATATTACTCATTAACGATATCGTAGTGTTAATTTCTCCCAGTTTAATTATAACCAATGAGCACGTCTAATCAGAAAGTTTAAAAAATTATTATCCCTACTACTGGACCTTCCTAAATCCCTCAAGACTATTCATTCAGGCAATAATGCCAGCATAGAGAATATTCATGCATTTCTCCATCAAAATGGATAGAATTCTGGTTGCCGTAAACAAAGGAACACTCTGTGGCAGTGTGAGGGATAACAGATAGAGGGTTGCTGAGTTTGGGTACGGAGGCTGCAGAGCCGGCAGAATTTGCATGACGTTAGTCTGAAAGGCTGTGATACAGGCTGCAGAGGGCAAAGCCTACTCCAGACACCTGCGTGTGAGGTCAGTCAGGCTAGGAAGTCATGGAATGAAAACTGTGACAAAGCACAGAATTAAGGAACTAGAAAGCGGAAAGTGACTCTGGAAGGTGCTTCTGGCTATTTCCTGGAAGGAACTGAATGTTACCCAAAAGACAGCAGTATTTTTTTTTTTCTTCAAAATATTCAATACTGTAAAAAAATGTTTAAAATATATTTAGATTTAGAAATAAAGATTTCAAAATAATTTTAATATACACTGAATTTTGTTTTCTTGCAAAAGAAAATACTTTTAAATTCAAACTATTAATATAGGTTTCTCTATTAAACAAGTACCTATTTAATTCCTAATATAGGACTCTATTAGTGTTCCTTTCATTTTATATATATACCTTAACGAGGTATAATTGGCATGTAAAAGCTGTGCACATTTAATGTACACAACTCAAGGAGTTAGTAAGTATACACCTATGAAACCATCACTACCACTAAGGTGATAGACATAACCATCATCTTGCAATGTTTCCTCTCGCCTCTATTATTATTGTTATTGTTGTTGTTGTTGTTATTTGTGTGTGTGGTAAGAACACTTAACATAAGACCTACCTTCTTAGCAAATCTTAATTGTACAGTACAGTGTTGTTAGCTATAGGCAGTATGTTGTATAGTAGATCTCTAGAACCTTTTTATCTTGTATAACTGAAACTTTGTACCCTTTGACCATCATCTCCCATTCTCCCTCCCCAAGCCCCTGGCAACCACTCTTCTACTCTCTGTTTCTATGAGTTTGACTATTTTAGATTCCACATATAAGTGAGATGATACAGTATTTGTATTTCTGTGTCTGGCTTATTTCACTTAGCATAACGTCCTCCAGATCCATCCATTTTGTTGCGAAGGGTAGGATTTCCTTTTTTATTGAGGCTGAGTAATATTCCATTGTATATTTATATCACATCTTCTTTATCCATTCATCTGTTGATGGACACTTAGGTTGCTTCCACATCTTGGCTATTGTGAATAGTGCCGCTATGAACATTGGAGAGCATGTATCTCTTTGAGATTCTGATTCCAGTTCCTTCCATTACACATTCCTAATCACATAATGGAATTCTGGAATCCTTAAATGAATTCTTGACTATTTACATTGCTCCAGAATGTTTTGGGGTGATTATGTTGCCTCTTTATCTTCTCCTTTCCTTTAAAAATCAGTTTATCTCTGTTGCATGTATTCCTCAAATATTATTTTGTTCAGGAGCTTCAACAACTTATGAATGTTTTCAATATCTGAGTACCAAAACTAAGTATTCTCACAATTTTTACTGAATCACACTTCATATTTTTCACTATTATATAATTTTTTTTTCAGTTTTATCTATGTATATGTATTTCTTATTTGCTTACGATGTCTTCTATTGAAATTCTCTACCAAAAAATATACCCTAATCTCTTCTGGTGACACCATCTCATACTTCATCAGCTTTAAAAAACTTAGCTCTCCCTGACACCTTGTTGAGATTTAATGACTGATTCTCAAATTATTGGTTGAATTTTCAGGAAGGATCCTGCTAAATTATTTCACATGAGAATGAATGTTATAAGCTTCATGGCACTGCTTCCTGGCTATGCTTATTTTACTACTCATTCTCACATCTTAGTAAATGTAGATTTTACATGGCAGTCACAACTGTATATAATTCATTATACATGTGAAATAGTATTAAGAGTTACGGATGAAGAAATGCAACATTTGGTATGCCAAATTGGCTGATCCAACATTTATAAATTTGGGGGTCAGTTTACAAGTGAAATTTCTAGACACATCTTGGGCTGAACTGTGTTGGGAATTCCGTTTAATAAAAACATCAGGAGTTTGGGATTAACATACACACACGACTATACATAAGACAGATAACCACTAAAGACCTAATGTATAGCACAGGGAACTCTACTCAATATTCTGTGATAACCTAAACGAGAAAAGACTCTGAAAAAGAATGAATATATGTATACGTATAACTGAATCACTTTGCTGTGTACCTGAAACTAACACAACATTGTAAATCAACTATACTGCAATATAATTTAAAAAACAAACAAAACAAAATGCAATTTCATTTTAAGTTCATTGTAAGTTCATCTCAGGGTTAGAAAGATGCATAGGCTTGGAATAATTTGCATTTTGGAGTGTCACACTGTAAACTTGCATGTTGATTTACAGACTATATACTAAATTGCACAAAAATAAATAATGATACTTTTTGAATTGGGGAAAACCCAAGAGAGGGTGCTGGCTGAGATTCAGAAGTTGTAACCCAGGTGCAACTACTCCATCCTGGGAATCGATCTGATTTATGATCCTGGAAGTTCTGGCTACAGGATCTATGCAGACAGGTCGTCTGGAAGAAGCCAAGAGAAATACTAAAATACTGGTCATTGGGCTGCTGCACCCAAAGCTCATCGGAATGCTCATCAGATGCCCTTGCATCACTCCCTTTTTGGAAAATGCCCACTACTCCTAATCTGTTTCTGGACAAAACTGAGCCATACCTATGATCTAAGGAAGTGAAATAACTGGAGGCTAGAGATTCCAACAATTTTCTAGGTGTTCTCAAGGAAGCATAAAAATCAGAAAGAGGCTACACAGCAACAATGACCAAAGACTCCACTCACAAATATGAAAAGGCAAGAGCAAGTCAGCCCATCTGGGTAAATTATATACTGAGTTTATGGACGTATAAAGTCTCCTTGTGGATGTAGTTCTTTTTAAATTGCAGAGTAATGTTTCACTGCATAATTCTATTACATATCCTCACTCTCCTCTTGATGGACACTGAGGCTATTTCCATTTTGTTTGCTATTACTAATAATTCTGCAATGGGTATAATACGTCTTCCTAGTCTGATGTGTAATAATTCTTGTAGGACAGGTATCCCTACTATTTTCACAGCACGGGCCACATAAAAAGTGTTAACATTTGTACCATGCAATGCTGTAACCACATGAAGCTGCTCTTGACTTAAGGGGAATGGCCTGAGCTGGGACTAATACCTCCTCACAGCAAGCTATTCACAGAACAGAAGTTGTACCATAGATCTGCTTTATGGCACAACAAGAACTTGTGTTATTATGGTCATTTTTTCCTTCTTTCAGCTGTATTATTCAGTTCCTATCTAAGAGCAAAAAGAAATGGCACAATTAAAACTTTACTCCTATGATCATGAATTCCCTGCATATCAATACTCTCAGCCTTTTTTCCATTTATTTTTTCATTTTTCTCATATCTCATCCCCATATTAACCTAATGCAGTCTCGTTCCAACACTTACATTTAACCAACTACTCTGTAAATAGTTCATTTCAACATCATCAAACACCTCTATTAGACAAATCCCAAGATAGTTATTCAGTTCTGATTTTGTTTGATTTTCCGACGTATTTGGTATAAATTTGCAACCTTTAAACTTCCTTTTGTTTTCTAGGACTTCAGTCTCTGCAGGTGTTCTTTATACCTCGTGGTTACTTGTTGATTTCTTTTATTGGACCCTTTTCTTCAGCCACTGCTTAAGTGATGGGCTGCCATGGATTCTACACTCGGCTGACACTCACAGCCTGCTTTTCTGACCCTGTCCACCCCCCCCCAGCTGCCTTCACCTCTTCATTAAATATTAAATGAGCATCTACAATGTATGGGGCAATGTTTGAGTCATCAGCGACAGAACAGTGATAATCACTCGACAATTTCTTCTGTCCTATAGCTTATGCTATAATGGAGAGAGGCATTCAGAAAACCTCAAATGAATAAATAAAATATATAGTACATCACATGACAGGTGCCATGGAGCAATGTACAGAAGAGCAGAGGGGAAAGGAATATCGTGGGGCTGGGGAGAAGAGGAGAAGGTTTGCTATTTTGAGTAATGTTATCTGGCAAGTTCTCACTGACAAGATAACACGTGAGCAAACATCAGAAAAAGATAAAAGGAAGAGATCCAGGAAAATATCTAGTGGAAATCTGTTTCTGACAGACAATACCATGCAAAGGTCCCGAGTCAGAATGTTCTTGGAGTGCGGTGTGGTTTTGAGGGACCGCAGTGAGAGCTATGGCCTTGGGGCTGCATCCCTGATCCTGTGGGGCTTTGAATGTCATGGTAACGACTTTGGCTTTTCCTCTAAGTGAGCTAGAATGCAGGCAGAGGGTTTTAGGTTGAAGTTACAGGATCTAACGTATGTGTTAAAAGGATCAGTTTGGCTGTGCTGTTGAGAACTGATTTGGCTGGGGGAGGGAGGGAGGGAGGAAGGGCAAGACATGGGCAGTGAGGTAAGTTAGGGAGATCTTGCAATTATTCAAATAAAATATGAAAAAGTCTTGGGCCAGAGAGTTTTCTGTGGGAGACAATGAAAACATTCTCATTCTGAATACATTTTGAAGATAGAACCAACAGGATTTACTCACAAATGGTTTGTGAGGCGTGGGATAAAGAGGTGATTTAAAGATGCCACAAGGTTTTTTGCCCTTCCAAAACACTGAGTGATGACATGGAGAAGATTCCAGAAGGAGCAAGCTGTGGGGAAACAGTTCAGTTCTAAACATTAAACACAAAAAGAGAGAACACAGAGAGAGAAGAGATTGAGGGTCATGAGATGAATTCAGCAAAGAAAATCAATCCATCTCCCCCGTTCGTGGTTAAACTTTTTTAAAGCACTGTCCTCACCCAGAGCTGTCTCTTTCCCTCATCTTCCATTCTATCCTCAACTGAAGATCGTCCAGGTACACCTAGCTTCGCCACTCCCTGCTGTGCTCCTTGCTGAAATCACATTGACCTCGATGACATTAACCATAGTAAGACAGTTTCTGCAGTTTTTTCTATTTAACTTCCTATAAAATCTCAAGAACGATGACCTGGCTCTTGTAATGTTCTTTTCCCGTGACTTCTTTGACACAACCCCCTCTTGGTCTCCTTCTCCTCTTTACTTTGGATGCCCATCCTCTCTCTCCTTGGCAGGCACACCTTCCTTTACTCAGTTACTAAAGCGTCAGCCTTCGCCCCTTTTCTATCTCTTTTTTTTTTTTTTTTCTCCACTCTCCCTCAGTGACCTCATCTACAACCACAGGTTCACAAGCCCCGTCACAGATTTCATCCTTTCCCCAGTCGTGTCCTTATGCTTCAGCTGCCCACTTGCTGTGTCCTTCTGGGCATCTGAGAGGCATCTCAAGTACAATATGTTTTGAACCAAATCAACTTCCTTCCCCAGATTCTGCCTGATATTCTGCTATTGGGTGTAGAAGAATACATAAAAAAAAAATTATCCAGGATATTTTCCTTCTAGTCTCTCTCTCCGTATATAATCCCTCATTAATCCGATGACTTGACTTTGAAAAGAGCACTTGAATCTGTCCACTTTTTCTCCATCCAATCCCACCTTGTCTAACCTACCATCATGTCCTGCCAGGCCTCCTGTGGTCCCCCCTCTCCTGGCCACCCCGCCTGCATCAGCACCACCTTCTCCCCCATTCACCCTGCATCCCACCTTCCCATTCCAAGCATTTCAGCAACGCTCTTATTACAGATAGACTTTTATACTTATTGGTGTGATTATTTGATTAATGTATGTTTCTACCACTACGTTAAGGATTTTGTATACACACAATTGAGTCCACTGTTCAATAAAAATGAAAATGAGAGAGAGAGGGATTAACCAAGATGGCGGAGTAGAAGGACGTGCTCTCACTCCCTCTTGCGAGAGCACCAGAATCACAACTGGCTGCTGGACAATCATTGACAGGAAGACCCCGACTTCACCAAGGAGGATACCCCACGTCCAAGGACAGAGGAGAAGCCACAGCGAGACGGTAGGAGGGGCGCAATCAGAGTAAAATCAAATCCCATAACTGCTGGGTGGGTGGCTCACAGACTGGCGAACACTTATACCACAGAAGTCCACCCACTGGAGTGAAGGTTCTGAGCCCCACGTCAGGCTTCCCAACCTGGGGGTCCGGCTACGGGAGGAGGAATTCCTAGAGCATCAGACTTTGAAGCCTAGTGGGAATTGATTGCAGGACTTTGACAGGACTGGGGGAAACAGAGACCCCACTCTTGGAGGGCACACACAAAGTAATGTGTGCATCGGGACCCAGGGGAAGGAGCAGTGACCCTGGGGGAGACTGAACCAGACCTACCTGCTGGTGTTGGGGGGTCTCCTGCAGAGGCGAGTGGTGGCTCTGTTTCACCGTGGGGATAAGGACACTGGCAGCAGAGGTTCTGGGAAGTTCTCCTTGGCGTGAGCCCTCCCAGAGTCTGCCAATAACCCCACCAAAGAGCACGGGTAGGCTCCAGTGTTGGGTTGCCTCAGGCAAAACAACCAACAGGGAGGGAACCCAGCCCCACCCATCAACAGTCAATTGGATTAAGGTTTTACTGAGCTCTGACCGCCACAGCAACAGGGAGGGAACCCAGCCCCACCCATCAACAGCCAAGTGGATTAAGGTTTTACTGAGCTCTGACCGCCACAGCAACAGTCAGCTCTACCCACCACCAGAGCCTCCCATCAAGCCTCTTAGATAGCCTCAACCACCAGAGGGCAGACAACAGAAGCAAGAAAAACTACAATCCTGCAGCCTGTGGACCAAAAACCACAGTTACAGAAAGATAGACAAGATGAAAAGGCAGAGGGCTATGTACCAGATGAAGGAACAAGAAAAAACCCCAGAAAAACAACTAAATGAAGTGGAGATAGGCAACCTTCCAGAAAAAGAATTCAGAATAATGATAGTGAAGATGATCCAGGACCTCGGAATAAGAATGGAGGCCAAGATTGAGAAGATGCAAGAAATGATTAACAAAGACCTAGAAGAATTAAAGAACAAACAAACAGAGATGACCAATACAATAACTGAAATGAAAACTACACTAGAAGGAATCAATAGCAGAATAACTGAGGCAGAAGAACGGATAAGTGACCTGGAAGACAGAATGGTGGAATTCACTGCTGCGGAACAGACTAAAGAAAAAAGAATGAAAAGAAATGAAGACAGCCTAAGAGACCTCTGGGACAACATTAAACGCAACAACATTCGCATTATAGGGGTCCCAGAAGGAGAAGAGAGAGAGAAAGGACCAGAGAAAATATTTGAAGAGATTATAGTCGAAAACTTCCCTAACATGGGAAAGGAAATAGCCACCCAAGTCCAGGAAGCGCAGAGAGTCCCATACAGAATAAACTCAAGGGGAAACACGCCGAGACACATAGTAATCAAAGTGGCAAAAATTAAAGACAAAGAAAAATTATTGAAAGCAGCAAGGGAAAAACGACAAATAACATACAAGGGAACTCCCATAAGGTTAACAGCTGATTTCTCAGCAGAAACTCTGCAAGCCAGAAGGGAGTGGCATGATATACTTAAAGTGATGAAAGGGAAGAACCTACAACCAAGATTACTCTACCCGGCAAGGATCTCATTTAGATTTGATGGAGAAATCAAAAGCTTTACAGACAAGCAAAAGCTACGAGAATTCAGCACCACCAAACCAGCTCTACAACAAATGCTAAAGGAACCTCTCTACGTGGGAAACACAAGAGAAGAAAAGGACCTACAAAAACAAACCCAAAACAATTAAGAAAATGGTCATAGGAACATACATATCGATAATTACCTTAAACGTGAATGGATTAAATGCCCCAACCAAAAGACATAGACTGGCTGAATGGATACAAAAACAAGACCCATATATATGCTGTCTACAAGAGACCCACTTTAGACCTAGGGACACATACAGACTGAAAGTGAGGGGATGGAAAAAGATATTCCATGCAAATGGAAATCAAAAGAAAGCTGGAGTAGCAATTCTCATATAAGACAAAATACACTGTAAAACAAAGACCATTACAAGAGACAAAGAAGGACACTACATAATGATCAAGGGATCAATCCAAGAAGAAGATATAACAATTATAAATATATATGCACCCAACATAGGAGCACCTCAATACATAAGGCAACTGCTAACAGCTATAAAAGAGGAAATCGACAGTAACACAATAATAGTGGGGGACTTTAACACTTCACTTACACCAATGGACAGATCATCCAAAATGAAAATAAATAAGGAAACAGAAGCTTTAAATGACACAATAGACCAGATAGATTTAATTGATATATATAGGACATTCCATCCAAAAACAGCAGATTACACGTTCTTCTCAAGTGCGCACGGAACATTCTCCAGGATAGATCACATCTTGGGTCACAAATCAAGCCTCAGTAAATTTAAGAAAATTGAAATCATATCAAGCATCTTTTCTGACCACAACGCTATGAGATTAGAAATGAATTACAGGGAAAAAAACGTAAAAAAGACAAACACATGGAGGCTAAACAATACGTTACTAAATAACCAAGAGATCACTGAAGAAATCAAAGAGGAAATCAAAAAATACCTAGAGACAAATGACAAGGAAAACACGACGACCCAAAACCTATGGGATGCAGCAAAAGCGGTTCTAAGAGGGAAGTTTATAGCTATACAAGCCTACCTAAAGAAACAAGAAAAATCTCAAGTAAACAATCTAACCTTACACCTAAAGAAACTAGAGAAAGAAGAACAAACAAAACCCAAAGTTAGCAGAAGGAAAGAAATCATAAAGATCAGAGCAGAAATAAATGAAATAGAAACAAAGAAAACAATAGCAAAGATCAATAAAACTAAAAGTTGGTTCTTTGAGAAGATAAACAAAATTGATAAGCCATTAGCCAGACTCATCAAGAAAAAGAGGGAGAGGACTCAAATCAATAAAATCAGAAATGAAAAAGGAGAAGTTACAACAGACACCGCAGAAATACAAAGCATCCTAAGAGACTACTACAAGCAACTTTATGCCAATAAAATGGACAACCTGGAAGAAATGGACAAATTCTTAGAAAGGTATAACCTTCCAAGACTGAATCAGGAAGAAATAGAAAACATGAACAGACCAATCACAAGTAATGAAATTGAAACTGTGATTAAAAATCTTCCAACAAACAAAAGTCCAGGACCAGATGGCTTCACAGGTGAATTCTATCAAACATTTAGAGAAGAGCTAACACCCATCCTTCTCAAACTCTTCCAAAAAATTGCAGAGGAAGGAACACTCCCAAACTCATTCTATGAGGCCACCATCACCCTGATACCAAAACCAGACAAAGACACTACAAAAAAAGAAAATTACAGACCAATATCACTGATGAATATAGATGCAAAAATCCTCAACAAAATACTAGCAAACAGAATCCAACAACATATTAAAAGGATCATACACCACAATCAAGTGGGATTTATCCCAGGGATGCAAGGACTCTTCAATATACGCAAATCAATCAATGTGATACACCATATTAACAAATTGAAGAATAAAAACCATATGATCATCTCAATAGATGCAGAAAAAGCTTTTGACAAAATTCAACACCCATTTCTGATAAAAACTCTCCAGAAAGTGGGCATAGAGGGAACCTACCTCAACATAATAAAGGCCATATATGACAAACCCACAGCAAACATCATTCTCAATGGTGAAAAACTGAAAGCATTTCCTCTAAGATCAGGAACGAGACAAGGATGTCCACTCTCACCACTATTATTCAACATAGTTCTGGAAGTCCTAGCCACGGCAATCAGAGAAGAAAAAGAAATAAAAGGAATACAAATTGGAAAAGAAGAAGTAAAACTGTCACTGTTTGCGGATGACATGATACTATACATAGAGAATCCTAGAACTGCCACCAGAAAACTGCTAGAGCTAATTAATGACTATGGTAAAGTTGCAGGATACAAAATTAATGCACAGAAATCTCTTGCATTCCTATACACTAAAGATGAAAAATCTGAAAGAGAAATTATGGAAACACTTCCATTTACCATTGCAACAAAAAGAATAAAATACCTAGGAATAAACCTACCTAGGGAGACAAAAGACCTGTATGCAGAAAACTATAAGACACTGATGAAAGAAATTAAAGATGATACCAACAGATGGAGAGATATACCATGTTCTTGGCTTGGAAGAATCAACATTGTGAAAATGAGTATACTACCCAAAGCAATCTACAGATTCAATGCAATCCCTATCAAATTACCAATGGCATTTTTTACGGAGCTAGAACAAATCATCTTAAAATTTGTATGGAGACACAAAAGACCCCGAATAGCCAAAGCAATCTTGAGAAAGAAAAATGGAGCTGGAGGAATCAGGCTCCCTGACTTCAGACTATACTACAAAGCTACAGTAATCAAGACAATATGGTACTGGCACAAAAACAGAAACATAGATCAATGGAACAAGATAGAAAGCCCAGAGATTAACCCACGCACCTATGGTCAACTAATCTATGACAAAGGAGGCAAAGATATACAATGGAGAAAAGACAGTCTCTTCAATAAGTGGTGCTGGGAAAACTGGACAGCCACATGTAAAAGAATGAAATTAGAATACTCCCTAACACCATACACAAAAATAAACTCAAAATGGATTAGAGACCTAAATATAAGACTGGACACTATAAAACTCTTAGAGGAAAACATAGGAAGAACACTCTTTGACATAAGTCACAGCAAGATCTTTTTTGATCCACCTCCTAGAGTAATGGAAATAAAAACAAAAATAAACAAGTGGGACCTAATGAAACTTCAAAGCTTTTGCACAGCAAAGGAAACCATAAACAAGACGAAAAGACAACCCTCAGAATGGGAGAAAATATTTGCAAATGAATCAACGGACAAAGGATTAATCTCCAAAATATATAAACAGCTCATTCAGCTCAATATCAAAGAAACAAACACCCCAATCCAAAAATGGGCAGAAGACCTAAATAGACATTTCTCCAAAGAAGACATACAGACGGCCACGAAGCACATGAAAAGATGCTCAACATCACTAATTATTAGAGAAATGCAAATCAAAACTACAATGAGGTATCACCTCACTCCTGTTAGAATGGGCATCATCAGAAAATCTACAAACAACAAATGCTGGAGAGGGTGTGGAGAAAAGGGAACCCTCTTGCACTGTTGGTGGGAATGTAAATTGATACAGCCACTATGGAGAACAATATGGAGGTTCCTTAACAAACTAAAAATAGAATTACCATATGACCCAGCAATCCCACTACTGGGCATATACCCAGAGAAAACCGTAATTCAAAAAGACACATGCACCCGAATGTTCATTGCAGCACTATTTACAATAGCCAGGTCATGGAAGCAACCTAAATGCCCATCAGCAGATGAATGGTTAAAGAAGATGTGGTACATATATACAATGGAATATTACTCAGCCATAAAAAGGAACGAAATTGAGTCATTTGTTGAGACGTGGATGGATCTAGAGACTGTCATACAGAGTGAAGTAAGTCAGAAAGAGAAAAACAAATATCGTATATTAATGCATGTATGTGGAACCTAGAAAAATGGTACAGATGAGCCAGTTTGCAGGGCAGAAGTTGAGACACAGATGTAGAGAATGGAAATATGGACACCAAGGGGGGAAAACTGCGGTGAGGTGGGGATGGTGGTGTGCTGAATTGGGCGATTGGGATTGACGTGTATACACTGATGTGTATAAAATTGATGCCTAATAAGAACCTGCAGTATAAAAAAACAAACAAAACAACTAATACTAAACTTTCATTGGGTTATTTGTATGGAAATATGTTAATATAAATGTTTCAGACATTACATGAAATTTCTAAAAATCTTATATTTGTATTTGTATGGAAATATGTATGGAAATATGTTAATATAAATGTTTCAGACATTACATGAAATTTCTAAAAATCTTATATTTGTATTTGTATGGAAATATGTATGGAAATATGTTAATATAAATGTTTCAGACATTACATGAAATTTCTAAAAATCTTATATGTTCTGGTATAATGTTATAAGTAATAATCCTAGTTATTACTTTAAAATGTATATCTCAGAAATAACTAATTTTCTTGTCAACTGCATTATTATGAACTTTCATCAAATCTTTAACCGTGGTCATTTTTAAGTCTTTTGTCATTTACAGACAGTTCTGGGTGTACTCTGATGATTTTGCAAATATGTTCCTATAAAAGGGTTTCATCTTCAAGAAATTCATGGAAAAGACTCTGACAAGTACAGGTTTCTGGTAACTGACTGTACTGCTGAACTGAATGAATAAGCATTTTCAGAACTCTAATGAAAAACTGATGAACCCATAAAAGTGCTAACAAAAGATCAAGATGAAAAAAAAAATTAATTACATGGGACTGAGTGAACTGATGAGGATGAGTATAATTTTTGTGACTTTCTGTCTGAATTAAAAAAAAAAAAAAATCCCACAAGGACTCAGAGGCAAAGAATATACAAATCAATTTTCACTGCAAAGTAAAGGAGCTGTTACAGTGGAGGATTACTGGACTGAATGTCAATATTATGACATAGTATGAGTGTGTTTCATGTTTGGTAATTGCAATCATTGTTGCTTTTGTTGTGGTCATCCATGTACAATGCTTGGTGTCAGTCTATTTATCCCTTGTAAAAATAAAATACAGTGTGTGTGTGTGAAAAAAGTAAAAAATAAAAAAAAAATAAAAATAAAAATGAAAATGAAAAGGCAAACACATTTTTACATGTTCTGAGCATCAATTTTCTAAGCCACAAATTCCCAATATTAATATATTTCCTATCTATTTCTCAGAGTTGTGTTTTCAATGAGATAACTAAGTACAAAGACTGGTTTCTTTATTAATCTAAGTTTTTCTTGATACTTTGATTTTTTGGATTCGTAGTCATAACTACTATTCATTTGGAACCTTACATATTTAGGCTTTTTGCTTGCAACTTCAAAAGGTAGGTTTCAAATCCTTAGCATATTTAAATGAGGTAGGATTTTCCTTCCCTTGTGACAGATAAGGAAACTGAGACTCAAACAAATGATATTCTCAAGGTCACATGGCTTCTACCTGGCAAAGTCAAGACACAAACCCAGGTCTTCCTGATTTCATAGCTTCTCTTTATTTCATTATACAGGGTGTCTTTTCATCTTGAAAAGCCATGTAGACATTTAATGAATAACAAAAGCCTGTGTTGTCTGCTAAGCTGGATCAAGTCATGGTCAGTTCAGTAACCTCTCCTGGTTAGGTAAAGGGAGAAGAAGCCTGGTAGATGCTACCTTAGTCGCAACCTCAGGTATGTCTAGGTGTGTCCTGATAAAAATAAACTCACTTTACCACCTTTGCTGGTCAGCTGTTCTGGCAAAAACACGGATCATGACACAGAAGACAAAGAAGATGAAAAAGCATACATGTCAAATGTAGGTAGAGCTTGTGTATTACAATTTTAACATAATATGTTAATATATAATGGCATGCCATATGAATTTTGGGACTCTGTAATATATAAATACAAATGAGGGGAGGACACGGTGCGCTAGACTCACCATGATGGAGTGAGTCTTGCGAAAACCCCTGAATGGTGGGTAAAGATTTGAAAAAAGACAGGAAAGTTAAGTAGAGGAAGCAGGTCCCAGCAAAATATCAATGATGCAATCCCAATCCCAATATCTCAAATATCTTTTAAAGATATACTTCCTGTACTGTCTTATCTACATGTAAAAGGGACAATCTAAATCATTTTGCAAGTTCGCAGTACCCATCTGTGTTTGTGTATTTCACGGAGACCTCACTTAACTGCAACTATATCACCATTCTCTACATTTTATCACATTTTCTGAAAAATTAAATTATACTCACCTTTTATGTGAAAGTACCCCCAAAAGTTTGTTCTTGATTTTGCTTTTTTGTGTTTTTCTTTCTTTATCTCTGCCAAAGATCGGACAATGTGGCATGGGGGAGTGGGGCTGAAGAAGGCCAGGGGAGTGGAGCTACTCACAAGTATAAAAAGATCATCATTGTAGGAACCCTGTTGTGAATCTTTCTGTACCATTGATAATTGAGCTGTAAACTATCTGCTTTTGGAGTTGAAATTGCCTTTTATGGCTTTGCTTTGTTTCTCGACATGGAAAATACCATGTCTATATGTGTCTTATATAGACAAATATAGGAACGGTACTTAGAAAAATGGGATGATCATAACGAGAGAGAATGACAGAAACAAGCAAAAGTCAGCACTCTTCTTTGCAAGCAAGAGGTTGTAATTATGTTTTAAGTGGACTTGTCCTTCACACACGTGCAGATGACAACAGCACTAGCTGGGGTCTCAGAGGTTTTCGATGTCCAGACACAGCCTTAGTGGCTCCACCGTTCTACGCTAGTTTCAAATTTATTTCAATTATTTTGGAATTAGTGCAAACAAACACCAGATGCAGCTTCTTATTTCTTGAGCTCTCAGGAGTATAAACTGAAGGTAAAGATGAAGTAGGACTCTCCGTGGAACACCCACGCGAGGGCACGAGGCCCCTTCCCCCAGCCTTCTAAACATCTGTTCTTTCTCTACCTACTTTTGCCACGATATAGTCACGCATTTGAGTGCTGTATGTTATTTGAACACAGTGCATTCAAAATATACTCCAGAGAATTGTTTTAAATAGATGATTTGGATACGGATTTCGATTCCTGGCTGGCATGTGATCAGAGTAGTGATGGTACTAGGAAATGCTTATGAGAGGTAGCACGGGGTGTGCCCTTAATGCTTAAGCACGGGCTGTGCCCTTGGCCTGGTGGAATATCAGTGCCTGAGGAAGAGTGTGAAGCAAAGCTAACTTGGAAGTTTTTGTCCTTTGTAGGAATTCGACTGGAACTTACATGTTATATTTACGCGGAATAATTGATGTACTGTGCAAAACGTCCTCTTAACCTGACTATTTTATCACTGAATCCAAATGGTTAAACACATTAGAAAATTAAGAATCAGATTCAATTTTATGATCTATCCACTCACGAATTACATACAATATATAAAAATGGGTATTAGTATTTAAATATATACATAAACACCTACATATACATATATATAGGTCTGTTTATAAATTTTCATAGCACTTCACTTAATTGTATAGAATAATTTACCTAATAGTCATATAAGTTACACACGTGTTTGTGTGTTAACACATACATATATTTAAACCTAGTAAATAAAAAATGTAAACCTAGTAAATAAAAAATGTGGCATTTCAAAGCTATAGGGAAGTCTTATTTGAAAAATTATGTTGGCACTACTGGTAAGTTATTAAGAAAGAAACCTTACACCTGAACTAAAACAAAATCTGTGTTTATTGATATTTTATGATAAAAAATTAAAGGAAAAAAAATGGCACATACATTATAGATGAATAATCTATATCATGTAGCAAAGGTATTTCTATGCATAAACATAAAATCAGAAATCATAAAGAGAAAAAATATTAGATTTAACTACATGAACATTAAGATTTTTCTTATGGAAACTACTTCTAAATTTTCTTAAAATCATAAAGTGTAAAAGCACAAAATTTTGCAAGAAAAAGTGTGTCCTATTTATGATAGACAGTAGGTTAATATCCCTATTATATTAAAATTATCATAATGTAAAAAATGAATAGTTATCCCAGTAGAAAAATGAGAAATTCATATTTAAAAGCAACTCAAGACACAAAGAGTGAATGAATAGAAAAGCCATTTTTCAAATGAAAAGACAAAATAGTGAAAACAAAGAGTTACCAACCTTTCACTTATTCAAGTGGTAAAATTTTAGTCAAGATGATGTGTTATGAAAGGGTAGTGGGGAATACAACTGATTCAACATTTTTGGAGACAATTGAGTAACGTGTAAATATTTGCAATATTCACACATTATGGCTGATGAATAAACTGAAATTAGAGGAAGAAAGCTAAGAAAATAATGTCAATTAATCAAAGACGTACATAAAAGCATTGCTTATGATGGTAAAGTTTCTTAAATAATCTATACAGTCTACAATGAAGCTTAGTTAAATAATCATGAAATGCCGTAACATAGGATACTGAGTAGCTAGGAAAATAATGATTTACATCTATCTACTCATAATATATTCTACACACAGAGATATATATATTTTGTGGGTCTAATGACTGGAAAAATACCTATGACATATTGCTCAGTAAAAAAGTCAGTGTACAAACCTAACTCACAGCAGAATCTCATTTTAGGCAAATAATTAGATATAGATGGTCAGTCATGTAGATCGTGATATCGATATAGATTTGGATGTAGATAAAGGCATAGATATAGATGCAGATGTAAATATATATGTACAGTTATATATTTGTGTGCAACTGTATGTATGCACATACATTTTCAGATGAAAACTCTCAAATTAGTAATAATGCTATTGAAACAGCAATTTGAGCATGCTTGTCTCCTATTTGATGAGTTTGTCGTTTTTCTTTTCAATGAATGTAAATATATGAAACCTCAAATTATTTTATAAAGTTTTTTAATTTAGATTTTTTCCTATCAAAACATTCTAAAGGTGCAGTCAAAAATACATACAGGGGCTTCCCCGGTGGCGCAGTGGTTGAGAGTCTGCCTGCTAATGCAGGGGACACGGGTTCGAGCCCTGGTCTGGGAGGATCCCACATGCCGCGGAGCAACTAGGCCCGTGAGCCACAACCACTGAGCCTGCGCATCTGGAGCCTGTGCTCCCCAACAAGAGAGGCCGCGATAGTGAGAGGCCCGCGCACCGCGATGAAGGGTGGCCCCCGCTTGCCGCAACTAGAGAAAGCCCTCGCACAGAAACGAAAACCCAACACAGCCATAAATAAATAAATAAATAAATAAATTTATTTATTTTTTAAAAAAAACATACAAAATTGGAAATGTTTAAGTCGGTTCCCTATAAAAAGATACAAATAAGCATTTTTCCCTCAAAGACAAAATAGCCATGTATCAACAAGGACCCTACGATACCAAGACAGTCCTGAATCTAAAAGACTAATTCTAAATATATCTGTCTCCTCTAGTTCACTCTAAGCAACTTGAGATATTTTAATGCATATAGTACTTAAGTCTAGTTGGATTTAATTTATGAGTTACCTATGTACATATCAAATCAGTAAATTAAGTGCTGGTTTCATATTTAATTTTTTTGTAATCCCTTAATATTACATGTAAAACTTGACATTTTCATAAATGACAGAGATATCACATGAGGGCATTTTAGAATATACCTTAAAATGGGACAGAAATGAATAATGGGAAAAATATGAATAGAAAATGTATAGCAATACTTTGAATAGTTGGTGGCCTGGTTTATAAGAAGCATGCTATTTGTCTCATATGTCTTGCAATTATTCTTGGTGACAGTACAGATATGGTGATTTCCTGCAGCAGTAAATTTTCCCCAAATTTTACTTGACATGTAAGTTAATGGGATGTTTTGTTTGTCTTAATAAATTCATATCTTTCCTTTGTTTCCTTTGTAGTTTTGTCAATGCAATGCAGTGCACCTATTGCCATTATTAAATTGAAAGAATGTTATTATCACATCTGTGTTATGAAGGTTGGCATATGAGATGCAAGCAAGAGTACAGCATCTTTACGCTCCTGATGGGCTAGACGTAGAAGTCATGCTATTTTCTAATTATGCAGATTGTGTTCTGTGAAAAGAGATGCTGAATAGACCAGCAGCAATAAAGTGGCATTAGCTATCAATGTTTAATATGCGGCAGAGGCTAATTTAGCAAACGAAAGCCACCTGAGCAACATAAATTCTTAATAATGAAGGCTTCCTTGGGCATCTAGGTCAATTCCCAAAATGGTGGTGCTATTAGGGGAAAAACACACAAGCTGGTGCATGTCACTTACAAAGGCTCCTCTTCCCCCAAAGGAATTTTGTCCTCTGCCAAACATGCTCCTCTGGGAAACAGCTAGACAATTAATTAAGCCAAAGTCAATGATCTGTATAAATAGACTAAATAGCTTTATGTAATATACCATAATTTAAATATCTTAGAAATTTAAGAACACACAATGTATTTTTAAAGTATACATTACTCACCAAGATAAAGAATATTTCAGGGCTAATTAACTTGCTCAGTCCTTTGTCTTCCATATTGTTCTGTACGATTCCCCACTGGTCCAACAGTGAGCACTCCTCACTCTGTTTTTCTTTGGCTCTGTTTCTCTCTGTCTCTGTCTCTCCCTCACTCTGACTCTCTCTCTCATCTCTGGCAGCGTATTAGAGCAAAAGGGAGATAAAAGTGCCACTCTGACTGTTGTGGAAGCTACAGGCAAACTTTACCAGAACATCTTTCTTTCTTAAGTAAGATACAAGTTAGGCTTGGAAAGATCTTTGTAAAAAAAAGAAAAAGAAAAAGGAAATACAAATAACTTAAGAAAGTATATTCCATAGCATTCAAGTAAAGAGGAAATATCAGAATTTAGTTGGATGAGAAGCTTTTAAATTATTTGAAATGCTTACTTAAAGGTCACAGTAAGAGATAATCAAAAAGAGGATGAATACAGGATTTTCTAAATATGAACATGTTAGAAATCAAATATGGTGTTTTAAAAATAACAGTGTTGGGAAAGGGGGTGGGGGCGGGATGGATTGGGAGTTTGGGAATATCAGATACAAAGCACTATATATAACATAGATAAACAACAAGGTCCTACTGTATAGCACAGGGATATTCAATATCTTGTGATAAACCATAAAAAAAAAACCAATATCATCACATAATACTTTTAAGATGCAAAAGCTAATTGAACTTCTTATAATAAGTGACAGTAAAAAAAATAGAAAACATGCAGGATTGTCTATAATATGATCATTATTCTATAATATGTACAAAATGTTTTAAAAGTACAGTTGTCCCTAGGTATCCACTGGGGATTGGTTCCAGGATCACCTATGGACACCAAAATCCAAGAATACTCAAGTCCTTCATATAAAATGGTGTAGTATTTGCATATAACGTACACACATCCTCCAGTACACTTTAAATCATCTCCAGATTACTTATAATACCTGATGCAATGTAAATGCTATGTAAATAGTTGTACATAGAATGTAAACACTATGTAAATAGCTCCTGGCCACAACAAATTCAAGTTTTGCTTTTTGGAACTTTCTGGATTTTTTTTCTCGAATATTTCATTGGCTCTGCGGATGCAGAACCCACAGATATGGAGGGCTGACTACGGTGTATTATTAGATAATAACCATTAAAATGGAAAAGAAAGTTCTTGAAGGTGACAGAGCATGTTTAAGGAGTCAGCATTTATGCAAAGGAAAACTCCCCATCCTCCCATCACAGAAACAGTCTTCCAGGTAAACCTGATCTTAAGAAATAGCTTCTCCCTCAGTGCACTTGTCACAATGACAATTGTAGTCTTTACAATTTGAAAAAAAAAAAAAAAAAAGTTATTTGCTTAATTTAAGCCTTGTCTTCTGTGCTGCCTTGAGCACTTTATAAGGCAAGTAGGAGCAGTGAGCAGTGTCTGTTTTTTCAGGGCACTCTCCCTGGGGCATTGAGTGCTTGACTCAAACTTTCTAAACCTAGATATCACTAAAGTTATAGACTGCCTGTAACTAATCTTTTCAAAAAAAAAAAACAAACAAAAAAAAAAAAACAAAAGCAAAAAACCTCCTAGCTTTTAAAGTATGAACATGACAATGCTCACAATTTAAAGCAGACCCACTGACAAAGACAAATATGGATAACAGAAATCCACTTGTGGCATGGTGACATGAGCTGTCACTGAACTGGCTCAAACTAATCAGCCAAATGTTTTGTTTGTTTGGGACTAATTCCTCTCCTAAACATGAGGTTTTATAAACTTTTCCAGTTAATGGAATCTCTTTTTGATAGAGGTCTTACATATTTGGTTCCAATAGTCAATGACACCTAATTTTTTTCAGTGGTAGATTGGGATGGAGATTATAGAATTAGGAATGCACATTCTTAAGGAAGTTACATATTTATTGTTTAAAATGTACTGTATAGTTAATTGCCAACAAACATCTCACTTAAAGGAAAAGTATGAAAATAGTGAAGGTTGATTCCTAAAATGTATATAGTATGTTACGATTTAGAAACCATAATAACCATGAGCTGGACGTTATAACATCTGTTGTACAGGTGAGACAGCAGAGGCCGGGACAAGTCAAGGGCCTTGCTCACCTAAGGAATGGAAACTTGAGACTCTGCACCTGATCTTTTGATGTCAAGGTCAACGCTCTTCCAATTATACCAAGATTGAAACATACTAACATTAACATGAGGCGTTGATTCATTGGCAACGGCTCCAACCAACAGTCTCCATCTGTCCTTAGCTGTTAACATATGAGCAGAGCGCTCATCCCTCAGCTAAAATTTTACACCTCTTTTAAAGCCCTTTGTAGTCTAGAGCGATACTGCTTCTCACCCATTTCCAGCCCTGCTGCTATGCTCTACCCCAGGTGACAGATTATCTGCACTTAAATTTTAGTTCCTTAATTAATTACTGCTGCCTCTGAATGGCTAGCCCATGGCAGAATTAATCAAAATTCCTCCACCTTTGTTTATTTCCCCAGGTGAAACTCTAGAGGGAAAGAAGGATCTAGAGTTATCCTTTCCCCCTGATGACCCATGGATGTTTTATAGGCAATCAAAATCATAGCAGCCAGCTGTGACCTCCAAAAGGTACCCTACCCTTCCATAGCTTAAAGAAGCCTGAATAATGCTTCTCTTTCACCATTTCCATTTTTTTCTTTTTTGGCACTATCCCAGCCATAGTTTCTCTTGAGCAATCAGCAAATATTTATCCAGTATTTGTTCTGAGTCTGGTACTGTTCTCAGTCCTGTGGTTATATCAATGAATCGAAAAACAAACACATTGCCACAAAGAACTTAGGATCAACATTGTTTCAAGGGCTCCTTAGTGATACAATGAAGATGTTAACAGGAGGGTATGGTAGAGAATGCCTGTGCATCCCTTTTTGGTAGGGAAGCCCTCTTTGAAAAGATGATATTTGAGTGTCCGCTTCAAGATGAAGGGTAAATAGCTTTGTGAAAATCTGAGGAAAGAGGGCTTCGAGCGGGAAGGAGCAGCAGGTAGTGTGTTGCTGAGACAGGAATCCTTAGTTACGTCAGAGAATTGTATTTGGTGAAACAAAGGCTAGAGGAGACCCTGTGATGTCTAAGAGGCAGGAATGAGATCAAGTAGGGTGTCACAGGCCAGAGAAAAATCCTATTTTGCCATGTGAATTGAGAAGTAGAAGAGTGACGAGATTTTATGTAAGGAGGAAAAGAAAACCCTCCGTGCTTCCTGTTTAAAAAATCAACCATATAGGGGAAAGAACGGAGAAAAGCAAATCAGTTAGGTGGCTACTGGTAGTCAAGAAGTTATGGTGGCTTGGACTAAGACTGTACTGGCAGAAATGTTGCGACGTGTCTGGGTGTGGAGTATGTGTCAGCGATAAAGCTGACAGTGCTTCCTCAGTGGTGTCTTGCTGTGGACTGAACTATGTCCCCTCCCCCACCGAATGCATATGTTGAAACCCTAACACCCAATGTGAGGGTTTTAGGGGGGTGGGGATTTGGTCTAGATGGATTCATGAGGGTGGGGTCCTCATGATGGGATTAGTGCCCTAATAATAGGAGGAATACACAGAGATCACTCTTTCTCTCCACACACTGACCCAGGAATGGCCATGTGAGCACACAGCAAGGAAGAGGGCTCTCACCTGAACATGACCGTGTTGGCACCCTCATCTCAGAATCCCAGCCTCTGAACTGTGAGAAGATAAATTTCCGTTGTTTAAGTCACCCAGTCTATGGTATTCTGTTATGGCAGCCCAAGCTAAGATGGATGTGTAAGAACTAGGGGTGGGCAGTGCTTATGATGTGGATCTGAATAGTTTTATGGTGTCCTAGAAGTCTGAGATGCTTTCCAGATACTCAAGTGGAGATGGCAAGGAATCAGATATATTTTACAAATACGGAGTTCAAGGGACCTGTTATTTGAGGACATAATTTTGAGAATCATCAGTGTATAGAATACATGAAAGTTATGAAACTGGATGCATCACTAAGGAAAAAACTTAGAGGAAGGAAAATAAAAGAGAAAACAAGAGAAGAAAAAAATAAAAAGAAAATATGAGGACCAAATACTTAGTCACTACAAAATTAAAGATTCAGTAGAAAATGGACCAGAGAAGAGAACTGAGGGGAAGTAACCAGTTGGATAGTAATGGACCCAGCCAAGTGTGTAATTATAAAAGTCCAGGGGGAAAAATTGCTTTTTGAGTATGGAGGAATGGTGGGATTCTTCATTCTGTCACAATGGTGATTTAGATTCCCTGAACAAACCATCTGCTACAACACTAAAAAATGCTGGCTAAAAGGAAAACACACATACACACACACACACACACACACACACACACACACACACACGAACTAATAAACAGATAAGATCCTGAGTGCACAAAGGAACAATGACCAGACTATATATAAAAATAGAACTCTGATCCACAACCAGAAACAACTGCCCAGGAAATCCCTTTTCTACAATAACCAGGCCAAGAAGCCAGTCTGGTCAGATTTGTAGGAAGCCAGACTGTCATCTCCAGTAACAATCCAGGAAGCCAACCAATAACTTCTGCAACCATCAGCCCCAAATGGCCAGGACTTGGTTGACAGATGACAGACCCAATTTCTGTTCCTGCTTCTAATTTAGGACCAAACAGAGAAAGCTAAACGTCCACCCCAACCAATCATACACCGCACGCTGCTTCTAGCTCGCCTGCCTTCAGCTTCCCTGTGCCAATGACCTCCAATCAGGCACACCTGAAGCCTTCCCTTTTTCTACACTATAAAGCTTTCCCGCTCCTCCGCCTGCTCTGGCGTCTCTGCCAGAACACAAGTGACGGTGGCTACTCCGTTGCTATAGCAAGCTCTGAATAAATAGTTTTTGCTTGTTCTCAGTTGGCTGGTCTTCATTTCTTTCCATACAGACAAATACTACCTTAAATGCATTGACTGGCTGGCCAGAAACAAGGAAAAAACAAAGTTATGGAACCCAGAGAGGTTAGTTGAATGCCGAATGAGCTATTTATCCAGGGAAAATTCTCCATAGCAATGACCTTGAGCCTGGCTTTTTTGTGACATCATGGAGTAGAGGGAAGATGGGGTAAGTTCCAGGAATCCTAATAGGATAATGTTTTAACAAAAAGGGTGCCCCCTGTCATTCATGTAGGGAGGGAATCATAAACTTACCTCCCAGATCTCAGCAAAGAACATGCCCGTCTTTATGCTGGCGATGCCCAGTTGAAAGATGCTGAGGGACAGAGTATACCTGAAATGTATGTTGAAGTCTGTTGAGGAGAGAGCTGAGAAACCCCGGCGTCCAACGACCCTTATTCTCCCACTCCCACCTCATCCTTGGCACCTGGATCACTCCACGTTTCCGCACCCACCTACGGCTTGTTATCTCTAAGCTCTTGCATTTTGAAGCCTCTTTTTTTTACCGAAATCTTTACCCTCATTAAACAGGCTTCACCTCATTCTATCGGATCTGACGCTCTTGTTTCTAATGCATTCGTTTCAAAATGAACAAAACAATCTAAGTACGTTTCTAAGATTCTGGGATCAATACATCTAGCTGGGCGCCTTGTATATGGCTCTTCTCATATATTTGGATACAACATATAATAATATCATTTTATAGTCCCCAGGATAAAGCACATATCAAACTTATTTTCCCATTGAATGTTTTTCAAAGACGTTATCTGGGAACTGGTGTTTTGAGTAATACACTTTTAAAAGTACATTTTGTCTTTCTAGAAGTCAGGGAATTAACAGAGATCTTATTTACAATGGAATCACCTTCCACTCTTTAGTTCTTTTTTAAACCCTATTTTTTCATCTTTCTTTTATCTTGTTTTTAACCCCTTCCTGATTTCCAGTCTCTTTCCAATCAAGTAGCCCAAAAAGTCCCCAATTCAAGTAAGTAACTACGGATAATAGTTTGATCTGAAAATATAGTTGCTAACTCATCTTTTGTTCCAGCCACAAAGCCTCCTTTCTGTAGATAAGCAGAATATACACAGAATATTCTAGAGTCAGACTGTGCACTTGCAATTTTCCACATCCACAAACACTCTTAGCTGGATGGCCCTATATCTGGCATCTTCCTTTTTCACCACACCACCTTATCTGAGATGCTGGAGAAGCAACACACTGAGAATATAATTTCCATTCACCCTTTGCTATTATCTCCTTACTCAGCTGATTTTTCTTCAAAAGGCTTTCCATTACGTAACGAATATATATACATATACACATATGTGTGTGTGTGTGTGTGTGTATATATGCCCCCTTCCTGCCCTTTTCCTCACACACAAGAACAGTTCAGAAAGCAACCCTGTTTTCTGCTCTGTTCGTGTTATATTCCGGCACCCAGAATTGTGCGCGGTGAAGAGTAGGTTTTCCACTTGTACTTGTGGAATGACTAAATCAGTCAAGGCAAATATCAAATCCCCGATGTGGGATTCTGTGGATGAGGTGTCGTAGTTATAGCACCATTCATGGCTTACTGGTCCTGCTGAAGGCAGACACTTGTTGCACATATTATATATGGGAAATATATGACCAATACATATATGTGCACTGCATATATTTATGATTAATTTGTTAAGTTTGAAGAATCTTTTATGCTGAGTAGTGGCTGAATGAATTTTAGCGCCACTATTAACTGTGATTTTAAGAATTCTTCAACTTCAACGCTGATGGGATGTAGCTGATGTTAGTTATCTCTCCTGACCTAGATTACAAACTACACAGACAAATGTGTATATTCAGGCTATAAGTCCAACTATCACTAATGCTATTGGGGGAGGTTTCTTCTCACATTTAAGCATCTTCAGTCTCTAGCTGGAAAGAATAATTTCTGCACAGTCTCTTGAGGGGGGCCATGAGTCCATCTGTGTGTGCTGCACAAATAAAAACCTGTCCGTGGCCACCAAACCAGACCTGACATTTGTGCGGGAGGAGACAAGGGAGCCATCGTCCCTGGCTGATACTGCCAAGTGGGATGGATGGCCGAAGTCAGAGCAGGGATGCAGCTGCCAGAATGCGTATGCAGCTTGCTAGAGGATGCTCTCCATAAAACACCAGCGGTAAGGAATAAGTTAGGAGCTTCTGGGAGGCCTTCACGTTCAATGCTAAAGCAATTTCTTTCATTCCTTCACAAGAGGATCTTTTTTTTGAGGGGGTGGTTCCTCTTGGACGTATTTTTTAATTTAATTTTCATTTTACGTTAGAGTATAGTTGATTTACACTGTTGTGTTAGTTTCAGGTGGACAGCAAAGTGATTCAGTTATACGTAGTCAGTTATTCAGTTATACGGATACATATACCCATTCTTTTTCAGATTCTTTTCCCATATACATTATTACAGATCATCGAGTAGAGTTCCCTGTGCTAAACAATAGGTCCTTGTTGGTTATCTATTTTATATATAGCAGTGTGTACATGTCAGTCCCAAACACCTAATTTGTCCCTCTCCCCATGCTTCCCCTTTGGTAACCATAAGTTTGTTCTCGAAGTCTGTGAGTCTGTTTCTGCTTTGTAGGTACGTTCGTTTGCATCATTTATTTAGATTCCACATACAAGTGATATCATATGATATTTATCCTTCTCCACAAAAGGATCTTTGCTAACTGCTCAGATGCAGTGGGAGCCATGGCTCTCGTGGAGATCATATTCGAAAGGAAAGGGATCATGATTAAACACATCCCCATGGTAACCAATGATGACCCGGGAACAAGAATAACACATGATGGGAGAAGGCGTGGCCAGAGGAAGAGAAGGCAGATTGCGCATTAGGTGGCAAGGTCCTTTCCCAGGAGGTGGTGGACATTCATGGGACTTGAGGGCTGCAAAGGAACGTTCTCATCTAGGGAGAGGCCCAAAGGCAGGGCCTGGTGTATGACGTTGTCTCTAACAGTGGAGAGAAGATGTAATGGCTCAGTATGCTCTCTAAGGCAGGCGTTTGGACATAGAACTTGAGAGGGGGTTCTGAAATAACCTTAGACACTAGGAAGCAGATCACGTAGCAAAGTACGGTGTTTAGAATTCATTCTGGGACAGAGAGACTATGCTTGGAGTTTATGGAGCAGGGAAGCTGCCATAGTTAGTTAAACTTTTATATAGAGAACGGATAAACAACAAGGTCCTGCTGTAGAGCACAGAGAACTACAGTCAATATCCTATGATGAACTAGAATGAAAAAAATATAAAAAAAAGTCTATATAAATGTATAACTAAATCATTTTGCTGTACAGCAGAAATTAACACAACACTGTACATCAACTCTACTTCAATTAAAAAAGGAAGCTACGGAGGAGCCTCAAGATGGCGGAGGAGTAAGACGCGGAGATCGCCTTCCTCCCCACAAATACATCAGAAATACATCTACATGTGGAACAACCCCTACAGAACACCTACTGAACGCTGGCGGAAGACCTCAGACCTCCCAAAAGGCAAGAAACTCCCCACGTACCCGGGTAGGGCAAAAGAAAAAAGAAAAAATAGGGACTGACCTGCACCAGTGGGAGGGAGCCGTGAAGGAGGAAAGGTGTCCACACACTAGGAAGCCCCTTCGCGGGCGGAGACTGCGGGTGGCGGAGGGGGAAGCTTCGGAGCCACGGAGGAGGGCGCAGCCACAGGGGTGCGGAGGGCAAAGCGGAGAGACACCCGCACGGAGGATCGGCGCCGAGCAGCACTCAGCAGCCCGAGAGGCTTGTCTGCTCCCCCGCCGGGGCGGGCGGGGCTGGGAGCTGAGGCTCGGGCTTCGGTGCTAGCCGGGAGGGAGTCCGGGAAAAGGTCTGCAGCTGCCGAAGAGGCAAGAGACTTTTTCTTGCCTCTTTGTTTCCTGGTGCGCGAGGAGAGGGGATTCAGAGAGCCGCCTAAACGAGCTCCAGAGACGGGCGCGAGCCGCAGCTCTCAGCGCGGACCCCAGAGGCGAGCATGAGACGCTAAGGCTGCTGCTGCCGCCACCAGAAAGCCTGTGTGCGAGCACAGGTCACTCTCCACACCGCCCCTCCCGGGAGCCTGTGCAGCCCGCCACTGCCAGGCTCCCGTGATCCGGGGACAACTTCCCCGGGAGAACGCACGGCGCGCCTCAGGCTGCTGCAACGTCACGCCGGCCTCTGACGCCGCAGACTCGCCCCGCCTCCTCCGTACCGCTCCCTCCCCCGGCCTGAGTGAGCCAGAGCCCCCGAAGCAGCTGCTCCTTTAACCCCGTCCTGTCTGGGCGGGGGAAAAGATGCCCTCAGGCGACCTACACACAGAGGCAGGTCCAAATCCAAAGCTATACCCCGAGAGCTGTGCGAACAGAGAAGAGAAAGGGAAATCTCTCCCAGCAGCCTCAGGAGCAGCGGATTAAATCTCCACAAACAACTTGATATGCCTGCATCTGTGGAATACCTGAAGAGACAACGAATCATCCCAAATTCAGGAGGTGGACTTTGGGAGCAACAATATATATATATTTTTTCCCTTTTTCTCTTTTTGTGAGTGTGTATGTGTATGCTTCTGTGTGTGATTTTGTCTCCATACCTTTGCTTTTACCATTTGTCCTAGGGTTCTGTCTGTCTGTTTTTATTTATTTATTTATTTTTACTTAAAAAAATTTTTTTCTTAATAATTATTTTTTATTTTAATAACTTTACTTGTTTTATTTTACTTTATTTTATCTTCTTCTGTCTTTCTTTTTTTCTTTTCTCCCTTTCTTCTGAGCTGTGTGGAGGACAGGCTCTTCATGCTCCAGCCAGGCATCAGGGCTGTGGCACTGAGGTGGGAGAGCCAAGTTCAGGACACTGGTCCACAAGAGACCTCCCAGCTCCACGTAATACCAAACGGCAAAAATCTCTCAGAGATCTCCATCTCAACACCAAGACCCAGCTTCACTCAACGATCAGCAAGCTACAGTGCTGGACACCCTATGCCAAACAACTAGCAAGACAGGAACACAGCCCCATCCATTAGCAGAGAGGCTGCCTGAAATCATAATAAGGCCACAGACACCCCAAAACACACCACCAGACATGGACCTGCCCACCAGAAAGACAAGATTCAGCCTCATCTACCAGAACACAGGCACTAGTCCCCTCCACCTGGAAGCCTACACAACCTACTGAACCAACCTTAGCCACTGGGGACAGATACCAAAAACAACGGGAACTACGAACCTGCAGCCTGTGAAAAGGAGACCCCAAACACAGTAAGTTAAGCAAAATGAGAAGACAGAGAAACACACAGCAGATGAAGGAGCAAGGTAAAAATCCACCAGACCTAACAAATGAAGAGGAAATAGGCAGTATACCTGAAAAATAATTCAGAATAATGATAGTAAAGATGATCCGAAATCTTGGAAATAGAATGGAGAAAATACAAGAAACATTTAACAAGGACCTAGAAGAACTAAAGAGTAAACAAACAGTGATGAACAACACAATAAGTGAAATTAAAAGTTCTCTAGAAGGGATCAATAGCAGGATAACTGAGGCAGAAGAACGGATAAGAGACCTGGAAGATAAAATAGTGGAAGTAACTACTGCAGAGTAAAGAAAAGAGAGCAGAATAAAGAAAAAAGAATGAAAACAATTGAGGACAGTCTCAGACACCACTGGGACAACATTAAATGCATCAACGTTCGAATTATAGGGGTCCCAGAAGAAGAAGAGAAAAAGAAAGGGACTGAGAAAATATTTCAAGAGATTATAGTTGAAAACTTCCCTAATATGGGAAAGGAAATAGTTAATCAAGTCCAGGAAGAACAGAGAGTCCCATACAGGATAAGTGCAAGGAGAAACACACCAAGACACATATTAATCAAACTATCAAAAATTAAATATAAAGAAAACATATTAAAAGCAGCAAGGGAAAAACAACAACACATAAGGGAATTCCCATTAGGTTAACAGCTGATCTTTCAGCAGAAACTCTGAAAGCCAGAAGGGAGTGGCAGGACATATTTAAAGTGAGGAAGGAGAAAAACCTATAACCAAGATTACTCTACCCAGGAAGGATCTCATTCAGATTTCATGGAGAAATTAAAACCTTTACAGACAAGCAAAAGTTAAGACAATTCAGCACCACCAAACCAGCTTTACAACAAATGCTAAAGGAACTTCTCTAGGCAGGAAACACAAGAGAAGGAAAAGACCTACAATAACAAACCCAAAACAATTAAGAAAATGGTAATAGGAACATACATATTGATAATTACCTTAAATGTAAATGGATTAAATGCTCCAACCAAAAGACAGAGACTGGCTGAATGGATACAAAAACAAATCCCGTATATATGCTGTCTACAAGAGACCTGCTTCAGACCTAGGAACACATACAGACTGAAAGTGAGGGGATGGAAAAAGATATTCCATGCAAATGGAAATCAAAAGAAAGCTGGAGTAGCAATCCTCATATCAGACAAAATAGACTTTAAAACAAAGACTATTACAAGAGACAAAGAAGGACACTACATAATGATCAAGGGATCGATCCAAGAAGAAGATATAACAATTGTAAATATTTATGCACCCAACATAGGAGCACCTCAATACATGAGGCAGATACTAACGGCCATAAAAGGGGAAATCAACAGTAACACAATCATAGTAGGGGACTTTAACACCCCACTTTCACCAATGGAGAGATCATCCAAAATGAAAATAAATAAGGAAACACTAGCTTTAAATGATACATTAAACAAGATGGACTTAATTGATATTTATAGGACATTCCATCCAAAAACAACAGAATACACAATCTTCTCAAGTGCTCATGGAACATTCTCCAGGATAGATCCTATCTTGGGTCAAAAATCAAGCCTTGGTAAATTTAAGAAATTTGAAATCATATCAAGTATCTTTTCCGACCACAATGCTATGAGACTAGATATCAATTACAGGAAAAAAATCTGTAAAAAATGCAAACACATGGAGGCTAAACAACACACTACTTAATAACCAAGAGATCACTGAAGAAATCAAAGAGGAAATCCAAAAATATCTAGAAACAAATGACAATGAAAACACAATGACCCAAAACCTATGGGATGCAGCAAAAGCAGTACTAAGAGGGAAGTTTATAGCTATACAAGCCTACGTTAAGAAACAAGAAACATCTCAAATAAACAACCTAACCTTACACCTAAAGTAATTAGAGAAAGAAGAACAAAAAACCCCCAAAGTTAGAAGGAAAGAAATCATAAAGATCAGATCAGAAATAAATGAAAAAGAAATGAAGGAAACGATAGCAAAGATCAATAAAACTAAAAGCTGGTTCTTTGAGAAGATAAACAAAATTGATAAACCATTAGCCAGACTCTTCAAGAAAAAAAGGGAGAAGACTCAGATCAATAGAATTAGAAATGAAAAAGGAGAAGTAACAACTGACACTGCAGAAATACAAAGGATCATGAGAGATTACTACAAGAAACTCTATGCCAATAAAATGGACAACCTGGAAGAAATGGACAGATTCTTAGAAATGCACAACCTTCCGAGACTGAACCAGGAAGAAATAGAAAATATGAACAGACCAATCACAAGCACTGAAATTGAAACTGTGATGAAAAATCTTCCAACAAACAAAAGCCCAGGACCAGATGGCTTCACAGGCGAATTCTATCAAACATTTAGAGACGAGCTAACACCTATCCTTCTCAAACTCTTCCAAAATACAGCAGAGGGAGGAACACCCCCAAACTCATTCTACGAGGCCCCCATCACTCTGATAACAAAACCAGACAAAGAAGTCACAAAGAAAGAAAACTGCAGGCCAGTATCACTGATGAACATAGATGCAAAAATCCTCAACAAAATACTAGCAAACAGAAGACAGGAGCACATTGAAAGGATCATACACCATGATTAAGTGGGGCTTATCCCAGGAATGCAAGGATTCTTCAATATACGCAAATCAATCAACGTGATACACCATATTAACAAATTGAAGGAGAAAAAACATATGGTTATCTCAATAGATGCAGAGAAAGCTTTTGACAAAATTCAACATCCATTTATGATAAAAAACCCTCCAGAAAGTAGGCATAGATGGAACTTTCCTCAACATATAAAGGCCATATATGACAAACCCACAGCCAACATCGTCCTCAATGGTGAAAAACTGAAACCATTTCCACTAAGATCAGGAACAAGACAAGGTTGCCCACTCTCACCACTATTATTCAACATAGTTTTGGAAGTTTTAGCCACAGCAATCAGAGAAGAAAAAGAAACAAAAGGAATCCAAATCGGAAAAGAAGAAATAAAACCGTTACTGTTTACAGATGACATGATACTTTACATAGAGAATCCTGATGATGCTACCAGAAAACTACTAGAGCTAATCAATGAATTTGGTAGAGTAGCAGGATACAAAATTAATGCACAGAAATCTCTTGGATCCTATACACTAATGATGAAAAATCTGAAAGTGAAATTAAGAAAACACTCCCATTTACCACTGCAACAAAAAGAATAAAATATCTAGGAATAAACCTACCTAAGGAGACGAAAGACCTGTATGAAGAAAATTATAAGACACTGATGAAAGAAATTAAAGATGATACAAATAGATGGAGAGATATACCATGTTCTTGGATTGGAAGAATCAACAGTGTGAAAATGACTCTACTACCCAAATCAATCTACAGATTCAATGCAATTCCTATCAAACTACCACTGGCATTTTTCACAGAACTAGAACAAAAAATTTCACAATTTGTATGGAAACACAAAAGACCCCGAATAGCCAAAGCAATCTTGAGAAAGAAAGATGGAGCTGGAGGAATCAGGCTTCCTGACTTCAGACTATACTACAAAGCTACAATAATCAAGACAATATGGTACTGGCACAAAAACAGAAATATAGATCAATGGAACAGGATAGAAAGACCAGCGATAAACCCACGCACATATGGTCACCTTATCTTTGATAAAGGAGGCAAGAATATACAGTGGAGAAAAGACAGCCTCTTCAATAAGTGGTGCTGGGAAAACTGGACAGCTACATGTAAAAGAATGAAATTAGAACACTCTCTAACACCATACACAAAAATAAACTCAAAATGGATTAAAGACCTAAATGTAAGGCCAGACACCATCAAACTCTTAGAGGAAAACATAGGCAGAACACTCTATGACATAAATCACAGCAAGATCCTTTTTGACCTACCTCCTAGACAAATGGAAATAAAAAGAAAAATAAACAAATGGGACCTAATGAAACTTAAAAGCTTTTGCACAGCAAAGGAAACCATAAACAAGACGAAAAGACAACCCTCAGAATGGGAGAAAATATTTGCAAATGAAGCAACTGACAAAGGATTAATCTCCAAAACATACAAGCAACTCATGCAGCTCAATATAAAAAAACAAACAACCCAATCCAAAAATGGGCAGAAGACCTAAATAGACATTTCTCCAAAGAAGCTATACAAATTGCCAACAAACACATGAAAGAATGCTCAACATCATTAATCATTAGAGAAATGCAAATCAAAACTACAATGAGATATCATCTCACACCTGTCAGAATGGCCATCATCAAAAAATCTACAAACAATAAATGCTGGAGAGGGTGTGGAGAAAAGGGAACCCTCTTGCACTGTTGGTGGGAATGTAAATTGGTACAGCCACTATGGAGAACACTATGGAGGTTCCTTAAAAAACTAAAACTAGAACTAACATATGACCCAGCAATCCCACTACTGGGCATATACCCTGAGAAAACCATACTTCAAAAAGAGTCATGTACCAAAATGTTCATTGCAGCTCTATTTACAATAGCCTGGACATGGAAGCAACCTAAGTGTCCATTAACAGAAGAATGGATAAAGAAGATGTGGCACAGATATACAATGGAATATTACTCAGCCATAGAAAGGAACGAAACTGAGTTATTTGTAGTGAGGTGGATGGACCTAGAGTCTGTCATACAGAGTGAAGTAAGTCAGAAAGAGAAAAACAAATACTGTATGCTAACACATATATATGGAATCTATAAAAAGAAAAAGGAAAAAAAAAAGGTCAGAAGAACCTAGGGGCAAGACGGGAATAAAGATGCAGACCTACTAGAGAATGGAGTTGAGGATACGGGGAGGGGGAAGGGTAAGCTGGGACAAAGTGAGAGAGTGGCATTGACATATATACACTACCAAACATAAAATAGATAGCTAGTGGGAAACAGCCACATAGCACAGGGAGATCAGCTCAGTGACCTTTGTGACCACCTAGAGGGGTGGGATAGGGAAGGTGGGAGGGAGGGAGATGCAAGAGGGAAGAGAGATGGGGACATATGTATATGAATAACTGATTCACTTTGTTATAAAGCAGAAACTAACACACCACTGTAAAGCAATTATACTCTAATAAAGATGTTAAAAAAAAAAAAAAAAGAAAAGTAAGCTACCAGAGAAGCTTGAGTGATAGAGCTGGTGTGGGTGAGACAAAGCTAGATATTTGGTAAGAAATCTGTAAGAGATGGAAATTAAAAACGATTCCTATGTTTTTGGCATGAACACCTTTGGTAGGGACAAGGGCAGGGATGGGGTGGACATCAAGACACCAGCTTTCCACATTTTAAGTTTCAACCCCAATGACATATCCAAGTGTGGATGTTGTCAAGGAGTACTTGGATACACATACCTGGAGCTCTGCTGAGAGATCTGAGCTACAAATGCAAGCTGGAGAGTTGTCCTGAATAGATGGAATTTTTAGATACAGAATTAAAGAATCATTCGGTAAGTGAACAGAGAGAGGAAGGGAGCAGGAAGAAGAAAAATAAAGGAAGGAGGACAGGAGAGGAGAGGAGAGAAGTGGGCCGTGGACAGTCTTGGGGCACTTCTACGTTGAGAAGTCTGACAAAGGATGTGACACAACTAAGGAGTCTTAAAGGTAGAACTCACGTCTGCTGGCACTTCTTCCTTGTTTTATTCTGTCTTTTAAATAGTAGACCCTAGAGATGGGAACGTCTAGGATGTAGTCTCTTACTGATGAAGTGGGAGACAAAGGGACTAATTAAAACAGCAAAATCCTTCAGGAGACAAGGGTGGGGTAAGGACCATGGTCCAGTGGAGGGATTAACCACAGATAAAATCTGGACACTTCATCCTTTGCAATAAGAAGGAAGACAGGGATACGGGCACATGTTAATTTGCACGGGTAAATCTGGTGGAAAGAAGGCCAAGGGATTTCCATCCAATTGCTTCTCTTTCCTCTGTGTAGCATGAGGCAGCTCAGAGAATGCACGTAAAGGCCATGGAGAAGGAAATGTTAGCATTTACGAGACTGTGCAAGGGTTCAGAAGAAAGAAAAAGCAGTGAAATGGTCATTTGGAAAGAAACCAAGCAGCAACGTGTAGTAGGGCCACTGGGGAATGGGAAGGGCCCAGGTGCCATGTTCTGTGGAAATGGTCAGTGCAGTCTCCAGGGGCAGCAGAGTGATGCCAGCCATAGATGATTCCTGAGAACTGAGGCTTTGCCACTCTATAGAGGGAACAAAGGGGTCCGTTCACTTATCACTAAAACTCAGAACAGCTCTAGACAGTCCTGGAGCTGAGCAGAAGCTTCTCCACAGTAGGAACTTTTTGAAAAAAAGTCTGAATCAGACACAATTACAGTATTAAGCAAAGAAATCATCTGCAGCCTCAAAAGCAAAGAAATAGCAACCTTGCTGCTTTGGGGTTTATCTTACTGAAGCAAGGCAAGTCATTGAATAGATCAACTACAAATACTTTCATCTTGTTACGTTTTCGTAAGTAAAAGTATTTCATAATGACGATTCTTAAAGTCTGCAAATGACTTCACCTAAGGCAAAGACCTCACAGGCCACCAAACTGCTTCCTCACTAGTGATGTAGTAGGAAGAGATTGATTTTGAATCCAGAGGGACCTGGGTTCAAGCAAAAGTGACACTGTAGGATCCTTAATAGAAGGGTTAACCTCAATACCCAGGTAACCTTTGGTTTTCTTGGTACATTTGGGGGATAATAATATCTACATGATGGTATTAAGAGAGTTAACATGTATAAAGTGCCTGGCATATTATCAGACCCAACATAAACACTGAATACACTGTGACTGCTGTTATATTTACCATTCTTTAAATTACTATAACTGAATAATAATTTAAAATACCAAAGTTACTGCAGAAAGAGCTTTTGACAAGCAGTAAGTATACGGCTAGAGTATTCTTTTTTTTTTTTTTTATAAAAAGGAAATACATCCATGCATCCACACACACATGCATCACATACACACATGCATACACATGCACACACACATAGCCCAAATACACATGTTAACACAAATGAAATTGATCTCTTGTCTCAAAAAAATCCCAAAGCCCACCATTTGTGCATATGTTACACACTGCAAAATGCTAAATCAGGTTAACATACACTCTGCGCTGTGTAACAGAAAGACAAACATAACACTGTCACTTATTCTTATCTGGTTATTCCTCTGACATTTAAGAAAGCTAAGATGGCTTGCACAAAAATAGCTTCATACCTTGCTTGGAAGCTATGTACTTTTACAAAAGTATTATCTTGCCCTAAGGTGTGGGGTAACAGTATATTCTTAGTTGAGTATTTTTTATAGATTTTGATATTATTATTATTAATCATTGAAATACTTTGAGAAATGCGTAAAGGATTTTCTCTTTATGAAAAGAAGAATTAAAAATGATATTTTCTTATAGCAGAAGCTCAAATGGAGCAATTTCCAAAAAGAGAGGGGGTGATACTTTTTGAATTTTAGAAATTACTATCATCATCATTCCAGATTACAGATTGTCATTTATCCTGTGTTATGTTAGCCAAATTTTATAGGAAAGCTTTCTTTATTGTATATTTCAATGAGGCTTGGCCTTACTGTCACATTAAAAACTTAAACTTGCATAATAATATATATTTTTTGAGGGAAATGTTTAGGGAGATTTGGAGAGAGATGAGCAGAAGATAAACAGTTTGCGAGCAAAACACAAAACAATTACTTTTCCATTCTTATTGATCTTTTTTAGTTGTGGGAAAGAATAAATTCAAAGATCAGGAAAAAATAATTTTGCCTCAAAGAGGCCACAAAATTGTGTTAACTGCTGTTAAGAAAAAAAAAAAAAAAAAAAAGACTCAGAGCTTGAAGGCTACAAATATTATAAACAAAAAAATATATACCCTTCATACGGTACTATGTTTGAACTGGGAATTTCAAGTATTTTTCAGGCCAGAGTAGTTCAGGGCAATTAAAAATAACACCAAGCTATAAAAATATTTACGTTATACTGAAGAGTCAAACCTACTGAGTAGTGAAACTCAAATTATGTTTTTTGATGAAATAGGAATGTTTATGGCTACTTCTAACATAGTACCATGCAAATTTGCTACAGAAGCTTTTATAAAATGGTATTAAAATGACTTATCAATGTAAAGTATATTTATCTTGATAAAGCATTTTTCCCCTGGTCAAGATCAAAGGTCAGAAGCTTTTATAAAATGGTATTAAAATGAATTATCAATGTAAAGTATATTTACCTTGATAAAGCATTTTTCCCCTGGTCAAGATCACAGGTCAGAAGCTTTTATAAAATGGTATTAAAATGAATTATCAATGTAAAGTATATTTACCTTGATAAAGCATTTTTCCCCTGGTCAAGATCACAGGTCAGAAGCTTTTATAAAATGGTATTAAAATGAATTATCAATGTAAAGTATATTTACCTTGATAAAGCATTTTTCCCCTGGTCAAGATCACAGGTCAGAAGCTTTTATAAAATGGTATTAAAATGAATTATCAATGTAAAGTATATTTACCTTGATAAAGCATTTTTCCCCTGGTCAAGATCACAGGTCAGAAGCTTTTATAAAATGGTATTAAAATGAATTATCAATGTAAAGTATATTTACCTTGATAAAGCATTTTTCCCCTGGTCAAGATCACAGGTCAGAAGCTTTTATAAAATGGTATTAAAATGAATTATCAATGTAAAGTATATTTACCTTGATAAAGCATTTTTCCCCTGGTCAAGATCACAGGTCAGAAGCTTTTATAAAATGGTATTAAAATGAATTATCAATGTAAAGTATATTTACCTTGATAAAGCATTTTTCCCCTGGTCAAGATCACAGGTCAGAAGCTTTTATAAAATGGTATTAAAATGAATTATCAATGTAAAGTATATTTACCTTGATAAAGCATTTTTCCCCTGGTCAAGATCACAGGTCAGAAGCTTTTATAAAATGGTATTAAAATGAATTATCAATGTAAAGTATATTTACCTTGATAAAGCATTTTTCCCCTGGTCAAGATCACAGGTCAGAAGCTTTTATAAAATGGTATTAAAATGAATTATCAATGTAAAGTATATTTACCTTGATAAAGCATTTTTCCCCTGGTCAAGATCACAGGTCAGAAGCTTTTATAAAATGGTATTAAAATGAATTATCAATGTAAAGTATATTTACCTTGATAAAGCATTTTTCCCCTGGTCAAGATCACAGGTCAGAAGCTTTTATAAAATGGTATTAAAATGAATTATCAATGTAAAGTATATTTACCTTGATAAAGCATTTTTCCCCTGGTCAAGATCAAAGGTCAGATATGGATGCCGATGGAACCACCTTGAGTGAGGGGAATGGCACATGCTCTCTGCTTTGTCCAGGATTGTTCAATTAATCCCTGTGGCAAGACGTGAGAATAACCCCATTTGCTTTCCAACCAGGTCCCAAAGTTGGAGAGAGGTGATGTCAACCCCCCCCCTTGACTGCGCTACAATGAGGAGACAGCTCCATACCCACGTGCTGCAATTTCCCATTGCGGTTTATGTCTTGCAACTCTGTGTTACTCTCCCTTCCCTCCACTTTGAACACCTAACACATTCTAGCTGGGAGAGTTGCTCTTGGACGTTAAAAACATATTCAACAGCAGCACTAACCACCCCTCCGGTGCCCCAAAAGTATAAAATAGGGAGGTTTGATGTACAGACCATCAAAATAGTTTCCACTGCTATGACCTAGAATACGCTTTAGAAAACCAGTCTGTCTCAAAGTTCTCAAATGTCTGACCTCATGTTTTCCCTAATCATTAACTATAATGGTTTAGGTCAAAGCTGGTTCAGACATGAAGGCAGAAGGCACCAAAAGCCCAATAATCATAATGTTGACATGGTTGTCACTGTCTTTACATAAGTCAGGGGAAGAAAAAACCTGATGGAGGGCAATGCAACTGGCATAAGATGTTCTTGAACGATTTGACTGCAGTGCCTACAATATTCAATACGGCTAATATTTGGATTGACAGTTAACGTTTAGCCTGTGATATTACTGGAGATCTTGGAATAAGTTTGAATCAAGAATATGTGTTTCAACAAACTGAAGAATAAAAACCATATGATCATCTCAGTATATGCAGAAAAAGCTTTTGACAAAATTCAACAGCGATTTATGATAAAAACTCTCCAGAAAGTGGGCATAGAGGGAACCTACCTCAACGTAATAAAGGTTATATATGACAAACCCACAGCAAACATCATTCACAATGGTGAAAAACTGAAAGCATTTCCTCTAAGATCAGGAACAAGACAAGGATGTCCACTCTCACCACTATTATTCAACATAGTTTTGGAAGTCCTAGCCACAGCAATCAGAGAAGAAAAGGAAATAAAAGGAATACAAATTGGAAAAGAAGATGTAAAACTGTCACTGTTTGCAGATGACATGATACTATACATAGAGAATCCTAAAGATGCCACTAGAAAACTACTAGAACTAATCAATGAATCTGGTAAAGTTGCAGGATACAAAATTAATGCACAGAAATAGCTTGCATTCCTATACACTAACAATGAAAGATCAGAATGAGAAACGAAGGAAACTATCCCATTCACCATGGCAACAAAAAGAATAAAATACCTAGGAATAAACCTACCTAAGGAGGTAAAAGACCTGTACTTAGAAAACTATAAGACACTGATGAAGGAAATCAAAGATGACACAAACAGATGGAGAGATATACCATGTTCTTGGATTGGAAGAATCAACATTGTGAAAATGACTCTACTACCCAAAGCAATCTACAGATTCAATGCAATCCCTATCAAACTACCACTGGCACTTTTCACAGAACTAGAACAAAAAATTTCACAATTTGTATGGAAACACAAAAGACCCCGAATAGCCAAAGCAATCTTGAGGGGAAAAAAATAGAGCTGAAGGAATCAGGCTCCCTGACTTCAGACTATACTACAAAGCTACAGTAATCAAGACAATATGGTACTGGCACAAAAACAGAAATATAGATGAGTGGAACAGGATAGAAAGCCCAGAGATAAACCCACACACTTATGGTCAACTAATCTATGACAGAGGAGGCAGGATATACAATGGAGAAAAGACATTCTCTTCAATAAGTGGTGCTGGGCAAACTGGACAGCTACATGTAAAAGAATGAAATTAGAACACTCTCTAACACCATACACAAAAATAAACTCAAAATGGATTAAAGACCTAAATGTAAGGCCAGACACCATCAAACTCTTAGAGGAAACATGGGAAGAACACTCTTTGACATAAATCACAGCAAGATCTTTTTCGATCCACCTCCTAGAGTAACGGAAATAAAAACAAAAATAAACAAATGGGATCTAATAAAACTTTTGCTTTTGCACAGCAAAGGAAACCATAAACAAGATGAAAAGACAACCCTCAGAATGGGAGAAAATATTTGCAAACGAATCACGGACAAAGGATTAATCTCCAAAATATATAAACAGCTCATGCAGCTCAATATTAAAAAAACAAACAATCCAACCAAAAAATGGGCATTAGACCTAAATAGACATTTCTCCAAAGAAGACATACAGATGGCCAAGAGGCACATGAAAAGCTGCTCAATGTCACTAATTATCAGAGAAATGCAAATCAAAACTGCAATGAGGTATCACCTCACACTGGTTAGAATGGGCATAATCAGAAAATCTACAAACAATAAATGCTGGAGAGGGTGTGGAGAAAAGGGAACCCTCTTGTACTGTTGGTGGGAATATAAATTGATACAGCCACTATGGAGAACAGTATGGAGGTTCCTTAAAAAACTAAAAATAGAATTAACATATGACCCAGTAATGTCACTACTGGGCATATACCCAGAGAAAACTATAATTCAAAAAGACATATGCACGCCAATGTTCACTGCAGCACTATTTACAATAGCCAGGTCATGGAAACAACCTAAATGCCCATCTAATGGATAAAGAAGATACGGTACATATATACAGTGGAATATTACTCAGCCATAAAAAGGAACGAAATTGGGTCATTTGTAGAGATGTGGATGGACCTAGAGACTGTCATACAGAGTGAAGTAAGTCAGGAAGAGAAAAACAAATATCGTATATTAATGCATATATATGGAATCCAGAAAAATGGTACAGATGAACCAGTTTGCAGGGCAGAAATTGAGACACATGTGTAGAGAACAAACGTATGGACACCAAGGGGGAAAAGCGGGGGGGTGGTGGTGGTGGGATGAATTGGGAGATTGGGATGGACATATATACACTAATATGTATAAAGTAGATAACTAATAAGAACCTGCTGTATAAAACAATAAATAAATAAAATTTAAAATAAAAGAATATGTGTTTCAAAAAGGATTGAGTTCGTTTGGAGAGGATGAATACTGATGTAAATTACTCAGTGGAGAAAATGAAATAATGAAATAGGAAAAGAATGTGGACAGTGTGCTCCTCACTGCACATGAATATATAACGTAATACTTCAGGCAAAAGGCAAATGGGGACTCTATGGGTGTAACAGAATAGAGGTGCTACATAAAGAATAGAGGAGGTTATTTTTTAAGGAAAGCATTATTGTATGCAATTCTCAGACACATACATAAAAAATGTTTTGTGATATTGGAGAGAGTCCAAATAAGGACAATAAAAATGACATAAAGTGCAGAAAACCCAACCTCTAAGCAAGGCTAACAAAACTACACTTGTGCGTCCCTGGAGGAACACTGAGGGACCATACGGACTGACAAGAGTCCTCAAAAGAACACGCCAACATAGGGCACAGGGCCTGCTTTAAGTAGTCATTCTGGGTCAATCAACAATTGTGTACAATGACGAACCAGCAAGAGAGTCTTGTTTAATTGGAACGCAGGGGTCTGCAAAGTGCTTTCTTCAGAGGCATATACATTTAGAAAACAAAACGAACTAAACAGAAAAGAAAATGTGCGGCTTAGAGAGAAAGCTGGAAATAACTCACGTTTAGAGGAAAAAATCTGTGATGTTTCATAAACATTTTAAATTTGGACATCGTTCAATTAGAAAAAAAAAAAAAAAATCAGCCATAAGTTGACAATTACGGTTTCCTTTTATTTCCCGAGGTTGATGAACACATTATATGAAACTAAATTAAGAGATTATATTGAGAGGCTGCACCTTTCCTCCCCGGAAGGTTGGAAAGCTCGTTTAGGGAGGTGTTTGTCCTGTCATCACCCACAGGTATTCAGCGGCCTGGTTCTCCACTCGCAGAACTGGCGCTAAGACACATACAAGGACTTCACAGCAGTGGGAAGCAGATGAGATTCTGGCTACTGAGGAGCTCTTTAGACTTATTCTGGTGCCAACAACTGTCAGGCAGGAATTTGGTTTTACATTGCTCCAAGTAATCTAAAGCACCTTATGAGGAATCCTGCCAGAACCCATGCAGACATGGGGGAAAATAACTTTTATTCAGCTTAGTAAATTTCACATTGCTTCTCCGTGGTAGCAAAGGAAGCAGAAAGGAGATCGAGCGATGAATGATGATCCCGGGCAGGGCGGGGTTATCCAGGGCTCTGTGATGGTGGGAGCTGGCGGCACAGGCAGTAGCCCAGCCCAGGATGGTATTTTTTTCCACTCTCTGTTCACATCCCCACCACCTACTGAAGCACAGGGCAAAGGGCCAAGTGACTTCAGTCATAGGAAAACTGCGTCTCTCTCCTGGAACTGCGCTTTTAAAATGTGTGGCATGCTTTGTTGAAATGTATTTTGGAACGCTGACTTTGGATGTAGCCACAATAGGTTATTTATTGTTTTGAAAATGTATTGATAGGCTTTAATTCATAACCCACCTTCTTTCATGATATTTCTTTACTTTTCAGAGGCAGGACTTCCTACCAAGGGAGAAGGTAAGTGTGTGAGTTTGGGGGCACGGTGGGGTGGAGGTTAGGCCACAAGAAACAACAGTCATATAAAAATACAAATATGACCATAATTTAACCTATTTTTTAACAAAAGAATCCTAGTTGTGTAACCGAGCAGGACCCTATGGGGTCTTCTCAGAACAGACCTCCACCCATGTCCTCCGTCTGCCTTTTGTCTGTAGAAAAACTTTAGCCAAAGAATACATTTAATCAGAGAAGTGAGAAAATGCAGAACGAAAGGAACACAGTCAAACAAGACGAAATAATAACACTTTAGCCATTAAACAAAGTCAAGGACCTTTAGTTCTTCCTCCAGGACTGTAGATAATATTCTGAGCCAGGTCCTTTGAGCTGTTTTGCAGATACTGAAACGCCCTCCAGGTGCGAGAAGTTAACTGCATGCTGACCACGAGCATGTAGACCCCAGACCGGTTGGAACCAGAAGGTTGATGATGTCGACTCCCGCTTGCCTCCCCACCAGCCAATCAGAAGGATGTCCATGAGTTGACCACGCCCTGCTCCTTGAACACTGTAAGACCCCTCACTACCCGCTCCAGGGGGGGTCACACAGTCTAGAGGGCATGAGCCCGCTGTGGCCCCCTTTGCCTGGCAAAGCAATAAAGCTATTTCTTTCTACTTCACCCAATACTCTGTCTCCGTGATTTAATCCGGCCCTGGTGTACAGTGGCCAAATTTCGGCAACAGTTGGTGAATGAGAATTTTGTAACGGGATAGAGGATAAGCTTTATAGAGAGACAGACAAGAGTTTGATTCATGTTTGGGCCACTTATGAGTGTGTGACATTAAGCAAACTTAAATTTCTCAGTGTTTTCACCTATAAAGTGGGGATAAAAATAGCAACTTCAAAAATTGAGAATGAGTATTAAACAACAGGTTTGGCACGTGGTAAGTTCTGAAGAAATGATGGCTATCGTTCATATTATGATTCTTATTTACAATTAAGGCTGTTCAAGGTAGAGGGGAATCAGGAAGTCTGTGAATTCTGGTGTTTAGTGCTCTGGAAGTGTTTTCTAAAGAAATCTAACTTAAAACCATAGAGTAGGTTTGTTAGAGAAGTTAGCCTTTTATACAATGTTTAAGCAACAGGAAACGTCCAAAAGTTACACATAGTAAGAGGAAAATGAAATTCTAACTTAATTAAAAATTAAATAGCTAACAAAAACATACTTTTGGACTTTTCTGTGAAGTTTCATATGCCTTTTATCAACATATCCAGGCTGCCAAGCAGATTTTTTCAGATTGCATGATCAAAAAAAAATCATTCTCTTTTATTTGACAAATAAAGGACGTTGAATGGGAAGGACAGAACTAAACCACATCATGTGAGCAGAACGGGCTGCTAGCGGCTCGCCTTCAACGTGACATCAAGGCTGGGACGTCTCACCATGGGGCCCATCGCCTCTCCTGAACCAAACGCCTCCTCTGCCCAATGTTTTAAAAATAAAGTGTTTAAAGTATTATCTGCTCAGACTAAAAGAGGGGAAAGGAAAAGAAAGATAAAGCAAACAGAGAGATAGGAGATGGTCTGATAACTTTTGTAAGTACGACAAATCACCTTTCAAAGAAATAAAGTTTTTTTTCCTAGTTGTATGAATTTGTGAATAAATAACTGATTTCAAACAGTTCTCGCTTTCAGTGAATCACTGCCCCCTGTCCCCAGCATATTCATATACAGTGCATGCCCCTCATGGCTTACTCAGAACAATCATTGTTTTTTCCCCCAAATTTGTACCAAATGCTTCTAATGAAGACAATGCATAGCACCTTGCATGTGTCTATCTCCATCCAACCCATGTTTCATGGTGCTAATTTTTATTCACATAACAGAATACATTTGGCAAAAATTAACAGAAGACTGTGAAAAGCTTTGTAAATAGGTTTGTTCCCTTGTACATATCAGCAACTCATCCAAGGGCTCTGCGGAAAAATATCATTTCTATGTAGTCCAACAAAATGGGGTGCTGAGCAGTGTAAAGGCCGGAGGTGTCAAATGCCCACCTGAAATGGTGGGCAGTGAGTTTGGAGGGCCTGACATATGCAGAAAACTATCTCGATGCTCTAATTAAATTTGTCTCTATGTCTTTCTGCAAAAGACAATGAGATATATGCCTTCTGATTCCAAAATACGTTAACTTTTATCTGTTTGTTTTAAAAATCTTTTGTCTCTCTAGAGAAATGTAATTCTCAAATCTTCATGAAAGCTCAAATAATATAAGGTAGCCCGGAGTAGGATAAATCAGAGGCTACACATGCTTGAACTTTTTCAGTTTTATGTAAGGAACAGGGAAAAACAAAGGAACATAAGACAAAATGTACATGATTTTAGCATATTTCACTCACAGATATGCATTTATCTATATATATTATATATATATATATAATATATATATATATCTGCACAGGATTATTTAAATGTACTATATATTATTTAAATGTATTATATATTATATATATATATGTCTGAACAGGATAATTTAAATGTATTTTGCATTTATAGACTTGTTTCTGTCTTAAATTTTTAACTGTCTTCTTTCTTTGAGGCTTGTCCATGTTTTAGTAATTCAGGTTTTAGGGATGGTCTTCTTTTAGCACAAAGCAACACCTATTTCTCTTCTGGAGAATTACCTAAATCTCCTTAGAAGAAAATATACACATTATTTTACTTGGAACTGAGTTTTAAAAATTTTGGAAAAGAGCTCCACTCCTAGCTGGACCAAATTTTGCCAAGGCCAAACTGGACTCAAGTTCCCTCAATTGTCCTCTTAGAAGAACTCTCCTCCCTCTAGGATTCCTGCGTGCCCGGAACCCTTCCTATTTCCATCAAAGCATGCTCTCATTTGCTTTTCCATCCTGTGGAAATGATATAACAGAATGAGAAGAATGTGAGCTATGACAATGACAGTTATGGTCACCCTGACCACTTCCTAGTGGTCTGACTTGTGACTAAGGCATCAAATAAGCATCACTGCATGAATAAAAAATCACACTATGTACACAATCAAAATGTAGTCTGAAAATTGACATTTGTAGCAAATTCATATTTAATTTTTTAAAAATTTGGGATCGTGACTTTTTTTTCAGTTCCGGGAAATCTTTTTGGTTGTTTTAAATCTCTTTAAAACTTCTTAATTGCACTTTCAATGAACTTGTTTCAATCTTCTTCTAGTCTTACCCTCACATGTGTGTCCATATTCCAAGTGTTCAAGTGATTCAATTTAGTTCTTCTCTTTCAAGTCACAGGTGCCTTCCAAACAGATAGTTATTTTTCTCTGTGTCAGTGAGTCTGACATCCCTTCCACCCATTTGGGTTACCTTGTGAGGTCAAGTAACATGAGTAGATGACGGGCATTGGCAGAGGGGAAAATGATGTTTTCCTTAGTGACCCCCTGACACTGGAATGGGAAATCAGGGACCCTCTATGAGGCATTTCCCGAGAGGTCTCTGCTCCCGGAGGCCAGCGGAAGAGGCGGACTTCCTTCAACCCCACAATTGCCCCCTCTTGTTCATCCTGAATTGGGGGGGGGACAGCCAGCTTCTCACAGTAAGCGAGCAGGAATACGTCCCTGCCTCTTGCCAAATGATTCCTTCTCCAAGGACAGCTGGCCTCCCCTCAGGGCCACCCAGAAATCTGTTTACTTGCACAAGTTTTTCTAGATGGAAACGCCTGTTTTCAACACTCTTTTCAAGATTCTCGATCCTCTCTCAACTGCAAGCAAAAATGCACCTTCTCTTGGAAGATTCCAATGTAGTAGAAGTTTGTACACATTTCACTAAAAGATTTGATCAGTCTGGTGGCTGGGACATGAGAACAGTGAATTAGAAAGGAGAAAGGATCAGAAACAAATGCTCAACACCATCTTCTAAATGTTCTCTTTTCCAAACTTAGAAAGTGTAGTCAAACCACGCATCAGGGATAATGTGGCCTCAAGAAATCTGAGAGGAGGGAGTGATATGAGATTGCCGTATGATCATTAACTATAAAAATGCAGCTACTTGGTCAGAGAAATAATAAGTGACTTCAAATAAGCAGAATGACAGTAAGGCAGTGGTAATTATGTTAAAGGAAGTCAAGATATTGTTATTGGCAAATTATACAAAACCACCTCAGAGAATAACCAGAAAAAAGGATTAGGATAAATAAGATTAGATAAAACATCTGTACACATATATGTTCATGCATGTGAGCACACACACCTACACACACATACATACACACACACACACACACACACACACCACAAAACAATACCCATGTGTAAGAAAAAAATCAACCTGAAAATCAGATACAACCAAGATAACTGCAAAACTTTACTGAAATAAATAAAAGAAAATTTGAGTAAAAGGAGATAAGTATTTGGTAGCTGGATGGGAAATTAATTTTTCTCAAATTTAACCTATGTATTTAATTCAATCTCAATACATTGTTCAACATTACTTTATGTGTAGAAGGCATGAGTGTTTAGGTGTGAGTAGAAAATAATAATTTTTAAAAAGAAATGTAGTTAGTGGAAATTTACAAGGCCAGATATTATAATGGGGCTACTACCACACTAACGAAGTCAGGTTGGTACCAATGCTGGGATAAAAAGATATGTGGACAAAAAATTACTTCAGAAAGGGGCGGTGTCCATATGTGAATGTCTACATAATGTAAGACCTACCAAAGATCTTGAATCAACGGAAGGATTGTGCCACAAACAGCCCAGTTCACATTCTCATCTCATGTCACTCTAGACGGATAAAAAGTTGAGTGTTAAAAAATACGTCTGCTAATACAATTCATGTTTTAAAGTTAGTAAAGTAATATAAGTTAGGCAAAAGTTTATCTGGTCTTTCAAAATAAATATTTAAAGAAAAACATGGGCTGAAAGCAAGGCTGTAAAGAAGAAAGAATTTTACTTTATAAAAAATAGAGTATTTTCTATAAAAATATATAAAAATAAAATGCTATCAACCTGGGAGAAAACTTGCAACAATAAGACAAAAATCAAAGTATGGTCTTATAATGATTTTTCTGAATGCTGATAAGAAGAATGCAAAAACAAATAGATAAAACAGAGAAGTATTTTAACAAGCAAGTCACTGAAGATAAAACATAAACGGCAAATAAATGTGTCAAAACTGCTTATTGTATTTATAATCTAACAACTGTACTTTAAAACAACTTCTATAGCATGTTTTGCTTGATGAATTAGCATAGCTTTAAAAAACTGATAATATTTCGTTTTAGCATTGTCACAAGTTGTTAGGGGAAATGAATAATGATATAAACTTCCCAGAAACTGTTCTGTGTTATGTATACTGGATGTTAAATATGTTCATAAACTCTGATCCAAATAATTATATTTCCCATATGTACTCTGAGAAATGTTCTTCAATTGGGAAGCATATATTTATGGCAAATTTTTCAATAGGGAGCTATTTAGAGCAGTGAAATTGGTAAGAGCTTAAATGGTCAACAAACTAAATACTGTAATTGATTATGACCCTTGCATATATGAAGGACTACCATACGACTATTTAAATAATACATGCAAGGCTTTTCCAGAAAAGAAAATTGTGCTTTTGGCATAATGGTAAATGATAAAATGCATAATTCGATATTGTACATAAAATATAAGTTCAAGTATGTAAACAATAGAAAGAGAAAAATGTTATGTGAAAATGACTAATGTTCGCAGTGTCTGCCTTTGAATGGAAGAGTTTTGAGTTAATCCTTATCGTTATTAATTGCAGTTTTTAAAAAATTCATTTTGTTTGTAGTCATCTCCACTTAGCAATTTTTCTACTAGACTGAATGTTTTGTTTCCCAAATACTCCATTAGGGAGCAAATTCTTGGTTGCTACATATTTCTTCACAATATACTGACAACTTTTTTTTTTTTAAAGAGTCATTGCTGAATTGAAGTGTTAGTATATTGCATCCATTTTCCCCAAGCTTAAATAACTGCTGTGTGGACTAGAATTCAATTTCAGATACTCTCAAGTAAAATCTACAACTGTCGACCCATCTGCAGAGGCAGCACCTTGACACCAGACCATAGGTCACTCAGGAGCCGTCTGTCTGCTGCTGATGAGTAGATTACTGTGTCCAACCCCAGCTGGGGCTGTCCAGTCAAACCTGCCCCAGAAGAGTTTAGGGAGACATGGTTTAGGAGAAGCAAATTTCCCCATGCGCCATGTCTAGTTGACTACGTGGACTTTGGGTTTGCTCTGTAGACCTGCCCATCTTGGACTTGGGGCTGTGATGGAAGAAAAAGGTCTCAGTTGATTTCTAGCACAAACCACATTCTCCCGTCGTGAGGTTTTTCAGATATTTGACAAGCTACTTCAAAATTGTACTTTTCCCCTGCTATCTTGTTTTTAAGGGGCTCCATTCATTTCAAGAAAATTCTTGGGGAGAGGGGGCATCAGTGATGACTTAGGACAGTTTTCAGTTTAGAGTCTAATACACCTTCGATAGGACCAAAAGCCCACCGTCCTCTGAAGAGACCTGGCCCGACACCATCCTTTTCCTCCATCCTACTCACGCCTACGTTTTAGAGCGAAAGGGGTTTGCTCTGAGAACAGATAGAAGGGAAGCAGAGGCCATTTTCTCTGTATAATTTTGTTTGTTTGTTTGTTTGTTTGTGCCAGAGAGCCTCATATTAGGGCTTGTGGGTCACTGATCCCACAGATAATAAAGTGATAGTTTGTTTTCCATTTCAGTAGGTGTCTGTGCATATAGTTCAAATGATCTGGAACCATAAGGAGGAAAGATGACTAGCGGGCTTTGGACTTCCCTTGGTCCCTGTTATAAAGCCAAGGTAATGCTGTCAAAGTTTGTTATATGTCCTCTTTAACTGTGAGTTGAACGAATTCATTCTCCTATGAGGCCTGAGGTCATGTCCTACATTAGCAAAATGTTTGAAGCCAATGCAGTAGTAGTAAGTGCCTTGGATCATTAAAAGAAAGAAAAATAGAAAGAAGGAAAGAAAGAAGGAAGGAAGGGAAAAGGGCACTATACTACTTATTTGTTTTGAAATTCAGCAGTTGGCCAATATGAATATGTCAAGAATCATTATTTTAGTTTTCTTTCTACCATTTGATCTGGTCAATTTCCCATGTTCAATTTATCTAAATCAAATAGGTAAAAAGTAAAATGTGCCACTTAAATTACCTCTCTTTGAACATAAATTCTCTACCCCTTGATTTAAAATCTTGTTATAAAAACGTGTTCAATTAGAATCATTCTAATCTCTAAAGTTCTTGCAATACACTGAAGTTACCAGCATCAAATATTAATTATGCTCTATATGGAAACAATCAAATATATCTGTCAGATTTATCATGAAGTAACTCTAAATATGTTAAATGTTGGAGTTAAAAACAAAGCTTTACTGAACTCAAGAAGTCAAACTTTATTTAAATATTTATAAATATTTATGATTGATTGATTTTCCTCAGCTTTTAAGATATCCTTAGAACATTCTTATTAATTTGATTTTTTTTTTATATAGACGCATGCACTTTATTTCTCAATCTCATACTTTGTGATTACATTCCCTTTTTTTGGCCCACAGATACATTTTATTTATTATCAAGATTTAGAGAACTTCAAAGGTAACATTTAAAGATCTTGCCTCTGTTCTAGGGTACCTATGCCCATGGAAAATGGCCCCTGCATGTGCTTGAGCTCACAGACACACACAAGCACACAACACATACACACACACACACACACACACACACACATACAGAGGCTATTAGCTCACTCTGGCTGAAGCATCTGACATGTCTCCTTAGTAGCTACAGAATTCCCTCCCAATTGTTAAGGGGCTATTTCTGTATCAGTATGATGCTTGGCTGGCAGTGGGGTAAATGCATAGGAACTTAGAGGCACTTTGCTTCCCTGCCAAGAACACACATCACTGTCTTTAGCCGCAGTCTGCTGGAAAAGAATTCCTTCCAGGCAGTGCTGAGCCATTCCTGCCAACACCACAGGCGCCGAAGGAAGCAGCCCGCTGGAGAACAGCCACCTCCACCTTTGCCTGAATGATTTCCCCTGGGACCCATGTTCACATGTTGGATGTCTGTGTATTTAAGTCAACGACAGTGACTGCAAATGGCTGGTCTGCTGATCATCTGTGTTAATGTTTTATTTTATTTTTTTAACAATTTTATTGGAGTATAATTGCTTTACAATGGTGTGTTAGTTTCTGCTTTACAATGAAGTGAATCAGTTATACATATACATATATCCCCATATCATATCTCTTCCCTCTTGCATCTCCCTCCCTCCCACCCTCCCTATCCCACCTTTCTAGCTGGTTACAAAGCACTGAGCTGATCTCCCTGTGCCATGCGACTGCTTCCCATTAGCTATCTATTTTACATTTGGTAGTGTATATATGTCCATGCCACTCTCTCACTTCGTCCAGCTTACCCTTCCCCCTCTCTGTGTCCTCAAGTCCATTTTCTAGTAGGTCTGAGTCTTTATTCCCGTCTTGCCCCTAGGTTTTTCACAACCACTTTTTTTTTTTTTTAGATTCCATATATATGTGTTAGCATACGGTATTAGTTTTTCCCTTTCTGACTTACTTCACTCTGTATGACAGACTCTAGGTCCATCCACCTCTCACTACAAATAACTCAATTTTGTTCCTTTTTATGGCTGAGTAATATTCCATTGTATATCTGTGCCACATCTTCTTTATCCACTTATCTGTCGATGGACACTTAGGTTGCTTCCATGTCCTGGCTATTGTAAATAGAGCTGCAATGAACATTGTGGTACATGACTCTTTTTGAATTATGGTTTTTTCAGGGTATATGCCCAGTAGCGGGATTGCTGGGTCATATGGTAGTTCTATTTTTAGTTTTTTAAGGAACCTCCATACTGTTCTCCATAGTGGCTGTATCAATTTACATTCCCACCAACAGTGTATGAGGGTTCCCTTTTGTCCACACCCTCTCCAGCATTTATTGTTTGTAGATTTTTTGATGACGGCCATTCTGACCGGTGTGAGATGATATCATATTGTAGTTTTGATTTGCATTTCTCTAATGATTAATGATGTTGAGCATTCTTTCATGTGTTTGTTGGCAATCTGGATATCTTCTTTGGAGGAATGTCTATTTAGGTCTTCTGCCCATTTTTGGATTGGTTTGTTTTTTTGATACTGAGCTGCATGAGCTGCTTGTAAATTTTGGAGATTAATCCTTTGTCAGTTGCTTCATTTGCAAATTTTCTCTCCCATTCTGAGGGTTGTCTTTTCATCTTGTTTATGGTTTCCTTTGCTGTGCAAAAGCTTTTAAGTTTCATTAGGTCTCATTTGTTTATTTTTGTTTTTATTTCCATTTCTCTAGGAGGTGGGTCAAAAAGAAAACACTCCCATTTACCATTGCAACAAAAAGAATAAAATACCTAGGAATAAACCTACCTAAGGAGACAAAAGACTTGTATGCAGAAAATTATAAGACACTGATGAAAGAAATTAAAGATAATACAAATAGATGGAGAGATATACCATACTCTTGGATTGGAAGAATCAACATTGTGAAAATGACTATACTACCCAAAGCAATCTACAGATTCAATGCAATCCCTATCAAACTACCACTGGCATTTTTCACAGAACTAGAACAAAAAATTTCACAATTTGTATGGAAACACAAAAGACCCCGAATAGCCAAAGCAATCTTGAGGGAAAAAAATAGAGCTGAAGGAATCAGGCTCCCGGACTTCAGACTATACTACAAAGCTACAGTAATCAAGACAATATGGTACTGACACAAAAACAGAAATATAGATCAATGGAACAGGACAGAAAGCCCAGAGATAAACCCACACACATATGGTCAACTTATCTTTGATAAAGGAAGCAAGAATATACAATGGAGAAAAGACATTCTCTTCAATAAGTGGTGCTGGGAAAACTGGACAGCTACATGTAAAAGAATGAAATTAGAACACTCCCTAACACCATACACAAAAATAAACTCAAAATGGATTAAAGGCCTAAATGTAAGGCCAGACACTATCAAACTCTTAGAGGAAAACATAGGCAGAACACTCTATGACATAAATCACAGCATGATCCTTTTTGTGTTAATGTTTTAAAATGCACCATATCTGGTCTCAAAAAGGTCTTCCCAAAGCTCTTCACATAAAAAACGATTTGGAAATTGCTGAATGCACATCACAAAGATTTGGCTTTGAGATTCGAATTCTAGGTATGAATGTATTTAGGCTGGTGGTGAAAATGGTAAACTTGAGTCCACTTATCTTCAAAAGTAGCTTGGCTTTTATTTATTTTTATTTTATTTTTGCCCTATTTGCGTGTCCTTCCTTTGAGGATGATGAGTCTCGAATATCATTAAAAATGTACTAAGGCTCCTTTCATTGTGCTTTCTGGTTCCCCTTCCCCTCTCCGAATATTCAGGAAGCAACAATAGCTTGACATAAGCATTGCTTTTAAGCAGAAGCGTAGGTATAGCCTAGATTATAAAAAGAGCGACAAATGAAATTGAGTGTGTAAAGTATAGGTGTGTGTTTTAGCGGAGACAGTTACATGGGAAAACTTTATGAAAAAAAAATTTTCTGAATACTGAAAGTTTGCCTTTAAATATGAAGAATTACAGGGCTGCAGGAAGCCAGGTGGAATAGATTCTAAATACACGGTGGCAGGAATACATTCTAAATACACGGTGGCAGAAAGGCTACCCTTGCCTCCCCCCTATCGCGGTGAAAGTGACCTCAGAGACGGTAGCACGGTCTGCGACCCTGGCATCCTGACTCTTCAGCAAGAATGCCTGGAGTCAGTGACCCTTTCTTGTCCCATGATCACTGCTTCTGTGTGCTTTTTGGGGCATCTGGTAAACCAGCTCATCCACTGTGAGTTCTTCTGCCCTGACACTTGCCCCTCAGGTCGGCCAGCTCTCTCTCTGAGCTTCTGTTCCCCACTGGCTGGTGAGTAGGGTGGGGAGGACAGCACATCTGAAGTTTGGGATTCCTATCAAGCAAGTTAAGATGTGCATTAGTCTTTTAGGATGTGCTCAACACCCATCTCTAAAGAAGCTCAGTGTCCTCCTGAGCTCTTTCCAAATAAGTGAGGCACGTGTCCTGTGTCCCACCTGCTCTGGAGCTCTAACCAAACTAAACAACCCAAAATCTTCAATGCTCAATCTCCATGACTGGGACCCGAGGTCAGGGTTAGGGGCCACTAAAGCAGTGCTTCTCAAACAATATGTGATATCTCAGGGTTTTTTTTGTTTGTTTGTTTTTTTAAGTCCAAGCTGTCATAGATGGATGTATTTGTAAAGTAAAAGTGAGTTATTAGTGATATACAAAAAGGGCAATTTACATCTCGGATGCCTACAGAAGAGTCTGGTCACCATAGTAACCTATGCTACAAGTTTGACAGGGGAGATGCTGGCAGTGTGTGCCTGTACCTCTCAGAGTCCCACAGAGATTGAGAGGCTGGCTTCCATCTTCAGCTTCTGCCTGAGGCCTTTCTCTGCTCCACCAGCTCCTTAGGTGTCAGAGAATTGCCTTTGCCTGGTAGTCTCACCCCAAAGTAGATGATGGTTGATGCACTGTAAATCCTCCCTCCCTTACAACCAGGAGAAAACATTTCAGGTGCACTGTTACAAATCCCCCCTCGTACACACTGTTGGCAGGAATGTAAGTTGGTGCAGCCACTATGGAGGACAGTATGGAGGTTCCTTAAAAAACTAAACATAGAGCTGCTATATGATCCAGTAATCCCAGTCCTGGGTATACATCCAGACAAAACTATAATTCAAAAAGATACATGCACCCCATTGTTCATAGCGGCACTATTCACAATAGCCAAGACATGGAAGGAACCTAAACGTCCACCGACAGATGAATGGATAAAGAAGACGTGGTACATATATACAATGGAATATTACTCAGCCATAAAAAGAATGAAATAATGTCGTTGCAGCAATGTGGATGGACCTAGAGTTTATCATACTAAGTGCAGTAAGTCAGAAAAAGAAAGACAAACACCATATGATAGCACCTAAATGTGGAATCTAAAATATGACACAAATGATCTTATCTACGAAACAAAAACAAACTCACAAGACATAGGGAACAGACTTGTGGTTGCCAAGGGGGAGGGGTGTGAGGGGAGGGAAGGACTGGGAGTTTGGAGTTAGCAGATGCAAACTAGTGTATATAGGATGGATAAACAACAAGGTCCTATTGTATAGCACATGGAACTGTATTCAGTATCCTGTAATAAACCATAATGAAAAATTATATATGTATATATATATATGTGTATATATATATATATATATATATATGAATTACTTTGCTGTATACTAGAAACTAACATAACATTTTAAATCAACTATACTTCAATTAAAAAAAACCACTAAGAACAAAAACAAAAACAAAAACAAATCCCCAGGGTTCCCAAGTAGGAATAAATTCATGGCACATGTTAGTGACCTGTCTGATAACCACACTTTTTTACTGGTGATCTTTCCTTCCCTGTCTTACTTCCTCATGGCTCTCCTGCCATTTCCTGGGTTCCTTTCCCAGATAAGCTATTTGTGCTTGGATCATCCCTTCAGGGACTGAGTCTCAGGAAACAAAACCTAAGATAACAACACTAAATGTCAGCCTTCCATCCAGAAGTATAAAGGTAAGTAAGGATGGGGAGAAATCTACAGCTGACTGAGAATTCGTCCAATAGAGCATGCATTTTTAATTGAAAATACCTGTTATCTTGACTTAAAAGATTACATTTTCCACTCTTGAAAGGAAACGTGGTCTTGAGAGCCTGAGAAAAATAAAATCCAATCTTTCTACCCAGGAGTTACATAACTGGTACATACTTTTATGTACCATTCTATGACTGTATGGTTTGTTACTGATAAATTAAGCTTTATATTTAATAATTTAAATACAAATATCCAAGAGAGACAAATTAAAAAAAATTGAAAAGAACTGACAATTGCCTTTTGTATCAGGGACCAAGGATAATCTAATAGCATGAGGGCAGGGCTTTAATGAAGATAAGAAATGGGCAAAACCTCTCTTCTGCTTAGCCTCTTTCCTCAAGTGTATGCAGAGAAAGAATCCAACAAAGAGGAAAAAGTTAACTGAAGTGAACTTCTTATGAACTCTTTGTTAAGAAAAATAAAATCTGGTTTTACAAAGCCCCAGTATTTTAAAATCAAATTTGGCCCACAAAGAAACATGTAATTTATGACTATGCATATACGGCGAAATCACCTAAAAGTACTCCAGCATTCACAGAAAGGTAGAAAAGATGAGCTCTCCAAAATAATCACTGCAAAGCCCATTATTCTTTTTTTGTCCTCAAGGAACACTCCCATCTCTTTAAGATACAAATTATGCTACTGCCAAAGCGGGCACCGTATCAGTGGAAACAACTCTATCAGGCTTCCTAATATAAACGATAATTCTAGGCTTTATAGCTTGGCTCTTTCAAAGTAAAGTATGTTGGGCAGAGACTAAGCATACAAATTGCCAGCCAAAATACATTAAATCTGGTCGAGCTGTCCTTTTTTGGAGAATGCAAATTGGAGCTTTCTGCTCTGCAAGCCATTAGCGCTTTGCATGGACCTGCAAAAACGCCTTCTGGAATTGTGACCAAAAAAAAAGTTTTAAGTGGCAAATTTTGAAACAGATTGGTTATTATTTCAGAATACACACATTATAAGTAGTTGCCCTTAGGAAGGATTTTAGTTCATGAAAAAATATTTAATTTACTACCACAGAACATGATACACATCATACATGGATTCCAAGCTTATGGGAAGAGGTCCTCTTGATGGTGTCCTTTTACTTAGAGCATTTGAAGGAATCACTGACTCATGATTACTGTCTCCTAGGGTGACCGAGCGAAAATGACTTAGATTAGCAGATGGCTCATGTACCTGAAACTGAGCAGGACCCTGTGGGGCTCCTGGGCATGGAAGCCTTTCTGTGTCCCATGTTTCTTGTTTGTAGGGAATAGGCTTCAGTCTCCATGGCCTTCCCTGAGTTCCAAAGGGCAGGTTCAAACAGTTGCTAATCAGGGAAGGGAGGGGATGCAGAGACAAGGGAGGAGCAGTCAAGAAACAATAGTGCAGGCTTGGGGCAGGGTCCTGGTTCCTCCTCAAGGGATATACACATAGCAACAATATCTTTGAGCTCTTCCACAGAACTGAAACTCCCAACAAATGGAAGATGTTAACTGTTTGACATATGAGGCCAGATTAAAGGGATGCACACACCCTGATCCTTATCAGCAACCCGCCCTTGAATCATTGCTTAAAAACTTCTCACCAAATCCCTCTAGATTGGGACACACAGTTTTCAGGGCATGAGCCCACTGTGTCCCCCTTTGCCTGACAAAGCAATAAAGCTCTTCTTTTCTACTTCACCCCAAACTCTGAGATTCAATTTAGCACCACTGCCCAGAGGCCGAGTTTTGGGCATCCTACCTGAAAGCTATGCTTATGGATTTTGCTTCAGAGATGCAGGAATAGAGTAAACAACTCAACTGGAAAGAGTTCTGGACATATCAGCAAGTTTAAGTTGTGTCCTTTGGTTATCTTGTACCTACAAATCCCTTTTAAAAGGCTCGTGGAGGCTGGTCTCTTCCTCTGTGTTTCTTTTGCACTGTAGTGTCAGCATCCTGATCGGATGTTATGGTAGCAAGATGTTATTCTAAGGCAGTGGTCAATGGGCCCAAGTATAATGGCCAGTTGATGACGCAGTCTCTCCAAAACTACGTTCACGCTTGCCGGTCCTTTATCCACTCAACAATATTTATTGAGTTTCTTTTGTGTGCCAGGCAATGTGGAAATAAGAGAAGGATGAACAAGGTCCCTGCCTTTGTGGAGCTGATATAAGGAGTCTTATAATTTAATTAGTAACACTTCTGCTGTGTTGTCAGACGCTTCAGAGACCTGAAGAAAAATTTCGGAAAATACAAACTCAGGTGGAAAAATGTTTTGCTCATCTTTGCCTCACTTTAAAATGTTATCGTAATAGAATACATATGTAACATAATTTAGAAGAATAAATATTTCACCTGTCTTTACACACTCTATACCTTTATTAACCGTAGAAAACGTTTTTCTAAGTTGACTACGGATCCCTTGTTCTTTGATGTTCGTTAATGAGTGTGATATTTTCTCAAAAAATTACCTTAACTTTGCCCTTCTGTTACCTTCATATTTGGGAACTTCATGATAAATTTGCTTCTCTGCCAGCTAATAATGACGTTGGCTGCTAAAAATCAATAAACATGAAAAGTAATGACCTCTAACAATTTACTTTTATTAGATCTGCAGAGAGTTTTGATATCATTTACCCTGAAACTCGGGCTCCAATTTTATTTTATTTCACTTTTTCTAACCACTACCTTGCTTTTTTTTTTCCTCAGGTAGAAAAGGAAGAGGAAAGTGAGGCAAAATTCAACCAATGCATCATTTTGACACATCCATTGTTTGGTCAGGGGCATGCTGTCTGCTATTTCTGATATAATAAATGTTTACGGTGCTTCTGGTTTAATGAATGCCCTGGGCTCCAGGACTTGTCTGTGTACTTCCCTGGCATACTTCTTGAGTGAGAAAGAGATGATGTTGTCTGTTTAAACTAATAGAAAGGAAAGCTGAATGGGAGAATTAGATTCAAGAGCAGCTGCCTGAATACATCTTTCCCAGAGAATCGATACAGAACGACAGGGAGCATGGCCAGGCAGGGTGGCAGCTCCGGGGTCCATCAATTAAAGAAGAAGAAGAGGGTTTGAAGGAAAACAGGTTTCATTCTGAGTTAGTTAGGGTCACTGTCTCCATAACCCACATTTTTCTCCTTTATGTTGCAAGAACTAAATAGGCATTTTCTCCAAGAATGTCTAATAACATAGCATCTCATCCTCTACTGACCCCAGGAGACGTAACTCAGAAAAATGGCAAGATTGGAAAAACAAATTTATAACACAAAACAGAGAATGAGGGTAAACCAACCAATGTGACATTCTTTTTGTTTTAAAGAATTAAAAAAATGAACTACAAATCTAGAAAGTATCTCTGTCTAACTTCATTGTGAATAACTGTAGGTACACTTTCCTCTGAAACCCTTTCTTCAATTGTTTCTTTTTTTTAAACTAAAAGCTGGTTTCTTGAGAAGATAAACAAAATTGATAAACCTTTAGCCAGACTCATCAAGAAAAAAAAGGGAGAGGACTCAAATCAATAAAATTAGAAATGAAAAAGAAGTTACAACTGACACCACAGAAATACAAAGGATCATAAGAGACTATTACAAGCAACTATATGCCAATAAAATGGACAACCTAGAAGAAATGGACAAATTCTTAGAAAAGTACAACCTTCCAAGACTGAACCAGGAAGAAATAGAAAATATGAACAAACCAATCACAAGTAATGAAACTGAAACTGTGATTAAAAATCTTCCAACAAACAAAAGTCCAGGACCTGATGGCTTCACAGGTGAATTCTATCAAACATTTAGAGCACTAACACCTATCCTTCTCGAACTCTTCCAAAAAATTGCAGAGGGTGGAACTCTCCCAAACTCATTCTATGAGGCCGCCATCACCCTGATACCAAAACCAGACAAAGATATCACAAAAACAGAAAGTTATAGGCCAATATCTTCAATTGTCCTCTATCTTCAATTATAGGCCAATATCACAATTGTGATCTACTGAGCAGATGTCATGCCTGGGTCCTGTGTTCCACAAAGCATTCCTCCCTTAAACATTTTTTAATGTCCATAAGTACTTAAAAGTACCGGTTTTCCGTTGCCACGCTAAGTAAACACGGAGATGAAATCCAAGTGCAGTGACTCCAGATGCAACCCTTACTCCAAACCACTGCCCCCTGACACCTGCTGGGCTGAATCCCCACAATGACAGCAGATCATCTCACGAAAGCCAGGACTCATTCTTCATAACAATTCTGAATGATCTGGACATGTGTCTCATAGATCAGAGAATACCTTCTCAAGTTCAAAAGTGTACCTTAAACTGAAAGCACATTTCATAATTAAAAGGAAAAGTCATTCTTATTACACAGGATAAGGACGCCCCATTAGAGCCACAACTATATATTATTTGAAGAAAGTTCTGTGGAATACAAACATTGACCAACTCTCTCCTTGTTGAAACGTTTTCTCCTCAGAGTCTCAGGATTCCTACCAGCTGGTCAAATACTTTCTAATCAAACACTGAAAGTATTTCTAGGCCGTTGAAAACAACATATTAAGTGAAGGTCAAATGTAGTTTGATCAGTATGTACCATAAACAATATAAAAAAATTGTGTAGGGATAAAATATTCACATTTCAGAGACAGCTGTTGATATACAGGAGAGTTTAAAAGGTAGCTCCGTTCCACAAAGGGAATTATAAATTTTTTTAAGCAATAAACGTTGATGTGTACCTGCTGGGTGATATTATGCAGAAGAAATAATTTTATAGATCTTGGCACATTATCTATATGAAAGAAACATCTAATTCCTTAGCTCAAATAAAATTTTCAAAGTCAGGCAAACAAAGTTTGTTAGATATGGCTTATTATTTGAAGTTATCCACATTTCAAAGGCAAGTATCTGAGTCTGGAATTGTTTAAACTCTATTACAAAGGATTAATAACTCTAAAGGGCCTAAAGAATCAATTACCTTTAAAAAAGTCAAAATTAATCTCATCCATTTCCCAGTATTATTATGCAATTTTAATACTTCTCAGAATTTACAAGCATAAAATTAGAAGAAAATTTGTTGGAGTATTAGGACAATATAATATTTATAAAACTTTGGGTTTTAATGAGTAATTAATTTAATGATGCAAAGCAAAAGTTAAGAGTTTTTCAAAAGCAATTTCAAAATAAATGACTTGGTGTTCTTTTAACTTTCTACTTAAGGTTTTCAAGTCTGTCGAGTTTTCCTTGTGTCAGAGTCATACATTTAAGGATAAAATCTACATTTTCAGGGTAAGTTGGACTTCCATTGTCTTAATGATTTTCACTAAACTGTTAACACCAAAAATAAAAGTAAGTGATGGTACAAATATTTCAGTTAGACTTTAAGCAGACACACGTTATTTTAATGAGCAACAGATACTAATCTTTATTATATAACTATTTTTATACATGGCTTCACATTAATAGGAAATGGCCAGAAGGAATTCGACAATAACGTGATTATAATATTGTAGAATGTTAGAGTTGGAAAAGACTTAGAATTAATCTATCTTACCTCTTAATTTTACGCATGAAGATACCCAGTGTTTCGATTAAGATCCTTGGGCTAAATGGAAACTTTGACGTGCACCTTCACCCTTTACCCCACTTATGCTGTTTCCTAATACTGTGAATCTTATTGTTTTAAATTAGATTAACCAATCTCTTTAAAACTTGCCTCCATATCTATAAAAACTAGTTACACTTTATTTTATATGCATGTTATACAATTAAACCTTTACAACAAAAATAAAAACAACACACAAAAAAATGAAAACCTCCTTGCAATCAAAGTTGAAGACATCTCTGCATTTAAAACTTGTCTTCACTAGTGATTTGTGAGACTCCCTCACACAAAGAGCAAGTAGAGGATGTCGTAGTCCGAATGCGGGTTGGAAAAGAACTTCCACACATAAGGCAGAATGTAAAGAAGATAGAATTTATTAGAGGGAAGGGTTGCTGCCAGAACAGCAGGCCGACTTCCTAGTATTCTGGGAGAGTCAAGCCCAAACATGAGCTATTGATCAGTTTTTATAGCCAGAAAACAAATGAATGGTCCGAGGTGAAAATTTCATTTACTGATTGGTCGAGGCACATATACCTTCCTTCTATAGGGTGGGAGAGGGACAGGCCAGATGCCTTTCCTTATTTGGGACAGGTCCCTTGCCCAGGTGGGCGTGGCACAGGTGGACTCAAGAATTTCGTAAACATTGCAACATGGTGGGCAGGCGATTAAGAGTCGGTAAGGGGTGTAACGCTGACACTTTTTCAGGCAGGGTTGTCCTTTGTCCTTGAAGCACCATTGTGCTTGGAGCACCACAGAGGACATTTTGTCTCATGGTATAACTCATAAAACCCTATGCCTAGAACATTGCATGGAATATTTAGGTGGTATGCAAATATTATTGTAGCTCATTAGCTTCTAATCCCATAAATAAAACCTTCAAAAGAAACTATACATATATTTGATATTGCAATTTATAATAAGAAATGTATATACTTTGGCTTTCATCTCCATTTCTAGCACAGAACTCCTAAAACTTGGAACTTAGCAAGTAATTAGAGCAACAAAGGTGTCTTTTGTTTTGTTAACGACGTGACTTTTCGCCCAAACCTAAGGATGGGGGCCGGTTGCCAGGACAACCAACTATCTCTTTGAAGGGGTAGAATTTCATTCCTACCGCCTCACCTCCAGGAGCGAGTAGGAGCTGAAAGTTGAATGAATCACCAATGGCCAATGATTTAATCAATCATGCCTATGTAATGAAGTCTCCATAAACAACCCAAAGGATGGGGTTCAGAGAGCTTCCGAGTTGGTGGACACGTGGAGATTTGGGGAGAGTATCGCACAGTAAGCGGCATGGAAGCTCTGAGTACTTTCCCCATACCTTGCCCTGTGCATCTTTTCTATCTGGCTGTACCTGAGTTAAATCCGTTTATAATAAACCAGTAATCTAGTAATTAAACTGGTTTCGTGAGTTCTGTGAGTTGCTCTAGCAAATTAATTGAACCAAAGGAAGAGGTCTTGGGAACTTCTGATTTGTAGCCCGTTGGTCAGAAACACAAGGAACAATTTGGGCCCGGATGGTGTCTGGAGAATTGTTTGGTGGTAGGGGTGAAAATCCTAACACCACCCCCACCCAAACAAAATTGGATTTTGGTGGGCATAACACAAAAGAGTATACACATACACACGTATATACACACACACATATGGACATATACATATAGCACACACTGCTGGGAAATAGAATCATTTAATAAAGTCTTCTAATCAAATCTGGTCTTTACCAATATTGCGAGTTTGTGTCATATCTTAGCAGTTTTTCTCTCCTTTCGTTACTGGTTTCTGCTTCTGACCCTCTCCATGCCACAGCCTCCAATAATACAAGTGGCAATAATAATAATAATAATAATACCACGAAAAAGGAATCCATTATAATTGTGTGGGTTTCATGAAAAAGATAATGTTTAAACAGATCAACTCTAAGACATTTTAATTTAACCTGAGTGTGTCAGAGAGCATTCTCTTGGGAAAGAGATGTTTCTACAAAAGCCTGAATAACTGCTAGCTAACTCAGAGTGTGTGCGGAAGGGAACAGGCTGGGTGATTCCCTGTCACGTGAAAGGACGCAGAGTGTTTTAAAGACAGATCAAAGCCTCGTGTGGCTGAAGGATAATGACCCACCCACCGTGATGGTGGCTCACCATCTATCTGGAAAGGCGGCAGAGGTCAGATATTGGAGAGTCCTGTAAACCATGCTGAGGGTTCTGAACTTTTTCCTATTGATTTCACTGGAAAGTTTTACGCATGGTAGTAATTACCAATTTTTTTATTTTAAAAAGATGACTCTGATGTAGTAGAATAAAAGTCTGGAGTAGGACAAATGTTGATGCAGTGAACAAAGAATGCAGGAAGGGAGTTGGGGGCTCACTGGAATAACAGAGAGCGGTGACGATGAATTAAGAATGGTGGGGGCACCAGAAGCAGGAGAGAAGTGGAGAAATGACTTATTTTGTGTACAGAAGGAGCAGAGTTTTTAGATAATGAAAAGGGAAGCAAAAAGATGACTCCAAGGTTTTTGCTTGTAGAAATAAGTAGATGAAATACCATCTACCAAGGTAGGGAACACAGGAAGGGAAGCAGGTTGGAGGGGGAATGGGAAACAATTGAATATATGAGTTTGAAGTGCTACAAAAAACTTAAGAGGAGATGCTTAGTAAGAAATTGAATATATGTTATCATCAGGGCCTCATAAGAGAAGCCTGGGCTGCAAATACAAGTTACAGAGTTGAAGGCTAATTCTTTTATTTGCCAAATACAGTTTACAAACATTAGGACCACTGTCTCATGAATAATAATGATATGATAGATACTACCATTTTCTTTATTACAGCAGAAGGTTTAAATAGTTTAAGCAGATTTCCCAACATCATATATTAAGTTGCAGAGTCTCCAAAAATCATAACTTCAGTTGTCCATTGCTGAAAAGCAAACTACTCAAAATATTTAGTGGCTTGAGGAAAATTTGATTATTATTATATTTCATTATTTGGGAATCAAGAATTTGGGCAGGACACACTGGAGAAAACTTACCTTTGCCTAAAATTTCCAGGGTTTCAACTGGGGTGAGTTGAACGGCTGGGGGTCAGAGCAGCTGGGAGATGGCCGGATACCTCTTGCTCTCTCCACATGGCCTTTCCAAGTGGCTTTTCCAAAAGTCCAGCCTTGGCTTCTTTACAACATGAGAGCTTCAGGACAGTTAAACTTCTTACCTGGACCACGGGGCTCCAGGAGACAGAATGCATCAACTGCCAGTCTTTGAAACCAAGCAGGACCCTGTGGGGCTCCTGGGCACAAAAGCTGTTCTGTGTCCCCTGTTTCTTGATTACAGGAAATAGGCTTCATGCAGCCTCCACGACCTTTGCTGAGTTACAAGGGGCAGATTCAAACAGTTGCTGATTAGGGAAGGGAGAGGATGGGAGACAAGGGAGGAACAGTCTGGAGAAACAACAGTGCGGCCTTGGGGCAGGGTCCTGGTTCCCCCTCAAGGGATACACATAACAGTATCTTTGAGCTGTTTTGCAGATACTGAAACCCCTACCAGGTGGGAGAAGTTAACTGCATGCTGCCCACAAGCACGTAGACCCCAGACCAGTTGGAACCAGAAGGTTGATGATGCCTGCTGACTCCCACTTACCTCCCCACCAACCAATCAGAAGGATGTCCACGAGCTGATCCCACCCTCTCTGAATGATTACTATAAAACGCCTCACTACCTTTTGAGGGCATTAGATCCCTGTGGCCCCCTTTGCCTGGCAAAGAAATAAAGCTATTCTTTTCTACTTCACCCCAAACTCTGTCTCTGGGATTTAATTGGGTGTCAGGGTACAGAGGCCAGATTCAGCGTCATCTTCAAAGCTAGACCTGGAAATGGCATACCTCCATTTGCACTACATTTTATTGGTTAAAACCATTTTGTTACAGGGAAGAACAAAATCTGACTACCTGTTGGATCTGTTTCTTTTACGTTAATCTTTCCTTCCCACTGCTTTTGTTCACTAAAAGGATACTGTCTCTACATAAAGGCCTGCCTCTGGGAACCCTGCCCCTCTGCCTGAATGGTAAACCAAAGTGCCTTTGTTCAGGGAAACATCCTGACCCTGCCCACCTGTGAATGGCTGCAAGAAAGAAGAAATTAAGACATCCCCTCCCTGTGGCTGGCCATTCCACGAGATATCTGCAAGACTTATGGCCTGTTTACTTTACTTCCTCGCCTCCTCCGCCTCTCTGTTTTATAAAAGAAAGTGGCATCCCAGACCCAGAGAAGATGGTTCTTTTGAGACGCAAGTCTGCCATCTTCTCGGTCTGCTGGCTTTCCGAATAAAGTCGCATTCCCTGCCTCAGCACCTCATCTCCCAATTTATTGGCCTGCAGTCTGAGCAGAGAGAGCTTGGACTCGGTAACAATTTTATTGGTCCCACACCCAATTCACGGGGAGGGGATAAAACCCCCACCTCTTGATGGGAAGAGTGTCAATGTATTTGTGGCCATCTTTGACCCTCCACACCTACAGCTGTCATGCTTTGTAGTTACTCTATGCTACTATCCACTTCTGCAAAGTACACCTGGCGCAAAGTGCAGGCATTTAGCAGGTGATCAAGAAGTGTTTGCTCAGTACCACCTCACACCAGTCAGAATGTCCATCGTTAAAAAGTCTACAAATAACAAATGCTGGAGAGGGTGTGGAGAAAAGGCAACCCTCTTGCACTGTTGGTGGGAATGTAAGTTGGTGCAGCCACTATGGAGAACAGTATGGACGTTCCTTAAAAAACTAAAAATAGAATTACCATATGATCCAACAACCCCACTCCTGGGCATATACCTGAACAAAACTATAATTCAAAAAGATACATGCACCCCAATGTTCATAGCAGCACTATTCACAATAGGCAAAACATGGAAATAGCCTAAATGTCCATCAACAGAGGAAAGGATAAAGAAGATTCCACACAATGGAATACTACTCAGCCATAAAAAAAAGAACAAAATAATGTCATTTGCAGCAACATGGATGCAACTAGAAATGATCACACTAAGTAGGTCAGAAAGAGAAAGACAAATACCATACGATATCACTTACATGTGGAATCTAAAATATGGCACATGGGACTTCCCTGGTGGTTCAGTGGTTAGGACTCCATGCTTCCACTGCAGGGGGCACGAGTTCAATCCCTGGTTGGGGAACTAAGATCCCACATGATGTGCGGTGTGGCTAAAATAAATTAAATTAAATTAAAAATAAAACAAAGGACTTCCCTCGTGGCACAGTGGTTAAGAATCTGCCTGCCAAGGCAGAGGACACAGGCTCGAGCCCTGGTCTGGGAAGATCCCACATGCTGCAGAGCAACTAAGCCTGTGCGCCACAACTACTGAGCCTGTGCTCTAGAGCCCGCGAGCCACAACTACTGAGCTCACGTGCCACAACTACTGAAGGCCACATGCCTACAGCCCATGTTCCACAACAAGAGAAGCCACCGCAATGAGAAGCCCACGCACCGCACCGAAGAGTAGCCCCCGCCCGCTGCAACTGAAGAAAGCCCGCGTGCAGCAACGAAGACCCAATGCAGCCAAAAATAATAAATAAATAAATTAATTAATTTAAAAAAATAAAATAAGGCACAAATGAACCTATCTACAACACAGAAACAGACCCACAGACATAGAGATCAGACTTGTGGTTGCCAAGGGGGAGGGGGTAGGGAGAAGGATGGATTGGGAATTTGGGGTTGGTAGATACAAGCTATTATCAATACGTTTAGAATGGATAAACAACAAGACCCTACTCTATAGCACAGGGAACTATATCCAGTCTCCTGGGATAAACCATAATGGAAAAGAATATTAAAAAACGAATGTATATATATGTGTAAAACTTTGCTGTACACCAGCGACTGGCACAACATTGTAAATCAGCTATACTTCAAAAAAAAAAACAAAAGTGTTTGATCAGTGAAATAATTCTAAGACGGGGATTATGGTTTTGTTAATCAGAAAACAAAAACAGCCTTTGATTCATTTTAAATGCTCCATCATTTTGTATCAAGGGACTAAAGCATTTAGGGTACCAACCCAGAATGGTACTTCTGGAATTCCTCTCGTAGTAGATTACAAATGCCTATGACTTACTCAAGCTGAGGCTCTCAACGAAAGGTCTTTCCGGTTCTGCTTGAAGCTTCTAATTGTGGACATGTCCTCTTACAAATATTCTTATTGATTAAATGTATTAAGTGTGGTGTGTAGAGATTTTCATTAATTTAACTGATAGCCCGTTGCCCACTGAATGTTAAGAAACTCAACAGTAAGATGACTTCAAAGAAAAGGTCAAACGTTGCCTTTGGCAAAGAGTAAACTCCATACAGAGAATAATGCTGTTCAAAGTTAACCGTTTTCTCTGCTACTGTGATCCACAATGTTCTGATTCATATGGGTGAATAAACCGAATCTAAAATGTTCCCAACTCATGCAATCATCAGTATTATGTAAAATGATGAAATGGTTTTGATTAGCAATCAGAAATATCAAACAATCAGGTATTGGCCTTTAATTTTCCTTTTCTCCCTCAGAACTTTCAAGAATGACATTTTGTACTGTTGGTTTAACTTCTTTATAAATGATTCTACGAAGAATGAATAGTAATGTTGAATCAGCAATATAGTAGGCAATAGCACTCAGCCAATTAATAAAAGATGATATTGTAGGTATTGAATTATAACTGATTCTTACAGAATTATAGCATACAGTTGAAAGCCATCAATAGACAACTTACAAAGGCAATTAGTAGTTTAGTGGTTCTAATGTGATTATCAGCAAGGTGAGAAAGTACTGCAGGTGAAGAGAATGTGGAAATCACAGTGGGAATCCAGTTTCTCTCCATGTCATCTGGACAGGTCACTGAACCTCTGTGGGTACCAGTTTTGTCAGCTCTAAATTAAAGATATTGTCACTCATATTGAAGAGTTACTGTGAGGGTTAACCAAGATTGTATTCGAATAGTATTATAGTATCAATAGCTAGCTACTATTTTTACAATGATTAAATATTATTGATGCCATAGTACCACCTGAGCCAGTAAGAAAATCATTTTCCTCACGTAACTATTTATTTTGAAGTATGTGAAAGAGAGAGTAAGGGTATTATGTGATCAAAACCAAAAAAAAAGAAAAGAAAAGAAATAGTCACCATGGAAAAGCAAAATCTGAATAAATGAAATGAAAAACATGTGTCAAACATCAAAATTCTTGGCAATTTACAAAAGAGTAAAGCTGAGAAAAAAATGAGAACAAATACATAAATGAGAATCTGAGAAAAATCTTTCTAGAGAAATGCCTTTGATAGCAATATAAACATTTTCTAGGTATTTAAATTGTTCTTTACTGATGTTATATAACGCATGTCTTACATAGCAAGATTCTGTAAATGCAATGATTCTTAATGCCCTATTTTCTTACTCTGCATTTCATTTTCACTTGCAGTGTGCCACTGCTACAGAAAACCAGACATCCCAGAGATCCTGATGGATCTTGTGTGTGTGTGTGTGTGTGTGTGTGTGTGTGTGTGTGTGTTTCTGTTTGTGTTTCCCTCATTATAATAGCTAAATTACTATTCTGTAGACATATGTTATCCAAAAGACTGATATTTCTTGTTGGCTTATTTAATCAAATATATAGTTTGTAAGTTGCTTTATCATTTAAAAATCCAAACTAAGAATTCTTTTGCAGCCCTTAAGTTTTCCCTCTCATTGCAAGAATAAGCACTTAACTCCAACTCCATGACATTAACTTGGAATAAAATATGTTAAAATTTGAGACAACCAAGTCATTTTCATAGAGTGAGTTAGTCTAGGCTTCATCTCCTTATGGGTACCACCAATTCCATATTTACCTTAATAAAACAACTTTGGCCCCATCTGCTAAAGCAGATTTTCCACTCCCCTTTCTTCTGCATTTTGGTCTGAAAGTCTCCAGGGGCTATTCTCACTGAAATATTTTCTCAGCTGCACCGTGATGTACCGTGTTTTGTAGACTCTGCCTGTCCTGACAGCACCCTCATGATTTACTGTCCCAGCTGGAGGAGCTACTTGGTGGTAGGATTCTCCCCATTATGTACCCAAAGCTTCAGGAAAAATACACAACTACGTAACTCAGTTTTCTACCCTCAACATTTGCCTCCTGGACACCAAAAAGTGCAGTTCCTTCCCTATGTTTTTATCATGAAAAAAACTTCCCAACTTCTGTTATTGTCTGTCTCTTCTTAGGGTACAGAATTAGGATCAGGAGATCTCAAAATGTAAAATAGACAATATTCTATCCTCCCTATTGAAAATGTCTTCGAGTTAGTACAAAAACACTCTCTGTTTCTTGGAAACGGACTCCTGGGAGCTCCATCAAACAGTTCACAGGTATGTGCAAGTGTTTTAAATTTTTCTTGGGGCCACTGTGGACTTGCAAAGATCTAGCCATAAAAGATTAGTCTTCCAAAAGTACAGATCTCTAAAGCTAGAATCTCATTTACCTTCTTAATTAAAAAAAATAATAATTATGGTATATGCTATGTATTTTTTGCTCTGTCTTAAAGGTTGAGTCAAATATAATGAACTCTATGGCAAGTTTATATAAGTACTATCTTTGAGAAGAGGGCATCTATTGGCACTTAAGATTAATATTAATGTTTTCTATATGAAGTTACAAATTTTTTTCTAAATCAAGCCAAATTACAGCTTGTTTGCTAATTTAATCCTGTTGCAAACTACTAAACTACAAGATGATTATCCCTTTAGTGGTTTACCGTCTACATTAAATGAGAAAAGATCAAATGCATATAAAAAACAACTATCTACTTATTGTACACAAAATCTTACAGCAAATTCATTACTCTAATAATTATATACTTTTGTTTTATTTGCACAAAATGAAGCTTGGCAATCATTCTTATGAAAATATTCATAAAACTAGAAAATAATAAAGGTAATCAGAGTTATAAAAGTATCCAAGTAATACACTTATACACATACGTGTTAATATAACCTTTAATTATAAGCAGCAAGCATCATGTATTTTACAAAATAATAAAAACATTTAATTTCATGCCTTAAAGCAAAGTCATATGATATTTTATTAGAAGCATGTATTAACTTTGTGTCTTTATGCAAAATTCATGTTTTCCTAAATTGGATTGGTTATATACTTAGGGGATTTATTAACTCAACTCATACTTATTAAGAATCTTCTACGTGCCAGATAATGGTGTCCAGATGAGTGTTAGAAATAAAATATACTCTGGGATCGCATAGATGGGGTATTTTAATAACACCTGGGGTATTCAAGGAAACTCCCTACAAAAAGATTACTTATGATGAAAGAAATTTTCATATATTGATGTATGGGGAAGTCATGCTGACTTATACATCATTTAACTCAAATTTTACGCTAACTAAAATAGCCTGTTTGTGGCCTATCAAACACACGTTGTACATCTACTTTAATTATTAAAGAAAAGGGCACATTGACCAGAAGTAAAGAATGTCCAGGTTAAAAACAAAGATTAAATGCCTCCCTTCCTGGGACACCAGTGCTAGTCATCTTTTGATGATAGGTGCCAAGGTGCCAAGGCCATACTGACTTGCTGTGTATGTGCTAATCTGTGGGGTGTTTTTTTTTGAAACCCTGAAGGAACGTATTCCTGACTTGTTTGAAGTTCTTTGTTTTGACAAGATATAAAACTGCGCTGAAAATCATGTTTCTTCGGAGCAGTTCCTCAGAGTAATCTGAGAGGCTGTCTTCTGGGCTGTAGTCCTCAGTTTGGCTCAAATAAAACTCTTTTCTATTCCTATTGCAGATTGTTTATTGACTATTTTCATCAACACATATAAAGGAAGATCTATAGGATAATTAGCAATTAGCAATTTTTCTGCCCGGAACTCCTCACTTTGAGCTGCACGTCAGATATGCCGTAAACAACCACCACCAGATGTGAGGCGCCTGGTGACTGGTCCTGATGCGGATTTATTATCTGTGGTGCGACTCGTGGACCAAAGGACTAGCAGTGATGTTTGCACTTCATATAATTACTCATAGTTAGTTAATATGTGGAGGTCCCCGCAGTTTGAATGCTGTGGTTGCTGGGGGGTGGCTGTATTATTTAAATGAACTATGGTAATTGACCCGCATGTTCCATAGTCCCTGAAACCCACGGCTCCACAAGAACTATGCAAAGCAAAGACTGTTTGTATAGATTAAATTGGCAGATAGAAGATATAAACACTCCTTAGCAAACTGACCTTCGGTTGGGGAAAAGATGAGATATTTAACTGAGAAGAAAACAAGCACTTAAAATAAAACCCTGAATAATACCACCATAAAAGATCTTATAAAGTGATACGTCTAAAAGAGACTGGAAATAAAAGGCCAGGAAAAGTATGAGTGTGCACCAGAAAAAAACAAGAGAAAGAGTGTTAGACACATCGTCAGAATGTGCAAATCAAGATGAAAGGATGCATAAGGGAAGGTTTGAGAGCGACTATCTGTAGAATGTTTTAAAAAGCGGTGAAGTCATGGGTGCCTTTTCTGATCACTTTCAGAGACTGAAGCTCGTTTTGCGCCTGAGTGTGAGATAATAAAGCGGGAGGGGCCGTGTAGCTCAGGGTTTCAAGATGGTTCAAGGTTTGCTTGTTATTTCTGCATAGTCAACCCTAAAGGATACAAGGGTTTGAAAATCCAGAGGGCCAGAAAGAGAACTACAGCCTTATGATTGTGAGGCAGTGGAATAAGGCAGAATTCAGAGCACAGGCAGAGTTGTGAAGCTTTTACAGCAGAACAGTAGGGAAGAGAAAGGTGTGGAAGCAGCTTTTACATCTTCATGTGAGCTTCTTGGGGGAGTTATAACCTCACTGTTTCCAGTTCTCCATGAAATAGTAGACATGGGCATCTGTAGAAAGTGACGGGAAGGAAGACGATCAGATATTTTTTGGAAAGAACGTCTAAATCGATACCATGGAGAATGAGAGAAGGAACTGCTTAGGAAAATGGAGGAGGATTGCTGTACAGTTGTGAGATTCAGTAGAATTTCTGTTCCAATCTCAGTTTGGGTTATTATTTTTTTAATCATCCTAAAAAACCCACGCATATACACAGAGAAGAGAAACTCTTACATGGATCCATGTTAAGTCACAGCACATACTCAAAGGAATGTAAGGTGGTCTGGGGTCCATTTTCTTAGCAAACTCTTAAAAATGAACTTTTTAGGATTTTGTATTTTTATACATATCGATTCAACAACCAAATACTGACTATTAGAAAATGTGCAGTTCTCCAAATGCACTATTGGACCTCAACCCATCATTCCATCTATTGCCTCTTTTGTTTCTGTTGCCTGTTTGAATGCATGTAACTTACAGAACAAGAAAAAAAATGAATAAAAAAAAGGAAGAGAGAAACTTAATTTCAAGAATTCATATTTTCCTTAGAGTAACTTTCAGTGCTAACAGAATGAAACCACAAAAAGAGATATGATTTAAAGGCTAAAATTCAATGAAGTAAAGATAACAGTCAATACGAATAATCCTCACGTCAAAAAAGAACAGAAACAACACTGGGGTAGGCATGAGAGTTGGGTTCTTACTGTAGTCTACATTCTGACAGGTTAGGGTTTTGTTGGCACAAAGCCTGTCTGTTGTCTAATCAGGATTCTACTACTCACTAGCAGTGAAATATGGGACAAGTTATTTGATCTGTTTCATCTACAGAAAAGGTTAGTAATAGTACCTAAATTAAACTAATATATTTATAAAGACTTAGAAGAGTGCATGGAACGTAGCGAGTATTCAATAACTATTATATATTATTATCAATCCAAAGGTGACTTATGCTATTGGTCCTCCAAACTCATAAGATTTATGCAAGGATACGGTGAGATAACATACATAATAAATTCTTTATAAAGACTGTGTTTGTCTACAATTTATTAATTGCATTATTAATATCTGACATTATTTGAAAATTTCATAGACCTTTTAAGATTAACATCAATGAACCCAAGTTCATGGATAAATTTTAATTTTATTTTTATTTTCAGCGTGTGAAATAGTCACGAGAAACTCAAGAACCAGAATGTAAATGCTTGGGGCTAAAGAGAAATGTTATAATTTTTTCCCCCTAAATCTAGCTACTTAATATATTTTTGAATTATACAAGGAGAAAGAAATACAAATTCTCTACACAGATGTGTGATTTCTACTGTGATGACTTGTGCTTTACAGAACTTTTAGGATACTTACTGAGCTATGTCCTTTCAAAATAGCTCCATTATTATATGTCTGGAATTAACAAAATTTTCTGGAATACCAAGTAAATATCCAGATAAGATTTGAAAATGTCCTACTATTACATAAAGGATATATCTGTATAACTTTCATAAAATATAGTTATGCAAAGGATACCTTTAAAATAGAATGCATATATGAATGACTGCATGATTTTATATGTGTGCCGGAAATCATAAGTCAGATTCTTTCCTGATGAAGCCATTTCTCTAGTTGACAACTGTCAAAGCCATCTCAAAAACCCATGAATATTAAAGCACTGTTCACTGGCACATTTGGCATTTTGAAGTCAGGCAAATAGAACTCATGAAATATGAAAGGAGTGCTCCATGTAGCTTTGTAGAAAATGTTGCCATTAAAATGATGTATGAAGAAATTCACACCTTCCTCTGCTGGGCGTGCTCAACTATATTTTCAATCAACTGTATTACTTGCTTTTGATAGTGTTACCAATGGATTACATCCCCCTTTTACAAAGCTTTAGGAGCTCCCAAAGCTAGGATTAAGTGGAAAATATTAAATTATTGGCATGCATAATGTATGTTTTAAACACAAGTGCATTGTTTTACTGTTTGTGTTATGGATTAATAATTAATTGATTATTAAAGTCTTTATATTAATAGATTCTAAGGTCTGTCTATTCTTGCTACTAATGTTTGGCCAGGAATGTTCCTGGACACAAGACCCACTGCCAATTTTTATTCTTATATTAATGGTTTATGGAGTTCAAGTTTACTAGAAAATTGTGGTATGTTTCTTTCATACTGTAGCCTCAGAAATTTGTCCTATTTTTGTCCTGACTATTTTTGGTACATTATAGACTTATCTATTACCTTTAAGACTATACCTTTCTCTTAACACGAGCATTTTAATTTTTTTAAATAAATTTATTTACTTATTTATTTTTGGCTGTGTTGGTTCTTTGTTGCTGCACGCGGGTTTTCTCTGGTTGTGGCGAGCCGGGGCTACTCTTCGTTGCGGTGCGCCGGCTTCTCATTGCAGTGGCTTCTCTTGTTGCGGAGCATGGGCTCTAGGCGCACGGGCTTCAGTAGTTGTGGTACATGGGCTCAGTAGTTGTGGCGTGCAGTTTCAGTAGTTGTGGCGCACGGGCTTAGTTGCTCCGTGGCACGTGGGATCTTCCCGGACCTGGGCTCGAACCTGCATCCCCTGCATTGGCAGGCGGATTCTCAACCACTGCACCACCAGGGAAGCCCACGAGCATTTTAATTTTTAAATTATTTGGAACAAAGCAACCCATTCTATGTTACCCAGTCTACTACTGAAATAGCAAGATGGGAAGAGTTCTCACTCATTTTTAGGAAAGGACAGGTATAAATGTACCACAGGCATATTAAAAATCTTCTTTAAAAAATTTTGTTAAAATGGAAAATTATTTTAAATAGTTATAAATACATATAGTGACATATATCATATTTACATATTTATATTTTTATGTATATATGTGTCACTATACATAGTGATATACATATACTATAAAAAATCGGTAGCCAATTAGTGCAATAGTTTAGAAACTGTACACATTGCAATGATACATAAAGATGTTTTCCATCAATTTTTCTATAGAGATTTATTCTGCAACTCTTTACATTGGGAAGCATGGAGTCTTAAAATTACTTTTCCTTTAATATAGAACATGTTCTTGACTGCTGGTGCAACAAAAGACACCTAAAGCAGCATACATGTAATTATAGAATTCACAACTTCTGTAAATCTTATTTTCTATCATGTTTTATAACTACTCTCCGTTTTGGATAATTAAGTATGCATAATTAAGTTATGATTAGATTCTCAATCTGTTTTTAATGTAATCTTGAATACATCATTTCTTAAAATAAAAGTGATTTAGTACCTTTTGCTTGCTTGTAAATCCACGAGTTTGGGAACTCATACTTGTTGAGCAAATGTGAGATGGCTTTTTTTTTTTTTTTAATTTCTTTCTTTTCTTTTTTCTTTTTTTTTTTTGCCACACTGTGTGGCCTGTGGGATCTTAGTTCCCCTACCAGAGATTGGACCCACGCCACCTGCAGTGGAAGCACAGAGTCTTAACCACTGGACCTCCAGGGAAGTCCCAGGATGGCTTTAAAAGAAGAATACATCTAATCATAGAGTCTGACTTTTGAAAGAAAATTAAGCTCAATACACAACCAAAGTGCATGTGCTAAATATTCTCACCTCTGTGTTGAGACTGCATAGTTCTGTTCATTTCCAAACTGCACACACAAATATACACATGCACAGTCATAAAGTTTCTCCTAAGGAAGAATAGGTACCAAGATCTGTTCCTGAATGATGGGTTATTTGCCTGCTCCTATGATCCACAGGAAAGCATAGAAAAAGGAAATAGAGGCTGTGGCCAGTTCCCCAAGGTGTCTTAGTTGGTAAACAGCCTGCAGAGGACACAGGCTACAGGGTACTCTGAGGGCGGTGACTTCTCAGGCTCCCAGGAGGTCAGCTGAGGAGACAGTCTGGGATGTGGCATTATGTAATGTTTTGTATAAATTTATTTCATTATATATATAAAGAGATTAGATGGTCCGGAACAAATTTCGTAGAAAGAACTATGCCCTGATAGGGCAGTAAAACAACTTATTGGAAACACTGCTTTGGGCAGCAGTATTCAGGTTGTGCTGAAAAAATAATCTTGGATTGTGTAACTGATAATCTAGTACATTTACAGTTATTCATGGAGTTGGCAGGCCTAAGACAGTAGTAGTAAAGTCAGGAAGTTCTTAGGATGTAGGCAGAAAACAATTTGGGAGTCTCCAAATAGCTTATTAGCGGCCTACCACGAGGGTCAGCAACATTTTCTGTAAAGGACCAGATAGCGCAGTGTCTGTCCCAGATGCTCTACTGCTTGGTAGCAGGAAAGCAGTCACAGAAAACACACACGTGAATAGTGTGGCTGTGTGCCAGTGAATCCACATTTATGGACCATTTAAACTTCACACAATATCCACATGTCATGTAATATTAATCCTTTACAAGTTTTTCAACTATGTAAAAATCTAAAAATCATTTTCAAAGAGCCATACAAAACTGGTGACAGGCTGTAGTCTGCCAACCCCTGGGCTAGCTGCGGGCAAGGTTTCCCAGGAAGTAAAGGTTCCTTAGATCCTCCTAATTTAAGTAGCAGGTGACTTGCTCTGGATTGGGAACCCAAACATTTTCCTTTTTTGGTTAAGGGATAAATGAGCCACAGAAATTCTGAATTATAACCTCTCCTCTGATCTTTATATAGAAGATAGTAACCAACTGATACCCAATGTTCCCCTGCAAACTATGGAGAACATTTAAGTATTTATATTTATAGAATGTCTTGTTGTCATTATGGAACCCAACAATTTTGACCAGTGTGCTTTCGAAGGTCATATATAAATGGATGTTACTTCTAGAAACTGATAGTTTCTCTGAAAATGTACAGTTGTCTGGTATATTTATATAAATGTAATGAAGTTGTTTGGAATGACTTTATTTCTAAAAAATAAAAAATAAACCATGAGGGGATGATAGTAACTTTACAGATTATAATAATAAAGTATTTTTCTAAATTTTTTGATTTCCCCACTCAGATTTTTTTTTTAATTAGAGGACAATTCAAGCTCTGAAGAAAATGGTGGTGATTTAATGGTAACTAAAGCCCATTGCAAAATTAAAAACAACAACAACAAAAAAAACCCTTTCTGCCAGAAGTAGACATTATTTGCTTTTTCACCAATCTATAACATGCATATCATAATTTAATCTATTTCTCAAATACAACACTTCCAAAAGTTGTGACTGAAGCATGAAGCAGGAATGGCTATGTTAACATTGAGATACACCTAAGCCTCAAAAGACAGCCTGCCACTCCCACCCACCCAGCACCAGGGCAGACTTTAGGAGTGTGAATAAGTTCAGAAAGTTTTGCTTTTAGATACGTTTATGGAGGGGAAGTTTGTATGCAACAATATAGATAAGAAATCAATAGCCACTTAGTACTCACCTTTCACCTCAGCTACATTATTCTCAATGATAACATTCTCATTAGAGCTTGGACAGTAATTTCAAGACTGATCCTCTTGTATTATGTAAGGATATGTAATACCCCCCCCCACCTTCCTTCATTCTCCCTCCAATAGGAATTACATGATTCCTAATTTATTATAAATTCCTAATTTATTATAAATTCCTAATTTATTATAAATCACATCAAAGATGTTCTAATACCTTGGTGCATTGACAATGATAACATCTATTTTGTCTCTTTAAAACTACAAATGAGAAGTTCGTAGTTTACTTTTAGTTTCAAATTTTAGTCACCAAATTGATTTTTTTTCCGGCTGTTTCTGCTTCAGCTAATGCTATGTATAAAACTGTATGAACCCAAATGCTTTTTTTGTATTCATTATCATAGTTTATTTGTAAAAAGTAAAGTATTTCATACTTCACCCAATCTTTAGTCTGTTTGCTAAATATTTTGCTCATTTATTGGCTTTTGTGACAGTAACATCTTTTTTTGTGAGTGATTTCATTTGAGGAAGGGGCAAGGCTGACCTAGATGCTCCTCTGGAAGAAGACGGAGCTTCTAACAGCGCTGACTGATGAGAGTATAACCTTGAGTGATTTAGTTCTGCATTTTGGCATCAAGAAGCTCTAATTCCATTTTCAGATAAAATAAGTCTTCAAGTTATTATATCCAATATAAACATCCATCTGTGGGACTTTATATATAAATTATTACTATGAAAAGAACTAAAATTAAGACTTCAACTTGCTTGAGCAGAATCTCATTTCCTTGAAGTACAGGAGGAGCTGTATTTCCAGGGAATGGAATTTATCTTCACTCTGAGGCAGAAGACTTGAATGCCTGAACCCCAGCTGCCCGGCCAGTGGTACAGATCCCATGATATGCACACAGAATTGAAGGAAGGCAGACATTCTCACAGAAATAATGTTTCTTTAATACTTTCCTGCCACTCAATAAAGATAACCTCGAACTCAATGTGTTAGATTTTTATCTTTCTCGCCACAAAGCTGTGACAAAGACCTTCATTAGTTTCAAGCAGCACATTCAGAAAATTCTACTTTTGCTCAACACTATCAACAATAAACTTTTTTTTAAGAACACACTTCACCTGTTTAATCTAAAACCTGGCCATTTTGTTCTCCATTTGGAGTTTGATTTTAATATCTCCCTAGAAAAGAGAAAAATGTCATATAATATCACTGATATGTGGAATCTAGAAAAATGGCACAGATGAACTCATTTGCAAAGCAGAAATAGAGACACAGATGTAGAGAACAGATGTATGGATACCGGGGGCGGCGGTGGGGGTTAGAAGCGGGTGGGATGAATTGGGAGATTGCGATTGACATATATACACTACTATGTATAAAATAGATTACTAACGAGAACCTACTGTAGAGCACGGGGAACTCTACTCAATGCTCTGTGCTGACCTAAATAGGAAGGAAATCCACAAAAGAGGGGGTATATGTATACGTATAGCTGATTCACTTTACTGTAGAGCAGAAACTAACACAACACTGTAAAGCAACTATACTCCAATAAAAATTAATTTAAAAAAATGTCTCCCTACAAGTATGTTTAAAGGCTGAAGAAATTTGTTCAGAGACCATACTGGTCTTGGGTGGAGAAGGCAGAAACAAGTCTATCGCTTTTGTTTGGCATTTCTCAAATGTTTCAGATACAGAGGTCCATGTGTGGACCCCCTCGTGTCAGATGAGAGTCCTCCATTGATCATGGGGACACACGGCTGGAACCGTGAGATGAATCAGAGCCATAGAGGTGAATCAGGTGTTTCCCTGATGGTCTCGGGCATGATTAGAGCACTTGCTTCATCAGGCTTGGCAAGAGATGGGGATAAATCTGAGACAGCCCTGGTGGGTCTTCTCACAAACATTGTCTTCACAAAGTGATAGTCTGCTTGCCATCAGCAGGACACTTTCAGACTGTCAGTGCTTATTTTACTTAAACTTATTTTTGTAAGCTTTATTTCCAGGCAGTATAAAAGTGCATATATAAAGAAACACATGTACATATACACATACACACACATATGTATATTTTTCTTCTCCGTGTTTTTAACTTCCTTACAGTATTTCTTTAACTCCAGCTAGAAAGATGTTAGGTACCCTCACATGGCCCCTGGTTGCTTGATTACATCAAGGGCAAACACTTACCTAAAGAAATATTGTATTTACTTTTCAAACCACAGCTATTGCACTTTTTCTAAACTTGATCGGCATAGGATAGTGCAAGAGTTGCATTTTCTAAAATTTACCTAATTTCAACCAACCAATTTTATCAATTCTTCTTTGACTGCTGAGAGGAAACTTAACAAATTTACTATGTATTTGCTGAAGATCGTTCTTAATATTGTCCGTTTTATTATCTTAAAAATTTTTTACACAACAGATTCACATTTCATGCTGCCAAAGTACATTGCTATTCATCATGAATTCTGTGACATAAGTACTTGCAGTCTCTTTTCATCTTTACTATACGGTCGCTTCTGTGTCGTCGCTCTACTCTGCATCAGTAGTAAGCATATACTTTAAATTTTAAAAAGTCCATACTTACTTTTTCAAACTAGAAAAATAATTTAAATATGCTATAATTTAAATAACAATATTTCAGCTTATTTACTAATTATGATTTATTTAGATATCAGTAACCTGTGCTGTTTACATAAAGTATTCAAATAAACACTACAATGCTACACGGGTCTATAAAAAGTCATTCAAATTGAGTCAATCCACTGACACCAAATAGATCAGTGCTGTGTATTTACGCAATACTAGAACTGAAGCATGGGCCCAATATGTGTACTACAATGTGACTGCAATATGTTATCATGTTTCCAATGCTGTTATCACGTTTCAAAATGATAGTTGAAATGCAGTCTTACCAAAATAATAAAATGCTATATACATCTTCTGTTTTTAAATTTAAATTTAACTTAAAATGTCCTCAGCTGAACTAAACACATTTTAACTGTTCAATTAGTTTCAGTGGCTAATTGGCTATTGGTTATTGTAATAAACAGTACAGATATAGATCATTTGACTTCCATACCAGTGATTTTTTCACAATATTTTGCTTAATATCTATCAATAGAAGATCTAGATATTATCGGTGGTATTAAAGTAAGAGACTGGGGGAAGGTAGACTTAACATTTTCAAAGGCAGTTATATAGAATAATTGTTCTTTTGAAGGTATGAGAAGAGACGAACTTAAAAACCACAAATTCCTGAATTTATGAAACCCAGTGTGAGGGGCTTAATTGTAGGAAGTGCAGTCTTGTCCTCAATAGATAAGCTTGATACGGGATTCTATTGAATGAGTGAGCAAATAACATCTCATGGACACTTCATTTAAAGACATAATTTAGAAAAAGCATTATGCAATGTCTCATAATTTTGAATATTTGCCTTACTGAGGGCTAAGAAATTGAGTTTTCTACTCTCTATTTTAATCTTAGCTAAATTTAAATCTAACAATGTTCTCACTCCTTCTGTTTGATTCTGAAAGTTTTGCTCTTGGCCTAGATGGATGATAGTTCCTGGTCAATATTCTGCTCTGGAAGAAAGGATTTAGTTAATAGGAGGCTAAATATTTGTTTCTTTATCTTACTGATTTCCTCCTGAGAATTTTAAATGTCTTCCTGAAACTTCTGTAAACAGTCTAAAAAATTAAAACACAAGAAAAGTCTGCTCACTTATGTAGGATAATTCTGCTGTGATTCTGCATAAATCAAGGTTCCATAGCTCAATAAAAAGGTAATATACTGAGCCAATATTTACCAGCTGGGCTATTAAATTGTTACTGCTTGACTAGTAAACTGATTTCTAGCTGACAGGAAATGAAAACACAAAATTATAAACTTCATGTTAAAAGTAAGTCTTAAAAAACCCTCAAGTGCTCTTGGGTCTCAATCATTCCTATGTTTTTTTATGATAAAATAGCTTATAATAAGTATTTTCACATTCCTCTACCTTTTAATATTTCCCTTGGAAAAGCCAACAATAGCTCTAGGCACTCATCTGCCATGATTAATGGCAGAAGCAGTGGCCTTTGTGTTACAATGTACAGCTACTAGAAGTTTTCAAGGTCACTATTTCCTTCTGAAAAGTTCAAAATAAGTTAAATATTCATAAAAATGACCTGACTTTATGAGCGGTGCCATACTTGTTGTTTTATGACAGCCCATTTTAATGAAAAGACATGCAAAGAAATGTTCCCTCTAAATACTTGACAACCTATTCAACTGGGAATGGCATTGGAAAGCTTTTTATGACCAAGGAAAATAAGACAGATATTCTTTAGGAGCTTCTTATTATGGAAAACATCATTTCCTTTGCTAACATAATCTGCCAAAGTCAGAAGTCTCTTAACCTATCTAAATGATAAGCTATTGGTATCTGATGTGCTAATAAAAATCAAGCTGTAAAGCACTGAGCGTCACCAGAATTGAATGATTTAGTTACCATTCCAGTTTAATGCATCACATGTATTGGAACAATTTGTCTTGGATGAAGAATATTTTGTTTTTAGACTTTACTCACTTAGCAGCAATCTGATGGATACCACAGGATGGGGGGGAGGGAAGGGTGGGCAGCAGGGGGAAATTCACCAAAGCTAAAATCTCTTAATTTAGACAGAAAAGGAGGAATGAAAGAAGGAAGGGAGAAAAGGAGGGAAGGAGAAAGGGAGGAAGGAAACAGAGGGAAGAAGATGGCCAGCACCTCTGTGGCTTTCATCACGGTATGCATACTGATGTTTCCCCTCCATTTATTTGGTACTCTCTGCTTCTGATGTACTTCCAAATATTTCAACACTATATTATCATTTCAAATAACCACAGCTCGCTACATGATTTTTGTGGTTAAAAAGGTAACCTAAATAATATAACAGAAAAGTAACTGATACTAATTACACAGAATTTGATTTAAATTCATTTAATGTAAACAGAATTTTCTTTAAAAGTTATGTAAGGCAAATGATTTTTCTATTGTCATATACTGAAATTTGAGAGGTGTTTTCTCTGTGTATCTAATTCCTCTTTAACTGACAGTATCTCCCTTAATAGGCAAAATTTGTCAGTTTCTCCATCATGTCATCTTCCTTCTACCTCTGTCAAACTACTATTATTCCATAAAGAATTACTTAAATACGATTGAAAAATTTACTAGTTAAATTAAGCCTAGAGACAATCCTTTTAATATAGTAATCATTACTTTAATCCAATAGAAATGTGTGTGTGTACTGAACAATCCAAGCATGAGAAAGGTGAACAAAGTATGGCTCTTGCCTTCAAGGAAAATACAAGTTTGGTATGTGTATACATAAAAAATGATAGGATAAGAAAGTATCTTGTCAGTGCTACAATAAATTACAAGAAAGATTAAGCAGAAGCACAGAGGGAAAACAGAACAAAAACCATGGTCTAATGAAATAAAGAAGAATTCATGCTCAGGTTGGTATTTACTATTGGCACAGAAATCTAAGCAGACTGGAGTAGGATATTTAGAATAGTGGGAAAGTGATAGCCATATTAGGGATTGTGTTTAGATCAGTACTTTTGTTATAATATTTATGGGTGCATTATACTAGTAAAGGGCTAAAAGAGTTTCTTAGGAAAACAAATACTTTGGAATTTTAACCACCATTCTAAGGGATTTGATCTTTTTATTTTAGGCAATTGGAAGCCACCTAACATTTCGGGCAGAGAGTGCTGTAAGAATATTTGCATTATAATATCAACATTCCATGGATTTATATATTTCTCCAAAGGAGATAGGGTAGTACTATGTAACTTACCAAAATGTAAAGAATTGCCAAAACTGTCTTTAAAATCTCTATTTGCTACATCATATGTCTCATAGACTCAACACTATTCATATCAAGGACATGTATGAGTACGATTTTGCCTGCCAAAAATTTTGATTGCTGGGGTGGATTTTAAAAACCTGTAGCAAGACTGTAGTAAGGAAAAGAAAAATACACTGAATGAATGAGACATCTAAAGAATAATAAGAAGAACTGAAATAGGAAAGGTAATTAATCATTTATTTTACGTTTACAATAAGAAACTTAAATATCTTTCAAAGTTAGGGAAACTAGTTTGGACTTTTTCATTCTTTTTGTTTGGCTTTAAAAAAAGATAGCCAGTATGTGAAAAATGCTTATTTCTTTTTTCCTTTTTTATCCTTGATAATTGAATTGCATAGTAATTATGGAGAAAGTAGATATGAGTATTGGTAAAAAGGGTTTTTTGCTATGTATAGTAGAAGCATTTTCTTATGTTAGCCTATAACAACAATTAACAATCATCAACCAAAAAACACTAATATGCATTTAGTATAATGTACCAGAAGGCATGAATAGCCGTGAAAGCATTTTCTCTCTTTCTCTCTCTTTTTTTATTCCCCACATTTACTGTACATCCACTCTATGCTAATGTATAAGGTTAGAGAGATGAAAGGTAAACTACTATTTATCAAGTCCTTATTATATGTTGCATTTTACATATATAATTTTGTTTAAACTATAAACTATTTGTAGCAAATCCATGAGATTCAAACATTTTTTTTAATCTTATCATTTACATTATTTTTTTGTATGAGCATTACATTAAGTACTTTTAGGAGAAAAATGAGCAGGCTAGATACAGTCCTATTTCATGGAGCTCACATTCTAGTAGAGAAAATAGAAATAATATAAGTAATTATAATAAAGTATGAACCATATCTCAAGTATGAACTACAGGAGCAGAGTCCTAACCTAGACCAGGGTCCCAGAATCCTGAAGGAAGTAATATTTAAGCTGAGACGTGACAGATGAGTAGACATAAGTTTGGCAAAGGGACATAAGAAGAAAAGTAGGGAAAGGGGATCTGAGTAGAGAGGCAAAGAGGTTAGGACACAGCCTCCAAACCTGGAGAAGAGGAGGAACAAGCCCACGGGGCCTGGACTATAGAATTCATGAGAAAGCCTGGTGGAGACTGAGGCTAGAGAGGCATGATGGGAAAATCCTGGGTGTCATCTCTGCCATTTCAAAGGTTCTGGACATTGACAAAGACTTTGAACATCATTTTAAATGTTGACTCTAGGTACAGTGTGGAAATTAATCGAGTGAGGCCAAGAATGAATGATGAGAGACAAGTTTAGGGGCTATGGAATAAACTACCAAAAAAATAAGATTGTCATAGGATGTTGGCAGTGGAATTAGAGTGAATTGAGTGGCTGTGACTCCAAAATAAGATAATTATTTTTTACTGATCAGATATAGGGAGTGAAAAAAAGGAGTAAAGCATGGTACCCAGGTTTTTGGTTTGAAAAACTAGTTGTGTATTGACAATATATACTGGGATGTGAAAGAATGACCAAGAACTAGGTTTGAGGCTTCGGTGAGAAGATGGGAGATAATGAGTTTGTTTCATGTATAGTGAGTTAGTTGTGACAATGAAAATTTATCATAGAGTTTTCACAAGCCAATTATATATAGGAGTCTGGTGCTCCAGAGAGAATGAGGCAGGAAATAAAAATTTATAGTTGTCATAATTTAGATGGTTATTGCAGCCAATGGGTTAGATAAAAATTTCTAAGGAAAGTGTGTAGGCAGAGTAGTGGAGAGAGCTCAAAATATAGTCCTTGTTTGGAACATCTACATTTGAGAGACGGGTAGAGGAAAAAGAATAGATGGGCAGAAAATGATAGGATTAAAACAGGGAAATACAATTTTATAGAAAACAAGAGAAGAAATTTTTCCCTTAGGAAGAGAGTGGTTACTATTGCCAAATGTTGTCAAGAGATTAAGCAAATTAAAAAGTGAAATACCCATTGTAACTAGATACATTAAGGACAGTGGAAACAGCAGTTTCAGTAGAACTTTGGAAGCAGAAAAAATATTAGAAAAGTTTTAAAAGCCAGTGACAAGGAAGTATAATGAAAATATGGCAGTAAAAGAGAAAATAGCTATACCAGGTCTAGGAAAATTGGCTTGTTTTCTGATTTATTGGTTAGCTTGTTGGTTATTTGGTTGGCTTTTAAGTTGGAGGAGAATTAACTGAGTTTAATTTCTCTTTTGGTCTTTGAGAATGTATTGTGAGTGATCCAGAGCTAAATGAGAACAATTATCCTTAAATAAAATAAGGGACATCTCTTCAATTGAAGTAGAAGAGGCAGGTAGTGGGAAGAAAGGAAGGTTGAAAAGAGTGTAGGTTCTTGTGTTTGGGATTACTTTTTTCTCTATACGGCAAAAAGTTATCTAAAATCAGGGAGTGGAACATCGAGGGAAATCAATAATTAGAATAGTTTAGAGTAGATTTAGAATAGAATGATGGAAAATGGGTCAATGCAGTGGCTCACTGGATTGCTGGCCATTGCCAATAAACCTAATTGAGGTTTCTGGTAATGCATTTACAGTAGCGTCAGGCTGTCTGGTTTTTCCAGCAGAACTTAGCAGCCTGTGACTATGCATGAGTGGGGGCAGACTCCTGGATTTGCCAAGGAATGGAGGGCTTTTTTTTTTTTCCACCAGAAAGGGCTTTAGAAAGACAGACCAGGCAGTGTAAGATATTGGCAAAATATCAGAATATATGATGAGCCATGAAATCTAAGATGAATAGGGGTGAACAGAAGACAGCAGAGATCAATGGTAGGGAAATGTAGAAACCGAGGAGGGACCAGATGTCAAAGAAGACAAAGGATTAATGGGATGTTGTCACTGAAACAGACACATGGATGGCTGGATCAGAAAGTGGACCGACCACATCTGTGATTTCCAGTGACTTGTTTTGGGAGAAGACAGGGTACGGTCACCTAAGCGTTTGTCTGATATGATGGGGAATAACATTCACTGGAAATGGAGAATTCAAATATCTTGATGTAATGCAATTTGTTGAAAAGGCCAGTGGAGAGAAAGGCTCTAGTCTCTAAGCTACAATAGTCAGCTACTGTGGGGAACTGACTTGAAATGCTATCAGAGATGGCCATAGAGAAGCGAGATAAATGGCATCACATTTGAATGGAAAGAATCTCTTTAGTTTAAAAACGAAAACAAAAAAGAGGCAAGTAAAGGAGCTTAGAGGAGTAGGATCCAATCACAGCAGTGTGGAGTTAGGAAGACACAGACCTGCACCGGCCTGTGGCAAAGGCTCAGTATTGGAGGGTAAGCGGCCTCCAGAGGGCACGTGCAAACCTCAGGAAAGAGCTGGTTTTCAGTTGCTTCCCACATGTCTTGGGACATTTCAGTGAAGAAATTGAGAGGTTAGAAGTGTTTGTTTATCACATTGGGGTCATGTATCTTTTTGAATTATGGTTTTCTCTGGATATATGCCCAGGATGGGGGTTGATGGATCATATGGCAGCTCTATTTTTAGTTTTTTAAGGAACCTCCATACTGTTCTCCATAGTGGCTGTATCAATTTACATTCCCACCAACAGTGCAAGAGGGTTCCCTTTTCTCCACACCCTCTCCAGGATTTACTGTTTGTAGACTTTTTGATGATGGCCATTCTGACCGGTGTGAGGTGATACCTCTTGTAGTTTTGATTTGCATTTCTCTAATAATTAGCGATGTTGAGCATCCTTTCATGTGCCTTTTGGCCATCTGTATGTCTTCTTTGCAGAAGTGTCTATTTAGATCTTCAAAAAGATACATGCATCTCAGTGTTCACTGCACCACTATTTACAATAGCCAAGACATGGAAGCAACCTAAATGTCCATCGACAGATGAATGGATAAAGAAGATGTGGTATGTATATACAATGGAATATTACTCAGCCATAAAAAAAGAATGAAATAACACCATTTGCAGCAACACGGATTGGACCTAGAGATTGTCATACTAAGTGGAGTAAGCCAGACAGAGAAACACAAATATCATATGATATCACTTAGATGTGGAATCTCAAAAAAAAAAGATACAAATGTACTTATATACAAAACAGAAATAGACCCACAGATATAGAAAACAAACCTATGGTTACCAAAGGGGAAAGGGGGTGGGAGGGATAAATTAGGAGTTTGGGATTGACATATACACACTACTATATATAAAATAGATAACCAACAAGGACCTACTGTATAGCATAGGGAACTATACTCAATATTTTGTAATAATCTATAAGGGAAAAGAATCTGAAAATATATATATATATATATATATATATATGTGTGTGTATGTATAACTTAATTACTTTGCTGTACACCTGAAACTAACACAACTTTGAAAATCAACTATACTTCAATAAAATAAAATAAAGTAATTAAGAAAAAAGTGTTAATTTATCACAGACTAGGAATTCCTAAGAGTACAAGTAGATGGTGTTAAGACAGAAAATTAAAAGTGTGAAATGTCCAAAGAAGAGAGGGGAGTTCATCCTAGAAAGAGACTGGTGTGGGCCACGGTGGTCTGGACAGCAGATCCTGGAAGATGGGGTGTTCAGGAGCCGCTCAGAATTCAGCCAGAGTAAAGAGAGAGCTCCCCGGTGGTGGCAGGCAGCGGAATGTGACTTGTCTCCTCTGGTGAAGACGGGTAGGTGACAGCAAAAGTGCTGTCCTTATATCTTGTGTCTTAAGCAGAAGACAGGCAAGTCCCCATGGTGGGCCATGGTGGGTATCAGAGGGCAGTGCCCCTTATGGCCCTAAAGGGGCCAGCTTTACAGTCATGGCCAGCTTTACAGTTTAGGGATCTGAGAACTAACGATACAGTTGATGGAACTTGATGAAAGTAACAAAGCTACAGATGATGCACTTTTTACCTTTATCACCCACCTGCCATGACATGTCAGTAAACACAGGCTGAAGATACAAAGCCCTTTGAATTTTTTTAAGTTACTTAGCGAGGCCTCGAGTCACAGGTAACTGAACATGTATCATCTCTCCTCCTCTACTGCTCTGCAGAAAATTCATTTATTCTTTAAAGTCCAATATAAATTTATCTCTCTCTTTGAGCCTTTCTCTGTTCCCAAAGTAAGATTAATATTTTGTCTTTTTCTTATATTTTTAGAATGGTTTTCTTATACTTCTATTGTAGACTTTTATTCCTTATGATGACCTTACATCCTAAATTCTAATAAAGACACCATGAATTATAGGATATACCATTGATTTTTGTGACTAGTAGTTTTAGGGATTTTAGTTTATATATATATATATATATATATATATATATATATATATATATTCTCATATATATGGAAATGATTTTATCACATGTCAGGTGTCCCAGATATCAAGAGTGGTGTAATTTGAAAATCAAATTTGAAAATCAAAGTGCCCTATAATCTATGTCCAATACAGGATAGTAGGTCTGAGTTGTCAAATTGGTCCTGTGTTCAATATAATGCATATTCTCAAAGATTACTGAAGTAAGAAACAAGTTAGTCTCTTTAATGGTTCTTGCATTTGAAAGAAATAGAAAATATTTAAATAAGAAAATTATAGGCTTTCAGAACCCCTGGCTACCTGCTCTCTGTTACTAAACCTTGAATCTCTCAAGCTAGCCTTGAAAGAGCGCCAAAACCTGCACCAGAAACCCGTGCTTCCTCCACAAACCTCAGTTTCCAGACTGACCCTTGGGGTTTCCTTTCCAGGGAGCACATCCATCCGTGCGATAGTTTGAAGTCAGAAAGTTCTGCTGCAGCGTCTTGAATACTCAGTACCTGCATGTGTGACCTTGTCAAGGTCAAAAAGAATCTCTCTATTTCCAACACTCTTATCTGCAGACTGGAGATACTAACAGTAAGGTGTCCCATATACAGTAAGTCCCCTATATACGAACCTTCAAGCTGCCAACTTTCAAAGATGCGAACGCGAGTTCGTATGTCCTATCACATAAGTTAGTTCACATGTCTGGCATACATTGTCACGTGTGTGCATCCTCTACAAGTGGCTGTGCTTTTGTACGTTACTGTACAGTACTGTACTACATAGAGTACAGTAGTACAGTGTCTTTATTTCAAGCCCAGGGTGTCCAGAAGCGAGCGTAAAAGCAGCGGTGATGTAGCTGGTACTGCTAAGAAGCGCCAGGCATTGGAGGCCCAGAGAAAGGACAAAGAGAGACAAAAGCAAGACGTAACTGAAGAACCTAAGAGATTCATGATGCAGGAAATGGCAAGGGGATTTTCTTTATTTAATGAGGCACTGTTAGTTTTTGAGGTACAGGACCCGAACGTAGAACGGTACAAAAAGGTTGCAGCAGCCGTTCAGAATGAAATCCAGTGCTACCATGTCATCTATGACGAGAAAAAAAGAGCTACTACCCAGATATCACTGGATCATTTTTTCAAGAGGGTAGACAGAATTCAATACAGCAAGGAACCAGAACCTGTGCCATCAAGGTCAGGTGAGTGGAATGCAGCTTGCCCTCCATCTCCTATTGCTGACAATCCTTCAGCTCTACCGTCTCCCACCTCCTCTCCCCACTCCAGTCAGTAACTCTTCTTGCCTGTTCACTCGATGCCAGCCCCTGTATGCCAGCTGTTGTACGGGACTACTGTACTTTTCAAGGTACTGTACTGTAAGATTTAAAATGTTTTCTTTATTTTTTGTGTTTGTTTTTTATATCATTTGTGTGAAAAGTACTATAAACCTATTACAGTACAGTACTATATAGCCGGTTGTGTTAGTTGGGTACCTAGGCTAACTTTGCTGGACTTACGAACAAATTGGACTTATGAACACGCTCTCGGAATGGAACTTGTTCATGTTCAGGGGACTTACTGTATTTATTGTGTGTATTAAAATACAGTCGCCCCCCCCCCCCCCTTATACAGGGGATATGTTCCAAGATCCCCAGTGGATGCATGAAACTGTGGATAGTACTAGACCCTATATATACTGTTTTTTCCTGTACATACATACCTGTGATAAAGTTTAATCAATAAATTAGGCACAGTAAGAGACTAACAACGGTAACTAATAAAAAAGTGGAACAATTATAATGATATATTGAAATAAAAGTTATGTGAATGTGATGTCTCTTTCTCTCTCTCTCTCTCTCAAAATAACATATTTCACAAATTTAACGCCTTTTCTATCTTAACTAAGCACCTGTGGCTGTTAACTTTTGCAGTTTGAGGTGTGACAGCAAAAGTAGCACAATTTATTTTCTTCTTCACAGTTTCACGGATAGAAGATTCATTCTTCCAGCAATGAATTTAGCAACCTTAGCATAAGACTCTTTTTCTTCAGTTGAGACCTTTCACCTTTCACTTAAAGGAAGCTCTTTCCGGCTTCTCTTTGGCATATATGAATTGCCAGCACCACTACTCTTGGGCTTTGGGGCCATTTTAAAGTAAAATAAGGGCCACTTGAACACCATACGGAGACAGTAATACTGAGACAGTCCATCCAATACCCCAGATGCTACTAAGTGACTAACGGGCTGGACATGCTGGACAAAGGGATGACTCAGGTCCGAGTTCCCAGTGGGATGGAGGGAGACGGCGAGAGATTTCACCACACTGCTCAGAATGGTGCCCAATGTAAAACATAAATCACTTGTTTCTGGAATGCTCCATTAATTATTTTCGGACTGCAGTTGACCATGGTAACTGAAATCATAGAAAGTGAAACTGTGGATAAAGGCGGGTGGTGGGTATTGTGGTATTTCTTCAACAGATATTTGAGTTCTGGCCAGGTGTCAGCCTCTGGATTGCAATTTCTCTATTATCAAAGTTTCCATAATTTTGTTCACAACATGGAAAATAATTATCTCCAACTTAGAACCATCTCAGATCCTACTTCCTCTCTGGTTTTATAGTCCCTTATAATCCTTGTCAAATTGCCTCTGTACCCCTACAAGGTGTTGTGTCAACAGTTCCCATTCAGCATTTGTCTGGCATTGCCAACCACCCTTTCACGCACGTGAACTCATCTCCCCAACTACGACATTGACGAGTGAAAGGCAGTGCCACTGCTTCCCTTTCTCTGTATCCCACGCTCTTAGGTAGTAGGTGCTAGTTAAGGGCTTGTTGATAAACAGAGCAGTTAATTTGGGAGAACTTCCTGAAAGAAAAGGTGGCTTTTTTTTTAAGTATTTTAGAAATGTTATTATCTCTACCTGGCTCTCTTTGTCTTATGCATTAGTTGGAAATATAACAGAATTTGGACAAGTGAATTAAGATACAAATGAACTTATTTACAAAACAGAAGCAGACTTATAGATAGCGAAAACAACCTCAGGGGAAATATGGCGGGGAGGGATAAATCAGGAGCTTGGGATGAACACATGCACACTACTGTATATGACAGATAACCAATAAGGACCTACTATATAGCACAGGGAACTCTACCCAATATTCTGTGATAACCTATATGAGAAAAGAATCTAAAAAAGAATACATATATGTATATGTATAACTGAATCACATTGCTGTACACCTGAAGCTAATACAACACTGTAAACCAACTATACTCCAATAAAATTAAAAGATTAAAAAATAAGAATGTACGGAGCTCCTGCTGCATGTAAAGGTATGGTCCTCATCCATTTTCCTCTATCCTGGCTCCCCTACTCCGTCTGTATTCATCGTACAGTGCAGGTATTCAGAGGTCCGACCTAACGCGGCTTTCCTCTAACCTGTTGAAGGGAGAGTGTCTACAGCTAGTTACACTCCCATTAGTGTTCGGGGTTAGGAAAAAACCGTGCTTTCATGAGCACTTTTCTTAGAAAATACAACAATGCACTCATAGCACTCACTGCCTTGTGCTAGCTGTCTCAAATGGCAGCTGCTGCTTTTATTACCGTGTAAAATATCTGACTGCTTTTGTAACAAAGCTGAAGATCCCACAGCTCTCTTCCTAGGCAAAGGGTGCAATAAAAGCGCCATTTAGTAAACTCTATCCTTTCTAGTTAGTAAAATACGCCATGTAGGAAGGGAGAGAATCAGTGTTGATTTGGTCCTCAGAGTCTCGTAAGAAACCAGGATAACTGTATGGTCTCTCTACTTGTTCGATGGTTCTGTGTGCCATCCAGAATAGGAAGTGATTCACCCCCAGCTCTCCTCTTCAACATGGCAAGACGCCTGTGGTCCTTTGCCACGTACTCAAGTAATATCCACACTGGCTTGTGAAATGGCCGAGGCTGCAGAAGGTCCTGAACTGGGAAACACCTGAGTGAAGGCTATCGTTATTTAAATCCCTATTAGACGTCTGGAGAACATGTACGAAAAAAGATTCACCAAGACTGGGGAAATAAACCACAGATTTACCCACACCAGGCTTAAGATAAATCATGATGAAGCAAAATGAATCAGTAGTAATTTTAATGAAAGAAGGAATGTAAAACAATCTAACATGGCACAAAACCACATGTGTTCGGTCATCATCTATTTGGGATTCATGATCATTTAAAATGGGACTTAAAGGACAGTTTCTTTGGACTCCCTTTGAGAAATGGGTTTGCTAAGTAAATGAGAAGGATTCAGGTGTTTAACAGACAGAAGGTGAGCCTTCACATATGTCAAAGTGTCAATTTCCACAAAACATGTGGGAGAGATATATCACATTTGGACTGACTTCAAGGTTTTCTGACATCCATATGTATTTTTGGCACTTAAAAAGAACTTTAAATAGTTGGTTACTTTTCCCCTCCCTCCCTCCCTTCCTTCTTTCTTTCCTGGTAGATAGTTAAAGCCTATTATTAATCTTTGTTACTTTTCGTTCGTTGTTTAAATTCACCCCCTTCCCCCCTTTACCACACAGTGACCACTAGAGGATGGATGTAGATTTTCAAGGTTGGAGCAGAAGCTGGGACTGGCTAAATAGCTCTGCCTAAGGATATAGAAAGCATCCCAAGACTGGTGAAGAGATGGACAAAAACACTAGGGTGACTCTAGAGCCTGAGAAACAAGACGATGAGAGGAAAGGGGGCTGGAAAAGATCCCAGCATGGGCTTTCCAGGAAGAAGAGTCTCTGGAAAACAAAAACACAGACACAATTTTGATGATGGTTATTAATTTGCTCTTGGTGGTTTGTCTTAAAATCCTCCCCCACTTCCCTTCTAAATTATATATGAAAATCTACACAGCTCACTAATATTTTTGGGGTGAGTGGTAAGTTTGTGAAAATGAAAAGACGTGCTGAGTTGAGGTAAGTCAAAAATAAGTCCTTAAGTTAAACAAAAAAGTGGATGTGGAAACAAATCCAACTAATCAGTAGAGATCTAATGGGGATGGAGACCTGAAGACCACGCACTGGGACAGTTTTCTCTTTACAAACAGTGAAACATTTACAGCCCCAGTGTTTTAAAGATACAGTAGAGAGAGATCAGATCAGTCCCTAGGAGCTACAGCACACTCCTGTGCAAACAGACACAGATAATTTTTAATCATGGAACTTGTTTAAAATTGTTCAAGACATGTGATGGTGTTTCAGCTAACATTTTATTTTTTTCGCTGGCATTTTTTTAAAAACATCTTTATTGTAGTATAATTGCTTTACAACGGTGTGTTAGTTTCTGCTGTATAACAAAGTGAATCAGCTATACGTATACATATATCCCCATATCTCCTCCCTCTTGTGTCTCCCTCCCACCCTCCCCTATCCCACCCCTCTAGATGGACACAAAGCACTGAGCTGATCTCCCTGTGCTATGCAGCTGCTTCCCACTAGCTATCTATTTTACATTTGGTAGTATATATAAGTCCATGCACTCTCTCACTTCACTGACATTTTAAATGGTTTGGATTCCACTAGAAAACTGACACCATTTTTGTCTGTAATTCGTTTGTGGGGGGTGTGTGTGTGTGTGTGTGTGTGTATGCACTTGTGTGAAAGACATTGGAATATACTTATTAGGAGTATACTTTTTAAATTAAATAATTTATTTCTTAACGAGGTAGAGTTGACATACGACATTACGTTAGCTTCAAGTGTACAACATAGTGATTTGACATTTAAATACATTACAAAATAATCACCACCATAAGTCTAGTAAACATATGTCCACATACAAAGTTATTACAGTATCACTGACATTATTCCTTATGCTGTATATTCATTTTATAACTGAAAGTTTGTACATCTTAATTCCCTTTACCTATTTTTCCCAGCCCCCCCGTCCCCTCCCCTCCCCTCCCCTCCCCTCCCCTCTGGCAACCACCTAGTTGTTCTTTGTATCCATGAGTCCGTTTGCATTTTATTTTGTTTGTTCATTTGCTTTGCTTTTTTAGATTTCCACATATAAGTGAGATCATACGGTATTTGTCTTTCTCTATGTGACTTATTTCACATAGCAGAATACTCTCTAGATGCATTCATGTTGTCGTTAATGGCAAAATTTTATTGGTTTTTGTGGCTAATATTCCATTCTGTGTGTGTTTATATATATATATTTATATCTATGTATATATATGTATGTATATGTACATACATATATATACAGATAGATAGATAGATAGATAAATAGATAGATATACATACCACTCTTCTTTCTCCATTCATCTAACAATAGACAGTTAGGTGGCTTTACTATCTAGACTATTGTAAGTAATGCTGCAATGAACATAATAAGGATGTATGTATCTTTTCAAATCCAAAGTGTTTCTGTTTTCTTCAGATAAAAACCCATGGTAGGCGGTGAGCTCAGGGTCTTCTAACCCTGCCATCTTGATCCCCTCTGTCTAGAGAGCATTTGAAATTACCAATTCAAAATACACCTTGATTCTTTTTAGTAAAAACAGCTGACAACTGGTCAGAAAATGTAATTATTCTGTTTTATAAAGGCTAATTTCATGACCACATGGGAAAATGTGATTACAAAGGTCTAGGCACAGCAGAATAAAAGAAATCTCAGTTCAGGTATAAAAAAATGACAGGACTCCAGTGCGCCAAGCGTTTGAAAAGTCGACAATAAAAAGATCACAGAGTTTAAAATTTGACCTATTTTATTACTATCTCTAAACCACCTGGAAAGGGGAGTGGTATTTAATTTAAGGACAGAAAAGGGGAGATATCCTGAAATGATCCAAAAAATGCCAACGATTTTGCCAGATGGGCCAAGTGTTCATTCAGAATATTTAACAGTCTGCATTTAAATGCCTGGAATAGAGGTTTTATAAGGTCGATGTTACCCTGAAGTTTTAATTGAATAATTAGTCTAAATTCTAAATGAGGAACTAAAATGATCTTACTTAAACAGAATAACTGAGGGCATTGGATGATTTTTAATTAGATTGTTAACTGATTTTCTCTTAAATTTTGTTTGAATAATTGATTATAGTACAGTCAATTGCAGTGGATGTTAATTCCTGCTCTGATTAGGTTCCCTATATTGAAGTTCATGTCGTTTTGCTCTGTTTTCCTATTTACTGTCATGACTGCTGGTAGTTGTTATAATACTACTTAACTCAGTGTTGTTGATCTTGATTAAGAGTTGCTTTATCTGAACTAAATACGTTTTACCACGTGTCAGTTTCACTTGATTATCTTCCTGATACCCGCATAGTTTCTAATAGCTAATTTAACAAATTTCACAAACACATGAAATATTTTTGATTATTCTTATTAGCAAAGAAAAATAGAACCTGCGTGGATATTATGGGGATAGTGTAATGCAGTTCATAATAGTTAATATCAATGAGTTAATTACATGTTCTCAGGGTTTCTCTATGGGATACTCTTATCTTCAGCCAAACAGACACAAAATATGATTGTGTTTAAGTTAGTGAAACTAACTACAGTGACCATTTATCCTCCATCAATGGAAAACAAGAAGTTTTCCTTAATAAAGTTTTTTGCACATAGGAGGCTTTTCCTGAAACCTGAATTTTATGCCTTTAAATACTAACTTTAAAGTTTATAACTGGTTTTATGGATATGTAAATAACATGTTTCATCTACTTTTTTTTGCCTTTTTAACCACGGAAACTGAATGTAATTTAAACTTTTCTTGATGACTGAGGGTCAAAGTGAATACAAATTATTTTATCCTCTTGCAATTAAAGGACATAACAGGCTAGAAAGTCTTAGATTGTTTATGCTATGATGAATTTAGCCATAAAGCAGAAAGTCTTAAATTGTTTATGCTATGCTGAATTTAGCCATACACTTATGAACAGTGGCTACACCATGGTTAAAGAACTGGAGAGTCAGACATTTTCCTCATGGGCTTTAGTTGTTAATTCAATTATTGTAGCCAGTTTTGATTGTCTGGGGGCATTAAAACCCAAAACACATTAGATGAATGTATGTTTACACATAGGAAAAACATTTCTTATCCATCCTAAAGTAGTGAAGGCTTACAAAGTCCAGGCCAGAGCAAGAGTTGTAAGAAATACTCAGGCAGGTTTGCATTCTGGTAGAGCATCCTTTATAAAAGCTCTCATACTTCATGGATTAGAGAAATCAGGAGAGATACAGCATGGCTAACAGGCCTGGCGATGTTGAATTCGAATTGTTGCAGAAAGCTTCTGCATCTTTCAGCAATTGCGGCCTGATACTAAGATCTAAGATCTGATACTAAGGAGTTAATAGTGTTTGTGAAAGAAACTCAGAGTATTTCAGAGATGCGAGTCCTATGACAGATAGAACCGGGATAGTGAAAGAAAAGTGCTGACCAGATCACTGATGACACTTCAACAGACATTTGAGCAAAGCTATTCACTAATTTCCCGGGAAAGAGGAATTCAAATAAGACACTAGAGAGTTACGTATTTCTGTTCGTTATTATTCATCCCTCCTCTATCGAAATCATATACAATAATCCCACAGCTCACATTTCCTGGAAGAGTACAAATTTTATCGATTTTTACTATATTGTGGGGTCTCATGTTCTCTGTTTTAGAATTTTAAAATGCTATCAGATATGTGGGTGTCTATCTCATAGTATATTTGATGTATGAGGGAGTGTATTATGAGTGAGCGTGTGTTTGTATCACATATTAGTAAATGTTACCTCATTCATTCTGTACTGTAGGGTTTAGCTGATCTCACCTTATTCATTTCCTCCTTTTAATATTTCTAGTTAAAAGTGTCCCTAGAAGAATTTTAAGAAAGACTGTTTCTTAAAGTACTTCTTAAAGAAAGATCTCCATCTGAAACACTAAGTTAAAAGCACAATTTATGGTTGACATAATTATTTTATAACACATCGATTAATTTTAAGACAAATGTCTATATCTTATGAGAAGACATCTCTTTTCTTCTTCACTAACTTTCTTTATTAAATGATTTTCTCAGATTGTGTCATCTGCAGCAGCCTTCAAGAATCTCTGCTTCATCAAACCCCAGTTTCTTTCCAAATTCCACCTTAAAGGCGATCATTTCTCCTCTTCCTGACAATCTACATTTATGTCTTCTTTAGTTACTTCCATGGCTAAATGCCTAACACGATTCGTTTCAACTTTGAAATACTCCTCTTACTGCAATCTATACCCAAAGCAGAAGTATCATGTAACTAGGTACATTGTTCTATGAAAAAAAATATGAGAAAATGCAAGAAATGCATCTGATTACAAATTTAAATTAGCTACCTAGAAATAAATTAAATCCAGGGTTCTAAACTTCTTTTCTTTTTTTCCTTTTTGTCGTTTTGCCCAAGCAAATATTAAATGAATTTGATAAAGAAGTTTAACTTAAAAAAAAAAATCCTTGGAGAAGAAAGTGATTTCTAAAAAAGACAATGTCTGCTTTACTAAACAATTACTAAACAATTTTTTAGTAATTTCCTGCCAGACAATAGAATTTCAATTCCTATCTCCACAAATGCTTGGCAATATTTCATTATTTCGAAAGTTTTAACTAGATATTTTTACTCAAATGTCCCTTTAGGACATAAAATTAGAGCATATTGTATAGGTTAATCTGAATGCATCTGTTTCCCCTGTTTGAATTTTCCCACTCATGTTCTTATGTGTGCTGAATTTTATTAACAATATTTCCAACATTTTCTTGCTTCATTAACATAAGTAATTAGGACAATTCAGCAGAGCAAGTAATGCAACTGAAAGTGTTTCATCCAATGAATCCAAGGTGGGTGAGGTAGGAGGGAGAATTTGAGAAGATCCAGGAAGGTAGAAACAGAGAAGTTTAAAAGCCAAAGGCTCACAGATTCTTAGAATTCCCATCATTGTAATAATATCTACCTGAACCAAATCCAAAGTGTGGTTATTGATTTTTATCTCTGTAACTGATGCAACGTCCCTCTTTCTTCTGAAGGGTTCCCTGTAAATTTCTTCCTTTACTATCTATCATCCATCAGAAGAAGAAACCAATAGATAACTTTATCAAAAATAATCTATGATGGCAAATTATTAATCTTATTAACACTCTGTAATTTGGAACAAGAGAATAAATAATTGTATTCTTAACAAAAGAATAAATAATTGTAAGTCAGATGATGATCACATTTAAAATCGGAGCTTGAAATCTGTCTACTTATGACTCTTATAAGTAACTAGGCATGCAATTAGTTTTATCCTGTTAGCTCTAGCAAGCTATAAGAGATAACAGTTCATTAAGACTTGGTTCATATCCTCTGCTCACTTGTTGTAATTACACTCAAAGGCCAGATATTTGCCAAAGATAGTCCAGAAATGGAGAGGCAGCTGAAGGCATATGATCGAGGATATAAACTGAGGACACATGTAACCATTTTAGAACTGAATTCATCTCTCAAAGGGGAGAGAAAATAGAAGCAACCAACTGTAAAATCATAAAGAATTATCTGACATAGAAAATTGGATTAAAGATTGCGTGAATATTATTTTGGTGACACTGATAGCTTTTGACTGTATGAAGGCTTAAGAAATAAAACTGCCCTTGAATGAAACTTAGAGAATATTAAAAATGTACGAATACTACTATTAGAGGATATAGTTAAGAGGAAGGTGTGAGGGATGGCATGATGACTTAGAGCAACACCTGAAATGGACAAAATTACATGATACAATTTATGGAAGAATCAAAAGCATCATTCTATTATATAACTCTACTCTGAAGTTTATTTAAAATAATTGTGAAATGTTCCTATTTTTTAAAAGATCCTAGAAATCTAGATACAGAATGTCCTGAAGAAATAAAAACTTTATGGATATAAGTAAAGATTCAATTATGCTAATAATTTCAAATATAAGTATTAGCCAAGAGAGCTTTCAAACAGATATGGAAAAGTATACAATTGTGTGTATTCATTACTCAAGCAATGATGCACAAGTCCTAGTAACGAGGTGAAAGTTGCTACAAGTCACCAGGAAGCCAAAAACTGTGGAACAAGCCACAAGGGAACCTGAGAAGACAGAGGAGAGAAACTGCCCTGTTGTCACCCTGCCTCCTTCTTGCCCTTTTTCTATTTCTCTTGCCCAAGAAAATAATTGATGGAGTAGCCAACGTGGGACAGATTTCAAGATGCCTTTAATTCTGTTGCCTCTAGTCTAACCAGACCTTCAATTGCCTCCCTCGCGTCCTAGTTTATAGTTTATGAGATGGAACCTGTGAGTTTTGCCACCAGACTCTCCACTGGAGAGTGACCCACTCTCCCTGTCTCCTGTCACGTGCTCTGTGGAATCTCTATCTCCCAGATCAGACCTGACGTCCATCAAAGCATGGTATTTCCTCAGAGACCGTTTCAGGGGTGGGCGATGACTCCATCAGGGGAAAGAATTCTCACGTTTTCTGACTGTACTTGAACCCAACAGGTGAGCACTCTTAAAATGGCAGTTTTGTCTGAGACCCAATGGTAAAATTGATTAATGAAATATAAAACTTAATAAAACTCAAACACAATAAACATCCCAAATCGCTACCCACTCTTACCTCCTGCCCACCCTCTTGACAGGCCTATTTGTTAAGGTTTGCAGGATGATTTATGGATGGGATTTTCTTTGTATAGTTCTGCAAACAGGACACCATCCCAGAAGTCCCAGAAAAAGAGTGAAGATTGTCCACCTGGGCTTCCCTGGTGGCGCAGTGGTTGAGGGCCTGCCTGCCAATGCAGGGGGCACGTGTTCGAGCCCTGGTCTGGGAAGATCCCACATGCCGCGGAGCAACTAGGCCCGTGAGCCACAATTACTGAGCCTGTGCGTCTAGAGCCTGTGCTCCGCAACAAGAGAGGCCGCGACAGTGAGAGGCCCGCGCACCGCGATGAAGAGTGGCCCCCGCTCGCCGCAACTAGAGAAAGCCCTCGCACAGAGACGAAGACCCAACACAACCATAAATAAATAAATTAATTAATTAAAATAGCCATCTAAAAACAGTTATTTAAAAAAAAAAAAAAAGATTGTCCACCAGAGAAAGAGTCAAAGGCCCAGAAAGCAAGCATTACCTTGAAACAGTCCCAGTCATGTCAAGACTGAATTTTGTGTCCTCTTACCTCTGTCACATTTCTGTTTTGAACCCACCCCGCTTCATTCCATCATGGAAAGAACCTGATTATCTGAGAAGGAGGCCGCCCAGGTGACAGGACCAAACACTAGGTGGTAAGGACAGTATTTGTAATCCCGCCTCAGCTCTCCTGATATTTAACCTGAATTGTTCAGTACTGGGTACTGGGCGTAGGGCTTACATAATTTTATTTATATTTTTTTATTTTACTTACAAAAAATTTTTTTTGAAATAGAGTTGATTTACAATGTTGTGTTTGTTTCAGCAAACTGTTGTACTACTATGGCAAAGTGATTCAGTTATACATATATATAAATATATATATTCTTTTTTTACACTCTTTTCCATTATAGGTTATTCCAAGATACTGAGTAGAGTTCCCTGTGCTCTACAGTGTGTCTATGTTAATCCCAAACTCCTAATTTATCCCCCTCCCACCTCCGGGCTTAAAGTATTTTGAAATGCAATTTCCTCCATTTAACACTCAAAGCATCCCAATTAGATATTGTTTGGGTGATCACTAACTTTTTTTCTCCTTAATGTAAAACAACTAAATGTATTAAAAAATGACACCTTTTTTGGTAAGATTTCAGATCTCTGAATTTCCTTTTGCTGTGCAGATTTCCTATAGCATCAAAAAATTACAAGGACTACGCTTACAACCATATACTATTATAGCTACGGCTACACAACTACGACCATTTCTATTCATGATCAGAATGATGGACTATAGCAGACAGTCATGCTTGCTAGGTGTACTCTTTGCTTCCCCACCAGCCCCAGCTTTCTGGAAGCAAAACAGGGATATGTAACTAGTTCTGGTTAGTTCTTAGCTGTGGTGAGGCGTGCCACTTTCACGATGAGGTAGTGAAACTCTCCTACTCACTTTTCCAGCCTCTCTGGCCATGCCACGCAAGAGAGGAAACCATGGGTTCTAGGAAATGCAGCCACGAGGTGGCGACTTCTCCATCAATCAGAAGCCCTTACTGACTGTGCAACACAGAGTCCCTTTCAACCTAGTTTAGCTATGTTTGGAAAAATGCCACTGGCTATTTGTGGATATTTTCCTTCCCCTAACATAGTCTAGGTTACAGTAAAGGAAACTGTCAAGGCTCTTTCCACACCCTCCCGTTGTAGCCTGGAGTTCACCTGCAGACAGTTTCTCTGTATACAGGCAGCTTCCCACTTTGCTTTCGCGTGTTCTGAGGCTGCAGGGAGTTGGACGCGGTGGTGCTCAGTCCACACCGTACGTTCAGGGGAATGAATGCGCCACAGTCAACTCTCTGTCTTGCAAGGAATGAAAGCTGATGGGTCACCACCCCAGACCCTCACTCTTTGGGGGGAAGATCCGAGACAGGTTCTACAGTCCTCCGAGGGTCTCCCCAGGACTGACCCCAGTTTTCCACAGCGATACCGGCCACGCCAACATCGGCGGCTTCCCTTTCTCTCCTGTCTTAATTCCCTGCTCCCTCACCATGCTTCCTGGGAATCACATCCTAAATTATCTATTTGTAAGAAATCCTTATATCAAGGTTTTCTCTTGAGAGAACCCAAGCTAAGAACCACTTGGATTAACAGGGACAATGTTGGCACTCAAAAATATTAGGTCTGTCTCATGCAATTCCTGATTGAGAGTTCAATTTTAATACCACTTCTGCTTCCTTTATATTAATTTATTAATACAGTATGTCTATTAATATATATTACCCACTTTTGTGAAGAGGAACACTTTCCTTAGCGGGAATTTAATGTATTGATTGTATTAGAAGTTTAAAGACACTGTACAACCATATTGATATAATAGATGGAAATCTCTGTGAGGGATTGTTTGAGAACTGAAACCATGGACATAAAGAGATCCCAGATTCACTCACAGGTCTATGATGTGTTCACATACATTGAACAAGTGTAAGTGCCCCCAGTGAATTGGAAAAATTAATATTCTTTTGGGCCAAGAGCATTTAAGCCTTATAGGAAGGTCAAAGGGGATACTGGTGCTGGAATCCTGAAGTCCAGGTAAGATGACAAGAGAGGGACGCATATTGCTTATCTATGAGGTCACATCCAATGGCAGGATTTGCATAACCCAGGGCAGCAGCAGGGTGACAGAAAATGAGCCATCTATACGTAAAAGAAGGTCTAGGGAATCATACCTTCAGGGATCTGCTAAATTTGGTGAAAGCAAGACTGTATGTGGGTGTGTAGTGAAGCGTCTGAGAGTATAACAGAATTTGTTAGTCATGGAATTCAAGTTTCAGAAGATAAAATAGAAGCGTTCAGGAAGGCGGAGAGAGATGGGTGGCCGGGTGCCACAAGAGAAGACGAAGCTTGGAAAGGTTTGGATATTGGATGTTGAACACGACTAAACAGAAAGGAGACACAGAGGTACAGTCCTAAGAATGACTTCGAGGATGGCACACACTTGCAATTACAAACAAGAACAAGAACAAAAACAAAAACAAAAACAAAAAAAACACTGCTGATCCTACAGCTCTATCTAAGTATTTTTCTGGGTCAGCAGGGGTAGGAGGAGGTGCAGGAGAGTTGAAGGTCATCAGCCAAGATTCTCCTGCCGGGCAGCTGCAGCAGCAGGGCAAGACCTCCAGGGGAGCCAGACGCCACAGTAACGGGGTGGGCAGAAGCAGGGCATGATTTTTTTTTTTAACCAGATCTAATGGGAGGTTTTTGGTGAGACTTTTTCTTTGTGTAATCAATGACCATTCTTTGGGCAAATTCAGTTTATCTGTGAATAGGAAGTTTCCGATCAAGAACTCATTTTCTCTATTGCCAGACCTACTTAGCCATAATTGTTAAATAAGATTTAACTATACACACACACACACACACACACGTATGATTCAGAGCTCAAAAAATTGTTTTTCCATTCTATGGCTCTGCAAGGAATATACTGAAGACTCTTAGGAGTTCAGGTTAAATCACCGAATACTGGAATATTTTCCTGGTTTCTGTTTTCTTCCCAAGATGATAAACACTCAGGGCTGTAATCATCCACACTTTGCATGCTGATGCATAAGTGCAGGACCATCACGATACAAATGATTCCCCAAAAGAAAGCTTTTTTTCTTTCTCACTATATTCTGTAAAAAGCAGATCTTATTATGAAAATACAAATCTATTACGTATTAAGAATTTCAATGTTAGGGTATAGTACTAATTGGAGCCTTTTGAAGATATATTCAAACACAAAATTAGGAGCTACAACTTTTGCTTCAAGCTACAAAAACATCTGCCAAATAATGAACAGCTTATAGCACAATAAAAGGACCTGAACATTGTTTTTAAACAATTTTCAGTTTTTCTGAGAATCTGTCATGTTTTTATCAAACATGCAAGATCCTGTAAAGTGAAAATAAAACAAATATAAATGTCGTTAGAAATGGAAGTCAATGCTTCTTGATTTATAACAGTAGCAGGAAGATGAACGTTTTAGATTATTTCAAGACACTGGAAATGAAATTAAACAATCATTGCTCTCAGTTAAAATGCCACATTATACCCAATAAACAAACACTCCATGTCCAGGGAGCCAATATTAAACCAACTTATTTTCTTATGGTTTAAAGACATTATAGTCACTGGACCATAATCTAATATAGACAACAAAACAAATATGAGTCTTCAATGCCAGTCTCTTCAACCTCTCTAGAAACAGCACACATTTGCAGAAAATAGTTTGCTATTCTCTGTGCAAAATATTCTTTATTTAAGTCGCTTGTGCTCAAATTTAAAGTGTGAGTTGCATTTCCTTTCCACAGGCAATTATAGAGGTCATCATGGTGCTACCTTCCAAATCTATTCTGCCGTCCACCACTATGCTTCTACAAATTTGGGGGGTTGACCATGTTTGAACCTTAAAGATGATCACTCATGAGTACCTCATTTCTTTTCTCAGTAAACAATGCAAGAACCTACCTAAGTTTATTGATAGGCATAAGGGTTGCTTCAGGAATGGGAATATGACCTAAGTCAGAAATAAAATCCCTAGAAGCTTCCTAAGGGTTTTTGGGATAAATTCCCTCACGTTTAAGAGAAATCCTTAGGGAAGTACAATATCTTTCCCCTCTGGACATTATCACGTGAAGCTATGTGGCTTTGTCCTAGGAACCAGCCGTAGGACAAAAACTGCATGTTGTGGAGTGCCAATCTGGGAGTCAGAGCCACGGCCATTGGATCAAGCCAACCCTAAAACCTTCTCAACCTCCACCTCCAGTTTTATGAATTGGTATATGTTTTGCTTTAAAAAAGTCTGTAAGACTTCTGTTTTTGTTTGTTTCTCTGTTTATTTTTCTAACTTGAGCTTAAAAGTATCTTGGCAGATATAGAAGTTTTGATTGCATGCTTCGGTATAACCTCCAAAAATTCATTAATAAAATGATATTTCAATAATAAGTAACTTAAAGTAGAGAAACATAATTTTACAACTAGACTGTTAGGGGCTGAATTGTGATCTCCCCCCACCCTCCCCAAATTCATATGTTGTAGTGCTAACCCTCAATCCCGCAGAATGTGACTGTATTTGGAGACGGGACTTTTAAAGGGGTGAGTAAGTTAAAATAAGGCCTTTAGTGTCGACCTGAATACAATCTGATTGGTGTCTTTAGAAGAAAAGGAAATTAGGACACACAGAGACACAGGGGCATGTGTGCGTAGAGGGATGACCATGTCAAGAGGCAGCAGGAGGGTGCACACCTGTAACTCAAGGTGAGAGACTGCAGAGGAATCCAACCTTGCCAGCGCCTTGATCTTGGACTTAGCAAGTGTCCACATTGTGTGAGCCAATTCCTTAACATAAATCTCTCTCCTTCTCTCTAAATCTATCAACTATCTATCTATCGATAGATCTATCTATCATCTATCTATCATCAACACCATCACCATCATGTTGATTGACTGATCTATCTCTCTCTTTCTATCTCTCCATCTACCTACCATCATTTCCATCAAATGATCAATTCACACGTCCTGTTGGTTACACAGACTAAATGACACTTATTTCTCATGTATCTGAGCAGCAGTTGAAGTTATAAACATGACCAGTAACCACGGAGGTCTAATATTTTAACGATCCCTTTGTTTTTGTTCTCCAGTCAATCATTCACCGACAGCACGTGAAAAGACACCCATTCAATCCCTCTCATGAGGTAGAAGAGCCTCAGAACCAGGACCCTTGTTATGGCAAGATGTGGGCAGCCTGTCCAGGTCCTCCTCCAGGAAACTGTCTTGATGATATAGTCACATAATTCAAACATCACATAAAAACCCTAAGGGCCACTGATCTTGCTTCACATTCCTGAGGGAGGAAGTGTCAGGATGGAAGCGCTGTCCTAGCTTTTTCTCACTACAGGTCTGTCCTGTGATAAAGCGTCAGAGCCCAGAGAAATGGACCGAATCTATTTCTGTCTCTGTCTCTGTCTCTCTCTCCTATGCTCCTTCCTTAAGATGTTGATTTGGGCTAATATTTTCATTCCTCATGAGAGAAAATCTATTCCTCTTCCTAAAATAACTTTAGCGGGTGTGTAGTTGCCGTGTTAAACCACTTGTGCAGATTAGACTCCGTGCAAGGGTGTAAGCACAGAAGCTTGGCGATGGCAGGCTGCTTCCTCTTCAGGGCCTCCTGACACAGGTCCACAAAGCATGGTTCGCTCTGCGGGGCTGCAGATTCTATGAAAATCATTTGTACACGTGTTCCGATATGCTTTCCAAAGGACACACTTAAATGAATAAGAGGAGAGCCATTCAGAGTCTCTTGTATTTGCAGAGATAATCAAGTATAATCTGCAGATAAATACAACTCCTGTCTGTTGCCTTTCCCCACCTCCACCCTTGGACAGCCAAAGAACTACAGTTATCTCCTGCCAGCAAGGAGGGATGCTTGCAATGCTTCTGTCTAGCCAGAGACACTTTCCTAAATCGAGTCGTATGTCTATAAACCACACTAGTAATGATTTGAGAGGAACAAGTGCAGGTGCTCATTACATACAATACTATTACATTGTGACAAATAAAATAATAATAAAACAATAACATTGTTTTTTTTAATTTTATTTATTTATTTTTGGCTGCGTTGGGTCTTCGTTGTTGCACGCGGGCTGTCTCTAGTTGTGGCGAGTGGGGGCTACTCTTCGTTGCGGCGCACGGGCTTCTACTGTGGTAGCTTCTCTTTGTTGCAGAGCACGGGCTCTAGGCGGGTGGGCTTCAGTAGTTGTGGCGCGTGGGCTCAGTAGTTGTGGCTCGCGGGCTTAGTTGCTCCGCAGCATGTGGGATCTTCCTGGACCAGGGCTCAAACCTGTGTCCCCTGCATTGGCAGGCGGATTCTTAACCACTGCGCCACCAGGGAAGTCCCAATAACATTGTCAATAATACTAACAGCAACAATAGTATCTCAATATTCTTTTCTTGCACTCACACCTAGAGTCTTGTGTTTAATTATAATTTTAGGACCCCAACTAGGAAATTATTATAAACATATTGCAAATATTAAGAAAACCAATTGCAAGTATACTCCAATAAAGATGTTTAAAAAAAAAAAGAAAACTGAGCAGTAGTTAAGGCCCTAACATAACTTAGGCCCCAAATACACTAGGAATCTGGCTTACAAAATAATGGTCCATGAAACATCACATCAATACAAAGCAAAGTAGATCAAGGGCAACTACAGTTGTTTCGCTCACGTTTAGAGCTCTGAAAATGGATCAACTGTTTTGGAAATGCACATTAGATAATAACTTATGTATTTAGAAACTGTTTCCACTTTACAGAATTTTCCATATGCCAAATAAAGCATAACATGAAATGATAAACATTTTTATTCCTCCTAATAAAGATGCATATCACTATTGCAGAGAAGCACCCACTTAATGTGAAAAGTACTGATTCAAGTCTTTGGGCTGTTAATTTTCTGTTTATGTGAGCAAGCTGGGCAGGGGACAGCAGGAAGTAGTTTGTTGGAGGCTTTTAAGGGACTCAGATAAAATGAATCTTAATAGAAAATGAAAATTTCATGCCCACTTGCACGGCTGCCTGAGCTTTTTCTCTGTACAATGGTCATAAGTGCTATATTATCAGTTCTCTTCCACATTATTAAAAGAATTTTTTTTTATTTTTTACATTCCCTATTTCTTTTTTTTTAAATTAATTAATTAATTTATTTATTTATTTATTTTTGGCTGTGTTGGGTCTTCGTTTCTGTGCGAGGGCTTTCCCTAGTTGTGGCAAGCGGAGGCCACTCTTCATCGCGGTGCGCGGGCCTCTCACCATCGCGGCCTCTCTTGTTGCGGAGCACAGGCTCCAGACGTGCAGGCTCAGTAGTTGTGGCTCACGGGCCCAGCCGTTCCGTGGCATGCGGGATCCTCCCAGACCAGGGCTCGAACCCGTGTCCCCTGCATTGGCAGGTAGACTCTCAACCACTGTGCCACCAGGGAAGCCCTAAAAGAATTTTTTAAAAATATATAATGTGTAGTACACGATATGTAACTTTTCTAAACTGGTCTCTTACTACTTGAAATGAGTGCCATTGTTATAGCTTCATTTTTTTCTGATTACAGGAGTAATAAAATGTTATTCAATATTCAAACATATAAAATAAATAATAAATTGAAATTCCTCTATAATTATACCTCTCAAAGGAAACTGCTCTAAAATTTTATATTCCTCTATTTCTCCACTTATATATTTACACATTCTTTCTGAAAATGGGAGAGACTTGCACATTTTCTTCTTCCACTGACTTCTGCTGGTATATACTAGATATCTTTCTATGGCAGAACACTTAAAAATATATTGCACATTATTATTATTACGTGGCAGGAATGTATCCATGGCTCATGTGACATTCTCTACAGAATAACCTATTTTAGGTTTTCGTCAGTTTTTGGTGAAATAAAGAATGCTGCATTGAATCTAATTAGGCATTATCTTTTACTCACTGGTAGACATGTTTTTAATTCTTAGGAGTAGAAATGCCAGATCAAAATAAATTAAACTTTTACATTGCAAAAATTCCATCCAGAAGTGGTAAATGTCAAAATCTGACCTCAAATCCAGGCAGGCTCTCTTCTCCTTTGTATTTCTGTTACATGGCCTCTCATTATAATCATTTTTGTCTCTAGAAACATGATGCCTTGAAAACAAGTTTTCCTGATGACGTATCTATCAGCACATATAAGAATGAGTATTCTGTCATACCCGTGACAAAAATGGGGATTATCATTTTCTAAAATTTTACTAGTTTGGAAAAAGATACTATTTAGCCTTCTATTTTTTTAAAATCTCTGGATTTTCTGGAGAGTGGATTTATTTTTGTCTTTTTTGGGCCATTTATAATTCTTACTTAAATGATTGTTTAGCTTGTCACTTTTTATACTTGATTGTTATTTTGGAAATTTTTTTTGACATACGTTTTCAGTTGCATTGCTGGTGTTATTTTTCCCCATTGCAATTTTGTTCACTCCAATTCTGTTTTATTTTAATTCTAATGCAATGGCTCCCATCTATTTATCTTGCCTCTCCCTTTACCCCTGAATCCTTTGGTTGAAAATGAATCATTTTCATTCCTGGCTTGGATATTCTTGACTCCTTTTCCTATTTTTGATTGAAATAGTAACAACACAACAAAAAAACCCCACCTTTTTTAATAGACTTGTGGACTGCCCAGGTGCAGCCCTAATCTAGCCAATGAATGGACAGGACACCCTCACTGCTCAGGGATAAACATCTGTCTAAATATTTATCCGGCCAGTGAATTTTCAGTGGTCTTAACTTGATTTGTGTCCTTTCCAGTCTGCCTCACCTACTTGCTCATGAAGACCACCAAGAGCTCTCTGCTCCGCACCTAGCCAGGACTGAGCCGTGATCACTCCTTCACTCAGGGCGTGGTTCAAACCCCTGATGTGGCCCCATTGTACGTTACCCTAGGATATCCTAGCCTATCCTGATTGATACGGGTCATTCCAATCATCATACATTTTTAAATCTACTGGGAAAAATTAAGGAACAATATACTTTTCATCTTCTATTCAATCCACAGGAGAGTTCAAAGAAATAGCAACTCCCAACCCCACTACCAAAATTTCATGAGGCTTTAACTATACCATTCTCTCATCTACTATAACAATGTTTTAGTTTATTTAATGCCATGTCTTTTAGTCTTTTTTCCGCATTGTCTCTCTTTTCATATATATATATCTATCTATATATATATCTATATATATATACACAGAGAGAGAGAGAGAGATCAATATAGATATAGATATATTTCTCCAAGTTTTCTATTCTCTTATTGCTTCCTTTTATGCCTTCTTTTGTTTTGTGAGAGTCCATTTACTTTTTTCTTTCATAATTTTAACTATCCCCCTGATGTAGATGATACTCATATATATATCTCTAGCCCAAATAATCTTTCTTATTTTTCCAGACTTTACCCTAAATTCATTGATCTATCAATGCTAAATGAATGCTCAATTAGCCATCTGGCTAAATAAGACAAACCCTGCATGGATAGGATTAATCTATTATTATCAAGTTACTCCCCTGCTTCTTAGCTGCCTATTGATATGAAGAGGGGCAGGATATGCCACGCCCCAAAATATGCCTCTTCGGCATAAGACTTATTTTGAGCCGATTATTTTTAAGAAACAGCAGACACAGGAGAAGCTCTGCAAACCCAGAAATTACTCTTTTGTAAGAGACATTTACATGCATAATGGACATCCCCGTTGGGAAGACTGTCTCCCTCTCTGTACTAGGAAGAGGAGTTGACTCTAAATCTCTAGAAATTATCAAATGAGAAGGCACTGACCTAAATCTGCATGACAAGCATAATCTTGTCTACTGCGCTTTGTCTGAAAACCTCCCATAACTGCTCCCCAGACCCCTCACCTCCCTTTTGTCTTTAGTGTAGACGGCATTTAAGGTGATGGCTTGGACCATTTCAGAAGGAGTTACTCAGTTTCAGTTTCCCTGGATATCTCCCATGCACACAGGGGATATACATGCTATTAAACTTAAAAACTTTGTTTTTCTCCTATTCATCTGGCTTTTTTTTATTAGAGCAGGGTCTCAGCCAAGAACCTAGAAGGGCAGAGAGGAAGTCATTTTTTCTTGCCCACAGACAACAGGATACATCTCACACTCTAAGTGACTCATTAGCATCTTATGATCCCTGTGCATTAATTCACTCATTCCATCGCCTGACAGTTCTGGATGGAAGTTCTCTATACAGTTGAACCAAAATTTGTGCTCCCAGCATTGCCAACATAGTCTCATTCTCTCTTTGGTTCACAGAAAAGGTTAATCCTTTTATCACATGATAAATCTTTAGACACTGGGGAGAAGCTCCTTGCTTTCCACACTGTGAGTGACCCCTACACAGCTATTCTCCTGATAGGTGATAGATAGAGAGATAGATAGATGGATGACAGATAGAAGATAGACCTCTTTCGACTCTCATGGGCTCATATATGTTTACACGTTCCTCTGCAGTCACTGCAGAGATTGCTTCTGAATTTAGGAGTGAACAAGCCAATTTCTTCTCTGGCAGTAAAGGTGCATCATTTGACACACAAGACAATGTAACGTTCAGATTCTCCCCTGGCCTCAAGAACTCCTGTGTCTCATTTGAATGTGTATTTCTACTTTTATTTCCTCTTTGGTAGGTAGCATTGCTGGTTTCATTCTCTCTCTTCAATGTCATTTAAAAGAGGGTGGCAGGATTTCAGCTATGTGGTTGGAGTTTCCTGAGACACACTTGCTTTTAGATTCAAGCAGAAGAGTCTCCTGAACAGTTCTGGTTATGATGCCACAGTCATGAGGATGGTAGGAAACCTCACAGGAAAACTCAGCCAAGTGCGGATCACAGGGCAGTCATCTCCTAAAAATGCTTATCGGGGTCCATGTACAAATAGTGAAATACTATGGGTTTAATCCTGGCATAGAACCAAAAGTTGGTGCATTGGACTTGCACGACTAACCAACCCACAGCACAAATCTGTAACGCAGGGAAAGAAGAAAGGGCCCTCTTAGGCTAGGGCTAACTATGTCTCCTCAAGTGACAATTCAATATTCTGTGATTCGGGGAAGGAGTGGAGACAAGAAAACACACTGTTATTCCTTTAAGGAGAACTTAGAAGAGATGGAGAATATAAACTGCAAAGGGTCAGAACAATACAAAATAGCAAAAAAGTGGCTGTAAGTAACTCAGCACAGGCTTGGAAAGACAATGGCATGTCAGAAAGCTGCTGAAAATTAAACCAAATGAGAGTCTAAAGGAGCAGTATGGGGCTATTTGTCACCTGTCATTTTCTTAAGACAACGTGTTCTTGAAAAGACAGATACTCAACAACACGCTCTATCAGGAACGGTCACTCACATTTAATAAATTAATTTCAACTCGTGCTCAGTGAAGCCTTAGGCTCCTAAATGATTTACTGTCTAGTTTCTAAAACAATAAATAATTTTCTCAGAAACATATGGTAAACTCCCTTAGGAAAATGTTATTTTCTGCAAGATTTTGTTTGGAAAAAAATAGTTGTCTTTAAAAACATCATTTTAGTAGCTTTTTGTCAGAGCACAAATCTGCATTACAACCAGAGTCAGAATTCTACTTCTTCCTTTAACCACTGGGAATTGTACCAGTTCCGGGGATACTAAGAGATTCTTCTAAAAAGACCCTACGTATTCAAATATATTTGCTATTATCTGTTTTGCACTGGTCCCCTAAGAAGTTGATTGAGTTGCAACTTTAAAGTGAAGTGACTTTCATTTATCTAAGTGTACATTACGTGGATAACATGAAGATAATTAAATGAAGAGCTTCTATAATTTGGGGCTGAATCAATCTCAATTTATGCCAAGTCAAAAAATCTACTCAGGATTAGGGAACACAATTTAGGATGAAAAAAAAAGAAAAAAAAGAAAAGCCAACACGATGGATCAGGTTCTTTTGTTAGCAAGTTGAATTGAAGCCTTTTAGGATTATTTCAGGAACATGCATGCAGATTGAAATAGCATAAACTTAATTGGCAGCCAATTCAGTGCTCTCCATTAGACAGATATACAAGTCATGAATTGTAATGAGAATTAAATTTGTTTCAGAGCCAGTAGTATCTGATCTAAAATGCTATCATGGGAAAAGCATAATTCTTGTCCATAAAAGAGAAATCCTTTGTCATAATTGTTTAATTCACACTTCCTCAACTACTGAAGAGGTAGCCTTCTACCAGTTGATAAGAAATGTTTATTTTTATAGATAGTTTTGTCTTTGCCAATTACATAGTTGTTTATTGAGGTAAGACTGTACTATTTTCTTGTTTTTTTATTCCTTGCTCCCTCAAATATTCACTAAAATATAAACTATAGTAGAAAATTTTGCTCAAATGTGGAATATCAATGAAAAAACATAAAAGATCAAATCTACCTTGCGGTCCAGAAGTAGATTACAGACAACTAGGTACTGATACCTAATCCCTTCACATACTAATCCCTCATCTGTTCTTTGGTCCCCATCTTGGCTTTTAAATGGAGATCTACTGGCATAAGAGCTTCTTTTTATACCAATACCATACTCTCTTAATTAGGGTAGCTTTATAAATACAAGTCTTGATATTTGTTAGTTTGAGTTATTTCTTTTACTGTTTCCTGGATTTCTCTTAACAGTTTTTGAGTACTTACTCATGACATTTAAAATCAAACTGAAAATACCACCAAAAAAAAAATCCTAGTAAGATTTTAATTGGCACTGTATTGAACAAGGGGATTTGGGGATATTCTGGGAAATAATTTAGGGAAGAAACTTCGGAAAATTAACATCTTTGGTTCAATATCTTCCCATTCATACCTCACCTTTATTTGGGTCTTCTTTTACAATCTTCAGTAACCCACACAGTTCTTACACATCTTTTCTTAAATGTCTTCAAGGACCTAATGTATTCATTACTTTATGATGAAAGAAATCTTTCTTTCTACTACATATGTTAATCCATTTGCGTTGCCCTTTAGGGAGTGTATTACTTTTTGCATATGGCTCTTATAAGTAGCAACATTGCTGAAGTCTCTTAGTTCTATGAGGGCAAATGTGTTTTTTTGTTTTCTATATGATCATGAGGTCAGCAAATAAAAATTAAAAATTGTGATGCTTCCTTTCTAATCCTTATATCTCATTTCTTTCTGCTCGTATTGCGTAGGAAAAGTCACACAGGGCGTACTGAATTGATGTGCATATGTTACCATTTACTGTAATATTTGCTTTAACATGTTCAGTAGCTGTCATTGGTCAGGTTTAGAGAATTGTCTTCTCTTAATTTCTCAAGTTTGTGTAACACTGAATACTTTATAAAGTATATATTGTTTCTCTTTTTATCTGTTACCTCTACAAACTATACTTCTTGACTTTTTAGTGTGCACGATGATTACATTGCACCCTTTTACCTAGATTTTTTGCACCCATGTTCATAGTTGAGCTAAGTTTTTAATTTTATTTACTTTTTACTGCACTTGTATGATATAAGATCCAAGGCTGAATTAAGCACATTAGACAATAAGGGTAGTTTTCTGTCCCCAACTTGACAGGGATTACTTCCAGATTCTGTTACCCTTGAATGCTGATTTCTAGGTGCCTAAAACTTTCTTTTCCCAGAACCCAAGGGGCTCACACTTTCAACTCTATTTGTTGAGTTGTATTTTTACCCAATTTCTGGTCTTTGGAGATGTCTTTTTTATTTTTGGCTGGGCTGTGTCTTTTATACTTTGTCTATCATTATGATGTATTTCGAAAGGGTTAGGGGGCATGAAGTAATTAACCTCAAAGTATGAATTTACAATACTTTCTCTACCAAAGTCCTGAAGATTACAAAGTGGAAAAAAAAAGTAAATTATTTGATATAATGTTAAAGATATTAATGATGGTTTGAAAAAACCACCACCATTTATGTGGGTGGCCATGGTATGGTACTACTGACCTGGGTACAATTCAGATATTCTGCCATTTGAATCCGATATAAACATTGTGCTCTCTTCTAGTTCTCTCCATTTCATAGTTGAGGAAACCTAGGCAAAGTAAGCTTAAGTGACCTGCCTGATATCAAAAACTAGAAAGTAACTGAGCAGAAGTTTGAAAATTTACTTAATTCTAAAACTGACACATTTTATATTATCTGATACCACCTCCCTAAGTGTTAAGTAAAACTTAAAAGATGTATTTTATAATTATATTTCAATGAAAGTTTCTTTTATTTTGATTTCATATGTATTCCAGATGTTTTTTAATGAGCCGAGAAACGCCCACTATTTTGCAACATGAAGTAGCTGGGAAATACTTTTAGTTTTATGTCTTTTCTTTAAACGTCTATCTGCACTTCAGAAGTCATGATCATTAAAATCAAGTTCCAACTAAATTTATCCTTCATTGTCAGATTGACTTTGGAGACTTCAAAGTTGTTTTCATTTTGTTTGTTTTGGCTTCCTGGCTTGAAAGGACTTAGAAAACATTGAATTAAGTTTTTAGAGTTTGGCTAAAACTTCACAGTGAACACATCTGTGACAGAGGCTAACAAAATGCTCATGAAACGCGTTTCCCCATGTTGAATGCACAGCTCAACTACTATCATCGGCCTCTTACGGGGAGATGTGACCCTGTGCCGTACTTGGAACGTGAGCTGAGCAGACGGGTTACAACGGAGACAGTTTAACATGGATGTACCCGCCCACCCACTCTCTCTTCCTACCCCTGATTGCTTGATGGCATCTAAGCCACAGACTGAATGGCGCCGGAATCTCTGAGCAAGTTATTGGAGAGAAGCCACAAAAGAGACACACTCCCCCCAGAACGTCGCTGAATTTACTTAGATAGAAGTCAACTTTTTAATCACTGAGATTTTTAGGGATGCAGTAGCAGCAAATATTAATACTTAGCATATATGACTAATTATATACCTAGAACCTTTAAAAATGGTAAATATGTACATTAGTTTTCAATGTTTTTTGCTAATTAGTTACTTGCCTTTTTAAAAATAAATTTATTTATATATTTATTTATTTTTGGCTGCACTGGATTTTCATTGCTGCGCATGGGCTTTCTCTAGTTGTGGTGAGTGGGGGCTACTCTTGGTTGTGGTGTGCGGGCTTCTCATTGTGGTGGCTTCTCTTGTTGCGGAGCAGGGGCTCTAGGTGCACGGGCTTCAGTAGTTGTGGCTCGCGGTCTCTAGAGCACAGGCTCAGCAGTTGTGGCACATGGGCTTAGTTGCTCCGCAGCATGTGGGATCTTCCTGGACCAGGGCTTGAACCCATGTCCCCTGTGTTGGCAGGCAGATTCTTAACCACTGCACCACCAGGGAAGCCCCTACTTAAGTATTAATGCATATTGTTCTATGAAAATCATCCATTTCCTGTAGGTTGTTTAATCTGTTGTGACAGATTTGCCCCCATAATATAGATTACAAACCCTAATAAATATATGCAAAACATAAAGCAATAGGTTCATCTGTCTTGTGAATACAGATTTTTAAAAAACTGTATTAGAATCCAGGAATGTATCGTAAGTGCTATATTCAATGACCAAGCTGAATTTATTCCAGGAAATTGATAGTTTAATACCAGAAAATTTAACAAGAGGCAACAGATGCATTGAATATGATTCATGATGAAACTGCACTGTTACAACTGTGTTGTGTGTCCTCAGAATTCATGTGCTGGGGTCCGACAGCCAGTACCTTAGAATGTGACTCTGTTTGGAGATAGGGTCTTTAAAGAGGTAGATTAAGTTAAACTGAGCTTATTAGGGTGGGCCCTAATCCACTGTGGCTGGTGTCCTTATATGAAAAGGAAATTAGGACACAGACACACACAGAGGGAAGACCACGTGAGGATACAGGGAGAATACGGCCACCTATAAGCTAAGAGGAGAGACCTCAGAAGAAACCAACCCTGCCGACACCTTGATCTTGAACTTCTAACCTCCAGAATTGTGAATAAGCAAATTTCTGTTGTTTAAGCCACCCAGTCTGTAGTGCTTTGTTATGGCAGCCCGAGCAAACGAGTACAATCCCCTTCCTTCTTTAATATTTATACGTTCAGGGTAATAATTCCATGAAAAATTGGGCACATAATTAACTTTTCTGTTCATTCCTGAGTCATAAATTGTTCTACAATCACTTTAAGTCACAACACAAAGTCTGGATTAAATAACAAATCCAACATGTTAATCAACCTGCTTCAACTGCCATTTGAAGTAAAGACTTCCCCTCCCCCTTTCTGAATGCCCAGAGCCATGACTGGCACATGTCTTAATCAGGGAAAAAATACAACTGGCCTCTGCTCTCTTACATCTCACCTGTTTCCTTAGTTTCTAGCTGTGGTTTTGAACATTTTGAGAAGATGGGACAAAAAAGGGTGGTAAGGTGACAGAGTACTTCCGACTTGGTTGGGTAGATTTCATGCTCTTTGGGAGATGGTTAAAAGTGATCTTTCTCTATAAGAATTTTTTGTGTTCTTTAGAGATTTTTGTTTCTGGGGACCTTTCACTTGCAACATTCATGTTATGGGTGAAGCATTCCATTTCCTAAGCCCTTGACTCGTGTATGGTCCAAATCATGTGGACTTGTGCTGTTGAAGTCTTTCCTAAATGACCCACATCCACTTCATAGAAAATACCCACACATTTCTCGCCCCTGAAAAACCCTGAGAGGGCAGACCTATCTAGACACAGTAACCATTGCCTGCAGTATGGGAAGTTTGAGAAATGCGCGTGTTAAGTACTCTTCTTGTAAATATTCCCCATGTTTTTAGCATATTAAAAGTGTTAAGTAGACCCACCATATGTATTTAATTCTTAAAGCCCATCCCAGATGTATTTTTGCATGGGAACCATTATATGCTCATCCTTTACTGATGTCCTGTGCAAGTACCACTCTATGCTGTAGCAAAGATGGTTATCAATCCCTGAAAATCCCTGTATTTTTCAACCTATCAGCTCCCTTGTAATTAGGTAGGGCCAGCTTAGTTACTGGTTAGGTGACTAGTTTTGGTGAAATGGCTCTGAACAGATGTCATGGGAGTCACCTCTGAGCAAAGTCACTTAATATTGAACGTACAAACCTTCCTCTTCCCTTCTTAGACATCATGGAGTGATGTGTAGAAACGGTGGGGTCACAAGAAAGAAACACCCTGGACCTTTGAGTCCTCGTTTGGAAGTGATTTTGTGTGAAGGAGAAACTAGTCTTTATTTACAAAGAAACTGAAGTTTTGACTCCATCAAAATCTAGCCTTACCTCATCAATACATATACACTTAGGAAAATACATGGGTTTATAAAATTTGATTTCACCGCATATGCTCTGGCCTCCATTTTTACATCTTTATGGGTAGCCCATAAATGAGAACTGTATAATGATACCAATTTCCTATTAAGCCCATTTTATAGGTGTTTGCTAAAAATTTGATTTGTGTATAAACTCCAAGTAAATTTTGGAGTTAATTGACAGCTTATTTGAGTTCTTTCTTCTCCAAAGAACTCAAAATTTTGATAATTTGAATTGTGTTCCAAAAATACCTGAGGCATCATAATTATAGTTACTATTACTTGTTTTCTATTGCTGAACTTTCCATATTCCAAAATTGAAGAGTGACAAAATCAGAGTTACCTAAAGTTGAGTAAATCGCCTTTAAAAGGGTATCTTTCATTCACTGAAATGTTCAGGTAATTGTTCTCATTCTCTTCAGATCTGACCTTTGCCCTTTTGTCCACCCAGAACGCCCTTCTTTAGCTTTTTCTTTTCTTTACTATGTCTTTCAAGTTCTAATTCAATGAAAACCTCACCCCAGTTCAGCCTAGTCTCTTTAACACATTCTCAGGACAAAAAATCAGCTAATTTTCTTGTATAATTAATTTTAATAGTTTCATTTATGTATGTTCTCTTCTCTAAAGGAAAGGCCACAAACTTTACTTCTTTTTTTTGGCCATTCACTAATAGGGTCAGAGATGAGTATATAGTAGCCACATAATAATTATTTGGAGGCAGAGCCATTATGAGATGTGTAGTATAGCATAATTTTTAAGAGAACACATTCTGGAGTCATAAGCCCTGGGTGTTAATCCCAGCCCCACCATCTACTAGTAGTATGACTTGTAGAAAATTATTCACTGAGCCTCAGTGTCCCCAAGGAGATACTAAATAGAGCCTATAATACAGGCTTATGGAGAATAATAAATGGAATAATGTGAGCACAATGCCTAGCGCAGTGTTTACAATCCAAGGTTGGATTGTTACAGGGAGGATTAGTGGTTGCTATTGGCATTCCCCACTCATTGTTCCATTTCCATAGAATATAAACAAGCTAACTGGTCACTAAGAAAACGTCAGTGGGAATAATGGACTTGTGTGATATTGCAAAGCCTACAAAACAAGACACATAGCAACCTTGTGATAAGAGGCTATGAGCAAAATTTTTCAAGTGTTATTAAGGAAGCATCATTTAGGAAGTCAATATGAACACCCTAATGTTTTGTAGAATCGTGTTGCTACTAAAATGGATGAGTGAGAGATGGTTGCAAAAATTATATCATGTTTCTTTCCTTAGGACATGACAAAATTCATTTCTCTTTAAGATGCCGAACATAGAAAATATTTTATTAATGATATTACTTAAATATATAATTAAATCATTATGTCCTATAGCTGAGTATTAATGACACTTTTATGAGTAAAACCTAAAGACTTGTTTATAATTTACTGTTTTAAAAACTTTTTGTCAAAGTTTTCAGAAATAACCAGCATGTGTCCGAGAGGGGACAAATTATTCTTTATATGTATCTTATTTATAAACAACCTTAGGATTACCTGGCAATGTATTTTTCACTTCTGTGTTTATGCTGCAGTGAATTAGGGGGATTGTGAAAAGAGACCAGTTGTGGAAACGCGGTAATTATGACTTGAACAGATATCAGCATGAATAAGGGTCTGAAACAAAGTGTATATAATAAATGGTGGCCTTCAGCTGTGTGGCAGGCCTGCTTTCATTGGTAATAGTATCTGGCTCAATGGGACTGGCTCAATCCCTAATAATGAACAAACAAAAAGTTTAAATAAACCGACTGAGAAATTTGCAGACTCTCCGTATGTTTTGCAAGTCAAAACTTCACAGACATTGAAGACTTTTAAGATGCACGGCGTAATTAAAACAGAAAGGACAAGATTACAAAAACAAAATGTCCAATTTCAAGAATGCCTCTCTAAATTCTAAAACAGAATTTGAAAAAAAAAGTAAAACAGAATTTGCTGATCAATGTATTATTAATTCACGATAAGACACCTGGATTCTCGTTTCAGTTCAATAAATGAGTTAATATTTGTAAAGCATTTAAAGTAGAACCTGGTACATCATAAGTTCTACATACATGTTTTCTATAATAATAATAATTTATAATGTAATGATATATAATTTATATTATAAATAATTTTTATTATTTATTGAGGATCTATAATAACTAATCAAAGCAACTAGAACTATGAAACTAACTAGAAAATGTTAGCACTGTTCCCCCTTAGGTTCTGTTATGCGTTGAATTGTGTCCCCTCCTTAAATAATATGTTGAAGTTCTAAGCCCTGGTGCCTATGAATGAGACCTTATTTGTAAACAGGGCCTTTGCAGACAGAATTAGGTTACGATGAGGTCATTCTGGATTACAGGGGGCCTTAATCCAATATGACTGGTGTCCTTGTAAGAAGAAGAAAATCTGCACACAGACAGACACGGGACGATGGCCGTGTAAAGATGGAGCAGAAACTGGAGATTTACTCCCCCAAACCAAGGAATCAGAAGGTGGAAGCCACAGGAGGGATCTTCCCCTAGAGGTTTGGCTCAGCCAACATTTTGATTTTAGGCTCCTAGCTTCCAGAACTCTGAGAGAATCAATTTCTGACGTTTTCAGCCTTCTGCTTCATGGTACTTTGTTATGGCAGCCCTAGGAGACTAAGACACTTCCTCCACTTCTTTCCTCCAAAGGAAGACACGTCAGGAAATACTTGAGACCCAAGACAAAGCAGTATAAAAAAGCAGTATAAAACTGCAAACTTAGAAACTCTAAATCCTATACTCCTCCCACATACAACTTCCTTTCTCCTGCTGAAAGTGTGAAGTGGGCTAGCCTCATCTGTGTGTGGAGGTGGTGCGGGGGATAAGAAGCTGAATTCAGAATAACATTTGGTGAAAACAGAATATTGTTTAATATTTCTATAAATGTCTTTATATTTTTGTTAGATTATAGTATTATATCCCACTAATGTATAGTATGTTTCATTATTTTGGTAACAGTTCCCTTTAAAGAGGAAGGTTCAATAATGCTATTTTTGTATTGTGTCATTCACAGAAATTCTAGCCTCCAGAAACCCTTGTAGAACATACTTCACCAAAACAGAGTGGATAATCCCTCTATGAAAAAATGAAGATCTAGAATTACATGATTTGGAGTGTTTCTAGCACAGTTTATAATAATATCCAGCCAAACATTCCTAATTTTATAGATAATAATTTTGCATTTATGAGAAGTTAATTGTATGAATGTGTACTGAAAGCAAGGTCACATCCAAGTAGACCCAAACTGAAACCACTAAAATATTTTCCATGTACTGTGTTGCTTTTTAAAATTTGGTTTGAAATAAAAAGTTTTTAATTTAGTAAAACCTTATGTTTATATAACTAGGTATAAATTGTAATCATACAATTTCATATACAGTTGATCTTTGAACAACATGGGTTTGAACTGCGCAGGTCCACTTATACGTGGATTTTTAAAAAATAAATTTACAAAAATATACATGCAGAACATTGTGTGCAAGACTTGTATTGAAGTGGATAACCTATCCTTACATAGGCATAGGTGAGTGATATTTAATTAAAAAAATTAATAATGTGTTAGTTTTCTTACTATTTTATAACTTTGCTTTCAAAGAATTATATTACTGTACAGTATGCCTCTCACTCTTGTAACCGGAGAAACTGCATATCAGCCTATCATCACAGGGAAGTGTTTTTTGTTTTTTTTTTTGATGTAGCAATGTTACCAATATCATATTATGAACATAACTGTAATACTGTGTGTCATAAACATTTTGTTAACGAATCATTCAGTAGTGTACAGGCTAGGCTACCATGAGGCAATTGTATTGATTACACTAGGCAGCCATAAAGCAACCACACTGCTGTTTCATTTTTCTCAATGCATAAATCGTTAAAGCTGTAAATAAATATGAAATTTTTCACATTATCTTTTTATTTTTGATATCTGGTGTTAGTAATATGCATCACATCTACAGTGTTTTGTATCATATAAGACAATATTGATGTACTTACTGACAGTGATTCATGTTATAAACAGGGGATGTAAGCTTAGAGTATCAATAAATACAGTACAGTACTATAAATGAATTTTCTCTTCCTCATGATTTTTTAAGTAACATTTTCTTTTCTCTGGCTTACTTTATTCTAAGACACAGTACTACATATAACAAACAAAATTTGTGTTAATCGACTGCTTATGTTACCAATAAGGCTTCCAGTCGCAGTAAGCTATTAGCAGTTAAGTTTTGGGGGAGTCAAAAGTTATATGCAGATTTTTGACTCTGTAGGGGGTCAGCACCCCAACCCCTGCATTGTTCAAGGGTCAACTGTACATCAAACGTGCCTCAGGATCTTTTCCTTGACCAAACAAGCAAACAACAAATCTAATTGTCTAAAAGATAACTCAACACAGAGTAACGAACATAGCGCTTAGTTAAAAGGACCAATAACAGTACTAACAAGTTAAAGGAATGATTTAATAACAAGATCTAATCATATAGCTACTGTACATTAAATTGTTATATACTCAGAAGAGAGCAGTGTAAAATACATTAGTAATTTTAAATATTGATTTTATACATGTGTATGCCACAAAACCACGTGGTAGAGGTGGAATTGATTTCTGCTTGGCATGTGAGTAGCTTGAGACTACAGGCCACCGAGCCCTTTTGGAACTGGGTTTGGCCATAGGAATAGTTTCTGGACAATGAGACATTAGCAAAGGTGACACAAACAGAGGCTTGCAAAGTGCTCTCACCACAGAGTTTGCTTCTGAGAACCCCACCACCACCTGGCAAACGAGCCGGGCTGCCCCCTACAGAATGCAGGATCATGTGGAGAAAGGTCCTCCAGCTGAGGTCTCAGCCATGTGGGTTTTGAAGGATTTTGTTACCCAAAAGGGCGATTCTTGAAAATACAGTGCTATTTTTATATAAATAAAATGTTTTCAAAAAAAAAAAGCACACCAAATCAAGAGTGAAGACACAAAACAAATATTTCAGCATAGAAGTACTATAGCATTTGCTCTTCAATAATCCCATACAAATAAATTGGTGAGATACCTCCCATGCCATTTATGAAGGACAACTAAAGCTACTGGCATTAATTAGATAATTAACTAATTAGCACAGGACACGTGTAATGGTCTATGGACACATGGTGATATAACTCTTGCCTCGAGCCCTGTGGAATCAAACCCAGTTCCTTTGCTATTACAACCTGGTGCGTGACATAGTGTCCAGCAGTGACAGGCTATGGGGTATGCACCCCAGAAGTGCAATAGGGGAGAGCTGCTCTAAGTGAGACAGGCAGGGGCCTGGGACCTGGGACCCTTTGCTGCAGTGCTTGCACCTGGACAAACCTCAGGCAATAAAATACAAAGAAAGTCTAAGGGACTAAAAATAACTGCATGCATGAAAAGGTGGGGCAAATGATGGACAACCAGATACAAAAAGACAAAATTCGTGTCCTCTGAACATGACCCTATATGGAAATAGGATCTTTGCAGATGTAATCAAGTTGTGAGAGCACAGTGGACCAGGGGGACCCTAAATCTAGTGAGAGTGTCCTCATGAGAGAGAAAAGAATACAAAGACGCACAGAGGAGAAAGCAGTGTAAAGATGGAGGTAGAGACGGGAGGGGTGTGTCTACAAGCCAGGCACCACCAAGGACGGCCGGACGTCACCGGAAACTAGGAGAAGGCAGAGGGCGGCTTCTCCCTTACAGCCTCCAGCAGGAACTGGACCTGCCACATCCCTACATTTTGGATTTTTGGCATCCAGAACTCTGAGAGAATTAATTACTGTTGCTTTAAGTCACCAAGTCTGTGATATTTTGTTACTGAAGCCTTGAAAATGAATACGGATACCACTGCAATCTTTTGAGCAGGGGAGGTCTGTCATTAAATGTATTGGTCTGGTTAGAATGGTGAGAGTGGGAAGTTGAGGAGAACACAATAAGTAGAAGAAATTGCTACACTAACCAGTAATAAAGATTAGCGTCAGAAGCGGCGTAAGAAAATGGGGGAGCGCGATTTCCCCGGGAGGAACCTGGAAATGTGTGCAGACACTTGTGGTTGTCGTAACGATTAGGGGCTGCGCTGGACATTTACCCCCTAGGGCTCCGCATGCTAACGGCCTCCAATGTGTCGAGCGATTCTGTACAATTAATAATCCCACCTATAATCCCACCAGCACCTACCAGGAGAAACCGTGGGCGGGGGGGGGGGGGGGTAAAAAAAAAAAAGCAGAGTCAAATACTGTATATTGGTTTAGAATACTTAAGGGTCTCATTTAGCACTTGGCATCATGCTTTTAGGTTATGCTTTTGCTACTTTTAATTCGAAAAAAAAATCCAAATTTTAGATGCCACAAGAAAGAAGTATATCACAGAAGAAGAGAATCTTTTTCATGTTAAATATTATTTTTAATATTTAAATATTATGAAAGAAATGCAATGAAAATGTGAGTAGAGTCGTACAGGTATTGCCAAATAGTAATCAATTAGTGTCTAACAAATAATAAATTAGACGTGAAGGGAACGGGATAATAATTAGACAATAACCATTTCAAATAATGATGACCTTTTTTTCAACACATTTTCTCAAGGGATGACATTTCAAGTAGAAGAAATATATCTGGGGGGGAAAAAAAACACTAAGGGGAAAAAAACTGCAAGCAGAATCACAAAGCTGTTATTCTGGGTGTTAAGGGCCAATGACTAAAAGACTCAGCTGGGAAAATAGATGATATATAAACTGAAAGATTAAAGATTCTTTTTAATGGAAGGCCATGGCCCATCATTTACTGCAAAGCCCAAACAAGGAACAAGTATACCTGTTGACATTGAACAAACATTCAATATGCCCAAGAGCACACACTTGTTTATAATCTAGTAGCTTTTTATCAAACGGAAAACACATTTTACAGTATGGAATCAGTTCTCTGAAGCCTTCCAGTGCTTGAAAGAGTAATGAGAAAATGTAAGTGGGTAGATGCTGGTTATTGTTGAAATATACTTAGAGCTTTTGGTACGATTGGTTGTTTCTCATATTCTTAGCTTTGTTTTTTTTTTTTTTTTCAACTTCTACTAGCAAGTTATTGCTGTAACATCTATTTTCTTGGAGCTATTTAAAATATCTTAGGCTAGGATATTGCTTTAAAATTTCTTAAGAATTTCAAGAGTAATTTTTCAAGGTTGCTTTCTGAGAGAAAGCTTAGAGTAGCCCTGGCCAATGAGAAGCATCAGAACCATTCTTATTTGGCTTTATACATAGAAATTCTCCCACTCACTGCTGCTGCTTAAACCATTAGACTCATTCATAAAAGTGACGGTGAATGAATATTTTCCCTTCCTTTCTCTGAATTTATTTCTGCAATATCTTCCCTTAATTTATTTCAGACAAATACAATCATAGTTATTCTTAGATAGGAAAGACTAGATACAATTCAAATTATAGTCTCTTTGACCCTTCTTTTGAGTAGCAGGGTCTTTTTCCCTGATTCTGGATTCTAAAATATATTTCTCACTTTATATCCACTACTAGGTTGGGAAGATGTCGCCTCGTACCGTGTTCTGTATTTATTTTGGATGCTAATGAAAAAATGCAAGGTTAGCTTCTCCATTCAGTTCAATTTCATTCAACAAACACTTACTGAAGAGCTATTATTAGAGGTGCCTGAATGGCTACAAGAAAACAAGGCAGAGGCCGGCCTTTTCTCAAGAAGATTACATTCTATATGGTTGTTAACTGCTGCAGGCGGGGTTCCCCGGGAAGCAGAGTCCGACACAGAGATTTGTGCGCAGGAAGCTTATTAACAAGAAGGAGGAAAAATAGCAGGATTGTGATGTAGTCACCACAAAGCATCACCCAAACCAGCAGGGAAGTGCGCAGCTGGAATGGTACTAAGACTCCACTGCAAATCTGAGTTGAGTCTTAGTACCTCTTCATTGGTCATTTGACATGGGCTGCCTCTGGGAAGGAGGTCCGACCTTGACCAAGGAAGCTCTGAGGGCCCCAGGGAAACTGTCAGGCAGAAACACCCTGAGGATGCCCGCTGACACCACCTCCAGCAGCTGTGAGGGTTTAAATCTCTCCTTCCTGAACAGGGGTCTGGGTGGTGCCACGCAGCTGCCACTACAATAACTGCTCACCTTCCTGTAATAAGTTAGAGTGTTCTTGAAAAACAACAGAAATGAGGGAAAAGACAATATGGTCAGATGGTAGGCAATAACAGATGAAGACCACGGGGGTGGGAAAATGGGATTTGTTCAGGGCACAAAAAGTAAAATTAAAAAGGTGGGTTGGAGCCACACGATGAAAAGCTTTTCATTTCTTGGTGAGAATCTCTACTGAATGGGACACAAAGGAAAGTTGGAATCATAAAATCGCAGGTTTTACTTTCCTTGGAGAGAATCCTAATCATTGGAAAACACTGGAGATTTTTGATAGAAATATGATAAAATGGGACAGGGGCCTGATAAATGTGAGTCTGATAGAAGCATGCAGAATGAACTGCAGGAATGGAAAGACGATAATGTCAAGAACTGTGAAGGGTCTGAGGTTTTACTCCACTTGCAAGCTTACTAGTTAGTCCGTCAGCTTCTCAGACTTGGGCAGAAGACACGAGACTCTTGGGTCTCAGAAAAAAATAACTCTTTTGTTCACAGAAATTGCAATAGCCAGTATTACTGATGCCCGTTCCCTCAGCCCCAATTCCCAATGGGTGCTGAGAAAAGGGCCAGGTGATGCCAGAACATTCAGTGACTTACACGACAAGAGAGGACACATAAGCCTAGGAAACCTGACCTTTCTATAATGGGCAGAAGCCTGCCTGCTTCACCTTGGAGGGAGACATTATCTTTATAACACTGGAACAAGGCATCCACAGTATCTCTATCTTCTGAGGCCATTTGCTATAAAACATCTTTGTAAAGATGTCCAGAACAAGTGCTTGTGATTCCTCTGCCCTCAAGATGTGCAGAAATACAAGAAATCCTTGGAGAATTTCCTCCCAACAGAAACACTGTTGAATGCAGGTTTTTATGTCCTTCTGCCAATATGGATTATTAAGTGTCATTGGTGCTGAAGTTGGCTCACCGAGATGGAAATAGATTCTGTCCCAGTAAGAGAGGATTTACACTTATTTACAGTTAGGCTGGCACTACTCCTTAGGATTAACTGAAGTGATATCTTTATACTTTCTATAGACAAGCAAAAAAATTGGTTTAAAAATGTCTACACTATGAAGTTAACTGTGTGTATACATAAACAATTTACCCCATTCACATCTTTTTTTTTCTTCAGCCTATTTTCCTTTTGGGATTAAGCAAATTGTCACTATTTAAATCACTATGTAAGCTTTTCTTTAAGCTCTGGAAGGGGAAACGAGAAAGGTTCAGACCTTTTCCATAATCTCAGTATAAACATACGGATGATGTAAATTACCAGTGTATTGAAAACATACAGAACAGAAAGCCCGATGACCTGGATTTATTCCCAGCTACATCATCTACTATTGCTTTTGGACATACCAGACACTCATCTCATGATAGAATGAGAATTCTAGTCTCTTTCATATCTATTATCTTTCCCAAATTTAATACACTATGGTCCTATGAATTAAAAGTGATACACACCCTTGATTGTATTTCCCAATTTTTTTCCTCTTAATGATTTCTCTATTGAAAACAGAAGAGACAAAAGTCACTAGATTAACACTGCCACTTTAATGTATCTATACTTGGGGTGTGCCCATCACTGGAAATACTTCAACTCCACCGGTCGGGTCCCTTTTTTCTGAGATGATCTGTTATTTACCTTCTGAGTGAGGTTCTGAAACTCCTGCTGTTATGCAACATTGCCTTTTTCCATTTTAGAATAAGAAAAAGCAGTCATTTCTCTGAGTTTTCAATTTCTAGTGTATGTTTTGTTTTTAAACAGAAGCAGTTCCCTAAAATTTGCTCATTGTAAAGCTATTTATTTCTTCCTGTAGTCTCCCCTTTTAAAAAAAATTGCAAAACTTGATTCTAATTTGGTTTCCTTGCTGTTATAGGCACTGTTGTAATGAGTTACCAACTTCAAAAATAGATGGTGCAGATCAGAAGGCCATGCTAACTGAAGAAAGACACCTACATAAAATCTGGTGCTACAGGTCTCCTTTACATATGAAGTAATAAACGCCCACGTTTTTAGTCGAAAGTAAGGAGGGTAAGAAGTAAAAGGAGAAGGAAGAAGATAAGCATATTGCTTAATTTGCTTTCTCTTGTTTTTAAACTCCGACTAAGGAAAAGATGAACTAGGAATGTCTTCAAAAATGACCTTTGTTTTTCCTTTTATGTTGATGGTTTACTTTTTTTAAAGGGGGGTGTTTTTTTTTCTTTTTAAAAGTTTACTTCAGGACAACAGGTGGTCCATTGCCACTTGAATGCTGGCATCATCACATGGGACATCTGTTTTTTGCAGGACAATATTTTGACCTCACACTGTCTATTGCTCTGTGGGATTCATTCATTATTGTAAAGAGAAATTTAAAGAAAAAGTTATAAAAAAGGACACCACCAGTTCACATAAAAATATTAATTCTGAGAAGCTATATCCATTAAAGTGGTATAATTCTAATGGAAAACTTAAACAACACAAAAAAACTAAAATTATCTTAAAGAACTCTATTTTAAAATAGCTCTAGAGCTACTTTAAATAGCTCTAATTGCTGATCAATCTCTAAGATGATGAAATCTTTTAAACTCCATGGTCCAGGCTTAGTATCTTACCTATGGGAACATTGCCTAATGATTAATTCACTCAAATGTTTGTATTCACATAAGGCAACAATTTCCCGACAGCACTATAAGTTTGTCAAAAAAGTTCTTGCATATCATACTCCAATTTTCTTAGAATTGCATAGTTTGTGAAAGATGGTAAGATGTGAGACCCTGTCCAATCGGTTAATACTTAATACGCCATTAATTATAAAGTTTGATCTTGACATTCTTCTTTACTTCACATACAATATTTTGTATTTACTAAGTTGAAAAAAAAATCTCATATACATTCTAATTGTTGTATATTTCCTAGGCTAAGCATATTTTACAATATTCATCCAAATTTATTTTGGAAGCTATGGATGAAATAAGAGGTTACAGGTTTTCTAATGAAAAAACAAACAAAAAATCTTTATATAAAATATTTGTTAGAATTTCATTAAGTTAGCATATTGCCCAGTTATTAACATGTTCAAGATAATGGATTTTCTTTCAAAAACTGAATAGAATATAAAACCACAATGTATCTTTGAAATAAAGAAAGCAGAGTTAGTGCTGACAAGAGAGGTGAGGGGTGAAGCCGCAGAGTCCGTAAGTTCTACATCCTAGGAGCTCTTAAAGTCATGACAGTGGTTGGGGATTTTATCCTAATGTCAATGTAAAAGTATTAGATGGTTTTAAGCGTGAGATCTAAACCGAAATAATTGATGGTGCTGCATGTAAGTGGATCGCAGGCTATCAAGAAGGGTTCCTTCAATAGTCCATGTACAGGATTAGAACTGATTTACAAGGAAATGGGAAATGATACAAGATTTATTTGAGGTTTCCCTGGTGGCGCAGTGGTTAAGAATCCGCCTGCCAATGCAGGGGACACAGGTTCGAGCCCTGGTCCGGGAAGATCCCACATGTCCGTACGCCACAACTACTGAGCCTGCGCTCTAGAGCCCCTGAGCCACAACTACTGAGTCCATGTGCCACAACTACTGAAGCCCACATACCTAGAGCCGGTGCTCCGCAACAAGAGAAGCCGCTGCAATGAGAAGCCCGTGCACCACAACAGACAGTAGCCCCCGCTCGACGCAACTAGAGAAAGCCCGTGCACATCAATGAAGACCCAATGCAGCCAAAAATAAATAAATAAAATACATAAATTTATATAAAAAAAAAGAAGATTTATTTGAAAGATGTACCTGAGATAGAATTTGATGACTGACTTGTTGTGAAGGATGTGAGAGGAGATGTCAGAGATGATGACAGGTTTTAGTTGCAACAGAAACCTAATCCAGCTAATTTAAGCAGAAAATGTAATATAAATGATATGGGAAGCTAACAGAATCAGTGAGAGATCTGAGGAACACAGCTCAGGCATTATCCTGCTAAAAATAGCATCCCAAACCAGAACTGTTTTCCTGAAGAATGATCAGTGTTGGACTCAGGATGTGGCCACAGCAACACAACACCAGCTGCTTGTGGACACGTGTGCTGCTCCAACAGCCATCAATTCCGAGGCCTCCTTGTCCAGCTCTTTATTAAAAAACTCAGTTTGGGTCCAAGACTGAATTATGTGCCCACAATTTAGCTGCAAGGGAGGCTACGGAAGTGAATGTCTGCTTCTGTCAAATTCAGAGAAAGAACTTACTTCCCACCAAAGAGAAACACTTCTCAAACATTGAAAGTTGTGAAAATGCAGAAGGGCACCCATTGCTACCAAAAAAACCCTGCCGTGGCCAATATCGGCAGAGACGGTCTTGTGGATTAAACAATGACGTCATCAACTATGATGGTAAAATTTCTGAAAATTGGAGACAAAGGGAAAATCCTTATGCAAGAAGATAAAAAAAGAAATACTGCCTTTATTGGTGCAGCAGTACACCTAAGAGTTGATGTCTCATAAATATGATGGACATCAGAAGGTGATGGAATGGCATTTAATGTTGAGAGAAAACTGCCAACTAAGCTTCTATATCCACATAAAGAATGTTCAAACTTTGAAAGATATTAGGAGGATGCTACACACGCCAATAAGTTTGACAAACATAGGGATTAGGTAGAAAAATCAGTAAAAAAAAAAAAATCACTTAACCAAACTGAGAGCAGAAGTGTTAGAAACCTGAATAATTTTGAACCTGTTAAAATATATAATCTACTATTTCATGCATTTACACACACACACACACACACACACACACACACACACACACACACAATCCCTTCAAGCCCAAATATTTTTGTGGTTAATTCTGCCAAATATTTAAGAAAAAAATATCTTAGTCTTTCAGAGAATAGGATAAAAGGGAGCATGCTACAAGATTTTAAGAAGCCATGATAACTTCAATACTAAACCTTGACAAACGCATTAAAAAAGAAAGTACACATCAATCGCTATCATGAACATAAAGGCATAAATCCCACCAAAATAATACCAAATCAAATCTATGGATGTACAAATCAAGGAATATTTAATGACCAATAGTATTTATCACAGGAAGGCAAAGTTGATTTATCATTCAAAAATTAAGCGATATATTAACCACCTTAACATAAAAAAGGAGAAAAACATGATCATATTGTTAGATGCCAAAAATTATTTGACAAAATAGAACATGCATTAAGGATGAAAAAACTACTAACAGAATAAAATTAGGAATAAGAATTAAGGATAGAAGGACTTTTTCTCAATGTGCTAAAGACTATTTACAAAAAACTTAAAGCAAAAACAATTAAGAAAAATTTTAATCCCTCTTAAAATTAGTAATGAGATTAGCATTCCCACTATTACCACTTCTACTCAACTTTGTACCAAAGGTTCACAGCAATGCAATAAGGCAAGGAAAGAAAAGACCAAAGAATTGAAAAGCAAGAAATAAAACTATCGTAATTGTAGACAATGTAACTGCTTATGAAAAACAAAACAAAATAAGATATATAATATTAGAATAAATGAGCGAATTTACTGAGGTCAAAGGATATAAGGTCAATGTACAAAAATTATTTAAAACAGTAAAATTAAATTTGAAATATATATGTGTATACATATGTATATATATGTGTATATATGTACATATATACACACACCATTTTCAATAATATATATCAGTACATGTAATACTGTGAAATCTATCAAGTTTAAAATCATATAAATTAATCTATGCTGTTAGAAGGAAGTGGTTACCCTTCGAAGGGGAGGTGTTGCCTGGAAGAATAGTGATAAGTCAAGGCCATTGGGTATTGAGGATGGTGCGTTTCCTGATCTGGATGTTCTTTAGCTTGTGAAAATTCAGTATCTGTACAGTTAAAATATGGGCACTTTTCTGTATGTTCTGTATATTTCAATAAAAACTGAAAAATGATGAGAATTGTTTCCAGCCCATTTTTAAATTCTTAAATAATCATTTACGTTCAAAAGACTGCCTATGGAACATATAATAAATAGAAATAAAAGAAAACAAATCCATACCGAGCCTCAGTTTAGGGATTAAACATTGCGGAAAGATAATTATGAAGACCCTGTTTGTCCTTCGCCATCCCACTCTCATTCCTTCAGTCTCCCTGAGGACACAATTATTGTGACTTCTGTGTTATCCATTCACTTGCTTCTAAACATTCTTCCACATACCCATCAGTACTTATCCATCACTCTCTCCCTCTCCCTCTGTTATTGCTTAATTTAGCATATTTTAAGACTTTGTAGAAATGAAAACCTCCTTTTTAATTCTTATGTAGTTTGTAGTATTTGCTCCACCTGACTTTAGTGACCTAAAGTTCATTTATTTTTATTGCTACGTAACAGTCCATTGTAAGACTGTACACCACAATTTATGACCTATTTTCTTATAAATAGGCACCAGGACCATTCCTTCTTATGTATTGTAAAAGTGCTTCTATGAAATTTCTTGTGCACTTTCCTATTCTATTGTGCAGGAGTTGCTCTAGGGATGTGCAACCTGAAGATCACAACTCTTTACTGGCACAGAATTAATTCAGTGAGTCATGAAGAGAATTTTTTAAGTATAATTGAGTAGAATAGAAAATGACAGATTGCCTTTCATGGAGTTAGGGTACATATTTATTTTTTCATTAACTGTTCACTTTTTTAAATGTATGTATCTCAGTCTGATAAAGTTTGAAAACTACTACTCACTTTATATTTCTGAGTGGATTTCCTGGTTCATAAGGTTTTGTTCATTATCTATCAGGCAGTGGCCATTTTCTTGGATATTGTTACACCAATTTGCATAGACACCAGAAACTGCTGATATCTTAAGACTGAATTTTTTTCAACTTAATGGTCGTTACAGGTATTTCTGTTTTTCCTCACAATCTGTCATAAGGTTGAGTATCTTCTTATGTTTATTTTGCATTTGTTTCTTTTTCTTAGAAATAACTCCCCATGCCTTTCATTCTATTATCTTTTGTGTTGTCTATTTCTCAATGAACTGTAGAACTTTTCAAATAGTATATATACTCTTGACATGAATTCTTTATTAGTTCTGTGTGGTGTAAATACATTCTCAGAGTTGTTGGCCTGTTTTCCCTTCATATGTGGCACTTTTTGATGTGATACTTAATTTTAATAGATGACTGCACATTTCATTTGTAATAAACTCTTTCCAAAGCCAAGGTAAATTTCTTCTAGAGATTGAACATTTCATCTTTAGGCCAGTAATTTGCTTGAAAGGATTTTAATATATGCTGTGAGGAAAAGATAAATTTCCCTATTAACCAAAAACCCAGGACGGTTTATTTAATGGTTCATCCTTTTTCCAATCTATTTGCAGTGCTAACTCGGGTAAGTGAATTTTCAACACATAAGAGAGTGTGTTTCGTAGTTGATTATTTTGTTCCTTTGATCTGTTTTTCTATTCCTAAGCCAATAGCATGTGGGCAGAAAGGTTATATTTTCATAATAAGTCAATATCTGTCAGTCAAACCATTCCACTCCTACTAGTTTCCCTTTTTCTGTGTCTTGGCTCTTCTTGGCCCTTTGTTCTTACACACACACACACACACACACACACACGCACACACACAGTTGGAATTTTGATTAGAATTATATTAAGTTTATAGATTATTAATTTTGAGGAGCTGATCATTCTGAGTCTTCCTATCAATGAATTTACTTCAGCTCTTTCATTACCTTTTTTTTTCATTATCTTTCCTTAAAGTATTATAGTTTTCAACGTAATGGCCTTGTACATCTTTGAACAATCTGGCTCCTAGTTATCTTATGTTTTATTTTCGTTGTAAATGGTAAATTTCCAAAAAAAGATTCTAACTGTTTAGTGCTGTGATTTAAATACAGCTAACTTACTAAACATCTTATTAATTCTTATATTTCATGTATAGATTTTTTCTTTTGCACAGTTATATCACTGATGAATAATGACAGTAGGTTTCCTTTCCCTTTTCAAGATTTATCTATTCATTAATTGTTAAAGTTATTTAGACAGCTATGACCTAAAAGTAGAGAATTTTGAAAAACAGTGGCTATATCATACATCGTGATTATAAAATGGATCATTTGTATATTTAGACATTAAATAAGATATTCCCTGTAGATTTAGTTTAGCTATCCTCTATCAGATTAAGAAAGTTGGCTTATACATTTAGTTTGCTAAAATGCTGTTATCGCAACGGGTTTTGGAATTTATTAAGTGATTTTTTTGGTTGTTGCTCATTGAAATGATAATGTAGTTTCACTGCTTCAATCCGAATTTATTAATTCACTTTCAAATGTTAAACAAATTTAGCATCTCTGGATACACTGACTGTGGTTGTTAGGTACTACATTTTTTACACATTGCTGGATTCAGAAACATCAACAGATATGGTTTTATTTTTGCATTTACTTTTGTGACTGAGATTGGTTTTTACTTTTCTTTTTGCATATTTCACCTATCTCATATTAGTATAAGGCTATATGTACTGGTAACATTGTTAAATAATTTGGAGAATGTTAGCTAGAAAAATTTGGAGAATGTTTCCCTTTTCTTCTTGTATTTAGAAAAATTTGAATAAGAAGGGAAACGTGTTGCTTGAATAGTGGAATTTGTAAAACAATATTTGTGGAAAATATTGGGCTTACAGTTCCATTTATTTTATGACTCCGGGACAATTCCTATTTTCAACCTCTATTTAGTCCATTTTAGGCAGTGATAAATTTACACAAATCTGTCCTAGTTAACTGTCTTTAAATTTATCAGCATTCATGTATTCAAATATTATTTTACCTGCATTAATAATTCTGCACCATCCGTACCAGCCCAAGTCTTCTCCCCACTGCAACACTTTTCCTTGATGAATTTCACAAAACTTTAAAAAATATTTGTTTTAGTTCAAAGAACAGGTTATTTTGCTGTTGTCCATTATGATTTTCTATTTCATGGATTGCCAATCTTATATTTATTACTTTTCTCCAAATTCTTTCATTTTACTTTTTAAATTTTAGGTTTTTTTCCTAATTTCTTGGGTTCAAAGCTCTTGAGCACATTTCTCATTAATGTCCTAATTCTAGAAGCATTTAAGGTTACAAACTAGTCTCAATTATTACTATCATGTTATCCTTCAAGTTTGGATATGTTTTTAAAATTCCTTATTATCATCATAAGTTTAATGTTTAGCACAATTCCTTATTCGACCCTGTAATAATTCAAAAGTGTCTTAAAATTTTTCAGAATAGTTTTTCAACAATTTTCCCACAGATTTCCAATTTCATTATTGGAATTATTTCATTATTTCCAATTTCATTATTCCAGTTTCATTATTGAATATGTTCTGTTTTATTCTCTTGAAAACTTGAATTCAGTGTTCAGAGCCTAGTACAAGACCAGTTTTTTTAAATGCTCATGTGTGCTTAGATATATTGCACATTATCTGGTTTTGTAGTGTATGTCTGTATTTATGTCTACTATATCACAGTGTTTAATTTTTGTGTTTCATATATTTATTAGTGCTTATTTTTTTGATCTCTGAGTTGGAGAGTTATTTGTTAAAATCTCCCATCTAATGGTTGGATTTATCAATTTATTCTTATAGCTAAGTCAATGTTGACTTAACATAATTGGAAGCATCTTACTACATTGTATGTTTCACGGGATATAACATTAGAATGCATATATAGTTCTACCTTGTTTAAAGATATATTCTTATGGAGTAGACTTATTTATAGTAATGTTTTTTGTTCTAATGTCTATTCACCAAATATTAATATTTACAGCAACATTCTTTGCATTGTTATTTAATACCTCTTTTTCTTCCCTCTTCTTTCAAGCTTTTATTTCCTATGTTTTAGGGCATCCCTCTTAAACAGCATATATTGTTATGTGTTTTAATCTAAGGTGACTATCTGTCTCTAAAAATAGAGCATTTATGGGACTTCCCTAGTGGTGCAGTGGTTAAGAATCCGCCTGCCAATGCAGGGGACACAGGTTCGATCCCTGGTCTGGGAAGATCCCACATGCTGTGGAGCAACTAAGCCCACGTGCCACAACTACTGAGCCCGTGCTCTAGAGCCTGTGAGCCACAACTACTGAGCCTGCATGCCACAACTACTGAAGCCCGCATGCCTAGAGCTGGTACTCTGCAACAGGAGAAGCCACCACAATGAGAAGCATGCGCAATGAGGAGTGGCCCCAGCTCGCTGCAGCTAAAAGAAGCCTGTGCGCAGCAACGAAGACCCAAGGCAGCCAAAAATAAATTAATAAAATAAATAAATTTATATAAAAAAATATAACAGCAAAAAAAAAAATACAACCCCAGAGCATTGATACCTACTACACTTGTGAGGTAGTCTGATACTTTTGAATAAGTTGCTATAACTTTATTTTATGCTTTCCATTTATCATACTTTTTCTAGGTTTCCTCTCTTTTTCTTCTTTCAGGATGTCTTTTGGATGTTTCTTCAAGAGATGGAAAATCTCATTGGCTCCTTCCGTAGGTTTGGAATTATGTATGCTCTTTCCATCATTTAATGTATATCTTAGAAATATTAACATACACAATCATCACAGCAGGTCAAAAATAATGAATATATTATCTTCTCCTTAGGATGATTTGACTTTGATCACCCACCACTTTGTGTTCTGTATTTCAGTTTTATTAATCCCACCAAGTATATCCTATTGTTGATTTCTACAGTTGATTTTTTTTTTTCACCAATTTCTTTGCTCACTAATTCTCCTTATGATTCAGACCTTCCTTTTCTGATTTCCATAAGTTCAGTCTTCATAAATTTTACCAGTGAAGTTTTCTTGTTTCTCCGAGATTTTGTTATTTTGAAAATGACTGTCATTTCCAAATCTTGATTCGAAGTACAAATCTTGAATTTTTACTTCAGATATTTTGATAAGTACACAATTCTAAATTAATGGTTATTAATGAAGTTATGATGAAGATAGTATTCTAAAAAATCCTGAGCTTCCCATTTTTAATAATGAAATCCGCTCTCAGTGTAATTGGTTTTTTTTCCAAATAATAAGTATTTTCTCTCCAGCTGTTCTTCAGATTTTTGCTATTCTGCTCTGTCACTTTGATGGTTCCAATGGATTTCATTTTATTTTTCCAACTTGCAATTTATTCTGAATCTGTGGGCTTTTGTGTTTTATCACTTATATCTTTTACTCTTGCCTCTCCCTGACCCATTTTTTTCCTTATTACACCTTGATTTTCTTCCTTACCTCTTAGCCTCTCTTTTGTGTATTCTTCTTTATTTTTCTACACTTCTTCATGTAATTTCTTCAGATTTCTATTTCATTTTATTCCATCTCTCTTTTATTGTCTCACATCAGCTATTTAACCCATTCATTGTTATTCATTTATTATTAGACTTTTTGCTGCCATTTTTATAAAAGTTTTTTATAAAAATTTTACCTTCTTTTATTCTATCAGTGTATGAAACTACTTATTTTATAATTTGTATCTGGCCATTCCAGTATCTGGGATTTGTTTTTCCAGTCTCACTCTAACTTCTGCCCCTCTTCCACCTCTCCTGCACTGTGCTTTTCATTCTCATGTATTTTAGGATATTTTTCATTGTTAATCATATTCAAAGGAGTTTACCTGTTGGAAATCTTTGAGGCCTGAATTGACGTTGCTTTGCTTCAGAGAGAATTTGTTTTTATTTCTTCCCCTGCCCTGGAAACCAAGAACACTAAAATACAAATTTCTAAACTGAGTGTTTTTGAACCAAGAGCCAAGGAAAGAATAGGCACGTTATCTCTGTAAGATTTGTTGTTTCTTAGTTATCTCAAAGGTGAACTGGGGATGGAGCCCTTAGGAGGTAGGGTCCCCCAACCACGTTAAACAGAGCCTGGCCTCTGTACACCACTGTCTCCTGCTTTCCCAAAGCTCACTGGGGATCACAGAAGACTGCACGTCTGTCTGTGTTCACTGGGTCACTTTTCTGGACACTTAACTCTCACTTTCTTTTTAAACTCTGAAGAAAACGTTTTTAAATACTGTCTTGCCAGCTAAGACATATACTACCAACACGTACTTTAATATTTGTATTTATTTTAAAATAAATGCTTTTCTAGTTTGCCATACTCTTGGAAAAATTACTTCCCATATTCTTCTGAAATTGAATTTCTTTTCAAACACAGCATATGCCAAATGTAAAGAGAGAATTTGCTGGAGATCATTTATTAAAGTAAACTGTACTGAGATACTGCATATTTTCCAGAAAGTGTGTTGACATGTTATATCTCTAGTTCAAAAATAACCAAAGGGAAACAATTGCTCATGGAAGAGAAAATACTTAGAATTTTGAAGGTGAGAGAGGAAAGTATAATATGCCATTAGCTTAATATCATATTAGCTTAAATAGCATAAATTGATGAGCAAATTATCATTTAATGTATTTTATATTCTATAGGTATATGTATTCATATATATTACATATAAAACATTTTATTATATATAAAATGTTACTAACTAAAGGGGGCAGAGTATATTTATAGAGTGTTAAAACACACACACAGGAGAAAAGGGAACCCTCCTACACTGTTGGTGGGAATGTAAATTGGTGCAGCCACTATGGAGAACAGTACGGAGGTTCCTCAAAAAACTAAAAATAGAGTTACCATATGACCAGCAATCCCACTCCTGGGCATATACCTGGAGAAAAACATAATTTGAAAAGATACATGCACCCCGATGTTCATTGCAGCACTATTTACAATAGCCAAGACATGGAAACAACCTAAGTGTCCATCAACAGATGAATGGATAAAGAAGATGTGATACATATATATATATATATATATATATATATAATATATATGTATCATATATATGTATCATATATATATATAAAATGGACTACTACTCATCCATAAAAATGTATGAAATAATGCCATTTGCAGCAGCATGGATGGATCTAGAAATTAATCATACTAAGTGAAGGAAGCCAGACAGAGAAAGATAAATATCATATGATATCACTTACATGTGGAATCTACAACAATGAAGCAAATGAACTGATTTACAAAGTAGAAATAGACTCAAAGACATAGAAAACAAACTTATGGTTAACAAAGGGGAGGGGGACTGAGGGATAAATTAGGAGGTTGGGATTAACATATACAGACTACTATATATAAAATAGATAATCAACAAGGACCTATTGTATAGCACAGGGAACTCTACTCAATATTCTGTAATAACCTATCTGGGAAAAGAATCTGAAAAAGAATAGATATATGTACATGTATAAGTGAATCACTTTACTGTGCACCTGAAACTAACACAACATTGTAAATCAACTATATTTCAATAAAAATGACAAAAAACTAAAATAAAACCACACAGACAACTCATATTCCAAAACCTCAAATAATTTAACAAAAGCCCAAGATTGTATAAAAGTTGCACAACTGGCAAATTTATCCCAGCTTTATTCACTCATACAGTATGAATTTATACCCTGGGCCACAGATATTGGCACATCAAAATTACTTTATATGTTACTTATTACAGTTCAGAGTTGACGGTTCCCATTTTGTCAGAACTAACAAAACTTCAGCATCAAGCCTTTGCTCCTTTAGGACAAGGACCACGGGCTCATGGCCCAGAGTGGTTTTCTTTTCTGACTCGACAGCTTCAAGAGAAACAAACAGACTGTGCCGTTCACTGTCATTTGTTTTCCCTGAAATTGCAGTTCCTTTGAAAGATTCTCTTTCCATATCCTTCACAAATGAAACAGGGAACTAAAACGTTATGCCCTTGTTGCTGATGTGTATACATTACAGGATATTACTTTATCCCCACTGTGTCTCATTAATACACAAATCAAGCCTAGAGCTTCAGTGAAATGGGCAGAAAAGGGTGCTGTGTAAAAATAAAGAAGACGAAATGAAGACATCCCAAGAGGCAGTTATTAGAACCCTCCAATGTGGTGAGAAGCTTACAGAGCTGAATGTAGAAAATCAGAATTAATCAGTTCAACGAAGCTCATAACCAGGGACATGTGTGGGACTTTCTCTGGTCTCCTGCTCCTCAACTGTCCTGCGGTGTCTACATTCCGCAAGGACTCCTACGTGACACAGGCTCTGGCGCACATGCTAGGAAAGGTGAGTGACTGAGCAGTGCAACGTCTGCTAGCTCCATCTCTGCTCCCCAGACCGTGACGGAGCTGAAGCCAAGTCCTGGGGGTCAGGAGAGGCTCATCCGTCCGTCGCTGGGACTAAGGGACTAGCCCGTGAATGAAGCAGCTGTGTATCTCCCTACATTCAGTTCACTGCTCGTGTGTAGGTGTGTGGATAATCTACACCTCTCTGCCCTCTGATGTGGATACCAGTGGTGGAAGCATTCAGGTCACTCATCCAGTGTACCTGGAAGAGAAGGGCTTGAGGCATCTGTGTGAGAAGCAGTAGCTGCCCTGCTCTGCCCGACACGTGGTCGTGAGCTGGTGAACTAAGCATGCTCAGTACAACCTGCAACCTACAGGCTCCGCTCCAGAGCAAGTGTCTCAATCTGTCAGGTGCAAGCAAGCGGTATTTGAGGTCAAGATGAGGTTTTTTGTTTTTTGTTTTTTTTTTCCAACATGATTATTAGCACCATCAAGTTAAAGAAAAGAGGGAGGGGCAAATCAGTGAATGACAGAGGTGGTAACAAAGACAGGAGCACAATTTTGATGCTCAGGGAAACAGAGGAAATGGATAGAATTTACAGGGGAAAGAAGGGGGTGGGCTGCACGTGTATTATAATAAAATATTCAGCAATGAAAACAATTCTGAGGAACAGAGGGTGGGGCAGTGGCCAGTTATTCTCCCTGTTTCCATCTTTCCCACCTCCCATCGTCTAACCCATTATCCACAGAGTAGCCAGGGCTGTTTTTAAATAGAAACAAGACCTTTTCATCCCCTTGCCTGGGAGCCTTCATTCGTTCCCCTGGGCTTAGTACAACATCCTCACCAGCCTCCCGGTCCTGCCTGAGACTCAGGGTCACCCTAGACTGTCACGCCCGCCCCTCCTATGTCCCTCAGACACGCCAAGCCCTCCAGGAAGAGGAGGACAGCACCTTGTATGCAGTGTCCCCACTGCCTTCAAAGTCCTTCTCCTGCCTCTGCACAGCACCCCATCCCACTCTTGACACTGAAGCCGTCTTCCCAGCATCATATCCAAGGAGGTCACCTTCTCTCCCAGTCTAGTCCCTTCACAGCAGGTACCACAATTCTGTAATGGTATCCTCCTCTCATTTGTTCACCAGGTTTCTGTCTGTCGCCATGAGAATATGCGCTCTCTGAGGCTTACCGAATGCCTACCGTATAACGTATTATTCTTAGCGTTAGGGATGGAAAGATGAATAAGATACACCAAAATATCTGTATCCCATCATGTGCATCTGATGGGTTAGGAGGGTTAGAAAACTCTACCCATAAAGTGCTTAAGCATAAAAAAGAAGCTGAGGTTATAAAAGCAGCAGATAGACAGTGCTGTCAAGGGCACCCAGCCATTTTTGTTTGTGGGCCCTTCTTGTTTTTGTTATTTTCCTAGTTATTTAACTTTTGTTTTACTTCTTAAACTTTTCTTAATAAGAAAATAACCTATATCTCTTTGCAACTCTCAACGACATTTTGATTTTATAAACAGACGCTGTTTGGGTATAGTGGGGATTCTGATTTCTAATGATTGAAGCAAATAGCAGATATTGGGTCAGCTTTGAAATATTCTGAAATTCTATTTGAACGCTATTTTGCAGTGACATTTCCCAACTTGCTAATTCTATTTTTTAAGCTACCTAGATATAACATAACCTCTCTCTATTATTATGTTAATGCAACAAAGAAATTTGCACATGTTTCTCAATAAGCTTGTTATAAGCATAATGCAACATTTATTAACACGCCTTTATTTTCAGCACAAGGTCCAATCACCTGTTACTGGCTCGAGGCTTATCCCAAGTACTTTAGTACTTTTGATTATAATAAAAAGCAAAAGTTTTATAAATGTATACCTCGCAAAACAAAATAATGTCTTTAAATCTGGAAGCAAACTGATCCAGAAATGACAAGTCAGACTCAACAACAATTAAACGTGGATTATTCTTTGTTTCCAGTGTGTCTTTCATTCTGTTTCCGACAGTATATTTCTATATTATGAGCTTTTCCCAAAAATCTAGGAACAAATATCACTTTATGTATGCCATGCTCCTATTGTAAGTTCTTTAAGAACAGAGAAAGTCTCAAGAGAGAAGGAAACTGTATCTGGCGTATATGCCAATAAAATGCTAACATCAGTATCTATATACTTTATAGAGACTGCATAAAAATGAATACATGAACCAACAGACATTGATTTTCAACTGTGATTTCATCTGCAACTTGGGAGTCATATCAAATTTGTATATTTCACAATATTCTTCCCTGCACCGCTGTTTCTCTTTTTAGTTTCATCTAGCAACTGTTAATCTTCTTCTCTTATACCTTTGAACCTTTTGAGAAAAAAAATAAGAATTCAAAACAGATCAGAATATCCCCACCAGCCACTCTTATTGGACGCAGGGATGCCTCAATACACACCCAAGGGTCATCGTCAATGCAAATTCTTAGCCAATTATATTACCAGCATCTGCTTCAATGCTGCTTTTTGATATAAATTTTATCATCTAAATATCAACACACTAAGCATCTGGAGAGTTGGTTGTAAAGGGGAACTTTTATGTTCTTTAAGTATTCTGTTCAAATCAACACTTAGGAGTTCAGCTAGTGATTGAAAGTTAACAGTCTGAGTGAGAGCTCTCGGGCCAGCCTGTTTCTCAAGAGGCATTTAACCAGGTATTACTTTTGATTCAGCAAATACTGCCCTGCCTCTAATATTTTCTAACTCCTTTTGTACTCCTGATGGAAAGAGAACTTTGAATAGGCTGTAAGGAAAAGAAAAACATTCTAAGGGAATATGTAGCCAGGGACTTAACCACAATCATTTTCTCATCAATTAGCTTCAGCAAAAGACAAATTATTAGACATAGGTGAGATTAAAATTTTCTGAATATCTTTTTATAATGGACTGTTAAATTCTGTTTGAAGGTTAAAACTGATGATAACTTAGATCTGAGTAGAAAAATGGATTAAGAATAGTTAGAAACCTCTATGATAACTCATTTTCCTTCTCACACCCAATAGGAAACTTAAATGTAAGTCTCCTACCTGTCTAAGAAAGATTAGAAATGTATTTTCTGACTTATATTGAATCAATAAATATAATTAAAAGCAGCTCAAGGTCACAAACTTTTCACCAAGACATAGGATTAAAGAATAATAGAACTTTTTCTCTGAAAATACCATTAAAAATCACCTTGTCCAACGCTCTCAATTTTTTGTGAAGGATACAGAGACGCATACCAAGTGTATTTCTGGAGATTCAATTTTGAATCTCCGACAAAGCTCTTTCACTCATCATGTTGTTTAGCAAAGTATCCTAAGTATAGCAGGCATCTAATTTTTGTTGAATAAGTTTTCTTCTAATTCTAACACAGTATTGCATCTGAATGTCTTCCCTAAAAATTTGGAAAGCTAAAATTAACAATGAGACATAATTATAAATCATAAATATCTGTGGATATCGTCCATATTATAAACCAAAGACTATACATCCTTGAAGAGATGCTTTGTTTTGTGCTTGGATATAATATTTTTCATAATTAAATAAGATACTTATTATTACTTATCATTTGATTGTCAGTATCATTGCCTGTAAATTACACATAGACTCCAGAAAGTATTTTCATTTTACTAGGCTGAGTCCTCTTATAATTCTTTTTGGGTTATAACATAAAATTATATAATTTCTAGATAGAACATGTTCAACTATGCAATTAGAGAAGAAAGCTGATTCATTTAACAGGTTCATATGAAGAAGAGAAAATTGTACTACCTTTTGCAATTTAGTGATTTTAAAAACAAAAATGTGTTATAGAAACATTATTTTGATGAACAGTTCCTAGCCTTTTAACTGTAACGTTGTCAAAAAATTGCCTCTTAAAAAGAGTCTACCTGTAGAAAGGGAATCTAAAGAAATCCTTAGGGGAAAAAACTGTATCCATGATTTGAACTTCAAGTCAAACATTGACTCAGAAGTGATTCTCTTGTCTTTCAGCACTTGGGTTCCTTTTCTGAGAATGCAGAAGGAACATAAAAGATTGAGAGCAAGACGACCAGGGAATTCAGATGAAATCAAGAGGACAGTCATTCCAGAGGATTTCCAAAAGTCCTTTTGTAATTACATTGCCTTGGGGAGAGGAAGTTGAGAGTAAGTTGCTCTAATATGTGTACATTTAGTTTACACACTTTAAGTGGAAGGAACAGATATAGACAGTTACTTATCACAAAATGCTGAGTGCAGTAAGACTCTCAATTTCTAGTGTTGTTAAACTTCGCTGTATTAACATTATCGATGATTTCCTCAAATAAGTGAAACTCCATTTCTGACTTGGGAATCTTAGAAGTAAATAAAATCGTATCAAGTCAGCCTCCATTTCCGTCCAGCAACCCTACCAGAAAGCCCCAGGCTCACCTGTCAGGGAAGGGAAGTTCATGAACCAAGCCTTGCAGATGTGAGCTGATGCCTGATGTATGTCTGGATTTGTTGTTGTTGTTCTTGAGAATAATTCTACTATATTTTTCTAGCATCAGAAGCTATATTAGGGGACTTGTAGAAACCAAGCAACCGTTTACTGAAGTTAATGCCACTGCTTTTTTGTTTTTGTTTGTTTGCCTTTTGAATATTTCTGAAGAAGAGCACTAAGATGATAAAGCTACATCTTTCCTCCTTGAGAGCAAGTGTGGAAGAAATGACACGATGGACAACTGACAATACTACTTCTTTTTTTGGATACTGCACACCTGTATACAAGCCTCTGCTTTCATAACCTAAGCGTTTAGTATTTCTTCGGTCACACATGGATATTGGTTTTGAGCACCGGACGATCTCATGGATTGAGCATCAGATCTATGGCTAACTCTGCCCTCAGAATCTTGAAGTAAGTCAAGGCCAAATGTCTGGCACATTCTTCCAAACACCTACCATAATGGACCCTAGTGGCCATTGATTCATTCTTCATTGAGTATAAGATTCTATATCCTGTCTGGGGTATAAGTTCTGTGATGGCTGCATGCAGAAAACTTCCTCAGTGTCTCAGATAGCTGGAACACAGGTTTTTTAGATGCAGCCTATTTAGTCCATTTCTTGAAAAAAAAAATATATCCTTTAGGTGCAAACAAACAAAAAATCCTATCCTCGTTCCGCTAACTTAGAGCCATTTGGTAGATGCTGGATGATCAGGCCTAGGAATAAGATTCTGGAGAGGATACCGTGTGCTTTTCAAGCAAGGCATGCTAGCCTACAAATTCTATTTTTCATTATTATCACATCAGAATTAAGTACAGTAATAATAATTCTAACAAAACCTATCCTGCGAAATGTATTTTTTTTAATTTTATTTATTTATTTATTTATTTATTTATTTATTTATTTATTTTTGGCTGTGTTGGGTCTTCGTTTCTGTGCGAAGTCTTTCTCTAGTTGCGGCGAGCGGGGGCCACTCTTCATCGCGGTGCGCGGGCCTCTCACTGTCGCGGCCTCTCTTGTTGCGGGGCACAGGCTCCAGACGCGCAGGCTCAGTAATTGTGGCTCACGGGCCCAGTTGCTCCGCGGCATGTGGGATCTTCCCAGACCAGGGCTCGAACCCGTGTCCCCTGCATTGGCAGGCAGATTCTCAACCACTGCACCACCAGGGAAGCCCCAAAATGTATTTTTAAGACCAAGATAGAATAGGGATTATTAGGTTAATGACAAAAATGGAAAAATAAAAAATATCGTCACATATGGCATACAGCTTGCCATTCAAATTTCTGACAGCAAGACTTGCTATTATGCATATATAATATCTCCCCCCCTCACTTTTTGTCTTAACAGTTTTACAAGTTATTTAAAATTTTCAACTACACTGGTATATGTGTGTTAAATTTGTTATGGTATATTTCCTCAAAAACCTAGAAATAGAGTTGCCATATGATCCAGCAAGCCCACTCCTGGGCATATAACCAGACAAAAGTGTAATTCAGAAAGAGACATGCACGCCTATGTTCACAGCAGCACTATTTACAATAGCCAAGACATGGAAACAACCTAAATGCTCATAACAGATGAATGGATAAAGAAGATGTGGTGTATATATATATATATATATATATATATATATATATATGAATAACAGAATATTACTCAGCCATAAAAAAGAATGAAATAATGCCATTTGCAGCAACATGGATTACCTAGAGAATATCATACTAAGTGAAGTAAGTCAGAAAGAGAAAGACAAATACAATATTATATGATATCACTTATATGTGGAATCTAAAATATGACACAAATGAACATATCTATGAAACAGAAACAGACACACAGACATAGGGAACAGACTTGTGGTTGCCAAGGTGGGGTGAGTGGAGGGAAGGATTGGGAGTCTGGGGTTCGCAGATGCAAACTATTATATATAGGATGGATAAACAAGGTCCTACTGTATAGCACAGGGAACTCCATTCAATATCCTGTGATAAAACATAATGGAAAAGAATATGAAAAATCATATATGTATATATACATGTAATAACTGAATCACTTTGCTGTACAGCATAAATTAATATAATGTACTACACTTCAAAAAAAATTTTTTAATGCTATAGCATAAACCAAGAAATAAAATGACACTAAAGGGTTCAAATATTCTCTCAATGGCTTTGAGCATGACAGTTCATAACTACAAAAGATATGAATATAGGCCTTATATATTGGGTAATTTTAAGTTTAAATCTACAATAATTTTATTTTTCTAACTCAATTCAATAGATGTCTCTCTTTCCATCTTCTTCCTTTTCTTCCCTGATTAAGTGCCTCCTTCCTTCTAAATGTTTACTGAATACTGTATATGTAAAAGCTATAGAATCTTTAAATGACTTTCTTAAAAACTCATAAATAAAATCATACACACTTCTTTGTGGATTTTGGCTTAGAATGTTTGCCAGTGTAAAAAAGTTCTGCCAGCTTGAAGCAAGAATGTCAATAAATTCTTTCTAGAGAGTGCAGAGCCATAAAAGCAGGTAGAAAGGCTGTTGAATTGGATTTTTTTCTCAAAGATAGGAAAACCCGCCAAGCTACAACAGAAGTAGCCTAGCCATCTGAAGGATCAATGGAATAAAGAACTTCCTCAAAGCTGTCACGGAGACTCAGACTGAGGAGATGGTACGGCTGGCACTCACCCAAAATGGAAATATAAAGGCCGATTGACTTTAAAGTGCTTCCCTACTGTCAAAGACACAAAAAGGATGTTTCTTCCTATAAGTCCGGCATCTCATAGAAAATTAAAACTCACTGGGCATAAAGGGGAAAAATGCATCATATTTCAAGGCAAGACTGTCTGGAGAGAATTGGCTTTGTTGCAATGTTAAAGTTTCCTCGTATCACATATGCTACATTTTCCAGACAGGATGAAGATCAAATAGTACTTGTGGGGAAACAAAATGCAGCACCTGTTTGGCCAAGAGTTCTACAAAGATCTCTTTCAACGAAAAGCCATACTTCATTTACAATCCAGATAGATTCCAAGCCAATTTCACTTAACCATCCATGGCAATTCTAGCTGAATGCATAAACGGTTTATTGGTTTATGTACACATAAACCTGTTACTAATTCCCAATGAAATAAATATGGATTCCAATGTATCCTGAAGTGCCTGTAACGTTACTAAGAGTCCTGATATTGACTCCAAATGTTTTTCATTTTCTGCTCTCATCAATCAGTAAGTTTCTTGATTCTTTAGGTTATTTTAAAAAAAACCCTCATATTCTATAGGATGATATTCTAATTAAGTGATTATACACTTTCTTTCAATGCATAAATGCTTTGGTTTAGTATAGTTGCACTGTGGCTCTCAGACTAGTTTTCTCTGTGCTGTGCTATCTTCTGTCTAAGCCTGTCAGAGTGTGCCTTTCCTTTTGCCTGTATAGATCTTCTAAGACTCTTTGATATCCATATCGCTTTGCCTCTGAAGATTAAATTTATATAGGCAAAGTAACTTCCTACAGTTTTCCTGATTCATGTATTAATAACAGGTATCCATCCAAGAGCCATGCTATCTACCACACGGTAACACAGGAATCCAAGGGTGGGTCAGACACGGATACTGTTCTTAGCGCAGCACTTTTATTTTCACCCCTTCCCCACTGCCTCCCTCTTTTTGCCTGTCAGTAGTTTTAAGAATTACATTTGTGAACAAATGATAAAATGGAAATTATTTTTTATAAATTAAGGAAAATATTCCAAGTATCTCGATCATCTAAGCAGCACATATGCATTACCTATAAAATAAGTAACAGCATAATTTTTTGGTACTTCTTTTACTTTTCTAGAGTGTGGAAATTTACATGTATGAACTTGGAAAGGGAGAGGTTCTGAGGCTGTTTTTTGAAACTGATAAATTCATTATTGATGTTACTTTTTATTAAAAAAAAAACAATTCTGGCAAACTGGAATGATTAGTATTAGTTGTATGCTTTCCTTAAAACATTTTTATTATGGAAATATACAAAAAATTACCAACTCATTGCAAATCCCATACATATTATTTCATTTGTGTTTCTCCAAGTACCTTTAAAAGATAGGGATTTTTATTTTTAAATTAATTAATTAATTTAAAAAAAAAAAAAAAAAAGAATTACCTTAAATGTCCTTCCTTTTTCTTTTTCCTTCCCTGAGGGCACAATTTGATCTATTTCCTCTAGGTTTTCTTCATAGTGAATAATGAGTCAAGTTTCTCAAGCACGCTGTATGCGACTAGCAGTGTGCTTTTCATGAAAATTGTCAATCTATTCTCATAACAAACGTATCAGCTCTATTTTATAGAGAAAGCAACAACAATTTAGGCAAGAATGTGACTTGTCTGAGACACACAGAAAGGAAAAAAACTACTCCAGGACACATGTGTATGACTGTATGACTCTGAAGGTCACAGCTTCCTTGTTAGATCTTTCCTTAGAACTTTATTATGTGCTACCTACCATCTTTGTCTTGTTACTAGTAAATATGTCATTCACATCTATTTACTGTTTAATGCATGTAAATTTGAATCTCATTTAGATTTATACATTCTTAGTAGGTAAGACATGTGTCTAATAATTCCTTATCTGTACTCTATATAATCTTGCTTAGATCTTGATAAACAATGTGTTCCATTAAATATTTATGTTTTTATTAAGCAGAGCTTTCTTTAAAAAAAAAAGTAATAATTCTAAATCTATACAGTATGTCATCCATCCAGTTTCCTCTTTTATCTGCATATTTCATAGTGAAGTAATTAAACACAGTTTGCATGATGTTGGGCCTTACAAACAGAAAAGCTGTATTCTAGTCAATTCATGAGATTGAAAGCAGACTCTGTGCATACGTTTCACAGGATTCATTCAGCAGCATTCTAACAATTTTCTAAATACAATGATATTTAGATACACAATCAAAATCACTATGAATTCACACATTTTACTAGTATACATAGTAAAGAATAATAAAACTGGAGATGGTACTCCTCTAATATACAAGAATAGCAGGTACATTTTCTAATGGAATGTTTTTCTTTTTATGGAAAGAAAGTTATTGATGGTTTCATCTAAAACAATCAATATGTTAATTAGCACTTGGTAAAATCGTCAGTGCAAGAATCAGTAGTTAATGCCAATATAACACCAAATCATCATTTACATCTACATTTGATTGTGAGTGAATTTTCTGCATCAAGCAAGTCCATTACCCACCCTAGAATTTCTTTGGTTCACTTGGAATTATGAGGTTGGATTGAGTTGTTATTAATCCTTTCATTTCTAAATATCTGACTCCCTGAGTGAGGACAAAGGAAAAAAAAGTTCATTGTTTATGGTTGAATTAACAGATTATCAAATTTGGCTGCAATCCACTTGATTGGGTTTGTATCTATCATCAATTATATGAGGGTGTGGCTAGGAGGCTGAGGTCAATGTTAAATTAAGGTACCCCTCGCCAAACTATTGTGAAATAGCAGCCTTCTGTGGGATAATTTATTTACGTTTGTAAATCAGTCAACTTTCTTTATGAACATAAATCTGTGAAACCTTAATTAAAATGTCACCAACTCACACTTCATTTGCTAATCTGCAGTCTATATATTCATAAGCCATGCGTGTTCAAAGGTATTATGTCTTTCATTTCTTCCTCCCCTTTCATTACAAAGGATGATAGCCCAACCTTCCCAAACAGGGAAGTCCACCGCTCCCCTTCACTGTGATGGACATTAATAATATTTATGTTATTCATTGCCCTTCCATTTCCCAGTTCTTCAATCTAAGCACTGGTCTTAAGAGAAAGAATGTGTCTTATCTTCAGCTTAGTCACAAATTCTGTTCTCATTTTTGAAATCAAATTATAATGCAATGCACAGGTTGTATTTATTCAACACTGCTTTTAATTCACACCTCCACAGAAGATTCCTTCCGCAAATTCCAAAGCAACATCCTCATGGTATCATAATGGATAAAAATCCGAACAGGTGCTTCCTTGACTTTTCAGTCAAGCAATATTATACCGTAATTTCAGGGGTGGTGGGCACTGCACATTCCAGGCCAGGAACTGCCAAGCAGGTGGGGTGGGTAGCACTGAGGTGTAGGAGAAAAGCTGGATGGAGTGCCAGCTTTGCCTCCAAAGTAATGAGGCAGAGATCCCAGGAGTCTGCATTCAGAGGTGTGACAGGCGAGGAAGCTGAGCTACTTCACACTGGACATTGCCTTGGACTGGGGGCTGAAGACTGGCTAGCCGGCTCTGGAAGAGACCCAGACAATGGTACATTTCTAAAGCAAGGGCCCCCAGTACTTATTGAAAGGAAATGTGCAAGCTTCAAAAACGTAAACAAAGAGGCAGAAACCACCACCACAACAAAAAAACCTTCACTCATCTGTGATTCATTTTGAAGTCACCATGTAAAAAGTGAACTCTGTTCTGGAAATAATAACTAGGCCTGTAGGCACAGGGCACATGGCAGAAAAAGGCAGGTATGAAAGGCAAGTTGCCAGAGTTATCTACGAAAATGCATCTATTTTATAGATTGAGACATACTGCAGTTTAATCATTACTAAGCCTTTTATCACTAAAAAAGTAGACTTAGTATGTTCCTATGTTTATTTATGAGGGAATAAATAAAATAAAACACAAACATTGGGACCCTTCCTACTAGCCTTTGGACAGAAGCAGAACTCCATTTGCTTTGCTACTTTTCATATGCGTGTACATTTATTCTTTATTGGACCAAATTTTGCTGGAAAACTTTTTGATCAGAAATTATGGAATAATTATTGTATACACCCACACAAATGAAACTTTTGAAATTGCATGCCCTTTGTGGTGAAAGCTGTATAATTTTGCAAAAATCAATAGGTCCCTGCTGATAGCTTTTGATTTACTAATTAAGTAAACATTTTAATAAATAAGAAGCTGTGTCATATACACTTACTAAATTGGACTAATAAGTGAGCAAGAAATTTCTGAGGTTTAACTCTAAAATGTTATGAAAAATAGCAAATGTGATTCTTATAAAAATTCAACATCATTTTGTTATATTCATTCTTAGCAGTGAATTGCTTTCCCTAAAGCCAAATTCTTATCCCAGAAATAAAGTGAAATTATAATAATTCAGCAAATGCTCTTTGAGGTAAGGTTTCCCAGTGCCTTTCTCCAGTGTGACTTTGGAATATATTGGTGAAGGGGAAATTCTCCCACCCAGCAGGATGTGAAGTCGAATTTTCACTTCATAGCTAAGAAAGCGAGTCTAGAAGTTGCTGTTGGTTGTTTGATAGTCTTATCAGGTACTTATATTGTGAAGTATAATTGTGCAGGTCAACTGGAAGGTGTCACCAGGCATTGCTAGAGATGTGGTCTCAGCCCTGGGGTGACATCTATTCTATGACGCTACCACAGAGGCTTCTCTTATTTTCCTCAGTGGTGTTAGCAAATTAGAACCTTAATATTTACTTTTTATTCATCATTGGAACATGCTTTCTTCTCCAGCTCAACAGTGAAAAAACACAAAGTCATTTAAGCTGTTTCTGCAGATGAATCCATTACATATATGCCCCACTTCGATATCTTTTGGTTTTTCATCAATATGATAAATTTTTAAATATTTTCTGTCATTTTTATATAATTGTTCTGGGCTTCCAACAAGTTCAGTTCATAAGAGCTTTTTTTTGGAAAGAATGGAATTGTTAACTCGCAGGCATAAATGAATGTTTCACATAGTGATTTATTACTATAGCCGAGAATATTTTCCTGAGACTAATTGATTTGTATTAAAAGCCCCATAGATTTTTTTTTTCTTTTGGCATAAAAGGAAATGATCCACATCTTTCAAGAATGTTCTTTGCCTCACAGAAGTTTGGTTCATACAAATTTTGCATTTTTTTAATTACAGCAACCTGAGAGGAAAAATAAATCAACTGTTGAAGCAGAAAAACCCCAAAATTCAGCATCCAGGACACCTCCAATTAAGTCCGTGAACCAATGCTTTCCATTTCGAACAGATGTTCCACACCTTTTCCAAGTACTGAACAGGTTTTTGTACCTACTTGCTCTATTTATATTGTACTTGGCTTGTCTTCAACTTCTATTAAATGACAGCTTTTGAACGAAAAGGGCATCGGATTATGCCAACACCGTGAGCCACATAAGTATACACATCACTGTGTTCATCAAAAATCAAGTTCCTTCCTAACCTAGGGAACTGGCATTTGGACCTGGAGGTCAGAAGTAAGTTCTGTCTGACTTTTCTAGGCAATACTGATAGACTAATCACAGATAGAATCATTCCTGACGGTCATTATTACCCCTTCATCTACCCTGTGATATGAAGCCCACATTTGGCATGAACATTATCATTTTTTTACTTTTGACTATGTGTTAGTACAAAAAGTCCTGACTTTTCACTTACCAACACAATAAAGCAGCGAAACTGTTAATCACAAAATTTATCTACACACCTGCCCAGGTATTTTTAAGCTAGTAGAACATAAGTCTTAACGTTTCTCTTCACAATATTGATGCCTAAGATGCCATGTCATCAAAAGTAAAGAAAGAGTCAGTGTGTTTCATCATTCACCCTTGTGAGTGTAGTCTGATGATTTCATTTGTTATCACCTTGAAGGCTCCATTGATCAGCCACTAATAGTCTGTTGTGCAGTAGCCCCTGGGTTTTCTCTGGCTCTTGGCTGGATCTCCACACAGGGCCAACACTGGACACCCACTCACATGGTTTAAGGAGAGAAAATAACTCTGAAAAGACTATGTTTCAAAACATCTATTCTTCCTTTGTTTGGCCTCACTAGGAATTTGAAAAAAAAAAAAAAATGGGGTTTCAAATGGAACCTGCAGCCTGCCCTTCAGCACTTCCCTCATCAAATAACTCACTGTATTTCCTACCAGCACCTATAACCTGAAGGAAAGAGACGTGAGGCTTCTGTCCCATGCAGGGGAGAACGTGACAGAAATTTATCTCGAGCTCTGGGACACCAGATAGTATTTCTAGGCTTAGGAGCGTCACCAGGATTTGGAAGCATGCGGATACGACGGGCATTCTTAGGGAAGAAATGTCAGGTGGAGAAAACAAGGGAAAAGCAAGTCAAATTTCAGCGTCACAGTTTTGCCGAGTTGCCACGAGGCAGACTGACAGAGTAATTGATTACTGTGAGTAGGCAAAAGGAAGAAAAAATATCCACAGAAACTGGTAGCATAGCCTCTTCTCTCTAAGAGCTCCTAAATGAACAATTTCACTAGTGAAAATCTAAAAGAAAGGTCTTTCTACTCATAGCTCATTCCTGGGTTCACAAAAAAAGATAATGTATCATTAATTAGTTTTGACTCTTTTGTGAATGTGCATTTACTGTTCTGGTTTATTTTAGAATTGCTTTAGAATTGCTTTCTCAGTGTCCTCTAAATATTTACATAACGTTTTAGGCATTTCAATGATAAACCACAGATCAGAGCATCCACCTTGTTTCACCAATAGGTATTCAAGAAACTGAAGTTATATCATCTCTTGATAGGAGATGTTCAAGTGTGTATATCCCAGTGGGTCTCCACCTTCAGAGTATATAGAAATTAACCAAAGAGATTGTTAGAGATTCTTGGGAACCAGTGAAGACTTAGCAGATTTTAATCTGAGCTGTAGCCCAGGAATGTGAATTTTAACAAGCTCCCCGGTGATTATAAAATTTGAAAAACCCTACTTTATTATTTTTTCTTTAAAATTACTTTAATTATATTTAAAATATATGTACACTTTCATTCACTAACATCACAAAAATTCCCTATTTACCAATTATTGACTACTGACTGCTAGTTATTTTTATTAATTGTTTGAATTCTAGGGTGAAACAAAGAGCATTATTTATTGCTATCCTCACTTGAACATTTAACATTTTGAAGAATGAAGTGTGTTTTATACATTCTCCCACATCAAATGATTTCTTTTTCTTTTCTTTTCTTTTTTGGTTTTTGCTTTTCTATTTTATTCCTAACAAAGGCAAGTTTCCCGCCAAACCCCAGACATCAGTGGTAGAAAATAACAAAGGAAATATCCCCAAGCCACATAATAAAAAGCTGGGTGTGCAGGCGAAGTGTGTGCTTTGTGGGGAAGGGGAGATGGATAGAAAAACCCTACTTTAAAGATAAAATACCACAGTCTGCAAAAAAATCTTTGAGGTGTTTTAAAATTGCATGACTAAAAGAATACAACTAAATCTTTCAAATATCATTGGCTAGCTAATCTCGAGTTAGTGAAAACTGTCTCTAAAACCATGAATTCTGCCAAGCAACAGGACAGAGAGATGAAAGAGTAAATCTGATGTTTATAAAGCACGTAGCTGCAGTTCGCTGACCCAGGGCCAATATTTATGACTAGAGAAAATATTATCTGTAAAATAATCAAGGTAATGTTCACATTTTATCTCCAATTATAATCATTTGTCAACTCTCCTAGGTGAGTACGCCAATATACTATGCAAATTGTATCATTCTGAGAATCTTGTGTAAAATAAAATAGTCTCAATCAAACCCTAACAAACTTAGTATACAGCGAAGTGCCTAACATGTTGTATAAGTTCTATTAATATTTTTAAATGAGTTAATAACAATAAACTTGATTATAACTACTTCCTATTTATAGACATGACTAATTTCAACCTTCTTACAGCAGTAGAAACAATAGAACATAAAAAATAAATATTTGTTTACATTTCCCTTATGAAAGCTAATAATTAAAATTAAAATCTGTTTATTTTAGGGATCAGAAGCTAAAAGTTGTGACAGTACCTAGGGCCTTCCTACAAAGTTAAAATTATACTTACTGAAGAACAGAACTATTCTTATGTATCTGAAAGTTCAAATTACTGTATTAAAAGCGAGGCTCTTTTAAAATCTAACAAGTAGATATCTTTAACAAGAGAGTGGGATGAATGTTATAATGAATGGATGACCCAAGGATATTATCCTTTTTACCTACCATGCAATTTTCTACCTTTGTCACTCATAAACATATTTATCATTCTTAAGAATATTCTTCTTAATGATTTAACACAGCATGTACCCCTCATGGGGAATCTTGCTAAAATGCAGGTTCTAATTCATAGGTCTGCGAAGGAGTCTGAGATTCTGAATTTCTAGCAAACTAACAGGTTAAGCTGCTGCTGCTGGTGTGCAGACTACATTTCGAGCAGCAAGGATTTAATACACCTGGAAAAGGGATTGAGTATGGACACTGGAAATCTGGATTCAAACTGCAGATCTCTGGTGGTCTTGAGACAGGCTGGGTGGGACCCGGGACCATTTGCTGCAGGGCTTGCACCTGGACACAACTCTCCTCAAGCAACAAGATACAAAGAAACTCTAAGGGACCAAAAATAACTGCGTGCATGTGCAGTCAGGGCAAATCCTGGACAACAAGATACAAAAAAAGACCAAGAAGCCCAACTGCCACTTCTGAAGGGCTGGGAGCAAAAGCAGGGTACTGCGCATGCCCTCTGCACTCAGCACCATCAAAGGGGCGGGCAAACCACCTAAGCTACCCCTCTGGCCCGACCCCTGGACACACCCCTACCCGCACACCATATAAGGAACCAGCTCTCCCCTCCCCAGGGAGCCAGCCAGGCAACTTGTTACTTGTTCTCGCTCCCCCCGTACTGCAGCAGGGGCCCCAATAAAGCCTTGCCTGAATTTCTTGTCTGGCCTCTAGTCATTTTCTGTTGGTTAAGGAGGCCAAGAACCCTGGTCAGTAACAGTCTAACTGTATGAGCAGGTGTCGTGTATTCATTAGTCTGGGCATCTGTGTCCTTTGCTATAAAACAGGGGCGGAGGGGGTGTCACCAAGCTTTCTTTCAGTTCTCACCTTAGATGTGCATAGCTTTCTATTCCATTCTCCAAACACCCTGTTATTTGCTTTTGTCTTAAATTGTCTTGGCTCATCTGTAAAGCAACACACACCAAAGAAATGCGCCTATGAAATCGTGCCAAGAACTCCGGAAGGACTTTCTCTCTATAAAGTCCTTTGCTCATTCCTTGAAGAGTTCTGCAGAGATGCCTGCTGTCGAGACAAGACACCTCGGCCACCAGCTGCTTGCAACCTGGCTTCAAATGACTTCAGTCTCAGAGAGGTGCACAGCAGGCCTGCCAGGTTCCAGCCTCCCTGTGCAGCTGTTCAAGGTTGATAATGAACAGAAGCAATAATCTTTCCCTCTCTCTCACCCCCCGTCTCCTTTTTACAACACCCGGTTTCCACCCAGCACAATTCAGCTTTTGGCTGCTGACGGTGACCAAGAGGCACGTGCCCTGTTACATATTACAACTTCATTTGCAAAGCTCCAAAACTGTCGTAGTCACCTTGAGAAAAGAGTGGCGACTTGAAGAATAAAACATAAATGCCATTAAAGACACTATAATGTTAGTATTTATGTATACGATTTATATGACAAGGAAGCAGCAGCAGTTTTCACACACATAGTCATACTTTTCCTAAATATTATTTAAAGTCATCCACACAAATCATCTTTAATCGTACTGAAGTATCCTCCGTGAACTATTTCTAGGTTATGTTCTCCTGCTGCAAGCTTGCTAAGTGAAAAATAAGGCTCTATGATATATTATTATGAGCAAACAATTAACAAAATAATTCTCTTGAGATGCAATAAGATGTCTTGCAACAAATGCATTCCCTGAACAAAAAGTTTTGCCAGCTATCGTGTTTCACTGAATTATAACAGAGCTGAATAACAACACAAGTAGGCTTTTCTAAAATGGAGCTTTTTGCCCCAAAATTTCATTAACTAAAAAACATACATGGGCTTCCCTGGTGGCGCAGTGGTTGAGAATCCGCCTGCCAATGCAGGGGACATGGGTTCGAGCCCTGGTCTGGGAAGATCCCACATGCCGAGGAGCAACTAAGCCTGTGCGCCACAACTGCTGAGGCTGCGCGTCTGGAGCCTGTGCTCCGCAACAAGAGAGGCCGCATCAGTGAGAGGCCCGCGCACCGTGATAAAGAGTGGCCCCCGCTCGCCGCAACTAGAGGAAGCCCTCGCACAGAAACAAAGACCCAACACAGTCATAAATAAATAAATAAATAAATAAAAATTAAAAAAAAAACATACAAATGTGAATTGAATATTTTGGTTCCAGTGACTGTGTACTCTTTCAGCTTCATTCACTAAGAGCATTCTTAATACTAGTTATTCTTAATACTAGTTCCTATGATGCACTGAACAGATGGGAGTGACAATACGTCATGCACGGCGGGACAGGTAACCAGGAATGGATAAAGCGAATTCTCCTCCTCATCCTCCCCCACCCATCATTTTATTATGTCCAGTTGAGATTCACATTTGAGGGACTACAAACAAAATATCAAAGTATCTCTGACAATTATTTTTCACATAAGACAATGATGAACGTAAGCCTTAACCCTAATACGAAGCTATCCAATTGAAATTGCAGTCATTAACAGTTGGCTATTTTCAAATATTTTTAAAATCAGCATTAGAAGAATAGAAATTGGAGAGTGATGACCACATGAGATAGCTATAACTTTATCAGTAAATCCAAATTATCAGTAAACCCAGAGTAGGCTGTCAGCAAGAACGACCTGGAATACCTTCCTACATGAATCCAATCAAGGATATTCACTAAAACTCTGCTGGGCTAGACCTATATTAAGAACAAAAGCTGGCAGGATGGCCAGTCACTGTTACACTGCAAGATGTAGTTGAATAACCACCTGCAGACATGCCTGAAGAACTTTTTTTGTGAACACAATCTACTAGCAATGTAGACACAATGGCATTGCTGAGGAATCCTGGGAAGAAAGAAGTCGGCAGACCCTCCTCTGTGATGCGTGCTTCTCAAGAGACTTTTCCACTAAAGACACAAGCAAAAAACATCCCCTCAGAAAATATTGACAAGCATTGAGGGAAAACCTTCCCTTGACCAAAGCAAAGGCTGGCATCAGGCAAAGTTGGCATCAGGCATCTAATTTTGTATTGACTGCGGGGCTCTCTTTTTGGTGTGAAAAGGAGCTTATCCATACACAGGATATGTCAACGACATGCATAAAATTATTTATAAATGGGAAAGAACCAAAGCCAGGAAAGTTTGTGCTACAGACTTTTCTAGAGAAGGCAGACTGATTAACATTTCAAATCGGTTAACATTTCAACTTTTTCATATTCCATAAAGCATGTTTATGTATTTACATCATTGGGGGCGCTAATCAGCTCCTATGGATGTAGGGCATGCATTATTTATAGGTAAGGAAATGGAGCCTAAAAACACATGACTGTAACTTACACTCTGATCATCTGCTTCCACCGTATTATACTGACTCAATATAGTGATGCAAGAGGTGAGATACTTGCCTGTAATTTAGTATAAATAACAGGAGGAAGAGACCAAATGTTAAAATGAAACAGACATCTCTTGTGAGAGAAACAGTTTCCTCCAGAGTCTTGAATTTAAGGACCTCAAACTTAACATGTGTGAGCAGAAGTGGGAAGTATCACCAAAGCAACGATGTATTTCCCCTGCCCAAGGAAGCTAATGGAAAAGGCCCCATTTAAATTAACAGATATAATTTGAAGACTAAATTCCAAAACTACAGTGAGCAACCACAGACTGCTTATTGGACAATTTTATCTATCCAAGATTTCTCCCTCTAATAAAGCACTTTCGCTCAAGATTCTTGGCTAATGTGATGTTGTAAGGGTTTCATTCAAAGAGTGATAATAGAAAATAGAGAGTTCTGGGCACACAAAGCCATTAGGTAATTAAGTAATCAGTGACAAAGTCAAGGAACCTGCTTGGAACACTACTGGTATTTTGTTAAATGCATGTCCCTTCTTCCATCTATACTTCTGCGACTGGTGGTGTCACATTTATAGACAGAGTAAACAGAGCCTTCATGGAAGAGATATGCAATGTGAATTGCTTATTTTAAATTGACAGGATTTGAGTAACTACAAGGGAAGAAGAGTGGCAAAAGCCATTCCGATGAAATAAGGGATTTTTTAAATTTAATTTTACACTGGAGTCTAGTTGATTTACAATGTTGTGTTAGTTTCTGCTGTACAGCAAAGTGACTCAGTTATACATATACATGTATCTCTTCTTTTTCAGATTCTTTTCCCAAATGGGTTATTACAGAATATTGAGTAGAGTTCCCAGTGCTATACAGTAGGTCCTTGTTGATTACCAATTTTATATACAGTAGTGTGTATATGTTAATCCCAAACTCCTAATTTATCCCCCCCCCCCATGTTTCCCCTTTGGTAACCACAAGTTTGTTTTCGAAGTCTGTGAGTCTGTTTCTGTTTCATAAATAAGTTCATTTGTATCATTTTTTTCCTTAGGTTCCACATATAAGTAATAGGATTTGAGTGAAGGCACAGAGGTTAAATGTGAAAGATGTGTTTCTGGAATAGCAAGTAGACTGGATTGCATACAGAGAAGAAATGAGCTTTGGGGAATAAATGGAAACAAGGTCAGGCAATGTTGGTCCCCAAAAGAGAGGGTCTTAATGATCTGCAAGGGAAGCACAATGATGTCACAGAGAAATGACCAGTCTGGTTACTACAGATTAGTCAGTGCAACTGAAATATGCAGAAATATAAGTAATTAACCGTGGAGTTGAGACTAGTGAAAACAGTGAATAAGAGTTATTATGCTCCTTAAGATAACTTTGATATCAAACAGAGAAAATCGTAACACTTAAAACTATTATCTAACATTTTAAGTATAAAATAAAATGGCAAATGATGTATCCTCTGATGGTGAACTTTAGGTAAGAAAAATAGAGGACTATGAATTGTGAAGTACACTAATGATGTATTTTCTCAAAGATACAATTTTCATATTGTTCTCTTTTATAAAATGAAATATAAAAGAGAAAGTTAAAGGAAAAGCTAATTGTCATACACAAGCACATGGACATGCATTCACTTATTCTTGATAGCCTTCCTGTCTTAAACTTTTCCAGCTGTTTTCTAATGTTATTTCCTAGAGTGAAAAACAGCCACTGTTGTTAAGACTCCTCTTTCTGTGTCCTGCCCTGAAAACTCTAGAGTCAAACAACAGCAATTCCACTGCATCCCAGAGACTCCACTCTTGCTTGTTAAATGACCAGCGGCACATTTTTTAAACTTCCTGACCTGAACGTTTCCATCTCTTAACAGGAAATAACAGTAACAGTGACCACATTATCGGGTTGTTATAAGGATTCAAGGAGATAATAAATATGCAAATTACGTAGAACACCACCTGGTGTAGACTAAATACTTATTAAATGTTCATTATTTTGTAGATATCACTGTGTTTTCATTCTCTGATAACAATTAGGGAACATAGCTTGGAAAAGAATCCGAGTAAAATAATTAATTTTATAGCACCTCATTCTTTAGGTTATATTCTTTAGGTTATGTGTTCTAGGTGTTCTTAGTCTTTCAGTTATTCAAAAAATATTAATTGAGTGGCTACTCAGTCAGGCACTGTTCTAGATATTGGGAATACTGTCATAGACTGAAAACAATCAGTGAGCGGTAATTACTCTGAAATATACAAAACCATGTAACGAAAGGATAGGGAACGATGGAGGGTGCTCTAATTTATCTACTGTACTCAAGGAGCATGAGTAAAGACCTACGTATGATGGTGGCATTTGGGCAGAAACCTGAAGGACCTGACAGACAACTTGGCAAAGATCCATGAGGGAGGGGGTAGCATTCCAAGCAGAGGGAGTCACAGATTTTAAAGTCCCCGAGTCAGGGATGCGATTTTCATACTCCCCCAGCAAGAAGATCAGTGAGGCTGGAGCAGAATGAGCTGGAGGGCGAGAGGGGGAGTGGTAGGAAGTGCGAACAGAGGGCACGTTAGGGCCAGACGATGCACTGTCTAATGGAACAGGTGAGCATGGGTGAAGCGTCTAAGGCATGAGAGAACAGAGGAGTCCTGGGTGGCCCCAAAATACGTACTCTAATTAGGACATATGCGGAATACATCAGACAATTGTAAAAGGATAGTGAAAGACATGAAGATAGAGTATACTTGTTCATGAACTCAATTTTGTAGAGGAAGGAAAATTCTCTGTAAATTCAAAATAATTCCAACCTAAATGCACAAATACTATCCTTAAAACTTAGAAAGCCACTTCTTTTCTTCTAAGCAAAAAAATGAATAAATAGCCAACAACAGCCAAGAAAATCTCAAATAGTAGTATAACATTTAAGGAGGCCTCATATCTGAATTCCTTGTTACAAACTTGTAATTCTTAAAATAGCATGGTATTTACTCAATGGAACAAGGTACTTTGAATACCAGGTACTTTTCTATTTCATGGGAAAGTCTGTATTAGTCCATGAATGATTCTGAAACTGTTGGCTATTCCTTATGATATAAAAAAAAAAAAAAATAGATGGCTCTCTAACATTCAATAGAATAAACAATTATGTATTAGTTAAAGCAAAACTAAACCTGCAGTAGGAATATTGGTAAAACATTTTAACAACATCAATAAAGGAAACTCTTAAGGGGAAAAAGACATTATAAAAATATTAAAGGAAAAGACACAAAAAGGAGAAACTATTGTATAAAACCTATGGCCAACAAAGGTTTAGTGTCCAGAAAATAAAAATAATTCTTGAAAATCAGAAAGAAAAATTTTACATCTCAACAGAAATATAAGCAAAGAATCCAGACATGAGTTTCACAGAGTTAAAAATCCAAAGGGTCGAGAAACCAAAAGAGGTTTGTTTTTATAAGTCATCAGGTAAAACTAAATTATAACAATAATGAGATGCTATTTCATATCCATAACATAGTAAATTTATTATAAGTCTGATAATAACAAGCCTTGGTGAAGAGGTAGGAGAGAGGAACTCATTCATATTCATGGAGCTTAGATAAAATGTTACCCATTCCTAGAAAACTTGAAGATGTGCATATCCCATGAATGAGAAATTCCAGAGCTAGGAGTTTAACTCCCAAAACTGTAACACATGTACACAATGAGACATGTACAAAGACATATTTGAAAACTAGTAGAAAAAAATGTTTTCTGTAGCTAAAGAATAAATAAATGTGGAATATACATACAATGGCATTCTAAAACAACATGAAATCATATTATGTATATATAATTATGTACATTTGCATTACAAAAATTACATTACAAAATAACATGTATATCATCATACTAATTATCATTTTAAAATAGAAAATTTAGTCATTATGGTGATCAAATAAATGCCTGATTAATAAAAATATAAAAGTAATTAGGTGTGGCACGCAGCAATTTTAACATAAAATTTACCTCTAGGGATCAAGCAATGGAAGAGGGATGACGATGTTGACAGGAGTACGTTTTATTTCTTTCAATAAAGGAATGATGGGAAGTAAATAAAGCGTAATGTTAACATCTGTTTAATCTTAGTTATGGGCACATATGCGTCAGTGATGTTACCTTTGTAAAATTTTAGATGCCTCATAATTAGAAATTTTTAAAGTGTATGTTAAAGAAAGCATCTGAGTACATAAACACCGGAAGTCTATCTCATAAGAGGTATATCCAAAGTACTTTTATACTGCTCTTCATCTAACTAATCGTTATGATCACCTCTCTATAGGAGATACTTCTTTTTAAGTGAAAGTAGCCAAGAATTTTTCCCCTTAGTCATCTATATCAATGAAAAGAAAAGCAAGATGCTTCTTTCACACTAATTTTTTAAACGTATGTCTTGCGTGTTGACAACTGAAGCTGCAAATTAAGCAGGTTGCTACAAAAGGGATTTTGCCCAACCCTAATCAGAGAAGACAATCTTAAAACAAAGCTATGGTAACATACATTGGCAGAAAGAAAACACAACAAAATGAAAATAAGTTTTCCTAGTCTTCGGCTGTCTCTTCAATTCTCCCCACATACAAGTCAGAAAGCAAGAGGGAAGCCTGAGACACCTGGTTTGCCCTGGGTTCTCAGTGGGATGGATCTCCACACTTTGATTCAGGGTTAAAGGTTATTCTACTCTGTCCCCTTCCTCCCTTTCCACCGCCCTGTCCTAATTCAGACCATCATCTCCCACGGTATCACTGGACTATCTTCCTAACTGGTCTTATTGATTCTACAAACGTCACTTTTCATATTTTAGTTGGTCTTTCTATTTAGTCAGGGAAATGCCAGGTGCCCAAGGCCCCTGCAGGGCATCACAGAGACAGGTCTTCTGCAGTCTTAGACCAATACTTATTTTATTTATTTATTTTTGGCTGCATTAGGTCTTCGTTTATGCGCGTGGGCTTTTCTCTAGTTGCAGAGAGCGGGGGCTACTCTTCGTTGCGGTGCACAGGCTTCTCATTGCGGTGGCTTCTCTTGTTGCGGAGCACGGGCTCTAAGGCGCAGGCTTCAGTAGTTGTGGCACACGAGCTCAGTAGTTGTGGCTCACGGGCTCTAGAGCACAGGCTCAGTAGTTGCGGCGCACAGGCTCAGTTGCTCTGAGGCATGTGGGATCTTCCCGGCCCAGGGTTCCAACCCACGTCCCCTGCATTGGCAGGTGGATTCTTAACCACTGCACCACCAGGGAATCCCTAGACCAATACTTATAGTTCAAGGACAAATCAACAGACCACTACACACGCAGCTGGTGAGCTCATATGATCAGCAGAAAAATCTTTTTTTTTTTTTTTTTTTGGCTGTGCTGTGCAGCATGTGGCATCTTAGTTCCCCAACCAGGCATCGAACTCGTGCCCCCTGGAGTGGAAGCACAGAATCGTAACCATTGGAACACCAGGGAAGTTCCCCAAAATCTTATTTTAATAACTAAAGTTTCAGGAAGATTGCAGAGCACTTAGACCTCTAGGCAAGCAAGCACATCAAAGCTGCTGCTTGGAAGCAACCAGGCCAAATGTGAACCAACACGGGCAGGGGAGCAATTGTTCAGGTCAAACATGCAGGACCTGGATGAGGATCTACCTTTGCTTGGAGCAGACAGGTTCCTCTTTCAGCTCCATATTGTTCAGCCTTTGAGTTTAGTCGATCCCATTTTCCTAACCACCATTAGCTATGTGATTGGGTTCTGGTCCATGGAACGTAGGCACCTAGTCCTGAGGAATCTCTTGAGGAATCGGCCAGACCCTGCCTCCATTTAGGAGCTGGATGTTGACGGCGAAGGCGATCTCCGGCATCATGCTTTGAAGGTGACAGAGCGTCTCTGTGCCTCAGTCCTTAAAAAGTGGCGTGGAGGAGAGTGCCAGCACCCTCAGGGTCACGCTCTGGGCTGCACAGTGAGGAAGCACACATTCTTTTTTTTTTTTTTTCAATTTTTTGTTTACATCTATTGAGCTAATGTGCTTTATTTCATTCAAATTTAACATGGTATATTATTTTAACTGATTTACCAATTTTAAATAAACTTGAATCCATGCAATTAATGTAACAAGATAAGATTATATTACCTTTTTTTATTCATTGTTGAGTTCGGTTTGTTAATAGTTAAGTTTGCATTTTTGCATCTATGTTCATGGGTAAAATTTGTATGTAAATTTATTTTCATGTACTATCCTTATTTGTTTTTGATCTCAAGGTTATGCGAATCGTATAAATACTGTTGGTATACATACGTTCTTATTTTCTAGAACAGTTGGTGTAAGCTTAGAATCATGTGCCCCTAGAAGTTAAAATTTGTTACTGATGCCATGTAGACTAAGAATTTTCTTCAAAGAAAATTTTTAACTATTGATTTAATTCGATTATAGAGCTATTTAGAACTTATAGTTCTTCCTTTGTCAACATGCAACTTGCGTTCTTCTACAGATTTGTCTATTTCATATGAACTTTCAAATGTATTGGTATAAAGTTGTGCATGATAAGAAGTAAACTTAATGAAACATAAAACAGACAAAATGGAATCAACAAAGTTCAAAGTTGGTTCATGAAAGAGGAATCTAATAAAATAAACTAACCTTCAGCGAGGAAGGACACGTTCTTACTAGTTAGGCTGCTGAGTTTGGGGAGTGGTGTGTGAAGGCCACTGACACAAGCTGTGCACCTCTACCGGCTTCTGATCTTAACGCCTTTTAGTTTGCACGGGCTGCCTGACAAAGCTTGCCTTTTAACTGCCTGAAGGTAGGCCAGTCCTCATCTGAGAATCAAGGCCTTATCCACTCCAATCAGGGTGACCAGGGCCCTATTCTCTTGTCCATCTCTTCACAGGTCCTACTTCACAGGAGGGCGTTCTTCCAAGATAGATCCCTATTTCAGTATTGAACCCTACTTAGAGACCCCTGTCGTGTATGCTTATTGTGGGTTAAATGATGCCCCCTGCAAAAAAAGAAAGATATGCCTGTGTCTTAATCACCAGGACTTGTGAATATTACCTTATGTGGTAAAAGAGTAAAACTGCCTTGTGTGGCAAAAGATGTGACTACGTTAAAATCTCGAGAGGAGATTATCCTGGTTTCTCCAGATGGGCTCTAAAGGCCATCACCTGTATCCTTACAAGAGATGGGCAAAGGGAGTTTGGAACATAGAGACACACAGAAGAGAGACACACAGGGAAGGAGAGGTGTCAAGCTGACCTTGGAAGCAGAGGACTGGAGTGATGTGCCCACATGCGAAGAAACAAACCGGAAGCCCGAAGAAGCAAGGAGTGGGCTCACCACTACAGCCTTCAGATGGATGGCCGCCCTGCTAATAAGACCTTGATTTCAGCCTTCTGCCCTCCAGAACTGTGAGAGCGTAAACTGTGGTTGTTTTAAGCCACCCAACGTGCGGTAATTTGTTACAGCAGCTACAGGAAACTGATACAGTGTGCCCACCCCATAAAGCGGAGTCCTCGGGGTCAGGCATCACTCTGCCTCCAGCTGTTCCACTGAGCGCTGGGATTTGGCCTTTTCCAGATCCAAGTCTCATTTCAAGCCAAGAGAATACCCTCCATCCAGCAGACACTGTACCGTATTTTCCCAGGACTCAGAGTTGGAAGGGGAGACTGCAGATACACAAATGATTATAGTACAGTGGGATGTGTGAGCAAACATTTCCATACGGTCACCCCATCACTCCACTCCAGACAGCCCAGCCTTGTTGTTCTTCCCTGAATGTGTCAGGCACACCCTACCTCGAGGATTTTGCAGTCGCCATGTAGCTGGCCCCCTTGTCTCCCGTAGTTTTTGCACAGATGTCACCTCCTCAGCTAATCTTTCCTGGACCACCCTAGGTGAAAATGCACTGTCCCTCCCTGGCCCTTTGGAAATTTTTATCTTCCCTTCCTCCTTCATTATTATTTTTTTCATAGCACCCAACACCATCCAACAACAACAAAAAATATATTATATTTTTTACACATTTATGTGTTTCTTTCCTGTATTCCCCAGAGTCAAGGGCAGGGATCACTTTGCCTTTTTCTGTCCACTGATAACTCTCTAGCATCTACAATCATTTCTGGTACATAGATAGTCAATAAATAAGGGTTATTTTCAAGTAGTACATTTGTTGTGTTTATTTTAAAAATCCTAGTTAAATGAACTCCTTCAAGCATTAAGTAGACTCATATCACCTTATAACAATATCCCATTTCTGGATTGGGTAAGATAGATAAGTCAGAAAGAGAAAGAAAAATACCATTTGATATCACTTACATGTGGAATCTAACATATGACACAAATGAACTTATCTGCAAAACAGAAACAGACTCACAGACACAGAGAACAGACTTCTGGTTGTCAAGGGGGAGGGGCGGGTGGGGGAGGGATGGATTGGGAGGTTGGGGTTAGTAGATGCAAATTATTATGTATAGGATGGATAAACAACAAGGTCCTACCATAGAGCACAGGGAACTATATTCAGTGTCCTGTGATAAACCATAATGAAAAAGAATATGAAAAAGAATGTACATATACGTATAACTGAATCACTTTGCTGCACAGTTGACATTAACACAACATGGTAAATCAACCATACTTCAATTTAAAAAGATAAGCACTGCTTAAAATGAATTTGAATAAGCTAATTCTTCACTTATCATTATCTGTGAAACTTCAATATCAACAAAAATAAGAACTTAAAGAAAATAAGAGAAAACGCAATATTGCCTTGGTAGCCGAAGGCAGAAAAGTCGCAAATGGCCAGCGAGTTATTAGTTCTAGCCAGCCTTTTAAATGTCAGGGCCAACAGAAACACAGCTCAGTGGTTATGATATTAAAGTGAAACTCAGCCATTTCTGATTGTCTGCAACACCGGAACAGGAGTATTTTACTGACACGGTGACACAGAGCACCCTTCAGAGCTGCAAGGCAACTCTCATTGTAGCCAGCAGCCAAGAAAAATAATTACTGTGAAGCACTGTCCATGGATGAGAGATACACACACACAACTGCTTCAAAGACCATTTTCATCAGCAACACTTTGAACCTGGTGTTTCTCCATATCTACATGCTAACTGACCTATATTCTCTCTACTTTCCTTCCTATTTTCTCTCTCTATAAATACTGTCTATATTCACGTAATTTCTTTATGCTTTTTACACTACTGCGTCTTAAAGATTTTAAACAAAATTAGTATTTGAGTGATGAAATAAGTAATTTGAGGTTTTGGGGTAAGTAAATAAACATGATTATGTGCCTAGAGAAGATAAACCATAATTTTTTTAAAACTGTATATGGTTTTCATAAGTTTTCCCTAATATCATTTATCTGGTTCAATATAATACAAAGTAAAATATTTAATAGCACTGAAAAAGAGGGCTATATTAAACTCTATTAAATAGTAAGACACAAGATCATCAGCAGCTAATAAAAATATATTTCAAGTGAGGAAAATAAGCAGTGAGGTCACACAAGCAACGTTCGAAGAACGGAACTCTTGTTTAATGTGCTGCACGGTCCTGGCCTGAGCACAGCACAAGGAGGTGACTCAGTCTCTTAACCATTCCACAAGAAAAATGAATATTCTGGAATGATCCAGGAAAGAGAATTCAGGGGCAAAATCAAAATGAATAACCATATAACTCATGAATGCATCAGTCCAAAAGGAGCAACGTAGACAAAAAGACTTGACGAATGTCTGCGTTTTTAAAAGGTGAAGTGCACTGCTTTCAAGTTTTAGTAGCTGTAATTTATTCTCTGGATTTTATTACACAGGGCAAATTATTTTTACAAACATACACAAAAGATTTACTAAACGTTAATAGCAACATAGAGTGTCAATGGCAGAGTACTGTAGAACAATAACTCATCAAAAGTTAGGTGTAATTGAAGTTAATGCACATATTATTGTTATGAGGCAGAGTAGCTGTAAGGGAAGGGCAGCATATTAACTATTTTTATTTAGGAATAGGGATTTCTTAAACTAATCATAAAGAGTTAGGACCCAGCCCCACAATGCAGGACAAGGGAAAATGTGTGGATAAACATGGTGCATCTAATTAATTTTCACATAACACACACAGATACATTCATAACACTCAACACACGCATACACATACTGCAAAAGTATAATTCAAGTCATGCCAAATTAATGGCACAGATAGTAAATGTTATAGTATTAAAATATAAAAAACCTTTAGAAAACTACACAATTATGCAGAATTTTAACCCAGTTTTCCTTTTGAAGGAAAACAAACATAGCGTCACTTTTTTCCTTTTAATGTTTCCCTTGTGTCTTGAAAATAAATACCGAGTTTAGAAACTTCAGGGAGGTTTATATTTTAAGATAGGAGTAATGGGCCAGTAGAGGTTTTTTTGTTGTTGTTGTTATTAGTGAAGGATTCTAATAGCTGAATTAATAAAAGCAGTTAAAATATTTTAGAAAACGGCTGTGTCAAGTGGCATTTTAAAACTCATGTGAAATTGAGAGAAACTATCAATTTAAGAAAATTACGAATTTAAGATATAATTGGCAATACAGAATCATTTTAAGGATAACTGGCCATCAGCTGATAAATATCACAGCTTCAAGTTGTCCAGGCTGCAAGATGCTACAGCTTTTCCCTGGAAGACAATTGAGAATATGATATTTGACATGTTTTATTAACCTGGAACCATGAAAGAGAAAGTTTCAGGATTCCCAGACATTTTGTTATTTTTAAAATGAAGAAGACGTGACTCTGGTCCAGGTAGAAAGGTAATTAGTGGCAGTGGCAACAGGGATGATAAGTAATATTTTAGAAGATAAAGAAAAGAAATAAGTAGTAGCTGACTCATAATCTCCAATCCGAACGTTGGTTTACTTGTATAACTAGACCCACATGAAATATGAACACTCCCCAAGTTGATGAATGGCCCTCAGCAAATATGGAATCCATCTAATTCACACAGTTTCACTGATGCTTCACTGATGTAAAATGTTCTATCAAAAGGCCTCCTTACAGAGTTATAATTATACCTGAAAGTTCCATTAAAGTGCTTGGCCAATTAGCAGACTGTTTAAGTCAGTAGGGAGTCACCTGCAAAGTTCTCCTTCTTTAACTGTTTTTGCTTAGCTTCTAGGACTATACAAGTTGGTGGGTGGGAGAGAGATACAGGCGTGTCTAGAACAAGAGAGAAACAGGTATGCCCGTTATCACAGTATTTATAGAATCTGCAACTATTTTATTCACATACTCTCTCTTAGAAATTTGCTTCTGAGGAGGGAACCACGATAGATTGTCTTCAGGATTTGGGCCAGAAATACAAATCACAAAACTGTAAAGACCCCAAAGGCTCTGGTGAGATTTTCTGGGTAGAAATTCCATTGTTCTCATTGCTCTCCCACATTAATTATCTATCTTCCTAGTCAATAAAGGGACCCATATTCTTAGATGCTTCCTGGGCGGGTGGCGTGGAAAGAACACTTCCTTCTATTCCTTTGTCCAAGCTTTGTCTAAGAGCTCTCTGGACACCCAAAAGGGCTGGTATATAGATGGAGTACTGAGAGTTCCCGGGTTGGTAACAAGGTACCTTTACACGCCCAAAATGAGAAACTGAATTGTGAATCCTGAACACATTATGACTCCCTGTAATTGAAAAGAAAAGTAAAACTGTTTCCCCTAAAGTAATGTTCAAGTAAAAAGTCTGGAAACAAAGATACCTCCAAAATACATACGCACAAGGGCTGGAAAGATCCACCTTCTCACGGCTTTGACTTGGGGCTTAAGTTCTGGTCTAAAATATTAAAAGGAGTCAGGAGTGAAAAACACAGCAAAGATTTAATGAGATAAAAGTTAGGGTACAAGTCAAGCTCGTGTCTTAAAACACCTATATCCTTGATACTTTCATCATTCAAGGAGAATGATTGATTCCTATACATTTCCAACAGTTTAGATGAAAGAACACATAAGCCTTTGAAGTTACTATTCTGCACAAATAGCATTTCCAAAAATAAAGCTGAGAGAGCTTCTTCCCCAAGTCACAGAAGTATTATAATGAGAAAAATATGACAGCTTTTATAGAAAGAAAAAATACAAGCATGTGTAAATTATTGCTTTCATTTCAGATCTCCATTGTTAACCTTTTCCAAGATATTTCAGACCCCCAAATTAAATAATTTGCTCATCTATAATCAATAATTAATTCTTATTCAAAAAAAGATCTTAATTGTGAAATACAAATGGAAAATTCTTAGGATATTTCTTGCTAATGCATTTTAAATGTGTTTTTGGTCAATTTTTTTAAGTTTATAATCATTTAGAAAGGGAGAAATCTTTCTTTACTTATCTATTTTTTTCCTGTAATTCATTATTTCATTCATCAGTTGTAATAGATGATCTGGAGTCAGGAATCAAGGAGTTCACAAATATAAATAGTATGTGAAAATTCAGAAGTGCAGTTACCTTGGGAAATAGCAGAAACTGGGATTCTTAGCACCCATTTTTAATAATCTATGGTAAGCATGCTTTCTGTTCTATGGAATTTCAATGCTGAAAAAAATTAACTTGTTACTTTTCATGACACTAAAGCAGCAAAGGATAAAATACCGTATGTAAATGCCTTTTGTTTTGAAAACACTTTATTCATTTTCACAAAATCTTGTGGCACAGGTGCAGAAATACAAAAATAATATATCTAGGGAAAGAAAGTGTCATGAAAAACGTCCTCTGCTGTAAGCTGCTGATAGCCCTTGGGCATTATACAAATCACCCAGCTTTCACTGCAATCTTTATTTACAAAATGAGGTGAAAGATAAAAGACAGAAAACAGTTTGTTTAGAATCATCATCCCTTTCTTTAGTATTTTCAAGACCATGTAGTCAGAGAAGGGCCAGAACTTTCTGAGGTTCCGTCCTACCTCTACACAGAGGTAGATTCAGTGTCAATCATTCAAAGAAGGCATATATTAGGTTATCCAAACAGGTTAACTATAAACAGTTATGTATGCATGTGTACATTTATTTACTTGCCTAATTAGACATTCTAGTTAATGCCAGGAAAGAGTAAAGCTAGAGTCTCTCATGTTCCAAAGCTCAAAAGTCACATAAAATGATGGTGTGCCATTAAATAATTACGGAAATGAGTAAGTAAATAGACAAACATAAATTGTACTGGAAAATTCATTTTAAAATGATTGCATTATAAATTACACCCCAGGTTAATTTTTTTTAGGTCTTTTAAAATCTGTATTGATATGCTATCAATGTTCCTTTGGCAGTGAATAATTTATATACACAAACATGACCAAAACATAAATAAATATAGGCATATAAATATTCATTTCACAAAAGTATCAAATCTATTCAGATTACAGGTTTAAAATAAAAGATATTATCAGATTATGTAAAAATAAAGTCTTAGTTGAAAATATTTGGCTAAATCTCTAAAAGCTTTTGTCATAAATTTCAGTTTGCTAGAAGTTAGTGTATTCAGTGTTATTTCATTCATGAATATGTAAATTTCCTGTTTTAGTGTCAAATAAATTTTCAGCATCTTTCAGTTTACCTTGCAAATGCTATTAAAGCGGGATTTTTTCCCCTATTTTTATTGTGACTGGTTATTTGACACTGTTTATTCCACCCAATACGTAGAATACATTTCCCACCCCGCCCCCCCCAGACGTAGACATTTCATATGGAATTGGCAGAAAATTTCAAAGGGAGTTTTTTATGCAATAATCATCTCTGTCTAGCCTGAGAAAGCAGTGTTTTGGTGTTTTCACCATCTCTATTTACTTATGTCACATTTAAAGTGTTCTGGTCCATGGTGTTTTAATTTTGCTAGAGTTTGCTTTCTTTTACTTTTATTTGCTTTTCATTTTATGTATGTTTAAATACTTTACAAGAATATCAAGGGAAATAAACCAGAATTTAGTACTTTTAATCACTCTAAGGGTTTTAGTCAGTATGTATTTCTACAGTTCAGTTTTGGTCTGTTAAAATAAAAAAAGAAGAAGAAGAAGAAAAAGCTGAGACATTTAATCAGCAATGTAATTCCTGAATATTGTGTTAAAAAGAAACTGCTGATGAAGAGGACATGTCACATCATTAGCTTTTTTAATGTGCTAAATCCATACTTTTTCAAAGATAATATGCAGTATTTAATTAGCTGAATCATATAAACTGGAAATGTAGAGTTTTCATTACCACTTCAGGTCTCTGAAAGGATATTGCTTCAGTGATAATAATGTGTGTAGAAAGTAAAGTTCATCTATGTCTTTTGATACAGTTTTAATTTTTCTTCCATTCTTTTTATATTGTGAAGTTTTCACCCTTTTTTTTTTTTTTTTGGACTTTATTTTCATCTTTAAGAACCAATATAGAATTATATTACAAATGGTTTGCTTTGCACATTTCTAAATAATCAGTTATGAGAATGAAAATAGTTCAGTGTGGCCTTTGTTATTAATTAAATGACCATTAATTAGTTATGTGTCTAAATATATCCTTATAGCTTATTTATTTTATACATAATAGTTTGTACCTCTTAATCCCCTCCCCCTATCTTGCCCCCCTTACCCTCTCCCCACTGGTAACCACTAGTTTGTTCTCTATATCTGTGAGTTTGCTTCTTTTTTATTATATACACTAGTTTGTTGTACTTTTTAGATTCCACACATAAGTGATATCACACAGTGTTTGTCTTTCTCTGTCTGACGTACTTCACTTAGTATAATATCCTCCGTGCCCATCCATGTTGTTGCACGTGGCAAAATTTCATTCTTTTTCATAGCTAAGTAGTATTCCATTTTGTGTGTGTGTGTGTGTGTGTGCGCGCGCGCGCGCGTGCGTGCATGTGTGCGTATTGCATCTTCTTTATCCATTCATCTGTTTTTGGACACCTATGTTGCTTTTCTGTATCCTGACTATTATAAATAATGCTGATGTGAACATTGGGGTGTGTATCTTTTCAAATTTAATAATATAAATATAAAATGTAGAAATGTGACCTTAATTTTTTACTGTTTGCATGCTCCAGCCATATTATTTCATTCAAAATATATTAAATGGCGCATAGGGTAAAACATGAATATATATAGGCCTCTGGGGTTTCTCTTCTGTTTTGTTTTGCTTTTTTTTTTTTTTTATTTTTACAATGTAGACTCTTCATTTATAATTTGGATCTTTGCCATTTAATTTTGCAAGATGCTTAGTGCTAATCATGTGTTCGTGTGAGTGCTTTTGATGATTAAAAGGAGGACATTTCCAGGTAGACATAATTCCAATTTTTAAAACCCATACATTCACATTGAGAGAATAATGATAAATTATTTACATCTTACAGCTATGCTTTTTGTTTTGTCTTTTTTTTAATGTTACCAGTGTTTTACTTTTAGCCGATTTATCTGCAATCTACTTTACTGTTATGTGACAGATTTCCCCCTTGTGGTACAAAACCTACTTACAAGACACACTGAAAAATCCGTGCAAATGGGTCAAAAGTGAGCACAAGTCAGAACGTTAAAAAGAAGGTGAAAATGGTCAAGGAAAAGGAGGAGAAGAAGGGCGAGAAGTGGTATAAAAACAAGAAAAAAGTGGCATCCTTTTTTTTTATTGGCTGAGGTGGGGAAATAAATGACTATAAAGCTTGAGGCTAGTCAATGATTTCCAGGGAAGAAATATGTTATTTTAAAAGAGAAAGAACTTTTCATTTATTATAAAGTTTTTAGAAGACATTTATTCATGTGTTTATATTTTTTGGATTTCTACTGATATGTTTAAAATCCATAATAACTATTGTCAATATTCCAAAAATCAAAGCCATTGTTGATATTCCAAAACCATAACCAAATAGGCAAAACAGTCAAACTCTTTGTCTTCAAGAGTTTAACTATTGTTTTGATCTGTAGTAAACAGTATGCTGCTTCAATACTGAGAACTTAAAAGATGATAATTGGGCTTACAACTAAATCCACACTTTACAGATTTAGCAGATAGAAAAATGTTTTAATATAATAACGTTACAAATGGATGCATTTTAAGACCCTTCTAAAGACGTTTGTTTCTAATTACTTGCTTTCCCACTTTTTTCCATTCCAAAATGTCTAACGCAGACCTTAAAGTCCAATATGTATAAAACAATATTGGCAAGCTTTCTATTCATGGATTTTCTTTCTGTCGTCAGTTACACTCGGCCTTCGTGGTGTGTGAAATGCTTAACAATACTTTATTTACTATGTTCTACAACCTCATGTGCAAAGCGTAGCAAGTAAACTCATCATGTTTACTTTTTCGATCGGATGAAGTTATGAAAACAGAAGTTAGGTGATCTTTCCCAGATCACACTTCAAGGTAAAAATCAGCATAAATTTAGAGAATATTTTATCACAAGACCCTATTGCTGATTTTCCATCTTTTCTAAAACTGGGTCACCTCTTAGCTAAGCAAGATACATTAGTTGCAATGGCTGATTTCTACCCCTTATAAACATCCTCAAAACATGATCGTAGCCATGATGAGTGCACAAAATAATTCTAGACTTTAGGTAACAGTTTGGTCTTTAGTTTTCACCTCTCACTCTCCAGGAGACAACATCTCTTTAAGTTCTTGACTATTCCTACTCCATTTAGAATAATATAAGCTTCCTTTTGATCAGACTCTCTGCTCACCTTTGATTGCAGGAACTTCTTAAATGACTGTAATGCAGAATGACATAATAGAGTTCACCTTCCTGAATACTCTCTCTTCCCCACTCTGGGAAAAGATATAATTCAGAACAAAAACAGTAATTATATATCCCTCGATGATAGGGTGCCAGAAGCAATTACTTCAAAACTATCCTATTTAGTATATGTTAGATGTGATTTCCTCCTGTGTTCTTCTAAAATTATCTTCTCCGCGTGCACCTTAGCTTAGCCGTGTTATCTAGCCATGGCTTTCTTGCTCAGCACTACTGAGCAACAGTTCTACAATGGAGCATACGCTCAACACTAAAAGTTAACATCTACCTCACTTGCTGTAATAGCAATTGCCGGTTTGTCTCTTTCATGGCTCTCTCTCCACACATCACCCGTCCTGATTCCTGTGTCTCCTCGCAACATCACTTGTTGATTCCCCTTTGCTTTCAGCCTCAACCTCTTTGATGAAGTAACTGCACGTCCTCACCAGCCATCAAATCATCAGTGTTGCTCTTTGTCTCATTCACATAATGAATCTGCTCTTGAAGATGATGGAACCCAGCATTCATCACTCAATTCTTGACTTTTACTGCACTTCCAAATGTATAGACACCTGAACTCCTAAGAGTCTCCACTTCTTATTCTCTGTGACCATGTGTTCCCCCACCTCCTCTATGTTCATCTCCTGAATAAGAAAGGGCTCTGTTAACACCTTGCTGATAATTCTCTGTGTGTTACCTCATATAATTCCTCCCTTCTAAAGGCTTCAACTAACTTCTTAGACCATGAAAACTAGATCTCCGGCCAAGACCACTCTGGCTTGAGTTATTTATTTCTTGTTGCCTGTGTAATACTGCCCCCTGAAGTTCACCCCATATCTTCAAAATTGAATAAAATTACACTGCTCACATAATGATGTATCTCTCGAAACATTCTATAACAATACAGTCTTAGGGTTCTATCAGAATTACAAGCTTGTAAGCGTGTTTTCATTTTGATCTCTTTTATTTCTAAAATCCAGTCATTTATCTTCATTCTTTTTTCCCAGAGCAATTAGTTTGTTGAAGACTGTAAACTTTGTGTGGACAATATTATTAATTTTTTATGGGAAACATAATTCCCATATTTTTATGTCAAATCTTTCTTCTTCGCTAGTTCGCAGATATCTTAAATGATATCTGAGGTGGATTCCATAACCTCCTAAACACTTTAAAAATCTAGTTTAGAATACCTAAACAAATTCTAAGTCAAGGAACCCCTGTTCACTGCCACTGCTCAGGTTTGAAGCTCCAGAGGTCTGAAGTAACCTGCTTATTCTCTGCTCTTCCCTCTCCAGAACCTGAAAGGATGCAGAGGGGATGTCCACGGTCTGGTGCTGGGATGTTCCCTGCTCTCCTCTACTTTCGAAGACTCACTGCCCTGATTATAGAGGAGGGATAGCGGGGAGGCAGAAGGAACTCTGCGTACTTAATTGGCTTCAGGTATAGTCCTCTCTTTGCTGGTTCCCACGGCTTTGCATCCAGCTTCTCAGGGGACGGATGCTCTCCTGTGGCAGGTATCCCATTCCTGGCCGTGGAAAAGCCCTAGTAGGGCTCCCTGATACGAAAGGTAGTTGGACCATTTTCCTTAGCTCTCGCCCCTCCGTTCCTGCACCCCGGAGTCTCTTGTCTGAGGGATTTCATTCCTTATCTTTCCTTCCCAATCTTCCTAAATAGCCTGGGGGGAGGGTGGGAATTTGCTAGTTTAAGCAGGACCAATACTGTCACCTTTTAGGAGGCCCAGTATCATTGCTAATTCTCCAAATCTTTGTTTTTCTCTTGGCCCAACTTTAAGCCATAATTGCTGATCTTAGTGTGATTCAGCACCTTGTAACAATAATGTCCTACCTCTATCTTCTCTTCCTCTTTCTCAGTCTTCCTGCTTTGAAATCCTTCCCCATTTATTCACTCTCCTTGTTATTAAAGTCTATTTTTTTCCACTGCCTCTTGAATCAAGTCTATATTTCTTGAAACACATTCAAATTTGCTAACCATTAGTCCTTTTTTGGATCACACAATTTATGAAATTCTTATGGGATAACCTAACCCTGGGATATTCTTCCTCTGTTTTGAAACTCCTACACTTTTTGTAATTCCTAAACTAATTTCAATCTCAATTGATGATTTTCTTTTTTACTTATCGAAGGATATATTTACCTTAAATAATAACCTAACTATTTTCATATATAGGTGCTATAGCCTTAACCAGATAATGAAATTCTCAAAAATGGAATGCTTTCTAATGTTTTAAAATAGCACCAAGCATGAAACTTGGGGAATGATCTTAAATAAGTGAGTTTTAATATGGATTACATATTCACAAAGAAATTGCCGACCACTGACAAGTAAACCTGAAGATGAACCCCATTCCTTTTTATTATAGAATTTTGTTGTAATCAATGTGACATGATATGAATAAGTATTTTGTTGGAGGATAAAATACTCATTTTATTCAATAATTACTGTTACGGTGATACTACATTCCATAAACCTCATTTAGCCTAATAAGGTTATAAAAATACCTGATATATTCAAAGTCTGAAAAAATTAAACGGTCCTTCAGGTTTCTTAGCTGTCCATACTACAAGAGTAAACACTGACTTATCAAATGATGAAAATGAAAACATAAGAAGGAGGTGGGTGTGGAAGGGAATAGTTTTTGTAATCCAGTACAATAAGACAAAGTGTTAGAGCAATTATATGAAAAATAGATTCATTAAAAATAATTATCTTAATGAAGATGATGCAAGAAATGGAACAATTTTTAGCACGAATTCTCCATATTTTTATAATGGCTTCCTTTCGGGTTTCTGAATATAAAGAGATCCAAATATTAGCAGATGTCATTTGAATAATAGAGTTCTCAAATTTAAATTCTTGGCATTTAGTTGTGCCTCTTCATTCTGTGTGTATATCATACATAAATATGTGATTTAACTACGTGAATACAGACTGATGTGCCAATTTCTAAATGGTGAATTTCAGGAACACTGTGTCTGAGCTACACTTTCTCAAAATGGAATTTGTAATATAAACTTTGCCATCTCTTTTCATATCTGCAGCACTAGACTGTGATATACCAAATCGAGGATTTTCCTGCTGCTAGGAAAATGGCAAGAGCCCTGACATCTCCACTTTTATTAGTTTTCTAATTTTATTTCCTGACCCAGAGCTTATTTGATAGAAAGTTGGGTTTCTCGTCCACTGATACAGGAAAAACTCTGTAAATACACAGAGCCATAATATAACCAAAACATTAAAGTAATTTGAATGAGGACAGAAATATACTTTTAAATGCTTCATGTTGTTAGGAGTAACTATCTTTGGAAGCTTTTACCAAAAGCTGTCGGGTAACACAAAGAGTAACTTTCCACTGCTAATTGTATTTGAATTTAGTTTCAGAACATTTCTAATCTGCTGAAAGCATGCTTCACTTCTTAAATAATTTAAAATTTTTGTTTATCATGTAAATATACTTAAGTATTACAAATATTTAAATACCAGTCACATAAAAGTAAAATTTCCCTTTGTAAAAATATCAGAAATGAATAAAAATTCCCTACATATATTCACTATGTTTATACTGATTATTTTTTTTTAAGTATATTAAAACTCAACTGCTTTTGAGTTTGCTTCTTTGTACCAAGACTGGGTTTCCGCACATAAATCAATTATTCATGAACTATATGTTAATAACACTGATGTCAGCTATTTAAATATGCATATATTTAAATATACAAATATATTTTATAATATATAATATTATACATATATATTATAAGACATACATATATAATACACACATATATGTATGTATTAGCATAGCTGGTATAAAATTCACCCTCATGCTAGTTTGACCATTGCACAAAATGGATTCTGAAGGAACACGTTTATTTCATGGCTAAGTACATGCTACAAATTGGTTAATTTTAATAATTTTAGTTCAATCATACCTTTATTTAAAAATCTTTAAAATTATTAGGTGAAGTGTAGAAATATATCAACACAATAAGATAATATTGGAAAAACAAAAACAAACAAAACCCGTCTGTGTCTGGATCCTAAATGGCCAGAAATCACATGGGCACCGTTCTTCCCTTTCTGAATTTCTCCCTCTCTCCTCATTTCAGATGCTCCAATCAATCACTTTTGTTACTGAAGAAAAAAATCCCACACCCATTTAGTCACTCTCCCTTTTAAGAGCTTTTTTGGGTGTAATTTCCTTTTCTTTCTTTACCCACCCCCCCCCCCCCACAGGTTTACTGTGACATAATTTACATATAATAACATTTCCTTTTTTAAGTGATCAGTTTGAGTCTTGACAATTGTACATTATCATATAACTACCACCTCGATTAAGATGTGAAACATTTCTTGCACCCCAAAATTTCCCTTGTGCGTTTGCCACTCAATTCCCTCTCCCAACCCCCATTTCCAGGCAGTCATTGATTTGATTTCTATACCTATAATTTTGCCTTTTCTAGAATTTCATATAAGTGGAATCACAGAGCGTTTAATCTTTCTTCTGGGTTCTTTATGTAGGATAATGCTTTTGAGATTCCTGCAAGTTCTTTTTTAATTAACTTATTTATTTTATTTATTTTTGGCCGTGTTGGGTCTTCGTTTCTGCGCGAGGGCTTTCTCTAGCTGCGGCGAGCGGGGGCCACTCTTCATCGCGGTGCGCGGGCCTCTCACCGTCGCGGCCTCTCCTGTTGCGGAGCACAGGCTCCAGACGCGCAGGCTCAGTAGTTGTGGCTCACGGGGCCCAGTTGCTCCGCGGCATGTGGGATCTTCCCAGACCAGGGCTCGAACCCGTGTCCCCTGCATTGGCAGGCAGATTCTCAACCACTGTGCCACCAGGGAAGCCCCCCTTGCAAGTTCTTTATGTACCAAACTTTGTTCCTTTTCATTACTGATTATTATTTAATAATATAAATATAACAAAAACTTATTATCATTCAGTAGTTAACAGATATTTATGTTTTGAGCTGCTAGTTATTATGAATAATAATGCTAGGGACTTTCAGGTACTCTTTCTGTAGACATGTGGTTCGTTTCTCTTGGGTAAATACCTAGGAATGGGATTGCTGGATGATATGGCAAGTATACGTTTAAGCCCTGAACTACCTTTTAGTGTGCCTGTATGACTTTGCCTTCCTATCAGCAATGTATGAGAATACCATTCCCTCCACATTCTCACCAGCACTTGGTACAGTAAATCTTTTGACTTTTACCAATTCTCGTGGGTATGCCACTGTGATTTAAAACTCTCTCTCTGATGAAGAGTGATGGTGAGCAGCATTCCAGGTGCGATTTGCCTTTCTATATCTTCTTTTGTGAAGTGTCGGTTCAAAATTCTTCCCATTTCTTAATTGGGTTGTTTGTCATTTTTTTGTTGAGTTACAAGTCTTGCTTACAAATTTTGGAAAAAAGTCTTTTCAGAGATATTATTGTAAATATTTCTTACTAGTCTATGACTCGCTTTTTCATTTTTTAAAACTGTGAATTACTGAAGAATAATAGTTTTAATTGTGGTAACGTCCTTTTAATTATCGCTTTGCTGTTCTGTGTGCTGTGTGGTGTGTGTGTGTGTGTGTGTGTGTGTATGTTCTATTCAAAGAAATCTTGCCCTACCCAATGTCCCAAAGATTTTCCACTATGTGTTCTTCTTAAAGTTTTATAGTTTTAATTGTTTGACCCTACAATCTATTTCAAGTTAATTCATATGTATGAGTAAGATAAACGTGAGGTTCATTATTTTGCATATAAATATCAATTTTCTATCTCTATTTATTGAAAGTCTATCTATTCCATACTGAATTAACTCGGCACCTTTAATGAGAGTCAACTGCCCTTATAAATCTTTTAAATATTTTTATATTTCTCAGAGCAGAAATATTGTCCTTCTGCTTTCAGTTTCTTGGTGTCTGCTTTTGTTTCCAGTGTCCTTCCTCCTATTTAATTTGTGTTGCGTTGGCTATTTTTTTTCTGATTTCTTATGATAAAAAATTAGATCTGTACTTTTTAATTAGTATCTTTAGTTAATTCATATCTAATATATTAATAATTTTGATGTGGTTGGATTTGGGTCTAATTTTTATTATTTGTTTTATATTTGTCTCCATTTTTGTTCTTTGTTTCTCCCTTCTTGCCTACTTTTTATTTGTATAAATTTTAATTTTTCTATTGGCTTTTAATTTATACTTCTCTGTGTTAATTTTGTATTGGTTGTTCTAAACATTACAGTATAAATTCCTAATTGTCATAGTGTATGTAGAATTAATGCACTGTCACTTCATATAAAATATGAATATAAATTAAATACATAAATCTTGGCCCCACGTAGGTCAACTTAATCCCCGTCCATCCGTGAGGCTCGGGTTTTTGCACGTATTGTATACATACATATCATAAATTCTCACAAGACAATGGTTATATTTTTGCTTTAAATACATGCATTGTAAAGAAATTAATAAGGAAAGAATAAAACAAAGATTTAAAGTAGGCTTTTATAAGAACCCAGATATTTACCATTTTAAGTAGTCTTCATTCTTTTCTGAGGATCAAATGTCACTAACTGTAGAATTCTTAATGTTTAAGAATTTGTTGGGATTTGTTGAACATCTTACATCTGTAAATATATATATATATATATATATATATATATATATATATATATGTTTCTTCAAATTTTAGAAAATTTCAACCACAATGTCTTTAAAGTATTTTTATGCCTTATTTTGCTGTATATCCAATCAATCAAACTTATGTTAGGCCATTTCATTCCATCTAAGAAATACCATAGGCTCTGTTCTTTTGGAGAGTTTTTTCTTTGTTCTTCAGCTTGGATAATTTCTATTGATCCATCCTCAAGTTTACTGAGTCTTTCCTTTGTTGTCTCCATTCTGACGTTAAGCCTATATATACAGTGATCTTTCTTAAAATCACTCTTCCATTTTTTAAATCTAGATTCATTTGGTCTCTTTTATGTATTTTCTAATCTTTCTGACCGTGTCATTAAGTGACACAATATTCTCTTTCCTGCCACTGATTACGGTTTAAGTGGCTACTTCAGATTCCTTTCTAGGAATTCCTAATCTAAGTCATTTTAGGGATGGTCTCACTGGCTCTCTTTTCTTTCGAGAATACGCTCCACATTCCTGCTCTCTTTAAATTGGGTAAGACTGCATTTTATAATGCAGATCATGCATGTTAAGCTGCGGAGACTGAAGGCTGCCCTTCTTATGAGGGGTTCGTTGTCTGTTTTGTTTCGTATTGTTTCGGTCACAAATCACAAATTCCGTCTTGGACAGCAACTCCAGTCCAGCTGTGATCTTTTGCCTTTACTAAATTCCTTTGAGTCCGGTCCACAAATACATGATTCAGGGGTCTCTTGGAGATATAAGCAGATGAAATCTGGGGATACCTTCTCTCTATATTTCCCTTCACAGATTCCTCCTTGTTTCTTTTTTTTTTTTTTTAACAGAAACTACAGTTTCCCTGACTCAGAATTCTGGCTCCCCAGGCCAGAAAACCTGTAACTCTTTTCCCACAAGGGGTTCTGTCTACTCCTAGGCTAGAAAGAGTGAAAACAAATACAACTTCCCCTTTCTTAACATGGAGTACTCAGAATTTGCCCTATTCCCTGCATCTTCCAGTAGCTGCTCTGAGCTAATATGTCTAGACCGTACAGTTGTTAACCTGTAAAGGGGTCCAGTTGGTGCCTACTCAGCCATTACCAGAATCTCCAAATTCATCACTTTTTTTTAAAAGTACTGAATATTAAGTCAAATATGACCAAGCTTTGTCCAAGCATCCCACCAGACATCCAGTGCTCCAGGACACTTCCGCCTTCAGGACGAAAATGTCTTCCCCATTCATACTGTTGTGCTTTTCATCCAGTCACTCTCTGGAATGTTCATTCTACTCCCATGTCTTGCATCATTGGCTGTTTATATACTCTACCTTATTCTTGAAATTTCCATGAAAAAGAATATTAGCCCTTTTCCAGACTCACCCTAAATAAGCACAAAAATCCCTTGTAACTCCTTTAGCTCATGGTCTAATAATGTGCCCCTTTGCCTTAACTTGGATATGGTTTTATTAAATTATTTAATTCAATGTATGTGCTTAAAAGTTATTTTGGGGTAATCCAGTACCAACTTTGTCACTTGAATCGTTGAGCTTTGGTTTTGTCATATTAAAAAGAGAGACTTAGACGGGTAGCCCCCGCTCGCCACAACTAGAGAAAGCCTGTGCACAGCAACGAAGACCCAATGCAGCCAGAAATTAATTAATTAATTATTTAATTAATTATTTATTTTAAAAAGAGAGAGATTTGGATTTGAGGATCTCTGCGTTACTTGGTTACGTCTTCATTTTAATTTCAAACTCTACCATAACTAAGAATAAAGTATTTTCTCTGCCTGTCAAAAGTAGTCTTGTATGATTACTAAAAGGGCTGCTTTTCCATTGCTCTACATATTCCAAAAATTAATTATTAATCATAACATTAGACACCTGCACCAGCGATCTCTCACCTCATTCACACATGGGGAACGAGCTCCTTCTTGACTGAAGACCTTGCTCTACACGGGCTGTTTATCAATTTCTCTAGAGTGACACTAAACCAAGTGGCAGCACATGGTAATGTAAATCACAGTCTAATTTAGTTGTCACTGTGTTGTGACACTTAGTTAAAAATGCTTTTTAATTGTGACTATAAATTATACATGAACAATTCTTAGTGACAGTCTTAAGACTACGTCAGATTATTTCACCCAAGGGGAATAGCAAGCATCATCAACATGAAGCAAGTGTATGTCAGAAACTTTTTACACAGCAATTTGGGGAAAGGTAATGATGATGATGCGTTCTGGCTTAGTGTCAGCCCCAAACTCTTTGGGCAGAAAGGGAGAGGGTGAGGGAGAGCGATCTTTGGAAATGTCCGGGCTATGGACTGTGGATCACAAACACAGCCTTTCTCTTGGCTCTCCTCCAAAATGGCCCTGAAAACCAGGACTGATTTCTGTTTTGCAGTTTAGCAGTCTTCAGAGATGAGCCATTTAATCTGACTAGGGTATTTTAGTCTTAGAGAAAAAGTAAGTGGCCTTAGGAAGAAAAGTGATTTTTCTAAGTAGCTATTTGAAAGCATGCCTTCTTAGATATTTCAAAATCTGTATTTCCTCAGTTTTAAAGTACCGGGAATCAAATAAGTGGATCCCAACTGGACATGGCATGGCTAATATTCTGTAGTATCACATAAATGAGAAACAAAATGTATATAGGAGCCCAGATATTTTACATGCTATTTTCTATATCTAAGTAAAATATAAATGGCATTTTTTACATTGACCTAATTTTACTCTGATCTTCCTTTTCTGGAAACACAACCATATATTCTCTTAAATATGAATGTGCTTCATTAACACTACATGAATGACGCTATACATTTTACTGAAAAAAGACAGACACGTTTGAAGCTGAGCTTCACAATCATTATGCCTCAGTTTCCTCTCCTCTAAAAGTGGAATAATGTCCCGCTCACATAATTGTTTCGAGGCTCTAATGGGTCAGCTTTCTCAAGTGCATTGTACGTTCGCTAGCATGTTATAATACTCAATGTGTTAGTACCCCTTCAGCTGAAATTCCTGTCCTCCATGGATGTGGATAAATTCTAGAAGCGGTGGGCGCGCTCCCCATACTTCGGGTAGTTTTCAGATGTCCTGAGCTCTTTCACAGACCCCCTAGGCAAAAGAACCCTGATGTGAGACACCACAACCCCCTTCCTAGGTAAAACTCTGAAATTCAGGAAAAAATTAAGGTATAAACAGGCAGAAAAAAAGATGAAAAAAAGGAGTATTCTCTCACCTTTTCTAATATTAAGCAAATAGAAGTACAATCACAGGCCAGCTGGAGAACACACAGTATCGCCTGTAAAATCTAGGAAAATGAGAAGAACTTGGGGATGGCCTGGATGCTTAAGGAAGACAGAAATCACAAGCTCGGCTGGATCTTCCAATGAGGAACAGGGCAAGTGTAAGGACACCAGCAGAGAGCAGGAGCAAGGCACACGAGCAGACACACGCGGATTGGCTGACCAAGCCTGTATCTACACACACTTATCGAACATCTACTGCGTTAGGCAGGCTCATAGACTCCTCAGGGACAAAGATGAACGAAGCTCAGCCCTTGTTTCAGATGAGCTCACGGAGGGGCCCTTCTCCAGGGAGAGCCACGCATTATATTCAGCCAGAGTGGCTCGCGGTGGTAAACACCATTGGTATGCAGGATGATCCTCCACCATCCAACATCTGAAGCTATATTGACAAATACTAAGTACGGTCCCCCTTTTATTTAGGTTGCTATATTTTCTGCATGGCTGATTGTTTTTACTTTATAGTAAAACATCCCGCTGGTGATTTGTGACAATGTTTGCAGGATGATGAATTTGTACCAACCCTCAGCGCAGTTTCCAGTTAGAGATTTATCTAAGAGATTTTGTTGGGTTAAGCAAAAATAGATGTAAAAATCATGATCGTTTACATCACCAAGATCTCTAACAATAGAAATATATAAATGTTTGGTTTTCTTCTTATGTCAATAATCTATCTCCCCAGAAATCTTATGACTCCTGTGTGTTGGGAAACTCTTCTAGGGTGGAAATTTGTTGTTGAAGCCAGTGTTTCCAAACGTTGACTAGTAGTGACAACTGTCTGAAGTCAGGTCCTAATGACTTTGAGAATCTACTTAGGCACACCGATGTACGCCATAGCGTGGCAAAGAAATGGTCAAATTCCCAGGACCTGGCTGTCTGGAAAGATGCAGTCTTAACCACATAGTCTATCACTAAACATCCATTCTTGTTGAGGTGGTCAGAAAAAATGCAAATGTGTATGTTTGCCATCTCCACGTTATAGGGTCTGTAAATTTATCCACGTATGGATATTCAACAAATATTAACAGATAGTACTGTAAGTAAAATTTCCCGATTTTTAGAGTTAAATGGTAATATTTTAATGTGCCTCATAAAGCATGGTAGTTGAAGAGAAAACACTTTTGTTTCTGTCAGAGCACTGTTACGGTCTGTTTGGGAGGAAATATCTCAACATCAGTCAACCTCAATTTCTCTAGCTATAAAATCGGGATAATAATCCCTACCTCATTTATTTATTGTGTTCATTCGTTGAACAAATGCTTCATATAACTATCATGTATTGCCTAGGTTTCTGGAAATTCAGGAATGTAAAGGACAGACAAGACCCTTCATGGGACATACAGTCCAGCGGGGGTTATAAGGATGAAAGTTGTAACTAATGGAGAATGCTTAGTGTGTAGAAAGCTTTCAGTAGAAGTTACTTTGGGGGACTTCCCTGGTGGCCCGGTGGTAAAGAATCCGCCTTCCAATGCAGGGCACGTGGGTTCGATCCCTGGTCAGGGAACTAAGATCCCACATGCCGCGGGGCAACTACACGTGCACGGGGCAACTAAACCCGTGCGCCCCTCACGTGCCTCAACTACTGAGCTCACGTGCCTCAGTGAGAGAGCCCATGTGCTGCAAACTACAGAGCCACGTGCCCTGGAGCCCGTGCGCCACAACTAGAGAGACAACCCACCCGCCATAGCGAAAGATCCCGCCTGCCTAAACGAAGATCCCACATGCTGCAACTAAGACCCAACACAGCCAAAAAATAAGAAATAAATAAAATAAATAAATATTTTTAAAACAAGTTACTTTGTAATTACCGTTTACTGATATTGTTATTACTATCATTACGAAGAGGAAAAGGATGAGAGAAAAGCATGATAACCTGAGTCACACTGTTTGTTAGAAGAATTCTGGTGCTCACATGGAAGGGGTAATTACTTCTTTCCATTTCTCTTTTAATGATAACTCCTCTGCTTCTCTCGAAAGAAAACTGTCCTACAAATAAATGTGTCACTGCTTAGAATAATTTCAAGATGCCATTTTGAGAAGCTATCACTGAGACTTTCCTATGCTTGGTCCATCTTTCTTCTTCCTTTATATCTGGAGGACACTACCACACATGGCAGGGTTGCAAGATTTAGCAAGTAAGAATATAGGATGCCCGGTTAAATTTCAGAAAAACAACAAATGCTTTTTCGTGTGTCCCAAACATTGCACTGTAACATAATTACACTAAAAGAAAATATGCATTGCTTATCTGAAATTCAAATTTAACCCGGCAACCCTAACCTATAGATAATCCAAAGGTACTCTCAGGAAAATTCTCTGACCTGTTCATTGAACATTTCTAAGATTTGCCCAATGTCAAAAATGTTAACTACAGCACCAAATGGACACAGCTGACCTAGTTGTACTTCCGAACTGACAGATGAAATCCTTTGAACTATGTCCCAATATGACATTGACATGTGTCACTGGAACTGTTTTGAATGACACTAACATAGAAACAAGGATTCCTTCAGCCTTATTCCCTTTCCTTTCTGCTTGTTTTTCCAAACAAACATGCAGAAATTAATACAACCGCGCGAAAACAAAAATGCTTGATCAAGTCTATCCCTTCCTCAAGATTCTTCAAGGCTGAGTAACAGGTGTGAGAGTCAAACATGGCAAAGAGCCTGAAGAGCCCAGACTCTGACAGCACGAGCTCCATTCCCCCTCCCCCCAGGGTGGCCTCCTTGGCTACCTCTGTATACGAGGCGCCTCCAGGGGTCAGAATGGAGCTCTTTCACATTCCGGGGCTAGAGGAAACCTTCTGTGGTAGCTCCAGGGCACCTTCACTCTCCAAAGCAGGCAAAGTAAATTAGGTCAGAGGCATCATAAATATTTGACTAAAATATTCCTACAACATGGGGGTTGAGGGTGGAGTGCTTTGCTTTAAAGCCATAAAATGGCTTTTTGCTGACAGTTGACAACACAGGATAAAATAAATGTCAGGTAGGGGAAGGGCTTCAGGAACAGCAGGTGCTGTCTGCAAGAACGTGAATTTTATAGTAACGACCCAGAGTGTGAATTTTATAGCAACGATGACAACATCAAGTTACTCAGCAGCAAAGAGAGCAGGATAGGAAGGGGTGGGGCTAGTAGCAAAAATAACGAAATCTGTGTGTAATCATCTTTAATCAATTATATTAGTAGTGACTGGGCATCATTTGTGTCCTCAAACCTTACTCTTTCTCTAGACTCAGGGATTACCTAGTTTAACAGAGAGACTGACTATATATTATTTTCGTTCAGTGTATAAGTTCTTATGACAAAAGGTGTTATATTCATAAGTAATAATAAGAATCTTAAAAGTACTTGTTAGAAGTAACTACTAAGGACAAAGAACAATCGTAATGCTTATTACCATAAAATAACTTGAAGGTCTTTAGAATTTTAATACTGCCATCAGGTTATCCTATGGCAATTTTTCCCTGTGGTTATTTTCGTTCATCAATCATTACAACTCATATCTTCCTAGAAGAGAGTTAGCATGCAACTTTATTTCTATAATACAGACAGGAAAATGGAAATGTGGAGTGTATAAGTCATTTGCCCGAAGCTTTAGGAACTAAAATGTATAAAAACCACATTGTTCATTTTCATAATGTCAACTGATTTGAATATCACAAATATTAGTCTTCAGGATTGAGAAAAGAAAGAAAATAACATTTTGATTTTCCTCTAGAGCTGGCATATTTAAAGGGAAGAGAATTAGAACAATTAAAGGCATGGTCTTGTGAAAACCACTTGACTTTATAGGTTCTGAAAATTATGATACATAGATAAAGGCTGGAAAAATATGCCCAAGCTACTAAGAGTGATTTGCCTCTAGGTAAGAACAGGGATTCAGAGCTGGACAGGGGGAAGATAAACACAGAGGCTTTAACTCTTGCTTTAGAATAGTTCTGCCTTGGTACGATTTTAAAAGTAACAATCATACATTTCTTTTGAATTAATTTTAAATGAAGCAAAGTCTTTCCCCTGGACTTTCCCCTGGCATTAACAGTTGGGTGCTATATGCTAGCTGTCAAAATATTGGAAAGCGTTTAGTGCGTTTATTCTTCTGTATTGCCAAGTGTGGTAGAATGTTTGCAAAACATACCGTACGTGAGTTAACAGAAAATGACTTGACTTTTACATCACCCCTGTTCACTGCAACTGCTTTGCTACAAACATTCACCATGATAACTTACTTGAAATCATTATTGGCAACACAAGTGGGATTTTTTTTCCACTTGTTAATGTGTCAACATCATATCGATACCAGAAGCAAGTGTGTCATTTTTAAAAATTCATTGTGATTCATTTTTTCTCACCAATTTAGACAACCAAATATAATGACAGCCAAACCTAAATCATTATAATAAGGCAATATCAGAATACTGTGATTCTGTATGATGGGCATCCAGACATAGTAATTTAGTAATTTAATCCTCCAAAAAATAAATTTCATTCAATGGGATGATTTTCTTACACATTCAGTTTAGATTGATTAGATATATATCATTATCTGCATGAAAGTCCATAACCTTCCAGGTTTTCTGCTAGTCTTCTGAATTTGTATAGCAACCATAAACATACAATTTCCTGGAAAATAATGACACAAATCCAAAGATGGAAAATTGATTATTCTACAACTAGGTCAGTAAGAGACCAGAGCAATGCTTACCACAGCCTGTCAGGCAAGATACCTTTTATTTAGTTTTAAATTAACTTCATGCTCCTAAATATTTTCCTGGCCTCAAATTAATTTACTGCACACAGAAAATGTCACTAGTTTTTTAACTATAAGAAAAAATCATGCTTCCTATGATGTAAAAAAAAGTCTATTTTTTTCACCATGTTCCTTAGGTTGCTTTTTAACTGAGTAGTCAATTGACATCTATTAAAATTTAACACCCGCTAAATTCTAAAGACCCCATTAGGTTAGCGGTGTGCTCTCTCCTCTCTCTCTCTTTCCCTCTCTCTTTTTTTTTTTCTCTCTCTCTTTCAGATCACATGAAGGGCTTTGAAGTACGGATCAAGAAGAAATCTCTTTGTTTTATACTTCAGATTGCACATTTATTTCCTGGCAAAGAACTACATAATAAATCACAGAATTTGTTTGGTCTAAAGAATAAAGCCCTGGAATATTTTAGCTCAGATGAGCTCCTAGCCAAAGGAATAAAAAAATTATCTCTGGTCATTTTCATAGACGTGCATGCACTTCTTTGGTAGGGATTCAGTTCCTACTCAGAAATGTTGTGTGTTTTTGTGAGGGCCGGGCAGCCATGTTTTCCTCTTTCAAAGGAAGGGCTGGATCTCTTCAGGACCTTATGTGAATCATCTTTTCTCAGCTTCATTTAGATTTGGTTGGGGCTGATTGGATTAGGCCAACACTCTCACATCGTCTTGACTCACCGGAGTCCTCATTGACAAACCCAAGGAGGGGACCACCAACCCGACCAGCTTTTGAAAGCTCAGATGTTTGCCAGGCTCTCAAGAAAGAGACAAAGGGGAGTCTGTTTCTTCCTCTGGATTAGGTTGTGTGAGGATACGACCATTAAGACTGCTGCAACCATTTTATGACGACAAGGGGTCCCCTACAACTACGCAGAGAGACAGAGAACACCCCAGCTTTTAGAGTAAGAGCCAGGGGATCAAACCTCGCCTGAAGCTATGACTGTCACTGGACATCAAACTTACGTAATTCAATAATTCCCCATCACGCTATTTTTTCTTACACTTTTTTTAACTTTGAAGTTTACTTTGAGCATAAGCAAAGATTTCTAAAGAAACATCTTATTATAATCATAAAAGCACACAGGAAAAACACTGATATAGTCTCACTGAGGTTAAGGTTCAAAGAACATAATGATGAGAAATTCATCACAATACAGTTACCAGACACAAAAAAATCTGCAATAAGTACTGACCTGACGAACAAACATGCATTAATTCAGAAAGTAGGCTAGTTAATGAAAATAAATTTCAACTTGCAATCCTATAAAGAACTCTTTATTAGTAAGTGTATGTTCTCAGAAATTCATATTCATTCACCAACCTACCCCCTCCCACAGGTATAGTCACAATCTTATTTGTGACTGAGTAAAAGGTAATCACCAAGGGGGGAAAGCAGGGGGATGGGAGGGTGGGATGAACTGGGAGATTGGGATTGACATATATACGCTAATATGTATAAAATAGATAACTAATAAGAACCTGCTGTATAAAAAAATAAAGAAAATAAAATTCAAAAATTCAAAAAACAAAGTAATCATAAAAAATTATGCCTTTCTTGTTTGACAATGAGTAAAATTTCTAGTAAGAGGGAGAACAAGTAACTTTGGATAAAGAATTACATGTTATGGGACATATAAAAAATTTAAAAAAATTTTTTTAATTAAAGAAAATGAAAGAATTATATGTTATTCTCTTTTCAAAGGTCCTCTGTTGCAAGAAAAGAAGAAATTACGTACAGTTCAGGATATACTAACATCACCAGAGGACCATTTCTAGGCAAGCGGTATTTGAAATAACTTTACCAAAGGTCTGTTAAGAATCGCATTGACAGGCATCCACAGCTCCTGCCCCAGTAACTCATGTGTCCCCCCTGTGTCCCTTCTTTTACAATCATCTTAACTACCTTAATCATCTTAATTATCATAACTTGACTTTCTCCCTAAGGTTTCCACGAAAGCCTCTGCAAATGAAATCCAATAACCTCATGCTCTCCAAAGAGTTCTCCCTTTTTAATCCAGCCATCCCTCTGCTGCCAAAGTGATCTTTCCAATTCAGACCACGTCTCTTCACCACAGAAAATCTGTAATGACGCCCCCTTGCCATACGGCATCAACCTAAAATCTTTGTCTTTCACGGTCTCATGGACCTACTTGTCCAGTTCCATCTCTGCCAATCCTTACCTTGAATTGTCCGTGTCGGCCGTGCTGAACTCCTCAGAGCCCCTCCACACACCAGGCTCACACACTTCTGTGGCTTTTCCGTCTGCCTGGATCATTATTCTCCCCCCACCACCCCCACTCCATCCCCTACCTTTCACTGAGAATAGTCCACCTGACAAATTTTGATTCATCTCTCAACACGCACGCTGATGATACTGATATGTCTCTTATGTAGCCCACCTCCCTTGACAAGCCGGTTTTAAATGTTCTTTCTTTGTGTACACCTCAATTTTCTATTGATTGTTTTCTTGTTTCTCTAGAAACAAGATTATGAAGTTCATCAAGGAGAAACATTCAGTCCTTTATCTGTGAATTCTTGACGTCTAGAACTATGCCTAAAATATAGTCTTAACTGAAGCTGGATATTCTCTGATATTCTCACATCCCTCATGACTTTCCTGTCACTTACAATGCACAGAAGAGGATCACAGCATCTGTGTTCTCCTACATTGTTTCTAGGACATTCCACACAACTCTACTACTGTAGCCTCCCTTCTTTTAGCCCGCTGATATATTCTAACAATCCTTGTGATGGACCATCATGGACCTTGTGATGGATTAATGGACCATCTACTTATCCCATCACATTCGCGGACAACTTGGACTCTGCCTTCTTCACCAAAAAAACTTCTGCTCCAGTCCTTCTAGACCCCAGAAACTGCATAAAGATGACCCGCCACGTAGCCTAAACCTTGGTGTCCGTATCACTCCACATTATAAATGTGATATATTTCCAAAATATAAAGATGCTCAAATACCTATGCATTACTATAAGAAACCAGCTGTCTTCCATCATTTATAATTTTTTTCTAACTAACACAGATGACTGCAACTGTTCTTTGTTGTCTGCAAACCCTGTTTGATGTGTATCCTTACATGCACTTATTTTATATAATCAATACAGATTTGAAAAAATTATACATTTCCCCAGTCCTTTATCTATAATTAGTTTTACCTGATGCCGTATTGCAAATGAAAAGGTGAATTACCTAGTTTCTCATTATTCTGTCAAACTTCATTGATTGTTTTGATGTAATGGTAGCACAGATAGCAAAGTATAATTTACTGTGACCTGGAATTGTTAGAAAATGTTTTTGTTTGAACTTGTCTTTTTAAAAATCTTTTGTTCACTACAAATTGAAATATTCAGTTTATTATTTGTTTTGATTTTTTAAAATTTTCTTATTTTCCACCTTAATATGTCTAAATAACAATTTTATGGTGGTAATTAAAGAAAATCATGCAGGCTTTCTGTAGTTTGACAACTTTATGTGCTTAAAAAAGAGATAGTTGAATAAAAGGATATTCCTTTTGGTTCTAAGAGTCTATTATTCAACTTGTTCACATTTCTGTGTTATTGTCAATCTATTATAATAAGTTCATTTCCACAGAAGTGATCCTGAAATCTACAAATATGTCACCAGCATTCCAAAAATTTACGAAGGACTACTCAGAAGCACATAAGGCAATATCAAAGTCATCAATACAAGTGTAAAGGTATCTACAATTTTCATCTGGGCAACAAATGAAACAAGAAAACTCCCTGAAAAATATCCATGAGACACCTAGCTCCGTTAAAATTTGCAACCGAAGAATGGTCCCCAAAATGAATATGTGTAAACATAAATATCAAGATTAATTCTGTAGAAAAAAAATGTCCTACTTTTAAGTATTTCTTTGTAAGACATACATGTCAACAAAGTGTGATGGGAAACTAAAGGGGCTAGTGAAGGCACATGACATGATGCTCACATAAGAAAACAAGGAAAAAGAGAACTCAAGGAAGTAAGGTGAGTGACCATAGCAGAGATGGTGATAAAGGTCAGATCTGCATTCCCAATCTTTAGTTAGGACACCCCATGGTGGGCCACACAGTCATGGACAGAGGACCTCAAATCTATATTTTATTTTTAAACTAAATAACACATTCTTCCACAGATAAATTCTTCTATTTATAAACGTATGGAGTGCCTTTTATCATTAACAAATTGTTTTCCTAATTACCACAGATGACTGCAAAGGTTCTTTGTTGTCTGCAACTCTATATATAAGTTATATTTTCAATTCAAAAAATTTATCTGCACCACTTACGCACTGCCTAAACTTGATCATGCCACTTAACTTCTCAGCTTCTCAGTTTCCTCTTCTCTAAAATGAGAACAAGAGCAATCTCTAATATTATCTACTACATCAGATTGTTTTTGAAGATCAAATGAAATAGTGCATGTGAAGAACTTAAAATAATGCTTGCAACATAGTAATAAACACTAGCTTTTGATCTTTCTTCCTATTAAAGAATTTTGAGTGAGGGAGTGAAATCTTTCTATGCTCCAGGAAGAATATTTTGGCCATAGGCTATAAGAAGGCTTAGTGAAATGAAATAAAAAGAACAAAATGAAGTTGGTAACTAAGGAGATTACTTTTGGCTTCACAGAGAAGGTTTCAGTTGAGAGGTAAGGAGAAATTCAACTGTCAAAGAAACAACTACAGATAAAACCAACTGCGACTTCTTAAGGGAGAAAATAGTTTCTGGAATATGTAACCATTTCAAATGATACTGATTTTAAATGAAAATGGATTCACAAATGGTTGGACATTTCTGTGAGAGACTGAACATTGATGGCTATTAAGAAAAGCACACATAACACACTAACAACAAAATATCTGAAAAATATAGAGAAAACAATCTAATTTACAATAATATCAAAAGCAATACAATATTTAGGAATAAGTTTAACCAAGGATGGGAAAGATCTGTAAAATGAAAAGTACAAGACTTTGATGAAAGAAACTGAAGAAGATACAAACAAATGGAGAGATATTCTGTGTTCATGGATCAGAAGAATTAATATTGTTAAAATTTTCCATACTACTCAAAGTCATTTATAAATTCAGTGCAATCTCTATCAAGATTCCAATGGCATTTTTCACAAAAATAGAAAAAAAAAATCCTAAAATTTGTGTAGAAATACAAAAGACCCCAAGTAGCCAAAGCAATCCTGAGAAAGAACAAGGGCTGAAGGGATCACACTTCCTGAATTCAAACTACACTGCAAAGATATAGTAATAAAAACAGTATGGTACTGGCATAGAAATAGACACACAGACCAATGGAGCAGAACTGAGAGCCCAGAAACAAACCCCCACATATAAGGTTAAACTAATATCTGAGAAGGGAGCCATAAATACTCAATGGGAAAGGACAGTCTTCAATAAATGGTGTTGGGAAAACTGGGTAACCACATGCACAAGGCAGAAATTGGGCTCCCATCTCACACTATTCACAAATTAACACAAGATGACTTAAAGACTAAACATAAGACCTGAAGCTTAAGACCCCCTAGAAAAGACCATAGAGAAAACACTCCTTGACATTAGTCTTGGCAACAATTTTTTGTATATGCCAACAGAAGCACAAGCAACAAAAGCAAAAACAAATGGGACTTAATCAAAATGAAAAGCTTCTGCACAGCAAAAGAAGCAATTGACAGAATAAAAATGCAACCTGCTGCTGAAGGGAAGAAAATATTTGCAAACCAAGTATCCAGTGAGGGGATAGTATCATATATATACATATATATATAAAGAACTATAACAACTCAATAACCAAAAAATCAACAATTCAATTTAAAAATAGGCAGAGGAACTGAATAGATATTTTTCCAAAGAGGACATAGAGATGGCCAACAGGTACATGAAAAGATGCTCCACATCCCTAATCATCAGGGAAACGCAAATCAAAACCACAATGAGATGCCACCTCACTCCTGTTTGAATGGCTATCATCCCTAAGACAAGAAAGAACGTGTTGGCAAGGATGTGGAGGAAAGAAACTCTTGTGCACTGTTGGTGGGAATGTAAATTGATAATGGAATATTATTCAGCCATGAGAAACAAGGAAGGACAACCTACCATTTGCAATGACACTGGATGGACCTTGCAGGTATTATACTGAGACAAGTCAAACAAAGGAAGACAGATACCGTATGTGACCCATTTATATGTGGAACCTAAAAATAAGCCAAACTCATAAAACAGAGTAGAAAGGTGTTTCCAGGGGCTGGGGGGAGGTGGGTCAACTAGGGAGATGTTGGACAAAGGTACAAACTTCCAGTTTGAAAATGAATAATTCTGGAGATCTAATGCACAGCATAGCGATTTTAGCCCACACTACTATATTATCCACTTTAAAATTGCTAAGAAACTTGAGAATAATTGTTTTTAATCCCACAGAAGAAATGATAATTGTGGGACACCATGGAGGTGTTAGCTAACACTATGGTGGTGATCATATTGCAATATATAAATGTATCAAATCAACAAATTGTACGCCTTAAACTTACACAATGTTATATGTCAATTATTTCTCAGAAAAAGAAAAGAAAAGCACATATATATTGACAAGTATCTGTTAAACCCTCAAATAAACCTGCCACCATCCTTTATTTTAGGAAAACAAACTTAGGTTAAAGTGGTAAGAATGTACCACCAATAACTAGAAGAAGAGATTTTAAGGTACTCACTACCTTCTGGGACAGGCAAGTCACTGAAATAAATGAATCAGGTGAGCGGGCCACAAGGAATATTGGGCACGTCCCCTCAAAAGAACTTAAATGTATTTTACACTGGATCTTAGCCGAAAGGCCGAGAAGTGATGAACTGAAATGTATTTTAAAAATTTATCAAAGTACAAGACAGTTTAGAAGGAGGACACATCTAGGGTGAAACTCAACCTGTGGGACTGACAGTCAGCATTCTAGGACTGATTCCAAAACTAATGCTTTTGCAAATTGGTAAATTACGTTGCCAATTTACTCTCAGGACTAATGACGCAGTCCATTCCTTGAAACTCCTTCTACAGCAGACCTACTACCTGAAACATAGTTTTATTTCCTGTAGTCTCTCCCATCCACATATTCGTCCTAGTTTGAGTAAAAGTGAGTGGAAGGTCAGGTTAAGTACACTAAAAATAATAATCAAAACAGCAGGATGTGAGGAAGTGGCAAAGAGAGACAACTGTGGTGAAATTTCCATAGTCATTGTATTTGAATCTATGAAAATAACATTAAATTTGTTTATTGAGGCTCAGCAAAAATTCCAAGGAGATAGATATTTAACATATTCCAGTAAAAGAGATAAAGAAAAGTCAAATGAAAAAAAAAGAAAAAAAGCCAACAGATGGTATCAAGAGAACAAGAGGGTAAAATAAAAGAGATCAGGGAAAGTAATTCTCAAAGGTCAGATTTATAGTTAGGAATTTGTTACCCAGAGAAAGAAAGCAATTACAGAAAGCATCTGCATGTATTAGTTCCTGCTCCACATATGGACCTAGTGAATGTGATTATCTATAATACTAAAGGAACACACTTTATTTTTATATTTTTGCCTTAATTTAGTGCAGCTACTCACTTCTAGTATGAAACCATGAAGCTTTTTGCATCAGACAAGGAGAAACTGGAACAAAACAGACCACTAATAAGTATGGCAACATGAAGCTAACTTTCTTGACCTCTTTAGCAAGAGAGAAGCCAGGAAAGAGAGGCATTGTTCATACAGGAAAAGTGTTTTACTAACTTCCTTAAGCATCTATCTAACATATATACATCTCAACCTACCAGCTCATTGAACATCTTCCACAGGGTTTGGACCTTCCTCCTAGATGCACAAAAGGCTCTCATTTGATGGATGCCCAAGGGGAGGGGGATGGTCAGGAAGGAAATGCACAGAGAATCGTACTCCCCACCAAGGAATAAGAGGGGAGAAGGAGTCAGAGTCCTGGGAGGGGTCATGAGAACTGATCTCTCGCAAATTCACTTTGCTGTGTGTGTTGTGTGTGTGTTGTGTACGTGTGTGTGTGTAGATACACTTTTAACCTACATTTAAGAGCATTTCCTATATTTCATTTTTATTAGTTCTTCTACCTGATTTTGAGGACTTGTCAGCGTCTGGGACCACTGTGCCGTCCCTCTGCTGTTTTCAGTCTCCCCTAACAAAAACACGTTCATTCCTGAATCTCTGGTTTCATTCCTCTGTCTAGAAGGCTCTTTCTTATTGTCACCTCGTCGAATGCAACAGTCTTTGGTGCACAACCTTCAGGTTAGTATTTTCACCCATTTGGCTCTAATCAATGCAATCCCCATTGATCTCTGTTTCTTTTGATAAGAGTTTAGTGTGTAAACTACAAAGGTATCTAAGAACCTACTGCCTTGTGTTATTTGTAACTGCAGTTTGTTAAGTAACTTCCTAAATCAATTGTAAACTCTTCACATACAGAAGTTAGAGAGCGTGCCTTTGTATTTGTTAACCTAACGTAAGGAAAAGCACTCAATCTGTGAAATTTTATGGCTGTAACTCATTAAATTCCTTGACCTTGTTATTAAAAAGGAGTGTTATCAATTTGCAAATGAGGAACGGGTACCTCTCATCCACATACACAATAACACGTGTTTCCTTTTTTTTTTTTTCTTAACATGTTCAGATTATTTAACACATGAAATTTCTCATTTCAAATTGTCTGTGTGAAAGCTCCGGGATAAGAAACTATTTTTCTTCCGTTTATAATTATTGTCTAGGTAAGTAATTTATAGATGGCGTTAATGAGATGAGTGCATTTTATTCTCTCTCCTGATGGAGGAAAACTGTAAAGTAATGTCGATTGTTTACAACTGTTAACAACTCCAAAGCCATTGGACAGTCCTTACATGCTCAGTCTGAGTCATTTTATACACAACAGAACTAGTCTGGCTTGTTCATGTTATGTACTTCAGATGAAAAAAAAAGTAAGAGCTTTTTTTTTTTTTGACCTCTAAATATGGTTTATTATTATTTTGTTATTTTAACATCTTTATTGGAGTATAATTGCTTTACAATGGTGTGTTAGTTTCTGCTGTAAAACAAAGTGAATCAGCTATACGTATACATATATCCCCATATCCCCTCCCTCTTGGTCTCCCTCCCACCCTCCCTATCCCACCCCCTAGGTGGTCACAAAGCACCGAGCTGATCTCCCTGTGCTATGCAGCTGCTTCCCACTAGCTATCTATTTTACATTTGGTAGTGTATATATGTCCATGCCACTCTCTCACTTCGTCCCAGCTTACCCTTCCCCCTCCCCATGTCCTCAAGTCCATTCTCTACATCTGCGTCTTTATTCCTCCCCTGTCCCTAGGTTCTTCAGAACCATTTTTTTTTTTTTTTTTAGATTCCATATATATGTGTTAGCATACGGTATTTGTTTTTCTCTTTCTGACTTACTTCATTCGGTATGACAGACTCTAGGTCCATCCGCCTCACTACAAATAACTCAATTTCATTTCTTTTTATGGCTGAGTAATATTCCATTGTATATATGTGCCACATCTTCTTTAAGGAACAAGAGCTTTAATTTTCAGCTTAGTACAGGGCACATTTGACAACCTGGTCCATAGGAACTTAAAAGTATATTGTAATAATGCTGTTAAGTTTGACAAAGGCACTTTGAGTTATTGTTAGTTTTTCTTTTATTAGGTAACAGATGTGACTATTATTTTCTCCCTGGGAGAAAAAAACATGACTGTCGTTTTCTCTCTACATTTTATTAGTTATTTCTTACGCTAACCCTTTATTTCTCTTTATTTGGGTTCTGGATAACCTGTTCTGTAGAGACTGACCTCTCATTTCTGCTTTGCCCTTTCCAATTCTACTTTCATCGGAATCTCTTCCCACTCTGTATTTTGTCATCCTCCTCGTCTTGTTATTTTGTGCCTGCTTCAGCGTCGTTCTGAATTTGCACACACAATAGTTCTCACTGTTCCATTTAGTTGGCTCACCTACCCTTTAGGTGACTTATTCTCAGGTCTCTTGCATTAGTTAACATCCTTCCTCCCAAGCATTCCTTAACACGTAAGGATACAGTGGGGAGCAAAATAAGGAACATGAACATCTGATTCAGAAGGTGTGAAGAGAGGCGTGTGATAATTCTCAGGCTTCAAACACCTAGTGCATCACTGTTTCAGGGAACAACAAACAAAAACTATGCTTTAGGGTACGTTACTGGCTGTCCTCAGACCAACTTAGAGGAGGCATCTGATTATTGGTACAAAGTAACCCTGTGTTAGTACAGTAACAAACTGGTTAACACAGAGGCCAGAGACAGCAGACTGAACAATAAAGGTTCACAGTCAGAAACACAAAGTCCAAAGACCCAAGATAATCAAGGGAAATATCAATGAGAAGATGTTTCCACCCTTAGATCAAAACTAAATGAAGCATCCAAGCCTTTCTCTTGTATAATTTTTGCCCTAGATGTATGGCATCCAACCTTTGAGGATGGCTTTGGAAAGTGACACTGATTCATTTCTACAAGAGCAAGTTCTACACAAATGCCAACCCCCCGAAAGGAACAGAAAGAAGTAACCTTTGCTAAGTATCACTATGGGATTAATAAGAAATAGGATACACTAATATTTCTTCAGGATGAAATAACACTTGCCACAAACAAAACACTTGACAAAACATTTGTCTGAAAATAATACGCTCTCCCATGCAAAGTTGAGGTTTTGGGTAAAATGTGTTGTCTCCTGGCTGTCAGAGCTTGAGTGCTTACATTCTATTATTATGTTATTGACTGAAGTAGATGAAACTGTTTTTAAAAAGCATCACTGAGAAATCCTGAGATTGAAACCAATCTTTAAGACAGATAACTTGTCTGTGTTGTCTCATCAACTTGTGGGCTCTGTGATAAGAGGAAGCCCAATTTATAAAAGTTTGTTTCCTTGTGAATATTAGGTGCTTAAATGTTTACTGAATAAACTGATGAACTGTCTAATTATGCTCAAGTGTGTTATAACAGTAACTAGTTGATATTCCATCTCTAATTTATAGCTTATGGATGTATTATGTAATTATGTTCAAGGCTATTTTAATACGAATTTGAGCAGTCATGCCATTATTAATATTTTATTTTTTAGAGGTATTTATATAGGACACACAGACAACATGTACAAAGTTGTAGAAAAAGCACCGTTGTGAGACTCAGAACACAGTTTTATATCCCAGATCTACTTTTAAAAACTTCTGCAATCTTGGGCAAACAACTATTTTTACTTCAGTTTTTCGTAAGAAAATTAAGGTAATTGATACCTATCTCAAAGGCCATTTTGAGAACTAAAAATGAGATAATACACATACAAGCTCCTGGCTTAGTGCAGGCATATAATAATTCTTAATAAGTATTAGATTTGTTAATGGCTTCCTGTCCTAAAATTCTCTTCATGAGTCATTAACCATTTTTTTAACGTATTTGAATCTACAATATTATAAAAGCAAGCAGAGACATAAACTAGAAAATATTTTTATATTGATAGTAATCTTGAAATACAAAAAATAATCTATTATAACATATATGTGAGTATAAAGGTTCTTTTTTTATATTATTGGTGCCAAAAAGATAGGACTATTTAAATTAAGACAAAGGTTTTTATGCTCAAAGAACTCCAAATTGTGAAATTTGAAAACAGAAGGTAGACAAAGCAATGGAACGTGTAAAGAGGGTGGAAACTGCAGACTGCCTTTGAAGTTCTATAATTGTTAGCATCTTTGCATAAAATCAACAAAACATTAAAGAAACCATTCAAACAAAAGCAGCTAAATACAATAAATCCTCATTACACAATGCTATCAGGTGATCATCTAACCCAGCTTCCTCAGGATTCTCCAGGTTTACAATGGTACCCCAGCATAATCGTAAGTAGTATTCTCTTTCACTCTGAAAGTGCCCTGGTTTGGATGATAGTTGCTCACCTAGACATAACATAGTTTAGAATCGTAACCTGGCAGCAAAAACACAAGCGACTGACACTATATATTTAGCTTATATTGCACGTTAGTCCTACTCCAAACAGCAGTCAAGAGTTATAAATATTTCTACTGTATGTCCCTGTTTCACACGTAAAGTTGTTTATAAACAGAATAATGCTTAATGTGATTGGTATCATACGACTGCAAAAAGATAAAGGCAATGGATTCGAACATTTCACTTTGCCACCCAGGTAGGTGAGTCTCATGTTGCTTGTTCATCTTATCTTACAATATCTAATTTGTAGTAGTTTTATTAGTGCATTTCCAACATCAAAAAGTCGTATGCAAAATTAAACTGGTGTTTAATTACTATTTTGTTCTCTTTTAAAATTAGTTCTGCCTGCCTGATTCATCATCCTTTGCTCGTTATAAAGAAGAAGAGGTCAAGCAGCTGTGTTTGTAGAAAAGCATCACTAATAACATAGTACCTAAAAGGCAGCCAAACTTAGTTAAGACTTAGTGGCTTATCCTGATTATTTCACTTGAGTGATATGGTGTGTAATTCTAAGCATCTTTGCTTCTACTTTATGCACAGAGGTAAAAAAGGAAAAGCAAAACCAAACATGTATTAACTATGCCCTGATTCGGAGAAGGAGAGAGTATCAGTGGAGGGTCTGCCAGCTAGAGCTGTACCCTGTCTGTGAAGTTCTGGCATCACTTGTGGTTCATGCTTGACATACTCCGAGCTTCCCTTCACATCATGTGGCAGCTGACACATGGTATAAAATGCAATACGTTCTGTCCCCACACAATATTCTGCAGCAGGCCACTTCTTCCAATGGCATTTATGACAGTGCTGCTTCCCTGTTCAGAAGGAAAACTGAGGAGGAATTGGGAGATTGGGGTTGACACATATGCACTATTGGTACCATGTATAACACAGATAACTAATGAGAACCTACTGTACAGCAGGGGGAACTCTACTCAATGCTCTGTGGTGACCTGAATGGGAAGGAAATCCAAAAAAGAGGGGATAGATGTATACGTACAGCTGATTCATTTTGCTGTACAGTAGAAACTAACACAACATTGTAAAGCAACTATACTCCAATAAAAATTAATTAAAATAATAAAAATAAAAGATAAACCTAAAAAAAAAGAAGGAAAACTGAAAAGGCCAATTTTATTTTTACCTTGATTATCAATGAAAGATGTAACTTGTATTTTCTCTTAGAGAGGTTCCCTGGAATCTTGGGTCCACAGCGAGTTCACGAATCCCCTGGAGAAACGGTGAAGGAAACTGGCCTGAATGAAAACTAACCTCTTTGAAGAGCAGCACTGAATTTTTGAAAGTGGAGAAATAGAGGTAGTTTCATCTGAGGTGGCAACTATGTTCGATGCAAAGAAAGAATCTCAGCCTGATGAGGGCAGTGGGGTGGCTCAGTGGGATGATGGGAATTAGGGCCAGAAGAGCAGGCAGAGATAGTCATCTGGGGACTTGCCTGGCGGTCCAGTGCTTAAGACTGAGTTCCACTGCAGGGGCCGTGGGTTCAATCCCTGGTTGGAGAACTAAGATCACACATGCTGCGTGGTGCAGTAGATAGACAGATAGATAGATAGATAGACAGACAGACAGATAGACAGATAGATAGATAATAAAAAATAATAATAATTTTAAAAAAAAGGAAATAGTCATCCAGGGGGTCCAAGACTGCATGCCCCAGAGGACTGATGTGAAACGGGGGAGACTGGGGACTATGTTGAACGAACATTCCAAATTGGGTTGAGACTTGGAATCATATCAAATCATAATCATCATGCAAGCTCTTGGTGTCTCCCAGGCTACGGGGCCTGAGGAAATATGCAGTCCACCAAAGTAATCCTCTGCTTGCTGAACAAAATCTGTTTATCGATACCAGATGTTAACAAGGACAGTTCTTATTTATGCCTCGGGAAATGCATGCTGGCTTTCATTAAGTTAAACAGTTTTAACTAAAAATGTTACGTGAGTGGACTCTGTGAGGTGATTGTTTTTCCAGTAATAAATGGCTCTGTCATAGTTTCAAGTTAGGCGACCATTGGCCATGTGACTTTCTTGGGGTTTGATCTCTTGTTTCTGTATTTTACTAACTTTACTGGTTGAAACATTACTTCAATTATTAAGTCTACGCATCCTACCAATATAAAGAAGTCTGTGATAATGCCAAAAGAAATCATTAAAGTAATTACCAATTCAGACTAACGTAGACGAGACTTACTATTCACCTTATATTTCAATGCATAGTATCTGTTTAGATTTTAATAGGTTTATTTAATTCTATGTTCTATTTTGCCTCCATATAACTTCAGTACAGCTCCAGAAATAACCACATTATCTAACCATTCACTAAGAATTTATACGAAATTGGTTTGGAGACATTTTTCTGCAAGATCAAACTGACTGAGATAATCAAAATATCAAAATCTGTTCCACAGCACAACAAACCTCAATGTCTACTTCTAAAATGACTAACAGAGAATCCACAGGCTTTGCCAAGAAGTCTTTGATTAATCAGAAAATCAAAAAGATTTTTGGAACCTATTGTTTCCCATTTATATATACGTATATGCATATATATATAACTATATATCTATCTTCTATAATAAAATTAGGGTTATGTTCATTTCTTCTTAAAAATACTGAACCGTAACTTTATTTTTCTGCTCTTGATTTGTCTGAATACTCGAGCTCTTTTGGATAACTCATTGTTGCCCAAATATACCCCATGGTTTCGGAACCCTGAATTTTTGTCCATGACCTTCTCATCTTTATCAAAAAACAATGGTACCTATCCCTAAAGGCTCATATTAAAAACAACCTTCTCCATAAAACCTTTCTTGTTTATCCTATGCAGATGTGATTCTCCTTCCTTTGAACCCACCTACTATTTTATGTGTACCTTTTCTGATCTCTTACATATTTGGTCTTTACATTATATTAGATGCAAGCCTGGATTCAAACCAACTTCCACACTTCATAGCTGTATGAAATGAGACAGTTCATTTAATCTTCCCAGGGGATAGTTTCTTTACCTGTAACAGAGCTTAAAAAATATCTTCCAGCAGGGCTATGCTAAGGAACCGAGAGGAAATGTCCTTGGGACACTGAAGATGTTTGATAACTATGCTTGCTTTTCCCCCTTTCTCCAATCTCACTAAAGGATGGATGCTGTTTTGTTTTGTTTTTTTTAAACATCTTTATTGGAGTATAACTGCTTTACAATGGTGTGTTAGCTTCTGCTGTATAACAAAGTGAATCAGCTGTATGCGTAAGTGTATCCCTATATCCCCTCCCTTGTACGTCTCCCTCCCACCCTCCTTTTCCCACCCTTCTAGGTGGGCAAAAAGCACCGAGCTGATCTCCCTGTGCTACGCGGCTGCTTCCCACTAGCTAGCTATTTTACATTTGGTAGTGTATATATATCAATGCCACTCTGTCACTTCGTCCCAGCTTACCCTTCCCCCTCCCCGTGTCCTCAAGTCCATTCTCTGCATCTGCATCTTTATTCCTGTCCTGCCCCTAGGTTCTTCAAAACCTTTTTTTTTTTTTAGATTCCATATATATATGTATAAGCATATGGTATTTGTTTTCCTCTGACTTACTTCAGTCCGTATGACAAACTCTAGGTCCATCCACCTCACTACAAATAACTCAATTGCATTTCTTTTTATAGCTCAGTAATATTCCATTGTATATATGTGCCACATCTTCTTTATTCACTCATCTGTTGATGGACACTTAGGTTATTTTCATTTCCTGGCTATTGTAAATAGAGCTGCAGTGAACAATGTGGCACATGAGTCTTTCTGAATTATGGTTTTCTCAGGGTATATGCCCAGTAGTGGGATTGCTGTGTTGTATGGTAGTTCTATTTTTAGTTTTTTAAGGAACCTCCATACTGTTCTCCATAGTGGCTGTATCAATTAACATTCCTACCGAAAGTGCAAGAGGGTTCTCTTTTCTCCACACCCTCTCCAGCATTTATTGTTTCTAGATTTTTTGATGATGGCCATTTTTAACAGTGTGACGTGATGACTCGTAGTTTTGATTTACATTTCTCTAATGATTAGTGATGTTGAGCATCCTTTCATGTGTTTGTTGGCAATCTGTATATCTTCTTTGGAGAAATGCCCATTTAGGTCTTCTGCCCATTTTTGGATTGGGTTGTTTGTTTTTTTGATATTGAGCTGCATGAGCTGCTTGTAACTTTTGGAAATTAATCCTTTATCAGTTGCTTCATTTGCACATATTTTCTCCCACTCTGAGGGTTGTCTTTTCGTCTTGTTTATGGTTTCCTTTGCTGTGCAAAAGCTTTTAAGTTTCATTAAGTCCCATTTGTTTATTTTTCTTTTTATTTCCATTTCTCTAGGAGGTGGGTCAAAAAGGATCTTGCTGTGATTTATGTCATAGAGTGTTCTGCCTATGTTTTCCTCTAAGAGTTTGATGGTGTCTGGCCTTACATTTAGGTCTTTAATCCATTTTGAGTTTATTTTTGTGTATGGTGTTAGGGAGTGTTCTAATTTCATTCTTTTACATGTACCTGTCCAGTTTTCCCAGCACAACTTACTGAAGAGGCTGTCTTTTCTCCATTGTATATTCTTGCCTCCTTTACCAAAAATAAGGTGACCATATGTGCGTGGGTGTATCTCTGGGCTTTCTATGCTGTTCCCTTGATCTATATTTCTGTTTTTGTGCCAGTACCATATTGTCTTGATTATTGTAGCTTTGTAGTAGAGTCTGAAGTCAGGGAGCCTGATTCCTCCAGCTCCGTTTTTCTTTCTCAAGATTGCTTTGGCTATTCGGGGTCTTTTGTGTTCCCATACAAATTGTGAAATTTTTTGTTCTAGTTCTGTGAAAAATGCCAGTGGTAATTTGATAGGGATTGCATTGAATCTGTAGATTGCTTTGCGTAGTAGAGTCATTTTCACAATGTTGATTCTTCCAGTCCAAGAACATGGTATATCTCTCCATCTGTTTGTATCATCTTTAATTTCTTTCATCAGTGTCTTATACTTTTCTATATACAGGTCTTTTGTCTCCTTAGGTAGGTTTATTCCTAGGTATTTTATTCTTTTTGTTGCAGTGGTAAATGGGAGTGTTTCCTTAATTTCTCTTTCAGATTTTTCCTTATTAGTGTATAGGAATGCAAGGGATTTCTGAGCATTAGTTTTGTATCCTGCTACTTTACCAAATTCATTGATTAGCTCTAGTAGTTTTCTGGTAGCATCTTTAGGATTCTCTATGTATAGTATCATGTCATTTGCAAACAGTGACAGCTTTACTTCTTCTTTTCTGATTTGGATTCCTTTTCTTTTTATTCTCTGATTGCTGTGCCTAAAACTTCCAAAACTATGTTGAATAATAGTGGTGAGAGTGGACAACCTTATCTTTTTCCTGATCTTAGAGGAAATGGTTTCAGTTTTTCACCATTGAGAACGATGTTGGCTGTGGGTTTGTCATATATGGCCTTTATTATGTTGAGGTAAGTTCCCTCTATGCCTAGTTTCTGGAGGCATTTTATCATAAATGGGTGCTGAATTTTGTTGAAAGCTTTCTCTGCATCTATTGAGATGATCGTATGGTTTTTCTCCTTCAATTTGTTAATATGGTTTATCACATTGATTGCTTTGCATATATTGAAGAATCCTTGCATTCCTGGGATAACCCCACTTGATCATGGTGTATGATCCTTTTAATGTGCTGTTGGATTCTGTTTGCTAGTATTTTGTTGAGGAGTTTTGCATCTATGTTCATCAGTGATATTGGTCTGTAGTTTTCTTTCTTTGTGACATCTTTGTCTGGTTTTGGGATCAGGGTGATGGTGGCCTCGTAGAATGAGTTTGGGAGTGTTCCTCCCACTGCTATATTTTGGAGGAGTTTGAGAAGGATAGGTGTTAGTTCTTCTCTAAACGTTTGATAGAATTCGCCTGTGAAGCAATCTGGTCCTGGGCTTTTGTTTGTTGGAAGATTTTTCATCACAGTTTCAATTTCAGTGCTTGTGATTGGTCTGTTCATATTTTCTATTTCTTCCTGGTTCAGTCTCAGAAGGTTGTGCATTTCTAAGAATTTGTCCATTTCTTCCATGTTGTCCATTTTATTGGCATATAGTTGCTTGTAGTAATCTCTCATGACCCTTCGTATTTCTGCAGTGTCAGTTGTTACTTCTCCTTTTTCATTTGTAATTCTGTTGATTTGAGTCTTCTCCCTTTTTTTCTTAATGAGTCTGGTAAATGGTTTATCAATTTTGTTTATCTTCTCAAAGAACCAGCTTTTAGTTTTACTGATCTTTGCTACTGTTTTCGTTGTTTCTATTTCATTTATTTGTGCTCTGATTTTTATGATTTCTTTCCTTCTGCTAAGTTTGAGTTTTTTTGTTCTTCTTTCTCTAATTGCTTTAGGTGTAAGATTAGGTTGTTTATTTGAGATTTTCTTGTTTCTTGAGGTAGGCTTTTATTGCTATAAACTTCCCTCTTAGAACTGCTTTTGCTGCATCCCATAGGTTTTGGGTTGTCGTGTTTTCATTTTCATTTTTTTCTAGGTATTTTTTGATTTCCTCTTTGATTTCTTCAGTGATGTCTTGGTTATTTTGTAGTGTATTGTTTAGCCCCCATGTGTTTGTATTTTCTACAGATTTTTTTGTGTAATTGATATCTAGTCTCACAGCATTGTGGTCAGAAAAGATACTTGATACAATTTAAATTTTCTTAAATTTACGAAGTCTTGATTTGTGACCCAAGGTATGATCTATCCTGGAAAATGTTCCATGAGCAGTTGAGAAGAAAGTGTATTCTGTTGTTTTTGGGTGGAATGTCCTATAAATATCAATTAAGTCCATCTTGTTTAATGTATCATTTAAAGCTTGTGTTTCCTTATTTGTTTTCATTTTGGATGATCTGTCCATTGGTGAAAGTGGGTGTTAAAGTCCCCTACTATGATTGTGTTACTGTCGATTTCCCCTTTTATGGCTGTTAGCATTTGCCTTATGTATTGAGATGCTCCTATGTTGGGTGCATAAATATTTACAATTGTTATACCTTCTTGGATTGATCCCTTGATCATTATGTAATGTCCTTCTTGACGTCAGGGGCTGTGATATTTTGTGTTTTTTTATTTCTTGAGGTCTTACCACAAGGGCTTTTACACAAGCAGAGATTTTTTTTTAATTTCAGTATTTTGTTTGTTGCTGTGAGAGTCACCTGTTTTGGTTCTCAGTTCCTTTTCTTCTTATGGAAGAAAAACATGATGACTTCTCTTGCAGACTGCTCTTCTACCAACTCTGCATGGCTGTACCAGCAGTGACCGTGAACTTACATGACGCCCCTCCCAGCACAGCTGATGGGCCAGGAATAAACACCTAAACCCCATTCTGACCAATTAAATGTTTTCCTATCATGATTTTCCCCTAGGAAATTTTTGAAACGTGAAATGAAAATGAAAGTCAGTGCTTGATTTGTTTTTAATGGAAATTGTGCAAGGTTAAGATCAAAAGCTGTTGTTAACCATGTTTCTCTCCTATGAAGGAAACCAGTCATCAATGCAGAAGCATAAAGCTAATGTGCAGACAGAAGCAAAATACAGTCATGAAATGAGGAGAGAATCCTTCTGGCATTCAACATCTGGTGCAGGCTCTTCCTGAGCCTGGCTAAAGACCTGCCTTCCCCATCATTTGTTCATTCAAGTTGACCTCAAATTGGAATACTCTTTACTTTTCAGTAACGCTAATAATGATGTCATAGCCCTACTTCAACTCCACACCCTACGAGTTATGATGAGGGGATTACATATGCACACACTAAAACACATACACACTTTCTCACACACATATCTTCTGCTAACTGATACTGGCAAAGCTAGATAGTATTTGTGTTGACATATTAATTTGTATAATTAGTAAACCACTGGATACAATGTAAGTTACACAAGAGTAGAACCCCTCTTTTCTCTGTGGAAAATTGGGATGACTAATTATAAAAGGAGTAGGCAGATTGATACATCACTATTGTAAAGTTTTTAGAGGCACTAAAAATCAGTAGGAAAAGAAAAATGGCATTTCAGGATTAGGTTGATGGAAGCAACCTAAGAAGGAGCCCATCAAATCACATCCTGGACTCCTAAACTAGGCAGGATTCTGAAAGTGATGGATAGAGCTATACTCTGATGCTTTTGCTCCTGAAGTTTTCTTCCTAATTTAAACCAAGCTATGCTGGATCAAAATCTGGAAAGACAATTTCATCCATATATAATGGATAATTTTATGTGTCAACTTGGCTGAGCCATGGAGTGCCTGGATATTTGATTAAACATTATTTCTGGGTATGTCTGTGGTTGTGTTTCCAGATGAGATTAGCATTTGAATGTGTAGACTGACTATAAAAGATTTCCCACCCCAGTGAGGGTGGGCATCACCCAATTTGTTGGAATCCTGAATAGAACAAAATGTGGAGGAAGGGAGATTTTCTATCTCTGCCTGATGATTGAGCTGGGACATCTTTCTGCCCTCAGAATGGAACTTACATCATTGGCTCTCCTGGGTCTTCCATATTGCAGATTGCATATCATAGAAGTCTCAGCCTCCATAATCACATGAGTCAGCTCCTCATAACAAATCCATCTATCTATCTATCTATCTATCTATCTATCTATCTATCTATCTATCTATCTATCTATCCATCTATCTTCTCTGTTGTCTCTGTTTCTCTGGAGGACCCTGACTAATATACCACATCTCTACTTCATTCACAAAATTCTATAAATTCAACAACAAAGTAGATTAAGGCAAAAGAGCATATAGTAGATTCAAATGTGTATAAGCATCATACACTGAATGAGTATTACAGAGTAAACAGTGCTGAGTGCAATTCACTTGAATTTGATCTAATGAATTGGTTCTACCGGTGTCCAAAATGGCATTTTTCTGGTGATCATGGAGAAAACATGATCATTCTTTTACAATTTAGATAAAAGGAAAATAAGCAAAACTCGCTGCTACTCCTGAATTATTCCCACATGACCTAAAAATTTTCTTGTTTTCTGGACCCAATGTTTAATTCTGACCTTGAATACAAATACATATACACATACAATTTCTTCCTATTATAGTAATAATCATCTCAGGGGTCATTATTTCAGTATGAGTTTAATTCAACTGTCTTCCCATTGATACATTAAAAAAAATCTATTGACAAATATTTATTGAATATCAGCTATGCGTCAATCACCATGCCAGATATAGGAAGTGTTATGGGTTGACTTGCATCCCCCCAAATTAATGTTGTGTCAGTATGTGACTTATTTGGAAGTGGGGTCTTTGCAGAGGTAATCAAGTTAACACAAGATGACGAGGGTGAGTACTAATTTAATGAGTCTGCTGTCCTTATCAAAAGGGGGAAATTTGGACATGGACTGACATGCATCATAGAACAGGTGAGGACAGAGAGCTATGAGAAGCCAGGAGAGACCTGGAATACATCCTTCTTTAGTGCCTTAAGAGGAAGCATGGCCCTGTCCCCACCTGGATCTCAGATCTCCAGACTGGACAATCTCCAGAACTGTGAGACAATGCATTTCTGTTGTTAAGTCATTTATTTTGTGGTACTTTGTTACAGAAGCCTTAACATACTAATAGAGGGAACAAAAAGACAAAAAAGTGAAGTCCCTTCCTTTATTAAATTAGAGATAATTGAATTTAGGACCTTAAACATCTTAGATCAAATATTATTTTTCTTAGGAATGTTTTCCATAGAAATTTCATAAAAACTGCCTTTAGTATGCCATATATATGTGTCTATATACACACATATACACACATATATATGCACACAGACACATACACACATATATATGTATAAACATATATGATATATAAATACATATACATATATGTGATATATGCTTATTATACATATGAAATATAAAATCAACCTTATAGCTTTATCATTAATATAAGGCAATACATCTAAATGATAAATATAGCTATCTGGTTTAGACCTTAATTAAGCTATGGCTTCAAGCATGCTCCAAGGAAGAACTTTCTCAAGTGTACCATAAATTGTCTCATTTGGCAAGAAATACGAATATTTCTGCCATATAGGATGATGTGACATACTGGATTTGCTCTGCGCATAAAAACAAAGATGTATTTAAATATATTTAACAAAGTATAGTCAACAAAACTGCCACAAAAATGTATGTAAACATATTTAAAATGACACCTGGTTTGGAACTAAATCTCTTCTCCTAGTGTAATAATTTCAAAGTTCACATTCAGAGTTTAAGGACAACACCACTGTGAAGGATATAACCTAGGATTTTTTACAACACACCTAACCTACCTGCGTGACTGCACTTATTTCTCTCTACTACACTTTTAGATCACTGAGAAAACAGGTATCTTGTAGATCTTTTTTGATGGCTCAAGTTGATTATGTTATTAAATTTTAGTGACAATGTGATTATTACAATATGTGAAAAAAGCAATAATTTTCAGAACATGATATTTCAGTAATCTGAGCTAGAGTTCCAGAACCCCAGTAGTAATTTTCTTTCTAGATCTAAATAAAACTTATTTACGTGTCATTATTCTGTTCGTACACCACACAGGGCTACTGCTTTCTTAAATTTCCTATGAATTTTTGTCTAAATTATCATTATTACTAATTCCACTCAAGGATGCAGGCAAAACAACTAATGTAACGCTTAGGGATAATGAGGGTGAAGAGAGTGGTGGGCATTTCCTAGGGATATGCTGTGTCTCCATTTTTGTTTGTTTCAAGATATTTAAAATTTTCCTTTTGATTTCATCTTTGACTCATTGGTTGTTCAATGGTATGTTGTTTAATTCCCCACATACTCGTGAATTTTCCAGCTTCCCTGCTGTGCTTGATTTCTAGTTTCATACCACTGTGGTCAGAGAACACACCTGGTATGATTTCAATCTCCTTAGATTTTCTAAGACTTGATTTGTAACCTATCATATTGTCTATCCCTGGGAATGTTCTGTGTGCATTTGAAAAGAATGTGTATCCCTGCTGCTATTGGACGGAATGTTCTGTATATATCTGTTAGGTCCAATTGGTCAAAGTCATGGTTCGAGTCTGTTTCTGTGTTGGTTTTCTGTTTGGATGATTGGTTCAATGTTGAATAAGGAATACTGAAGTCTTCTACTCTTTATTGTATTGTTGTCTATTTCTCCCTTCAGATCCATTAGCATTTGATTAATACATTTAGGTGCTCTGATGTTGGGTGCACATATATTTATGATTATTACATCTTCTTGATTAACTGGCCGCTTATCAATATACAATGACCTTCTTTGTCTCTTGTTCCCATTTTTGACTTAAAATCTATTTTTTTTCTGATTTAAGTATAATTATTCCTGCTCTCTTTTGTTTCCACTTGAAAAGCCTATCTTTTCCCATATCTTCACTTTGAGCTTATGTATGTCCTTAAAACTGAATCTCCCTCAGGCTGCATATTGTTGGGTCTTGTTCTTTTATCCACTCAGCCACTCTGTGTCATTTGATTGAGGATTCAATCTATTTACATTTAGAATAATTATTAATCGGTAAGGGCTTACCAATGCCGTCTTATTCATTGTTTTCTCGTTGCTTCATAGTCCCTTTGTTCCTTTCTTCCTCTCTTCCTGCCTTCCTTATTAAAATGATAATTTTCTGTAGTGGTATGCTTTGATTTCCTTTTCTGTATCTTTGTGAACTTACTGTAGGGTTTTTTTTTGAATTTTATTATTTTTTTAATACAGCAAGTTCTTATTAGTTATCTATTTTATACATATTAGTGTATATATGTCAATCCCAATCTCCCAGTTCATCCCACCACCAACAACAACCCCCCCCTTCTTTCCCCGCTTATTGTCCATACATTTGTTCTCTATATCTGTGTCTCTATTTCTGCCTTGCAAACAGGTCCATCTGTACCATTTTTCTAGATTCCACATACACGCATTAATATATGATATTTGTTTTTCTCTTTCTGACTTACTTCACTCTGTATGACACTCTAGGTCCTTCCACTTCTCTACAAATGACCCAATTTCATTCCTTTTTATGGCTGAGTAATATTCCATTGTATATATGTACTACATTTTCTTTATCCATTCGTCTGTCGATGGGCGTATAGGTTGCTTCCGTGACCTGGCTATTGTAAATAGTGCTGCAACGGACACTGGGGTGCATGTGACTTTTTGAATTATGGTTTTCTCTGGGTATATACCCAGTAATGGGGTTGCTGGGTCATATGGTAGTTCTATGTTTACTTTTTTAAGGAACCTCCATACTGTTCTCCATAGTGGCTGTATCAATTTACATTCCCACCAACAGTGCAAGAGCAATCCCTTTCTCCACACCCTCTCCAGCATTTGTTGTTTGTAGATTTTCTGATGATGGCCATTCTGACTGGTGTGAGGTGATACCTCATTGTAGCTTTGATTTGCATTTCTCTAATAATTAGTGATGTTGAGCACCTTTTCATGTGCCTCTTGGCCATTACTGTAGGTTTTTGCTATGTGGTTACCATAAGGCTTCCTTAAAATATAGATATAATAGTCTATTTTACATTAATAACAATTTAACTTTGATTGCATACAAAAATGCTACCATTTTACTTCCCATACTTTTATGTTTTTGATGTCATAATTTACATCTTTTTATACTGTCTACCCATCACAAATTATAAATGGTTAACATATCATCATATTAGAGCATAAGTGTATTCTGAATCTGACTATATACTTATCTTTACCTGTGTGTTGTGCATTTTTATATGATTCATGTTATCAATTAGCATCCTTCATTTCAGCTTCCAGAACGCCTTTCAACATTTCTCATAATGAAGGAACAGTGATGGGCAAAGTATTCTTGTTTGGCAGTTTCTTTCTTTCAGCACTTTGAATATGTCATCCCATTCTCTCTTAGCCTGCAAGATTTCTGCTAAGAAATCTGCTGATAGCCTTATGTGAAATCCCTTAATATGAGGTTTTTTTCTTTCTGCTCTTGCTGCTTTTAAAATTCTCTCTTTATCTTTGATTTTAGATAGCCTTATTATAATGTGTCTTGGAGAAGGTAGCTTTGGATTGAAATTTTGGGGTAATTAGTTTCATAATTTGGATGTCCAAATTTCTCCCATTATTTCTTTAAATAAGCTTCCTACCCTTTTCTTCCTCTCTTCTTATTCTGGAACTTCAACACTGTTTTCCTTAATGATGCCCTGTAAGTCCCGTGGATTTTCTTCATTCCTTTTCATTCTTTCTTTTTTTCTTTTTGCTCACCTGATTGGATAATTTTAATTGATCTGTTTTCAAGCTCACTGATTCTTTCTTCTACTTGAACAAGCCTGATATTGAAGCTCTGTATTTAATTTTTCATTAAGTCATTTTATTCTTCACCTCCAAAAATTCTGTTCGGTTCTTTTTTGTTTTCCATCTCTTTGTTGCACTTCTCATTTTGTTCTTGTTATTTATCTGATATTATTAAATTGTTAATCTTTGTTCTCTTGTAGCTCTCTAAGAATCTTTAGAACAATTATTTTAAATACTTTCTCAGGAAATTCCTGGATCTCCATTTCTTTTGGGCCAGTTCTTGGAGGCTTACTATATTCCTTTGGTGGATTAAACTCCCAGATTTTAGACACAACCCTAAGACCACTGAATTTACAGAAATTAATTTTCTGCTACTCACAGAGTAAGTGCTAAAATCAGAGGATTTCATGATAAAATCATAAAGTAATTTTTCTTCCATATTTGGCACAGCCAATTGGCATTTTCATATGCTTAGCAGACAGTTAAAGTAACAAGTAAATTACATGCATTATGTGCAGTGATCTGGGAAATACAAAGAACACACAGAGGGACATTTAATTGAAATCTGTGGAATCAAGAATAAGCAATAATGCCATTTGCAGGAACATCGATGGACCTAGAGATTGTCATACTGTGTGAAGTAAGTCAGGCACAGAAAGACAAATATCATAAGATATCACTTATATGGAATCTAAAAAAAAAAATAATAATAAAGAATACAGATGAACTTATTTAAAAAACAGAAGAGTCACAGATGTAGAAAACAAACTTATGGTTACCAGGGGATAAGGGTGGAGGGATAAATTGGGAGATGGGGATTGACATATACACACTACTATATACTATATATATATATTATTATTATCACTAATAAAAACCTGCTGTATAGCACAGGGAACTCTACTCAATACTCTGTAATGGCCTCTATGGGAAAAGAATCTTAAAAAAAAATAGAGTGGATATATGTATATGTATAACTGATTCACTTTGCTGTACACCTAAAACTAACACAACATTGTAAATCAACTGTACTCCAATAAAAATTTAAAAAAAAGAATAAGTCTTTTGAAATAAGAAATTTTTAAGGTTAAACCCAAAAGTTAAATAAGGAGAATAAAAAGGTACAGGATTAAAAAAACTGAAAAAGCTCAAATGATAGATTCTTAGAAAATGTAAGAATTTCACCATGAATAAGACAAAATTCTGAGGGTAGTAGTACAAGAAGTTAGAAAAGGCAAGCAGAACCAGGATCATATAGAACTTTGTTAATTCCATTGCTACCTAGTAAGTACTAACTTTATCTTAACACATATTAAAGACTGTGGACTATATTTGAAGATTTGTGTTGGATTCATGTAGAATTTTAAGAAGTGCCATAATGTGATTTGATTTTTTAAAAAAACATCACCGTGGCTACTTTGTGTCTTTGCAGGACATTGATAGCAAGCTGTGCATAGAAGCAAGTAAACGAGAATGGCCTGATTTATAGTTGGGAGAGTAAAGGTGAAACTGTGGGGAATTTGAGTTAGTTTGTAAGCAGAACGGAAAATGTGATTGGAAGGATGTGGGGAGAGAGGAAGTAGAGAATCATTGGTGACTCCCAGGTTTCTGATTGGCATTTGGGAGAATATGGTTCTGTGTCCTGAGATAAGAATGACTACAGTTTTATTTTGCAGAATTCTCTGGTTTATTTTAACATATTTATTATACAAGATAAACTTTAGGACTTTTGTCAATTGGATTGGAAACATTTACAGTTGACCCTTGAACAACTTCTGAGTTAGGGGCCCCAACTCCACCAGGCAGTCAAAAATCTGAGTATAACTTTACAGTCGGCCCTCTGTATCCTTGGTTCCACATCCGTGAATTCAACCAACTGTAGATAACATTAAAAAATCCACGTATAAGTGGACCCACCCCCTTGTGTTGTTCAAGGGTCAACAGTAATTTATAGGTTTATCAATTCATATTGATATAATTAAAACCAATATTTGACATTATGGGACCTTCCTATCCAGAAAAATATTTTATCTCTAAATGGTATGCTATTATTTCATCTATAGTGTCTTTCATTACTTTCTACAGTTTTATAGTTTTCATCACCTAGGCCATATATTTTTTTCTAAGCTTATTATACCTTATATATTATAAAAGCATTTTACTAAAATGGGCAGAGCATTTTCTTAAATGTTTTAACTGACAACCCTTGGTTTATAAAAAAGCTGATGATTTTGTTATATTTATTTTTTAAATTACTACAAATATAATATTTCTGAAAATAATTTTAGTTAAATCTTTCTGGTTTTCTGGGCAAGCAATCATGATCATTTGAAAAAGAAAAAAACAACTTTACCATGAAATACTGTGCCTCTGATTTTGCTTTCAAATTGTATTATCTCTTCCAAACAAATGTTTAAAAATAGTGTTTATAACTAGCTTTTAAATATATTTTTCTCATTTTAATGAGAATATTTGAGTATGATATTGACACTTGGACTAAAAGATATCTTAAGTGGCCTTCCATTTAAAATTAAGAAAGAATTCATTCAATTAGTTAATTAATGTTGAATTTTATCAGTTACTTTATAGGATCTATTAACTAGATCATATGATAAAATATATTATCTAACTTTATGATTTTAAACTACCACAGCTAATCTGGCAGTGTTTTTAATTCAGTGTTGCATTCTATTGGCTAATATGTAGTTTATGATGCTAGATTTTCTTTTCACAAAAATTACTAGTCCTTTTTTGGTGAAGAGTTAGTTTGTTGAGAAGACAGTCTTTATTATATTTAACTTCAGAATTACATTGACTCTTTAATAATTTGGGAAGCTTTCCATCTATTTCTAAGTACTGAAATGATTAAATTTAGTGTTTTTGCTTCTTTCATGAAGTCTTATGTCTTACATGAAGGTTGAGCACAATCATGGAAATGTCTGACTTTAGCAAGGGAGTTAGCTCTGAGACCAACTTTTCCATTTGGTTCTACACACTGAAGTTTGAACTTCTCAAAAATCTGGGCACATTGCTCCTATTTTCTTTTTGCATCTAATGTTTAAGATACAAATTTAGACAAAATCCATATGTGTGTTTTGAAATTGGATCTTTTCATTTCTGGTTTGGTGCATATAAAAAATGATTTTTTTCCTTGAAATACATTACCTAAAATGTCTAACTGTCTAGATAGCTGACAAAATAATAAGATTTTAAGGTTTTCTTCAGCTCTAAAAAAAGATGTTGCCATTCTAGTATTGTCCTTGTTACGGTAATTCTTATTTCCTTTCTAGGAAAACCAATCATAGATTGATGTGATTAGCATTTTGTAACCTTGAAATCCATAATTTTCTCCCTGATCAATTAATTTTTTATGTTACTTTTCTTTATAATGTGGGACATTCCCTTCAGCCTGTCTCACATTATTGCTTATCACTTTGTCCATGTTGCCACCAACTCATTCCATCCATTTCTGCTTTCCTTTCAGTGAGCACATGTTTGTACATCTTTTGTCTTATTTCACAGTTCATTTCTTGGTTTGAAGAAGCTAGGTTCTTAAAATTTATCAAGGCAATAGGCCAGCAGCCACCTAACACTGATTTGTATTTCCAAGGTGAAATTATTTTCACATAAATGTTGATGCTTACCTCTTAAGTGTTTATTATTCATATTATTAAGTATGTTTAATTCTTTTTCACTGGTTCCCATATTTTAATTTTTAAAACACTTTTTTCCTGCTTAATTATCTTTAAATACTTAGAATTTCGTTCAGATAAACTTAGTATATCTCAACAAGGCACAGTGAGTGAATTTTTGAATCTCATCTATCTCCACTTGGGTTTTGATGGAGGAGGAGGAGGAAACACAAATGCCTTTAGCATCTTGCGCGTATGATAAATGATGAGGTGGGCTGGGTGGGAAATGTTATTACACATCCTATTTTAAACATAAAGCTGAAACTTAGCTTTATTAGGTTACTATAACTCAAATATGTTATAATCTATATATACTAAACAAACTAGATTTAATATAATGTGGGGCTTTATATGGTGTGACTGTACAGAAAGAGTTGGTGGGGAATATACAGCTTTCAGTGTTATTTTGTTACTTTTTAGCCATACCTTCTTGTTTAATATACACGCAATGTGAAATGAAATGTATGACTATGCTAGCATATCTTGATATCCAATTTCTTTCTTTAATCACTATACCTCATATCTGAACATATTTATTATATACTGGATAGTCTGGCATTTTCTTAACTGCTTTCCCCACAAAATAATCATGAACATATAGACTACAGGGACTAGTTCTCACAGTTTGACCACATTTGAAACCTAAATCTTGATATAAACAAAGGGGTTGTTCAATAGGCAATTATTGCCTTTAGAGACAAGTTGTTAAGTACAATCATAAGAGTAAGAATTATGACGAATGCTTATAAAATTGTATATTTTCACAAGTAATGAAGAAATCTTAACACTCTGAAGATATTTAGATGCTTTACTCTAGAAGTAGAACATTCTTTTTCTCAGGTGCATTATTATTTAATACATGTACTTTGTCCTGCTAGGAATTTTCACTTTGAGAGAGTTAGTCAGAGGTGTAGATTTAATAATTTCTTTAAGCTAATGATGAATATCATATTCAGTGTTAAATTTAATAATCTATTAAAGCCTATACAGAAACTTTAGAACTAATGTAATACATCACTTTGCTACTGAATTACAGAAAGATGAAACAGATTGCCAAAAATGTAATGAGAGCAGATCAAAAAGTAGATCAAAAAGTTTGAAGGCAAAAAACAGACGCAGAATATCTTAGTTATTTTAAAGAAAACAGGGAGGCAATTACCAAGAATATATGAATTGAAGTTATCTTCTTTCAAAAATTCTAAATCCTTTCTTTTATTTATAAAGATACTACTCTTCTAGTCTCTCTATATAAAATAATAGAAAACCATATAGTTATCTTAAAGTTGGACACAGAGGTCTACAATAAATTCCAAGAAAGCAATCGACATTGGTCATAAAAAGATACGCTTACTGATTAGTTGTTTTGTAATCAGGCTAAGCCAAAAAGAATTCTCCATATTTACCAGCACTTTTCATTCTGGGGCCTTTTCAGGGATGGTATTTCATTCAATTTTCAAATGATGAGTGTTCTGCTGAACTGCAAGTCTTCCCTGACCTCCATCTATAGTCCAAGGGTAGATAGTTTTAAGAGAACTAGATGCCTAGATTTTCTAGTTACAAAATTCTTTGAAATTACAGTTTTAAAGTAAAATTTCTGTGCTTTCAGATGACAGATTACCCCATATTTCTATTTTAAAATATATTTCTGATCTTAACACAACATCAGTCACCTTTAAAGTGTTCATTTAGGATCAATAGATTTTAATTCAAAACCCAGCCACATTGGTCCTGAGAAAAATTCAGATAATATTGGGGTTAATAGAACCAAACAGCACCATATGTTTAAGACCTTTTAGGTTATCATATTTAGTTAATTGACCATATTCATACCACTAACAGAATATAATTTAACAAAATATTTCAAAGAAAACAGTCCAGTATTACTTACCAAAATCAAGATATTTAAAATTTCATTATTACATAAAATGTGGTGTTCTTTATAAAATGCTATTGGCCTGCTAATAAGGCATGATTTCGATATATTAAGTCATTTACATTTCAGAAATCCTCGGTATTGTGTATTAACTCCTTTCTTCTTAAGTAAAATGTAAACTTCTACTGCCTTATATCTGAAATATAATTAAAATATGTTCCAAATTCTCAAAACTTACATTTTACACATTCTGAATTTAAATAAATTAAAATGTATTAGTAATATTTGGGGATTTGGATATATTTTATTAATAAGTAATTAATCAGATGCTCGCTTCATACTGAAATTTTGTTTTTCTATGCATCTTGAAAGTCCCATCCCAAATCAACAGTGTGGCAATGTTTTTCCCTAAAGAGTGAAAAATTAAGTCTAAAGAAAAATCACCTTCATTCGTATTCTTTTCTTTAACAATTCCACATACAGATATGCTAATAATGGAATATGACATTTCAAAAATTACCTCTCAAATACATTTCTAATTTGTCTCTGCAGATCTCTGACTTACATAAATCACCATAATATGGCATTAGTGAATTGCAATGGACACATCCACGTTGAAATAATGGTTCTGTTACTTTCTGAGTGATTGTTAACAAGTTTCTCTACCTAGTATTTACTTAGTATTTCTCAACTCTGCAATGAAGCATATACCACCCACCACATAAGGTCATCAGAAAGAATACATGAAATAATTAAAGCAAAGCATCTAACAAAGTTGATCATGCCAAGCACTCATAGTAGCTAGTGGCCAGTACTAATAGTGCTAGTGGTTAACTAATCGCATCACACATATAATACACCCTATTTTGTAATGCATGCTGCCAAAAAAATGCCATCAAAAATACTGTAACTGCTTTGAGTAACTACCAAACATAAGCAAATGATACTTTTCCCCTTAAAGGTCTCATAATTATTGTGGAAGGAAGGCAGATTTACACAGAAATACTTATAAACTTGTGATGTTCTGTGGATGGTATAAATAAACGGCACAGGATTTCAGATTTGGTGAGAGTGATTGGGAGCAGTTTCACAGGGGAAACAGGACTTTAAGTGGGTCTTGAAAACCAAGTAAGACTTCACTGATAGAAGAGAGATGAAAAAGCATTCCAAGAAAACAGAAGGGTATACCTGAATGCACTGAGTTTCAAACTTGTTTGAAACACACTGAGTTGATGTGAATGGAGCAAATATGATCAGGAAAGCAAACTGATGTTAAATTGTGAAGGGTTACACAAGTCAATTACACAATTTTATTTGACTTCTAATTCCAGCACTGGCAGAACAGCTGTTATTACCGGCCTTCCCACAGTAAATGGCTATAAAAATGGACAAATTATAGGGCATAATTTTTTCAGCATTGAACAAGAAGCAATGCCACACTGTGACCTTTTTTTTTTTTTCCGCCGCACCGCACGTGGCATCTTAGTTCCCCGAACAGGGATCGAACCCTCGCCCCCTGCAGTGGAAGCACGGAGTCTTAACCACTGGACCGCCAGGGAAGTCCCCCACACTGTATCCTTGAGGGAAGGAAAACCACGGGGGTGAAGCCTACCTTCATTCTGGCTTCCTCCTGGGGTACCACCCAGAAAAATGGGACACATCTGTGCTCAACACTGCAGAGCCGGAGGGGCTTAGACTGGAGTTTGCATCTGCACAAATGCAGACTGAAAGCTGTGGGACGGGAGACTGGGGAGGAGAGGGCATGCCCCGAAGTCTTCACGTGGGTTCCAGTAAATGAGACATGAACTGAGATGTGCAGAGGAGCCCTGTGTGAGGCCTACTTGGGAATTACAGCCACAGCTGAAAGCTCCATAGAGGAGGTGCCAGAGGCTGATCCAATGACAGACACAGGAGTCCAGACTCATGAGATGAAGTGACGTCTCTGGGCCACCCCAGGCACTCACCTGAACTGTCAGAATGGCCCATACTTTTTGAGAAAAGACACATCCTCGGGCAAGGAACAAAACCAAAATAGATCCACACTAATGAAGGATAAGACCAACCAAGCATCAGAGGAAGAACAGTATCTACATGTAATTTACCAGATTGGCAGAATCATATCCAACATTCTCTTAAGACAATATAATCAGTACTTGCTATAACATATCATCCCCGATATCCAGCATACATTAAAAAATATATTAAACATGTAAAGAAGCAGATTTAGCAGAAGGGCTAAGGAATGTTGAAGTAGGGCCTTTTTCTGGTAGTCAGTCTCTCTTTGGTGCATTGATTATCCCAAACTGTGCGGGTCTATAGGAATGATGATGAAATCCATATGGCCGTCTGCTTAAACCAAAGCAATGTCAATATATATTGCATTCCTTGACTCTAGTTCCTCTTCTTTTATAGGATATTTCTCCTCTAGACTGAACACTTAGTTTTCTCCTGAGTGTGTAATAAATGGAGGAGTGCAAACTGCAAGGCTATAAACTCAGGAACTGTGTTCAAATACCAGCTCTAATATTTACTAGCCTTGTGGTGTGGGGAAGTTAAATTAGCTGATCTCATCTTCTGCATCAGTAAATGAATTTAATATTATTTTGCTGAGAAAAAAATATGGTAATGTTTGAATAGGGCTGTGGATGCCCAGTAAGTGGAGAAAATTGTTATGACGGATTACTTAATCAAATAATGGGGTGATCAGATGGTGAGAAACGGGTTAACTTGGGAGGTCTAAGTTGCTTAAATCCTTTACATTCCAAAGAAAGGTCTGTCTTCAGTCCTGTCCCTTGGCTGGTCCTTGGATATAAACTCTGAGTCCCTGGAATATTATGCCTAGTAAGAGTGTGTTTGTATGCCTGAGACCTTGAGCCATGCTGTACTGATTTGAGCAGATAAGCGGATGCTACCAATGTGATTGACGCTGAATGACTGCTTTGGAGGGCACGAGGGGATGGAACGACCAGGATGTGCTGATGTCAGGTACGCCAGCAGGTAAACGCACACCTGGATTCTAAACAAAACCGTTTCTGTATTTTCATCACTGAGGTCGTTTTGCCCTTATAGCATCTTAAGGAATGAATATGATATTTGAGAGAGAAAAGTTATCTAAGAGAGACAGAAAATAATACATTTTAGTCTCCTACAGCTCTAGATTTCTTACAGAAGATACCTAAAGTGCAGGTTTTTTCTTAGTATAACACCGGATTTCAAAAACTATTAGGTAAATAATGGTATGACCCAGAAGATCATTTATCATTTTCTCTATCCACGTTAGTATCCAAGTGATATGGATATTAATATAATTTTAACATATAATTGATAGCTGGAAATAATTCTAAAAATCACAATATGTGGATTTTCTTAATTGGTGGAGCTATAGTAAACAGAATTGATTTCATTTCTTTACACAATGTCTATTTGCTAAAAGTTTGTACAATATATAAACGAAGGAAGCTGATATTAAGATTAAACCTATAATAAATGCTGTTAAAAAATGACTGAAGAAGACAATTCACGTGTGTTAAAAACAAGACAACAGGCCAAAAATGGAGTTGCTTATGCTAAGCCCCACTTCACCAAACCAAGACTTAACCTTAATTACAGTTTCGGCTCTCGCAGAAATGGAATCTTAAAACATTCAATCAGAAATCCCCTGATCAGCACTAGTTAGGTCATCTGCCTGATAGACTCTGCCACCCTCCAAAGGAAAGTAACCTTGCAATAACCAACCAGCTTTTTTGCCAGTACAACTTCCTTGTTCCTGCTCCCTTCTGGTTACAAAAATCTTTCATTTTGTACAGCTCCTTGGAGCCCCTTTCCATCTGCTACGTGGGATGCCGCCTGATTCCAATCAATTTTAGCTCAAATAAAATTGTTAATATGCCTTGGGACTTCCCTGGTGGCACAGTGGTTAGGAATCCGCGGCCAATGCAGGGGACACGTGTTTGATTCCTGGTCTGGGAAGATCCCACATGCTGTGGAGCAACTAAGCCCATGCACCGCAACTACTGAGCCTGCGCTCTACAACCTGTGAACCACAACTACTGAAGCCTGCACGCCTAGAGCCCGTGCTCCGCAACAAGAGAAGCCACCGCAATGAGAGGCCCACGTGCCGCAACGAAGAGTAGCCCCCGCTCGCCACAACTAGAGAAAGCCCGCATGCAGCAATGAAGACCCAACACAGACAAAAATAAATAAAATTTAAAAGAAAAAAAATTTTAATATGCTTCAATTTATCTTTTTAGACGTGACACAAACTAACTTTATTTAACACTTTATGAAGCCGGCAGAACTGCAAAACGGGGCAGAAGGCAGGATGCTTTCCTTTGATGAAGAGTAAGGAACTAAGAAGAGAAACCCAGAAAGTATATAAGAAACAGGGAAGTAAATATAGAGACCAGAGCTGGCCTGGCGTTTGGAGATTAGGTGATTGAAATACTGCGTTTCTGTTCAAGAGAAGCATCTACAGGACTGGAAAGTGATCTAAATTCCAGTTTGCTGTGGCTCCATCTTGGGCCTAGAAATTTATTTCAACAATGCTTTGAACAGCTAATGGCATTTTATTTTACTTTATATTTTTAAGTGAAGTATAGTTGACTTACAATATTATATTAGGTTTATATGTTACACACTATACAAAGTTATTACAATATTATTAACTATATTCCCTGTACTGTACATCACATTCCTGCGACTTATTTATTTTATAACTGGTAGTTTGTGCATCTTAATCTCCTTCACCTCTTCTTTTTGCCCAACTCAGAATTCCCATCCCCTCTGGCAACCACTACTTCGTTTTCTGCACCAGTGAGTCTGTTTCTATTTTGTTATATTTGTTTATTTGTATTGTTTTTTGATTCCACATATGATGAAAACATACCCTATTTGTCTCACTCTGTCTGACTTATTTCACTTAACATAATGCCCTGAAGGTCCATCCATGTTGTCGCAGATGGCAAGATTTCATTCTATTTTTATGGGTGATGTATCAGTCACTTCTTTTTTATCCATTCATCTGTCCAGAGACACTTAGGTTGTTTCCATATCTTGGCTATTGTAAATAATGCTGCTAGGAACATTGGGCTACATACATCTTTTTGAATCAGTATTTTTGTTTTCTTTGGGTAAACACCCAGAAGTGAAATGGCTGGATCATATGGCAGTTCTATTTTTAATTCTTCGAAGAACCTCCATACTCTTTTCCACAGTGACCCCACCAATTGACATTCCCACCAGCAGTGCAGGAGGGTTGCCTTTTCTCCACATCCTGTCCAACATTTGTTACTTGTAGATTTTTGATAATAGCCATTTTCACAGGTGTGAGGTGATATTACATTGTGGTTTTGATTTGCATTTTTATGATAATTAGTGATGTTGAGCATCTGTTCATGTGCCTATTTGGCATCCGTATGTCTTCTTTGGAAAAATGTCAATTCAGGTCTTCTGCCCATTTTTTAACTGTATTGTTTGTTTTTTTGATAGTGAGTTGTATGAGTTCTTTATATATTTTGAATGTTTACCCCTTACTGGACATACCATTTGCAAATATATTCTCCCACTCACTAGGTTGTCTTTTCAATTTCTTGGTGGTTTTGTTCATTGCACAAAAACTTTTTAGTTTGATGTGGTTCTATTTGTTAATTTTTGTTTTTGTTGCCCTTGCCTGAAGAGACAGATCCATATATATATATATATATATATATATATATATATATATATATATATATATATATATATATTGCTAATATTGATGTCAAAGAGCATACTTCCTATGTTTTCTTCTAAGATTTTCACTGTTTCAAGGCTTAAAGTCTTTAATCCATTTTGAATTGAGTTTTGTATATGGTGTGAGCAAATGGTCTAGTTTTACTCTTTTACATGTAGCTGTCCTGTTTTCTCAACACCATTTATTGAAGAGACTACCTTTTCCCCACTGTATAGTCTTGGCTCCTTTGTCATAGATTAACTGAGCATAGGTGTGTGGGTTTATTTCTGGGTTCTCTATTCTGTTCCATTGATCTTTGTGTCTGTTTCTGTACCAGTATCATACTGTTTCGATTACTGTAGTTTTGTAGTATAGTTTGAAGTCAGGGAGCATGATACCTCCAGCTTTGTACTTTTTTCTCAAGATTGCTTTGGCTATTCAGAGTTTTTGTGGTTCCATACAAAATTTAGCATTATTTGTTCTAGTTTCATGAAAAATGCCATGTGTAGTTTAATATGGATTACACTGAATCTGTAGACTGCTTTGGGTAATATGGAATTCTGACACTATTAATTCTTCCAATCCATGAGGATGATATATCTTTCCATTTATTTGTGTTGTCTTCAATTTTTGTCATCAATTTCTTATAGTTTTCAGAGTAAAGGTCTTTCACCTCCTTAGTTAAATTTATTCCTAGGTATTTTATTCCTTTTGATGCAATTGTAAATGGGATTTTCTCAATTTCTCTTCTGAGAGTTTGTTGTTAGTGTATAGAAATGCAACAAATTTCTGTATTTTAATTTTGCATCCTGTAACTTTACTGAACTCATTTATCAGTTCGTACAGTTTTTTGGTTGAATCTTCAGGGTTTTCTATATATAGTATCATATTATCTGCAAACACTTTCACTTCTTTCTTTCCAATTTGGATTCCTTTTACTTCTTTTTCTTGTCTAATTGCTATGGCTAGGATTTCCAATACTGTGCTGAATAAAAGTGGCAAGAATGGACATCCTTGTCTTGTTCCTGATTTTAGAGCAAATGCTTTCAGCTTTTCACCATGGAGTATGATGTTAGCTGTGGGCTCGTCTTATATGGCCCTTTAACATTTCCTGCTGGGTTGGTCTTGGCAGGCTGGCTAGAGTGCCAGGTGCTTTTCAGTATACTGGATCTGCATTGTGATAAGTCCTTTAGGTGCAGATTCTGGGGTTTGTAGAGTCCTTTGACTCTCCTGGTCATAAACCCCACCAGTTTCCAAAACCAGTTAAGAAGGCTTCTCTTCCCAGTGCCAGTCCCCAGGGTTGGGTGCCCCATATGGAGCTCAAACCCCTCACTCCTTAGGGAGGACCTCTGAGTTTGTAATATCCTCTTCCACTTGTGTGTCACCCGCCACTGTTGTGGGTCATGACTATATCATGTCTCTGCCCCTCTTACCCATCTCAATGTGTTATTTTTACCTTTATATCCTTAATCGTAGACAAGTTCTTCTATTAGTCTTCGGGTCATTCTTAGAGAGTGTTGTTCTATATTGGTTGTAGTTTGGGTGTGTTCATGGGAGACGATGAGCTCAGACAGAGTCCGCCTATTCTGCCATCTTGATCCTGCCTCCAGCAAATGGTTTTTTTATACCTTAGTGTGCATTCCACAGTTTTCTTATTTCCTATATTTGAATATTACTGTTCCAGTTTCTTTAAGCAATATACACCTGAATAGCACTACTACTCCCCCCCACCACACACACACTTTCTGTGGCAAAAGCTTTAAGATAGCTGCCACTTATATGCAAAAGAAGGGCATCATCTGCTTTGAATAAGAGGCAAGTATCCATAAATAGAGAGCAGATCACAGCAACAAAATGAGAGGAGTCAAAGCATTGCACAAAAATGGACAATGGAAAGAGAAGCAGGTGGTTGTCATCTTTGAAATCTCAATTGTAACTTGAACTTTGATTCTGTATGTATTTAATTCCAATAACTACAATACCCTTTAGGCATTTTCTGATATTTTACTACTAAATATCTGAAATGTTCTTTACTTTTTTTGTGTTGGTCACTGAAAGATACTCAATCTCATACTCTGATTTTGCTTTTCAGCACTAATTTACTTTGAAAAGCAAAACAAATCTGTTGAGTCAAACCCTCAGCTTAACTTTTTCCCTAATACACTTCCAAATGAATCCAAAGGCAAGACAGTCAAGAGTTGATATTCTCAATTTTTAACTTTGAAGGAGAATGCTGGATGCTTCAAGCTCTTTAGAAATTTCTATTTATACCAGAAGTACAACAGTCATCTTGAGCAATTTGATTAGAAAAATCAAATTGCCATGGGTTTTCAGATACATAAAAAGATGAATAAAACTCTTAGCCTTGCTTTATTATGCTTTTAGTTCACATATATTATTCATTAAAAGAGCAAGTGTATCCATAGGCCCAAAGCATGCAGTAATTTTTTTCTCTACATTTATTCTGAAGAAATCTGTCCAAAATGAAGGATAGGACAGCAGCTTCTAATAGAAAGAAATAATGCAGTTCACTCACACGGAACTTCAGAGCTACCTGAGAGTATTCTTGCTTGCTTCATTCAGCAGTCTAAGTTAAAAGAGATTGGTTGGTTCTAAAAATAAACATAATATATAGCTATCTCTCAGGCATTGTCAAGAGCAATATGCAGAGACGGATGAGGCTTCTTCTTCAAGGTTTTAATGAACCTTCTTCTTTCTTGATTCAGTCCTAGTATCATTTATTTTTAAAGTAATCGGTCACATCTTTCTGCTAGGAATGATAGCCTTCTGACTGATTCTGCCAGAATATAGAACAATATGGGATGACAATCATTCCAAGCTGAAAGCCAGTGATGAGCTTGGTTGGTAGTCAGCTAAAAACATAAGACAGGAAAATGAAGTAGAGTATGAACTTAGTTCTATAATTTAAAATACTTATTACTTTGGGGATCAAAGAGAAATAAAAATGCTTCTACTTTCACATTTAAGTTTGCTGCCATGTTTTACTTCACATTTTTCCTTGTGTATATTATACAGTATCAGAAATTCCTTGAGGCTTTATTAAAAGGCTAATATTGCTCACAAATGTAGAAATGTGAAATGAAAGCTCTGTGTTGTAAGCATTCACCTGCATTGCCTTGTTTGAGAATAATACCCACTAACCATCAAGGTGGCTAAGAAACTCAGAACAAACCCACGGATATCTCCTGGAAGGGTTTCTGGCTCTCGGTAGTACTGACAAATTTAATTGCTATTTTTACTTTCTTGATATAAATGTACCTATTTAGAATTAAATTTAGATATGTAAAATTATGTTTTGGTGACATTTCATGAAACTGACAATTTTCTCAAAAACAGCTTGCAAGATTTCCTTTGTTTCCATTCTAAATATAGATGGCTTAAAGTAATATAACGATGAAATTGGAAAGCCATGCACATGGAAAACATTTATTCTCTCTGTGAAACAACAAGGAAACACTCCCTAGTAGCTTTGCTCTCAGGTTCCAGGTAAGTAATACACAGCACTTCCCATTAGTAAGCATTTCTTTTTCTCTCATAGACACTTAGCTACAACAACTGCTCCCACATCGTTTAGTATTATTCTCATTTTAACACCTCATAACTTGATTCTATCTATGAAATAAAACTACAGTTGTTCCTCGATCACTCAATACCCACAGGGGATTGGTTCCAGGACCCCTGCAGATACCAAAATCTGCAGATGCCCAAGTGCCTTACAGTTGGCCCCTTATCCATGGGTTACGAATCCATAGATTCAACCAACCCTGGATCCTGAAGTATACTCGAAGTATAGTTGAATCCACAGATGCAGAACCCACGGATATAGAGGGCTAACTGTAAATCGCTTTGAATCACAGATAACAATGTCACTGCATTTCAAACCAAAGTTTTGTTGGTGAGCATACTTAACTAATTAATTCTATTTGGAGCATCTAAATTTATTCCCATATTCAGTGTACATTACATTTTGATTTATTAAAGCCTATTGATATTCTAATGTACATTTACTGTTTTTTATAATGTTATTTTATGTGAGAGTAACATCAATTGTCTCCCCATAAGACACTGCAGTAACAAGAAAACTTTTAAAAATGGGGAATATTTTTTTTTCACTTTCACAAATTGTTCCTAGAGATCTGATACTAGATACTGAGAAACTAAATTTACAAGACAAATGGTGATTCTGGAAGTGCAGAGATATCTTTAATGACTCTTGGAGGGTGCATCTGAGTTAATTTTTGCAAACAAACAATGGGTTTATTCTGAGTCATCTGTGTTCTGTCTTTTATACCTATGTGTATGGCTGGAGCTATGAATCTGCCTATGAAAAACTAGCTACTGAAAAGTACCTGCCACAGCTTGAAAAAAGCAATATGCTTTGAAGCAACTCTCAATACCTTCACCAGAAATATCTGAAATTATATCTTGACATCCTTAGTTTGGATTAGTCCAAGGGTCATTTATTGAACTTCTATCAGCCATGAGCTGTCCCAGGAGCCAGGGAAAAGCACAGCCCTAACATCAAAACTCACAGTCAATTAGCAGAGGATTTAATGTTTATGCGATATGAGCCATGATGAGAGCTCGGTGGAGGGACTGGGAATGAAGAAGGATGTCCTGGAGGGGAGGAGGGCTGAGCTGGCCCCTGAAGAATAAGTAGAAACCAACCAAGTGAAAAAGAAACAAAGGAAGCACTAAATAAAGACATGAAAAAATATATCTATATTTATAGCTTATACATATAGACTTTGGAGGTTACAATTTATCCTAGAAATTATGGTATTCACATTATCAGCTCAATATATGTTCAATAATTATTGGAATTATTAACAAATTATTGTTTCAATGCAGGAAGAATTATATTTATTAATCTAAAAATCAACACACACACTAACAGAAAATAAGAAAAGCAAGAAACACAGTCAATCCTCATCATCTGAGGGAGTTACGTTCTATAAAGTTGCTGTGAATGCTGAAACTCTGCTCCTAGGGCAGAAGTGTTAAGTGACTTGCCTGCATCCTCTCCCCTAACAGATGCTAAAACTGGGGTTCAAGCCCAAACCACTGGCCCAGAGCAGGAGTTGGTTGCCCTGCCCTGCCCCCTGCCACCTGCACCCTCTGGGCATCTCTGTACCAGAGCTACTGTGAAAAGACAGAGCATCATCTTGTTCCATTTTGGGTGGGAACAGGTGAATCAAGGGACTCAGTTTTCTCCACTCCGCATATGTCTGAAATTGGCCATGAGAGACCTGCAAGTACTGATTTTGGTGTTACTAATAAATTTTAGTGAGTAGGTAAATTTGCAAACATGGAATCCACAAATAACGAGGATCAACAATAATATCAATGGTAAAATTACACTGAATAATGTAAAACATCAGGAAATAACCAATGTACAAACAGCAAAGAACTAGAAGATTTCAGAACATCATATGTATTGATACTATAAAACAAATGGGAAAGGTATTATGAAGAGTATCAATCAGTGTATTGGAAAGTGGAGAAAGGAAAACTAAAAGTGCACTGAATCCTTATCTACAGACAAGGACAGTGTCTGCTCCTGTAGAAAAATGAGGCAAAAGAATGTCCCTGCCATTGGCAGCCATGATGCTAAGTGTGTCTACAATTTATCAGGCATCCAGTGAATTACACAATGGGACACTCTGCTTGTATTAATGAGTGATTAGGAATTGTTGTCACAAATAAACCTCAAATGCTAGTTGCTTAATGGATACAAGTATTTTTTTTTTCATCATTTACATTACAGTTCAAAACAGGTACTGGGTTTGATGGGTGGATATCCTTTTTACCATAATTCAGAGACTTGGGTCCCTTCCATCTTGTGGCTTTACCATCCCTTATGACCTCCTGGTCCTCTCTATTCCACTGGCTAAAGGGAAAAAGACCCTTTCAGAGAGCACATCTACTTCCTGCAAACTTTGGAAATTATATATATGACTGTTCATATTCCACTAGTAAGAACCAGCTCATGACCACAAATAAATTCAAGGGAGTTGGAAGATGAAAGCCCAGTTAAGGCAGCCACTTCCCGATACCTGCATGATAATGTGGAAAAGGAAACATCCATGTTGAACTTAACATTGATATTAACCTATAAATACAATATTACCTAGCATAAGTCCATAGTTAATGTCCTTAACAACTGGCCCAGAATCCAATCCAGGATCATACGTTGTCATCATATTCCAATAGTCACCTTCAATCTAGAAGTCATTAGTCTGTCTCTGCCAGATTTTTTTCTCAAAACAGAGACTAGCCAGCATTTGCCTTCTAGATGCAAACAGGATAATTCTGGATGGAAAAATAAAAGCAATGAAGAAGCATCAGTTTCCTTCATAATTGGAAGTTTACCAAAGTACGTCCATTTCATTTAGTAGCAATTGCTAGGCAAATGGCTTCATTCATACGCCAGCCAGGTAGTGATTGGAGAAGTATGTTGGGAAGTAATTTCAACATTTGGATGCTGAAGGTCATCAAGCGTTATCCACAGAACGGAAAACAGAAGATTAATGTCCACAGCTTGGAGACGAGCAAACCCGCGGGTAAGCTGGTTGCACTATCTCATGCTGATTGCTTGTGATAGAGCAAGAAAGGCAGGAGACTGCAGATGTCTCCATCAGCGGAAAACAAGCAAACAAGGAAAACCCTCACCACAGCAATCATTTCCGACTAAATTGCTTGTTATCTTCACAAAGCAACCCTCTTGGTGCCTCTTTATTTATGTTTCCTGTTATCCTGAGAGCAGTGCACCACGTTCTATCAGCTCTCGGGGAATCATTTTTCCTAAACAATTATCAGTGCTTTCTTCAGTCTTTGCTGTCACAGCCCCACATCCAGCACCCACAGGTGCCAAGGGCTCTCGGTGATATCTACCAGTCGTCACATCAATGAATTGCCTCAAGACATTAGCCTAATTCATCCAGAGCTCTTCCAAACCTCATACCTGAAAACAAAGCCCACAAGAGAAACTAACAGTTTAAAGGGAAGATGAAATTCAAACTACTGCAAAGCGTTCTACCTTCTATCCAGAAACTTGCTGGGCATCCAAACAGCCAAGGATTCCCAAGAAGATAAGAGTGGTGCTCATGTTAGTGAACACAGAAGTAGCGATGGAGGGAATCTCGCTGATCTGGGAAAAAAAGACCTCTCAGATACAAAGGGCGAAATGGTAGCAAAGGGAGCCAAAAGATGAAGATGAAGGTAAGGTGAATATTTTATTTTAAACAGTCATAACCCTGATATTCATCCTCCAAGTTGAGAACTGACGCCACACACTGAAGCCAGCAAGCAAGATAGAAAAAGAGTGAAATTCCACCTCCACTTTTGAAGAGGTAACATTAACAGCTATTAATGATCAAGCAGTGAACCATCTTTGAACAAACACAGTTGCACTGACTCACTGCAAGTAACAGGCTAGTATAAGGGCATTTGTGCAAACATAACGACTGTGTTTAATTATAAGTATTTTGAAGTTAACATTTTTTCAATATTAAATTCTAGCAAAAATTTAGAGAAAGACATTTTCTTGTCCACTTCTCCCAGGTGTACAACTTCTACATCAATACTGATCGACTGCTGTGGTTTTAATCACTAGTAGAAAGTCAGCACTAAATCTACTGTTGCTTTTCCAAGGATGAAGCAGTCTTCTGCTAACCACCAGGCATCCATCTCCACAGCACATTCTGTGAACTTACAAAAATATCTAGATTTTTGTTTGTTTGTTTCTTTGTTTTACTCAGTAAATTTTCACACACAATCACACAATATCTTCATCCTCTGCCAGCAAAATATCTCCCCCCACCAAACACACAGTGTCCTCCCTGGATAGCTCAATGCCACAGTAAGAATCAAGTTGACTCAGAGGAAGTTACAAACACAAAATTCCAGCATCTGAAGGAACTAGGAAATACTACAAAAGCCTCTGTCAGGGACATAGCAACTGGTATTATTAATAAAACTGGCCTAGAAATATTTATTTTCTGAAATGAGCTATCACTTTTACATGTCATCTTAACCACTATGCATTATATATGACAAATTAGTATGTTTTATAAACTATTACAAGATATTTTAATTTGAGCATAAATTCGCCATTACTTATGTCATGATTCCTACTATCTTAAAGCAATATCAAGTTCCAGACAGTATGTCTTAAGTTCTCCTATCAAATTCCTCAAGGCTGGAATTCTGTGAAGAAAACCAAAAAGAGCAGTGTGTTGATCAATTGGTTTAAATTTCTCTTTAATCAAGAATATATCTTGGGGCTTCCCTGGTGGCGCAGTGGTTGGGAATCCACCTACCAAGGCAGGGGACATGGGTTCGATCCCTGGTCCAGGAAGATCCCACATGCCGCAGAGCAACTAAGCCTGTGCGCCACAACTACTGAGCCTGCGCTCTAGAGCCCGTGAGCCACAACTACTGAGCCCGTGCGCCACAACTACTGAGCCCGTGTGCCACAACTACTGAAGCCTGTGTACCTAGAGCCCATGCTCCACACCAAGAGAAGCCACCACAATGAGAAGCCTACACACCACAACAAAGAGTAGCCCCCGCTCACAACAACTAGAGAAAAGCCCACACACAGCAATGAAGACCCAAAGCAGCCAAAAATAAAAATAAATAATAAAAATTTTAAAAAAAGAGAATATATCTTGATCTATAATGGCCAAAAATTAGTCTAAAAACTTATTTGGTATATTATCTGTCTGTGAATCTTTTTTTTCCAAAGTCATGTTAATATTTTTACTTTCTTGTTCTAATCCATTTACATTTTATTGGAATATCACTTTTGTAGTGGATTTTACGTGGTTTTCTATTTAGAAATATCATTCTTCAAGTTTTTAACCCATTTTAGTCTATCTTAGATCAGTTTGAAATTTTATGTAAACGTCTGCTAGTATTATTAATAGTAAGCCACAATTCTGTTAAATATCTTAGTCTAGCAGAAACTCAAACTTAATTCAGTTCCTGCTCAAAAAACCTATTATTCATTCTTTAGAGCTTATAGTTACTATTCCCAATGTGTCTGAGAGTGGTCGTTAAATCAAGTTTAATATGTATTTCATCAAGATGTCCATTTCAGAGCACATCAAAAAAAGTGTTGTATGGAAGATCTGAATCGTTTCAAATAATGCCATTGCTGTAGACACCATTGAGGCCACATCTCTTAGTAATACATTCTAACTGTGCATTACAACTGACACAAAGAGCATATCTAGATTGGGCTAAAAATCTGACTTGTACACACTTTTCTTTACCAACGTGAGTGGCACTTTCATAAAGGTGCCTCTAGCAATCTTTTAAAACAATGCGTGAAATCTGAAGTTTTTTTTTTTTTTAGTAATTCGCTTAAGCCAATGCTATAATTTTTATAAAACAATGAAAACGTTCATTAATTTCAACTTTTTTTTTGTTTTCTATGACCGGTATTTCACCAATACATATATTAAATGTTAATTGTTCAACATTTGTCACTGACACAAATGGAACTGAATAATATGTGCTTTGATAATTTCATGTTCTCTTTTCTCACTTTATCAACTACTGATAATATTCGCATAATTAATTTTTCATCCCATTTCTTTTTTTTTTTTTTTAACCTACTTACATGTTTGGATCATTGACACAAACAAGGAGATCTGGAAGAGGAAGAAAGACATTTTTATAACTAATCAATGGTAGGGAAGCCAGTCAGCAAAGAAACTGCTTTCCAAGATTCCTCAGGCAAAGGATCTCACAGGAGGTTTGGTGGTCCAAGCCACTCTGAGGGCACAGAGCAGAAGTTCTTGAAATAGGATCCACAAACTTTCAAGCATCCTGGCAGGGAAGTTTTCACTAAAACATGAGATGGGTCGCCGTGATCTTGAACGAAAAAGCCCTTGCATTTCCATGAGAAAGTTCTGATAGTAATTTCTCAGTAACATAGTTTGTTTTTGTTTTTTTTAAGTCAAGATCACATAGACTTTTCCATCTGGGGTGAACGGGGCCGGGGGAAAACACTGTGATAAAAGAAAGATTCAAGACAGTTCAGAAAAGTACAGCTTAGGATTTGAACTACAAAAGGATGAGAAACAAGAGAGTAAATGCTCAGCTGGATGGGTATCCCTGGAAAATTATACTTGGCCACACAAACATCTGTTGCATTCACTAGAGGATTCATTCATTGAGGAAAAGCATTCAGAGAAAATATTTGAGGAGTTAATTAGCTTTTTCTCTCACCTAAGTGCTTTTGTACTCCAAGGCCCCTACACACACACTTTCCAGCAGTGTCTACACAGAAGTCAGCAGCGCAAACCACTGGACATCTCTGCCTTCAGGTCACAGCCTCTGTTGGAAAGACAAGGGGCAGGAGATGTGGGGAAGCTTTTCCTTAATCTTTGAACGGTGAGGGTCACAAGTCTAGAGGTTTACTGCTATGGATCTGGCCATGCCACACATGGATGTGGGGTTTCAAGTGATAGAAGTGCTTGTGGTTTCTTGAATACGTTTATTTGTGGGTGTGTGTGATTGTGAGATACACAGCCCGTAAGTATGGAGCCCAGGCCTGAGGGCAGTGCTATTCCTGGTTACACTTCCTTTAAAGCTGTACCATTAACAGTCAAGATAAAGTCACTCAATCATAGTGAAAAATAGAATTAGATGTTGCCTGTAATAGGGTCAAGACTGTAAACAGTTATTTCTCTCTTAATAAAATTTGTTTGTAACTCTTATAGAATATATTTAAACTAGCCAGCCAGTTACTTTGTGTGCCACATGGTTAAACAGGAGAGTAAAAGCTTACTGCCATCAAAATAAATATCCCTGGCTGGCAGGACTGCAGTAATTTACCTAGCCTAAGGTCATTCTAAAGCAGTTTAAATGCATCATTAATTCACAATCCTCTAAAACACTAAAATACTTAAATCAATTACAATGGAGGAGGATAGCCCCGAAGAGAGGAAAAACAGTCAAGATACGATACATTTAAACACTGCCCCCCAAAAAAGTCTCTAAGACTCATGAATAAATTATTACTAAAATGAAAGGCATGATAAAGAGCCTAAAGGACATGATATGTCCAGTTTTATTTGGTCCAGAAAGATTAAGAATATGAATCTGGATTTCAACTTTCTGCTTATGCATTCTCATTCACTCAGTTTTAACCTTGGTAACTCAAAATTTTCAGGTTCATTTTTATTATGTCCTTTGTCTTACTCCAATCTTTTTTATTCCCTTGATTGCTGTTCTTTCTTTTATTACTAGCAATCTGTAGGATACATCAATCATACCTCTGTGTGTGTGTGTGTGTGTGTGTGTGTGTGTGTGTGTGTTTTGGAAGTTGGGGGGGCATAAGTGGGATTACCATGATCAAAGCTGATATACATGTAGAAATTAGGAAGAGACAGTAAACTGGAGACACATTTATGGCATATAAATCACCAAGGACTTTATTTTTCCTTAAATAAACAGATACCCCCCCCAAATATCTTATAATGTCTTGCCTTCCAGATAAATTCCTGACTAATCAGTAAGGCAGACATAAATAAAGTCAGAGATTGTAGAAGCATATGCAAATGTGTGAACAAGCTTAAAAATCCATTAAGGTCTGAATTTGAGGAAGCAGATTTTAACAGGACTAGAAACACCCAGTCTCAAGAGCTTCTCTCCTTACTTCTCCCCTATTAAGGTCATGTCAGGACCGTCAGCTTTGTTTCTTTGTGACAGGTCCCACATCCCCAGACCTGCAAGCCTTTCTATTCACTGTTACCCTAACTACTTCATGAAAAAATATTCTGGACTTTATGTTCAGGGTTCTTCACATGGCCTGGGCTGCTATAGGCCAAAATACTCAGTATAGAGCAGGGACACCCAGGCTGAGGAAACAGGACGGCTTGAGGTGGCAGCGACTGGACCTTGGGGTGTTGCCCCCGCTGCACCCAGCAGAACCCTCAGTCAAAGGCACAGATGCAGAGCGTTGAATGGCCGTCGCCAGGGGCTCGAGGGGAGGGGATAGAAAGTTGGCAACCAGCAGATCTAAGATATCAGTTATGCAAGATGATCAAGGTACGGAGGTCTGCTGTGCACTACTGTGCCTTCAGTTAACAATGCTGTATCCAGCAAGCAAAAAGGTAAGAGGGTAGATCTCATGCTAAGTGTTCTCATCACAATAATAATAACAAAGCAGCTGCACCTGTGCTTTCTTTACTTGTGTAACCTGGCTTATTCCTTACTGTGGACCACCAAGCTCTGGGGTTCCCTGTAAAGAACCAGGGTTGAGGATATCTGTCCATTCTATGTAGGTTTCATGTTTATATGGACAGTCTTCCACCCTGGACCACCACTTTGTTGCCTAGCCTAGCTTCTTTATACATTCTGAAGTCAAAAATTATACACGCATGTGCGCACACACACACAACCTCTAACGTGTTAAAATCTCACACTTTGAACAGAAATTACCAAGTGTGCATACGCATCTGATTTTGCTTCAAGGTAAAACAGTAGGATATATTTAAGTCAGTTTGTTCACTATCTATGATGTGCATGACACTGGGGAGGAAAGAAAGAGGGGAAAAGGGAAAATGACAACAATATACCTGTTGTTAAGTGCCTTTGTAGCTTACTTACCAGAAACAAAAAAATATCTGAGATAAAGATAAGAACAATAAATAGAAACTTCTTAATCCACAGTAAATGCAGACACAGATAGAAGAGTGGAGGAATAAAGGACACAGAAAAGTCTTACTGAAGAATGTTATAGAAAATGAGCCCAGCATTACCCTGGAGCTTCCTAGCTGGCGGGGTTGAATGACTGTCATTGTCTAGGATAGGGACACACCACTTCATCAAGGTGAAAAAGATGTTTTCCTAATCTGAGAGTAATTTCTCAGGGGTGATCTGATGGGAGAGTTGGGTAAACACTTCTAAATGCGGAAGGTAGTATGTAATTAATAATATCTTCATGGGTATTTTTTTCCTTTACATTATTTTGAAACTTCTAAATTTCACAAAATTTGCAAGTACTTCACAATTTTTCCCCCGAATATGCATTCGATATTAAGCTGCTGACACGATGTCCCAACACCCTAAATATTGACATTCTCCTACATAACCACTATAAGACCATCAAAACTGATTCATTATCGTCTTTTAAACCTCAGACGCCATCAAGTTCCTCCAACTGCCCCCCGCAAATATACTTTATAGAAAAGTGATCAGTTTCAGATCCACGTGTTGCATTTATTGTCACCTTTCTTTAGCATCTTTAGTCTGGATTAGATCTCAGACATTTTTTTGACTTTCACTGATGTTGACTCTTCAGAAGACTGCTGGACAGTTATTTTACACGCAGTGTGGGTTTCTTTGCTGTTTCCCCTGATTGGATTCAGGTTATGCATCTTTGGCAGGAACTCCACAGAGGTGGTACTGTGTTCTTCTCCTGACACCTTATCCACAGCTTTCAATTTGTGCCACTACTGGTGACCATTTCAATCACTTCCTAACTGTAGTGTCTGCCAATTTCTCCAGTGTCATATTGCTTTTTCTGTCTTTGTAATTATTAACTATGTACACGCACACAATTACATCTATATTCACGTTACATCTGTATCACAAAACATGAGTTCACTTTGGGGTCTCCAATTCCAACCTAACCTCTCAGGTCTCCTCCTAGCTATCTCCCCTTTTCCCCACGGACTCCTTTAACTTAGCTTCCCTTTTCCTTAATGTATTTACTTATTTGACTTGTCCCCTTGTATTTAAACAATCTTCTATCGCTGCACCCTTCCAGCACGTCTGAGATAACGCCTTCCTCACCTTGCCAAGGTTCTGAAATGCCAAGCCAGGTGGTCTAAGCGTGGATGTCCCCGCATTTGCTTATTTGCTTGGGCTCTGACCTCCTGCTGTCGGCAGCCGCTCAGACACCCACTCAGCCCTGCCTGGACCACACAGTCTGCACTGGCCACACCGCACACCCGGCAGACACCTCCTCTTGTTGCCTGGGATCTAATACCCTGTGTGGAGCCCCTGCCTCCCCCTGTGAGTGTGACATAAACTTCATGTTTTATGGTAAGACAAGAAGAATCTAAACATAAAAATTCTTCTCTGCCCTTTGGTCCTCTCTCTCCCCACACTGTGCACTGTGTATCTACGTTATGCTTCAACCAAACCTCCCGCATCGGCTGAAACACCTGCTCAACCACCAAGGGCAACATTCTCCCAGCATCAACAAGACGACTCCTTAAAAGATAACATTCCTTCCTGATCTTGTAAGGGGCCAAGATGATGCTTAGATCTGGACTGTGTAAACTGTCAATAAATAATACGTCATTTGGGTTTCCCTGGTGGTGCAGTGGTTGAGAATCCGCCTGCCAATGCAGGGGACACGGGTTCGAGCCCTGGTCCGGGAAGATCCCACATGCCGCGGAGCAACTAGGCCCATGTGCCACAACTACTGAGCCTGCGCGTCTGGAGCCTGTGCTCCGCAACAAGAGAGGCCACGACAGTGAGAGGCCCGCGCACCGCGATGAAGAGTGGCCCCCGCTCGCCGCAACTAGAGAAAGCCCTCGCACAGAAACGAAGACCCAACACAGCCATAAATAAATTAATTAATTAAAATACATCATTTGATGTACCGCCCTCTGTCTCAAAAAACTTATATACCTGTGCCTTGACTTCTAACGGGTGGAACAGTTCTCAGAGCTTTCTGAGATGTTCTTCCCAGGTTACAATCCTCAAAACTGGCTTGAATAAAATTTTCCATTTCTTTCTTAGATCGACTGATTAATTTTTCTTCGACACATGTGAGAGCCTCCTTCTCACCCCGCCGGGGCTCTAACTTCCCACTTTGCTCGCCGCTGCTCCCTCCATCTGGAAGTGGGTGCCAACCACACCAGGCCCCGCCAACACCTTCAGGCCTAAACTGTTTGGGAAGGGAAAGAGCAAAGGAAGGGAGTGCTTACCAGGAATTTAAAGAAAGAAGTAATGAGGATATTCTATTTTTGATCTTTTTTACTATGATTTAACCTCAGTAAATTGTAAAGGTATAATATTACATAATAAGTCATAGGAATCCTGGAGTGACCTGACCTGAGTATGTTGCTACTTGGTTGTACAATAAAGAATTTAACAGGCCTTCACTCTTGGTTCCTGGAATGCAGTTTCTAAAGCTTTGGACTTGCCCAAGTAATAAGATAAATGCATATCTTTGGATTTGCTTTGTAATCCCTGGTGAGCCCTGAGGATGTATGCTAACTAGGTGACTTGGGGTCCTCAGTTTAAACTAAGGAGGTGACTGGACGGGTCCTGGCAGCGCTGGAAAAGCAGCTCTGTGACTAGACAGAGGCTTTGCGCCAACTGCCCTCAGCCTGACCTCTGGGGAGGGAGGGGCGCTAGGACTGAGTCCACCGTCCTGAGTGTGGTCCGGTGGGCAATGATTCAATCAATCATGCCTTGTAATGAGCCCAACACAACCTCTGGACACCACGCTTCGGGGAGCGTCCTTAGTCAGCAATACTCTGCAAGCTGCTGGGCCAGTAGGATGGCGTGTCCTACTCCTGGGGGGGAGTATAGTGGAAGCTTCATTTTGGGGTCCCCTCTAGACCTTGCACTACGTGTTTCTTCTTCTGGACAGTTTTGATTTGTATACTTTTGCTCTAATGAAATTGTAATCCTAAATATAGCTCTTTTTTGACTTCTGTGAGACATTCTAGTGAATTGTTGAAACTTAAGGGATAGAGGGAACCCCTGAATTTCTAGGCAGCTGGTCAGGAGTGAGGTGTCCTGAGGACCCCTGGTCTTGCAGCTGTGGCTGTCTGAGGTGACAGCATTCTTGTGGGGGACGACCGTGCTGTGCCCTTAGTCTGTGGAGTGTGGCCTGTCTCTGGGGAGTTGGTGTCCGGAGTCAGTGCACTGGTAATGGGATAACTTCATATAATTTGATGTGGATATATGTGGATATATATATACACATACATGAATGTGCTTATCTTATACGTGCTATCTAAGTAGACCATTTCAAAGCAGCAGATTAACAATTTCTAAAAATAAAATACAAACATCTGCACTCTAGACTAGATTACAGTAGGTATGAAACCACAGGGAAGCATTCAATATACATGCGTTTCTTGTGCAGATTTCTTAACAATGCCTTGTTTATAGAGTAATTGGCTTTAGATAGTAAACAGATTTGGTACTAACCTATGACTTATTACAAACTCAATTAAAAGCCATTCTGGAATTAATAAGATTTTCAGGTGTCTTTTGGGAACAGAGCCCAGTATGTATTTCTGGATTGTCTATGTATGACTAATAGAGTTGTCTTACGGCTCTAGGGCAATACCCTCAACTCTGAGGGGAACTTAGAATTAACTTGGGAGTTAAAAAAAAAAATGTCACTGAGAGCATCCTATTCCTAGATACTCTAAATTGATTGATCTGAGTAAGGGCCTGGGGACCGCTGTTCCTTGAAAGGTTCCCTAGGTGATTCTGATGCACTCACAGGATTGAGAGACACTGTGCTACAGAAGAATCATTTCTATAACTTGCATTTTATAAATATTACTATAGCAAAACAATCCTCCGTAAGGCTCAAGATCATCACGGCCTATCTGGTGACTGGAGATTGGATCCTAAGTTCTCTATTTTGTAGTCACCAGATTCATTCCTTAAGAATAGGAAGAATCTGGAGGGGCCAGAAGAGAAGTAGAAATTGGTAAGAACCAGGCAGTCAGACCTGTGCGAAGATATAAAGGGCCAGGATAATACAGACCTAATAAGAGAATGAATAGAACAAAACGGGAGGCTAACGAGTTACCCTGAAAACTATCAACAAAGATCTTTTGCAAATTCCATCAAAATTAGAATGCTTTTATATTGTAATCAAGTGATTATGGCACAATTATTCCAGGTTTTTACTTCAGTTCAACTCATCTATGAAATATTAATAACTTCTATTCTGTGTGGAATTTTTCCTTAATAAAATACAAGGCTAGCTACTTTTATTACACACTAACAAAGTCCTGTTTATGTTCTAGTAGACACGTTACACTGGCAGTAACATGTACACTGAAGATAAAATTTACCTGAATCTCATATTTTATTTAACAGCTAAAAGCAAAATCTATATTATAAAAGAGATTCTTTATTAGGATATAAATACATATGCACAAATACATACATACATATATATGTATGTATATATACATATATATAAAACATTACACTATGGTTACATATTAAAGAGAATTATAAGAGATCTTTAGAATTTCATAGCTCTATAATATTAAAGTATTTTTATATGAATAGACAGTATAAGTTTTGGGGTGTCCATTTTATTCTTAATATTTACAGTATTTTATAATATGAAAGTCCTTTTCATTATCTCTTTTTGACAGCAAGATATAATGAATGTTAATATATGAATTCTAATTTCCAACTAGATAAATGAAAACACAAAAGCATAAAAGGCAGGTATTCTTAATAAGTGAGTAGTTTTCCCTGGCTAGTTTATCTATACTAGCACTTAATGAGAAACTTAAATGAAAGGAATACGTTCTTTCTACCTTCTAACTGGTTTAGCAATTTAATTCACCAATCAACTTAGCTCACCCAATGGCAGATGCAGAAATAGAATTTAGTAAATGTTTATAAAGATTTCAGAAAATAAGCAAAGTTTTTATGTACTAGAATTTAAATAATTAATTTCATTAGTATATCTATGCAACTCAACCAGTGCATAGAGGGAAAAGACAGTTTTAAATACATATATAAGAAAAAAAGAAAGACTGAAGATCAATTGTATAAGATTTCAACTTAAAAAGCTATAAGAGAACATCAGATTAAACCCTAAAAAGGTGGGAGAAATAGTAAAGCTCAGAAATTAATAAAATAGAAAAAATAAATAAGAGTGAAGGGGGAAAAAAACAAAGTCAGAAGGTGTATCTTTGAAAAGATGAAAAATTTATATCCCTCATAGCATTAGTGACAAAAACAGAAAGAAGAGCCAAAATACCACAATAACAAAATGAAAAGATATTATTATGAATAAAGGCATAAAAATATACTATGACTATAATGGGAACAATTCTATACTAATAAATTTGAAGATATAAATTAAGTAATGCAAAAGGTCACCCATCAAAGCCAATTCAAGAAGAAACAGAAAATTTGAACAGTTCCATGTATATTAAAGAAATTAATTATATTATATAAAATCTTATTTAAAATCCAACAAACAAAATAACCTACTCCACGCCCACATGACTCCATCAGTGAATTCATCCAAACATACCAGGAAAATAATCAGTCTTATACAGATATACAGATAGCTAATAGGCAGATGAAAAGATGCTCAACATCATTATTTATCAGAGAAAAATGCAAATCAAAACTGCAATGACATATTACCTTATACTGGTCAGAATGGCCATCATCAAAAAGTCTAGAACAATAAATGCTGGAAAGGGTGTGGAGAAAAGGGAACCCTCCTACAGTGTTGGTGGGAATGTAAACTGGCACAGCTACTATGGAGAACAGTATGGAGGTTCCTTAAAAAACTAAAAATAGAGCTCCGTATGATCCAGCAATCCCACTCCTGGGCATATATCCAGAAAAGGTGAAAACTAATTCAAAAAGTTACAATCACCCCAATTTTCACAGCAGCACTATTTACAATAGCCAAGACATGGAATCAACCTAAATGTCCATCAACAGATGAATGAATGGATAAAGAAGATATGGTATATATATATATATATATAGATATAGATATATATATATATATATATATAATGGAATATTACTCAGCCATTAAATAGAATGAAATGTTGCCATTTGCAGCAACTTGGATGGACTTAGAGATTACCATACTTAGTGAAGTAAGTCAGACAGAGAAAGACAGATACATATCACTTATATGTGGAATCTAAAAAATAATACAAATTAATCCATATACAAAACAGAAACAGATGCACAGACAAAGAAATCAAGCTTATGGTTACCAAAGGCGAAAGGGGGTGGGGGAGTTGAGTTAGGAGGTTGGGAATACCATACACACACTACTATACATAAAATACATAAGCAACAAGGACCAGCTGTAGAGCACAGGGAACTACATTTGATATCTTGTAATAACCTATAATGGAAAATAATCTGAAAAAAATTATATAATTCAGTCTTATACAAACATATAGAGTCGACAAAGGGTAAACACTGCCCAATTTATTTCTTGAAACTAAGGTAATTTGGATCCCAATTCCTGAGAATAGCATTACACAAATATGGAAAATTATAGACTAATTACTAGGAACATTCTCCCATGTATCCTAAATATTAGTAAATCAAACCCAGTAATACTAGGTTAATTCCAAGAATGCAAGATTAGTATAATATTAAAAAGTTAATCAGTCTAATTTATCACGATAACAGAAAAAAATTAAAAATAATCACATGATCTCAATAGACAGAGAAGGCATTTGACAGAATGCAACATCTATTTACCAAAAATTGATTTTACCATGTTAGTAATAGAAAGAAACTTTAGTTTTATGATAAATGGTTTCTAAAAGTAAAATCATATTGAATAGTGCAATACTGAAACACAATTTCTTAAAATTAGTAATGATACCAGGATGTTTACTATACTACTATACTATGACTATCAAAATTGTAAAACTGTACTGGATCCTAGCCTTCACATACATGTGTGTAAATTTTAACATATATTTATTTATTTACATATATTCATTTAAAAGAGCATCAAGAGCCTCAAATACTTAGGAATGCATATGACAAAATATATATAATAACTTTATTCATAAACTTTACTCGAAGTATTATTGGGGGACTTCCCTAGTGGCACAGTGGTTAAGAATCTGCCTGCCAATGCAGGGGACACGGGTTCAAGCCCTGGTCCCAGAAGATCCCACATGCCATGGAGCAACTAAGCCTGTGCACCACAACTACTGAGCCTGCGCTCTAGAGCCCGTGAGCCACAACTACTGAGACCGTGTGCCACAACTACTGAAGCCTGTGCACCTAGAGCCCGTGCTCTACAAGAGAAGCCACCGCAATGAGAAGCCCGTGCACCGCAACGAAGAGTAGCCCCCGCTCACCGCAACTAGAGAAAGCCCCCACGCAGCAATTAAGACCCAACACAGCCAAAAATAAATTAATTAATTAATGAAAAAATTATTGGGAAGAATGAAATAAGACCTATATTAATAAATGTAGATAAATGCATGTTTATATACTAAAATCCAAATATTGTAAAATTAATATATGCTTTCAGTTTAACCCCCACCATTGTTTCTTTTTTTCCCCTTTTTTTTGCAAGTTGACAAGTTGATTCCTAAATTTATATGAGACTGTGACAGATAAGAACACTAAGTCCAAGATAAAGAAGAACAAAATGAAAGACACACACAGACATCAAAACTGATTTACTGCTCCTGCAATTAAAACAGTATGATATTGACCCAGGGACTAACAACAGACCATTGAAATAAAAATAGATCCACATATATTTAGTCACCTGATTTATGACTGAGGTGTTATTCAATATATTGGAGAAAAAAGGGTCTTTTCAATAAAAAAGTTTCTAGACCTATATATATATGTATATGAATGTGTGTGTGTGTGTGTGTGTGTGTATAAAATAAAAAGGTATTTCTTCCTGTCTCATATCACAAAAATCAATTCCAGAAAGCTCATATTTACCTGAATGTAAATATTAAAATAATAAAAATAACATAGGACATTTTTTAATGACTTGGGTAGACAAAGATTTCTTAAACAAAACACAAAAGCACTATTCATTATAATCACTTATATCACTTATAACAAGATGACATTTACGATGGTAACAAAAAATAAGCTAAAAAGGACAAATTTAGCATGAGTTAAATCGTGTGAAATCTTTATGGTGAATATAATACATTTTTATTCAAAGAAACTTTAAAATTCTAAACAAAGAGATATACCATGTTAAAGAGACATATTTGTTAATGCACAAGTATCTTATCACCTTGAATATAAACCACCCCATAATTTCTCTGCGAAATCAATGCACTCCCAAACAAACCTCAACAGAATCTGTGGGTACTTTGACAAACTGTTCATATTTTAAATTTATTTTTACATAAGCATAAGACCAAGGATAACCAATAACATTTTCAATTAGAAGACCCAAGTGTAAGAAATTGCTCTATTAAATACCAGACTTATTTAAAAACCTATGTAATTAAGACTTCACTGGTCTGGCATACGCAAGTAGGCCAAAAAAGAATAAAATAAGATAAAAAGATGATCTACAAATATAGAGGAGCATAACGTACAAAAGAGTTAGCACCAATCATCACAGATAATAAAACAATTAGTCAATTAATGGTATTAGGACAATTAACATCCTTTTACAAAGAAACGAAATAAAAGAAGACACATCAGTTATGCAAAAACAAACTGCTCATTTCATAGATATGGAAAGTGAGATTTAGGTTAGTAAGCAGTTGACCAGGTTAGGAAGTACAGAATTTCTAAGCTCAGGCCCTCTTCTCCAAAGCCCTTGTATTATAAATTGCATTACATAAAAATATTAGTAGGTAGTGAGAACCACAAAAGAAGACTGAAAAAGGTGACTTTATTAAAATGAAAAAATAAAAAAACTCTTGTGTGTGATATAAAACAAAGTATTTAAAATAAAATTTCAATTAACTGAACAAATAAAATGTAACCAAAAAAAGAGTAAATACTGCAAACAAATAATGTTGAAAAAAATAAAGAAAAAAGATATGAAACGGAAACTGTTACATATTTATTTACTTAGACTAGCCATATATAAAGTAAAACTATAAATATACATAAAGGAATGTTTGATACAAACTTAGGATAATGGTGAAAGATTCTGGAAAGAGAGGGGCATTCAAATAAGGAATGTACATGGCAGGGGCTGAGGCTTTCTTCAGTTTTATTTGTTCTGTATTATTTCCAAAGATGAGAATAGGTACATTATATTTCCATACCTTTTTACTGTCTTAAGTTCTTCCTAAGGAATAATCAATTATAAAAACAAATATTTTGATTGGCTCTTAAACAAGTATTTAACTGTCATTATTGCCCCAGGGTTCATAAGCTCGGTTCCGTGTTGGCGAAAACTGGACAGTGCAGACTCTGAAGGAATAGTGAGCTGTTTCCAGAAAGATGGGATGTAAAATTAGAATAATCAGCTATTCTCACACAATTAAAAATATATATTTCCATCACGCACTTTTCTGAAGTCAGAGCACAACCCAGATTCATATAGAACTGATACTAAGGTCACTATCTCAGTGCCCACCCCTCCAAGGCAATACTAGAAGAGAAAAGGTGTCGAGGAAGGAAATCCTATTCCTCTTAGTTTTATTATTTTGTGACACTACCTGGATAAATGATAAATCACCTTACTATTCTCTTCAGCTCCAAATATTACATAATTCAAATGAATATGTAGAAATCGCAGTTAACATTCCTCCCCCTCCTTCTCCTATCAATTGATTGCACGTTATATTACAAGAACTTTCCAGAAATTTTTTCACCTTTCTTTAAACAAACCAATACATTTATTATTCTATTAACTACTGTTATTTTAAAATGAGAAGATTAACGATAAAGTTGATAAGTTGTCTTTAACATGACAAGATATGTCACGAAATGTACTTAACCATCAGCAAGTAACTATAGACATATACTGGTAACAATGTAGAAAACTAACTTATTATTTATTGATTAATTCAACATAATTATTTTCTATTTTCTCAATATGTCACAGCACGTAATTAGAGACTGTCCATAGCTTTAAAAAGTAATTCTGTATCCATAAATAATAAAATACAATATAAAGATCTATGCCACTATAGATATCAAATGTATGTTACATACTGTGTACTAAATTGCCAGTCTACATAACTAATATATTTTACAGCTAATCCATATTATTAAACCAGAGGTATAAACTATTGCTAAGCTTTAAGACCGAAATAAAAATGCAAAATAATCTAGCATATAACACATGTTAAATATTAAAGAGTAAAACAGATCCATCCCATGACATATGCAAAGACGGACCCATGCACACACACATAACCACACAAATGACCTAGTTGAACTTAGAAAGATGTTTTCTATCTTTCTACAGTATTTTGTATATTTTTAAAAGTAGAACACTGTATTCTATTCTTGCAGTAACATAAGTAGAAAACCAAGGAAAATTAAACAGAAAATGTGCTCAATGACCTGATAAATCCATTCAAATTTACTCCTAACCTCTAAACAATGTTAGCCAAAAATTTTTTTTTCCAAAATCTGAACACAGAGTGAAAATGCTGAGAGGAACATGTAGAATGTTCTTTAAGTGGTAAATCTAGGTGTTGCCTTTAGTTTTATGACTCTCATTCTCCTTGTTAACTGTGATACAAACATTGCAGCTAAGTGGCTAAGTGTCCTCTCTACAAGGTTCTTCAACTGCAATAACTCTACACTCTGTGGAGAAAACAAAACAAACCACCAACCATAAAGCACTCCCTCCTACCTTCACCAACTTTTCTCTATAGGCACCAGCCTGGATCTTCTATCTAAATGCGTCTGACCGATGCCTCTAGTCCTTTACCCCCTGGCCTGTGGCAGTTAACAGAGGAGACCACTTGTCATGACCTTCTAGGGACAGACTTTTAAAGGGCATATCTGCACTTCCCAGCACTAGTATATCCTCCCTCTTCCTCAAATCTGTTAACCACCACATATTGGAAGTGTGTATAAAATGTAACATCTATCTATCAACCACTCTATGTTGTACGGAATGTAAGAGAAAACCTTACAATACTTCATTATGTTGTTTCCCTATAAAAGAACTATTTGGAGAGTCTACTAGGGTTGGTGCCCTAACTTACCAAGCCAATCAATCTCAGGTTCCAGTGTGACATTCCCAAAGGACGGAAGTATTAGGAACACCTCTGCAAAGCAGTGCTGTTATATGGAAAACTTCATGAGTCTCAGGAAAATTAAGACTGGAATTCAGCCCAGGCTTGCCTGGTCATTCACAGCGTTGTTTTGGCTAACGAGTTTGCTTAGTTTCCTCATCTGACTTATGAGAAAGTTAGACAAGATTATTTTACTTATCTTGAAATGGCAATCAACCCCATTTGGCAGATGGGAAAACAGTATTTGGTTTAAAATAATTACACACAAAATCACAGAATTCCCTGAAATTGAACATTAATTTTTTGTACTAGAGCATCTGCTTACAAACTGGGTTACAAGCCTTATCCTAAAGCCAGGAAATATGAAGGCTTGGCTGAAAAAAAAAAAAAAAAGTTAATTTAATAAATGAATGAAGTCTTTTTTGGATATTTCAGTTCAAGCAGCTTCTTAATTCATGACAAGAGCATGAAAACATGCACGCAAAGTGTCATGAAAAGGAGATCACACTGCATGTTTGCTCAGCATTTTCAAACCGTTGGAATAATTTTGCTAAAGCATTGTGTTTTTAGAGGATAAGGATCTGCATGGGTTAGAGAACCATGGTCACTTACAGGAAAAATAAAACAAAATATGTAAGCATGTTCTAAAATGATTCCCATAGTTGAATGTATTTTAATAGACTAGACCACATGTTTACTGAGTAGGTCAAAGTCTGTGTTATTATAAATCCAGACAAAGGCTAACTTAGCAACAAAGTCATCTGATGCTCTATTATAACGTGGACAGTACTGTTAGCAAATACTGGAGTTGAAGAGCAGAAAAAAAACTCCTGCTACCATTGTATATAAACACATTTTACGTAACATTCAAACTATGACACTATGCTTAAACAACGAAAACAAACCGTGCAAGTGAAATATGTAGAAACCACTATCAGAAAGGAAAGTGATCAAAATTTCAGAATAGTTAAGATTTTAATCATATATTCAGGTGGTTTATGGCAGAATAGAATTATTTTTTTTCTCTAACTTCAGTCTGCTCTTAATATTATCAGTGTCTACAAATCGTGGCTAAATGCAGTGCCTATTTAACAACTTAATTAAAATTGGACTAAGATACTTGAAAACTCTGAGACTCCATCTACACATAACATTAATTATTGCCAATAACTATTTTAAATAAATGGAACATAAATGTATGGAAAATATCAGTCACCAGTCTATAGCCATTCACTGTGCACCCATTGTATGGTGTGATAAACAATGTATACTGCACTTCACATTCATGCAAAAAGGAAAGCTATTTCTACTATCTCCCCCTAGATTTCATAGATGATTTTTGCGCACTTACCTACTGCTAACCCCACTTAGCGTGCCACTAACTAGGTCATGTGGAACAGGCCATAGGCGACAATCACCAAAATCAGATTTGGAACATCTCACACTATTTTATATTGATTAAAGCGAGCATTTAAGGGAAACCTTACAAACTGAAAAGTAGTCCCCAGATGTGTAATTTTGGGTATTTGTATTGAAATGAGGATAAGTGACCTTAAGCATTTTGCTTTGTTGATGGTAGGACTGCATGTTTATGTTTGTCTGGAAATATATACATATTAGCTGCAAATATTCACCACCAGCTAGCAGAAAAACCCACTTACCCTTTACGCTTTAACTTTGCAACTCTTTCACCCGGGCCCATTGTAAAAAAGAAAAAAAATCATTCTTATTCATTATTCCTAAGTGATATTTTTGTTAGTCATAGCTTTATTTATTTATTTATTTTTAATTTAATTTTTATTTTATATTGGAGTATAGTTGATTTACAATGTTGTATTAGTTTCAGGTGTACAGCAAAGTAATTCATACGCAAACCCAATAAACCAGAGAACAAAATGACATTTGCTAAAACAAGAAACAAAATTATTATTCAATTCTTTCTTGCAGTGTACTCACATATCTATCAATGCTGACAATGGACAAAATTTATACATGCCTATGACGTATATGAAAATACATATATATACGTATATGCATAAATATTCAGTGCCATACATGCAGGAAGGAAAACACTATCTAAAACTAGTCATGAGTAAAAAAATTAAAAGGAGACACAAACCAATAAGAAATGAAATAAATTGATTTATAAGATCTATATGTTAATAGGGAGTATCCTTCCCATCTTCAAGACTAGTTTGCAAAAAATAATAAAACGAATGAGAAAATGCTGACAAACACAAGCTTCCAATTTTTTTTTTTAACATCTTTATTGGAGTATAATTGCTTTACAGTGGTGTGTTAGTTTCTGCTTGATAACAAAGTGAATCAGTTATACATATACATATGTCCCCATATCTCTTCCCTCTTGCGTCTCCCTCCCTCCCACCCTCCCTAACCCACCCCTTTAGGTGGTGACAAAGCACCAAGCTGATCTCCCTGTGCTATGAGGCTGCTTCCCACTAGCTATCTACTTTACGTTTGGTAGTGTATATATTTTAAAACAAATATCCAAAGCAAATATTTGATTGCTGTACTGAGATTAAAATATTTTAAAATGTATTCTTTAAAGAAATTTTCATCAGAATTTATATATTGCATCAGTAAAACGAAAATGGAAACTTTTTCATGTGAAAATAATCACAAAAGTTAGTATTTGTATATATCTACATGAAAGATACTGATGAATCGACCAGAGTAAGTATATTTCCATTAGATCACTGACAAAGACAGAATGTATCTCAAATAAACGAAAGTATGTAATTGGAGAAACTCAGAGAAACCATGTAAAATTACATGAAGAGTTATAAATAGGAAAAAAATTTTGGTGTTCAGTTCTGACAAGGTGCTTAAAAATGTATGCACATATTTTCTCATAATTAACGCAATACCCACGGACATGTTTTTGTTAGGTGACAGCACCTAGAAAGTTCTGTTTTAGCATCTAAATATTATGACACAAGTCAATGTGTGAGAGCATGTATTATTTTTCTCCAATTATAAGAACATTTTCAATGACATTTTGACTTAAAAATGTCATTGAATTGATATCATTTAGAGAAAAGACCTGATTTAAACAACTCCTTCTAATATATTTCTGCACATCTTTTTAAAACTGAATGCAGTCAATAAACCTCCTTGTGTTGAAAATCGTTTTCATACACTATTGAGATGAACACAAAAGCAACTGAAATGAAAGCAGGTCAAAGTGAGGTGACTTGTAGATAGAAATGTCAGAATAAAAAGTTCAAAAATCAAAGCTGACCATAATACTAGTACAAACAAGAGGAGCTATAACGAATGCGCTTGAAGTGATTTAGCATTGTGAAAAACGCTGTGGGACCATCTCATCAAACACAATGCTACTTAATTATCAAAACAGTAAGAGATTTTTCCCCAAGACACTGTATTAAATCTGCTTCTGCCACATAAAGCTTGTCATATCTTCTCTAGTTCTTATAATGTTTTCCTAATCTCTTTCATAAGTTTTACCCTTGAATGTTCGCCCTTTCTCTCCTGGCTTCGACATCCCTGACACACAACTGCTAATTAAAATAAACACAGGTAAATCGAGGTAGACTTTTTTCAAAAGTAGGGGAGCTGATCAAACGAAGGCCTGCACTTGAGAATCAAACTAACAGACATCTTGAGGTCTGAAACACTGAAATTAAAATAACCCCCTTGAAGTACATCAATCTGTACTTCCAAAATGACTTCTTTTAATGCAGTGTGCTGCTTTGTACTCCCTTGAAGGTTGTATTAATGAACTCAACTACAGGCTTTTGTATTAATTAGTAAAGTTTTAAAAATAAGCCTTTCTTAAATTGCCACAGTAGTTATTAATGTAATAGTTATACTACTGGTGTTTACATAATTAGGGAAAAAGTAGATTCAGTTATTATATTTTGTTCTTTATCTTCTCATTGCCTTGTCTAAAGGTGACTATCTTTTTTTCACTAAAGTTATTGGTGTCATACACGTGTCCTATACTCAGATAGCTATATGATGAAAACTCATTGTGATTTTCAGTATCAGAATCAGTCAAGTGTTGACATAATAGCATATTTAGTCAGGGTGAGATTGACAGAACAAAAACATGTAAATGGAACCTTAATTCATGAGTATGACATAGCTTACTTCCTTATATTCATAAACCTAACATGATATTTAGACATACATATTGAGTTGTGCATACTGTAATTTTTTTGTACGTCTATAGCTGAGCTCAAATAAGTTCAGTACACAGACAACAACTCATGTCTATCACTCTTCATTTTTTCAAGAAATATTTGTTGCAGGCCTAATTTGTGGGCAGGTAATGAATGCTAGGCTCTGGAATTAAACAGTGGAACATGAAAAGCAACCCCTCACTGTACTAGATTCCTGGGATTGTGGTACAAATTACCACATAGTAAGTGGCTTAAAACAAGAGAAATATATTCTCTCACAGTTTTGGAGGCCAGAAACCCAAAACAAGGTGTGGGCAGGGCTGCACCAGGTCTGGGGGCTCTAGGAGAGGATCTTCCCTTGCCTCTTTCAGCTTCTAGGGCTGCCGGTGTTCCTCAGCTTCCATGGCTCATGGCCCTATCCCTCCAATCCCTGTCTCCTTCTCCCTGCATCTCCCTCTTCTGTGTTCCCTTCCGTCCATCAAATCTCCCCTGTGTGTCTCTTATAAGGACACTTGTCACTGGGTTTAGGGCCCAGCAGGATCATCCAGAATGATGTTCACATCTAAAGATCCTTAAATTAATTACATCTGCAAAGACCCTTTTTCCAACTAAGGTAACGTTCACAGGTTTGATGGATTAGTATATGGACATATCTTTAGGGGGGCACCATTTGACCTACTACTAAGTTTAAACACTTACTGATTAATGACAAATAAACTACCTAAACAGGTAGTTAATATACCAACTACGTTCCATCAAAAAGACGGAAAAAAGATACTTTTTCTTAGGAAACACTTCGGAAAGCTACTTAACCCAAGATGGGAGATGAGAAAATGTTTCCCAGGGAGATCGTGAAGAAAAGTAGAAATTACCCAAGCAAGACTGAAGATGAAATATATGCAAATTCCTAGAGGAAAAAAAAACCATGATATTCTCAGAAACGTAAAAAAGTTCAAAGTGGTTGGAGTTTAGGGAATTGGCAGTGAGCAGTCCGGTTCCTTAAGAATTGAATATGGTAAAGGCGTATTGAAGAATTTGAATTTTAAAGGCATCAATGACTAGATTTACAGATCACAGTGGCCTGTTGGGTTAAGCCTTCTGGACCCACCGCGCTGGCTGCCCTCAGGGTGGATCAGGGAGAGGCCCAGGCTGGAGGTGGGGGACCAAGTGAAGGGTCCCCTACAGAAATCCAGTGAAGTGTTTATGCCCAACCACGGTGGAGACAATGAGGATAGAGAGATTCGGATGAATTCGAGAGAGATATTTTCCGAAGAATTGCTAGTGCTTAGCAATTAACTGAATTTGAGAGTCGGGATAATGAAGGTCCCAATTATAACGAGTACCCAGATGGATGCTGGTGAACTTCATTTAGACAAGAGACACAGGAGGAGAACGGGTGTAGGGAGTGGAAGGAAAGAGGAATTTCGTTTCAGACACTGAAAGTTTAAAATACCTGCTTCTAGATTTCAGATTGATGTGTGGACAATATGCTCAAAGGGAAATTTGGATTATTCGTCATGATGTGGGTGCTATCACCTCAAACAGGATAACGGGAATGATGAGGGTCTGAGCAAGCTGCCCTCCCTCCCAGGGCAAGTCCCAAACAAGAAGTAATTGTAGAGAGAGACCCTGAGGAATAGAATATTTTCAGGAAAAGGACAGAAGCAGGAGTCTGTTAAGGGCTCTGGTGGATGTGTTTGTGTACAGGTGATGGTGGGGATGGGCAGCGGGGAGAGAGCTGAAACAGGCATTTGCACGGTGAAGCGACATTACTCGTGAAGAATCACTCTGTGTTTTTCTGTTCAGCCTTCTTTTTCGTTTTCCGACATTGCTTTTCCCAACCTAGTCTCTGCTTCAAGTCTCCCAACCCACCACCTCTTCCCCTCAGATGAAGATGATTGTTTCAAGTAAGAGAGAGTGTTTAGTTAAATTCTCTCAAGTAATAGGACTGGTGAGAAGTACTTTTGGAATTAACTACCGAGAGGCTTCTGGTGACACCGGTGAAGGCAGTTAGCGTACGATAGAGGAGCTGGACCCAGCCTGAGGTGTGTAGAAGCAGGAGAAAGTCAGAAATCGGAGGCATCGAGTTTGATTATTAAGAGAAGGAGAGGGCTTCCCTGGTGGTGCAGTGGTTAAGAATCCTCCTGCCAATGCCGGGGACACGGGTTCGAGCCCTGGTCCAGGAAGATCCCACATGCTGCGGAGCAACTAAGCCCGTGCGCCACAACTACTGAGCCTGTGCTCCAGAGCCCGTGAGCCACAAATACTGAGGCCGCATGTCACAACTACTGAAGCCCGCGTGCTGCAACTACTGAAGCCCACGTGCCTAAAGCCCGTGCTCCGCGACAAGAGAAGCCACCACAATGAGAAGCCCGCGCACCACAACGAAGAGTAGCCCCTGCTCACTGCAACTAGAGAAAGCCCGTGTGCAGCAAGGAAGACCCAACGCAGCCAAAGATAAATACATAAATACATAAAAGAGAAAGAGAAAGATAGGGCAGTAGCTCTAGGGTTGTGTGGCCCTGAGGGATATTTCCTTTGCTTTATTTTAGAAACCTGAGCAGTACTGATGTGAAGGATGGATCAAAGAGGAAAAGGCTGAAAACAAATGAATGAGAAGAAAAAGGTCAATATGTGAAATTGCTAGAAAAAAAGGTGTGATCCATTATCTGGATAGAAGTTCCACATTTATCCTAAAGCTGGGACGTGTTGCATGATGGTGACAGGAGGCATGTAGACAACTGGGAGATAATGCAGGTACTTTTTCTGATTTTACGGCATGAAGTCTTATTTCTCTCAATATGAACATTTTATGCTTTCAGTGAAGAATGAGGCCAGGCTGTCTGCTGAGCGTTAAGAGAGGTGGAGGCCTGGGGGATCTAGGAGAGAAGAGGGTGGGGGGAAAAAGCAGCTTTGGAAAACAGGAAAGAGAGCTAAACAGGAAGGCAGAGAGTGATTCTTTCCCGGTAGTTTTGGCTTCATTGTGTCAGTTTGTACTTTTAACTGACAAAAGACCATTTCCCTTGGGGTGACACAACTAAGCAATATTTACTTTCTGATTACATAGTTTGGAAGAAGGTGGCAGCTGCCAGTATTACAAACAAAACAATAGCAACAAAGAACAAACAGCAGAAGCCTTGGGCGAAAAAAAATGTTTCTCACATCTCACATATTTCAAAACGTGGAAATGCAATTAGGCTCAACAGAATCTTTTTTTATGCTGCAAAAGACTCAAGTTTTTTTTTTTGTTTTTTTTTTTTGTAAAGTGTTTCAAGGCTTCCATCCATTCATAGGGCTGAGAATTGATCAAATCAATCCCTGCATGAAATGCTTCTTTAAGGAAAACTTCAAAGGGAAAAGGGGAGGTGAGAAGGCTCTGAGCAGGAAAAAGGAGGGGGGGGCGTAAGGTGAGAGATTGGCTTGTATTTCTACCCTTTCTTGAATAAGATCCCCTTGGCGTCCCCAGTGTTTATCTTTCCATCCATATTTCATATATTAGAACTCAAGATCTTCACCTAGAAATGCTGAGGATCTTGCAGAGCATGTAGTTTCCTTCAGCTTGTGGAAGAAAAGTTCAAAGTTTCTAAGGAAGTGAAGGGGAGACACAGTCCTGTTACATAGTTGTTAATCTGACACCCTTTGTTAAACTAAACTAAAAAATGATAAAATTCCCTCCACTGTGGAATTAGAGCATTTTTATTTCCCCTCACCTCCCAGTTTTATCCAGCTGTCAATTCCTGTGTTTCTGGGCAGTTCCTTCCTTGAAGCCCTGGAAGAGGGATTAAGGGGACACTTCATTCCTCAAGTGACTATTCTGCTCTAGTCTGCAGCAGCCCCACTCTTGGTTTTTCCAATTCTACATTACTGTTGGAAGCAACCAGAAAATAACCTTTAAATTCCAGTTACGTAAAATAATAAAATATTCAACCTCGAAGACCTTTTTAGATAATCCTCTTTGGAAGCTTAGGCTGATTTAATGATACATTTTATAAAATATTTTTTATCCCTTGAGGGCAGAGTACTTACCGAGAAATCAACACCATGTGGAGACAAAGGCACGGAAAACCTGGGGGCAAGGTCATCACAAGAGCACTGGTGTCAATGGATATGGTAGGAAGAACTAAGTTCCCTGTTGAAACCTAGTTTGCTCCTGACATGTAGGGCTGTATGAGACCTTGGTTCAAGTTAGGAAAACTTTCAAAGTAAGAGCTGTATTATTTCTGTATGGGCTACTGAGAGTAAAAAAGTGAAAGAGAAAGAAGTTAAAGGTGCTTCAGATATTTTTTTTTAAATGCAAAAATATTTATAACCTCATGATGGGTCTATGAAAGAGATGGTGTAGGGAAGTACTTTTCCTTTTGATCCAACCTCAGTTCTTTCGATTCTAACAGGTAATAATAGCTAACTCTTTAAAACAGCTTGCTATTTCAAAATGAGAAATGCACCCCAAGGTTCATAGCAGCATTATTTACAATAGCCAAGATATGGAAGCAACTTAAGTGTCCATTGACAGATGAGTGGATAAAGAAGATGTGGTACATATACACAATGGAATATTACTCAGCCATAAAAAAGAATGAAATAATGCCATTTGCAGCAACATGGATGGAATTGGAGGGCATTGTGCTAAGTGAAATAAGTCAGACAGAGAAAGACCAATACTGTATGATATCACTTATATGTGGAATCTAAAAAAATACAACAAACTAGTGATTATAACAAAAAAGAAGCAGACTCACAGATATAGAAAACAAACTAGTGGTTACCAGTGGGGACAGGGAAGGCGGGAGGGGCAATACAGGGGTAGGGGAGTACAAGGTACAAACTATCATGTATAAAATAAGTTACAAGGATATATTGTACAATATGGGGAATATAACCAATATTTTATAATGACTACAAGTGGAGTATAAACTTTAAAAATTGTGAATCACTATATTGTACAGCTGTAATGTACATAATATTGTACATCAACTTCAATTAAAAAAAAATAAATTAAATAAAAATAGCTTGCTACGTGCAATCCAGTTTTCTAAGCATTTTATGCACATTAACTTATTTAACCCTCACATCAACTCAATCAAGTGAGAAATGTTTTTATACCAATTTTAGAAACAGGAACTCTAAGACTCAGAGAAGAGAAATAACTTGCTCAAGGTCAGACAGGTAGCAAGTAATAGAAATGGAAGTAAAACTAGGCAGCCTGGCTCTAACGTCCGTGCCCTTAACTACTGTGCCTGTTTCCTTTCACAGTTGAGTTAATATATAATTTCTTGTGTTGCTATGGTCTAGGATATTTCCAATGTAGTTGCATTATATGGGAAATTATACATAGTCCAACATTTTGTATTGGTAGAATAAACACTGTATGATCTTGACAAATTTTTAAGAAATCACTTTGCATTTACAATATAGGATAGTAATTTTACATATTTCATGTTTGTTGTGACTAGTTAAGAACAGCTTAACATGGTATCTTATACATGGTAAGAACTCAGTGTTACATAACTTTATTATTAATATAGTATCTTTTACTATTTTATTCTTATTGCTTTTATCATAATCATTTTATTACTTTTCTTATTCCTAAACTATTTTGAAATTCTCGGCAACTGAAGACTATTAATCTCCTTATCCTTATAATAAATACCTCCACCCCATCCCACCATCCACCCTATTATAAACTTAATGCCTTGCTTTTTTCCTTTTTTCTGTGTATCTGGTCATTATCTGCATTTATTTTGACAAGTACATTGTTGTCTGATTGTCAGGTGGCTGCATGGATTTTTGGCATCCTCATTCAATGTTACAGTCTTCAGTTGTTATTATAAGAATATATATATATAATTTAAATTATATATATATATAGATAGATAAGATATAGTTTCCCATTTTACGGAACATTTCACAAATGTTTAATTACCTCTACAAATTAGTAAGACAACTGCATGGGGAAAGTCTCAGACCTCCCTGCCAAGAGGCTCTCAAACTATTAAAAGCACAGGCTCTGAATTTGCCGTTTAGCTCATGACAAGCTTTTCTGCATCTCTCCTGCTTGTTTGCACCACCTTCATCCTCCTCAGCGGCCAGTTCCTCACCCTCTCTCTGCACCAGCCTTCTTCTCGCTTCCACTGTCTCCTGTCAACCAGGACCCCACATTCAGCCCTTTAATGTCAATGCCGATCCCACCAATAACTCTTATCTATTAGTCTTTCCATTTAATCTTTTACGATTTTGTTTAGTCCTCTACTACTCTGTGTAACTACCATCCCGAGAGTACAGGTAACTACCAAACCCAATGACCTTTTCAGAGTCCTCACTTGCCATAAACTATGTAGCTGTTAACACAGCTCATTATTTTCTCTTTTTATGGACCCAGAGGGCATGGACTCAAATTTTGTCTTTGCACCTTACCTAACCGTGAAGGGGTTCTATAGAAGCACCTGTCTCAATGAATCACTGGAGGATTAAATCAGTACAGAAAACACTTAGGGCCCGACATAAATATCACACAAGAACATGTTTTCTCTACCTCTTCTAAACTCTAAATAATTAGAATATCTATTTCTTAAAAAATAATTTAATCCATCCCTATATCATAGGTGTCGTACATGCCTTTTCTTAACTAATAAATCGTAAGCTCATTGAAAACAGATTTCTCTCTTCATCACTTATTTGCCTCAGGGGCTACACAGTATTCTGCACATACCAAATAAATATCTATTTTATCAGTAATAGGCAGATCGATAGTGGTATACTTTATAAGTTTTATTATATCTTTATTAGATGCACACAATATTAAGTTTATTTACTACCTTCAATGGATATTCTAAAAACTGAAAAAACGGTAGTAATACTATTTGCTAAGCTTCCCTCAATTGAGTATTTACTATGTACCAATTTGCATATATTAATCCAATTTGTTCCCTCTGCCACCCTTTAGGAGGTTCTATCTGTGTCGACATATGAGGAACTGCAGTTCAAAGATGTAAAATGTCTTGCCCAAGAGGATATATTTTGGAAAGTGGTGACACCAGCATACGAACTTGAAGTATCTGACTTTCCCTCAGCCTAATCCCAACCCTGTCTAATTTTCATAACAAGACAGGGCTCAACCCTGTAGGAATGAAGGCCTGCAGGAAGAGTTCAGATCATTCTCTTCCTTTTCTAAAAGCCCAGCACACACACAGAAAATGCCACTGTGTACTGCTTGTTTCTTTGTTTCATGACTATCAATTGTATCTCTCCAATTCACTAGTGAGGAAATTAAGAATGGGTACAACGCCATGTGCTTTTTCTGTATCCCCCTAACTCTACTGAAGGAAACAGTTACCCTAGAAAGAACTTCCTAGTTACTGAAGTAGTTAACAATCGTTTCCACTCAGCTTTTTAATTTTTGTCTTCAGAATTATCCAGTGCCTCTGACAACCAAGACTTAAACAACAAAAGTTTAAGTTCTCAGACTCTGACTTGTAATTAATGTAGGGAAAAAATGCCTATATGTAAGCCATGGACTTTATTTGTTACAGCAAGTGAGGGTGGTCACTACAAAGAAATATCACTGTGTTTTTCCTCTTTTATTAGAAGTCTCAAGTTTAGAAGAATGTTCAATACAATATACCAAAAAAAATCAGTTTTTTTGCAATAAATGATTATATGTAAAATAAAATTAACTTGTCCTTAAATACTGGACCAAAAAATTATGGGAAAAAAAAAGCCCTTTTACTTTCTAGACCCTATTTATTTGTTTCTTCAACAGTCCTCTCTGCCAGATTTAACATCACATGGCAAGTCCTTTACCACATTCATTGCTCTGCTGTGCTGTCTTGACATTGCCTTGCAAAGAGAAACCATCTGTAAATATTTATTAAGCAAACACTAATTACCTTGCTAAAGGCAATGATTGCTTATAAACGCTTATACTATGTATAACAATGATCTATATTCATTAACCCTTATTATATGCTGTTCAAGATACTAAGCATTTAATCCTCACCATAAATAACAACACAAGAATGGTATCATCTGCTCCATCTGACGTAGAGAAAACTGACCTGAGGAAGACCCATGACTCGCTAAGTGTCCAAAAGTGCTACGTGCTGGAACCAGCCTAATTACTAAAAGAGAACGAGACAATATGGAAATTCTGCTATTTCTCCTCAAATTAAGTTCAAGTGGCTTCTCTTGCTGGGGAGACATACCACATTTAAGGAAAAAGAAAAAAAAAAAAAAAATCTCTCAAACCTGAGTGGGAGTCCTGACAATTTGGTCCTTTTATTACAGTAAGTCCCCTACATACAAACAAGTTCCGCTCCGAGAGTGCGTTCGTAAAGTCCAATTTGTTCGTACGTACAACAAAGTTAGCCTAGGTACCCAACTAATACAATCGGCTATACAGTACTGTACTGTAATAGGTTTATAATACTTTTCACACAAATAATACTTTAAAAAACAAGCAAAAAATAAAATATTTTTAATCTTACAGTACAGTACCTTGAAAAGTACAGTAGTCCAGTACAACAGCTGGCATACTGGGGCTGGTATCGAGAGAACAGGCAAGAAATAAAGATACTGTACTACTGCCCTCTATACAGTCCTGTACGGTAAAGTACACAAAAGCACAACCACTTGTACAGGATGCACGCACGTGACAATGTACGCCAGACACGTGAGCTAACTCACGTGACTGGACACGCAAGTGCACGTTCGTATCTTTGAAAGTTTGAAACTTGAAGGTTCGTATGCAGGGAACTTACTGTATAATAAAAAAGATCAAAATGACTGATAATAAAATCTCCTGACTGTGGCTTTCTAGACTTCAAGTACTGAAGTAACATTCCATTGAGGGTTTGAGAACTTTAAGTAAATTCGAAATGAACCTGCTCTGCTCTCACTGAGGCACACCGTTCCCTCTAACAGAGAGATGGTAGCTACCACCACGGCCTCTGGCAGCCACAACTTCCTTGATAATATTACTGGGTAACAATAAATTGCACTATTTATAATCTGTGCAACTCTCACAGGCTAAATCCTTACTGTGATTTTCACACTTCTAGAGACACATGCACTTGTCCTTCTCTCTCTCCATACTTTCCTAGAATTCAATTAATAACATTTAAATGATGCTTCAAACTCAGCTGATGAACAGTTGTTTTGCAGAGTCAAAGCAACGGAAAAAGCAAGAAGTTACAAAAGTACTAAAAAAAATTGTAGAAAGTGAAACAGTTGGGTGGATTTATTTTTTCTTCATAAGTGAGACCACGTGTGTGGATGCATGTACATGTATATGTGTGTTGCTAAATAAGTATGTGAAATGAATACATTTAATTGGAGAATACTGCCAATCTGGCCCATATTTTTTCCCACTAAACTGGAAGCAGAAAAGTAGAAGAAAACATTGATGTGATTTACCTTAAACCCTAGGTATATCTTTATTGCTTCACCCTCTTTCTGGCCACCATGTTGGAGTTTGGTAGTAACAGACGTTAACATATTAGTTGGGGATGGTGGAGTTCCTCATTTCTTGACATTTCTGGATGCCCTGCCCCTTCTTTTCAACTTTAAATAAAACCAGTATAGATATTTTTGTGCCTGTCTAAATACATATTCTCAGCGGCACGAATGTGTCTTATTTATTCTTTTTGGTTGTCTATTCAAGCATCACCACTACATTTTGAGCTAATTCAGGAATAGTTAGCTCTGTGGGGTGATGGACAGAGGTCCTAAGAGAGCAAGTACCTCATTTATGAGAGTCTGTCTTCACCTTTGTTATGGTCTCCAGAACCTCCTATTTCTTTGCACATATGCACTTTTGACTCTATAACAGCACTTTTGTAAACACATATGTAAAAATGAAGGAAGGAGAAGAATAACGTGGTCACATCTGGTGGTTTTAAGAATCTCAAGTATCGCCTCATCATAAGCAAGCCAAGCAACTGAGAATGAGAGGCTGCTGGACCAAACACCTCCTGACCTGAGGATACAGGCCACTTACACCAAGAGTTATTTGAACTCTTTTCCCCTCTTTCAGATTATCCTGGGTGCACCTTAGCTGGCTTTCATCTGCATAAAGTGTTCCAAGGAGAGATGCCATTGCAAACTTCCTTACAGGTTGTCATGGCGACTCCTGACAAAACTTCCACACACAAAACTCAATTATCTTCTCTACACACTAAAACAACAAAACTTTCTCACCCTTCTGCCTATATATTCCACCCTTGATTTGGTTTCTTAAAGAAAAATAAAATGTATAGGAGGTTAATTGTTTCAGCACAGCTTGTTCAGAAATGAGCAGAGAGAAAAAAAAAAAAAAACTATATCATTTTTTAACAGACTGTGAACATAAGATTCTGTTCCATGCCGTCTCCCATGGGGCAAGGTGGTGAACTAATCATGTCCAGACCCACTAGGTCACAGCCAATAATTAAGGCACTTGGTATGGGGGTCTGTGTGTTGCAATCCTGGAGTGCATCAGCATGGATTTTCCATAAATTCAAGAAAAGGTCCTCCAGCACCCTAATTTATAATCTATATCTTAGCTAATTAAGAACAGTATGGTTCAAACCAACGCATCACTTCACACCTAGTGTGTTGACAATGTACCACCACCCTAAGTGCAGGAGGAGTGAAAACCTTACTTTTTTTTTTTCTTCTTCTTGTTTTTAGCTCTTCCAATATCTACGATGTTTGCTGGAGAAGAAACACAGACACTCTTGCAGCTTTATGGTCAGGGTGACAAAGAAGAGCATGACAAGGTTTGCATACACTCAGCTCCAAGTATCTGACATCTTCACATCACGAGATAAGTTTAAAATGCACAGAAAACAGTTCTTGCCAAAAAGATGAATCCCCCCCCCCTCACAAGTGTGGTGTTGATTAATGTTGGAAAAGTTGGACAAAGATGCTGAGAAGTCTCAGGAAAGTTTTGTTTTGTTTTGTTTTAAATAATGGAGGTTAAGCCCCACATCTGTCAAGTACAGTTTACTTGTGGATCTGATTAAAACCAAAATATTACATCACAATATTTCCCACAGCCAAGATGTGATCTCAGGACTTACCAGGCAAGCTTGATTAGCCCTGTTTTATAAATAGAAATTCTGAAGTACAACGAAATAAGAAGGTTCTACAATTTAAAAGTGCCTTGAGTGTCTAGTGTTGTTTTTTGGTTTATTTCATGCGGTAAAAAATCCAAGCCAAACATAAGCTTCTAAAACCATTCTGAACAATTCTGAAAACATGTGATTTAAAGTTCTGGGATTTCGATCCTTGTTTTTATTTCAAAAATTGCAAAACCCTCTTCATATTCTGAATATTCTTGAATTATTCTTGCACTCGTATTGAGAACTGAGTTGCATCTCAACTTAGTTGCTGAACTACTTTACAGCTGCTTTAAAAAAATAATCTCTTTAATGTATTTAATAAAAGATTGTGTTTTGGGGTCCTTTTTATTTACCTGTACTTGCATAAATGATTACAAAGAGAGGTATAATAATGCTGGATGCAGTAGTTTTGCTCTAAAATATTGCTTTGCTCTATCATCCTGAGGCACAGCTTAATTAAGATCTAAATATGTAACTTCAATTCAATTGCAGCTGAAACCAGAGAAGAACAGCAATTCAAAATCCGAAAGAATGAAATTAGGAATTACTATACAATAACTATACAGTAATCATTTCAGCTAAATGTCAAATTCATTATCAATAGATTATTTTTAATACATGTATATATTTCTAAAACACATAAAGGAGATACCTAAATCATCCCAATAACAACAAAAAAGCAACAAATATAACTCAACTGAAAATAACATGACAATTATGATTGATAATTTAATAACATCTAAACAGGAACTCTAAAATATTTTATAAAATCATAATTTTTATAAATTTTTCATAGAAATATTAAAATTCTTAAGAGCTTAATATTTATTTCTGCAACTTGATTCCAATTGTGCAGAGTCCAAACCATAAAATTAGCCTCTTAATTATTCCATTATTATAACTATTTTTTTGCTCCTCATTGGTTGTGTGAGGGGGGAAAAACAGGCCTTTTAGGTGAACAATTTAGGGGTTTTTATTTCATATTTTTCCTGCATCATAGATGGGGAAAATACTTTAATATCATGGGAATTATTACACATATTACTTTTAGTGGGAAAGTACTATAAATACAAATGATTAACTTGTAATAGTATAGAAGACCTGAGAAAATATGTCTGAAATACTAAACATCATGACAATTAATACACACAGTGTCTATCCATGTTTTCTCTTTTACCTCCCTTTAATTTATCTCAGAATATACTAAAACCGTTTATACTGAGTAGTAGACACACAAACTATTAGTGATGTGCTCTGATAAGATACAAGTGAAGAGGATTTTTAAAGTATTAGCCATTCCATTATGTTGAATTTCCATGAAGTATTTTCCTGCAAGCCACTGTACATTAAACTGTTTAAAACAGTGAAGGTTTCCCACTCCTGGGACCACACTTAGAACCAGGACTGCCCTGTCCCACAGAATGGCTGCAAAACCAGACTCTTCTTCTGGCACGTGATTGGTTTTGACTCCTTCAGGGCTGACCACTGCCAACGATAAGCACGTTATCCCTTCCCATAGCATTTTACAACTTGGTGATAATATATAGTAAAAGATGGTTTTTGAAGGACAGTTAGCAATTAACCACGAAAATGTCTTTTTAAAAGAAAGTACTAAATTTAAATAACACATTACCCAATAGTCAAGTTATATGCTTCAACTGAAAACTTATGTATTTAGCTGACTTACTAACTTTGAAATGTAGATACATTAGCAAAATATTACATCACAATATTAAGCATGCTTAATTCCTCATTGCAAGTCACTTTTTACTTGGTCAAGTGCATATATATATATATATATATATATATATATATATATATACACACACACACACCCCCACATATATATGCAGATATATATATATGACTTAACTCTTACTATCCAATACCTGTATAATGATGTCAACATATCCTAATTTTCTTTCCAATTAGATTTAATAATAGAATAAAACCAATGAAATCTTATCTTTTCCTGTTTTACAATGAATTCTATCTTTCAGTAAGTGATTTCTACCTTTTCAACTTTATTTTGTATCTGTAAGAAAGTATTAGTTTTAAAATCATTATTTAGGCTAAAAAATACTGAAGTATGCAACTAACATTCATTTTACGGCACATACTGCCTTTTGTTTATTCTTGGTTTTAAAACTGCTGCCTAGGACTCTCAAGCTGGAATGCCACAAGATCCCCGTCAATCTCAGTTATTTACTCTACAAGGTATGAAACTTTGAGAAACAGCCCCTTCTCTTGCTGCTCCATTCCTTTCACACCCACTAATTTTTCACCTGATATTAAATATCATTTGCACCACAAAAGAACCAGAAACAAGAAAACTGTTTTAGAGATTATAATAACAAGCCAGAGAGTTGGTTTGCCATACTTTATTTTTTTTATGCCATTGAACAAACAGATTTCTCACTAAGGGTCAAAATCAATAGAGCTGGTGGGGAAGTTGTAAATATCTCATTAATAAGATTAATTAGTGTTTTATGTTAGCTATCCCAGCAAATAATTCAGATGGCAACTGTTAATTGAATTAGCAAAATTCAAGGAAAAATCATTTTGTTTTTGTCATTTTATCAATATTGGAATGGAAATCTTAATAATAGCAATTTTGATAATTAACTACTAATGTTAACAAAATCTCACTTTCTCTTAAGGGTTGGAGAAATAAATGATCCATACAGGGAAAAAAAGTTTCACATCCAAAGTATCCACCTTCTTTTTTTTATTGGAATGACAGAATATACTTCAAATCAAAGTTATACCCCTATCAGAAAGGATGACAGAAGTCAACAACGAAATGAAAGCATGTCAGTGCTTTCCCTCAGAATTCCAATCCACCAAAGCCCATAAGCAACTAGTTATCTTTAAAGTTTAGAGACTGGTAAGGACTACTTGTCATAATGAAAAAGCAGACTATTTCCATGTATTTTACAACTAACCACTCACTGTGCAAAAAGAAATTCCACTTTATTAAGTATAAGAACGAATATTTAATTGCCATAAATAAATATTCCTGTTGTCCACAACTGGGCTACCTAAACGCCTTCTGTGTGCGGAAGGTACATAGTGTACATGGGTGATGACCCTTGAAATTAAGAACATTAATATTCCGAGGTGATGCACAGGACCAGCTGAAGAAGTGCTACATCCATATCATGAGGAAGGCTTCACTCTGTTGTTAAAAGTTTAATCGCAGAAGCTAGTTTATTAGTAAATAAAGAATTCAACAATATTGCATCTCATCAACATTTTGTGAAGGATATTTTGCTTTACTGTTAAGAATGATAGTTATTTTGATCCATGTTAAGATATGATGAGCGATGCACGCACTAAGGGACTGCATATTAAGTAATGTGTGTGTGTGTGTGTGTGTGTGTGTGTGTGTGTGTATCCACTACATGGTGTTTTGGACATGAAGGTAAACGTTTAGCAACAAACTTATCGCCAGACTGTGAAACTGAACGACCTCCTTAGTAACTGCCTGAAGACCTCCCCACCGCACCTTAGCAACAGCGGAGGAGAAAGAGACTTTACGTTTCCACAGGGCAAAAAGCTGTTGCTAAGCAAAAATTACAACCAAAAATATAGAAAACTGTAACTTGGTTTTTGAGAACCCCTTCACAAGTTTCACGATTTAACTGGCCCAATTAATTCACTTTAATATAGACACGCAAACTCCGTGAGAAGCAAACACAATTCCCTTAGACTGAACTTGTACCAAGCCCTCTCCCACATCCCACAAATAAGCACAGGTAGTTACCTTTCATGCACCTCAAGCCAAAAATCAACCTAAAGATCAACGGTGAGAGGTTCTGTCTTCCTCTTGGTCTCTCATCCTTCTTTTCTAGTTTATTTGGCATTTCTCCCATGTCACTGATCGCGACCTTAAAACGGCTACTTGCTTAAACCCCAAAGTGCCTAGAGTCCTGTAACATCAGCTCTGCAAAGACCTGGGAGCGAACCCAAGGCTGCAGCACACCTGCTAGCTGTGGCCGCGGCTGCAACCTCACCAGCCTCCTGGGATCTTTCCCAGGTAAGCGCGGCACTTACCTGCTGCTCTCCGGGTTCCGTCGATTTCACCAGGTGCTTATCCTTGTACAGAGACCAGAGACCGATACTGGGCAGGAAAATTACAGCCACCATGAATAACAAAGTCATCTGCAGAAACCTCTTCTGTTTCCTCTTCATCGCAAATGATCACAGAGAAGAAAAGTTAAAGGAGATGGTTCCCTGACCGCCTCTTGTGTTTAAAGCCAAAGTCCTTTCCTCTCCCCTGAGAAGCACCAGAAACTGAGGAGAAGCTAAAAACTTTTGCTGTGTGCTCAGCACCAAGGTGCACGGTTCAGAGGGAGTTGGGCGTCTGCAGAAGCAACGCAGAGTTACTTTCCCCCCAGAAAACTATGACGAAGGCATCATCTATTGGCTCAGAAGTAAATGACTTGACTGGGGAAATCATTCAGCCTATCGACCTCCCATTAAAAGAGCAACGGAGTAAATATGATCGTTTCAGAGACTAATCATAAGTTATGAAAAGGTCAGTAGCATGCCGGATACTGAAGAAAACGGGAGTTTGGAGGGCTGGGCTGGGGAGGGGCGGGTGAGCAGGAGATCTGCGTGGGAGGCGGCTCAGCCCCAGCAAGTGGCAGGAAGAAAAGGGTCCGCTCTGGACACTGAACATCACCTTTTCCGTCTTCCCTGGACGTCTCCTCCTGCGCTCCCCCTGGGATAACCCACCTGAACTCAAGTTCAAGTCCCTCCGCGGCCAGCGCGCTGGCGGGCTCCCGGGGGTCCGGGCGAGGAAGTGGGGTCCGGGGCAGAAGTGCTGTTTGGAGCGAGGTCCACGAACTCCCGGGCGGTCACGCACGGTGCCGACCACCCTCGTCCCCGGGCAGCGGCTCGGCGCCCCGGGGGCCCGCGGGCAGGAGGCTCCGGAGGTCCGTGGAGTCCGGCCGGGAGGCGGCGGCGCCGCGCCGTCTGTGCTCGCCCGGCGCCCGGGCTTCTGTCCTCCGCCAAGTGCGCGCCCTGCCCATCAATCGCTCCCTCTCCTCGGCGACGCTCTCACGCCCCGGCGCTCCCGTTACCATCCTCTCCCGGCGCCGGAACGTGCCCCGAGGAGCATCGCCGCACCTGGAGGGCGATGCTCGCACGCTCCCCGCGCCGGGCAGGGAGGGTGGCGCCCGAGCTGAGCGGGCTCGCGGGGCGCGCGCGCCGAGGGCGAGGAGCCAGGGGCGCGCGCTGCTCCCGCCGCCGTAGCCTGGTCGCCTGCCTGCGCGGGGACGAGGCTGTGCCGGCCACGTGCGGGAGCCCGGGCCGGGTGGGGAGGGCGCTCCCCTGCTGCCAGCTCCTATATAAGTCCGCCGTGACGCCGGGCAGCGGAGGACGGCGACGCCGCCGCGGGACCGGGACTCCAGCCTCTCGCCTACGCGACCTCCTGCCTCCGCCGGGGCCGTTCGCGCGACCTCGGACCCGCGGGGAGGCCGGCGTCCCCGCTCGCCTCACCCCGAAGGCGCCAGGCCCGAGACGCAGGGGGACAGGGTGCCGGCTGCTCGCGGCGTTTCCGCCGGCTCCTGTGGGGTGCCGGCGGGCCCGGAGGCGAACCGAGCCCGGCGGTCCCGCCCGGGGACTCCCCGGCCGCCCGGCCAGGTGCGCGTTGGACCAGGAGGAGGACTGCGACCGCGACGCGAGGCCGGGCGGGGGCTCGGGCTCTCTCGGGCAGCGGCTTACGGAGCGACACCGTGGAGCCCGGGCGGCTTACCTGGGTCTGCAAGCGCCCGGGCCGGGAGAGCTCGGCGGTGCCACCCCGCCCGCGCCACCGCACGCCGCGCTCCTGGTCGCCGCGGGGCTCGCACACCCCTGCCACCGTCCGCGGGCCGAGTCGGGGTCGAGCTCCGTCTCGGGCAGGAGGGCCTCCTCCCTCTCCCCAGCATCGGGATGGACCACCACCCCGGACCGCACACGCACGAACCTGTGGCCGCGTCTCCAAGGGACCTGCGGGCCTGGCACGGAGCAGGGGGACTCCCGGGCTCCTACCCCGGGAGGAAGGGGGACCTGGAGGAGACGACAGACACGCACGCAGCGCGCGCTCTGTCAGCCTGTGCGGAACCGAAAGGAAACGCCACGCTCATCTCTTTGTTACAACTAGATGTGATGCCCACATGCTTGGGGGGGATGAGAAGGTGGGTCCAGAACGGTATTTTCTCCCTCTCTCCTTTCCTGCGTCTCCTCTCCATCCCTCTCTCCTTTCCTGCATCTCCTCCCCTCCCTCGCCCTCCCACTTCTCTCTCCTGTCTCACTTGATAAAGACGTAGATGTATGTGAGTGTAAAGTTATGCTTTCAGCTCCTCACATTATAATTTTAAAGTGTATCTGAACAGTACCTATTGACTGACTGCATGAATAAAGCTTTGTGCTGCAAATTTGTTTCCGTGAATTACTTGCATTTCAAAAGAGTATATAAACACATTTAATAAATATGTCTGAATATGTCATTTACTTAAAGACCAGTTACATTTTCATTTTACACAGGTGCCACTTTGGAATCTGGAGAGCAAGGGATTTAATTCTTCACCACCACCACCACCACCACACACACACACACACACACACTCCCTTTTATACCCTGCATTATCTAACCTCCTTTTTTCTCTTTTAGCAAGTGCAATTCTGAAGCATGGAACTATGAATTCTGGGAAGCAACATAGCAGGGAGAGGTTTGCTGGGATGATGGGTCCTGAAGGAAAAGACTTTGGAGGACTATTTAAGTATACTGGATACTTTCTGTCTTGTAGATAGAGTTATTAACAGTTAAAAAGTAAAAGAACTCAAAAATGCCCTTGGACTTAGAAAATCAAAATCCCTCACATTTTAAATAATATCAGTTTCTTTATACCAAAACAAAACAAGCATACAAACAAAAAAACAAGTCCTGATCACAAACAGACAAACAGACATATCATTCTGGTTGCTAAATCCAGGATTCTGACTTGAATTGTGCTTCATTATTATTACACTAGTGAACAGTCCTGCAAACAGTACCCACTCCCAGAACATGGTTAGTTACAGTGAATGGGTGTAACTGTTACTTCGCACATGAAGTACAGGCAGAACACATGGCAGAGACTGGAAGCAGAAAATTATTATGTTCACCCCTGCTTTTACAGTGTAGCTCTAGACAATCATTCCCCCACCCCCCCCATTTTATTTGTTTAGTTAGTTAGTTATTACCGCTTTCACAATTCCACATGTAAATTTCTAACATGACAAGGCTTCTAACTAAAATTGATATTTTAGGTTTCACAAACAAAAAAAAACCCTCTAAGTGACCACTAATTCCTTTGTTCAGCTAATCCAGATTAAATACCAATATAAATATAAACATATATATAAAACACAGACATATTCTTTTAAAATTGGTTATTAATATTGATTTAATCAAAATCCTTCTATCTTTAAAATTTGTCTTATATCCAGAGACCCCCTTTTTACCCCGTTTGCTCCTCCATTCTGTTATGACTCAACTGGCAACCTCAGGTTATCAGAGTACCATGTGCCTAGCACTGTGTTAAAACCTACGGGGGCACATGGAGAAAAAAATAATAAAGCAGTAACTGGGACCTTGAATAACTTACAGTCTAGTTGAAAATGTAACATGAAGGCAACTGTAATGAAGTGCCTAAGCTCAGCTGTTTGCATTAACTTTCACTTGAGCCAGGTTTAAGCCCTACCTTGAAAAAGGCAGGAGGCTATTGCTTTAGTTAAGCCCTGCTCTAAAATTTGGTGACTTAAAAGAAATATTTGACTACCTCTCAAGATTCCATGCATTTGAATAGGCTCAGCTAGGTGGTTCTGCTTTATGAGATGTGGCCTGGGGCTGGGGGCTGATGAGGTCAAAACATTGGGCCGAGATGGTGCCCCCATGTGCCTGGCACTTGACACTGACTGTCAGCTGAAGATCATTTGGGGCGGTCAGTAGTAAGTGAACTTGAAAGAAACACATTTGCTCATGATTTTGCCATATTAACAATTTTTTTCACATTTATTAGTTTAATGCTTTACATCAGAAAATAAGCCTGGTGAATGTCTGTTGTTTCATAAACCAAAGAAAGGTCATCAACAATCTCTGTTTGTGTTTTTACCTGAACACTATAGATTCACAAATAAGTATTTGTTAATAAATATAACAACATGTTATAATAACGTTGTAAGAGAAGATTAAAAATAAATGATTTTAAGGTCCTACGATAGTTCGTTATCTACATTTTTTAAGAGGTTATATTGAAATTTATCAGTGAAACAATTAATACCTAGTTTTACCTAGGATCTTAATATGGTTTGAGTTTATTTAGATCTGAGTTTTTCCAAGCTTTTATCAGAAGGCACAGACTCTAGAGCATAAAGGTAATGTGTCTAGAAATTGAGAAATATTCTGTTATTTGATCCAATAATGATATCTGAAATATAAAAATATTGAAATTTTTCCCTCTGAATAAACAATTAGGATACTTTGTTATTAGTCTACCTTTGGCTAAGTTACCTCAGTTTTGGGGGGGAAAAAAAAAAGATCATCCAGTGAAAATTGGAAAGTGACTATCTTAATAGTAATTATAATAAAAGTAAATTTAAAGTATACTATTCATTTTGTGTGATTATATTAAGACACATAGTACAGGAATCTTCTTCAATTTATTTTTCTGGAATTTTAGCATTTGCCACTACACAATAAAGAGAAATAAGGGTTAAGATAAATATTAAAATGCGATATTTCCCAGTCTCTATCATCGCTGAAATTCTTCACCAAAAAACCCTAGTCAATTTCTATATATATTCAAGTGCAGTTGGACAGAGGATATAGAGGTGAACATTCTCACAGAGTTTTCAGCACCACAAAGGAGTTATAAAGTGTTTGCAATTAAGTGTGGTATAAATTAAAAAGTGACAAATGCTAAAATAAAAAGAAAAAGGAGGTTATTTCTTCTTGGCCTAAATATTTTCAAACTACACAAGTTCTTTACAGTATTTAAAGTCTTAGTCATCAAATTTACCTCTAAATATACTTTTTCCTCTGCCGACAGAATATACCTTTACTCAAATATATTTTCTTTCCCTACACATTTAATTACCAAATATTTATTTAGCATTTACTATAATGCAGACATTTATACCAGCGTTTCTGAAGCACTGTCATTTAATCTTATTAATTATTCTATTCTGTAGGTTTTATTACTGTCTCTGCTTAATAGCTTAGAAAACTAAGGCAAAAGGATGGTAAGGATCTTGCTCAGTAAGTGCTAGTAAGTGGGAGGGCAGGGATATAAACCCAGGTATTTTGCTCCAGATTCCAAGATCTTAACCAGTATACAATATTTACCTTGTTTTTCTGACCAAAAAAAATGTTATTTCTTTCTTTCCCTCTTTCTTTCTTCCTTCCTTCCTTCCTTCCTTCCTTTCTCTCTTGCTCTCTCTCTCTCTTGTTTATTCTACTTTTACTTCTGTGGAAGATTAAAGGAGCTAAACAAAAACACTGAGTTTGGAAGGAATGATCGTCTAGTTTTATAACCTTGAAGCTGCTTTGTTCATGTTTTTTGGGGGACTGTAAAAACGAAGGTTGTGCGGAAGGTAAAATTACATAATCAACTATTCCTTTATACTTTACATGTTATATAAATGTAATTATATTTTTAGTTTGTGTGATTATAATTTTATATAGGTCACATATCAGATTTCTACCTTAGATTTGACCTTTATCTTCTCGTACACAATATTTGTGCCTTGCACCTTTTTAAAAAGAGTATTTAACCCATATTGTGTCTTTAAAATATTTGTGCTGAATAAATGAACAATATTTATTTCAGTGAAAAGTCTAAATTATGTCTGGAATGATGAAGTCAAGTGGTAATAAAGTTAATATTAAATTTGAAGGAAAGATTTCTCATAATAGCTCAAGACAAAATATCATCAATGAAAATTTTAAAAAGATACAATTAATGTAAGTGAAACATGCTTAAGGAGCCATTGAATGATATTTGCCATGTTCCACTTTTTTTTCTTTTCTGAGAAAGAGAAAATAAAGAAGGTCATACACATATTATATATTGAATATAAGTTAATTTTTTCTGACACAAAATTTGTGGATATGAAATAAATGAATTTAATATTTTTAAACATTATTACCTTTCGAGGTATACTAATATCAATTAACAGATATATACTGAATACTTGAAATGACAAACTTCTCTGCCTTCAGACAATCGACAGCAGAAGCAAGTCAAGTGTAGAGGCTGATGATTAAAAATTAAGACATGGAGAAAAGTAAGGCAGGGGAGAGGAGTTGGGAATGCCACGAGGTGGGGTGAGATACAATGTCAAATAAAGCATATGGGAAAGTCCCTGCTGAGTGAGTAACATTTGGACAAATATTGAAGGAAGCAAGGATGTGAACTTTGGGTATCACAGGAGATGGAATTCCAGGTAGGGGAACAGCAAGTCCATTGGTGGGAGTTTGTCTGGGATGTTTGAAAACAGCAAGGAAGGCAGTGCACCTGGAACAGCCTGCAGTAAGGGAGGGGATGGAGCTTGAGGAGTGAATTGGGGGCCAGAGCGGATATTATGATCTAGTGTAGAGAATTAAATCTATAGTAGAATGTTGGCTTTTAGTCTGAGGTGGGAAGTCACGGAAGGGACTAGAGTAGAGATTAACATGACCTGACTCACTTTGTAACAAGACCATCCTACCTGCTGAAATAGAGGATACAGTAGATAGGAAGGAAGAGACTAGTTGCTGTAATCCAATGGGGGTGTCTGGTATCAGGACAAGAGCAGCAGAGATGATGAAAAGTACTTAGACTTGGAATATTCTCACTATAAAACTGCGCTGAAGGGGCTTCCCTGGTGGCGCAGTGGTTGGGAGTCTGCCTGCCAATGCGGGAGACATGGGTTCGAGCCCTGGTCTGGGAAGATCCCACATGCCGCGGAGCAACTGGGCCCGTGAGCCACAACTACTGAGCCTGCGCGTCTGGAGCCCGTGCTCCGCAACAAGAGAGGCCGCGATAGTGAGAGGCCCGCGCACCGCGATGAAGAGTGGCCCCCGCTCGCCGCAACTAGAGAAAGCCCTCGCACAGAAACGAAGACCCAACACAGCCAAAAATAAATAAATAAAGGAGTTCCTTAAAAAAAAAAAAAAAAAAAAGTCTGTTAAAAAAAAAAAAACAAAAACTGCGCCGAATAGGTATGGGAAGTAACATGGAGTGTGGGGGGAAAAGAGAGCCCAAGAAACTCCAAGTTATTGGTCTAAGCTTTTGCAGAACTGGGTCTATCTTTTACTGAGATAGGAAGACCCTGAGAGAAACAGGCTCTAGGGAGAAGACCAGGTGTTTGGTTGGACTTAATGAACTGACATGGCTAATGGCGGAAATGGTGAACAAATGTTTGGATATAAGACTTGGAACTTGACTGGGGCAGAGGGGTGTGGAATCTTAAGTTGTAGACATAAATCTAGAAGTCCTGAGAGTATTTAAGGCCATACAATGTTATGAGATTATCAAGAGAGTGAGTGCAGGTAGATAAGAGAACAAAGGTGTTCCAACAATAAAAGCTTGGGGAGATTAAGAGAAACCAGCAAAAGACCTTGAGAGATGGTGTTCAGTTTGGTTTGGGAGAAACCAAGAAAGCCAAATGAAGAAACTGTTTCAAAGAGGAGGCAGTGGTCCTCCCCATCAAATGAAACTGGTGAGCCAAAAAAGATGAAGTTGCAAAAACCATCACTGGATTTAGCAGTTGTCAAATTTCCTGATCCCACGAGGAGATAGCAAAGGTAGCGGAATCAAGTGCTGCCCAAAGCAGCAGTTTAGACACAAGAAAAGATGAGTCTGCAGAACGTCTGATAGTAAAGCTTTAATTAATGTAATTACATTAATCATTTAATGATCAGAGGAAGGAAGGTATTTAATTTTGTGCTCTGAAAGTATATTTATCTTAAAGTAATTATCAAAAGAAAAATGAAAAGATTCCAAACACCACTAGTTTACGAGAATTTAAATTATTTTCTTCCTTTTTGTAAGACACAATGGATCTTAAAGTCACTGCATATAAGCCTCTCAAACTTTTAATGGGAACATTAAAAAAAGTCAGTGGGTCAGCCATCCTTGCCTCTGAACCTGTCTGACCACCTTGAGGGTTGATAGTAGCCACTCATTACTCTACTCAACACATTTTATTGAGAACTTACTCTTCCCAAAACTCGTGCTGGGCCATCTTTATAACATCCAAACAAATCTAAGTCTTGCAAGATTTCAGGTCTCGTGCATTTCTGCCCCCTTATCCTCTATAAGTCTTTGAGGATCTAATTTAACTGGATACACACACACACACACACACTCACAACCATATAATAACCCTGTTTCTTATAAAAGAGAGAGCTATTATTGCAAATGAACAGATATACTGAAGTATTGGTGAGGACTGATCAGAGAGAAAGAGACAGTAACCAGGGACAATGCAAATCCACATGCCCGTATCTTTAACTCCTTTATATCTTTTATAAAATCACCACTGCATATCACTGTCTAATTCTATTCAGTAGCCACTCTTCATTTTTCCCTATTTATTATATGATTCTGTCTGAACATCTCAGGTCTGATTATATCTATCATGTATCAAAAAAAAAAAATCAAAGTAAAGGAGAGCTCATGTTAATTACATCTGATAAGTTTATGAATTACATCAAAAATTCTGGTACCCTAAATTATTTGTAACCACACCAGTTGAGATCTGTGATTTCACCTCTAGTTAATATATCTTTGAGATCCCCTTTAGAGAAGGTCTAAGAGATATTTTGGCGGTAGCAAAAAGAACGAAGAGGACAAAGCAATCTGTATTCAAACCCCACTTGCATTATTCACCATCTGAATAACCAGGAAAGACTTTTAAGTATCCTGAGTGTCATCTTACAAAACTGTGGAATCAGAAATTTATAGTATTTCAAGGGTTATTGTGATGATCAAAACAGATGAAAATGTTTTCTGAAATGTTAAGAATTTTCCTAATATAAAGTTTCATTTACATAGGCAAAACAGAATCAACATAAGCATACACAGAATGGGAATCTCATTCATTAGTTAATCTCTTATCATGATGTTTCTATTTTCTTAGTAAACCACAGAAAGAATTGCATTTAATTCAACAGTCTACTTCCCAAGATAGAGAAGAGGAATTCTCCCAAATCAAATCTGTTGGTGATATTTGATTCAGGCTAAACTTCACAGTATTATGATCAAAACAAAGAACTCTTTTAGAGCATTACTAAGCAGTTAATGATTAAAGTTTTAGTAATAATGCTGTATTATACTATCAATAATCCTGTTTGTTAACTGCTCTTTATGTGTCAGGCACACTGTACAGCATATTTTACATTTATTATCTAATTTAATCCTAACAAAACCTTTGTTTTATCGACACTTTTAGTAAGAATTATTCTCATTTTAAAGATAAGGTAACCAAAGCTCAGAAAGGTAAGGGAAATTACAAAAAGTCACTCAGCTAATATGTGACAGATCTAGGAACTCAATAAGTGTCTCTGGTTCTAACATCTGAGCTCACTATATTAAAACAAAAGCATGAGTATTTTACTGAAATTAATTGATTTTTAACCTTTTGTAAAATAGACAATTCTGATTAAATTAAAAATCTAGGCTATATTCTTTTTCTAAATAATATTTCCTTTATACAATATTATGAGGTAAGCTTTCAAATTAATGTTTCCCATTCCTTAGTGAAAACTTCAAAACTAGTTTCAGGAAAGAAACTTGGACATTGTATTAAACAGGGATCATAAATGTTTATATCTGTCAATCAGATAGATAGATAGATAGATAGACAGACTTTTTGATAATGGAGGTTTTAAGAACTGGTTTTTTGTCAAGGGCTTCATTGGGAATTGCTTGCAAGAATTCAAAACTGGGCTTCCCTGGTGGCGCAGTGGTTGAGACTCTGCCTGCCAATGCAGGGGACACGGGTTCGAGCCCTGGTCTGGGAGGATCCCACATGCCGCGGAGCGACTAGGCCCGTGAGCCACAATTACTGAGCCTGCGCGTTTGGAGCCTGTGCTCTGCAACAAGAGGGGCCGCGGTAGTGAGAGGCCCGCGCACCGCGATGAAGAGTGGTCCCCACTTGCCACAACTAGAGAAAGCCCTCGCACAGAAACGAAGACCCAACACAGCCATAAATAAATAAATAAATAAATAAATATTAAAAAAAAAAAAAAAAGAATTCAAAACTGGATTTGTCTGTTGCAATTCCATGAAGAATACCAAAATAGCAGCATTATGTCATAAAACTGCTAAGGGTGAGGCTGCAAGTAAATGCTAAAAACTGTACTCTCTGTACACCGAGACATGCCCCCTTTATACCTTGACATGAGCAGAACTCATCAAGTTAAAATAAGAACATTTTTCATTCATCAGTTTTCTCTAATACCTAAACTTTAAACAAATTTATTTTGTTATCAAATATCCACCCTTTTATCTCATGTAAAGAAATGGAAATACTTATTTAAAAACATTACATTTGTATGTATGCTTGAATGCAAACATCTGTACAATTTTAACACTGCAGGTCCAAATTCTCTTTGGTACTTGAAAATAGGATGTATTTCCAAAATAGTGACTACTTTTCTATCCTGATCATCCAAGGAAACAAAGCCAAGAAAATATGTCATCCCTAACACGCTGTAAATGCTCAATACATAGTTTTTGAACGAATGAACATATAAATGAACGTGTATCTGAATATTATCGTTGCCTGTGGAGAATTATTAGATTTCTGTAATCTCAGTGTTGGAAGTATCCTCAAATATCTCTTACCCAAAATAGGATCCTGCAGCTTGCACAACAACTGTGTACTCAAACAGCTTGTCAGAGTTTTGCTAAAAGACTTATAATATCAGGATGACTTACCTCCCCTATACCAACCCCATCCCATACAACTCAGCTGCAAAATTGTTCCCTGTATTGAAATAAAATCTGTCTCCCTGGACATTGGTCCTGGTTCTATGCCTAGTGCCCACCCAGTGTCCATCCAATTCCTTTTCCACATGACAGCATTTTCCATATTTGATGATGTTCTGTTTAGTAAAGATCATCCATAGAGTCTACATAACGTATTTGATAACATTTTCAGTATCTTTTAATTTTGACTGAGAGTAAATTAATTAGCTTGTTTTTATAAATATATCAAAATAATTTTTGTAGAGTAGATAAATGTGTCCTCATATTAAAGATCATAATATGTGATCTTTAATCAGGTGGATGCATTGGGACAGACAGCTCTAGATAGGAGACATCTGGATGGACCAATGAGTGGAAGAAAATGTGAATATATTTGTATAGCACATCAATGCCCGTCGGAAAGCACCCACTATGGCACAGCTACCATACAAGTAGATCAAAAGACCTGACCCGTTGATGTCAGTCACCAAGTTTGGTGATGCCAGCATTGGCATAATGATTAACGGAGTAGCTATGGTGCAGGAATGGAGTCTATGCATGAGCTTAACTGCCTGAACTTCCTTTCGCTCATGTTGAACTAGCTCCTGTCACTGCCAAATGTCCAACCTACCAGCAGCAAGGACTGAGGAGTAAGTTTATTACATTGGAATCCATCCACCCTGAAAGGCGCGCAGTTCATTTTGACTGGAATCAATCCAAATGTGAGTTTGCCTTTCTTGCCTTTCACAGCTCAACCAGCACTTCTATCCAAGGGTTTACAGAGCAGCCACACTAAGTATTGAGTCTGTCGACACATTATCCCACATAGCACCCCGTTGGTGCTAGAGATCCGCCTTGAACAGGAGAGAGTGGCAATGAATGCATGACCACGTGGCCCACCTAGCCTGTTACCTACTGCACCATCTAGAAGCAACTAACCTAGGAGAGCAATGGAACAACCTCTTAGAGACAAATTTGAGGGGCACCACCCTGGAGATGATACACAGTGGGTTCTGTACAGATTATTAAAATAATTAGAGCGCATGAATCTGGAAAACAAGGTGAAACTAGGAGTGAACCACTGAGGAATGTGTGATTCTTTATTCCTGCACCTCTAGTCTTTGCACGTCTAGAAGTCCTGGTTCTCAGAAGAAGAAGTTCCCGCCGGAGCATACATGAACATCTACTGACACCCGAAGCTGTTGCTGCTATCCAGTCACTTTGTACTTCTTGGGATAAGAAACCAGCAGCCAAGGAAAGGAGTAACTAGCCTTCAGATAATTGCCTCTGATCATCAGAGGCAGGAAAAACGCGTCGGACACCCTGATGACTCACAGGAGCTCTTCTTCATGCTCCTCTGTCCAGTCATGACAATGAATGGAAAAGCACACCAGTCATAGACTAAGAAGGGCACCTTGACCAGACCTCAGACCCCTCACAGGGTCCAGCAGAGGTGCTAACCAAGGGTGAGGGGAGTCCAGAACAGGTAGTTAAGGAGGTGGCGTCAAGGGCTAAGTTATGGTCTCTAGGCCAGAAGCACAGTGGGGCTTGGTTCGTCCCACTAACCTTCCTGTTCTAAGCTTCTCCTGGAGGATGGACCAGCCTACATGTGGGCACGGTGTTTGCAGGTGGGTGAACTCTCTGGGGGAGCAGTAGGTGGGCAGCAGTGGATTCCAGGGGAGGCCTCCCACATCCAGCCTTGGACTGAAACTCGCTTCTTAGCTAATTCCCTCTCTAGGCAGCGCCCTTGGCTGAAGGAGGCCGTCGTGTGTAAGGCTACACACCCCCATCCACACCACCACTGCCCTGGGGGGCAGCCTGCAAACTAGCGTTGAAAGAGTACAAAGGCTCGGCTCCCCTTCCTCCATGGGACAGCTCTGAAGAACAGCCACACTTCAGAGCTGCTCTCTGATTTCAGAATCAGTTGAAATCTCTGCTTCAGCTTCATCAGATTTCAACTTCATTTTCTGCCCAGCCTCCTTCCCTCATCCCTTATTAATGCAGTTTCCTATAACATTTCCTATTAAACCTCCCGTGTGCAAGATGCAGTGTCCAAATCTGCTTCTAACCATGATAACTCACGATGCGTACCATCATTTATTCTGTATTCTTCCGTTCTATTCTACAGCAGCTGAGGTATTTTCTTCAGATTACAAGCATATATATTAAGTAGTTTTATAAAACCACTTTGAAGACATTTTCTAAAAATGAGTTAAGGACTTTTTATGGTCCCTGTTTAATTAATATTGGTAACATACATTATAGAAAGGATTACTTGGGGAGGAACAAAAACAATATATTCAACAGCTGTAATGACGGCTTTTAATGTCAAAACATTGAAATAAAATCCCCTTAATGTTAAGTCTATAGTATTAAAACCTCATATATTACCATTAAATCAGCAGTTAAATGATTGGCCTTTTCCCCGATATTCATTTGGATAATCTGGCAAAAGGTGAGCCAGGAAAGGACAGTCTTAATGGTTAAAATAAAAGTGCGAATTCAGATTCACAATAGGTGGAAGTAACATCAAACAGAAAATAATAATATTCTGACTTCTGACTTTAGATTTCCATTTAACTTGACTTTTACTTGCTAAGATCTACCTTGTCAAGATAATGGCCCACTGTCTGCCACTCATCTATCATGTTACAAGGTGGACTTAAGGAAACTGATGGTTTCCATGAATAATAATCATGCATCCAAAGATGTCTGGAGAAAAGGGCTTTTTACTGATGTAAAAGGGACAAGAGTGTTTTACCTTTTCCCCCTGTGGCCCTCATACCAGGTGCAGTGTAGAGGCTGTGTCTACCTCAAATTCCTTCCTCACTGCCTCAGAATGAGTTTCAGGAGCCCTCGTGTGAATTTCTGGGATAGAATTTAGATTTTACTATTTCCTCAAAAAAATTCCAAACATTCACTAAATACAAAAAGATGTACTTGTGTATAGCTATAATTTATTGTTATAATTATTATTAATTGACAGCATTTTCAGTTCATCTTCAGTTTTCCTAAAATAGCTGTACATTCATTTCAAAATACCCTGCATAAAGGAAAAGGCCTATTTGTAAAATCCTCCTCCATTTCTCAAGTCTATCAGGAGCCCTATAGATAAGGTAGGATTGTCATAAGTGATCCCTTTTTTTGAATAACTACAGATGTCTATCTATTTCAACTAAAAGAATCATTCTTTCATTCATTTTTCATATAATTCTTCAGCTTCTACTATGTGTAAGCCAGTCTTTTACTGTGTAAGTCAAGGTTCATACAGCAGTAAACAAAAGAATATTCTCCGTTGTCATGGATTTTACATTCTAGTGTGGGGAGAGAAAATAAATAGAACAACCAGATTAAAAAAAAATGGATGTAACTAGAGATTATCATAATAAGTGAAGTAAGTCAGAAAGACAAAGACAAATACCATATGACATGACTTATATGTGGAATCTAAAATATGACTCAAATGAACCTATCTATGAAACAGAAACAAAATCAGGGACATAGAGAACAGACTGGTGGTTGCCATGGGGGAGGAGGGTGGGAGAGGGTAGGAGTGGGAGTTTAGGACTAGCAGATGCAAACTATTATATATAGGATGGATACACAACAAGGTCCTACTGTAGAGCACAGGGAACTATATTCAATATCCTGCGATAAACCACAATGGAAAATAATATGAAAAAGAATGTATATATATGTATAACTGAGTCCCTGTGCTGTACAGCAGAAATTAACACAACATTGTGATTCAACTATACTTCAATGAAAAATAAATTTTAAAAAGTGGGCAGAAAAAGTGAATAGACATTTTTCCAAAGAGGAAATGCAGATGGCCAACAGGCACATGAAAAGATGCTCAACATCACTAATCATGAGGGAAATGCAAATCAAAACCACAATGAGATGCCACCTCACACCTGTCAGAATGGTTATCATCAAAAAGAACACAAATAAATGTTGGCGAGGATGCGGAGAAAAGGGATCCCTTGTGCACTGTTGGTGGGAATGTAAATTGGTGCAGCCACTGTGGAAAACAGTATGGAGGCTTCTCCAAAAACTGAAACTAGAACTACCATATGACCCATCCATTCCTGGGTATATATCCAAAACAATCTGAAACAATTTTGATACAAACACTAATTTGAAACAATACATGCACCCCTAGGTTCATAGCAGCATTATTTACAATTGCCAAGACATGGAAGCAACCTGTGTCCATCAACAGATGAATGGATAAAGAAGATATATCCATGGCGTGTGTGTGTATATGTACACCCATATACAATGGAGTGCTACTCAGCCATAAAAAATGAAATTTTGCCATTTTCAGCAACATGGATGGACTTGGAGGGCACTATGCTAAGTGAAATGAGTCAGAGAAAGACAAATACTGTATGAAACAATTTATATGTGAAATCTAAAAAATACAACAAACTAGTTTAAAAATTGTGAATCACTATAGTGTATACCTGCAACTTATATCGTATTACTGTATATGAACCATACTTCAATAAAAAAACACAATATATAGTAAACTACATGGTATAATAGAAGGTGACTAGTACAGTAGAGGACCAAAAACAGGAGGGAACAGGGAAGGGAAGGCCAGGGCAGTGTGTTCAGAAGCTGAGTGGCAGGCAGGGCCTCACTGAGAAGAAGGTAACTAGGCAGCCTGGAAGGAGGAACGGTCAACAGGAACATACGTAGGGAAGAGCACCTCAAGCAAAGGGCACAGCAAATGCAAATGCCTTGAGGTGGGATGGTGCCTGATATGTTACCTAGAAATAATATTGTAATTACTCTTCCATTAGACAAGCTATTCCTTCCTTCTCCCACAAACAAATATTGATGCTTTATTTTTAATTACTTAATTGTTTTCAGTTAATTAGTAACTGGCAGGAAGTAGAATAATTGACAATTGTTTTCGCTGGTGAAGAGCAATTTCTCGCTATGGATATGTATACACATATACACATTTATAATACATTTATACACATATATCATTTACTTTATATATTTATGTACACACATATATGCATATCAGTGTATGTAAACACCTGCTCTTATCTACATGGTGGTGGGAAATATTGTGTGAAGCACATTTTTCTTGACTTTCTTCTCCAAGTGGTGGAGAGCCAAGACCTCTGAAGGTGTTGTAAAGATAGACAATGACGACAGTAGTAGCATACATTTTTAAGGAGCTTGCTATGTGTCAGCCGTTTCTCTAACTGATTTACCCATATCTACACAGTTTTTTGACAACCCTGTTGTCCTCATTTTGATGATAGGAAACTCAGTCACAGGAATGTTAAGCTTATACTAAATAATGCAGGAAGTCACACACAAATCTAGTAATTGACACAGCGGAGAAAACAGTGTTTTTGTCCATTTGCCTGAGTCATGCATATCATTCTTTCAAATCATAAACTATTTTCTCTGAGTAGACACATCCACACGTGTTCGTGTACTATTTGAGAATATTGAGAGGATAGGTTCTCCTCTGTTGGGACTGGTCTAAGATCCACTGCGGACAGGCTGCAGGTCCCCATTGCTACCCCTGGGGCAGACATCACTAATCAATCACTGCACTCTTGCCAGGTCATTCTGGAAACAATTGACTTCCACACAGCGCTCCAGGTAAGCCTGACTGCAGACTGAAGTTGCCGTTTATATGGAACCTATTTGCCATCGTGCAAGTAGGCCATAGTGAGCCACCTAAAAGCATCTAAGAAGGAATTGACACATACGATGGTGTATTTTGGAGAATTTCTTTGTCAGCATATGGAGCACAGCTTGCCTTGTGAAAACTGAAAATAAGGATACCAATCCAGAGGCTACTGAATAATTCAGTTATAATATAAGGATTCCCTAGGGTAAGATGTTAGCACGGGGAATGGGAAAGAGGGGTCGGAGGAAGGACAGACTGTAAAGGAGAGGTTGAGATTTGGTAACAACTGGGTGTACGGAGGGAGAGGTGTTGAGTGAAAAACGTCCTTGCCTTATCCTTTCAGCTGATCCTCAGCTTTGTACCCACGGTATAACAGTCCCACACCGCAGCTCACTCAGTTTCATCTTTAGGGAGAAGGGATCCAACAAACAAAAATCATTCCTGGACTTCCCTGGTGGCGCAGTAGTTAAGAATCCGCCTGCCAATGCAGGGGACATGGGTTTGAGCCCTGGTCCGAGAAGATCCCACATGCTGCAGAGCAACTAAGCCCGTGAGCCACAACTACTGAGCCTGTGCTCTAGAGCCCGTGAGCCACAACTACTGAAGCCTGCACACCTGGAGCCCGTGCTCCGCAACAAGAGAAGCCACCGCAACAAAAGAGTAGCCCCCGCTCGCCGCAACTAGAGAAAGCCCGCGTGCAGCAACGAATACCCAATGCAGCCAGAGATAAATTAATTAATTAATTAATTTTTAAAAAAATCAATCCTGTACTAAAAGCACTACTTATAATGGGTAAAGTAAATTCCTACTGTCTGGGTAAGAAGCTCTTTGCATTTTATTTTTAGAGTTTGGCATGATGGTCAAGCAGTTGTCAGAAGGACAGATGCAGTGCTAGTACCAGGGTTTCATAAAGCACGCATTAAAAAGAGCGCAAAGTAAACAGGCAAGTCAGTCTGTAGATAGCGCCCTTTTCTCTGGCTAAATAAATACACACATTCTGAAATTAAAAAGAAAAACATTTCTTTGTGTCTCTCAATAACAGTAAATCAATACTCTCACTAATAATTTTGCAAAACAGAATTATTTGTCAGTCTTTTTATTCAACCATTAGTACACTTCAGCTCTCATTTGTCCAGCACATGCTACATAAGCTGTTAGGTGTATATGAAGAAAAAGGGGGAAAAAACCTAAATATTATTTATCCGTATTTTTATAGTTCCAGGAACAATTCATGGAGACACATGTTGAGCTCAAATGCAATAGAATTAGTTGATCTCAGTTGAACTGAATATGCTAAGTGGTAAAAATCACTGGCACCATGTTTTCTGATCACCACATCAGAATTTTGTGCTGCTTCAGAACTGAAAGGACAGTCTGGAAGTGGTGATTTGGAAATAAGATATGGAATTTTTATCTTTCTTTTTTTAAACATGAATTATTTCAGACTTACAAAATATAAATTAATTCATTAATCTTAGAAACACCTGTCTCACCATCATGTGTATTAGTAACTGCGTTATCAATACTGTCAAAACCCTCTATCTCACATGCTATTTCTGAAGTTGCTCAGCATAATGGACCAACATATATTTTTGAAATTGGCAGAGCCCGTGAAACACTAAGATGCAGGATTTGTTGTAACTATAATTATAAAAATATTTACAATTCTGCCCTTGCCACATAACACATTGCTAGTATGCAAATTTACAGGGCTGACTTACGTATTAACTGGAGCTATATGGAAACAACACGCATATTGATTGCAAGTACTATGGATGTAAACAATGCATCTTGTTATTTATTTAGCTAACATATTTTGTCCATGTTGAATGTTTGAAGGTGATAATGACGATGATCGTGCTGGTGATCATTGCTTGCTCTGATGAATAATTAACCCTCCTTGGTTCTCTCACTTAAATTCAACAATATTTACTGAGTGTCTTTTATGAGTCACATACTGATAGATGCAGAAAAATACAAATCATAGAAAGAATAGCATCAAACACCAATTTGCATTCACTTGACCTCTGCACGTCACTGGGCCAGCCACTATACTTAGATTTTACATACATCCACTTATTTAACTTTACACAAAACCCCTTTGATGGCTGAGGCAGGCGTCACATATCTTGCTAAAAGTCTCAGAGCTAGTAAGGACAAGAACCAGAACTCAAACACCAGTCAGATAGCTAGTCAGATAGCTAGCTTATTTAATTATATACTATACTATACTACACTATACTATAGCTTATTTAACTATATACTATACTATACTGTACTATACTATACTATAGCTTATTTAACTATATACTATACTATACTATACTATAGCTTATTTAACTATATACTATACTATACTATAGCTTATTTAACTATATACTATACTATACTATAGCTTATTTAACTATATACTATACTATACTATAGCTTATTTAACTATATACTATACTATATACTGTATACTAGAACGTATACAAAAAATAATAATCTCTTCTCATATGTTTGGTTTTGAAATAAAAATCTAAAGACTAATTAACTTCCCAATAGTACACCTTTTGAAGAGACACATGCTTATATTGATGTGATTTTTATATTGTTATAAAGAGTTCACTCCATATATAGTGGGGAGAGAAGAATTATAAATTCAGCCATTCTTTCTGATTGGATTCATACCATTTGAGACATCAATTCTAAAGCCTGCAGTTACTTATCTCAGCTCCATGGTGGAGCCAAAAGCATGATCTTCACATTTTCCCCTGAATTGAAAGAGGCGTCTGTATAAATCTTGACACTTTACACTGAATTACAATAGTTATTATATCATAAAATATGTTTACAAATAATGTATTCCTCCTGCAAACAGAGCAACAATTCAAAGGGTCACAATTTGATTCACCATTTGGCTATATTTTTGATGCCATCAGTTTATGCTGCAAAGAACTCAGCCTGGGAAGTGGTGTAAATAAGAGAAAAACATACTTAGGGAAATATTTTCAAGAACTTTTAGGTGGCATTCTTTGCAAAAAAGAGAGAAAAGAATGGTACGTCGCACATATTTTAAAAGCAGGTTGGAAAACGTGTACAAAAGAGATTTCTAAAGAAAGAAAATAAGGCCATGTAATTTAGCATTTTGTTTAAAGAGTAACTAAGAGTTTATAAAGTAAAAGAAAACTGCTGAATCTGGCATTCACTGATTAATAATATTTGACACTTGAATGGGACCTTTCACATTGAAAGTGCTTTTCAAGTATAAACTAATTACATCTCAAAACACTTCAGGAAGGCCAATCAACTCTCTTTTCAGGAACAGAGAAACTGAGGCTGGCTGGTTGAACAGCACTTTTTTTTTTTTTTTTTTTTTGGCAACACTCGGGGAATTTTACATCAACATAGAAAAAGATAATTGAGAACTACTCGATGGTTTGTTTTTAAATCAAGCCTTTGCATAGTACTTTGTTCAAAATCAGGGAAAAAGGAAGAAATCATCTTGCCTTGAGTTTTTATATCCTGGGAATCATTTCTCCCTATTATATTGGATACTTTAACAAAAACATTAAAATATTTTTAAAAAACTTCTCATTCCCTGATTTTTCCATTAGCAAGAGTTTGCTCAATTTATAGGGGCGTTTTGGTTGTAAATTAGAGAACAAACCAGAAGAAGGAAATGGAAGATATAGGTTCAGTGACTTTCATCAGCAGCTACATAATTTCCGTAACGTTTAAGTGCTCCTGGTTTTTGTTTTGCAAGATAAGATAGTGTGTGATCATGCAAGAAGGCTAGTTTTGAGAACCACGTTTCCTTCATGAATAAGAGCTATTCTCACATAAAGAAAAGAGGCCAAACCCCTTCCTCTGAGGTGTTAAGGGAGAGCTAAGAAGGGTGGTAAAGAGCTCCCAGTCTCTAAAAACCATTATGAAGTTTGTTCTCATTACTAACGGACATTGTAGGAGAGGAAAAGTATCTTTCCTCTACCCATGTTAGGTTCTCAGCTGAGTCTCTGTAACAAAAGACAGACTGACAAGAGAAAAGCACACAGTTTTATTTAATATAAGTTTTATATGACATAGGAATCTTCATAAGGACATGAAGACTCAGAGACACAGTTAGACCCAGTGTTTTCATACCAGGTTTGAAGGGTGGAGAGTCCTGGAAACAGTGATAGGACCAAAAGGAACGTGAGCTGAGGGTAGTCAACTGGGGGACACTTAGCAAGGTCTGTCCATTCAGAGTCTGCACCCTGTCCCTGGAGAAAAGGATGCTCCTTTCCTGTGGGTAGAGGGAGGGCACCTCTCACATGAGGGCCTTGTAACCTGCTTCAGGGGAAGGTCAGAAAGTCCTTCCCAGACCTGCCCTTTCCCAAAGTCCTTCAGCTTAAAATAGTCAATGTGCCAACACGTCATATTGGGGTAGTGTGTCCTGAACACTGACAACATCATATACAATTAGTTTCTTATATATTGTCAGCATGCTTTCGTGTGTGTGCATACACATACACATACTTGTGTGTATCTGTGGGTGTCTATAGTTTCTAAAAGTCATTGTGCACATTTTAGTTACTAAAAGCCATTATGTAAAATCAGTTTACTTATATATATATACTGTGTGCGTGCAAACACACCCCCAAACGCACATATACATACATGTAGGTATGCATATGTTGATTACTTGGTTATTTTGATGTTGAAGATCGTCTGTGTGTTAAGCATAAGGCCAGGCTTAAGGAGTGGAAGTACACGACTGAATAAAATGCAATCCAGGCTTCTAAGAACCCAAGGTGAAAGAAACACAGTAGGAATTATCTGATGGATATATGATTGACGGCATATCACATCACATCTCAGATTTCAGAGTTATATCTCACTTCTCATAGAGAGTAAATGCGGAAATATGGGTATATAAGCTAAGAAAGGGAAAGGAAAATGAAAGAGTTCACATGGGATTTGGAAAAATTGAAAACAATCCACAAATCGTCCTCTCTTCCCATGAATATTTTTCTTCATCTATGTTTAAGAATCATAACTTCAAACCCTAAAAAAAAAAATCATCAATGTTTTTTGTCTTTTTTCTCATACTCTCTTGTCTTTTTCCTCCATGCTCCCATATATGGAGCCTGTCAAGTGACTTAACTATTTGAATATAGCAAAACAGGTGATGTGATGGTCAGCTCTCCTTTCTGGTCAAGAGTGGTTCTGAGATCGTTCCGTGATCACATAACCTCTGGAGCTCATAGATCATGGGAAGAAATAAACACAGCAGCTCAAGAACATTATTACAGGATATTTATTCAATAAGTAGTTATTGCTACTGTGCAAAACAGAGAAGAAAGCACAGGAGCCAAAACAAACATGAGAAAAAAAGGTTTTATCTAAAGTCAAGTCTGTTCAACTTTCCTTAAAAATAACAGTATTCTAGGAAGAACAGGATGATTTTTTTTTTTATACAGCTTTATACTCTCAAAGGTGTTTTTCAAAACTGAGTTATCAAAGTGACCTATGTTTATAGATTGAGGACTAAGTGAATCAATAATAGGATCAGAATTTAAATAAAATGCTTGCAAATTAGGCCAAAATTTATTCTGTGTAATCCCTCACAGACTGACAGGTTGTTGACTTTGTTAAACGGGAAACGAAATGATGTCCAATTATACACCAAACTGTTCGCTCACGTATTCATTCATTCAACAAAACCACACTGCGTACCTCTGCACACCAGACCCTGTGTAGAAGTGGAGAGGGACATTGTCCACACTCAAGGACATTATCCAGGGAAACATATTTTTGCAACTGATGGGATACTAATTGCAACACAATGATGGTACATTTGCAAAAAGGCCTACAGGAATAAACACGAAGAAACCAGCTCTTTCAGGAAGAATTCATGGGAGAAATAATACCAGCTTTAGAGTAAAGAGTGAAAAACATTTTAACAAGCAGGGAATATAGTTGCCAGGTAATGCCTTAAAGCCAGAGGGAAGAGCACGCCAGAGTCAAAGACACGAGGGTGTGGAGATGAACGATGGATAAAATCTGGTGACTATTTTTTCTCGCATATGCAATTCTACAGTACTAATAAGTGATATTATAAACTGTATTAACCTCCCCCCTCAAATTTAACTCTAAGAAAGAAAATTAAGTTAGCAGCAAAATTTCATAGAGTCCCTTTTACTTCAAGGGGTGAGACATCCTAGCATGACTCCAGTACACTGTTTTATGAGTATCAGTTGTTCACAATAAAATAGAGTGACTTAGTATAGAACAGTGGTGGTTTTCATCTGATGGCAATATAAAAAAGTCTTTAATGTAAAATATTTTTTAAACATGCATAAAAGGCACAGGCAAATGCACACACCTGCAATAGGCTCATTTAAAGAATTCATTCAATGCTCTAATGCCCATCTTTGGACTTTATTCAAGTTCCCCTGATTCAGACCACATTTAGGGAATTATTTAGTAAGACATAAGAAAAGGAGAGGAGGAAATGAACACATATGTCAGGAACTGTGCTGGGGACTTCCTATGGATTAATTTATTTAATTTCTTCAAAATTTGAATGAGAACACTGAGGGACAGTTACACTAATAACTGCACTAAGATCACAAAATAAGTACTAGAGTCTATATTTGACCCCTATTCTATTTATTCTAAAGCCCATGTTCTCCCCACTGCTACTAGTGTGATTATTTTCAGAGGGCTTCAGTAGTTAAGTATTTTAAGTATTTTCTATTTAACAGATTGAAAATCTAGTTAACATAAATCTCAAGTCCCCAGGATCTGGTTGGAACTTACAAACTGCATGTTGACAAGTTTGTCTACGTGGTTAACAAACAACTGGTTGAATTTTGCTTTAATTATTTAAGTAGTTATTAATATTTATCAAAATACAAATTCTAACTTATTCTGTGGGTTAGAATCATTTTCATCCCCCCAAATTCTTAATTTCATCAACAAAATTAAACAAATATAAAACAACAAAAACAAAAATCCAACAGGCAAAATTTTCAGAATTTTTAAAAATGTTGCTGTATTTTCCAATCTATGCTGTCAATTGACAGCTGTCTAGTTCTTTTTAATATAATCATTCAGATATTTTCTATGATAAATTCTAAATACAGAGAGCCACTATAAAGTCATCTAAATAAGTTTCTATATGTTTAAACATAAATTAAAAAACTACTAATGGTGTGCTTAAAAATTCCTTTTAGCTAATTCTTAGAACTTAATCTTTAACTAGCATAGAAATTTCAACAAAAAGAATAGTGGGATTTTATATGTTCTCATGCTAGTAGGAGTTTTATTTGCTTTATAAAAATATTTTGATTTTCTTGAGGTGACATCACCAAGTTGACAGAGTAGGAGATCCCAGCCTCCAATCCTCCCGCTCCCACAAAGATCAATATAGGGAAATTCAATACCACACTTTCAACAAATGATACAAACAGAAAATCCACAATGAAACTGTGGACTTGTACTATACCTTAGATCAAAAGGACCTAACGGGGCTTCCCTGGTGGCGCAGTGGTTGGGAGTCCGCCTGCCAATGCAGGGGACACGGGTTCGTGCCCCGGTCCGGGAGGATCCCACATGCCGCGGAGCGGCTGGCCCCGTGAGTCACGGCTGCTGAGCCTGCGCGTCTGGAGCCTGTGCTCCGCAACGGGAGAGGCCCGCGCACCGCGATGGGGAGTGGCCCCCGCTCACCGCAACTGGAGAAAGCCCTCGCGCAGAAACGAAGACCCAACACAGCCATAAATAAATAAATTAATTAATTAAAAAAAAGGACCTAACGGAAATTACTGCAGAGCAGAATAAAGTAAAAAGAATGAAAAGAATTGAGGACAGTCGCAGAGAACTCTGGGACAACATTAAATGCACCAATATTCAAATTGTAGGGGTCCCAGAAGAAGAAGAGAAAAAGAAAGGGACTGAGAAAATATTTGAAGAGATTATAGTTGAAAACTTCCCTAATATGGAAAAGGAAATAGTTAATCAAGTCTAGGAAGCACAGAGAGTCCCATAAAGGATATATCTAAGGAGAAACATGCCAAGCCACATATTAATGAAACTATCAGAAATTAAATACAAAGAAAAAATATTAAAAGCCGTATGGGAAAAACAACAAATAACACACAAGGGAATCCCTATAAGGTTAACAGCTGATCTTTCAGCAGAAACTCTGAAAGCCAGAAGGGAGTGGCAGGACATATTTAAAGTGATGAAGGAGAAAAACCTACAACCAAGATTATGGTACCCAGCTAGGATCTCTTTCAGATTTGACAGAGAAATGAAAATCTTTACAGACAAGCAAAAGCTAAGAGAATTCAGCACCACCAAACCAGCTTTACAACAAATGCTAAAGGAACCTCTCTAGGCAGGAAACACCAGAGAAGGAAAAGACCTATAATAACAAACACAAAACAATTCAGAAAATGGTAATAGGAACATACATATCAATAATTACCTTAAATGTAAATGGATTAAATGCTCCCACCAAAAGACACAGACTGGCTGAATGGATACAAAAACAAGACCCATATATATGTTGTCTACAAGAGACCCACTTCAGACCTAGAGACACATACAGACTGAAAGTGAGGGGATGGAAAAAGATATTCCATGCAAATGGAAATCAAAAGAAAGCTGGAGTAGCAATTCTCATATCAGACAAAATAGACTTTAAAACAAAGACTATTACAAGAGACAAAGAAGGACACTACAGAATGATCAAGGGATCAACCCAAGAAGAAGATACAACAATTGTAAATATTTATGCACCCAACATAGAAGCACCTCAGTACATAAGGCAAATGCTAAGTCATGAAAGGGGAAATCGACAGAAACACAATCATAGTAGGGGACTTTAACACCCCACTTTCACCAATGGACAGATCATCCAAAATGAAAATAAATAAGGAAACACAAGCTTTAAATGATACATTAAACAAGATGGACTTAATTGATATTTATAGGACATTTCATCCAAACACAACAGAATACACATTCTTCTCAAGTGCTCACGGAACATTCTCCAGGATAGATAATATCTTGGGTCACAAAACAAGCCTTGGTAAATTTAAGAAAACTGAAATCGTATCAAGTATCTTTTCTGACCACAATGCTATCAGTCTAGATATCAATTACAGGAAAAAATCTGTAAAAAATACAAACACATGGAGGCTAAACAATACACTACTTAATAACCAAGAGATCACTGAAGAAATCAAAGAGGAAATCAAAAAATACCTAGAGACAAGTGACAATGAAAACACGATGACCCAAAACCTATGGGATGCAGAAAAAGCAGTTCTAAGAGGGAAGTTTATAGCTATACAAGCCTACCTTAAGAAACAAGAAACATCTCAAATAAACAACCTAACCTTACTCCTAAAGCAATTAGAGAAAGAAGAACAAAAACCCTCCAAAGTTAGCAGAAGGAAAGAAATCATAAAGATCAGAGCAGAAATAAATGAAAAAGAAATGAAGGAAACGATAGCAAAGATCAATAAAACTAAAAGCTGGTTCTTTGAGAAGATAAACAAAATTGATAAACCATTAGCCAGACTCATCAAAAGAAAAAGGGAGACTACTCAAATCAATAGAATTAGAAATGAAAAAGGAGAAGTAACAACTAACACTGCAGAAATACAAAGGGTCATGAGAGATTACTACAAACAACTCTATGCCAATAAAATGGACAACCTGGAAGAAATGGACAAATTCTTAGAAATGTACAACCTTCCGAGACTGAACCAGGAGGAAATAGAAAATATAAACAGACCAATCACAAGCACTGACGTTGAGACTGTGTAAAAATCTTCCAACAAACAAAAGCCCAGGACCAGATGGCTTCACAGGCAAATTCTATCAAACATTTAGAGAAGAACTAACACCTATCCTTCTCAAACTCTTCCAAAATATAGCAGAGGGAGGAACACTCCCAAACTCATTCTACGAGGCCACCATCTCCCTGATACCAAAACCAGACAAAGATGTCACAAAGAAAGAAAACTACAGGTCAATATCACTGATGAACATAGATGCAAAACTCCTCAACAAAATACTAGCAAACAGAATCCAACAGCACATTAAAAGGATCATACACCATGATCAAGTGGGGTTTATCCTAGGAATGCAAGGATTCCTCAATATATGCAAATCAATCAACGTGATACACCATATTAAAAAATTGAAGGAGAAAAAACATATGATCATCTCAATAGATGCAGAGAAAGCTTTTGACAAAATTCAACACCCATTTATGATAAAAACCCTCCAGAAAGTAGGCATAGATGGAACTTTCCTCAACATAGTAAAGGCCATATATGACAAACCCACAGCCAACATCGTCCTTAATGGTGAAAAACTGAAACCATGTCCACTAAGATCAGGAACAAGACAAGGTTGCCCACTCTCACCACTATTATTCAACATAGTTTTGGAAGTGTTAGCCACAGCAATCAGAGAAGAAAAAGAAATAAAAGGACTCCAAATCGGAAAAGAAGAAGTAAAGCTGTCACTGTTTGCAGATGACGTGATACTATACATAGAGAATCCTAAAGATGCTACCAGAAAACTACTAGAGCTCATCAATGAATTTGGTAAAGTAGCAGGATACAAAATTAATGCACAGAAATCTCTTGCATTCTTATACACTAATGATGAAAAAATCTGAAAGAGAAATTAAGGAAACACTCCCATTTACCACTGCAACAAAAAGAATAAAATACCTAGGAATAAACCTACCTAAGGAGACAAAAGACCTGTATGCAAAAAACTATAAGACACTGATGAAAGAAATTAAAGATGATACAAATAGATGGAGAGATATACCATGTTCTTGGACTGGAAGAATCAACATTGTGAAAATGACTCTACTACCCAAAGCAATCTACAGATTGAACGCAATCCCTATCAAACTACCACAGGCATTCTTCACAGAATTAGAACAAAAAATTTCACAATTTGTATGGAAACAGAAAAGACCTTGAATAGCCAAAGCAGTCTTGGGAAAGAAAAACGGAGCTGGAGGAATCAGGCTCCCAGACTTCAGACTATACTACAAAGTGACAGTAATCAAGGTAGTATGGTACTGGCACAAAAACAGAAATATAGATCAGTGGAACAGGATAGAAAGCCCAGAGATAAACCCACACACATATGGTCACCTTATCTTTGATAAAGGAGGCAAGAAAATACAGTGGAGATAAGACAGCCTCTTCAATAAGTGGTGCTGGGAAAACTGGACAGCTACATGTAAAAGAATGAAATTAGAACACTCCCTTACCCAATACACAAAAATAAACTCAAAATGGATTAAAGTCCTAAATGTAAGGGCAGACACTATCAAACCCTTAGAGGAAAACATAGGCAGAACACTCTATGACATAAATCACAGCAAGATCCTTTTTGACCCAGCTCCTAGAGAGATGGAAATAAAAACAAAAATAAACAAATGGGACCTAATGAAACATAGAAGCTTTTGTACAGCAAAGGAAACCATAAACAAGATGAAAAGACAACCCTCAGAATGGGAGAAAATATTTGCAAATGAAGCAACTGACAAAGGATTAATCTCCAAGATTTACAAGCAGCTCATGCAGCTCAATAACCAAAAAACAAACAACCCAATCCAAAAATGGGCAGAAGACCTAAATAGACATTTCTCCAAAGAAGATATACAGATTGGCAACAAACACATGAAAGAATGCTCAACATCATTAATCATTAGAGAAATGCAAATCAAAACTACATTGAGATATCATCTCATACCTGTCAGAATGGCCATCCTCAAAAAATCCACAAACAAATGCTGGAGAGGGTGTGGAGAAAAGGGAACCCTCTTGCACTGTTTGTGGGAATGTAAAGTGATACAGCCACTATGGAGAACAGTATGGAAGTTCCTTAAAAAGCTAAAAATAGAACTACCATCTGACCCAGCAATCCCACTACTGGGCATATACCCTGAGAAAACCATAATTCAAAAAGAGTCATGTACCAAAATGTTCATTGCAGCTCTATTTACAATAGCCAGGACATGGAAGCAACCTAAGTGTCCATCAACAGAGGAATGGATAAAGAAGATGTGGCACAAATATACAATGGAATGTTACTTAGCCTTAAAAAGAAACGAAACTGAGTTATTTGTAGTGAGGTGGATGGACCTAGAGACTGTCATACATAGTGAAGTAAGTCAGAAAGAGAAAAATAAATACCGTATGCTATCACATGTATATAGAATCTAAAAAAAAAATTGGTCATGAAGAACCTAGGGGCAAGACAGGAATAAAGACACAGACCTACTAGAGAATGGAATTGTGGATAGGGGGAGGGGGAAGGGTAAGCTGGGACAAAGTGAGAGAGTGGCATGGACATATATACACTACCAAACGTAAAATAGATAGCTAGTGGGAAGCAGCCACGTAGCACAGGGAGATCAGCTCGGTGCTTTGTGACCACCTAGAGGGGTGGGATATGGAGGGCAGGAGGGATGGAGACGCAAGATGGAAGAGATAGGGGGATATATGTATATGTATAACTGATTCATTTTGTTAAAAGCAGAAACTAACACACCATTGTAAAGCACTTATACTCCAATAAAGATGTTAAAAAAAAAAAGATTAGGGACACACACACACACACACAGAAACATGGACCTAAGAGAAATGTATGGAACTTCCCTTTCAACAGCAGCAGTATACCCATTCTTCTCTAGCACACTCGGAAGATGCTTCAGGATAGATCATATTTTAGGTCAAAACACAACTCACAGCAAAATTAAAAAGATGGAAATCATACCAAGTATCTTTTCTGACCACAAAGGTATGAAACTAGAAATCAATAAAATGAGGAAACTGGAAATCTGACAAATACATGAAAATTAAACAACATAGTGCTGAATAACTTTTTGGTCAAAGAGGAAATCAATAGGAAAATAAAATTTACCTTGAAAGAAACAAAATGCAAACACAACATACGAAAACTTATGGTATTAGCAAAAGAAGTTCTAAGAGGAAAGTTTATAGCAATAAATGCTTAAATTAAGAAAAAAAGAAAGTCCTGAAATAGCCTAAATTACAGCTCAAGAAAATTGAAAATAACAAGCTGAGTCCAAATTTAGCAGAAGGAAGGATATAACAAAGGTCAGAGCAGAAATAAATGAAATAGATAATAGAAAAATAATAGAAAAGGTGAAATAAATGAAACTAAGATTTAGTTTATTGAAAAGATAAACATATTTACAAACATTTATCTAGACTTACCAACAAAAAAAGATTCTAGACTTAAACAAAATTGTAAATGAAAGAGGAGAGATTACAAATGATAGCACAAACATACAAAGGATCATAAGACTACTATGAACAAATACACATCAACAAATTGAATAACTAAGAAGAAATAGATAAATTTCTACAAACATGCAGCCCACCAAGACTGAATCATGAAGAAATAGAAAATCTGAAATAGAAATAGAAGAAATAGAAAATCTGAGCAGACTAATAATGAGTAAGGAGATTTAATGACTAAGCAAAACCTCCCAGCAAAGAAAAGTCCAGGATCAGATGGCTTCTTGACTGAACTCTACCAAATACTTAAAGAAGAATTAATGCCAATTTTTCTCAAGTTCTTCCAAAAATTGAAGAGAAAGGAAAAGTCCTAAACTCATTTTATGGGACCAGCATTATCTTGATACCAAAGCCAGAGAAGAACACAACAAAAAAGAAAACTACAATCCAATGTATTTGGTAAATATAAAAGCAAAAATTCTCAACAAAATACTAGCAAACCAAAGTCAACAGCACATTGAAAGAATTATACACTGTGATCAAATTGGATTTAACCCCAGGATGAAAGGATGGTTCAACATACGCAAATCAATAAATGTGATACACTACATTAGTTGAATGAAAGACACAAATCTTAAGATCATCTTAATGGATACAGAAAAAGCAGTGGACAAAATACATATTTTTCATGATAAAACTGTTAACAGATTAGGTATAGAGGTTCTTCAGTTATTCAACATAATAAATACTACATTTATTGAATAAGTTATTCAATTATCATTCAACATAATAAATACTATATATGAAAAATTCTCATATAGTGAAAACTTTCAATAGTGAAAGATTGTAAAGCTTTCTCTCTAAAGATGAGGGACAAGACAAAGATGCTGACTTTCACCACTCCTCTTCAACCTACTACTAGAAGTCCCAGACAAAGCAGTTAGGCAAGAAAAGGAAATAAAAGGCATTCAAATAGAAAAGAAAGAAGCAAAATTGTCTCTGTTTGCTGGATACATGTTCTTGTATATGGCAAATCCTAAAGAATTCTCCAAAAATTGTTAGACTTAATAAACTACTTTAGTAAAGTTTCATAATGTAAAATCAACATACATAAATCGGTTCTACTTCTAGACACTAACAGTGCTCTATTGGAAAAAGAAATAAAGAAAAGAATCATATTTACAGTAGCATCAAAACAATAAAATACTCAGGAACAAATTTAACCAAAGCGTGAAAGAGCTATACACTGAATACTCTAAGATGTTGATGAAAGAAATTGATGGAGACACAAATAAATGGAAAAATTCTCCATGTTTACAGATTAGAAGAATTAATATTGTTAAACCATCTACACTACCCAAAGAAATCTTTAGATTCAGTACAGTCCCTATCAAAGTTGAATGACAATTTTCAGAGAAATAGATAAAACTAAAACTAAAACTAAAATTTGTATAGAGCCATATAAGACCCTGAATAACCAAACCATTCTTGAAAAAAAAGAAAGCTGGAGGCCTAACCCTTCTGATTTCAAACTATATTATAAAGCTTTAGTAATCAAAACAGTACAGTACTGATATGAAAACAGACACATAGATCATTGGGATAGAATTGACAGTGTAGAAATAAACTCACACATATCTGATTGACTAATATTTGACAAGGAATCCATGAATACTCAATGGAAAGAACAGTCTCTTCAATAAATGGTGTTGGTAAAACTGAATAACTACAAGAAAAGAATAAAATTGGACCCATATTTTACACTACTCACAACAATTAACTAGAAATGGATTAAAGACTCACATATATGTCCTGAAACTGTAAAACTCCTAGAAGAAAACATCAGTAAAAGCTCTTTGACATCAGTCTTGGCAACAGTTTTTTTTAATATGACATCAAAAGCACAAGCAACAAAAGCAAAAATATATACAAGTGGGGCTACATCAGACTTAAAACTTCTCCACAGCTAAAGAAGCAATCAACAAAATGAAAGGCAGCCTATGGAATGGGAGAAAATATTTGCAAACCATATGTCTGATTAGGGATTCATATCCAAAATATATAAATAATTCATACAACTCGATATCAAAATAACCAATCCAATTTAAAAAATGGGCAGAGGGCTTGAACAGACATTTTTCCAAAGAAAACATACATATGGCTAACAAATTTAAGGAAAGGTGCTCAACATCACTAATCATCAGGGAAATACAAATCAAAACCGCAATGAGGTATCACCTCACACCTGTTAGAATGATTGCTACCAAAAAATAAATAAAAATGAAAACCAAAAGATAACAAATGCTGGCATGGATATGGAGAAATGGGAACACTGGGGCTCTATTTGTGGGAATGTACACTGGTGCAGCCACTGTGGAAAACACTGCAAAGTTTCCTCAAAACTTAAAAACAAAACTACTGTATGATCCGGCAATCCTACTTCTGAGTATATACCTAAAGGAAATGAAAATACTATCTTAAAGATATATCTGCACTCCTATGTTTACTGCAGCATTATTCACAATAGCTAAGACATGAAAACAACCTAAGTGTCCATTGATGGATGAATGGTAAGGAAAATGTGATACACACATACACACACACACACACACACACATATATGTATATAATGAAATTATATTATATATACATATAATATATAATGGAATATTACTCAAACATTAAAAAATGAAATCTTTCGCCATTTGCAACAACATGAATCACAACATGGGCATTATGCTAAGTTAAATAAGTCAGAGAGGGAAAGACAAATAGTGCATGATCTGACTTATATGTGATCTAAAAACATCAAACTCACAGAAACAGAGAGTAGAATGGTGGATGCCAGGGGCCGAGGGGTGGGAGAAATGGGGAGATGTTGGTCAATGGTTACAAACTTTCAGTTAAATGATTAGATGATTACATGAAGGATGTGTTAACTAAACTTATTGTGGTAAACCTTTCGCTATATATATATATGTGTGTGTGTGTGTGTGTGTGTATGAATATATACATATATATGTGTGTGTATATATATATATATACACACACACATATGTGTGTATATCAAATCATCACATTGTACACCTTAAACTTACAAAATGTTATGTCAGTTATATCTCAATAAAGCTGGAAAAATACTTTTCTATTACTGGAAATACAGTCAATCTCAGGAAACAAAAGTATTGCTACCTTTTCTCCTTTATTTTTTACCTTTTCTATCTGCAGTATATTCTCCTTAATCAATTATGAGTCTTTAGTTGAGTTACTGGCTTATTTTCCACATTTGTGCATTAATAAAAAATACTCTTCAGATTAGATCTTGCCTATGTAATAAGTGTATTCAATGGCATAGTTACATCACTTCTGCTTCAAGTCCCACATCTAGCAATTTTTAAAAATTTTACACAGAGGTAGCAATTTATGTACTTTCCAAAACTCATTTACTTTACTCATATATACGTGCACTTTGCACAAAAAAATATATTTTTAAAAGGTACACAAGAAGTGATATAGAAGATTTATATTAAATAGAATCTGCATATCTCTTTCCCACAGGCCTCCAAAAGAAGGGAAATACAAAATTTGTTAGCAAAATGAGATTTTGCTTGTGTGAAGAGGAGTTTAGCAATGCAATTCAAAGTGGCATGAGTTATTTGATTAGACAATCTAGAATTTAAGAATCTAGAATATCAGAAAAAGACTGGGTACTGAGAATACAACAGTAACCTTTCCCAGCTGGGAAATGAGACAGCAAAGTTTAGGAAGGATTGGCTGCAAGTCTGATTTAAAGAACCATAAACATTGACTCAGAAATTTTGTATCTATTCCTCTGAATCTAGAAGTGGGATTGGTTCCAGAACTAGAACTGATTGACCTGAGTTAGAGGAGGGCTGATGAGGTCCAGCCTGGATGCAGGAGGTGGGAGACGCAAGGAACTCAGCAGGTCATTCCAGTGGAGAAGGTCATGGAGATTCGACAAGGGTGTTTTCTTTATTTATGGGGTCTCTGGACCATCAAATAATGTGGCAATAAAGTTATGCAGTGATAATGTGTTCTGTAACCAGTCGTTAATTTACTCTTGCACTGCAATCATTTAGTGACAGTATCATTTGTGGTTTCGTACAATATGATGTAATTCAGTAGATGGGATCAAGTTCAGTAGCCATTATTATGTGTTGCCATGTTCAAAAGGAAATGGGAATGACTATATTAACTAAAATATACATCATTATTCTAAATTTACTTAGTTCTGTTTAAGAAAGAAAACTTCTCTTTCTACATTTGTTAAAAAGTCTTCATTTAATATCTGGAACTTTCAAGTTAATAGCTCTGCCCCACTGATTTGACTTATCCCACATTTTAAACTTCCAGAGCACTAATAGGTTCCTTTGAGCATTCATACTGTGAAGCTGGTAAGAGCAAGTTGGATTTCTGACAAAAAATTGATAACATTACATTGATGGAGGTCGTTTCCATTAACATTTTATCTTAATAATTACTCCCTATTCCACATGTAAACCTCAATCAGGAGGGATGATTCTGAGTGCATTTCAATGTCTGTTGCCATCATTTGTCCAAAAGCCTACCTGTATGGATTTGTACCTTAGTTCTAGGGATACAAATACAAATTTGCCGGACAATTTTTTTGTATAAAATATTCATGCGATAGTTGGCATAGCAGGAATGACAACTTTATTATCAGAGAAACAATGTTTCACCAAAATACAAGAAAGCATGCAACTGACACAATACAAATTGGGTGGAAAAATGTTTAGAGTAGGAAAAGCACCACGGTGGTGTACATGGTATACGTTTTGTAGTATTCTAGTATAATTGGTTTCTTGACCATATAATAAGGCTAGAACTTTTTAAGTAGGTATGAGTTTTTCCCTGAAGACGGCAGAGTTTTGAGTTTGGGCATATATTATACTGAGCATCAATCATCCCAAGAGAAGGTAAATTTTCAGAGAGAAAATGAGAATTTGGAAAGGAAAGAAAGATTTTGTTTCTTTATGGGCATCCATTTCTTTCTTTCTTTTTTTTAAAATTTTTATTGGAGTATAGTTGCTTTACAATATTGTGTTAGTTTCTACTGCACAGCAAAGTGAATCAGCTCTATGTATATACATCTATCCCCTCTTTTTTGGATTTCCTTCTCATTTAGGTCATCACAGAGCACTGAGTAAAGTTCCCTGTGCCGTACATCAGGTTCTCATTAGTTATCTATTTTATACAAAGTATCAATAGTGTATATGTGTCAATCCCAATCTCCCAATTCACCTCCACCCCCACCCCCGCCTTGGTATCCATACGTTTGTTCTCTATGTCCGTGTCTCTATTCCTGCTTTGTAAATAAGATCATCTATACCAATTTGTTCAGATTCCACATGTATGTGCTGATATACGATATTTGTTTTTCTCTTTCTTACTTACATCCATTTCTTAAACACGGAATGCAGAGACAGTAGCTGACTGAGTCTGGACTTCGATAGCAACAGTGCACAGAATGTGGACAGAGGGAGGGCAGGAGGTAGGATGGGCTGGGGCTCTGACATCCAGAGGGAAAAACCACATTCCTTGAATCAGATTTCCTAGTTTTAGTTTACCTTCTGTAGTTTTTTAAATTTATCCTTTTGTTATCCCCTTTCTTTTAGTTACTGTATAAGTAATCCAGCACTATCCATCTGTGTCATGGAGAATTAAGGAAAGACTCAGATCTTCACTTTTGAGTATTAGAAGAAAAGCATCCTTCCTCTTGGCCATTGTAGTGGCTACAACGGAAACTTACGAGGGTCCAAAGGAGCCTCCTTTTTCCACATGGAGATTCTCCATAATTACGCATTATTAATCTTAGGTAACAACAGTTGGCTTTTATCATGGCCACCGTAGATTCCTCTGGCAGAGCAGTCTGAGAGGCGGAATGGTCTGAAGAGCTTACTTTATAAGTGCAATGATGAGCCCAGACAGCAACCTGCGGTGGGCTGCGACTAGCTGCATTAGGGTTTTGCATGGACACTTGATGTAAATGTGTTTTTGTGTCCATACAAGCACAGAATTCAAGCATGAGCAGAGGCTTGGTCAGAAGGAACTCTAGTCTAGGTACACAGGGGACAACATGAGTGCTAAGATCTTCGTCTTGTCTCTGGAAAGATACAGTCAGCTCTTGAACGAAGAAGCTGGACCTAGACTGATCAAATCTCCAAGAAATTAGACAATGGGAGTGTTAACTCCCAAAGCCTAGGTTCCTGTAGATAGAGCTATAGCCTCCAGAAGAGGAGGAGCTCACGCATCCCAGATGTGATTCAAAATAGATACTCAGCTGAATGTCAGATAAGCTGCACAGAATGTCAGGGACCTTTGTCATGATTCTTGAGCTCGTGCAGGTTTTTACTCCCATGATGCCCTCCCTCACCTAACGACAGAACCCCCTCCCCCAAGCCATTGCACTCTTCTCTCAACTTTACCCTGAGGGCGTTGGTGTTTCATGCAAAACTGTGACCCTGTAACCGTGGAGTGGCATAGGTCCAACTTTATCTACTGGGGCTGCCTAAGCTCTAGGTGTGCAGCTGTGGCAAGTGCCTGGCTTGTCACATGGTTTTATGACAGCATGAGGGTTGCCATGATTGGTAACTTCATTGCAAGTACACGGTCAGTATATTTTAGTTCTTGAAGCAACACAGAAATGCATTAGATTACAACAGTCACCAACAAAGGAAGATACTGTGCTTGCCTAATTCAGGAAGGTTTTACAAGAGTACCTTACATTAGTTCTGAAGAAAAAAATAAACCTTCTCCATTCAGGCCAGGAGTTGTGGTGTGGAAGTTAGGGGGAGATAAATAACAATAAAGGTTCCTTTATCGGCCAATAACATTTTTGTAATGAAAGAACCATTCCTGTGCACAGAGATAAGCTTTCTAATATCCACTGTACCGTACAATGTATTGGTCATGAATATTAACTTAAGAAGCACCGGTGTGTGCAGCTGAACGATTTCCCAGGTTTAAAGACATGTACTTCTGTCAAAATTGCTTATGTTACAGTCTAACTTTCAAATCAAAGACTAAATGATTATATGCAGCCATATATAAAGTTCATGTTTAGTGATCCAGAATGAATAAAGTGACTCATAATCCTTATTACATTTGCTGTATGTGGATTTACATCAGAGTTCGGAAAACACAAGCTTCTCTCATTTAGAGTGCAAGAAGGTCAGTGGAAGCAAAACAATGTAAACAGCATAGAGACATTGATTATCCCTTTTTCTATCTTGTTTTCTACTGTTTGCAATCATCACTAACAAGTTAACTCTATTGTTTCTGAAAATAGGAAAAGATATGAAAAGTTGTTTCTGCTCATAGAAATGAAAAAAAAATGGAAGAGAAAGAGGGTTTCAGTTGAATAAATCTTTTAATTATCATGTTACTTGCTATAAATCTGATAATTTATTTTTTAAATACTTATTAATTTGATTGTTCTTAAATTTCAGTACTCACTATGAACATCAAAAGGGCCTCCACTGTCTCCCAATGATGAACTTAATTATGTTAGAAATAAATAACTAAATAAATGAAAAGCAAGATAATGCTTATAGCAATGGTTTAAGCAAAGACAATATTTAATGTGCTGCATATGTACTGAAACAAAGAAACAAAGAAATAGAAACTCGAGACAAAAGCAAAGCAAGCACATAAAAACATCATAACCATTCTTTGTCAACATTAACGACTGTTTTTTTAATCTGTTCCCGAAATCAACTCGGTTAGCTTTCAACTACATACAGAAGTAGGACACAGACACACAAAGAATCAGTTCCTTACTGTGTTGTATGATTGAGAACCAGCTGGATCAAATCTGGGTGGCTTCTCTGAGCACTGCCTTTGGAGCATTTAATACAACCATATAGAGTACATGATGGATATGATTCTTAGCTGAGTGGTATTGGAAGAAGGAATCTGACCGCAAAGTCATACAGTCAAACTTAGGGACAGAGGTCAACTTTAGGAGGTATTTTCCTCTTCAGATTTGGTCTCCACCTTTTGCCTTGCAAATTCTATTACCTCACTGAAACGTGATTGTAACTTTATTATTGTTTTGGGCAACCCTAAAGTATTCAGCAGGGTCCAGAACCTCAATAATTTATAATTTGAGGAGGATTACTATTATGTAATAAATATAGAATTATACACACACACTTAACATTATACTGATACCCAAGGTACCAGTATATCAGATATTTCGATATTATAATGATATCTAAGAGGCTACAAAAATAATAATCATGGGAAAGGGCCACTCCCAAATGAGTTGATTGCTAAAAATATCAGAAATTTCCTGGCATAATGATTGCTGATTCGTGGAACAACTTATCCATACATACTCCAGGCCAGGCACTGTGCTCAAAGGCTCCAGCCTCACTGATTGAAGTACAATGTTAAATAAGAGGTATTGACAAGTGTTGCAGGTGTTCAAAGGAGAAACTAAGCGATGAGAGTCCGGATATTTTAGCTGCTTCATAAAGATGATTAAATGTGACACAAGTTTTGAAAATAGGCCAGAATTCACACAGGGGCTTACAGATCACTGACACAAGTCCATCAAAAAGGAAGCAGTAATTTCTTTCTGCAGTGACTTCTGACAACAACTACCTGGAGTTAGTCCAGACTCCACAGATGAAAAGCACAGTCCTTCACAAACTGTCCCACTTCTGACACCAGCTGCAAGTTCAGAGGTCCCCGGACCACCCTCAATGATGACCAGCTGGCTGCATATTCGGGGCTTCCCGATGTTCAATAATTTGAGGAACAACTCACAGAACTCAGGAGAGCCCTGTACTTAACATCACGGTTTTATGAAAGCCAAAAGAAACAAATCAGAACCAGCCAACGGGAGAGACAACAGGGTGACATCTGGGAGGGCTCCAAAGGTCAAATTTCTATTGTCCTAGCCCAGTGGATGAATTACCCTCCTGGTACATTGATGTGTGACAGTATTTGGACTACTAGGAACCGGGGAAGCTCACTTGAACTTTGGTGACCATACTTTTGATTGGGGCTTATTTATGTAGGCATGATTGATGGAACCATTGGCCTGGTGACTCAACCTCCAGCCCCCTCCCATCCCTGGAGTTCAGGCTAATATTACTTTCACGTGGCTCAAATCCCCACCTAACTGATCTTTCTAGCTTGACCAGCTCTCTTCCTGAGTCATCTCATTAGCATAAACTATCTACGGGCCTCCTATGACAATGAGGTATCTATTAGTGTAAACTATAAAGTACGGGATAGGGGGCACCAAGAATAGCAAAGACAAGCCTATCACTCATAAAATCCCAGGGTTTGGAAGGTTACCTCCCAGTAACATTTTTTTTTTTTTTTGACAAAAGCCAGTCATTTTTTTTAATACACTTATTCTCAATACTTTTTTCTGTTTCCTTTAAACTAGTTTTTCAAACTAGGTCAGGCTTCACAATTCAGTTAAAGACAGATTTTTGTTGGTTTATTTCTTTTGCTGTTTGGAGCAAGTCTCCAGATCTGCTGATCAGCAGGGTGGCTAATATAACAGCAGCAGTAGGAATTAGTTCTAACGATTTGCTTGCATGGGATGATTAGGGGACACCACAGAGCTGGGAAGGGAGTGAAGTGAGTGATGCCTTAGCCTCAGTAGTAAAATTTCAGAGGGTGCCAAAAAAACCTCAGGAATCAAAATAAATTACTTTTAATGTGATATTTTAAAATCAAAATTAATGCAAAGAAATCTATGATAAACATGATATCAAAATTTAAAAATAAAGGCAGTATCAGCATTACCGGGTTTTCTTTTGCCTCTGGCACCAGCAGGATTTGGCATGGCACCGGAACCCTGGTTCCTTAGGAAGTATGCAGTTACCCAAAGCAGTCAGTTCATACTTTCTAGCTCATCTTGGACAGGAAATAATGCGAGACTCCACCAAATGAAGACAGGACTTCTAATGCACCTGCTGTCTCGGCCGTGATTGGCTCACAACCTGGGCAGGTTAGCCAGAGGGCTCTGGTCCTCATGGCTCCTCTAGGTCCATGAGGCAAGATAGGCTTTTCTAAGAGAAGTGGTGCGTGTTCTCAGAAGACGGGGCCTGTTGGGTGAATATCAAACCTAATCTACTAGAACAACTTTCTCCCTCTAGGTTCTGAGAACAGCTGTTGGTGATAATAAGTTTTTAGGCTCCAGCCGCACAAAATTCCTTTAATGTTCAGAATTTCTCCTTAATGCTAATATATTTTTATTGGAGTATAGTTTCTGTACAATATTATATAAGTTACCACTGTACAATATAGTGATTCACAATTTTTAAAGGTTATACTCTATATATAGTTATTATAAAATATTGGCTATATTCCTCATGTTGTACAAGATATCCTTGCAACTTATTTTATACCTAATAGTTTGTACCTCTTACACCCCTACCCCTATATTGTCCTTCCCTCCTTTCCTCTCCCCACTGGTGACCACTAAGTTTGTTCTCTATATCTGTGAGTCTGCTTCTTTTTTGTTATATTCACTAGTTTGTAGTATTTTTTAGATTCCACATATAAGTGATAACATACAGTATTTGTCTTTCTCCGTCTGACTTATTTCACTTAGCATAATACCCTCCAAGTCCATCCATGTTGCTGCAGATGGCAAAATTTCATTCTTTTTATGGCTGAGTAGTATTCTATTTTTTATCCATTCATCTGTTGATGAACAATTTAATAAGTGGTGCTAGCAAAACTGGACAGCTACATGTAAAAGAATGAAATTAGAACGTTCTTTAACACCATATACAAAAGTAAACTCAAAATGGATTAAAGACTGATAAGTGGAATATTTATAAATGAAATGGAATATTTATAAATGGAATATTTCCTGTCATATCAGTAAGCAAAGGATGGCACAGTTATCAATGATTGCAGCCCTCCAAGTGAGCCGGTGAGTCCTGAGGAAACTCAGGGCTGCTGAAAGGAATACCTGCCATCTAGCAGCCAACAGACTGCATCCACTCTTTAAGGTGAGCCTTGAGGAAACTCAGGATGTGAAAACGCAGGATACTGGCCCCAGATAGCTGAGGTGCATATCAAAGGAATGATTTCAGTGAGCCCAGACTCTTGCATCTTCCCATACAAAGAAAAGTGCTAAATTCCTTTACTTGAGATATCTGGTTTTCTTTAATTAACAATACTATTGTGATGCTCAGACTACCTGCCCTTTGTTACAAAACTTCTATATAACCTGGCTCCCGCCTCGCCTCCTCGGAGCAGTTTCTCAGAGCTCCCTGAAATGATGTCTCCCGGGCTGCAGTCCTCATTTTGCCCCGAATAAAACTTAACTCACAACTCTCATGTTGTGCATTTTTTATTAAGTCAACAAGACCTAAATGTAAGAACAGATACCATAAAGCTCCTAGAAGAAAACCTAGGCAGAATACTCTCTGACATAAATAATAGTGATTTTTTTTGGATCTGTCTCCCAAAGCAAAGGAAACAAAAGCAAAAATAAACATTTGTGACCTAATTAAATTTAAAACCTTTGCACGGCAGAGGAAACCACTGACGAAACAAAAGGACAACCTATTGAATGAGAGAGAATATTTGCAAATGATATGAGAGATAAGGGGTTAATATTCAGTATACGTAAACAGCTCAAACAACTCAATATCAAAAACACAAACAACTTGATTGAAAAATGGGCAGAAGAACTGAATAGACATTTTTCCAAAGAAGAAATGAAGATGACCAACAGGCACATAAAAAGATGTTAAACATTGTTAATCATTAGGGAAATGCGAATCAAAACCACAGTGAGATATCACCTCACACCTGTCAGAATGGCCATCATCAAAAAGAACACAGAAAAACAAATGTTGGTGAGGACGTGGAGAAAAGGGAACCCTCCTACACTGTTGGTGGGAATATAAATTGGTGCAGCTATTGTGGAAAACAGTACGGAGATTTCTCAAAAGACTAAAATTAGAACTACCATACGACCCAGCAACTCCACTCCTGGGTATATATCTGAAAAAAACAAAAACACTAATTTGAAAAGATACGTGCACCCCAATATTCATAGCAGCATTATTTACAATTGCCAAGCAATGGAAGCAACCTAAGTTTCCATCAACAAATGCTAATATTTTTATATTAACTATCCTTTCTTTTCTTCTTTCTCTCTCCTTTTATTGGCTTTTTACTATTCTTCACTCATTTCCCTGGTTCATTTTGTCCCCTACAGTTTTGTTTACCATCAATATTATTACAATTCTTCTTCTAGTTTGTTACCTATTTATCACTTCAGTTTCATCTCTGTTCTCTCTCCTTATTCTATGGCTCTGTTATTCACTCTCCCATATCTCCCTTAATTTCCATTTCCTTCTACTCAGTTACACATGTTTCTTCTGGTACAAATTTATTAATGAAAACAAGCATATATGTGCAAATGTTTGTAATACCTTTCCTGCTCTCTGTTAAAAAGGATGGACAAAATATATCCCCTGATCGATCCATTTCTTCTTGAACAGCAAGAAATAAAAAAGACATACGTGTCTTAGAAATGGAAAAAGCAAAGAAAAAATGTATACAGGAGACTAAATTCTTAAAAACAGGTATCACTGAAATTGCATAAACACAACTAACTTTTAGTTTCTTTTCTCACTTTAATAGTTCAAATCAGTATCACTCTTCCCTGAGATATCATCAGTTTTAATTTCAACAACCACCTCTTTCAATAATCATCAGCAAACACATAGTGATATTTAGTGGGTTAAAATAACCTCATATTCCCCAAATTGAGACTACCTTGACCACCTGCCTCCACCGGTTTCTCTTACCTATTTCTTTTTGTTTAAAATTTCTTTAATTAGAAATAAAGATTTTTCACTATAAAATAAAGGATGAAGTTTTCAAAAATACAAGCCCTGAGGTAGTTAATATTAAAAAAGAAGATATCACTGTTAGTAAAAATAAGTAAGATGAAATAAAAAATATTCGTATGCTAAAAATTAAAGATTTGAGGTAATGTACTGACTTTTTTTAAAGTGATTAATAATAACTCCATTAAGAATGCCATATCTGAGATATAACTCATAATTTTGAAAATAAATTCTTGTCAAAAATATTTTTAGCCTAAGAAACATTGACAAAAGTAAATCACAAGAGTTTCCTAAACTGTGCAATATGCATGAGCTTACTGAAATATTTGATTACTCTGAAAGTGTTTGTATGGAGGTAGATTTTATGTGAGGTGATATTGCAAACTGCACATAATAAAGACAGACTATATCAAGACAGAAAGCCTCCATAACTTTTTCCTGTGTAGATAATATACAGCTATCGTAAAATTTCCAGGCTAAGAGGATAATGTAATTAGTTAAAATAATCACTGCCTGAGCTTAGGTAAAGATATGGGCTAACTGAAGCTCCTGCATCTGGGAACTGTGGTCTCTCTCTGTACCAATGTGATGCACACAAACTTCTGTTAACGTGGTACCACGCAAAGTGATGACTGAATATTCTACTCTAAAATGGTGCTCTGGGAGGGCTTCCCTCGTGGCGCGGTGCTTGAGAATCTGCCTGCTAATGCAGGGGACACGAGTTCGAGCCCTGGTCTGGGAAGATTCCACGTGCCGCGGAGCAACTAAGCCCGTGCGCCACAACTACTGAGCCTGCGCGTCTGGAGCCTGTGCTCCGCAACGAGAGAGGCCGCGATAGTGAGAGGCCCGCGCACCGCGATGAAGAGTGGGCCCCGCTTGCCGCGACTAGAGAAAGCCCTCGCACAGAAACAAAGACCCAACAGAGCCATAAAAAATAAATAAATAAATAAATTTAAAATGGTGTTCTGGTGAAAGCACCAGTTTTAACCCAAATTACTTATGTATTTACTTTTTTCCCCGAAAACCACACAGTTTTATAATAATTTGTTCTTCAATTTACTAAAAATAACTGATTTCAAGTGGATGAAGGAAAATCTATGTTTGAATTATTGAAAAGTCTGAGTTCCTTCAAAAAATATTGTTTCATTACTTTTTAGTGCCTATAATTGGTCAAAGTGTTATCTAGTGGGCTTTCTGCTTTATTGAACAAGTCAGAATAGTTTGTCTTTAAAACATTAAAAATCCAATGTGAGTAAATCTGGCCTTGGTTATACTGGAAGTATGTGCTTGACAGCAAATGAATTCTTCCAAAATAACTTAAAAGTTTATTTTCTAAAGGTACAGTGCATATTGTAAATAAATCCGAATGTCAATGAATGAGGTACCTAACTGTATCTATCTACACCACATGCTTATCAAATGTCTATTTCTTCACAAGATAACCTAGGTATCCAACCTGTCATTGAATAAATGTTGACTGATTCCACAATAATAAATCCAAGACTTTTGGATTTATGAAGTATGGCTGACTTATTAGTGGCATCAGTATAAATGAAACATTTTTATTGTAAGATAGACCAGAACTCAAATGCTGTAAGTCTATTCACAGTTCATTCGTAGCTACACCTTATCAGATTTGAAAATAAATTCTGGTTCATTTAAACAATTAAGAGTTATTAGCTCTGTGTTTATTTAAAAAGGAAATCAACAATAACAATGGCAATAAATATTTGCTCCAATAAGAATAAATTATATACAATTTATCTACCTTTCAAATTTAACAAAGCCACTTTCTAATGTTAAGTATCTAAGGATTATATACAAATGAGTGTTATTATTTAATGAATTTATTATTAACACTTTAGCTTAATAATAGGTGCATTATAAATTGTCTACTAAGCTGCCATTATTAATTTGGGTAGCTTATTTGGCATACTCATAGATGATGGCAATGGTGCATTTAACATAAGTACAGAAATCACAAGAATGTATGGATGGGCTTCTTGGTGGGTATTTATTATGTTATTGTTCTAACCACTTGTTATATTTTATCTTTTACTGGACCTATTGATGGGGGAGAAGTGGTTCAGATATCAGTAATAACTGTGGTTGTTTGGTATTTTCATCAGAATATCTAAATAGGTAAAATTGAGTATAGACAGATATAAAATATATGCATATTATTTGGGGATGGGTGTGAGGCAAGCAATTTAGTTGTTAATTTTGTAAGAACTTGATTAAGTATATGGTACAGGCAATCATATGTGTTGGCCTTGGTTGTATACTTTTAAGCCAGCCCAGCCTCTTAATTCAGAGCACAGTTGCTGGCCATTTAAAGAACCACCAGACTCCCTAAATCTCTTTAAAAGATTTGCTAAAGACCCTCTCTTCATTCTCATTCTGCTGGCAGCTTTCTGTAAGATGACCAAGGTGCCTCTGCTTTTTTAGGACGCAGATCATACAGTAGCCAAAGGAAAGATATCGTGCAATAGTAACAATCTTGGAATAGGAGGGCAATCTATTAATGATCTCACTGAGTCACCAGATATATTAATATTAAGGATAAGATGAGAGAAAGTACAAATGAGTTGGTATTAAGTATGTATCTGGGGTCATTAATAGGGCAAATGATAAGAGAAAACCATAAGCATCTAATACGTAGATAGAAAGTCATCCAAGAATTTTTAACCTCTTTCCAAAGATTGCTTACGTTATTTCATAAAAGTATATCGAACCTGAATCATTACATTAAATTATTCTCAAAAGCAAAACAAACAAAAGAGACTAACAAAATCAGGAAAACAGAAACAAATACAAAAAAGTAAAATGGCCATTCCAAATATTTTTATGTTTCCTTACTAATAATGAGAGCATTAAAAATACTCAAATATTTTATGTCAAGAACTGGCCATGAGTGTAATGGTGAACAGACAGGAACAAGGGAGAAGCCTGTCAACATTACAAACAATACCCGACCGTACGGTGGGCAGTTCTGAGTGGTACATATCAACCTTTTGTTCCCTGTAGAGATGATGTAGATATTAATGAATTAGTGTTTGAAAAGCATTTAGTGATCCTTAGTTAAGGTATTCAAACAACCGCAACAATATAGCACTATACCTGCTCAAAACATTCCTCACCAGCCTGTGTGTGTTGCCCTTGGTTTTGTTGATTCCGTGTGCTTCTCTGATCGTCACTCTCTCTGCTTTTATGTCCACAACTGGTCTACTCTCTTCTGGATTCTGGAACTGGTATAAAATTCCAGAGTGTTTTGTTTCTTACTGTTGTTTTGGATTAAATTAAAATTACCTTTTATTTGTTAAAATTTTACCTCAGTCACAAATAATGTATTGATTTATTTTAAAATTAAATTAGCAGATAAGTGTCTGATTTGATATTGGTAGTATATGCGAGTGATATTAGAACACATTGGAAATAGCAAGTTTTTCAGGAAAATGTCATAAAAATAAGGATAAATACTCACTGATACAATAAACAAATAAATAATAAAATTAAAACAGATATGTAGATATACTATTAGGATGAAAGAAATAATTCTGTAAGGATTGTAAAGACCTCAATATTTCTGTTCCCTTCTTACATTAATCCTTACTAATATAGGGCTAGTAAGATAACACATAGCATCTCTAAAAGATCTGTACTAGTGGTCCTCAAATTTTCTTGATGGCACAGAAAGATTTTCAGGGGAAGGACAGGAATAATTTTAAGAGAATCAATTTACAGATTCTCACCTGCTATCTGTATTATATCCTAAAACAGACTTTCTTAAATTCGTCAGTGACTTTACCAGTTTACAAAAGAAAGCCACATCCCTTACAGATCACAAATGCTACTCTGGTGCATTGCCCTGAGGTGTGAAAATCTCCAGGGCACAAAAAAAAAGTGGACCCTTCCTTAGAAATCAATCAACACACTGTAAGCCCATAGGTTCCTAAGTTTCCCTTTATTATGCATAGTTCTGTGAAGGATAATGTATCCTTTTAGAAGAGATGGTTTTGGCTGACATTGGGATAACCTGAATTCATGTGTATGGAGAACAATATCGGCTAAATACTAGAGTATTTTTTAATAAATCAATTCTCACTGGGGCAATGACATACACTGTACAGGGAAAACTGTAGCTCACTTATACTACTATTTCAATTCACTTTAGGCTCAGATGAAATCAGATTACTTCAGAAAGTTATTAGGAATTCTTGCCCAGTTTGTAAATTTACAGAAAAGTTCTTTATACTATTGTTATTTCCAGGCAGTAGAGTTTTACCACCGTATGAAAACAGAGATTAAAAGTTAGTTGACTGCTCAGGGAGGTTATAATTTTAATAATGTAGCGCCTGTAGCTAATAGAGACGCCTGCTTGTAATGAATGAGCATGTTTACGGGTCACGTAGGCGCTTCTTCACCAGGGGCCGAGCAAAGCAGGACAGCGCTGATGTTTTACTGTTTAATGGGTAGTAATTGATTTAGCCTTCACATACTATTACATCTGCCTCCAAATATCTGCTGTGATTTCCAAAGATACATTCATTTCTACTGTTGCCGTATATATACATATATATATTAGAATATATTTATTTTAATGATGATATATGTGTGTGTGTGTGTATATATATATATATATATATATATATATATATTCAATATAACTAAAGATATAAGTGATTTTAAAAAGCCAAAACATTTTTTCAAAAAAAGGAAAGGAAACAGCACCAAATTCATCTAAATTACATACTGATATAACATTTAAATGGATGTCATTATAATTAGAAACACATTATAAAACAGGATTATAGCAGGGCTTCTGAAGAGGGCTAGGTACAATATCTGTGATCCTTAGGTTGACAAGACCCAGGCTCAACCTGCATCCTCATTCCCCAGAACACGAAAAATAGGACTGAGTGTACACTGTAGCTGAGGACCATGACGGGGAAGCAGTCACTGGCTTCTTCCATGGGGAACAAAGCCACATGTAGTAATACGGCCAAGACTCTCAAGCCACGATTCAGGTGTCAAATGCCCACAATGGCCTCATGTGGTCTGCACCTGTTCTTGGACACATTACATGACTGCTTCACGTCTTTGTTTACTCACCTGCAGCATGTGGATAATATTCCCTACTTCATAGGCATTAGGCAAAGAATGAACCCACCAATACAGGTGATACATGTGAAAGACACACAAAGCTGGATACTAGTTACAGCGGTACAGACAGATTTCATTCAGTAATAGCTACTGTAACAGGCAAGAGAGCCCAGTGTGAACTCAACTTCAATTTGTGCCGAGGCGACAGGGCCTTTTAAAGGAGAATGAGGGAATAGGAAGGGGAGTGATGGGGCCGGGGCAGCCTCAGGGAGGTGGGAATTCACAAAAAGTGGGCGGGGTGTTGGTTAAGGTGTTTGATCATGTGGGTTGCTGACCGGTACTTATCTCAGGTAGGCTCCCATCGCCCCATGGAGACTGGGAGCGATTTGAGTTCACTCTTTAGGATTCATCCATAGACCATCATGTTGTCTGCAAAGGCAGTTTTATTTCTCCCTCCTCAATCCATATACTTTTTATTTCCTTTGTCCAATATCCATGGAATCTGCAGTGATGTCTCTTCGTTCATTTCTGATGTTAGTCATCTAAGCCTGCTTAGAGGCTTATAAATTTTATTGATCTTTTCAATGAACCAGCTTTTGGTTTTGTTGGTTGTTTCTATTGATTTCCTGTTTTTAATTTCACTGATTTCTGCTCTAATTTTTATTTCTTTTCTTCTCCTTGCTTGGGTGTTTTCTTTCTCTTCTCTTTCTAGTTTCCTAAGGTGGAAGCTTAAATGACTGATTTTATACTTTTCTTCTTTTCTAATATATGCATTCAGTGATGTAAATTTCCTCATAAGAACTGCTTTCACTGCATCCTACAAAATTTTGATCAGTTGTTATTTTTGTTTTCATTTAGTTCAAAATATTTAATTTCTCAAGAGATTTCTTCTTTAACCCATGTGCTATTTAGAAGTACCTGTTTAATTTCCAAGTATTTGGGGATTTTCTAGCTATTTTTTATATTATTGATTTCTTGTCTAATTCCACTGTGGTTATAGAGGAAACACTGCAAGATTTCTATTCTTTTAAATTTGTTAAAAATTTTTATGGCTCACAGTGGTAACAGTAAATGGTTAAATGTGAGCTTGAAGAGAATGTGTTCTGCAGTTGGATGAAGTAGTCTAGGGCTGTCAATTATATCCAGTTGATTGATGATGATATTGAGTTCAACTATGTCTTTACTGACTTTTTGCCTGCTAGAACTGTCCAACTCTGATGGAGGGGTGTGGAAGTCTCCAACTATAATACTGGATTCATCTATTTCTCCTTGCAGTTCTATCAAGTTTTGCCTGCTGTATATTCATGCTCCGTTGTTGGTTGCATACGCATTAAGAATTGTTGTCTTCTTGAAGAACTGACTCCTTTATTTTTATGTAATGCCCTTCTTTATCCTTGATGACTTTTCTGGCTCTGTGCTCTGCTGCGTCCAAAATTAATACAGCTACTCCTGCTTTCTGTTGATTAGTTTTAGCATGGTATATCTTTATCCATTTTTTTCTAGTCTATATGTGTCTTTATAGTTAAAGTGAGTTTCTTGTAGACACCATATGGTTGCACCTTGTATTTTGATACACTTTGACAATGTCTGTATTTTAATTGGTGCACTTAGGTCGCTGACATTCAAAGTGGTTATTGATACAGTTGTATTAATATCTACCATATTTGTAACTATTTTCTATTTGTTGCCCTTGTTCTTTTCCTTCTTTTTTTCTTCCACGTCTTTGCTACCTTTTGTAATTTTGACTGTAAATTTTATGTGATTCCATTTTCTCTCCTTTCTTAGCATTTCAGTGTACTTCTTTTATAATTCTTTTGAGTGGTGGCCCTAAAGTTTGCAATGTATATTCACAATTAATTTAAGTCTGTTTCCAAATAACCCTATACCACTTCAGGGGTAGTGCAAGTATTGTTATCATACTTTATGATAACAAAATAATCCTAATTCCTCTTTCCTGTTCCCTGTATCATTGCCGCAATCCATTTCACTTATACACAAGGATATATATGAATACATAATCAAAAACATTCTTTTATTATTTTGAAAAACCATCTGTTAGATCTATTAGGAATAAGAAAAATAAGCATTTTACTTTTACCTTCCCTTATTCTTTCTCTGATGTTCTTCCTTTCTTCATGTTGATCCGAGTTTCGATGTCATTTTTCTTCTCTTTAAAGAACTTCTTTTAACATTTCTTAGAAGACAGTGTACTTTCAACAAGTTCTCTCAATTTTTTTGTCTGAAAAAGTCCTTATGTCTCCTTCACTTTTGAACAGTAATTTCACAGGGTACAGATTCTAGGTTGTTGTTTGTTGTTGTTGTTTTTTTTCTTCTCAACACTTTTAAAATTTAACTCCGCTCTCCGCTTGCTTGCACGGTTTCTGAGTGAATTCAGACGTAATTCTTATCTTTGCTCCTTTAGAGGGAAGGTGGTTTTTTTCCTCAGGCTCCGTTCAGGATTTTACCTGTTTCTTTGATTTTCTGTACTTTGAACATGATATGCCTAAATGCAAGGTTTTTGTTTGTTTGTTTGTTTGTTTGGTATTTATTCTGTTTTGTGTTCTCTGAGCTTCCTAGACCTATGGTTTGGTATCTGACATTAATTGTGGGGAAATTCTAGTCATTATTGTTTCAAATATTTCTTCTGCTTCTCTCTCTCTCTTCTCTGGGTATTCCCTGAAATGTGCACGTTACGATTTTTTGTAGCTGTCCTGCAGTCCTTGGATCTCCTGTTCAGGTTTTTGTTTGTTTGTTTTGTTTTTGTTTGTTTTGTCTTTGTTCTCTTTGTTTTTCCGTTTTGGAGGTTTTTATTATGAGATTCTCTAGCTTGGAGATTCTTTCCTCAGCCATTTCCAGTCTCCTAAAAAATCCATCAAAGGCATTCCTCATTACTATTACAGGGTTTTTGATATCCAGTATTTCTTTTTGGTTATTTCTTACAATTTCCATCTGTCTTATTATATTGCCCATCTGCTCTTACATGCTGTCTCTTTTTCATTAGAGCTCATGAAGCCTATTAATTAGAGTTGTTTTAAATGGCTTGTCTAATAATTTCAACATCCCTACCATATCTGAGTGGTTCTGATGTTTGCTCTGTCTCTTCAAACGGTATTTTTTACCTTTTAAGCATGTCTGGTCAACTTGTCTCGACTGGCTGGCATGATGTGCTGGGTAAAAGGAGCTGACATAAATACTCCTTTGGTAACATGGCAGTGAGTGTGGCTGGAGGGGATCCTTCCACGTCCTGTGGTTGGGGAGCCCATGCCTCTGGACTGTGAACTTCACATGTGTTTCTATTCCCCTCCCCTCTCAGGGGGGGACCAGATGACTAGAAGGGGCTGTAGCTGGATACTTCCCTTCCTCCTGCTAGATGGCTAGAGCCAGCTGGTGGGTTACTTCCCTGCTCCTAGGTCTGTTATGCTCTGATAAAGCCCACGGGGTAGACTCTGGTTAATAGTTTTCCTGGGGGCAGAACATGTTCAGAAGAACCGAGTGCTCTGGTGTATTTCAAAATGGTCCTTTTATCCTCCTGCCAGGAGCACAAGGGGATCGTTCTCCTATATTCATTGTGAGAACCCGGTGCAACTCACAGAAGTGTGGAGGGCCCCCTGGGGTTTGTCTCCACAGACTTGTCTACACTGATCATCCAGTGATTCGCCAGCCACAGTTCAGATCTGACTTTGACACTCGTGCCCATGGCCATTTCTGCTCTGGTGGGTTGTAATTATCTGTGTTTGCCGATCGCTCTTTCCAACTTTGGGGGAAGCAGTTCGCCCTTTTAACTCACTTATTTTAAGGATCTAAGAAGAGTTGTTTTTTTTTTTAGGTTTGTTCAGCTTCTTACTCGTTGTTAGGATGGAGGGGCAACTTCCAAGCTCCTTACACGCCTTACTGGAAACTGGAAAGCTACATACCTTTTAAAAATAATTCAATTATAATATTCATTCGGTTTAGAAATCTACTTATCACTCAATAATGTACTTGAAGCTGATGAAGGGGAGTGTGTGCATTTGGACAAGCTCATAGATATTACTGCATAAAAGTCAGTTGTTCAAAAGTTAATTGATAGCCATTCCATTTAAGATCTAAAATGTGATGTTTGTATTAATCATCAGTGAAATTACATATGTGAAAAGGGAGGGTGCGATCTTCAGAATGTCTTACAAATCATTACTGCAGGGGCTCTGAGATAGTATCCGTGGCATGATAAAGATTTCTGATGCACATTCGTTATTAAGATCTAGATCTAGAAATATATCTTTAGACAAAAGTAAGGGTGTCATTTTAATTTCCCAGGTGTGTATGTGCGTGTGTGTGTGTATTTCTGAGTAAAAGTACAAAGAAATGGCACAACAGGCTTAGTAAAATTGATTCTCTTTTGCTAGCACAAATCTGCAACATGATACAAACAACACCAACCTCAGGATTGTTTGTCTTGACTTCTGATGCCGCTGCTTTTAGAGTTCAGCATACATTCTTCATCCATGTCTCAAGTGACGAGACAGCCCTTTGCCCTGAAGCAAAAAGTATGACAGTGATTCAAAGCCTTGGTTTTGCAACATTTCTAAAATCGAGGTCCGTTTGGTTTCTTCTCAGAGCACGAAATGGGCCAAAATGTAAACATTGTAAACAAATACAAGTATGTTTTTTAAATACCTGAAATGAAGTTAAGTGTTTTTAGTTTGCTTGGGGGCACAGTGATGGAGAAAGTTCAAAAACACGTTTCATTAGTTTCCATTTCTTTAGCCCTAGCGCTAGCCCCTGCCACCCCTTCCCTGTCTTTTAACTCTTTCTCAGAGCCCCCAGTCTTCCTTTTATATCCAGAGATTATCACTGGTATTGTTCAATCTCTAGGGAAAAAGTAAAGAGGAAAATAGAGAAAACAAACTAGAATTTCCTTTAGCTCATGAAGGGAGTAGGAAAGATAGAAACAGTCATTCATTACTACTTTTTACGACACAGAAAACTGAGCAGGAGAATGGGCCTATTAAGCTGCTAGAAGTAGAGAAAAAAACAATCTATGTTTTTTTGTGGGTTTTTCTTTTGTAGTTTTATGATCACTTTTCTGAAATGAGAACAAATTTGGCATATTTTAATTATGAGTACTCAGCTAACAATATTGTCTATTTTCAGTAAATATGATGAACCATTTCATGGCTCACTCCAAGTAAGAACTGCTCTTGAGTCCTCATTAAAAAAAAAAAACATGTTAGATGCCTACAGTGTTGCAAATATCCATCAATTATTGAGAAATAAAATTTCACTTTAACTTGAAAGCTGAAAACCTCCTGGAAGACTTCATGTAACAGATATACTGGATGTCTCATTTTCAAAAAAAATAAATGCAAGCCTGTCCTGTTTTGTTGATGCCTAGGGAGTATTTTGAAATGAAAAAATACAAGCTTTTCTCCATATTAAAGCTTTATTTAACACACTTGAATTGAGGTCCTTTTATGCATTAGGCACCCTTAAAAATGTGTGCCATTCAAAGAACTGGATATTTTCTTTACAAGAAACACACAATTCAGTGCATATAATAATCTGATAAAATGATGTAGAAAGCGGCCAACAAAGACGAGTGTATTTTTGAGCTTCATTTTGGCTTTTATGATCTGGTATCACTCTTTAGAAAATAATTTATAACCATGTATCTTATTAATCAGAATTCCAAAAGAAATGCAATTTGTGGGCAGTTAGGTAACAATGTCCCACGTTTTTAGATGCTATTGAGATTACACATCCTGTTAACCAGAAATATCACAAAGAGAAGTGGCATCCAGAGCTGTATAGAAAGACAGTGCAGATTTCAGGCGTGTGATGTGCATTTTCAGCTACACAATCTTTTATTACTTTATTTGTATGTGAATAACTTATTTTGATCATCTTTTTATGATAAGCTTTTGAAAGCCAATATTTGCTCATGGCTCTCTCTTGCTCTCTGCCTTCTCTTGATACATCTTGCGGACAGCAGAAGTGTGTCAGGTCCGTCCACGCTGAAGGCAGTTGTCGCTTTGTGTGCACTATGTTACCTTAACACTTTGCTTCCAAGACTCTTTTCCCAGGCTCACATCTATTCTGTGAAGACTCACTATCTTTCAATACATTTATCTTTCTTAATTAGAATCAGCCTCTGCTGGTAATCAAAGAGCCCTAAGTAATGCAAGGTCACTAGGAGATCAAATATTTTGCAAAGAAAAGAAATCATGAAAAACGAAACAAATCGTTTCAAATTGTTGGAGGAAACCAAAGCGTACTTTGATGAGACTGTCATAACAAATGGATGAATATCCTGGAGGATGCCAAATTCCGGGGCAATAAATACAAAAGCTGTGGCGAGCCCCAGTGACAACCATCTGGGTATTGTTTGAGAAACCACATTTGTAGGACGGAATGCAATGCAACACACAGAATCAGCTGATTCCTGAAGACGTATGCGAAGTGGAAAAAGTGCTTCATACAGGCACACGAAGACATAAAGACATCAAATTAGGCCAAGAAGACTCACAAAAGTGAAAGCAATTATTTATCCTGAAAAAGAGATGTGGACAACAAAGCCATTGAGACGATGACAGGAAGCTTTTAGCCTTAACTTATATGTCTTGCACTGTTTGATGTTTCACTGTGTGAACGTGTTCATATTAAAAGGACATCCTTAAAAAAAATAAATGATTTTGATGATCTAAAAAATGGATGTGGTATTTAGTCAGAGGTTTGTCTAGAAATAAGGTGTTTATTACTAGTTACGGTGTATTCCGTTGATTTTTTTCCTTGTCTTTTCTATTTCAATTAGCCAACTCTTAGATATATGAACAGATTCTTTGATTTCTTAAAGGGGTTTCCTCTAGAACAGTGATTTTCATGGAATTATATTTGGAGGATATGGCAAAGGAAGGTTTAACTGCACTTGAGTAATTTCGATCTCCCACCTTTGAGAAATACTACTTGTCACTTTGTTTCGATAGTTGTAGGTCTTGGTTATACCATGCAGATCTCACACACATGTGAAGATAAAGTGGTTACAGATATTTCAGGTGGCTCTTGCCATTTAATTAAGTCAAAGAATGATTAAAAATTAAGTATAAAAGGACTGCCTTCCTTCTCTACTGTATCTGTATGCTGGAACTATCATATAATGAAGTCCTACTGCACATACTCACCCTACTCTGCAGTTAGTGATGCCATACTGGCAGCTCGAAATCATGGTGGAAGCACTAATACCTCAGAAATTAACAAGTACTATGAATTAGGGCTTTTCTCACAGAGAGCCAGTTATTGACTTTCACCAGCATACCACTAATCCAGCCTCATCAAAATCTCCCCTCAGTACTCCCTGAGCATCTTCCCGTTTCTCACAGCTGCAGGCCCTCAGAGCCACCTCTGTGGCCAGCATACACTCTCTTCATTAAGCTCAAATCTTTCATTATCTACAAGGTGCTCTGATGACATCACTTTTCAGGCACGCCAACTCTGACACGCAGGGCAGGTTAAGTTCACCTGTTAGAAGAACTCACAGCCCTGGATATTTAGTACAAATTATAACTGAAATTAAATAATTATGTGTACATTCATTTTAAAAGCATTTGATAAATTTTTATTGAGAACATTTTATGTGCCAGGAACAGTCTTTGGTGCTGGGAACAAAGCAGTGAACAAAACTGATACCATCACTATGGTCCTGGGGATTTCATGTTAGTGGAGGAGGTAGGGAGGCATCTCTATTATGATCTATCTTCTACCTATTATCTGTCTATCTTCTACCTATTATCTATCTTCTACCTATTATCATCTATCTTCTATCTTTTATCTGTCTATCTTCTACCTATTATCTGTCTATCTTCTACCTATTATCATCTATCTTCTACCTATTATCATCTATCTTCTATTATCTATCTTCTATCATCTATCTTCTATCTATCATCTATCTTCTATCATCTATCTATCATCTCTCTATATCTATCTATCTATCTATCTACACACATATAAAATCTTAGGTGTAATTAGTGCCCTGAAGAAAATAAACCAAGTATTGTGACAGAGAGGACAGGCAAGTCTCTTCTTAGGAATTGGCATTATACAGAGAACTGGATGAAGTGAGGGCATGAGCCAAGTAAAAATTCTGGGGGAAGAGTGTTCCAGAGTGTTCCAACAACAGAAAATGGAAGTTCTTGAGGTCGTGGTATATTGGAAGAAGTTAATGTGCTGGGGAGGTGCAAGCAGGCAGAAGAAGGGAGAAGGAGATCAGGCAGAGGGATAGCGGAGGATCAGAAGATGTGGATGTTTGTAAGCTATGCTGTGGACTTTGGATTTTACTCAAAATAGGATGGGTGGTGTTGGAGGGGATTGATCATTAGGGATTCTGGGCTTTAGGAGAGTTTGTTCACTGCTGTACTCAGAGTGCATAAAGCAGTGTTGGTGTCTTGTAGTTGTGTTGCCAGATCCTTGCTCAAAACCGCCAACCCCTTCTGGAACAGGAACTAACATATCTCTTTTAGTCACAGGGTCTGTAGTAAAAGGGAGGAAGTGATACTACGAGAAAAGCAAAAACCAGATAGAACCAGCTGGAACCAAGATGGTGACGAATCTGACATTCAACAGACCCAGAGTCTCCATCTACGCTGATTTGACTACATTAGCTACTAAATGACACACCTACCAGAGGCCATGAGTGGAAGCTATGGACCAAAAAAAGGACAGAAAAAGGGCAGCACCCCACTCCTGGAGAAACCTTGCCCCTTTCCCTGGAAGACTAATGCATAAGCCTCCCCATCTTTAGCCTCCCTCCTCCCCGCACTGTCCTTACTCTTTAAAGCCAAATCCCTCTCTCCACGTGGTTAAGAAGTTGATCTGTGAACTAAGTGCCTGCTTCTCCATTCTTTGGCCATTGAATAAAGCTTGCACTACCTCAATCTCAGCTTCGGCTTCCTTTTAGGCTGCAGGAACCCTAACAGAAAAAGAACCCTCCCCTTGAAGCAGAGGGCCTCCTCCAGGCTAGGACTGGAGCAGGGGTCCATTCAACCTAATTCGGTAACAGTTGCTCAATAAATATACATTGAATGCATGAATTAACTAATGCATACAATCATAGAATTTAGAGTGTGGAGTTTATTTTCAGACAATAACCAAATCGCCAAGTTTTGCAAATAAGTTTTTGTTTACCTTTGGTCTCGTTCCACATTAAGATTTGACAAGAATTCCTGGGCTGTGATCAACATCGATATCATATGAGTAACAATAAGAACTCACATACTCATCCAGCCCAAGCCTTCTTCTTAAACAGCATAACAACTTCCATCAGTAAATGAAGAGTGTGCCAATACACTGCGACACTCAGCAGCGCTTGTCATCCTTAGGAAGCCCGTGAGAAAGAAGTCAGGGCTGTTTCTGATCACATCAAGCATCCATGAACATCTAATGACCTTGTTCATCAGGGACCACGATGCACACCTACCCTCCACGCAGAGAAATAAGGGCACCATGTCTATTAGAAGGTACAGAATAGGAGCATCTAAACTAGAAAATACTCACACATATAGAGCCGTCTCTTTAACATATCCCCAAATGTCAGAAATGCATTTTAAAATTTACAAGTAAATTTGTGAATATGTTTTCCTTTTTTCAGAATGCATAAAAGAATGAGAACCATTTAAAAATTTCCTTTCCATGTTCCATACACGTCAAGGCATCCAGAGATAATCCTTCTAAACTACAAAGTAATAACTTAGCCAAGGTGTTTCGACCTTCTTTCCCAACAAACAGTTTTCTATTATATTTTCTACCGCATCTAGTAGTACACTCATTTTGCAAATCACATTCAGATTTACCCTCCAAAATCTCTGGAATCCATTTAAAAAACTAGATCATTCTTCAAGGTCAGGCCTCTACTCATTGTTCAATTTTCTCCTTATCTACTCATGTATAGGCATGCAAAATAAATAAGATTAAATATATATTTTTTTTTCATAAAATGCATATCCATTCAATAGTCCTATCACTTAATATTATACTACGGATAAAACATTTAAAATCAATCTTATACTGTAATCAAAACAAAACTCTAGACTGAAAATTGAGTCTTTTGAATTTAATCAATACCCACACACAACTTTCTAAGTTAGTGTTCTTAACGGATGGTTATTTATTTATGTCTTCCCTGGCTAAAAAATGAAGTGGGGGGAAAAGCACCTTAGGTATAAATACTTATGTTATCCAAAGTTCTCTTTTCAAGATTATTAAAATTATGCATGGTCTTATGACATTTTATTTATTGCTATGATCACTAGATTTTGCAATAATATATGAATTAAAGAAGTTTTATCATGTGTTTTAAAAGGGCTTAGCCTCCAAGTTAAATTAGGTGATATACTTCTTAACTTTTGAAAATGACCTTTTTATTATAATTTGTATGTAGGAGAAAAGACATGGTAATTCTAAATAACTTGTTAAGAAGAAACACATCACCCATATTTAGAGAAAACTACATTTGACATGTGGAGAAATTTCTCTGACTTCCTGAGTCTCTTTCTGTCCCCTGACCACCTTTACACCTCTCTCTGCATACCTGCACGCACACACACACTTGAACACACACCCACTCACATGCACACATTCATGCATATACACACGTGTACATACACACGTACACACATTCATGCACATACATTCACATACATATGCACATGCATTCTATCACTTTTCTTTTTTCACTTGGATAAGATGTGGACAGTTTTCATGACAAAAATACAGATATGAATTATCAGTAAAACACATTGTACAATTGACCTTTGAACAACATCGGTTGGAACTGCCTGGGTCCACTTATATGCAGACTTTTTCAAAAGTAAATACCACAGTACTACACCATCTGTGGTTGGTTGAATCCACAGATGCAAAACCGTGGATACTGATGAACCACGGATGTGGAGTGTAAACTGCATGTTATCCAAAGATTTTCGACTGGGGAAAGCCCTGCATTGTTCAAGGGTCAACCGCATATGCATAAATGATATATATGTTTTCATATACCTACTGGGGTTGAAGAATAATCACAAATACAAGTCATATTCTTCAATGTTTTAGGCATGTTTTTTAGATAGAAACAGAAAAACACACATAACACAGCTAAAAAATATGCAACTTCTATTACAGTAGAGTAAGATAAAATTTATTCTTTCCCATTATGTCATTATAACTTAATTTTAACTCACTGTTTTCAGTGTTCATTTTTGAAAAAGTACTTTCCTAGACTGTGAAGAAACACTTCAGAAAATTAACAACAACAAGAAACCCCAAATTCAATTCTCAGTTGTGACACATACGGCTGTATTTTTAATCATCACAACAACTGTATTGTAACTTCGATTAGCTGCTTCAAATTATTTTGATCATAAAGAGAAATAAATGAAAAACTCCATCAATCAACACAAATGCTTTAGCATCAAAAAATAAGAGTAACATGTAATGCTATAAGACGATTCAGATGATTTCAAAAACATGGATTTGAATTCTACTTCCACTAATAAAAGAGCTGTGCAAGATAACAAGCCAGCTACATAAGACCACATATAATGTACATAACCTACATTGCTACATGAAACTTATCTAAGGCTTTGTTTTACTTGCAGGATGAGAAAGCAGAATTAGATGATCAAAGGGCCTTTTCATTTCTATTTGTATATATATAAAAAAAAGAAACAAACTTATTCTCATATCTTAAAATATATAATTTCATATCTATAAATAATTTTTGGAATTGCCTTTTAATTCTTATTCTGAAAATAATTTAAAGATAAATGCAGTCTTCTTAATGAGAATTAACCAGTTTATTCATTTTTAAAATTCCTCTTTCTTAAAAATACAACACCGTATTGCTTTTATCTGTATTTTCATTAGCATTCAGTCAACTCAAAAAATGTATTAATTAATTAATTACTGCATTTTGTATGTGTCAGTCATAGGATGGGTTATTACTATAATAGCAGAAATTAAAATACCATTTATAAAGATGCTGATTATGATATTCATGGTAATTATTATCATAATGATGATAGAATCTTCAAGGCAGTTACTTATGTAAATTGGTTTCTGAGAAGGGAGGAAAGATGTACTATATTTTTAAAAGTTACCACCCAAGACAGGTCAAACTAAGAAAGTAGTGGCTCCTAAAAAAAAAAAAAGAAAAGAAAAAAACAAGGCTGAGTTATGTGGAAAATTAATTTGCTTTGACCAGCTCATTCAATGATGTCTCCAGAGTAATGAAGTATTTCTTGCCATTCTTAACCAGCAATGTCATTTATACTGATGGAGGGTCCCCAACCCCAATTCTTTTCACAGTTCCTCTGTATTCTTTGGAGGACAGAGTTCCCCTTATGCATTGAAAATAAGAGAAGAAAACATGTAAAATTTCCAATTACAGAGTCCCTACATATAAAGCAACATTGAAGTTTACATCCCTGTTCATTTCCTATTTGTCTTTCCAACTACCTTTAAATTTGTGGGTGAAATTTCCAATTTATTACTTCTAAAGAATCTTTTCTTTAGCCAGATTGAAAAACAAATTACTGTAGAGCTCACGTGAATATACTTACATAAATAAATACTGTACTTTACACTGAAAATGCAGAGATTTTTATTGCTTTATTCCTTATAATTACTTTTCCACTATTGAAATTCTATTATTACTTTGAATGTTTAAGAACCCAATTTTGGTACATATTCATCTCAATGAATTCTTTTTTAGGTGTTCTTTTATTGGTTTTTTTTTTGTTTGTTTTGTGATTTTTTTTAAAGTGGGATCATATAATGAAATCACAATCATAACCTGCTAAAACATTTAAACATATTTAAAAATAAATTATTATATTAATGATATTCATGAATCAACATACATAAATAAAAAACAGATTTTAAAGAATGACTGTGACTACCATATAAATATTAAAAAAAACAAGTAAAAGATTATCCTTATTTTTCTCACAATTTAATGGAAATAATATCTGTAGGTGTGGAAGATATAGGGTTTCATTCTTTAACAAAAAACTGAAAAGCTCAATAACAGCAAAATAATTTTAATTATTCAGAGAGTAAATGTTTCATTACCAGAATGTCCACTTGAAAATGAGACAGAAGAGCTGACACATAGTGAGGCCAAACAAAATGAAACATTGGAGATTGCAGCAAAGAAAGGTTTGTGCCCAAGCCTTCCACAGCAGATCTATTCCTTCAGCTCTAACACTTGTGCTCTGTTGCCCGCACTTGGTCATGCTGCACCTGGTCCCAAACTGTAAAAGAATGTTGCCTATAGCCTGAAGTATCCAAGTTGGCCTTCTCTCAAGGCTCTGACTCCCAGGCTTGACCTTTAAAGGCATAACACTTTTCATTCATATAGAGATATAGTTGCAGAACAGAAAATAATTGTCTTGTTGGAGGTTTACAGGAACAGGAACATTGTGATCAGACCTAAGTGGACTGCTGCAAGAACAAAGGATTATCACATCCCCTCCAAGGTCTGACCCACACCAAGAAGTCTGCAACAAATGGCCACAATCCCTTCCCCTTTCAGTATAAAGAAGCCTGAATTCTAACTTGGGGAAAATGGTTCTTTGGGACACTAGACCACCATCTTCTCCGTCTGCTGGTTTTCTGAATAAAGTCGCTATTTCTTGCCCTGACACCTGTCTCTCTATTTACTGGCACGCCATGAGGTGAGCAGTACTTGGTAACGCAATCATTTTAAAATTTCATAAAGGTTATTATTTTCTGTATTAGAATAGTATTTATTTCCGATTTGTTTTATTTAGTCTATCATAGTCTGTCATAAATCCAGGCTATATAAATGGGAGAAAAACAATTGTCCTTTTGTAATATTTAGAGGAAGACTTGATCCAGAGAAAAATATCAAAGCCTTCAAATTTATTAAAGACATTTTTTTAGAAGTCTAAACTGTCAAGAGACTGTGATAACTCATCTGTTCCTTTCAGACATCTTGAAGATCAATACTTATTTCAGGTGCCGGTGATCATGTGATTATCTGCATCAATCACGAAGATGGTCCCAAGGAACAAATCAAACACATGGGAGCCATTTCATTTTACCGAGATTTAGGATGAATCAACGGTGCCTATCAATCATGGTGTCTGTGCCAAAAGGTGCCATTTACAAGCTCAAGTCATATTTTAATAATATTAAATGCAGTTTTAAATCTTTCCCATCAAATCTTGAAATGTTCAGATTAATCCTGGTTAATAAGCCAGCGGCAAATATGACGGTAACTAAAATAATTTACTTTGCCCAAAGTCAGAAAGAAGCCAGAGATGGAAAAGAAAAATAAAAAATCCTGATACACATTCTCAAATATTATTTACAGGAATATAGAAACATTTACTAAAAATATCTAAGGATGTGCCGAATATCAAAATAATGTTATCTATCACAAACACATACGGGGGAAAGGGAGAGGGAGAGAGAGACACAGACCGTGGTATTCACTTACATATTATCTGGGCAACTTTTATTTTGGGTGCCAGTCTCACCCTTTAACAAGGTAATTCTGAACATTTTTCCTTCCTATGCCCGTAAGCTGGATGGCACCCATATATTCATATGGGGTGTATATTCCTAGGAATCTCTGGGTTATGTAAAATGCTTGGGCTTTCGTATGTTCCTCAAAACAACATATCAGAATGAAAGTGGGAGAGAAGTCCCTATTTTCCTAAATAAAGCTAGCATTTAATTTACTATTACAAAAATCCTTTAAATTTTGCCATAGTCAAAGTGAGATTCCATTAGATGAATTTGAGAAATCTAAATCATCTGAAAGTAATGCTCTAATTTTGATTCCCATTCTCTCCATGCATATTCTTTAGATGTATGCTACAGTGAGAAAAATGCAGGTAAGCAATGAATTAAGCATGGGTTAGGTTGTCAATCACAGCAGATACAAAACTGGAGTGGAAAACACGGTAGACTATTCAAAATTCTTCCTATGAGGTATTTGAAACACAAAGAGCAGACAGCAACCACATATGCTACAACTCTGTGACAAGTATTGCTTACTTTAGTATTGCTACAAAATACTGTGGAGAAGAGTCTGTAGGTGTTGTACTGGAGGGAGAGGACAGTAGCCCATTTGGTCATCATATTTACAACATGTTACTTATTTAGCTTTTTGTAGTGTGAAAATGCAGATCACATCAGTTTAAGGTTACTGCTTTTCAGTACTGTTTTTGGTTCTATGGTGACCTAAATGGGAAGGAAATCCAAAAAAGAGTGGATATATGTGTACGTATAACTGATTCACTTTGCTATACAGCAGAAACTAACAAAACATTGTAAAGCAACTATACTCCAATAAAAATTAATTTTATAAATGCTGTTATTGGGGCTTCCCTGGTGGCGCAGTGGTTGAGAGTCTGCCTGCCAATGCAGGGGACACGGGTTCGAGCCCTGGTCTGGGAAGATCCCACATGCCGCGGAGCAACTGGGCCCGTGAGCCACAACTACTGAGCCTGCGCGTCTGGAGCCTGTGCTCCGCAACAGGAGAGGCCGCGACGGTGAGAGGCCCGCGCACCGCGATGAAGAGTGGCCCCCGCTTGCCACAACTAGAGAAAGCCCTCGCACAGAAACGAAGACCCAACACAACCATAAATAAATAAATTTTAAAAAAAAGCAAACCTTTAAAAAAAAATGCTGTTATTGGTTCTTATTTTTAGCACTTTTTCTCTTGTTTGGGTCATTTTTACACAATTTGGAAAGTCAGACCCACACACAAAAGAGTTGTCCCTATTTTTCTCACTTCCAGATCATGTAGACTTCTGACTCGTATCTGCAAGTGTAATGACCAAAAATAAAGTGTTAAAGTGTTTAAAAAAAAAAAAACAAACGGTGGGTGTAAACTTTTCCATTTCTCACATACAAGTTGCAGAGAATCTGGAATGTGTTTTCCCACACTGCAAAATGTAATTTTTTAAAAATTAAGTTAAAAACAACAAGGATATCACACGATGCTTTTACACTTGTTGGAAATAAACTCCACTTCTTACGAAAGAAACGTTCTTTCAAGTTCGGGAGACAATAGTAACGTCAAATTGCAAGGAAGTGTTTTTATTTAACAAGACCTGGATGAAAGAAGCTAGAGCCTTAGCTCTCGGCTTTGAACATAGTATAGTCAGAAAGGATGAATGAATCTCGTACTCACTTTAAAATAATTTTCTTCTCTCAAATGGATAGTCTCATTTTGTGACTGGATTACCAGGAGCAAATGCCTATGGATCTCTGGCCCCTACGAAATTGCTCCCGGGTAGCAAATGTCTACACCCCACTGGAGGAGAATGTGGCTGGCTGTGTCAGATCTGTTTCTTCTCTTCTTCCACTCCATGCAGGCACACACACCACACACACACACACACAGACACACACACACACACACACAGACACATACTTATTGAATGAATGAATGAACAAGACTTTCTTTCCTCATTATCTATCTATCATTAGCTATCTGTCATATTGCCATTATCTACTGTCAAGGTAACAATTCAGTGTTTTTTGACAAATAGGTAGTTATGAGCAGTCGAAGGACAAAAAAGGAGAAAGGAGAAGAAAAAAGAGAGGAAAAAAAAAAGGGAAAGTGCACACGAAAGAAAAGCCCTGAAAACCTGCATTCTTGTTACATAGCAAATTTTGAAGGGCTGATAGGATTTGAGAGTTAAACTCCCTTGATGTGCTCTTTTACCTTAGATCACTTATAAATTTTTCAATTTATTTGTAATCACTGTAATGTCCAGGTATACACTGGAGGCTATTTTGATGTAGTATAACTTATTAAAATCATCCTCTTCATCTATATTTTCAAATGTTTTGGCAAAGAGTTGTATTTCATGCTGTTATTACTTTGTTCTTTTGCTTCATTACCACTGTTTAATCCCCATTCTCTTTCCAATACTTTTCTATTTGTATTTACCTTTTTCTTTTTTAAAATGTGTCAGAAAAGGGTCTAGTTTATTGATTTTTTAAAAAAAACCTTTCTGGTCCTAATGATAAAATATGAACTTTGTTTTGCTATTTTCTTTCTCATATTATTCATTCTTATTTTATGAACTTCTAATTTTTAATTTTATTTTTATTCAGCTGCCTATTTTCAATTCTTAGTTATTTTAATTTTAATATTTTTGGTTTTATTATGATAGGCATTTGTACTCTCATTTTATCAAAATATGCATATATTTGTGCTTACATTATTGAACATTTAACAATGAAAAGGAGCTTTCTTCTCTGTATTTTTTCCACTCCAATTCTATTATCTAGAAAAAAAACGTTTAATTTTTCTTAGTAGTTTCCTCTCACCTTTTCCGACGGATCTATCCCTATTTTTCAAATGGTAGTAGCTAATATTTCATAAGAATAACTGTAGTTTTTTCTAGAGGCTAACATAATTATATAACATAATATTTTAACACACATACAATAAAATACTATAACAGATAACATAATCTGATAATCTATAATTGCTTTATTTTTGTTTCCTGGAGTCCTCTTTTATTTCAACCTGTACTATTTACCTTAGAGGACAGCTGAATACCTGGCATCTTAGAAGTTCTCACCCACTCTTTCCTATTTGGGAACCTATATTCCGGGTTCCATTTCTTCCCCGTTCTAAACTACACTCTTGTTTTGTGGGAGCATCTCCACCAGCAGCTTTGTCAGAATGGATTAAAAGGAGGTAAAAGTATTTAGTCCATGAAATTTTAGAAAAGATTTGTATTCCGCCTGTACTTGGATTAATTACTTGGATGCAGATTTATACCCAATACTACTTCTTCAAAATTTTGAAAACATTGCTTTATTTTTGCTCTTGAAAATGTGGTATCATTTAATCTCATTTCTGCGCATGTGACCTGTTTTATTATCCTTCTATCTCTTCTACAGACTTTTAAGATCATTTTATGTACTTTAGATCCACACTGTCTGACAGTTAATGGTGTTTGACCTTCTTGGAATGGGTCACTCTCATTGATGGTGTTGGATAATTTGCAGCACCCTTCAGACAAGCGAATCAGAATTCACCAGTTGTTTACTTTGTTTCTCCCATTTTCACTAACATTTTCTATTTTATCTTCTATCTTCTATTTTTAATGTTTAAAAAATTTGTGAAGATTTTCTTGACCTTATCTTCCATTCCTTCTTCTTCTTTTAATTTTATCTATATTTAAAATTTCCAAGTAACCTTTGTAATTCTCCAACTTTTTCATGGTGTCATACTCTTGTTTTGTGGAAGTCCAGTTTTTCTTTCTGGTCTGAGGATATTAATAATGACTTTGTTAGTTTTCCTTGGATTTCTGAATGATCTCCAACCCCTCTTTCTTATTTCCTGGTTTTCCTGATGTGGTCTATATCTGTTATCTTGGAGTATTTCTTCAATGGACTCATATTTATCTGCTCATCATTCACAATTAAGAATGAGACACTGACTTACTTCAATTTGTTGTACGACAGAAACTCACACAGTATTGTGAAGCAATTATACTCCAATAAAGATCTATTAAAGGGCTTCCCTGGTGGCACAGTGGTTAGGAATCCACCTGCCAATGCAGGGACATGGGTTTGAGCCCTGGTCTGGGAAGATCCCACATGCTGCGGAGCAACTAAGCCCGTGCACCACAACTACTGAGACTGTGCTCTAGAGCCCGTGAGCCACAACTACTGAGCCTGCATGCCACAACTACTGAAGCCCACGTGCCTAGAGCCTGTGCTCCGCAACAAGAGAAGCCACCGCAATGAGAAGCCCCCGCACCGCAACAAAGAGTAGCCCCCGCTCGCCACAACTAGAGAAAGCCCGCGCGCAGCAACAAAGACCCAATGCAGCCAAAAATAAATAAATAAATAAATAAATTTTAAAAAGATCTATTAAAAAGAATAAAAAAGACTGAGGCACTAAAGGCCAACGATTGCTCTGTGATTTCAGAGGCAGCTTGCTGCCTGATAAGCTTCTTTTTGGCTGGTCAGCTGGTGCACAAGCTGTCTCATCAGTGCTGTTCTCCCAAATGCTGGAGGTCCCTTCAGTTTCTTTAGAGACACTTCCACCAGTATCCCGTCGTATGTGTACTATGGGCAGAGTGAGGCTAGGGGAAGAGGAGAAGGTAGGCTGGTCAGCTTCCAAAACCTCAATACGCAAAGTTTTACTTCAACCCTATTGTAATCCAGACACCTCATCCTACATTCCGGTGTGGCACCTGTATGTCCAAGTCCACGGGTGTTCCGTTCAATACCGTCAGATGATAAACCTCAAGCCTCTCACCTGGGATTGGGAGGGGGGAGAGTCTGGGGTGCCAGGGGGAGGATTCAGTGCTCCAAGCATTGCACACACACGTTAAGGCCCTCTGCCTAGTCTCAGCTTCATGTTCTACCCCCACTTTCCACGGCACGTGTGCACCAACTTGTGAGTGCACCAGGGAAATGGTGCGGAAATTTGGTTAACTCCTCATGACCATTCCCCTTCCAGGTCCTGTAAGTTCCTTTTTTTTTTTTTTAAGGTAGAATCACTTTGCTAGATGTTACAGATAAAATGAAGAATGAAACCGATACAATGTTTTTATTCTTTTTTCAGGAAATAGCTTTTTTATTTTATACTGGAGTCCAGTTGATTAACAACATGGTGTTAGTTTCAGGTGAACAGCAAAGTGATTCAGTTATACATATACATGTATCTATTCCTTTTCAAATTCTTTTCCCATTGAGGTTGTTACATAATATTGAGCAGGGTTCCCTGTGCTATACAGTAGGCCCTTGTTGGTTATCCATTTTAAATATAGCAGTGTGTACATGTACGTTTCTATTTCTTCTACTCTGCTCAATAAGCTAATATTCCTTCTTTGAATTTATACCTTTTAAAGAATACAGCAGACTAATTTCCAGACTAAAGATCCCTCCAGTGCCAGGCTTGGAAGTGCCCCTTGTGGGTATGATAGCAGCTAGAACTGTTTGACAGTTTTTGTTTACTTAGACTGATTCCAAAAGAGAAATGAGGAACTGGCCACGTCAGCCAAGTCCTAGAATGTCACTCACCAGGGTCTGGAGCAGGCATATCATCAGAAGTTGGATAAAACTGCATAGCAAGCCAATTTATCTCTAATGCTTCACTACTATCAAACATTTCCCTCACTTTCAGAAGCATCCTTATTTATCACGTGCTCTTAGTTATTTCTAGGTTGGAGGGGGAGGAAGACCATACATAATAACCTCATATGGGGAAGCAGCCTTTCAAGCCCCAGGATTCTGGCTTCCTATTTCTTATGTCCACAGTCCCCAAGCGTAAAAGTCAAATAAAACAAAACAGATGACAAAAAGAAGACAAAAAATTTATCCTCTTTCATAATGCATTAGGTATGTTGTTCTTTGCAAACTAGTAAGAGGTGGATTAATCTAATAAACAGGTCCCTTTTGTTAACATTAGATAATTTTCCTCAGGAAAAGGAACAAAGAATTAACATGGGCGAAAATGTCTGTACATATCAAAACAATAAGTTCTTTAAAGATATTAATATACAAGTAAAGAATATTTAACATAGCTATTGTGTTCATAAAATGAACACAATTTTTTAAAAAAATGTAAGTATTAATAATGAAACTATTATAGTAAGTGGTGCACTGTTAATAAATAGTCCTAACAAAACTAATCTTTATTTGTATGAGATTTTAGGAAAACGGGTGATTTAATTCAAAACTCTTTAAAATAGTCATACACTAATACCTATAACTCTCTCTCTTCTAGGATTCTTTTCTAAAGTAATGATCAGAAATGACAAATAAAAAAGATTATTAGATATTCTTTGAGGCAATACTTATAATTAGAGCAACCTAAACATGTAGTGATAGGGTAAGATTAAATGTGGTAAATCTATAAAATATTATAAAGCAATTAATTATGTTTATGAAAGTCAGTAAGTGAAAATAAGCAGTGCACATCTAGATGTACAACTTCTAGCAAGCTCATTAACAAGAGCATGATTTTCATTTTCTTTTTTAAACTACCTGTACTTTACATATTTCTTCAATGAATCTCAACATGTTTCACAATAAAAACACCTTTTAAAAAGGGAGAAAGGACCAGTAGGATGAAAATAAAACTACTATCTCTGGGGGGTGGGTTGAGTTATTAAAGAACAACATTTCATTTTTGTATACTGTATCTTTACTAATTTATGTACTTGTCTATTAATTTACTTTATTATTTTGGTAAGAACACAGCATGACATCTACCCTCTTGAATTTTAAATGCACCATATAGTACTGTTGCCCTTAGGTGCCATGCTGTAGGCAGATCCCTAGAACCTATTCATCTTAAGTAACTGAAACTTTATACCTGTTCCCTTCTCCCCACTCCCTGCAACCACCATTCTACACTCTGCTTCTGTGAGCTTGACTACTTTAGATACTTCATATACATGGAATCATGCAATATTTGTCCTTCTGTAAGTGGCTTATTCCACTTAGCATAATGCCCTCCGGGATCATCCATGTTGTCACATATGGCAGGATATTCTTCTATTTAAGGCTTATAATATTCTTTGTATGTATAGACCACATTTACTTTATCCATTCATCTGCTGATGGACCTTTACGGTGTTTCCAGATCTTGGCTAATGTGCATAATGCTGCAATGAGCATGGAGGTGCATATTTTTTTCTGAGAAACTGGTTTCAATTACTTTGGATGTACATCTAGACACGGGAGTGTTGGATCACATGGTAATTCTATCTTAATTTTTTTGTGGAATAGCCATCTTTCTTGCCATAGTGGCTGTAACATTCCTACATCCCTATCAACAGTATACAAGGGTACCAATTTCTCCACATCCTTCTCAACATCTGTTGTTGTAGTTGTTGTTTATAATGGCCATCCTAACAGCTGTGAGGTGATATCTCATTTTGATTTTAATTTGCATTTCCCTGATGATAAGTCATATTGGGCATTTTTTCATACACCTCTTGACCATTGGTATGTTTCTTAGAAGAAATGTCTGTTCAAGTCCTTCGTCCATTTTTAAAACTGGGTTATTTGTTTATCTGCTGCTGAGTTGTAGGAGTTCCTAATATATTTTGGATACTAACCTCATATCGAATATGAGATTTGCAAATATTTTCTTCCATTCTGAATGTTGCCTTTTCACTCTGTTGATTGTTTCCTTTGCAGTGGAGAAGCTTTTTACTTTGATGTAGTTGAATGTGTCTAATATGGCCTTCGTTGTTTGTGCTTTTGGTGTCATGTCCAAGAAACCATTGCCAAGCACAGTGTCATGAAGCTTTCCCCTAAGTTTTCTTCAGGGAGGTTTACAGTTCCAAATTACATGTTTAAATCTTTAATTCATTTTGACTTGATTAATGTGTATGGTATAAGATAATTATTTCCTTTTGAATATGGATAGCCAATCTCCCAACACCATTTGCTGAAGAGACTGTCCTTTCCCCATTGTGTAGTTTTGGTACCCTTGTGTACAATCAGTAGACCATATTTGCATAGGTTTATTTCTGGGCTCTTGATTTCTGTTCCATTTGCTTGTATGTCTGTTTTTATGCCAGTACCAAAGTGTTCTGATTACTATGGCTTAGTAATGTATTTGGAAATCAAATCAGAAAGTGTGAAGCCTTAAGTTTGGCTCATCTTTCTTAAGACGCCTTTGGCTATCCAGGTTCTTTTGTGTTTCCACACAAATTTTAGGATTGTTTCTCCATTTCTGTAAAAAAATTAATGTCATTGGGGTTTTGATAGGGATTGCACCGAATCTGTAGATTGTTCTGGATAGTAAGGACATTTTAACAATATTAAATCTACCAATCCATGAACATGAAATGTGTTTCCATTTATTTGTGTCTTTTTAATTTTTTTCCATCAATGTTTTGTAGTTTTCAGTATACAAGTCTTTTACTTCCTTAGGTAACACCTAAATATTTTATTAGTGTTGATGGTATTTTACATGAAATTGTTTTCTTAATTTTCTTAACTGTTTTTTTCAGAAAGTTTCTTTGTAGAATAAGGAAATGCAACTGAGATTTAAATGTTGATTTTGTACCCTGCAATTACTAAATTCATTTTTTAGTTCTAACAGTCTTTTTGTGGAGTCTAGTACTTTTCACATATAAGACTGTCATCTGCAAAAGAGATAATTTTACTTCTTCCTTTCCAGATTTATGGGTTTCTTTTTCCTGCCTAATCGCTCTAGCTAGGACTTTCAGTATTATGTAGAATTGCCATGGCAAGAGTGGGCATCCTTGCCTTGATATGATTTCAGTCTTCTTAAATTTTCTGAAACTTGCTTTGTGATTTACCATGTGATCTATGCTGATGAATGTTTCACGTGTGCTTGAAAAGAATGCATATTTTGCTGCTATTGCATGAAACGTTCTGTAAATGTCAGTTAGGTTAAATATTTCTCTGTGGTTACCGTGGGCTTACATAAAACATCATATAATGTAAGTCTATTTTAAGCTGACAACAACTTAACTTCAACTGCATGCAAAACCTTTACAGTTTACTTTCCTTCCCCCACTTTATGTTATTGTTTTCACAATTTACATCTGTTCAAATTGAGTATTTTTAGCACGTTTTAGTTACTTTTCATACTTTTTGACACTAGAATGAAAAGTGATTTACCCACTACCCTTACGGTACCACAGTATTCTGTATTTGTTTATATACTTACTTTTACCAACAAGTATTATACTTTCATGTGCTTTCATGTAGCTGTTTAGCATTCTTTACTTTCAACCTGAAGAACTCCCTTTAGCATTTTTTGTAAGGCAGGTCTGGTAGTAATGCACTTACTCGGGTTTTGTTTGTCTTAGAAAGTCTTTACGTCTCCTTTACTTTTGAAAAACAGCTTTGACAGTTATAGTGTTCTTGGTTGGCATGTTTCTTTGTTTTGTTTTGTTTTGGTTTTTTTCCAGCACTTTAAATGTATCATCCCCCTCCCTTCTCACCTGCAAAGTATCTGCTAAGAAATCTGCTGATAGTCTAATGGAGGTTCCCTTGCATTTGATGAGTCACTTTTCTCTTGCTGCTTTCAAAATTCTCTCTTTTTCCTTAAATTTTGACAGTCTGGTTCTAGTGTTTCTTGCTACAGACTTTATACGTAGATTCATCATATTCAGAATTGTGGTCTTTATGGTCAGACCTTCCCCAGATTTGGGAAGTTTTCAGCCATTATATCTTTAAATAAGTTTTCGGCCCCTTTGTTTCTGTCTTTTCTTTCTGACACTCTCACAATGTTTATATTTATTCTCTTGGTTTGTCCCATAAGTCCCTTAGGCTTTCTTTATTCTTTCTCATTCTTTTTTTGTTTTGTTCCTCTGACAGAATACTTTCAAATGGCTTGTTTTTAAGTTCACAGATTCTTTCTTCTGCTTGCTCAAATCTGCTGCTGAATCCCTCTAATTTTTTAGTTCACTTATTGTGTTCTTCAGTTCCAGGATTTGTTTGGTTCTTTCTATCTCTTTGTTGATATTCTCAGCTTTTTTTCATGTATCGTGTTCCTGATTTCATTTAGTTGTCTGTGTTCTCCTGTAACTCACTGAGCACCTTTAAGGCAATTATCATGAATTATTTATCAAACAATTTATAGACAGTCATTTCCTCAGGGTCAGTTATTGGAGATCTACTTTATTCTTTGGATTGTATTTTCATGATTTCATGATTTTCATGATCCTTTATTTTCCTTGTAGCTTTGCAATGACATGTGTGCATTTGAAGAAAAAGCATCTTCTCCCACTCTTTACAGGCTGCCTTTGATTAGGAAAGACCTTCAGCAGTGAGCCTGGTTAGGGAATCTGGGCCTTTGTTCTTACCAACTCAACACACCCAGGCTTTTTTGTTGCTGTTTTTGTTTTTAGTTTGCTGTTACTGTTTTTCTCCAGTAGCTCATAACCTCTTGCTCCCTGTGGTGACTATGTCAGTTCTGTCATCACCCAACATGAGATGAGATAGAAATCAGCCCCTCTGTGGTGCACAGGAAGACCACAGACACTGGGGGTATGCTTTACTCTTCCTTTCCCCCCATTAGGAAGCAACCTCAGTTATGCACCTTCTTCCATATCCCAAAGCCATGCTGGCGACCACTGTCCCGATCACCTGGAGGATGCTGGATTCTTCAGCCCTCTATGTGAGACAGAGCAAACACCAGCACCGCAGGGAGTCCACTGCACTGCCGGGGGCGTTGCACTCACACTCCACTCCTCCCTCTCTCCTGCAGGAAAGGCCTCAGTTCTGCACCTCTTCCAAGCCTCACAGAGCAGTGTAGGCCACAGGAATGTGCTCATCCCTCAGCAGCCCCAGGCATCCACACTATTCCAATTCTTTCAGCACTCAGTGTAAGTCGAGGCAGAAAGCCACCCCTTCAGAGATCCCACTGAAAGGCCAGGGACAGAGGATACTGGCTCACACTCTTCCTCCAGCACCAGGGAGGGGACATGATCTCTCAGTGCTGCGCTGTGTCGGCTTGGGGGAGGGGCTGACGCAGTGAAAGTGAAATTGCTCTCCTCACCCATTTCAGTGTGGCTGATCTCAATTTTGTGCCTGCCTGAGGTACTGAAAATTCCTAACTGGGTTCTGGTCCTCTCATAAAGGGATTTTGCTACTAAAATCATTATCAAGTCTGTGTTTTCATGGGGGAGTGAGGGCTAGGACTTCTTATCCCAGCATCTTGCTGCTGTCCCTCTCTTTACTGATCTATTTATAATAAGAATCTATTTATGTATTGCTTGGGGACTTAGTTTTAAAAATAAGAACATGTCTTACTGATTTTCTAAAGATAATGTAAATCTCTCCTTCACTTGCTGGATTCAAATATATATTTTATATATGTATTTTTTTTCATGTATGTGATGCATTTGGTACATCTTAATATCCTGAGACTAGGTTAAATATAATCAATCTATCCATGAAGGATAATTTATTTCTACTTTCAAAGAAGACTTCCTTTGAATACTGAATATTCTATTAATTAAATGAATTAATTCTCTGAGGTCTGGAGTAAAGCCAGAGATAGAAAGAGATGATTATATTACTCTTATGTTTGGAACGATTCAAAAGACAAACCATGAATACAAAGTGTATAATCTTTATGCGTCTCAAACTACTCTTAATAGAGAAAAGCAAGGACATAGATAGATAATTCAAAAAGATTAGATGTTTTCCAGGAAAAAAAGTCATGGACTTAAAATAACTTTTGATGAATATACTGGCATATTTGATGAATTGATTCTTTGTCAAATTTCAGAACTACTGAAGTCAATGTCACATGCATGAAAGCGTTGAGCTGACACCTGGCTTCACGTTCCTGTCCATCCATCTCCTCTAATCCACCTGAATCACTGCCTACAGAAATTCAGTCATGTTTTAAGCTGAAATCACTCCATCTTTTAATCTCCAATCCATTTATCTCATGTTATATCCCAAACTCCTGTCCTTCTATCTTGAATCATGATTGCTGTCTTGAGGGCATCCCCTTGACTTCTCTATTTGTCTTCATCCCTTCATCTTCTGCTGGATACATTTTAGTTCCTAATCATTTTAGAATCATTGGGTCATAGCCTCAATTTATCTTTTGCCAAAACTTTGGAAACGCAGCTTGAACCAGCTCTGGACAAGTCTGACTCATCATCTTATCGGTGCTCGCATTTTGGTTGCTGAGTCAAGGGGAGAAAATGACTCAAAAGGGCAGAATGATTAACCCTTAAATCTCAGTTACTAGTGTTCACTGGTCTCAATGCTCAGCCTTGAAATTTACTGTTTCTTAAATCAACCCAATAGCCACATCCTGAAGCAACTATTTCAAACATTCTTGACTTATCTCGCAACTTTGAGTAGCTCACATTCCACGCTTCTACCTCTGTCTTGTATGTTACAGAGATGATAGAAACCATCAAACCAAACTACTTCAATTTTTAAAAAACACAAGTTAGAGTCCCTACACTTGCATTCATTCCTTTCTCTATCCCTCCATTTTACATACAAGAGCCCTCTTTCTTAATGAGCATCCCTGGTACTTGTGCCCGTTATGCTCTGGAAACAACTCTCTCTCACCTTCTCAAGAAACTTACTCCAAACCTTGACTCTCGTCTTGTCTTCTGGATCTTCACTCTCAACATTCAAATATTCTAGATTTTCTTTTCTCACAGAATTATGTTCCCCCTTCCAGAAGTCCCACTGTTGCTCTGAGCGATCAGTCTCCCTCCTGGTACCTTCCTTTCTCTCTCTACTCCTTAGCACCAAACATATTTTTTAAAAAAAGAGTTAGCTGCCCTTGTCTTGATTTAGTCACCTCTAAACCTAGTCATTCATCTAAATCTACTTCGAAAGGAACTCTGCTCCCAACAGTCTAATTGGAGATTCTTCATCTTTTAAGGTCATCAAGAACTCTATGCCACTACTGGATATGTTGCCCTTATCCTACCTGATCACCCAGCAGGATTTGACACAGCTTTTTACTCCCTTTTTCTATAAATTATTCTTCTCTGGGTTTCATTAATACAGGCAAACCTCGGAGATATTGAAGGTTTGGTTCCAGACCACCACAATAAAGTAAATATCTCAATAAAGCAAGGCATATGAATTTTGTTTTCCCAGTGCATATAAAGGTTATATTTACTCTATACTTTAGTCTATTTAGTGTGCAATAGCATTGTGTCTAAAAAAATCAGCAAACATACCTTAATTGAAGACACTTTATTGCTAAAAAATGCTAAGCACCATCTGAGCCTTCAGAGAGCTGTAATCTTTTGGCTGGTGGAGGGCCTTGCCTCAGTGTTGGTGGCTGCTGACTGATCAGGGTGGTGGTTGCTGAAGGTTGGGATGGCTGTGGAAATTTCTCAAAATAAGACCACAATAAATTTTGCCACATCCATGGACTCTTCCTTTCACTAATGACTTCTCTGTAACATGCAATGTTGTTTGAAACATTTTACCCAGAGTAGAGCTTCTTGCAAAATTGAAGTCAATTCTCTCAAACCTTGTGGCTGCTTTATCAACTAAGCTTATAATAATAGTCTAAATCCTCTGTTGCCATTTCAACAATCTTTACGGCATCTTCACCAAGAGTAGATTCCATCTCAAGGAACCACTCTCTTGGTTCATCCATAAGAAGCAACTCCTCTGCCATGAACTTTTTACTATGAGCTTGAAGCAATTTGGTCACACCTTCAGGCTCCACTTCTAATTCTAGTTCTCTTGCTATTTCCACCACATCCGCAATGACTTCCTCAGCTGAAGTCTTGAACCCAACCCCTCCAAAAGTCATCCCTGAGGATTAGGGATGGCTATTTCTAAACTCCTGTTAATGTTGGTTTTGTTTTTTTTTTTAATTTTTATTTATTATTTATTTATTATGTTTATTTTTGGCTGTGTTGGGTCTTCGTTTCTGTGTGAGGGCTTTCTCCAGTTGCGGCGAGTGGGGGCCACTCTTCATCGCGGTGCGCGGGCCTCTCACTATCGCGGCCTCTCTTGTTGTGGAGCAGAGGCTCCAGACGCTCAGGCTCAGCAGTTGTGGCTCACGGGCCCAGTTGCTTCGTGGCATGTGGGATCCTCCCAGACCAGGGCTCGAACCCGTGTCCCCTGCATTGGCAGGCAGACTCTCAACCACTGCGCCACCAGGGAAGCCCAATGTTGGTATTTTGACCTCTTCCCATGAACCACAAATGTTCTTAATGGCACCTAAAATGGTGAATCCTTTCCAGAAAATTTTCAACTGATTTTGCCCAGAACCATTAAAGGAATCACTGTCTATCTACGATAGCTGCAGCCTTACAAACTGTATTTCTAAATAATAAGACTTGACAGTGGTAATTATCTGTGGGCTTCAGAGTGAATGCTGGGTGAGCATGAAAACAATAATCTCGTTGTCCATCTCCATCAGAGCTCTTGGGTGACCAGGTGCATTGTCAATAAATAGTAATATAGTGAAATAAATATTTTTTTCTCTGAGCAGTAGGTGTCAACAGTGGGCTTAAAATATTCAATAAACCATGTTGTAAACAGAAGTGGCGTCATGTAGTAATTTTCCACTTCTGTTTTTTCATTTATAAAATGAAAAAGAGCACAGGCTGTCAATTTAGCATAATTCTGAAGGGCCCTAGAATTTTCGGAATGGTAAATGAGCATTGGTTTCAACCTAAAGTCTCCAGCTGCATTAGCTCGTAACAAGAGAGTCAGCCTGTCCTTTGAAGCTTTGAAGCCAGGCATTGACTTCTCCTCTCTAACTATGAAAGTCCTGGATGGCACCTTCTTCCAACAGAAGGCTGTTTCATCTATATTGAAACACTGTTGCTCAGTGTAGCTACCTTCATTAATTATCTTAGCTAGACCTTCTGGGTAACCTGCTGCGGCTGTAAATCAGCATTTGATGCTTTCCTTGCACTTTTTTTTTTGGCTGCACTGGGTCTTTGTTGCTGCACGTGGACTTTCTCTAGTTGCGGCGAGCGGGGGCTACTCTTTGTTGTGGTGTGTGGGCTTCTCATTGCGGGGGCTTCTCTTGTTGCAGAGCACGGGCTCTAGGTGCACAGGCTCAGTAGTTGTGGCTCACGGGCTGTAGAGCTCAGGTTCAGTAACTGTGGCGCACATGGGCTTATTTGCTTCGCGGCATGTGGTTCTTCCCAGACAAGGGATCGAACCCTTGTCCCCCGCATTGGCAGGCAGATTCTTAACCACTGCACCACCAGGGAAGTCCGTTCTTGCACTTTTATGTAATGGAGACAGCTTCTTTCCTTACACCTCATGAACCAACCTCTGCTAGCTTCAAACCTTTTTTCTGCAGCTTCCTCACCTATCTCAGCCCTCATAGAATTGAATAGAGTTAGGGCCTTGCTTTGGATCAGGCTTTGGCTTAAGGAAATGTTGTGGCTGGTTTGATCTTCTATCTAGACAATTAAAGCTTTCTCCATATCAGCAATAAGGCTATCTTGCTTTCTTATCATTCAAGTATTCACTGGACTAGCACTTTTCATTTCTTTCAAGAAGTTTTCCTTTGTGTTCACATATTGGCTAACTGGCACAAGAGGCTGAGCTTTCAGCCTGTCTTGGCTTTTGACATGCCCTCCTCACTAAGCTTAATCATTTCTAGTTTTTGATTTAAGAGAGAGATGTGTGACTCTTCCTTTCACTTGAATGCTTAGAGGCCACTGTAGGTTTATTACTTGGCTTAATTTCCATACTGGTGCATCTCAGGGAATCAGGAGGCCCAAGAAGAGAGAGAGAGAGAGAGAGGAACACCTGGTCTGCAGAGCGGTCACAACACACACACCACTCTTCAGTTAAGTTCCTCGTCTGACAAGGGCACTGTTCATGGCGCTCCCGAACAATTACAATTCTAACATCACTGATCACAGATCACTATAGCAAATATAACAATAATTATAGTTTGAAATATTATGACAGTTACCAAGTATGACACAGAGACAGGAAGTGAGCAAATGCTGTTGGAAAAAATGGTGCCAATAGACCTGTTAGACACAGGGTCGCCACAAACCTTCTGTTTGTAAAACACACAGTATCTGTGAAGCATAGCAAGGCATGTCTGTATTCTCTCTCTCTCTTTTTTTTTTTTTTTTTACCATTTAAACTTTTTATTTTGTATTGAAGTCAAGCCGATTAACAACGTTGTGATAGTTCCAGGTGCACAGCAAAGCGACTCAGCCATACATAAACATATATTCATTCTCCCCCAAACTCCCCTCCCATCCAGGCTGCCACATAACATTGAGCAGAGTTCCCTGTGCTGTACAGTAGATGCTGGAGAGGGTGTGCAGAGAAGGGAACCCTCCTCCACTGTTGGTGGGAATGTAAACTGGTGCAGCCACTATGGAGAACAGTATGGAGGTTACTTTAAAAACTAAACATAGAAAGAAAAAAATAAAAATAAACATAGAGCTACCATATGACCCTGCAATCCCACTCCTGGGCATATATCTGGAGAAAAACGTAGTCTTAAAGGATACATGCACCCCAATATTCATTGCAGCACTATTTCCAATAGCCAAGACATTAAAGCAACTTAAATGTCCATCGACAGAGGAATGGATAAAGAAGATGTGGTAAATATATACAATGGGATATTACTCAGCCATAAAAAAAGAATGAGATAATGCCATTTGCAGCAACATGGATGGACCTAGAGATTGTCATACTGAGTGTATTCTCTTTTATCCCCTTTTTCTCCTTCTTATTTGGTCATCCCACCACTGTATTATTTGCAGTACAATTCTAGATAACCAATTCCAGATTACTATTCATGGCCTTTCAAGGACTTTTTCTCAGTCCTGTCATTTCTTTTCCCGCCTCATTTTCATACAAGGCTCTCATCCACGAGGTAGATAGATAGCTAGGCAGATAGACGTACACATATATATTCCTCCTTAATTCATGTGTCCTCTCCTCTGAGTTTCAAACCCATATATCTAAGTTTTTCTCTAACAGTCCCCCTTAGAAGCTGCACATTCTGAAACTCAACTTATAAATTTATCTACTCAGATTCCCCCAATGTCCTTTACCTCAGCAAATGGCATCAACATTTAGTATAACCCTATAGTCAGAGAAGCAGGGCTATATCTCTCTAAGCCTGCTTCCAGAGAGACCCCCATATTTTGGATCCCTTTCTTTAAATTTTTCGAAGTCTCTCACCAGTGCCTGGGACTGTCTCTGGTCAGCGGTGTCATTTGGGCAGGATGCCCCAAGCCTGAACCTTGTCCCGGTGGACCTCATCACACATGGATCCTGGTGTTTTAAAGTTCCTACGTCAAATTCTTCAAAGTGCTCCGTTGGTGCCAAGTTCTGGTTCCCATTTCTCCTTTTTGAGATGCTCTCCAATCTTTCCACCTCCCACACTTGACCAGACCAACGAGATCATGTTCTAAGAATGCAGTGACGCCAGAACACAGAGTTCAAGAGAAGATACGTTTGGAACACATGTTGTTTCTTGTTTATGCTACCAAATTCTTTATGGTAAGTTTAAAAGGTCAGATAGCTACTTATTGTTTACACTGTCTTATTCTGGGTAAAACTTCTGTGTGTGGCCCTTACCAAAGAAGAACAGTAAGAACCTTTGAGAGAGTGCCTGGAAGTCATTATTCATAGGCAGCAGGAAGAATGACGCAGTGTAGTGAGTAGTAATGTGATTAGCGTTAAATAAATGGTATGAGAGAACCACAGAGAAGCTGTTCTGTGGTGTTTCAGGTTCCAGGAGCCATGAGAAGTAACAACATGTAATAACGGTGTTGCTGCCTTTTCTCTATAATAGGGGAATAAAATGAGCCAGGCGTGGCACATTTGGCAACAAAGAAGGCAAAGGAAGGAAGTCCTAGCCACAGCAATCAGAGAAGAAAAAGAAATGACTCATGGCAAGGAACCACTGGAGATGATTGTGGACAGCAGAGAGTCTTCCTGTGCAGACTGGACGGGAAACAAAGGCAGAGGTACCTCTTCTCTGCACATCACTCTCAACCCATTGTGCACACGGGCCTGTGAATTTAGTATTCAATTTTTACATCACATTGTTTATATAAACAGGGTACCCATAAAATTCACTTTCCTGAGGTTTGCCATCCTTCACTTAGCTTTAAAGTGAGAAGTACATGGATTATTCTTGGTATCGCTCTTTCTCACACTCTCCACCTCATTTCAATATATTCACCATTGTCTATTTTCTAAATAGTTCTCAAATTCAGGCACTCTCTCCTAAGTTTCCATTACCTTTATCCCAGACTATAATATTAACCAACTACCTGTTCATCCTCTGACACTGTTTGCCCATAGTCTATACTGTAGAGAGTAAAGTTGACCTCCTCACGGCACTGCTGAAAATCTTTTCATTGTTTCAGTTGTCTTGAAGAAAAAAGCCAACATTTTTAACGAGGTCAACCAGGACCTGTGTGACCTGGTCCTGGCCACCTCTCTGGCTTCACATCATATAACTGCCTACCGTCGCTGCCCTTGTTTTCCTTTCTTCATCTAAATAATATCAAATAGAACCTGGTATATGCTGCGTGCTGTACTTAATACTGGAAATATGGGGGTGAATAAAAATAGACCCTGTTCTTACCATTATGGAGACTGGGATACAGTGAGGAAAAGAGTTTTAATCATAATCAACATACAAAGTAAAACTGTAGCTGTGATAAGTTTTGCAAATGAGAAATACTTTGAGATAATACTGTGTAAAAATTTTTGTAATAATAGATGACAAAAATAAATGGATATTAATTACTAGATGAAAGGGAGGGAAGAGCTTTGTTTGAGCTGCCCTGCTTTTCCCTGAATCCTGGTTTGCACAAGCTACTCCCAATATGTGAAGTGGTCTTTCCTCTTTTTGACCTGAGCATCTTCTATACTAAGTTTAAATATAATTTCAGGGCAAAGTTTAAATATAATTTCCAAACCAAGCACGTTGCCTATGATTTGCTCACATGGTACCTCCCTGAGCTTCTCCTTTTTATAGACCACTCCTTAATATTTATCCAATGTCACTCTTAACGAGCACATCATTACCTGATGGTTACATGATTCACAAGAATATATAATGTCTGTCGTATTCACAGCTCTACTTCTGATGTGCAACACAGAGCAGGATACTTAAGTATTAAAAACTTTTCTTGAATAAATGAGTAAGAACTCCAGCAACTTTCTCATATGCTCTTGGCCTGAAATAATTTATTCTATTGAAAGTGGTGCTTGATAAGATCAAACAGAAAATGTCAAAGAGGCCGTGATTTCTGGGCTGTGTTCTAGAAATCAAATCCGTAGTTCCTGAGGTTTCTCAGCAGAGGCCAATTTTTCAATCAACTGTGCCAGGGGTTGTTGGTAAGAGACTCCTAAATTGGAGGACCTGAATAAATAAAATGATCTCTAAATTTCCTTTCAATGTTTATTACTAGTGTATATATCAACTTAATGTTTTCACTAATTTTTGTGATTAAGCAAAATTGAAGTGAGTCAACCCAATTTATACATTTTAGGTTTCGCTTACTTATTTTGGGACAATTAGAGAAAACATATGTTCTAAGATATGCAGTAACAGATTAAGAAAATAATTAGTTTCATCTTTAACAATATATTTCACATGTTTTTTAAAATATCAAAATCAATATTATTTTCAACTGTAAATTATAATATTATCATTTATATTTACATAAGATTTTAAAATGACTCAGCTTTACACACAAAAGGTAGTGGGTTTGAATGACAGACATTATTGGTCAGGAGCCATGGAAACATGAAATTTTATTTTCTCTGAAAATGTTGATATTTGGTGCTTAGGGCAGCTTTGGAAAAACATCAGCATAGTCTTTTCCTAATAATACCTTAATGTTAATATAAGGAATAAACTTTATTTCTTTTCTCTAGTCCATACCAGCATTTTGTACCATTTATAAAACTGAGCTATAACAGTATATGTTATACAATATATGTGTGTATGTATGTGTGTATACATATGAAATGCATTTTAACAAACAAGGACAATATAATTTCTTCATTCCCCTCACATATTTAACTATGGACAATAATTTTATACTGCAGGTTCTAAACTAGATAACTTGGCATATTGAGAAGTTAAAAAAGTTAAGAAAACTGCTGTAAGAACAGAACTATTGAGCCTGTCAGTAATAATACTACACTAGGTTCAAATCTTTAATGATAAACCACTGTTTAAGCTCAGTGTGGGAAATATAGAATAGAAATGGAAAGCATATTTGAAAATTATTTTTTATATACACACATAGATTTTATGTCAAAATGTGATGTGTGTTCTAAATGAGACACTACATCTTCTAAACAAATTTTTATAGTGTAATTTTCAGAATTTATGATATTTTGGAAAACATATATAGACATTGATCTTTGCTATCAAACTTCCACCATGTTTACATTTATTTTTCTTTATACAAAAATGGTCGCAGTTATTTGAAAATAAAAATGTAAGCCCAAACTGCATGGGAGTCTAGCTCACATAGCTAGCTTAGGAGCTATTAGGGATAATGCTCACAACTGATTTTTAGATGTGTTCTTGTGGATTTTGCTGAAATTGGGGCATATGCAGAGGCTTTTGGAGTACTTAAAAATATCCCTACGTGAGAGAGAGACCTTCAAGATGGCAGAGGAGTAAGATGTGGAGATCACCTTCCTCCCCACAAATACATCAGAAATACATCTACATGTGGAACAACCCCTACAGAACACCTACTGAACGCTGGCAGAAGACCTCAGACCTCCCAAAAGGCAAGAAACTCCCCACGTACCTGGGTAGGGCAAAAGAAAAGAGAAAAAACAGAGACAAAAGAATAGGGACGGGACCTGGACCAGTGGGAGGGAGCTGTGAAGGAGGAAAGGTTTCCACACACTAGGAAGCCCCTTCGCGGGCGGAGACTGCGGGTGGCGGAGGGGGAAGCTTCGGAGCCACGGAGGACAGTGCAGCCACAGGGGCGCGGAGGGCAAAGCAGAGAGATCCCCGCACGGAGGCTCAGCGCCGAGCAGCACTCAGCAGCCCGAGAGGCTTGTCTGCTCACCCGCCGGGGCGGGCGGGGCTGGGAGCTGAGGCTCGGTCTTCGGTCGGATCGCAGGGAGAGGACTGGAGTTGGCTGCGTGAACACAGCCTGAAGGGGCTAGTGCACCACAGCTAGCCAGGAGGGAGTCTGGGAAAAAGTCTGGAACTGCCAAAGAGGCAAGAGACCATTGTTTCAGGGTGTGCGAGGAGAGGGGATTCAGAGCACCGCCTAAATGAACTCCAGAGACGGGCGCGAGCCGCGGCGATCAGCACAGGCCCCAGAGATGGGCATGAGACGCTAGGGCTGCTGCTGCCGCCACCAAGAAGCCTGTGTGCGAGCACAGGTCACTCTCCACACCGCCCCTCCCGGGAGCCTGTGCAGCCCGCCACTGCCAGGGTCCCGTGATCCGGGGACCACTTCCCCGGGAGAACGCACGGCGCGCCTCGGGCTGGTGCAACGTCATGCCGGCCTCTGCCGCCGCGGGCTCGCCCCACACCCGTACCCCTCCCTCCCCCCGGCCTGAGTGAGCCAGAGCCCCCGAAGCAGCTGCTCCTTTAACCCCATCCTGTCTGAGCGAAGTACAGATGCCCTCAGACGACCTACATGCAGAGATGGGTCCAGATCCAAAGATGAACCCCGGGAGCTGTGCAAACATATAAGAAAAAGGGAAATTTCACCCAGCAGCCTCAGGAGCAGCGGATTAAATCTCCACAGTCATCTTGATGTACCTGCATCTGTGAAAAACCTGAATAGACAACGAATCATCCCAAAATTGAGGCGGTGGAGCAACGATATATATATTTTTTTCCTTTTCTCTGTTTGTGAGTGTGTATGTGTATGCTTCTTTGTGTGATTCTGTCTGTATAGCTTTGCTTTTACCATTCGTCCTAGGGTTCTCTCTGTCCATTTTTTGCTTTTTCTTGGTATAGTTTTTAGTGCTTGTCATCATTGGTGGATTTGTTTTTTTGGTTTGGTTGCTCTCTTCTTTCTTTCTTTCTTCTTTTTTAATTACTTTAAAATTTTTGTTATTTTTGTAATTATTTTTTATTTCAATAAATTTATTTTATTTTATTTTTTCTTTCTTTTTTCTCCCTTTTCTTCTGAGCCATGTGGCTGACAGGGTCTTGGTGCTCTGGGCGGGTGTAAGGCCTGTGCCTCTGGGGTGGGAGAGCCGAGTTCAGGACATGGTCCACCAGAGACCTCCTGGCTCCATGTAATATCAAATGGCGAAAGCTCTCCCAGAGATCTCCATATCAATGCTAAGACCCAGCACCACTCAATGACCAGCAACCTACAGTGCTGAACACCCTATGCCAAACAAGTAGCAAAACAGGAACACAACCCCACCCATTAGCAGAGAGGCTGCCTAAAATCATAATAAGGCCACAGAAACCCCAAAACACACCATCAGACGTGGTCCTGCCGACCATAAAGACAAGATCCAGCCTCATCCACCAGAACACAGGCACTAGTCCCCTCCACCAGGAAGCCTACACAACCCACTGAACCAACCTTAGCCAGTGGGGGCAGACACCAAAAACAACGGGAACTACGAACCTGCAGCCTGCAAAAAAGAGACCCCAAACACAGTAAGTTAAGCAAAATGAGAAGACAGCGAAGCTCACAGCAGATGAAGGAGCAAGGTAAAAACTCACCAGACCTAACAAATGAAGAGGAAATAGGCAGTATACCTGAAAAAGAATTCAGAATAATGATAGTAAAGATGATCTAAAATCTTGGAAATAGAATGGAGAAAATACAAGAAACATTTAACAAGGACCTAGAAGAACTAAACAGCAAACAAACAGTGATGAACAACACAATACATGAAATTTAAAATTCTCTAGAAGGGATCAATTGCAGAATAACTGAGGCAGAAGAACGGATAAGTGACCTGGAAGATAAAATAGTGGAAATAACTACTGCAGAGCAGAATAAAGAAAAAAGAATGAAAACAATTGAGGACAGTCTCAGAGACCTGTGGGACAACATTAAACGCACCAACATTCGAATTAGAGGGGTCCCAGAAGAAGAAGAGAAAAAGAAAGGGACTAAGAAAATATTTGAAGAGATTATAGTTGAAAATTTCCTTAATATGGGAAAGGAAATAGTTAACCAAGTCCAGGAAGCACAGAGAGTCCCATACAGGATAAATTCAAGGAGAAAAACGTCAAGACGCATATTAATCAAACTATCAAAAATTAAATACAAAGAAAAAATATTAAAAATAGGAAGGGAAAAACAACAAAGAACATACAAGGTAATCCCCATAAGGTTAACAGCTGATCTTTCAGCAGAAACTCTGCAAGCCAGAAGGGAGTGGCAGGACATATTTAAAGTGATGAAAGGGAAAAACCTACAACCAAGATTACTCTACCCAGCAAGGATCTCATTCAGTTTTGACAGAGAAATTAAAACCTTTACAGACAAGCAAAAGTTAAGACAATTCAGCACCACCAAACCAGCTTTATAACAAATGTTAAAGGAACTTCTCTAGGCAGGAAACACAAGAGTAGGAAAAGACCTACAATAATAAACCCCAAACAATTAAGAAAATGGTAATAGGAACATACATATTGATAATTGCCTTAAATGTAAATGGATTAAATGCTCCAACCAAAAGACATAGACTGGCTGAATGGATACAAAAACAAGACCCGTATATATGCTGTCTACAAGAGACCCACTTCAGACCTAGGGACACATACAGACTGAAAGTGAGGGGATGGAAAAAGTTATTCCATGCAAATGGAAATCAAAAGAAACCTGGAGTAGAAATTCTCATATCAGGCAAATTAGACTTTAAAATAAAGCTATTACCAGAGACAGAAAAGGACACTACACAACGATCAAGGGATCAATCCAACAGGAAGATATAACAATTGTAAATATTTATGTACCCAACATAGGAGCACCTCAATACATAAAGCAAATGCTAACAGCCATAACAGGCGAAATCGACAGTAACACAATCATAGCAGGGGACTTTAACACTCCACTTTCACCAATGGACAGATCATCCAAAATGAAAATAAATAAGGAAACACAAACTTTAAATGATACAGTAAACAAGATGGACTTAATTGATATTTATAGGACATTTCATCCAAAAAAAACAGAATACACTTTCTTCTCAAGTGCGCATGGAACATTCTCCAGAATAGATCCTATCTTGGGTCACAAATCAAGCCTTGGTAAATTTAAGAAAATTGAAATCATATCAAGTATCTTTTCCTACCACAATGTTATGAGACTAAATATCAATTACAGGAAAAAATCTGTAAATAAATACAAACGCATGGAGGCTAAACAATACACTATTTAATAACCAAGAGATCATTGAAGAAATCAAAGAGGAAATCAAAAAATACCTAGAAACAAATGACAATGTAAACACGATGACCCAAAACCTATGGGATGCAGCAAAAGCAGTTCTAAGAGGCAAGATTATAGCCATACAATCTTACCTCCAGAAACAACTCAAATAAACAACCTAACCTTACACCTAAAGCAATTAGAGAAAGTACAAAAAAAACCTATAGTTAGCAGAAGGAAAGAAATCATAAATATAAGATCACAAATAAATGAAAAAGAAATGAAGGAAAGAATAGCAAAGATCAATAAAACTAAAAGCTGGTTCTTTGAGAAGATAAACAAAATTGATAAACCATTAGCCAGACTCTTCACAAAAAAAAGGGAGAAGACTCAAATCAATAGAATTAGAAACGAAAAAGGAGAAGTAAAAACTGACACTGCAGAAATACAAAGGAACATGAGAGATTACTACAAGTAACTATATGCCAATAAAATGGACAACCTGGAAGAAATGGACAACTTCTTAGAAATGCACAACCTTCCGGGACTGAACCAGGAAGAAATAGAAAATATGAACAGACCAATCACAAGCACTGAAATTGAAACTGTGATTAAAAATCTTCCAACAAACAAAAGCCCAGGACCAGATGGCTTCACAGGCGAATTCTATCAAACGTTTAGAGAAGAGCTAACACCTATCCTTCTCAAACTCCTTCAAAATATAGCGGAAGGAGGAACACTCCCAAACTCATTCTATGAGGCCACCCTCACCCTGATCCCAAAACCAGACAAAGATGTCACAAAGAAAGAAAACTATAGGCCAATATCACTAATGAACACAGATGCAAAAATCCTCAACAAAATACTAGCAAACAGAATCCAACAGCACATTAAAAGGATCATACACCATGATCAAGTGGGGTTTATCCCTGGAATGCAAGGAGTCTTCAGTATACGCAAATCAATCAATGTGATACACCATATTAACAAATTGAAGGAGAAAAACCATATGATGATCTCAGTAGATGCAGAGAAAGCTTTCAACAAAATTCAGCACCCATTTATGATGAAAACCCTCCAGAAAGTAGGCATAAAGGGAACCTACCTCAACATAATAAAGGCCATATATGAGAAACCCACAGCAAACATTCTTTCTTTAGAAAGAAAAACAGAGCTGAAGGAATCAGGCTCCTGGTCTTCAGACTATACTACAAAGCTACAATAATCAAGACAGTATGGAACTGGCACAAAAACAGAAATATAGATCAATGGAACAGGATAGAAAGCCCAGAGATAAACCATGCACATATGGTCATGTTATTTTTGATAAAGGAGGCAAGAATATACAATGGAGAAAAGACAGCCTCTTCAATAAGTGGTGCTGGGAAAACTGGACAGCTACATGTAAAAGAATGAAATTAGAATGCTCCTTAACACTATACACAAAAATAAACTCAAAATGGATTGAAGACCTAAATGTAAGGTCAGACACTATAAGACTCTTAGCGGAAAACATAGGCAGAACACTCTATGACATACATCACAGCAAGATCCTTTTTGACTCACCTCCTAGAGAAATGGAAATAAAAACAAAAATAAACAAATGGGACCTAATGAAACTTAAAGCTTTTGCACAGCAAAGGAAACCATAAACAAGACCAACAGGCAACACTCAGAATGTGAGAAAATATTTGCAAATGAAGCAACTGACAAGGGATTAGTCTCCAAGATTTAGAAGCAGCCCATGCAGCTCAATATGAAAAAAACAAACAACCCAGTCCAAAAATGGGCAGAAGACCTAAATAGACATTTCTCCAAAAAGATATACAGATTGCCAACAAACACATGAAAGGATGCTCAACATCACTAATCATTAGAGAAATGCAAATCAAAACTACAATGAGGTGTCACCTCACACCGGTCAGAATGGCCATCATAAAAAAATCTACAAACAATAAATGCTGGAGAGGGTGTGAAGAAAAGGGAACCCTCTTGCACTGTTTGTGGGAATGTAAAGTGACACAGCCACTATGGAGAACAGTATGTAGGTTCCTTAAAAAACTAAAAATAATACTAACATACGACCCAGGAACCCCACTACTGGGCATATACCCTGAGAAAAACATAATTCAAAAAGACTCATGTACCACAATGTTCATTGCAGCTCTATTTACAATAGCCAGGACATGGAAGCAACCTAAGTGTCCATGGACAGATGAATGGATAAAGAAGATGTGGCACAGATAAACAATGGAGAATTACTCAGCCATAAAAAGAAAGAAAATTGAGTTATTTGTAGTGAGGTGGATGGACCTAGAGTCTGTCATACAGAGTTAAGTAAGTGAGAAAGAGAAAAACAAATACCGTATGCTAACACATACACATGGAATCTAATAAAAAAAAATGGTTCTGAAGAACCTAGGGGCAGGAGAGGGATAGACGCAGATATAGAGAATGGACGTGAGGACACAGGAAGGGTTAAGGGTAAGCTGGGACGAAGTGAGAGAGTGGCATGGACATATATACACTACCAAATGTAAAATAGATAGCTAGTGGGAAGCAGCCGCATAGCACAGGGAGATCAGCTCGGTGCTTTGTGACCACCCAGATGCGTGGGATAGGGTGGGAGGGAGGGAGATGCAAGAGGGAGGGGATATGGGAATATATGTATACGTATAGCTGATTCACTTTGTTATACAGCAGCAACTAACACAACAATGTAAAGCAATTAAACTCCAATAAAGATGTTAAAAAAAATATCCCTATGTGCATATTTGGACAGTCTGGAGGAAGTAATTGCTTCTATACAAGGATACCAAAAATCAACCAATCTATTCTTTGTTTGTATGAATGTATGTATGTATCTATCTATCCATCCATCCTAAATATTTATGCTCACCTTGGGGAGAACAATACAATGCTAGCCACTTGCTTGGAGGGAAGGTGAAGCTGAGAATGTGCTGTGCAGTGACAGAATACCCACTTCCCTAAAATAAATCAAATGATTCAAATTGATTTATAGCCTTTGACAGCATCTTATTTACCACTCCAGACCCAATGGCCTTTCCTATTATCTGTCTTCTAGAAGCAGAACAGATAACGCAACACTGAGCTCTCCATACACTAAATTAATCCAGGATTTAATTGTGAAAGGGAGGAATAGGGACGACCCTATAAGAAACATCACCAGGAAAAAATACACATCTGTGGTGAGTCTGCTGTCATGTGGAGGACAGGATGTCTTACCTTTTACTATAATATTTCTTCGCTGAAGTGTAAGAACGATTGTTTAAAAGGAAAAACTCATGGCATATTGAGCCAGCTCTAGAGACTTTACATTTCACTTCAATATCCGCATGTTAACACGGGAACAGGGTAATGTTTTCTATTCTTTCTGCCGATTCTTCTACAAGATTCATGGTGGTTCCTCACAGCTGCCCCCACCTCAGCCCATCCTTACTTGCAGGGACCTTCACGTTCCTTGATGGCTCTTGCTTTCGTTCCTGGTTCCGAGCACAGCGGCTCCTATTAGCAGCTTCTCTATGAAACACAGGATCATGAAAGGGCATCGAGCTTGGGATCATTTACCCACAATGTGATTTTTCCATTCAACATGTTTATTGAGAGCCTGTAATGTGGAAGCAATATCATGTTTTAGCTAACGTGATGAAAAAATAGTAGTCTATGCCCATACCTTTATGGAGTTCTTAACTCAAGTGAAAGGATAGAGAGAAATAATAAAGAAACACATACAAATAGGGTTTTCCTGATATGGTACATGAGCGTGAGAGACAAAGAGAGGGAGACAGAGAGACAGAGAGAGATAGAGACAGAGAGAGATAGATCAAGAATGGTCTTAGCATTTAGTCTGCACTAATGTGTAACTTGTGGTATCATTTACTACATGGAGAATTCTAGGAAAGAAGTGGGGTCAGAGTGTAGGGAATTAATCAATTTAGGTGCCTATTATTATCCAGTGGGGGCAATTAATGTGCAGGAATTGTGGGGAGAAACTCCTGGAGAGAAGACAAGTATCTAAGAATGATCTGCAGATAAATGATGTAAAAGCCATAGTACATGATGAAGGTACTTAAAAAGTAACACAGTTATCAAGCAAAGGTCTGAGGAATGAAACTGAGTCACTCAGGACAGCGATGTTGGGAATAAGAGGCCAAGGGTCCTGCACTCCCAGCTTCCTATTTGCACAGACATCCGACCCGTGTCCTGCTTCAGTCCCTCCTCTGTAAAAGGGTGAGAGTCAGTTTCATACAGATGTTCTAGAGGCTGATCACAAACGACCAAGTGCCCTGTGTGCTTCACGTGGATGGTCCTTTGCTGCACAGTGGACACCAAATCGATTCCTGGCAGCATTTTCTGCACTTGGTTGCAGCAGCTTTCAGTGATGTCCTCAATAATTACTTTTAAACTTCCCATAATTAGCCTCATGTCTCTTGATACTACAAGCATTCTTAGGTCATTAATTCAGTAAGTGCCCCTTCTTTGTCTTAAGATGGGAACTCGCTAGATTGACCCCCATTGAGCTCTCCAAGACCAGCTGCTGGGTGAGCCACTCTTTGAAGGGCCTTGTCCTAGGACTGCATCAGGGAAGGAGAAAAATCTCTAACACTGCACCAGGTTACCTATTAGAATCCTCTCATCTCCTCACTCATGCTCCTGTGATCTGCTTTATGGTGAATTTCCAAATCCATTTAAGATAGCATCCCTTTAACCTTAGCAGTATTCAAATTAGGCAAAACCATCCATTTATCCGTGAAAGCTTTTATTTCCCAAAAGTAGAGTAATGCCTATGCAAATTAAGCCCCAAAGAAGGCCCTAGACTTTCCTTATTTAGACAACTTAGGTTTGCAAACTAAATATAAGTGTTTACCTTGAATGATGCGTCCTACTTTACTGATATTTTAACTGTAACACAGTATTTGAGACATAAAAGACATAATGAATAATAAGAGAAAGCATGCCATGTATTCATCAAGTAAATTTTAAAATAACATGTTGCCAACACAGTTAAACCCCCTTTTGGTATGTTTCCTCATAAGATCAAGAAAAAGCTAGGATGTACATTTTCTCCATTTATAATTAATGGTGCCCTGGAGGTCCTAAATAGGGCAGTAAGGCATGGAAAGAAATAAAATATGTAAAAATTGGGGAAAAAAAGAGGTAATTGTGTCTATAATTATATGCACAGACAATTCTAATAAATTTACACAAACGCCACCAAAAGTTGGAAGCAAATCCAACAAGGACATGATACAATCTCATTATACAAAGTCATTCCTCAAAAAAATTGGAAGATGAAATTAAAAAAGAAAAATGTGTATAGTGGCATCAAAAAATAAAATACTTAAAGATACATTAAAAAAAAACATATCCACCATATCTATGTATTTAAAAAAGATTTTGTTGAGAGAAATTAAAGAAGACCTAAAAACTGGAGAGAGATCAGCTGCGTTCATGGATTAGAAGACTCAATATAGTTAAGATGTCAGTTCTCCCCACTTGATCTACAGATCCAATGCAAGCTGAATTAAAATCCCAACAGAAGGTTTTGGAGAAATAAACAAGCTGATTTAAAAATATCTATAATTACTCAAGGGAACTGGAAGAGCATAAACAACTTTGAAAAAGAAAGAAGTTGGAGGAATTGCATTATTTCAAGATATGCTATAAATGAACAGTAATAAATATAGTTTGGAATTGATAAAAGGACAGACATATAGAGACATACATAACAGAAGAGAGTCCAGAAATAAACCCACACATGTATGGATATTTGACTTTTAAAAGTGTGCCAAGATAATTTAATAGTCCATGATAATATTTCAACAAATAGTACTAGAACATCTGTATATCATATAAAAAATGAACCTCTCCCCTTCTCTGAAACCATTTATTGATACAAGATTGTCATGAAGTGGACCATGGACTCAACATAGAGACAGAATTTTTAAATTTCTAGAAGAAATCATAGGAGAAAATCTTTGAAATATGAGCTAGCAAAATTTTCTCAGATAGGCTAGGTAATTATATCATATAATGAACTATACAATTAAAATTATTTTGGGGGGATTTATCACAGTTATAAACTTCTCTTTAAAAAAACATTATTAGAAAACCTGACCAAGGAGGTGAAAGACTTATATGCTGAGAACTATAAAACATTGCTAAAGGAAATGGAAGATGATTTCAAGAAATGGAAAATGTCCCAGGCTCTTGGATTGGAAGAATTAATATTGTTAAAATGGCCATAGTACCCAAAGCAATCTACAGATTTAATGCGATCCCTGTCAAAGTACTCATGACATTTTTCACAGAGCTAGAACATTTATATGGAAGCATAAAAGACCCAGAACTGCAAAAGCAATCCTGAGGAAAAAGAACAAAGTGGAAGGCATAACCCTCCCAGACTTCAGACAATCCTACAAAGCTACAGTAATCAAAACACATGGTACTGGCACAAAAACAGACATATGGATCAAGGGAACAGAATAGAGAGCCCAGAAAGAAACCCACAAAAAGAGGCAAGAATTACAGTGGAGAAAAGACAGTCTCTCCAGCATGTGGTGTTGGGAAAGTTGGACAGTTGCATGTATATCAATGAAGTTAGAACACACCCTCACAGCATACACAAAAATAAACTCAAAATGGCTTAAAGACTTAAATATAAGACACGACACCATAAAACTCCTAGAAGAGAGCATAGGCAAAACATTCTCTGAGATAAATCCTACCAATGTTTTCTTAGGTCAGTTTACCAAGGCAATAGAAATAGAGCAAAAACAAACAAATGGAACCAAATCAAACTTACAAGCTTTTTTTTTTTTTTCACAGCAAAGGAAACCATAAACAAAATGAAAAGACAACCTATGGACTGGGAGAAAATATTTGCAAATGATGTGACTGACAAGGGCTTAATATCCAAAATATACAAACAGCTCATACAACTCAGTAACAAAAAGTTAAACTACTCAATTAAAAAATGGGCAGAAGACCTAAATAGACATTTCTCCAAAGAAGACACACAGATGGACAATAGGCACATGAAAGGATGCTCAACATCGCTAATTATTAGAGAAATGCAAATCAAAACTACAGTGAGGTATCACCTCACACGGGTCAGAATGGCCATCATCAAAAAGTCTACAAATAATAAGTGCTGGAGAGGGTGTGAAGAAAAGGGAGCCCTCTTTACACTGTTGGTGGGAATGTTAATTGGTGCAGCCACTATGGAGAAAAGTATGGAGGTTCCTTAAAAAACTAAAAATAGAGTTACCATATGATCCAGCAATCCCACTCCTGAGCATATATCCAGACAAAACTCTAATTCAAAAAGATACATGCACCCCTATGTTCATAGCAGCACTATTTATGATAGCCAAGACATGGAAACAATGTAAATGTCCACTGCCAGATGAATGGATAAAGAAGATGTGATATATATATATATATATACACACACACACACACACACACACACACATACACACACACACACACACGATGGAATACTACTCAGCCAAAAAAAAAAAAAGAACAAATAGTGGCATCATTTGCAGCTACACGGATGGCCCTAGAGATTATCGAAGGAAGTCTGAAAGAGAAAGACAAATATCGTACGATATCACTTACATGTGGAAACTACAGTATGACACAAATGAACTTATCTACAAAACAGAAACAGATTCACAGACACAGAGAACACACCTGTGGTTGCCAAGGGGGAGAGGGGAGGGAGTGGGTTGTATTGGGAGTTTGGGGTTAGCAGATGTAAACTATTATGTATAGAACAGATAAACAGATAGGTCCTACTGTAGAGCACAGGGAACAATGTACAATATCCTGTGATAAACCATAATGAAAAAGAATATTTAAAAGAATGTATATATAGGTATAACCAAATCACCTTGCTGCACAGTGGAAATTAACACATTTTAAGTCAACTATATTTCAATTAAAAAATTAAAAAATAAAAGACATTATTAGAAAAATTAGAAGGCAATCCAGACATTAGAAAAAATATTCACCATTCATATGTCTAAGAACTTGTATCAAAAAAATACCAAAGAACCCTTACAATTCAATACTAACAAGGAAAAGAAAAATATTTAAAAAGACACTTTACAAAAAAGGTGTACAAATGGCCAATAAGCATATGCAAACTCTATATCATCAGGGAAATGCAAGCAAAAATGCGGTACTACTATATATCTATTACAATGGCTAAAATTAAAAAGACTGGCAATAACTAGTATTGGCAAAACTGTAAGGTAGCTGGAACTTTCATGTACTTATATCAGGAGTGTATTATTGTATAAACAATTTGACAGTTTCTTATAAAGTTAAACATAAATTGAGCATATAACCCAGCAATCCTACTGCTAGGTATTTACCCAAGAAAACGTCATAACATACATGCATACAGAGACTTGTAAATGATACTCCTTTGCAACTTTATTGATGAAACTAGTAAAAATGACAATAGCTCAAACGTCCAACCTCAGATGAATGAATAAACAAATTTTCGTACAGCTGTATACTGGAAAACCACTCAGCAATATAAGAAGTGTGATGCACACAATAACAAGAATTAATATCAAAATTAATATGCTGAGTGAAAATAGCTAGATTAAAACCAAAAGAGTATACAATCTATAGTTCCTTTATATGAAATTCCAGAAAAGGCAAAATAAATCTACATTTATGGAAAGTAAATAAGTGGTTGTCTAAGACTGATGGTGAGGGAGGTAACAGAGAGCTTTTGTTGGGGGGGTGATGGAATTGTTTCATAGTTGACTGTGGTGATGGAAACATTTCTAGAAACTCACTGGTCCATACAACTTAAACTGGATATATTTTATTGTATGTAAATTACACTGCCATAAAGCTGATTAAAAACAGAGACAAAAAATAGAGAGCTAAAAATATATGTCATTTGAAGAATTATTTGCTTTATTTTAAAAGAGAACATGATCTCACGGTGATGTATTTCAAGGATCAGTTGTTGTGGTTCTAGTACCAAATATCCAATTAACTTGGGTTGTGACCTGTGCAAAATCACTTAACTGCTCTGTTTCTGATTTCTTCCTTTCAATAATAGAAAATCACTTTGGTCTTAAAAATAGACTGATACTTTTGTAGCAACTGAAGTCACAATGTGCATTGTAATGTTACCTTATTCGCCACTGCACCCCAAATATATCTGGGAAATAAACTTAATACAATGCTTTACCCCATATGGATTTAAGGGACCAAGAATGTATGTATAATGAAAGTGTAAATTAGCACAAGGGGCTTAAAGGAGAGATTTTGTCCTCCTCATGCTTTTCTTTTTTTCCTTTAAACTATGTTTCCAATTATGATGCCCTCTTGATAGTGTTCCTTCTGCAGATAAAACGATTTAGCTAAAACATACACATACAATGCCCTTAAATGCATTGCTCTGCATACTTCAATTGGGTAAATTCAATATGCACAATTTCCTTGTCATGGAAGTTACAGTAAGCCAAGAACCTTGGATAATTCATTGGCATTTGGAAGACAAGGTAGAAACTAGACATATAGTTTTAATCTTCTCCCCTGAAAAGGCAGCAAGTTCCTAAATTTTCTATATTATGAAAATACCCAGATTAAATCAACTCAATGTATGGCATTTTAAAACTTTAATATCTGAAGTTCCATTTAGAGGTAGTCACTGCGTCTTCCGATTAATCACGTGAAATCATGTTTCGTGCATTCCCCCCCACCACCTCCCTGGCTGCTCTCACATATACAGTCCCTCCCCTTCCCATCTGGACCGTCATGATCCCTCCCTCACTTCACATCACACACCTGTGTCCCTCCTTACACATCACTTCCCAGGCAGTAGCAAGAGAGATCATTTTATCAAGCAAACCAGATCATGATAAAATATGGATTTTAATGGCTTGGCAGAATGCTTAGACGATAATCCAAACCTATTATTTTATTTGATTTATTTTTTTGTATTTTTATCTTTTTAAGTTTTCTTAATAGATCGTTATTGGAGTATAATTGCTTCACAATACTGTGTTAGTTTCTGCTGCACAACAAAGTGAATCAGCTATACGTATACATACATCCCCATATCCCCTCCCTCTTGTGTCTCCCTCCCACGCTCCCTATCCCACCCCTCTAGGTGATCACAAAGCACCGAGCTGATCTCCCTGTGCTATGCGGCTGCTTCCCACTAGCTATCTATTTTACATTTGGTAGTGTATATATGTCCATGCTACTCTCACTTTGCCCCAGCCTCCCCTTCCCCCTCCCCTTGTCCTCATGTCCATTCTCTACATCTGCACCTTTATTCCTGTCTTGCCCCTAGGTTCTTCAGAACCACTTTTTTTTTTTTTTTTTTTGGTTCCATATATGTGCGTTAGCATTTGGTATTTGTTTTTCTCTTTCTGACTTACTTCACTCTGTATGACAGACTCTAGGTCCATCCACTTCACTGCAAATAACTCAATTGCATTTCTTTTTATGGCTGAGAAATATTCCATTGTATATATGTGCCACATCTTCTTTATCCATTCCTCTGTCAATGGACACTTAGATTGCTTCCATGTCCTGGCTATTGTAAATAGTGCTGCAGCGAACATTGTGGTACATGTATCTTTTTGAATTATGGTTTTCTCAGGGTATATGCCCAGTAGTGGGATTGCTGGGTTATATGGTAGTTCTATTTTTAGTTTTTTAAGGAACCTCCATACCACGCACATACTGTCAACTAATTTACGACAAAAGAGGCAAGAACATACAGTGGAGAAAAGACAGCCTCTTTAATAAGTGGTGCTGGGAAAACTGGACAGCTACATGTAAAAGAATGAAATTAGAACACTCCCTAACACCATACACAAAAACAAACTCCAAATGGATTAAAGACCTAAATGAAAGACCAGACACTATAAAACTCTTAGAGGAAAACATAGGAAAAACACTCTTTGACATAAACCACAGCAAGATCTTTTTTGACCCACATCCTAGAGTAATGAAAATAAAAACAAAAATAAACAAATGGGACCTAATTAAACTTAAAAACTTTTGCACAGCAAAGGAAACCATAAACAAGACAAAAAGACACACCCTCAGAATGGGAGAAAATACTTGCAAATGAAACAACGAAGGATTAATCTCCAAAATATACAAACAGTTCATGGAGCTCAATATCAAAAAAAAAACCAATCCAATTAAAAAATGGGCAGAAGACCTAAATAGACATTTCACCAAAGAAGACATACAGTGGCCAAGAGGCACATGAAAAGCCGCTCAACATCACTAATTATTAGAGAAATGCAAATCAAAACCACAATGAGGTATCACCTCACACTGGTCAGGATGGCCATTATCAAAAAATCTAGAAACAATAAATGCTTGAAAGGGTGTGGTGAAAAGGGAACCCTCCTGCACTGTTGGTGGGAATGTAAATTGATACAGCCACTATGGAGAACAAACCTATTATTTTAGAGTGAACGATCTGCTCCCCGCATGCGTTTTGGAATTTATCCGGGACTTGCGTCCTCCTGGTGTACTGTCCAAACCGCATTTGCCTGTTGCAGTGTCAGAACCTGTGCACGTACTATCCTACCTGGAAAACTCCCCAAATATTATCTGCTCATTTGTTTATTATCATTCAGCTCCCAGCTTACGGGTCTGCTCCACCCAAGATACACTTTTATCTTTCTTATGCAATTTACCACCCAAAATTACATTTTTCACTTATTTATTGTCTGTGGCATGTAAACTTTATCAGAACAAAGTCTATGTCACCTTCATTCCTGCTGCCTCCTTGGCTGAATTCCTCTTTTTTTTTTTTACTTCTTTTTCCTCATCTTTCCAAAATATATTTTTTTAATTATATAGTTTTATTATTGTCTAAATAAGTTTACATGCTTTTTTTGAATTTGACTAATATAAATGTAAACAACAATTTTTAGAGTATTTACAATTATTTAGGGAGATGTAATATAAATTTGCAAGATAATTCAGAAAGTTTAAACTTCATATAAAACTGAAAAGTTCCATATAGACCACATACAAAACTTTCATTGTGATTCAAAGCATTAGATACCCAATTCAGAACTTGATTCTGCATTTTTAACATAGTATTTTCGGCACAATTTGAAACATTTAGATGACCAGCTTCATAATTCTTGATGGAGGTATCATCTGAATTTAAATTTTCGTTAGCCATCAGCATGACCTTCCTGTGTAGAACGTCTCACCAAGAACAAACAGCTGCTGGCCCAAAATGGAAACTAAAAAATTAAAATCATGAGATAATTCAACCATATTTTCCACTTGTTTAATTTAATTCAATTTGCTCTTATAGCACATTCTAGTTTGTTGCTTCAAGAAGAGAAAACCAAGTAGATGCATTTTATATTACAATTTCAATCACAGTATATGTTATAACTAAAAATGTAAAAATGTAATTTTGTTTAAGAACTTAGTGCCAAGGGGATTCAATAAATACTGCCTCAGTACAATGTTTAATTAAATAAAAATTTAAAATTACTATATCGTTTACTTAATTGCAGGGAGATTCACTAGGCATACTGAAATCCACAGGTAATCCATGGGCTAATCTATACAAATATTTTTTGAACTATGTTGTCGCTTGTCATCAAGCCGTTTAAGATTTATAGCAGTAAATTCTGGCCCTGCATTTTGGATAATTCCAGGAATCTGGAAAATAAAAATGAGGAAAAAATATCAGAGGCTTTTCAATGTTCACCCTCTACTAAAATATATAAAATACTTTATATCACTCTATTTTCATAAATATTTCTCAGAAAATTGTATTCATGGAATATGTTCAAGTGTTTAGCAGAATTCCTGGGACTGTGTGAAACGGAGAAATATTCTTTCAGCATAGTATATTTTGTTATTATAAAAAGTGAACTATAAAATGCACTAAATAAACTAAACGGTAATTTATAGGCTGTATGCGAATACTGAGAGTTCTCAGTGGTGTCACGTGCTTGAAATGTCCACTCACTTCACTCACAGCTGTCTCTGGAGGAGGCTCCATGTACTGATGGTTTGTGCCCAGCTTTGGGGTCCCTTGGCCTCCCAGCTACCTGAGAACTCCACTGAATGTGCAGAATTCTCCGCTCCCCCAGACCCACTAAGCCCTTTCCTAATGCACATCACTCATTCTCCCAAGACCCACCAACCATTGGTGGCAGGTAGGAAAAGCTGCCCCATTAAATTATTTATCACATTTTTGTTGCCACCACCCCTGCCCCCATCCCCTTGTGCAGTGTCTGTTCCCCAGGAATGCACAGAACACAAGGCCAAATCTAGCTGTTCATTCTCCACTCAGCTAGAAGCTGATCAACGGGACAATTCTTGAAGATTTTTCTAGAATAAATAAAAGGTGATTTATTTTGCGACTGCTAAGTCATTTTCTTCCTTTCAACAACAAATACTTCAGTTACTTCAACTTTTTTAAAACTATTATTTTTTTCTTCTAAGATAATTAGAGATTCACAGGCAGGTGTAAGAAACAATGCAGAGACCCTGTGCCCACATTATCTAGCTTCTACCAATGGAAACACCTTGCAAAACTATAAAACAATATCAACATCAGGATTGATTTTGATACATGCAAGATACAGACCATTTCCACCACCACAAGAATGCTTCTTTTCCCTTTTTCTTGGCCACATCTACTTCCATCATGCTTTCAACCCTTCCTAACCCCTGGTACCTACTAATTTCTACTTCATTACTATAATTTTGTCATTATAGTAAGTATTATAGAATAAATATATATTATACTCTGTATATAAGTATATTCTAAGTATTACCATATTCTATAGTAAGAAAGAGAGACTGTGAATGCTGAAGAACATCAATATTTGAGAGAGAACTAGAGAAGGATCCAGTAATACTCAGCTATCTCTCCACCTCTTGCTCCAGTCCTAAGAGAAGACTATTTTCAAACAACTCTAAAAGCCTTACTTCCCCCAACAATCCTCAGATTTCTTCTCGAAGACGTCTCAAACAGGACAAGCCCATATATTTTCTTTTATGGATATTATTGCGCTCACAGTTAATGTGACGTAGAACAGTCACTTAAAATTTAAACTCATGATCTTCTATGCTATCACAAACTATCTTTTAATACCATTTATCACTTAAATCATTTTACTTCAGGGTTTATCCCTAATAGATTATCAATTCCTTTATATTAGTAAACATATTTTAGATGCTTTATGTTTCCTCAGAACCTAGTTAAGTGCTCTGCATGCAAACATATTGATACGTATTTTAGTGCACAATTTAGAAAATAATAAGTAATTTTGGTAACTCCATATATTAATCAATTTTGTTTGATAATAATTTATCAGGGTACAGCTCACTCAGACTAGCACAGCAATATATTTACTTAAACATATAGATCTTCTCTAACACACGTTTTAAATTCATAGACTACTTTTTTTTTTAACATCTTTATTGGAGTATAATTGCTTTACAATGGTGTGTTAGTTTATGCTTTATAACAAAGTGAATCAGCTATACGTATACATCTATCCCCATATCTCCTCCCTCTTGCATCTCCCTCCCACCCTCCCTATCCCACCCCTCTAGGTGGTCACAAAGCACCGAGCTGATCTCCCTGTGCTATGGGGCTGCATAGACTACTTTTAAAAGCAATTTTAGTTTTACAGAAAAATGGAGCAGAAAGTACAGAGTCCCATATACCCAATTCCCTCCACACACATGGTGTATTATCAACATCTTGCATTAGTGTGGTTCATTTGTTTCAACTGATAAATGAATAATGACACATTATGATTAACTAAAGTCCATAGTTTGTATACTTTAAGTCTTTGTGTTATACATTCTTGACTTCTGATGAACGTATAATATCATATATTCACCATTACAGTATCATTTAAAATAGTTTTACTGCCCTAAAAATTCTTCCTCCCCCTGAATCCTTAGCAACCAATAATCTTTTTACTGACTCTATAATCTGGCCTTTTCCAGAATGTCATGTAACTGGAATCATACAGTTTCAGACTGGCTTCTTGCACTTAGCAATGTGCCTTTAAGCTTCCGGCATGTCCTCTAGGGGCCTGTTACCTCATTATGTTTTGTTGCTGATTAATATTCCATTGTATAAATGGACCACAGTTTGTTGATCTGTTCACCTATTGAAGGACACCTTGGTTTCTTCCAGGTTTATACAATCATGAAGCTGGTATAAACACTCCTAGGCAGATGTTTGTGCGGGTTCCAACTTTTTTAGCTATTTGGGTAAATCTTAAGGAACATGATCACTGGACTGTATGGTAAAGTGATGTTTAGCTTTATAAGAAGCGCAAAACTCTCTTCCAAGGTGACTGTACCAACTGGCACTCCCACCACTAACGAATGACAGTTCCTCTTGCTCCACACCCCTGTTAGCGGTTGATGTTTTCAGTGTTTTGGATTTTCACCATTCTAATAGGTGGGTAGTAGTATCTCACTGTGTTTTAATTAGCAATTCTTTAATGACAGGATGTTGAGCATATTTTATATGTTTATTTGCCATCTGTATATCATGTTGATTAGATGTCCAGATCCTGTGTTCATTTTTAAAGTTTGTTTCTTAATTGGAATTTTGGATATAATATTATCAGATACGGTTTTGCAAATATTTCCTTCCACCTGCAGCTTGTAATTTGATATTGTTCATAGTGTCTTTCACAGAACTGTTTTCAATTTTAATGAAGTACACTTGCCTTTTTCTTTCATGGATTATTCTTTTTTGATTGTGTCTTTTTTAAAAATTTTTTTAAAGGAATTCCTTTATTTTTATTTTTATTTATTTATTTATTATTTATTTATTTATTTATTTATTTATTTTGATGTACAGTAAACTTTTACTATTTTATTCTTTTTTAAAATTTTTATTTATTTATTTAGTTTTGGCTGTGTTGGGTCTTCGTTTCTGTGAGAGGACTTTCTCTAGTTGCGGCAAACGGAGGCCACTCTTCATCGCGATGCGCGGGCCTCTCACCACCGCAGCCTCCCTTGCTGCGGAGCACGGGCTCCAGACGCGCAGGCTCAGTAATTGTGGCTCACGGGCCTAGTTGCTCCGCGGCATGTGGGACCTTCCCAGACCAGGGCTCGAACCCCTGTCCCCTGCATTGGCAGGCAGATTCTCAACCACTGCACCACCAGGGAAGGCCCACTTGATTGTGTCTTAAGACATCACCAAACCCAAGGTCACCGGAGATTTTCTCCCATGTTATCTTCTAGGAGTTTTACAGTTTTACATTTTATATTTAAGCCTATGATCGATGGGATGAAAAATTTATTTGTGAACTTGACCAGTCCAGACTGTGCCCAGATATTTGATCAACATCATTCTGGGTGTTTCTTTGAGGGTGTTTTTGAATTAGATTAACATTTAAATTAGTAGACTGAGTAAAGAAATTTGTGGGAGGGTCTCATTCAATCCACCCGGCTCATCTGGGGACTTCTAGCCTCCAGAATTGGAGATGTATGAGATCAGCTTCCTCTACAGAATATGGACATGCAAAGGGAGATGAGAGACTACACAGGATTTGCGTTTGGTGAAATGACGAAGAAAGGGAAGAGCCTGTGTTGGGTGACAACATTTGCCTTCTTTATCCTATGTGCCAACTTTACAAATTAGTCCTTTGTAGAGTAAAAGTACAGCAGTTTCTTTTTGCTTTTATTGTCCTGTAGAGCCTCGTAGTGGTGCAGTGGTGAAACCACTGATAATGAGATGAGCTTTTATTCTCTCAAACAAGGATTCCAGCCATGATGGGAATGAGTGGTGAAATGTATATAGGATTGACAGATTTGTTTCACTTATTAATAAGAATGGATTCAAAGTAACCTAAATTATACCATCACTGTTTTTTTTTTAACTGTGGAAGCATGGTTAGTAGACTGTATCCATAGTCCAATCCAATCTTACTTACGACGAACGTCTGCTACGTCAATCACTGCCGAAAACACACATAGCTGTAGAATTTGTGAATTGTTTATGAGATAATTTGCTATAATTCCATCACTTAGTTTTATAAAACATATGGTTGCTCCTATGAAAACATGCTCTAAAAGTCTGACAGACTCCGTCCTGTACAAGGTAGAAGACAGAGGAGCACAGCTCGAGAGGAAGAGCCGTGACTGCAGTCAGGGTCTGGCACTGAACTCAGCTCCTCCATGAAACTTCTCAGTTTTCTCATTGCTCTGTTTTCTTAATTCTGATTCACATTTTACTAAGTCCAGGGAATTTTATAAACTTCTAGAAAAACACTGTGTCATCTTGAATTTGAGTTGCTATAAAACTTTAATCATTCTGACCCTTTTATTTCTCCTCTCAAAGAATAAAGGAAAACAAAACAAAGAAAAAAAATGGTGCAATGAAATGACACTTTACTTAGCATACATTTATATCTCATTTAATTTTACGGCAATTTTTTAAACCCTCTAAAGTTTATAGAGCAATTAAGCTATGTTCTCAGTCACAAAAAACACACGCACACATAAAAGGGTAATAAGCCAAGTAGTAATTTCCAGATACCAGGCTCATTTTTATTACTGCTTATTCAAGTTCAATGAGTATTTGTTATGTAAAATAAGTACTTCCTGATGCAAATGAATGTTTACTTTTGTTTCTCAAAGACATGTTAATATTTTTGTTGTAACAGAGAATCAAAATGTAGCCTTATCAGATCAATTAAAAATTAATTGCAAATTTAAATGATCCTTTTCTATTGCTTCTTATTTGAATTGCTGCACAGAACACTGATTTAGATTGAATAAAATACACGGATATTAACAGGATCTTTTAATGATAATGCAGCCTTACCTAAGGAACCTAATCAAATATTAAACCTGTGGAAATTGATTTTGTTTTGATATGTACTTGAGAACTTCTTCAGAGGTTACTAAGTGGGGAGAAGTACTTGAAAATTGTTCCACTCTACCAGTTAAACATAAAAGTATACACTTTATAAAAATAAGTATAGACATTTATATGAAACCTACACATTTTCAGTGACTTTTATTAAAAACTCAGCAAAACAGCATAAATTAGAAATAAAAATATATTTGCTTTTGTTTGTAGAAATAGATAAACCAAGGTTAAAATTATAACCTACATAAAAATTGAAATCTTGAAAGTCAATGAGAGTTATATCATTATGAATATTCCTTGGAAACATATTTTCAAAATGTGTGTGTTTGAAGCTGGAGGAAAAGAAAGTAGTTTTTCTACATACGTAAAAGATAACTACATAAGGGCTTATTTTGTGGACCTTCTTTCCAAAATGCTGTAATTTTATATACAAAGTACGATGCGCAGGGTATAAAGATTTTTGATGATCAAAAGCCAGTACTGTAGCTACTTATAATCACGTTGATGCAACTACAGATAACGCATGATAAGGGTTAAGTGTACCCTCTCTTAAACAACTTGCACTGGAAAAAATACCTAAATAAGTTTTCTTGGGGGCTTCCTTGGTGGTGCAGTGGTTAAGAATCTGCCTGCCAATGCAGGGGACATGGGTTCGAGCCCTGGTCCGGGAAGATCCCACATGCCGCGAAGCAACTAAGCCCGTGTGCCACAACTACTGAGCCTGCGCTCTAGAGCCCACGAGCCACAACTACTGAAGCCCGCATGCCACAACTACTGAAGCCCGCGTGCCACAACTACGGAAGCCTGTGCGCCTAGAGCCCGTGTTCCACAACAAGAGAAGCCACCACAATGAGAAGCCCATGCACCTCAACAAAGAGTAGCCCCTGCTCGCCGCAGCTAGAGAAAGCCTGTGCACAGCAACGAAGACCCAATGCAGCCAAAAATAAATAAATAAAATAAATAAATTTTTTTTAAAAGTTATCTTCAAAGATATTTGTCTATTTTCCTGGCAGATAGAAGGAAGAATTATTGTGCAATAGTCTAGTGAAATATCTAATCTCATTTTAAAAGACATTTCAAATATTATTATTGTAATTAAATAAAACATCAAAAATTTTATAAGTATCAAATTTACAAATAAAATATATTTTTCTGTGAAAACCTCACTTGCAACTACCAGCCACACTCTCAGAGCTATCTATACCTGAAAATTTCCATTTATGTTCCCATGGGTTATTGACTCTATAATTATAAATAATATATTATATATATTCTTTGGCTCACCAACTTAATTGAATATTTTTTTCTCTGCTATAGAACACTGATGAATATTTCAGTGTTTTCAGTTCTGAAATACTATGAATAATGCTGCTGTGAACATTTTTCTATAACACTTTATGTAGACACATGTTTTCATTTCTTTGGATGAATGCCTAGGAGTGAAATCACCATGTGAGCATACATCTTTGGGTTTCATAATTGGTATTGCATCATATATTTCTTTCTGCCGCTTAGTTTTTGTTTGTTGGGCACAAAGTCTGTAAGACATATGTTGCTGTGTGTACTTCTGGTCTAACGCTTGGAATTCTTGCATCATCGTCCATGATGTATATCCACCAGATATTATCTAGACACTCCGCGTGATGAAAATTTTCTCCATCTCTTACCACCCTATCTTTTGTCCAGACCTACAAGCTTGTAACCAGTTCACTTTTATATTCTGTAGTGTCCCATTTGTACTAAAAGAAGATATAAGTGTTTTCACTCTATTCTAAGATTTATGTCTACTTTAAGGAGAGAGAGTTAGGCCTTCTATTAAAAACAGTCTGTGCATTCAACTGTCCCAAATGACTGATCAGCTAGTGCTATGTGAAAATGTAAGTTATCCATTCATTCTTGAGAAAAAACATATTGTAGAAAAAGTAGAACCTCAAGTAATATTGTAAGGTAATTTATGGGACAATCGGAAACATAGGAAAGAGCTTTTTATACCCTGTCACATTAAAATTTGTTGATCTATTTTGCACTTTGAGTAGTTTTATTACTCGTGCATAATTGTGTAACGTCATGGATTGGTTACCAAAAAAATGTCAGTTCACTGCAAATGTAAAGTTTCCAAATCCTGATACGTTTCATCACATGATGTTGTTGGGAGACGTCTGCTACAGACCTTGCATGTGTCTACATGGTGCTGAGTGTGCAGAGATGTCAAGTCTGTGACCTCCAGTTCGCTCAGGTGGCCACTTCTTAAGACGGTTTGTGGAGGTGAGGGCTGTATTACATAGCATCGCATGCTATTTGGGGGATTATCACAGTGGGTTCCTTCAGCGCAGGATCCTCTCCTATGGTGGACTCAATGCACATGTGGGCTCCCGCTTCATCATCCTGTGGGATTCGGAGCCCAAGGAACAAGTGGGATTATACTGACATTCCTACTACTTTCCTTCTGTGAGTAAAGAGTCTGTTGTGGCTGAACCAGTAGTCTAACATCTTCTGTCAACATCCATGGAGTGTGTAGGCTAACTTACTAGTTAATATGGTTACTCTGGTAGGAGATCTGCTTCTAGCTCTCCTTTGCATTGTCAAACTGACTAACCTAGGGTAAATTCCACAGAATTCTGGCAATGAGGATAGTATGCTGACCCACAAGATTTCTGGCAGGGGCAGGAGTAGGGTACTGCAGGCTGATGAGGAAACCCCTGAGAATCAGGAGCAGATGTGTAGACCAAACTCTGTAATCAGTTGGACAATAAATGGTCCTCCATCGCTTTGCCCATTATTGAGGAGGAGCTGGGGACATGGCTGTAAGATGAATATCAGGATGTTGGCTCAAAGACATCTACCCCGGCTTGGATTACTAAAACAGAAAATATTCCAGATTATTTTCTATAAATTTTCTCAATTATTGTGCACCTTAACCTGGGATCAGTGGACTCAGAGGTAATTTATGGATGAACTTCATGGGCTGTGAACCCCTGAAATTACATATAAAATTTCTTCACGTTCCTTTTTTAATGGAATAAAATACGTTAATTTTACGAGATTAGTGAAAGGATCCATCACCCCAAGAAGATTCGATACACCAGTTGACTCTTTATATGAAATCCAAAATAATTTGTAGCACTTTTATGGATATACTTCAAATTTGCTTAACCTCGTTGAAGACTGTTGGCTTTACATGTAAAACATAGAGATGCACACACACACACACACACACACACACACACACACACACACACACTCTTCCTCTATCTACTTCAATTTTATTCTCATAAATCAATAATGTGGTAACACAGTTCCTGTTCTTAGTCTAGTTATTTTAGTGAGTGGTGGACACCAGAAAGATTAGTTTGTTTATATCTGATTTTGCTATGAGTGCACCGACATCACTAAAAGATTGTTGCTTTCAATTTTTTTTTTTTTTTTAAGTAGACTTCTAAATGATCAGTAACTTAAAAGTGGGTGAATCTAGAGTGAGGGTCCCATAGTCCATGAGAGCGTCTATGAGAGCTTGGGGAAACCCCTCTAGGACATTGACATGTCTGTTTCCGAAACAATTTGAAAATCTTTGCATAATGACCATACAAAAGCAAGATGAAGTAATTGTAAAACTTGCAAGCAGGGAAGAAACGCTGTCATGATGAAGAATCCGAGACCCTACAATCCTTGCAGGGATCCATTTTTTCCTCTCTCTATATATTCATCCTTCTAAATCTCTCATTTTTACTAAATTCATTATCTAATATTCCCTGTTTTTGTCCTAATGTCACCTGATTAAGGTACACTGCTACTAACCCAACACTGGGCTTCATTTTGATGAATAATGGGTAGTCAAATAATTGGTTGTATCTCTAGCCTGTAAAAGGGACTCAAACAATGAATATAAAAAGGGCTAAAAATCAAAACTACAATGAGGTATCACCTCACACCAGTCAGAATGGCCATCATCAAAAAGTCTACAAATAATAAATGTTGGAGAGGGTGTGGAGAAAAGGGAACCCTCCTATACTGTCCGTGGGAATGTAAATTGGTGCAGCCACTATAGAGAACAGTATGGAGGTTCCTCAAAAAGCTAAAAATAGAGCTACCATATGATCCTGCAATCCCACTCCTGGGCATATATTTGGAGAAAACCACAATTCGAAAAGATACATGCACCCCAATGTTCACTGTAGCACTGTTTACAATAGCCAAGACGTGGAAATAACCTAACTGTCCATGGAAAGATGAATGGATAAAGAAGATCTGGTATATATATACAATAGCATATTACTCGGCCATAAAAAAGAATGAAATAATGCCATTTGCAGCTACATGGATGGACCTAGAGAGTATCCTACTAAGTGAAGTAAGTCAGAAAGAGGAGGAAAAATATCATATGATATCACTCATATGTGGAATCTAAAATATGACACAAATGAACATATCTACAAAACAGAAACAGACTCAGACACAGAGAACAAACTTATGGTTGCCAAGGGGGAGGGGGAGTGGGGGAAGAATGGAGTGGGAATTTGGGATTAGCAGATGCAAACTATTATACGGAAAAACAATGAGGTCCTACCGTATGGCACAGGGAACTATATTCAATATCCTGTTATAAACCAGAATGGAAAAGAATATGAAGAAGAATGTATACATATATATGTATAACTGAATCACTTTTCTGTATAGCAGAAATTAACACAGCATTGTGAATCAACTATACTTCAATAAAAAATTTAAAATAAAGTAAAAGGGCTGAGAACAATGGAATATTATTCAGCCTTTAAAAAGAAGGAAATCTTGGCATTAGCCGTAACATGGATGAACTTGGAAGACATTATGCTAAGTGAAATAAGCCAGATACAGACAGACAGATATTGTATGATTTCAACTATATGTGGGATCTAAAAATGATGAATTCATAGGAACAGAGAAAAGAATGGTGCTTAGCAGGGGCTTTGAAGTGGGGAAAAAGGGAGGTATCGATCAGAGTGTACAAACTTTCAGTTATATGATAAGTTCTGGAGACCAAATGTCCAGCATGGTGACTATAGGTAATAATAAAGTATTATATACCTGAAATTTGCTAAGAGAGTAAGTCTCAAGTGTTCTTACACATACACAGGTTATTATGTGAGGTGATGGGATGGATATGTTAATTAACTTGATTGTGGTGATCATTTCACGATGTATACGTATATCAATTCATCATGTCATACACTTAAATTATACAATTTTTACTTGTCAATCATCCCTCAAGAACACTGAAAACTTAAATACTAGCCTTTTCTCTTATAAAAAATTAAAATAATAAGGGCCGAGAGAAATTATACTCCATGGTAAAGAGTAGGAAGAGGAAGTACGTGTTCAGCTTCAAGTATGTTTACATTAATCTACATAAACATAAGCTTAAACGGCAAATCATTTGAAATGTCTATGTAGATTTTTTCAGATAAAAATACTGCATACTTTTTCCTAGGCTTCAAATGAAACTTCCCTGTGTTTGTGGATATCTGAATATTGTGAGGAAAACATTCCAAGGACATTTTCATTGAGATTGCCAAGTGTCAATTTCGGTTACTTCCCCCGCAGTTTAAGGCTGAGCTCTGCAGAGGGTGCTGGGATTCAGTCTGACTGCGTCTGTGGATCCAGGTGGCTGATCATCCACTCTCCAGATGTACTGCGCTAATGCAACTGAACAAAGAATTAGCCCTTGTGCAAGGCCGAGGCCTAGCCAGTAGCTTTTAAGTAAGACGTGAGCAGCCCTGTGGAATTTTGCAAAGAGAACAATTAAGTGCCTCTGCCCTCTGTGCTGTCATGACAGCCTCTCACCCAAGGCACGCTTGCTATTTTGAGAAGCAGGAATTTCCCCTGGGGGAACTGTAACCTCCCACCAAGCCTGTGAGAGAGGGCTTTCATTTTAATCCATGTGTTTTATAATTTCCGTGCTAAAGTATTTTGGTTTTGTTTTGATTTTATTTTCTCAAGTGCGACTTTAAACATTTTAGAGTAATTCAAAAAATGCTGGTTGCCATGTTCTACCACCAGAACCTCTATCATTATTATCCCTCAAACTGGTGGACTCTGGTTTTTTCTATATCTTAAGGAAATTTCCCCCAACATATGAATAAAATATCTAACATATTACTATTAAAGACCAAAACTGCCTTTGCATGCATAATACATTTATCCATCAAAATAAGCTGGCATGGGTATTCATCTAACAGAATATGTTATTTTGGCCCAAATCAAAAGAGTTCAATGTTAAATTCGAGTTGTGCACGTTGAAAAATGTCGTGTTCTTCGCAGCTTCTCCAGACCCACCCACTAACATACCTCTACAGACGTCACGTGTTCAAACTTCACAATGATATACAAAACTAAGATTTAGGAAAAAAACACTAGTACCAAAATCGCGAGGAACTTTCATTAATTTAAAGTGGATGAACTAGAATTAGGAAGGACAATCTGGAAGCTGCCATGCCCTGGCCATTCCTGGAACATGATAAGCCCGGCTTCCTGAAAGTGAGAAGGAAGGTCCAGGTGAATCAGCAAGAGACTCAGGGCAAGGCAGGATGCCACCCTCCACCCACTGCCCCTGGCCTATCCCAATTGGTGATTTAAAAAATGTTTCTCTAACCATTTTGAAAATTAAACTCTTGTTCATCACTTGACAAATGATTGCCTTCTAAGCGCTAGACACTACGGGGATAAATTATGTTCAGGAGGAAAAGCCTTTTTGCAATGCATTTGGGAGCATGTAGCAACTACATATAACCTGACCAGGGTAGTACTGAAATAATACAAGTCCTGCTTGCCGTGCAGGATATGGATTAGAGATTTTCATGTACATCTATGCTGAGTAAAAGAAAGAACAATGGTTAAGATGATCCTATTTCAGGACTATGGATTAAACTAGATGATAGACTGTTTGTTTCACTGGACTTGGCTAGGAGCTGGGAATTTCTACCGGTATTTGAGATGAAAACCTGAGAGGTAATTATATCAGCCTCTAAGCTGAGAGGTGGGAAAACTGAGTTGGTAAGAACTGACATGATACATCTACCCTCAACCGAGAATGAATATAGGAAAATAAAACCATGCACGTTTACAAATAAATTTGGCAAAAGACTAAGATTTCAAAGGAAAGTAGATTTTTAAAAGTGTATGTATTTGTAAATTAAAACACAATAAACGTCATCATACTGCTAAATCTAATTATTCTGGTTACTATAATTTCATTTGATTTAAAAATCCTTCATCATAGTTATCTGCATTTATTTATGTTTTTGACACCTTATAAATAAGTTAATCTTAATTGAATTCTAGCTCCCTTACTTCTTAGCTGTGTGATCTTAAAAGCATTTATTTTATTTAATGGACATTTAATGAAGCTAGCTATATGTCCAGCTTTAGCTATATTTAGAAATATTAATTTAACCTTCATAACAACCATTTGAAGTATTTTTCTATTTACCTATGAAGGAACTGAGGCACAGAGATTTGGAGACCTTGCCCAAGCGCACACAGCTGGTACACAGTGGAGCCTGGCTCCAGATCTCAGGCTCTTGGCCTCAATGCTGCCCTGCCTCTGACATCAGTTGTCGTGACCTGCCTCACAGAGGCCACATGGGGACTGAGAGACAAAAGGTCACAACTTTTTAGGAATAAATCTTGTAAACTATAAGTCTGCGGTAAATATTAGCTTTAATAATGAGTATATGTAAAAATAATAGTGAATATAATGAAGTCAGTGTAATATTACACAAGTCATAGGATAAAATTTATAAAAGCACATCTCCAGCAAAAATCATTGAATGAGATATACTACAATATGAGTCTTAGGATTTTAGGGGATATATGTGGATAGGTATGTGTATATGTGTGTAATTTGTTTTCCTTCTATATCTGTAACAAGTTTAACAGTGAGATCTGGATTATTAAATAAATGTGGCAGTGAACAATGCACTTAACACCCAACCTCTGTATATATTTTTCGGTGAACAGATAATTGAGGTGCCATCCTAGGAATTTAGAATATGTAAAACTCAAAGGAGTTGAAACTCCTGCTCTGTTCTCTGTTTGATTTATTGATCAGACCTGAGGATCTTTGTTGAACAGTGCAAGAAATAGAAAAAATAGGTTGATGGGTGGATGAGTGGATACATGGAAAGCTGGATGGATGGATGGGTAGACTGACTTGACTTATACATTATGAAGTTCTGTGCCATGTCCTAAGGTACCTCTAAATAAACTGAAAGACTTGCAGAAACCAATTGTTTTGCTAAAAATTGTATTCCTAAAAATATAAACTTCTTTCTTAAGAGTAATGCTAGAAGGAGGGGGTTATAATTTGGAAAGAGAAATTTCCTGAAGGGTCTGATAACTTTTTAAAAATATTTAGGAATATTTGTGGACTGTTCATACAACAGAATGATTCTCAGAATGCCTTCCCTCCTGCACACCAAAATCAATCAGATGTAAACCCCGAGCAGTGAGATTCTACTTATTATTAAGAAGATATTTGAGTTCCGCATTATGAGGGATCTGGGCATTTACTGAATGAATGACTTCTGGTGAGGAATATGGCAGAGGAGATTTAAAAACACCTGCCTGACAGATACTTGTACCAAATTCAGTCTGTTAATATTTTGTTGAGAATTTTTGCATCTATATTTGTGAGGGATATTGAATCCCTCTTTTCTAGTAGTGTCCTTATCTGGCTTTGGTATTAGGGTAATGCTGGCCTTGTAAAAGTTTGGAGTGTTTCCTTCTCTTTGATTTTCTGGAAGAATCTGAGAAAGATTGGTGTTAATTCTTCTTTAAATATTTGGTAAAATTCACCAGTGAGGTCATCTGGTTCTAGGCTTTTCTTTTTTGGGAGATTTTTGATTACAGATTCAATCTCCTTTCTAGTCATTGGTCTATTCAGATTTTTTATTTCATTCTGATTCAGTCTTGGTAAATTGTATGTTTCTAATAATTTTCCATTTCTTCTAGGTTGTCCAGTTTGTTGATATAAAGTTGTTCATGGTAGCCTCTTATGATCCCTTGTATTTCTGTGATATCAGTTATATCTCCTTTTTCACTTACAACTTTGTTGATCTGAGTTCTTTCTCTTTATTCCTTGGTTTGGCTAGCTAACGATTTGTCCATGTTTTCTTATCTTTTCACAGAAACAATGCTTAGTTTGGTTAACACTTTCTATTGCTTTTCCGTTCTCTATTTCATTTATTTCTGCTCTAATTTTTATTATTTCCTTCCTTCTACTAACTTTGAGCTCATCTTGTTCTTCTTTCTCTAGTTCCTTAAGGCATAGAGTTAGGTTGCTTATTTAGGATCTTTTTGTAGGTATCCATTGCTATGTTGTCCCTCTAAAAACTGCTTTTGTTGCATACCATAAATTCTGGTTTTCACTTTCATTTGCCTCAATAAAATTCTTAAATTTCTCCTTTAATTTCTTCTTTGATACATTGGTTGTTCAGGAGAATGTTGTTTAATTTTCATGTATTTGTGAGTTTTCCAGTGTTCCTCTTGTTATTGACTTCTAGTTTCCTACCATTGTTGTCAGATAAGATACTTGGTATAATTTCAGTCTTTCTGTTTTCTAAGACTTGTTTTGTGGTCTGACATATGCTCTATCCTAGAAAATGTTTTATGGGCATTTGAGAAGGTGTGTTCTGCTGTTGTTGGATAGAATATTCTGTATATGTCTGTTAGGTTCATGAGGTTTACAGCGTTCAAAGCTGCTGCTTCCTTATAGATTCTCTACCTGGATAGTTTACCCATTGTTGAGAGTGAGGTCTTAAAGTCTCCAACTATTACTGTAATACAGTTTATTTCTCCTTTTTAGCTCTGTTAGCTTTTGCTTTATATATTTATGTGCTCTAATGTTGGTGAAATCAGTATTTACAATTGTTATATCTTCTTGATGGATAGACCCCTTTACCATTATATAATGACCCTCTTTATCTCTTTTTACCATTTTTAGTTTAAAGTATATTTTGTTTTTTATTTTGTTTGTTATGAGCATAGTTACCCCTGCTTTTTTTTTTTCATTACCATTTGCTTGAAATGTCTTTTTCCATCCCTTCACTCTCAGTGTATATGTATGTTCAAGGCAGAATGAGTTCATAATTGTAGTCCCCAAGTAGTGACCCTAATCAGTGGCTTTGCTCATCTGCAGAACGTTGGTGGCACACTTTGACGATGGAACTCACTGGGGTGCTGATCTGCCAAGACCCCTGTGCTGGTTGCTGCAAGCCCCTCCCCTTCCTCCATCAGTCAGATTCCCAGTGGTTGAGCCCCACAGATTCCCCTGCAGTCCCCATGGAGTGAGGCCAGAGTAGGGGCTCCATCAAAGAGAAACACAGTGCTGGGGGGCTGGTTGTTCCCCCTGGGCTCTCTTTTCCCACTGGAGGAGCCCAAGGCTCGGGGAGACCTGTCCGCCTGGTGCTGCCCTGGCCTGGGGGGAGTGGCAATGCGGTCAGCGTGGAGCCACTCATCTTACCTTTATAACACAGTCTGTCTTGATTTCTGTGGTTCAGGGGGTGCTTCAGCCTCACACCTGTGTTCTAGGTTCTCTCAGCGCTGTCTTGTCAGGCATAGTTGTTAGTTGTTCTTTTAGTCAGGGGGAAGGAAGTCAGGAACAACTTATATCACCATCTTGGTGACATCATTCCCACTGTTTTCTTAAAGCAAACAGCTATTGGTTTCCTGGATGCCATACACAGAATCCTGTTTAGCTGCAGCAAACTGTTCAAGCAGGAACCTATTGATTCTCTACGACTGTGCTTGGACAAATATGTCTTAACTAATTGATTTAATAAAAGCTGATGCATTCTATGTAGCAGGTAGTGTTCTAGGTGTTAGATGCACCACTGTACAATATATATGCCTTTATTCCAGTTTCATAAGATATGTGGAATTGAACATAGCTATTTCATGTACTTACACCTATTCTTTCCATAAGATCAATAAAAACTCTGTTACAAGCTGTACTCCCAGGTGGAAAGAGAATGAGCCAGCAACTGACATCTTATATTTGATAGTCACTAACAAGCTCAAGACAGCTAATATTTTTCCTTTCTGAAAGTATTATACTACCAATATTAAAAAAAGGTCAGGGTCCCAGAGTAAACTGAAAAGAACTGAAATTAGAGTTCCTTTTCATTGTAATATAATAATCTAAATGCCACTGTGCATACCCAAAGGTCATTTTTAACACTTTTTCTTTCTGGGGTAAAGACATAGAGCTCTAACATTTTTTTTTTTCCTTTGAAAGTAAGGATAATGCATTTTGATGAAGTAAAATCTACTTCATATCTTGTGTATTTCAATAACAATGCATTCCATGAATAGGGAGAGGCATTAGACATAAGCAAAAACATTAAACCCTAGAAGCTCTAAAATGGCCAGAATATCTCTTTTCAAGGTGAATTAATGCAGCATAATACTGAGGAAAGCAATATGGCTAAGTTACCCTGAGCTGGAATAATATTGATTATTTCTTCCCTATATTAACATCCCTCTCCGCAAGATGCCAGAATTTCATTACCTTCTAGTTTCCATTACTACAGACAAAAGGGCAGCTGGTGGATTTTGAGGTTTGTGTCTATGTGTGGGATTTCCATGTGGCTGGGTTCCTGTTTTCACCTAGTTTCTCATGGATAAAACTGCATGTAAGCGATCATGAAATTCATATTAATGCTCAAATTGTTTCCTAAGGTATCAGTTGTGCTGTAACAAATTGTATATAAAACAAGCTTGATAGCATAACTGACCATATATGATATTGTTTTGTAGATACTTTTGACACATAAATGGTATTCTACGTGTGCAAGAAGAAAAAAGACAAAAAATATCAATGTGGGGCTTCCCTGGTGGCGCAGTGGTTGAGAATCTGCCTGCCAATGCAGGGGACACAGGTTCGAGCCCTGGTCCGGGAAGATCCCACATGCCGCAGAGCAGTTGGGCCCGTGAGCCACAATTACTGAGCCTGCGCGTCTGGAGCCTGTGCTCCGCAACAAGAGAGGCCACGATGGTGAGAGGCCCGCGCACCGCGATGAAGAGTGGCCCCCGCTTGCCACAACTAGAGAAAGCCCTCGCGCAGAAACGAAGACCCAACACAGCCATAAATAAATTAATTAAAAAAAAAAATCAATGCCCCAAATGAATGACTATATTAATAACTCTCTCTTCAAAACTCCAGAACATCATTACCATCTAGATTATATTATTACAGACAAAAGGGTTTTGTTTCTCTCATAAAAGATATATTTATCTCTTAACAGACAGATAGACAGATAGATAGATAGACTATAAGCATAAGCATATTGATGATAGGCAAATATTCATATGGATGTGATCATCCTAGAAAAATAGTATGGAGGGAAGAGAGTAGATTGAAAACCCAATGAATGAAATATATGAAAAAAATATGTATATACACAGACACACACACACACAGAACAATAAATTATTCCCACAGATTGTTTTAATCCAACCTCTTGCCTCTTGGCCTCTACACACCCTTTGACACGTAGCACAGTGAGGTTCCTCTCCTCCTATCCCCTATCCATCACTTGGGTAAGGATTTGCTAGAGGATCCTGGGGAACCTTCTCATATCCCCTAACCCAGCCCACAAGTGGCCTTTGTCCATCTCTTCCCAAAAGCTTGTGTCAAACAGCAGCCCATCCTTGTTTCCAAAGTCTGTCAAGAACTATATGGGTGTGAGACTGTACTTTGTTCACAACCTGTTCCATGAGGCTGCTGGCTGAACATGCAAGGTTCCTGGGTCAGCGAGAAGGGACTTTATTACCCGTGACATAGATGCAGCAGGAGCTTCATGTTCACGTTGGTCCCCCTTGTCCTCAAGTCCCAGGAGGATGAGACATAAGACATTCCAGGGGTTGCTGCACGCAGTGAGGGGGCATCACAGTGAGGAGCCCCACGCTCAGGACGCCCTGCTCTTCTGTAAGGGGGCGGCACAGAAAACTGCCCACTGCTTGGAGGCATTGTAGTTATTACACTGGATGACAGACCTGCCCTCCGCTCAGCAAAAGACACTATCCCTACCTTCCAAGCCTGTTTACTATGCACACATCCTTGAAAAGGCAGTCTGGAATAAAGACATTAGTTTCCCAACACACTTTTAAAATTTAATTTAATTTTTAAAAATTCTGTCAAACTGCCAGAATACCTCCTGCATCATTATGATCTTAAGGATCTGATCTTTGTTGCACCTGTCAGTTATACTTTTTTTTTTTTCAACATCTTTACTGGAGTATAATTGCTTTACAATGGTGTGTCAGTTTCTGCTTTATAACAAAGTGAATCAGCTATACATATACATCTATCCCCATATCTTCTCCCTCTTGTGTCTCCCTGCCTCCCACCCTCCCCATCCCACCCCTCTAGGTGGTCACAAAGCACCCAGCTGATCTCCCTGTGCTATGCGGCTGCTTCCCACCAGCTATCTATTTTACATTTGGTAGTATATATATGTCCATGCCACTCTCTCACTTTGTCCCAGCTTACCCTTGCCCCTCCCCGTGTCCTTAAGTCCATTCTCTAGTAGGTCTGTGTCTTTATTCCCGTCCTGCCCCTAGGTTCTTCATGACCATTTTTTTTTTTTTTTTTTTAGATTCCATATATATGTGTTACATATGGTATTTGTTTTTCTCTTTCTGACTTACTTCACTCTGTATGACAGACTCTAGGTCCATCCACCTCACTACAAATAACTCAATTTCGTTTCTTTTTATAGCTGAGTAATATTCCATTGTATATATGTGCCACATCTTCTTTATCCATTCATCTGTCGATGGACACTTAGGTTGCTTCCATGTCCTGGCTATTGTAAATAGAGCTGCAGTGAACACTGTGGTACATGACTCTTTTTGAATTATGGTTTTCTCAGGGTATATGCCCAGTAGTGGGATTGCTGGGTCGTATGGTAGTTCTATTTTTAGTTTTTTAAGGAACCTCCATACTGTTCCAGTTATACTTTTAAAATATAAATCAGATCATGGGATTGTATTTTGGGAACAGAAATCTTGTTTCTTTAGTATCCCAGGCCCACAGATGGAGAGGAATTGGGCTCCAGAATGGATGACATCCAGACCCTCATCCCCCACTGATTTAGATGATTTAGGTGGTGAGATTTCAGCCTTTTGAACCGGTGATTTTAAATGAGATTTTGGACTTTGAATTGATTTTATAATGGGATGAGACCTCTGGGGACCTTGGAATAGAGTCAATGTACTTTGTGTTCAGAAGGTTCATGAATCTCTGGGCCTCCCAAAGATGTCCACACCTTAAACTCTGGAATCTATGAGTACATTACTTTATATGGCAAAAGGATTCTGCATATATAATTAAGGGCACAGAGGTTATATAGGGATATCATCCTGGACTGTATGAGTAGACCAAAGCTGATCAGGTGAGTCCTTAAAAGCACAGCATTTTCTGCAGTTAGAGAAGAAGATATGCACCATGAGTGGAGGTCAGAGAGATGTGAAGTGTGAGAAGGTTGTGAAGAGGCGTTGCTGGTTTGAAGATGGAGGGGGCAATGTGGTGAGGAATGCAGGACAGTCAGCAAGGAAACCAAGCTAGATCTGAGGCCTAGAGCTGCAAGGGTGCGAATTCTGCCAATGGAATGAATGGGCTTAGAAGTGGATTCTCCCCCAGAACCTCTGTGTAAGAACCCATGCCAGCCAACACCTTGATTTTGGCCTTGTAAGACCCAGAATGGAAGAATCAGCAGATCTCACCCAAACTCTGACCTACAAAACTGTAAGATACTAAATATGTGTTGTTTAAAGCCACCGAGTTTATGTTTATTTCATATGGCACCAATACTAAACATATACACTTCCAGCTTTGAATTGGAAAAGGGAATACAGCTTTAAATTGGCCAGATAGCCAAGGGGGGAAGAGGGGGGGATAAATTGGGAGATTGGTATTGATATATACACACTACTACATATAAAATAGATAACTAATAAGGACCTAATGTATAGCACAGGGAACTCTACTCAATACTCTGTAATGATCTATATGGGAAAAGAATCTAAAAAAGAGTGGATATCTGTATATGTATAACTGACTCACTTTGCTGTACATCTGAAACTAACATTGTAAATCAACTATACACCAATAAAAATTAATTTTTAAAAAATTGGCCAGATGTGTTTAAAGTCAACAGAAGATTATGGAATCTGCTGAACAATTCACGAAGGACTGGAAAACAGAGAGTTTGATCTATGACAATTGAGAGCAATTGAAATTTACAGAAATTGTAAAGAAACCTCCATAATTATACCTCAATACATGGAGAGTCTTTAACAAATTGACAGTTTATGACAGGGAAAAAACTGGAAACATAGAAATGCCCACTGTGAACATGAATATATATAATGGAGAATATTCACAAAATATTTAGTACAGCAGTTAAAAACATATGAGTTACTCTACAAATCAATATTAATGATTCTTAAAAATATAAGTTTACAAAAAGAAGAAAATTTCAGAGGTAGTAAGTGAAATATGATGTAACTTAGCCTTGCACACCAAGGCAAAGCCTTTACATTTTAGAAGAGAAACAGAAATTTGTTAAAATTTTTTGAGCACAGGATGGCATGATCTGACTTATGTTTTAAAAGTATCCTATCAGTGCTGAGAATTCACGGTAGGACAACAAGGGAGAGTAGTTAGTAAACTACACAGTGATCCAGGCGAGGGATGAGAGTGGTTTGTTCCAGGCTGGTAGCAGTGGAGGTGAAGAGATATGCTTACATTCTGAGTAGACAGACAGTCAGGGTGGAGCTGACACCATCTGTTCCTGTCTGGAGGGTGAGAATGGGAGAATGAGCAGAATCTGTGAAGCTCCGACATGATCTGAACAAAGGAAACACTGAACTGTCGTCAGGTGTGACTGGGAACACCACAGGAGCAGCAGGTGGGAAAAATCCATTACCTCAAACTCCCTGAGGTTCTGTATCTTTGATCCACCCCTGATGGAACCCTGACAGGTAGCAGTCATCAGGGTATAGATGATATTTAAAGCAAAGAGGTTGAATGAGATCAGCGTGGGTGGAAGTGTATGTACAGAAGAGTCCAAGTACGGAGCCCAGGGCAGGCATTCTACCACTTGTTACTAACTGAGGTGAGAAGAAAATGGCAAAGAAAGCTGAGAAGTAGGAGCCGGTATGGGAAGAGTAAAGCCAGGACACAGGGGTGCACGGAGCGTCAAGTCCAGAAGATGTTTCCAGAAGAATGGACTGATCGAGGCTGTCAAATATTTCAGAGAGGTCAAGGAAGATTGAATTTAGCAAATTGGATTCCGGTGATGAGCTCGTCCCGGTGCGTTGGCTCTGACACAGCCTCATTTTGAATATGTTAATGAGATAAAACAGAAAATAATTTGAGACAAGTATAAGAAAATTATTTTAAATGGATTGGTTGTTAAGGATGAGCTGGAGGGGAATAATGAGTAAAGGGATTTAAAAAATAAATGAAATATGTGAATTACGGTAAAAACAATCAGGAAGAGAGGAAGAAAGTGATAAGACAGGAGAGAATTCAGAACTCTGGAAGCAGTGCAACTGAGGCCATGGAAATGGATGGGACCTAGTTCACGGGGAGAGGGAGGCTGCCTTTGGCAGAATTCTCACCCTTGCAGCTCTAAGCCTTAGATCTAGCTTGGTTTCCTTGCTGACTGTCCTGCATTCAATGACAGACAGAAATACAAGGCAGACAGGCTCAGATGGAAGCAGGTGGGTCTATCTAAGCACTGCTCAGAGTATTTCAAAGTTCTCTTCTCTTTTCTCAACAAAACAAGAAAATAGATCATCAGATGAGAGTGAGGGAGGGCGATGGGGTGTTGGGTGCTCCAGTAAGAACAAGACATGAAAAGCCACCTAGGGAAGTGGGGAAGGAAAGGAACTAAGGGCACGATGTAGGGCCACTGGGCAGTACTAAAAGCCCAATTAAGGTAAGTGATCATGAAGTTGATATGAGGACACTCTGTTTCATGGTTTTTTTTCTTCCACTACATTCAGCAATTCAGGTTAGTTACAGAGTAGATAGAAAGCTGGATCTCCCCAAGGTGGGGTGTTTGTCACCTAATCTTTAAAAGGGTGAGGGAAGCAAGGGAGTTGGGTGTATAAGCAAAGGGGTGATGCAAATGGACTGTGGAAACTAAACTGCAGGAAAAAAGAAAATGAGGGCATGCACAAAAAAAGAGACAAAGGGATTCTGTAGGATTGGTTTTACTGTAGGATCTAAGAGATGGAAGCAAGTTGGAGTTGTACTCAGAAGATACAAGTGGAAGACAGAGCAGGCTGCTTGAAACTTGAGTCGGGGGTAGTTTTGGGAATGACACGATGCTAAGGTGAATGGGAAAGCGGGGTAAAGAGTTAGCAAGTTAGGGAGAAGGAAAAGAGAGTGAAGGAAAGGAGGTCGGGAAGAAGCTCAAAGGCTAGGATTGAGGAAGGATTATCAAAATTTCACTGTTGCTCTGACAAAATGCTCTGGGGTCATTTACAACTTGACTTTAAATGATACGGATTCTTACCTCCAAGACTGATATTTTCAGCTCACAGGGACGATTCTTTCGAATTATATTATCCTAGATATTAAGGTGACCTCCAAAAGTCACTTTAAAAAGAACTTTCCTCCAACATCACAAGGAGAGATCTGGCTTGCCTTTTTAATAAAAATTACTGAGCAGGTGACCCAATATTATGCAGTTATAATAAACATATTTCACACTCTTTTTATTCTTTCAGCCATAATTTACTCCCTAAGTCGTATGTACTTTTAGTCACTATAATCTGTAAAGGAGATAAAATATTTTTTTGCATCTTAAGAAGTGATTTTTCTCTGTTCAATGATACTGAAGCCTGATAAGACTGTGCCAAAAATAAAACTAAAGACCAATTTCACTCATGAATATCTTTGAGATAAAATTAAATAAATTAGGAAACAGAATACAATAGCACATTTAAAAATAATGCATCATACCCAGTGGAATTTATTTAAGAAGTGCCAGAATGCTTCAATATTAGGACATATTTCAACGTAATTTATTATATTAATTGTTTCATTTTAATGAAATTTATTATTAATTCTACAGATGCTGAAAAGGCAATTGGCATAATTCAGTACACACTCATAGCAAAAACACTCAAAAAAATGGATAATGGATAATTTCATCATGTGATTAACTTGTGGGTGTGTATCAATATAAGACCTAAAATTTTACTGAGTAAGGTATTCCTGCTAAAAATAGTAAACTACAATGTTCTCTGCTACAACCGTTCATTATTTAAGACTGTTTGGAAAATATTAGCTATTGAGTCTGAGATTTCATTTTACAAGCTTACAAGGCTGTAAAGTACAAGTTTATAAATCAGCTTGTTACTTCATATACGCTGCAAAAGACACAACTTCTGCATCAGAGACACAGGATTTCATTTCTGTAGCACCGCAAGCTGCATAAGATCATGTTTGCACCCATGCCCTTGCCCGGGCTGGGGGGCAGGTGTGTAGGTGGCCCATATGGATGCTGCACACATCCTGGGTGTACTTAGGGCACCTACTGCTTTCTAGTGAATGAGAAGGAAACCTACTCTCTGTCCTGGAGAAAGACAGTATTACCTCAAATGTCAAAGTTTCTTGCTGCAATAACCCTGAGGCAAAGCCCAGTAAGGAGCAGTCAGGGCTCAGAGCTTGTGATGTAACCAGGAAGATGTGTAGGAGCTCACGAGAGACAACCTTGGACCAGCATCTCCCAACATTAGTCCATAGAATTAGATACGAGAAAGCAATGACTTTGTCATTGTGTAGGAGTTTGAAAGGTGAAAATAGCACAATCTATTTATAAATGATATAATTTGTGTAAAAATACACAAGGTCAAGAAAAAGAGAAAAAAAAAAAAAAAAAAGACCCTGCTGAAACAGAGAAGGTATTTAACAGAAACATACAAATGTAATACTCAAACATTAAAGGCCTCCAGACATGGACAGTGTAACTAGTTATAAGATGTATGGGAGGGGAAACCTCATTTATAAGATCGCAAGCCTTCAGGTAATGGGATATTTCTAAAATGTACATGAAGAAATAATTAAAACTCTCAAAAGACACAAAAGTGAACTTAAAAAAAAATGGAAAGACCATGTTCGGCTCTATGAAGGCTCAACAATATAAAGATGGCAACACTCTGTAAGTTAACTTACAAATCTAACGGTATTTCAGTAAGAACACCAGCAAGTGTTTGCTAGCGCTATAGACCACTTGACTCTAAAGGGACACACTAGGGAGGCCAGGTCCTAAAATATTAAATCATTTGAGAGTCTTTATCACTAAAACACAGTGAGGCATTGGTTCATGAATATATACTTAGACTAATACAACAACATAGAAAATAAAGAAGATCCAAGTGTATATTAAACTATCAGTTATGATAAAAGCAACATCGCAAGTCAGTAGAAAAAGAGTGAACTTGTAATAAATTGTACTGGGAAAAACTGGACATCCATTTTCAAATAAAAATAAAATCATATTCATTTTATATATATATATATATATATATATATATATATATATATATATATATATATATATATATACACATACACATACACACATATATTCTTTTTCAGATTCTCTTCCCTTATAGATTATTACAAAATATTGAGTACAGTTCCCTGTGCTTCACAGTAGGTCCGTCTTGGTTATCTACTTTATATACAGTAGTGTGTATCTGTTAATCCCAAACAAGGAGACCAAATATTAAAAGTTAGGTTAAAATTCAATATAATACTAAACATTCCTAGTGAAACATTAGTAGACAGTTTTCTTTCACACATGCCGGGATGTATCTTTGTCATATGTATATGAACACTACATTTCCATTTTCCTTTTTACCTTTAACATTTTGGTTTTAGTGTCTCATATGACAAACTGAGGTTAGTAAGATTAATAAATATATACACGAGGGTTCACCAAACTTGTGGCCCACATGTAATACCTGTGCTGGAGTGAGCTACAGTGACTTACATAACATCATCTACTGGGACAGCAGATACCTTGTTACATGTTGTGTTGTCATGACCCATAATTGTATGTGTTCCACTAAGTATTGGATAATGTGTGACTGATGCAGAAATTACTTAAAAAATAATAAAATAGAGGCTGGCGGGGGCAGATATTTTTCACTTTTTTCTATCTAGCTTTTCTCTATTGAATTGCCTCCTCTTAAAGTATATCTATATTTAAGAAATAAATTTAAATTTACAGAAAAAAGTGCAAGTAAATTAAAAATAACTTTTTTTTAAAAAACATCTTTATTGGAGTATAATTGCTTTACAATGGTGTGTCAGTTTCTGCTTTATAACAAAGTGAATCAGTTATACATATACATATGTCCGCATATCTCTTCCCTCTTGTGTCTCCCTCCCTCCCACCCTCCCTATCCCACCCCTCTAGGTGGTCACAAAGCACCCAGCTGATCTCCCTGTGCTATGCGGCTGCTTCCCACTAGCTATCTGTTTTACGTTTGGTAGTGTATGTATGTCCATGCCACTCTCTCACTTTGTCCCAGCTCACCCTTCCCCCTCCCCGTATCCTCAAGTCCATTCTCTAGTAGGTCTGTGTCTTTATTCCCGTCTTGTCCCTAGGTTCTTCGTGACCATATTTTTTTTTTTAAGATTCCATATATATGTGTTAGCATACGGTATTTGTTTTTCTTTCTGACTTACTTCACTCTGTATGACAGACTCTAGGTCCCTCCACTTCACTACAAATAACTCAATTTCATTTCTTTTTATGGCTGAGTAAGTAATGTTCCATTGTATATATGTGCCACATCTTCTTTATCCATTCATCTGTTGATGGACACTTAGGTTGCTTCCATGTCCTGGCTATTGTAAATACAGCTGCAATGAAAACCATAATTCAAAAAGAGTCATGTACCAAAAATAACTTTTTTAAAGCATTTCAGAGTCTGTCGCTGACTTGCTGCTCCATTATCCTCAGATACTTTAGTGTGTATGTCCTATAAATGAAGACTTCTAAATAACCACAATGCAACCATCAAAATCAGGAAACTAAACATTGATAAATTACTACCATCTAATTCTCAGCCCCTTTGAAATTTCATCAAATGTCCCAATAATGTCCTCTAATAACAAAAAAGTCCAGTTCACAATCATGTGTTAGTTTGTTAGTCATGTCGCTTTAGGTACTTTCCTTCTGGAACAGTTTCTTATTCTTTGTTTGACCTTTGTGACCTTGATGTTTTAGAAATTACAGGCCAGTTATTTTGCAGAATATGTATCATTTGGATGTGTTATACTTCCTCATAAGTAGATTCAAGTTGTTCATCATCATCAGAAATATCATAGAAGTGCTATTCTTTTCTCTCCATCTTACCAGGTGATACGTGATTTTGATTTGTCCTATTATTGGCAATGGTAACTTTGATCACTTGATTAAGGTGATGTTCACCAGAATTTTCATTTGTGAATTTACTTTTTGAAACAGTGCCAGTATTTGTTCCTCACAAAACTTTCAGTTTATTTATTTATTAACCATGAGTATGGATTCATTGATTTCCATCCTATTCAGAAATTAAAATATATTATTCTTATCCTTTATTTTGAAATGCAAATTATCCCAGATTTCTCCAATTCTTTCAAACTGACTCCTATTTCCTTTTGACATTTCCCCATGGTGCTGTGAGCACATTTTTGCTTTCTGGTTCAACATGTTGTTTGAGGTTTATCTTGTCTTTATGAGGAAAGCATTTTTCTTGTAGATAACTTAGAGTTTTTGTTTTGTTTTGTTTTGTTTTTTGATCTTCTCTGATGATCTCTGTATTTTAATTGGTGTGTTTAGACCATTAATGTTCAAAGTAATTATTGAAGTAGTGGATTAGTATCTACCACTTTTGTTACTGTTTTCTACCTGTTGCACCTGTTCCTCAGTTTTATTTTTGTCTTCTACTTTTCTCTCCTTTGTGTTTTTAATTGAACATTTTATATGATTCTATTTTCTCTCCCCTTTCTTAATGTATCAGTTATACTTCTTTTAAACCTTTTTTCAGCAGTTTCCTAGAGGTTTCAATATTCTTTTACAACTTATTGTCCAGTTTCAAATAACACTACACTACTTTACAGGAGTGCAAGTACCTTATAATAAAATTATTCTAATTCCTCCCTTCTGTCCCTTGTATCATTACTGTCTTTCATTTTACTTATACATAAACATGCCTAAGCATAAAAATATACATAAGCCTACGTAGTCAAATACATTTTTTCTATTACTATTTTGAGCAAACTGTTATCTGTTACATCAATTAAGAATAAAAAAATAATAGTTTTATGTTACCATTTTTCCCTTTTCTAATGCTCTTCCTTTCTTTATGGACATCTGAATTTCTGACCTATGTTATTTTCATCCTCTCTAAAGTACTTCTTTTAACATTTCTTGCAAGCTGGGTCTACTGTCAGGATTTTATTTGTATATTTGATTTTCTGTAGTTTAAAAATAATATGCTTCGGTACAGTTCTTTTCACATTTATCTGCTTTGTGTTCTCTAAGCCTCCTGGATCTGTGGTTTGGTGTCTGACATTAATTTGAGAAATTCTCAGGCATTTACAGTTTCAAATACTTATCTGGTAAAATGGAAAATTATAAAGCTCCTAAAGATAACACAGAAGAAACCCTAGATGACCTTAGATATTGTGATGCCTTATTAGAGACAATACAAAAGACAATCCATGAGAGAAATAACTGGTAAACTAGACTTCAGTAAAATTAAAACAAAAAAATCTTCTGCTCTGTGAAATATAATATCAAGAGAACGAGAAGACAAGTCACAGACTGGGAGAAAATATTTGCAAAAGTCACAATTGATAAAGGACCGTTATCCAAAATATACAACAAACTCTTAAAATTCAAAAATAAGAAAATAAACAACTGATTAAAAAGTGGGCCAAAGACATTAACAGACACCTTGCCAAAAAATATATATGAAGATGGCAAATAAGCAATGAAAAGGTGACATACATCCTATGTCATTAGGGAAATGCAAATTAAAACAGCAATGAGGCACCACTATACTCCTATTAGAATGGCCAGAATCCACAACACTGACAACATCAAATCCTGGAGAGGATGTGGAGAAACAGGAACTCTCACTCAGTGCTCGTAGGAAAGTGAAATAGTGCAGCCACTTTGGAAAACAGTTTGGTGGTTTCTTACAAAACTAAACATTCTCTTACTACACAATCCAGTAGTCATGCTTTTGATATTCACTCAAAGAAGTTGGAAATGTATGTTCATACAAACCTGCACATGGATGTTTACAGCAGATTTATTCATAATTTCCAAAATTTGGAAGCAACTAAAATATCCTTTAATAGATCAATGTATATCTTAAGAACAACAACAAAAAGATCTTAAAAATAGATGAATAAACTGTGGTTCATCCATCTAATGCAACATTATTCAGTACTAAAAGAAAATGAGCTGTCAATCTATGAAAAGACATGGAGGACCCTTAAATGCATGTTACTAAGTGAAAAAAGCCAACCTGAAAAGGTAGACACTGTGTGATTAACTGAGCATGAAGTAATTTAGAAAGGGAACTAGTATAAATTAACCTCTAGTAATTTGTTGGTAGGGTTTCAGGGGAAGGGGAGCGCTGTATATTCTTATGATTAGATCTGGATTTCTCAGTGTCCTTGCGCCTCTCAACTTGAACTTCCATAGCACTGATCATCACAGCCCCCTTGTGCGAGAGAGGGTGGCTCGTGTGGGTTGAAGTTGGGTATTCCCCTTCTCTTCAAGTGGAAGGGTACAGGGTGATGCAGTTGGGTATTTTCCATCTTCCAAGTCAGTTAGGCTCTGATAAAACTCCAGCAGGTTAGGCTCTGCTGAACTAGTTTCATCTGAGGGCAGACCTTATTAAGAGCAGAGTACTCCAGAGTATTTCATAATGGTTTCTTTCTCCCGCCCGTGATGGGAGCATGAGGGGATCTTTATCTGATATTTCCTGTTGGAACCTGGCAAACTCCAGGAGGTAAAACTCACAGAAGTGTGGTCCCAGCCCTCCAAATACTGGGTCCCACTGGAGTTTGATCTCTCAGACTTGCCCACATGGAGCCTCCAGCAATCTGTCAATTATAATCCAAGTTTCCCTACAAGGTTTCAGTTACTGAATTTCTGCCCCCTTAAGTTGTGATTTTCTGTATTTGCTTGTCAATCTCTTCCATTTTGGGGGGCAGCAGCTTGCCTTGTGACCTCACTCACCTTGGAGAACTAAGGAGGGTTTTTGATTTCTCAGTTTGTTTATTGCTCTGCTTGTTAGGATAAGTGGTGCCTTCCAGTTTCGTATAGAAGCATCCAAACCATGATGTTTTCTTGCGAAAAGACAAAAACTTCAGTGATGGACTCTTCTACCCTTCCATCCACTTTTTTCTTATTTTCCTTCTTCTTCTCCTTATCTTTCTTCTTCTCTTTCTTCTCAAAATCCTTTTGCTCCTCCCTCAGAAATTCTAAATATATATATATATATATATATTTAGAATTATATATATATATAATATATATATAATCTCAAAAGATGTTTTCCTTAGGCTAAGAAGAAGGAAGAGACTTCTTCATAATTGCAAAAGGCTTTAGAAAGGACCTAGAACAGAGGCAGATTAACCTATAGGCTCATTTCCCCAAGATAACAATCATTTCAGAAATAAGATTAAATAGTTCCTGAATAACTGAGCTATTGGAGAACATGTGGAAGATATGCAAAAGCCCAAAACAAAAGCAGAAAGGTGTTTAAATATAACCTAAATTAGCTCACGTAGAAATTTTGTTTGGAACTCTTCATCTAGAAAAGGTAGGAATTGTCCTGGATGATCCTGAAGTTCTCTTCCCACTTTGGAATCCTATAATTATGTGATCACAAACACAATGGAATTTTCATTACTTCTTAGTGATAAAGACAGTAAATTCAGTTCTGAAGCAGAAAATCAATGTCATTATTACAAGTAAGATGGCTATAATTAAAAAGAAAGTATCATCTTTCTTTCCCTTTGTAAAAAAATTATAGATTGGGTGATGAAAAAATAAAAGATTAACTTTTAAGAAGTCTTGATACTGATCTACACTGCTAATTTCAAATTAGATTTTGAATAATTTTGAATGAGTACATTTGAAAGTAGGCATTTTAAAAGAAAATACTCTTGTCATAATTAATTATAAAGTTAAACATTATTCCATTTTCCATCATACTGAGGTGATTAAAATCATAGGGCAAAGGCATTAAGTGTAGATTTGCTTTGATTATTTTGGATTTGAAAATTACTAATTGAAAACTCAAAGGGAATATTGAAACTTTCTCATTTGAATCTAACTTTATGTTTGTCTTTTATATTCAAATAGCGCTTGATGTTTTAGCTAAGCAATTGTATGTGGGAAATAAACGCTTGAAGCCGAGATGGAGAAAGCAAGGAAAAAAATTTTAATTCATTTATTTAGTTAGTTATTAAATAATCTATTTCCTAGAGCAGTTTTAGGTTCACAGCAAAATTAAGAGGAAGCTACAGAAACAAATTTTCTGTACACGTCTCCCCTATACATGCATAACATCCTCAACATCCCCCGCCAGAGTGGTACCTTTATTACAATTAATGAACCTACATTGAAATATCATTATCACCAAAGCCCAGAGTTTACATTACAGTTCATTCTTGGTGGGTACATTCTATGGGTTTGGTTAAATGTATAATGACAGGTATACATCCTTATAGTATCATACAGAGTAGATTTACTGTCCTAAAGATCCTCTGTTCTCCCCCTAATCGTATCTCCCCAACCCTCCAAATGCTGACAACCACTAATCTTTTTACTGTTTCCATAGTTTTGCCTTTTCCAAAATGTTATATAGTAGGAATCATACAAATTATAACATACAACAGTGATAATTATATTAACCATGTTGAGCATTAGATCCCTTGTACTTATTTTATAATTGAAAGTTTGTACTTCTGGACCATCTTCATCCATTTCCCCCTACTCTCACCCCTGCCTCTGGTAAACACAAATCTCACTGCTTTTTCTATAAGTTTGTTTGTTTAAGTATAAATGACCTATAACACTATACTAGTTCTTGGTGCATAACATAGCTTCAGTACTTCAATATATCAATATTACAAAATGATCACCCCGTTAAGTCTAGTTACCATTTGTCATCATACAAAGATATTACATACTTATTGACTATACTTCTGATGTTGTATAATTCATCCCCATGACAACACCATTAATTGAAGAGGCTGTCTTTTCCTCATTTTATATTCTTGTATTAATTGTCCTAGAATAATTGACCATATAAGTGTGAGCTTATTTCTGGGTTCTTCATTCTGTTCCATTCATTTAATTGCTGGTTTTGTGCCATTATCATACTCTTTTGATTACTTTGGCTTTGTAATATACTTTGAAATCGACTAGTGTGGTACCTCCAACTTTGTTCTTTGTCAAGGTTGTTTTGGCTATTCTTGGTCTTGTGTGTTTCCATACTATTTTAAAATTACTTCCTCTAGTTCTGTGAAAAATGACATTAGTATTTTGATAGGGATTACACTGACTTTGTAGATTGCCTCAGCTAGTATGGTCATTTTAACAATGTTAATTCTTCCAGTACCTGAGCATGGCATATCTTTCTGTTTGTTTGTTTCATCCTTCAATTTATTTCATCAATATCTTACAGTTTTTTGAGTACAGGTCTTTCACCTCCTTAGTTAGTTTTTTATATATTTTATTATTTTTGATGCAACTGTAAATTGAATTGTTTTCTTAATATCTCTTTCTGATAGTTTGTTATTGGTGTATAGGAAGACAACAAATTTCTGCATATTAATTTGGTGTTGGCAACTTCACTGAATACCTTTATTAATTTTAATAATTTTTTGGTGTTTTCTTTAAGATTATATAGATATATATATACACACACACATATATATAAAATAATGTCATCCACAAACAGTGACATATTTACTCCTTCCTTTCCAATTTGAGTTCCTTTTATTTCTCTTTCTTGTCTGATTGCTGTGGTTAGGACTTCACTACTATGTGAAATAAAAGTGGAGAGCGTGAGTATCCTTTTGTTGCTACTGAGCTTAGGGGAAATCCTTTCAGCTTTTCAACATTGAGTATGATGTTGGCTGTAGTTTTGTCATATATGGCCTTTATCATGTTGAGGTATGTTATAATAAATGGATGTTGAATTTTTCCAAAAGCTTTTTTTAACATCTATCGAGATGATCATATGATTTTTAATCTTCATTTTTTTGATGCAGTGTATCACATTGACTGATGTGTGGGTATTGAATCTTGCATTCTTGCATCCCTAGGATAAGTCCCACTTGATCATGGTGTATGATCCTCTTAATGTGTTGTTGGATTTGGTTTGCTAATATTTTGTTCAGGATGTTTGCATATATGTTCATTTGGCTAAAAGAAAATGGGCCTGAAATTTTCTTTGTTTGTAGTATCTTTGTCTAGTTTTGATATTAGAGTGATGCTGGCAGTTTTGTTTTTTTTTTCAATGTTGAGTTTTAAGAGTTTCTTGTATATTTTGGATAGCAGTTTTTATCAGATGTGTCTTTTGTAAACATTTTCTCCCATTTTGTGGTTTGTCTTCTAATTCTCTTGACACTGTCTTTCACAAAGCAGAAGTTTTTAATTTTAATGAAGTCCAGTGTATCAGTTATTTCTTTCATGGATCATGCCTTTAGTGCTGTATGAAAAATTCATCACTCTATCCAAGGTCTTCTAGGATTTCTCCTATGTTATCATCCAAGTATTTTATAATTTGAGAGTTTTGGGTCTCACATTTTGGTCTTTGATCCATTTTGAGTTAGTTTTTGTAAAGGATATAAGGTCTGTGTGTGGATTCCTTTTTTTTTTTCTATGTGGATGTCCAACTATTCCAGCACCATTTGTTGGAAAGACTCTTTTTGTTCCATTGTGTTGCCCTTGCTCCTCTGTCAAAAATAAATTGACTATATTTATGTGAGTCTGTTTCTAGACCTCATATTCTGTTCCATTAATCATTAGTCTATTCTTTCACCCATACCATACTGTCTTGATTATTGTAGCTTTATAGTAAGTCTTAAAATTGGGTACTGTCACTCCTCTGACTTTGTCCTTTTTTAATATCGTGTTTATAATTCTGAGTCTTCTGCCTGATAACTGGTTTTTAAAAAGTATTTTCTTACATAAATTCCTGATTTACTGCTTGTTATTTTGTAATTAATATCAAAATTCTTTGAGAGTTTATAATAGTTTTATCAATTAACATAGTCAATATAAATTCATGCAGATATAGGTAAGATTGTTATTTTGTCAAAGTTTTAAAATATATGCGAAAATGAAGGTTTCTTACTTTTCCTGTTACTCTTTTAATCATTAATTTTGACTTGTCTCATCTGTGTAATGTACAAGATGTAGACAATCTCATATATAAGGTAAATAATCCCTTCATGATAGTTTCCTCCAAATTTCAATTTAATTTGTATGCAGATTTTATAGTGAGATTGAATGTCCAGTGCATTTCTTTAAAATAAAGACTATTTCTGCTACATTTACTAGAAAAGCAAATATATTTATGTGAATTATTGAGGAGGATAATAACTAGCCTTTGTTTGTCATAATACAATTTTATTACCATTAAGAGCTAAGAAAAACCACCATATCCTACTTCTTCCTGCCCACTTCCCATGCCCTTTGAAGAGGATATTATGGGCTGGAATTTTATAGTGTATTTTCTAATATTAGACGTTAGCATACAAAACACAGTGAAGAAATAACTGGACTTTACTTGAGCAGCTGGGATGACTTGAGATGATTGATAATTTTTAATACTGTGTCACTCTGGAGTCTTGAGACCACGTGGCTGAAAATTATAAACCATGGGGCAGTGTGCATCTAGACTTTTTTTTTTTTTTTTTTTTTGGCCATGCCACATGGCTTGCAGGATCTTAGTTCCCTGACCAGGGATTGAACCTGGACCCCATCAGTGAAAGCGCCAAGTCCTGACCACTGGACCGCCAGGGAATTCCCTAGACTCTTAACTTTATACTTTCTTGTACCATTCTGTTAAGGAGTTTTCGTTTATTTCAAATCTGGACAACTCAAAAGAGCAATGTGCATGCATCACATTTATCTCTCTGACTAGATGATTAGACTTGGAATTGTATTCTCAAAACAATCCTGGTCTGAACACCCTCAGGTCCCTATTGTTCAGCATGGAGTGGACCTCAATGAAATTAATGCACTGTTTACCACAATAATTTTTATTGCATAGGTTCAGAGATTTAAAATTTTTGCTTCCATAGATGAATCTAATTTTTCACAAATTTAAAATTTTAAATGCTTTTGTGAATATCTCTGATTCCTTCTTCACCTTTCTTAAAATAAAAAGGCAATTTCTAATTTGAAACAAATTAATGCAATGGACAGACTGGAATGATGTGTCAATAGTTTACATTTGTAAACCTCTTGAAGCTTTATTTCAGTAATCTTTTAAAAATTCCAAATTCTTTTGGACTTTCATGAAGATATTGTATATTGATTACTGGTGATTTCAAATGATTTTTTTCCCTTAGAGGGTTTTATAATTCAATTTTATTTCTGCTAGAATAAATTTATTTATAAATATAGTATGAAACATAAAATCAATTTTATCATTATAATTCTTGAAATTAATTATTGCTGTTTTAAACTTGGCAAACAACCCTTTACAAAAACCTTTAGAATCCTTCAAATGACACTCCATGTCCTTGGATGTTCAAATACAGAGCCTGAGTGAACTTTGTTGGATCTGAAATTGTGTGTAGATTTTATGAGGTTGGCTCTTTTGTGCTCTTCCTACCTCATTGATGCTGTTTGCTTTTCTAATGTGGAAAACATCTTTATTGGACACGCTTCTTTGGTTTCTGAGTCAGACAGTGATGTGGTCTTATATCCTAGGGTATTTCCCAGAACTAACTAAAATATTAAATGTGTTTCAGTTAAAAGTAAGCATTTGATGTGTTCCTAAGAGTCTATTCTAATATAACATGTACTAAAACTAAAGTAATTTATAATCACCCATTACATTTCCTAAAACCCATATATTTTCTCTGTGTTCAATGAAGTAATTTTACCTAATACATAGGTGAACCCATTTAATTTTAATAACTGTATATTTATTTGAATACTTATATAATAATTTTATGTGTCCTTGAAAAGACTTATCAATAAATTGATCCTAATGTTTAGGACAAATTGAAAAAAAAAACAGTGTTTTGGTTTAAGAATGCCTTAAATGAAAACATTAAGTAAACTAGTGGTACCCATTCAAATTGTATATGAAAAAAGTTTTTGAAAGTAATAGGCAAATGCCTGAAACTTGAATACCGCTGAATAAAATAGAGAGGAACCTGGAAAATAAGATTCATATTCTGATGCATGCAATACTGGCCTCACCAGGTTACTGATAAGCTTTCAAACATTTGGTCTTAGATGAAGCTGACTTAAAGGTAAACCTTAATGATTGTATTCTATAATTTAGAAAATCAAATCCACCTGGACAGGCTTTTATACACAGACATATAAATTATGCATATATGTAAATTATCTCAGTGCATGTATGTCAAGAAGTAGTGTTGGGATGAAGAATTTTACACATATTAAAATTGTTCTACTTTCATAATTTTAATAAAATCCCACTTTCTTCACCAGATGAAGATGTCATTTTAGAAGACCTGGATTTAGCAATGACTCATACAATGTATGAAGGACACATTTTATTTTTCCATCTTTCCAATGCACTTATCAAAAGTCATAAAGAAAGTGAGCTTACTCAGATTGAACAAGAGCATTTCCTAACGTACACACTATTAAAACCTAGTTTCCTGTATTTTTATTTTGCTAGTGCAATTAATCAGAAGAGAACTATACTACACTGAAATAGATTTCATTATTTGCAGTAAAGTTACATAAACACATATGATCAAACATACTTGCAAATGTCTTCGTTGGTAGAGACAAAATGTAACCAAGCAGTCACTCAAAGATATACAGAACACAAGACAGATATGAAGTTGAAAGTTGTAAATAAACTAAACCCTTGCAGCTACACAGTGAATCCTTCGAAGGACACAGAACCCTATTCAGGTGGGCAATATGTCTCAGCCGAGAAAGCATTGCCTAGCATCACATCTGCTTCTCCCAATTAGAGGAGCACATCCCCATACAATTCCAGTGTGAGAAAGTAAATGCCATTTTGACCAGAGAGACAAGTGGTTGTGGACTCTGCTCTGAGAGACAAATTGCAGTAGAATTTCAGAGTGTTTTGAGAAGATGGCAATTAATGAGCTCACATTGCTTTTACATGTATGAGCAGTGCCTACAAAGGATGTCCCAGGGTCTTGTGAATTTGTGTTGGTGATTACCATGGACATGGATTAACTTGGACACTGGTGCCTTTTCCTTCCACTTTTGTGAACCAGCATAAGTAAACAAGTGTTCACAAACGTACCACCTCATCTATGCTATTTGTGATAATCAATTCATGGGAGGAACACTGGATAAAAAAATCAAAGCAAAGCTCAATCTCTGGAGAGCTTCATTATAATTTCAACCACCTGTGATTCATCCTCAAATATCTACCATAAATGTTCCCCTTGTTGCCTGAAGCTGCAAAGTAAAGTCCAGCTTTCCCAGTGGCTGCAGAAGGTAGTTAGGGAAGTGATGGGGGTAGGAGATGGGGGGGGGGGTGTCATTCAACACATAGTATACATGATCCTTGTAGTAATTATGGACTTTTCTTCTCTACTTCTTTTGTTCTGTTTGTCTTCTATGTTATAAAAGACTGTTCAGTGGTCAAACTTTACAAATCATTAGCCATATTCTGAAAGGTTTTGAATGATTTCATACGAGGAAACCGCAATGATTAGTGCAGCCATAAAATTTTTGTACAAAGTTAGGATATTTTTAAGGGTAAAACAAAGCACTAATAATTATGCTGGTACAAAAGGCATGAAATGAAACAATCCCCAGCAAACTGAAACACTCAGTCATTCCACGCATGGCCAAGGCAGTTACTTAATGCATAGGCTGGGTTTGAAGGCATGTCCTCCTGCATGTAATCATATTTGATCTTTTCAAAATCTTTACGGCAACTAAAAGACTCTCCTAGTTTAGCACATTATAGGTCCTTTCTCATCAACTGTACTATCAAAAAACTGCAGAAGAACTAAATTTTAATAATGGATATGTTAGAAGCTGCTCTCTGCAGCTCCTGTTCCTTCAGCCTGGAACGCCTTTCCTTCTCACAGGTACACAGCTGTATGTCTTATTGCTCAAGTATCCTTTATCCCTGAGGCCACCTCTGATCAACATACCCAAAATTTCAGCATTTCCCAAAACCTCCTATCCCTCTTCCCTGACTGACTTTTTCTCCTAAGAATTTAACACAGTTGAACATGACAAATACAGCCATGTATCCTACAACGTGACATACATGTTTCTAAAAATCTTTGCATGCTATTCAAAATTGTGTAATAATCACAAGGCTCATGTGAAAAAATTAGGTTAGAACACACATTCAAAAACTTTGTCAGGGCTTCCCTGGTGGCGCAGTGGTTGAGAATTTGCCTGCCAATGCAGGGGACACGGGTTCAAGCCCTGGTCTGGGAGGATCCCACATGGCGCGGAGCAACTGGGGCCGTGAGCCACAACTACTGAGGCTGCGCGTCTGGAGCCCGTGCTCCGCAGCAAGAGAGGCCGCGATAATGAGAGGCCCGCGCACCGCGATGAAGAGTGGCCCCCGCTCGCCGCAACTAGAGAAAGCCCTCGCACAGAAACGAAGACCCAGCACAGCCAAAAATTAATTAATTAATTAATTAATAATTAAAAAAACAACTTCGTCAATAGTATATTAAAAAAAAAGATTGGATCCTAATAAAAACTGTAGCACAGTTTTATGTATTGTAAAACTTTAAGATACACATAAATTCTACAATGTATACAGCATGGAACCTTGAAAAAGACCTGAATATGGTTGTGGAGGGGCTGTCAGAGGGCCAACACTTCAAGGTGCAGCCTATGAGTCCTTGTGAAGTGGCGGAAAGAGGGTTACCTGCGATCTGACTGCAAGCTGTAAAACCAGGCGAGGATGAGTGTGGCTGGTAACACAGACGGTGAAGCACGGGCAGCTGGTAGATGCTGAGGGTGTGTGTGTGTGTGTGTGTGCGCATACACATAAGCATGTTTCTATTTATGTCTATGTCACTTGGTTCAGCCAGGCACAGTTTTCCGCTTTCACCTGGTGTCTCTTGTGGAGGAACTTGTGCACAAGCAAACATGAAATACGTGTCATGCTCAGATCATTGCCTCGTGTGCCTGTGTGTCTCTGTGTGTGTTTGTATATACACATATGTGTGTGTGTATATATATATAGTATATACATCTTATATATATATGACTTTAGAACAAATATGCATTCTTAAAAGTATCACAGTAGAACTGACTGTACTTTTTTTACTGTCTCTTTCCCTCACACACCAGAGTGCATTGTATGAAGGCAACTACTTTTAAACTATTGCTTTTGCTGCTGTGTCCCCACCATGTGTAATATCGGGCACATGAAAGGCAGACAGTATTTACTGAATGAACGAATGTTCTTAAAATCCCTTTAATGACCTGAGCCCTTCTCACCTCTTGAACCTCAACTCTCACCCTCCTCCTCTGGACCATGTCTGAGAGGCACATTCACTGATTTTAGTTTCTGCAGTGACAGTCATGTGAGTTCTCTTGGGACAGGGAGTCATCATTGACTCTACATTCTCTCACCGCCAGACCTTCATGCATGATATTCCCCTGGCTTACTTTTTTTTTTTTTTTCAGAGCCAAGTACGATGTAATAGAGAAAAATAAAATATTATATTTCTTGTACCCAAATACAGTGAAGCAAATTCCTGCCCCTTTAGAAAACGAACAGGATGAATCCTGTCATGATTCAAATAGTAGTACAACATTCCCTGGTTACTTTTACTGAAACCTTTACACCCACACTGCTCTATCTATCCTATCTGAGCCAATCTGCCTTTGATCCCCTTTCTCCTAGAGACCTATACTCATGTTGGTGACCAGCAAACAATCCTACATACTCAACTTCTTCTTGGAATAGCTCCTCCACTTTCTCATTTAATTGAAATGTGATTACCTCTTGGGAACAAAGCATCCCTGGGTAGGCTTTCTGATACAAGCTGTTGTGTCTTAATTCTCATGTTGTAGTGGGCGGGTTGTCTTCCCTGTTTCTCATTGCCATGTCCACCCCATTGCCCTTCACGCTCTTACAAACCCCCTATTCTGTGAGGCTATGCCATCTGGTTATACCACCTTGCTCCTGGCTTACAACCTTCCTTTGCACTCCAACGCCTTTTATCATTTTAATAATACCAACACACGTATAGAAGACCTCGCTGACTGGCTTATAACTCTTATCATCACTCTCACCAAATCTCTTAAATCCTAGATATTCTATAATTACTATCTTAAAAGTAAAGGTTTTCTGAAACAACCTGAACTAGATTCAGGTGTTTGTCCTATCTTCACATTCTGCCTGGTGTTTCCTCTTAGAAAGATATGTAATAATTGCTAATTGAATGATGCATACATTTTCAGACTGTTGAGAAGAAAGGAATACCCTTTCTTGCTCACCATTGCATCCTCAGCCTCTAATGCTGTTCCTGCTACAAGGCAGATTCTCATTAAATATTCGCAAAATGATTGAAGAAGTGTTTCCCAACTATAAGCACACTGGGGTCAGAGATAATGGATCAAATGATCAGTCTTTGATGGGGAAAAAAAAGGATTTTGAGCAGCTCTGCCCATTCCAGGACTTTCTGTTTATCAAGGAAAAAACAATAGCTTCCCAAACATTGTAGGAGTACAGTAGATAGTCTTTTCCTGTTACTGATAAATTTATCTTTCCTTTGAAAGCCTACAATCTTCCATTTTCATTAGCTCTGCCACTAACTACATACATAAATTTGGAATTTTTTAATGATCAGTTTATTCATCCTCAAAATAGGGAAGAAATTTGTAGACACTGTAAAAATCAAATGGATAGGCAATGTAAAACACAGAGCTCAGAGCTTGGTAGATGGTAAATGCCCAATAAATGTTAGAAGTTATCAGAAATAACAGTGATATTTATTATAAAAGACTAGATTAGATACAGATTAGATTAATAGAACATACGGAACTCCCCAAATCTTTCAGTGTGGTTTCTCAAAGCTGTCTCTAAGAAATCTGACAGCTGGCATTCAAAGAGAAATCACTTTTGCTTGTCCTAGATTTGGAAGCCTAATATTCACAGGTCAGGTACTTAAACCTCATACTAAGGAAACTAGATAAATGAGCTGGAATATTCTAACTCTAATTCCAAACTTCCCAGAGAAGGAGTTTCTAAGCCCAGACTTGGTCAGGGGTTTACCTCTGTTCTAATCAACTATGTTTGAGGATGGAGTGATGCTTTAGAGTCATGACATTTGGAAGCTAGCTATGTAACCTACAAGATCCTGATAAGCCTAACATCTGCATTGTCATGGTTAAGGATTTCAAGTCAGCAGTTTCCAAATACTGATACATAAGTACACATGATTTATAAAGACACAGACACATTCTACTGATGCAGACAAACTAAGGGATTATCAGAACTTGGGCAATATGTTATGCAGCATGAGATAACTGAAGATAGCCAGCATTCCTGATTCATATTAATAACTGTTCTCGATTTTAATTTTATCTCCTTTATACTATTCATTTTTTCATTTTTAATTTGCATTTCAACCATAATTCTTGGGCAAAGTTGGTCACTGAACATGTAATACATGAAAATTTTAAAATTAAAAATTACATGGATGGACCTAGAGATTATCATACTAAGTGAAGTAAAGCCAAAGGCAAATATATGATACCATTTATATGTGGAATCTAAAAAACATGATACAAATGAACTTACTTACAAAACAAAAATAGACTCACAGACCCAGAAAACAAACTTATGGTTACTAAAGTGGAAGGGATGGGGAGGGATAAATTAGGCGTTTGGGATTAACATGTACACACTACTATATATAAAACAGATAAACAACAAGGACCTACTGTATAGCACAGGGAACTATATTCAATATCTTGTAATAACCTATAATGGAAGAGAATGTAAAAAAAGAATATATGTATATACAAATATATATATGTATTCATATATAACTGAATCACTTTGCTGTACAGCAGAAACTCACACACCATTGTAAATTAACTATATGTCAATAAAAATCTTAAAAAATAGGCAGGACAGAGATAAGGTTTGTTGAAGGCCAAATTAGTTCTTTAGTAACAAACTAAATTTGCTGGGATAACATTGGGCAGAGATTTTCAAAAACTGTTCAGGTTTTATCAAAATATGTCTTTCCACTGCCACTGTCACACTCAAGAGTTACTGTCTTCTAGGGGAGTTTGTCCTGAAGTTGACATTGGCTGTCCTGTTGAAACAAATGTACCATCACTCTTGCTGATGGGGGCACATTACATGCTTCAGATGTGTCGGGATTTAAAAAAAAAAAAAAAAAACACAAGAATTTGTGAACTTTGGAGCTAGGAATGCTAGGGAACACCACAGTTTATTCTTGCCGCTGTGATATACTTTTTAAACTTAACTGAAAAAAGAATTAGTAACCATGGTTGTTCATGCATACAAAGATATATGCACACAACTAAGGTAGCTCTTGATTAGAAAAAACATATGCACACACAAAACAGGAAATCAGTCATTTTAAGGAGGATTTTATAAGATCATAACTTTACCTGATTTTATAATGGCTCCAAAAGGGGATAAATTATGGATTACTACCATCTGTAAAAAGAAATACTGGGCAAGAAGAATAAAGTCCACTCATATGAATGCTGGGGAATATTCATGAATTTCAATGACTGATTATCCTAGTAATCAATGTATCTCATGGTAAAATAAAAATATTTAAAGCTATAACAAGCACTGTGCTAAAAGGCATTACTTGTCTTTGCTCCTTACTGGAAGAGATCCAGCAATTAAATACATAGATTAAACAGGTTTGACATATAAGAGTATTAAGCTAAGTGATACTAAATGGCAGAAAGGAGTGAGAAGTGGCCAGAAAATAAAATTGGGTAAAGTCCCATTTCCTGAGGAAAGCAAAATCCAGGTGTGCAGACACCCAGAGTGATAAGCTTTTATATTCATTTGAGAAGGAAATTCAGGATATTTATTTTTCTACTTCACTCCTTACATACTTCATGCCAATGTTGGACCAGAGTGCCTCAGTAGCATATTTAGTATTTAGTCCTGTCTTAAGCACCTAGAAATAACAATTGCATAGGAAAGCTAGTTTTCCTAACACTTGTATTTCTTACCTGCTAATGTCATAAAGAGAAAGCTCCATTTGAGACAGATGAAAGGTAAAACCCTCAGTCCCTTTCCTCATTAGAGAAACAAATTATCTTTAGTAGATAACATCCAGGCAGGGAGTCTGCACTATTTGAGTTTTGTTATTCTTTCTTTGAGTGTTTTTAAGTGATGTATTCAAAGGAAATAACTGCCTCAATTTGCCATCTATATTATAAATTATAGTTCTGTTGTTGGAAAAATATTTTATGTTTCCTTTCAGGAATATAATATTTTCTACAATTCACCATTAATAAATGTTTTTCAATATCCTATTCTGAAATGTTCATGTAAAACTGTTCAAAATTAAAATAGGTTCTCTGGTAAAGGAGTTTATAATATTCAATGGCATTGCATTATTAATCACACTATTTTAGTATTCCAGTAGGAAGATTTCAGAATATAAATAATAGAACAAATAGCCATTAACTTTGCTTTATTCCTGAACAACATTTAATATCAGGATCCTTCAAAATTAATAGTGAATTAATGAATGATTTATAAAATGATCCTTAAGAAGAAGCAAATAAAAAATTGTGTGACAGGTACTGGCCTGATATAGTTCAATCTATAAGCTTATATCTTACACACACAAATACACACATGCATAAAGAGACAGAGTCAGACCGAGAGAGAAATGAGCATCTCCAGTACAATAATGAAGGACGAACAAAAGGGGAAAATTTGGTAAGGATCCTAATACACACAAAAAAATGTTAGCACTTATTTACCAAAAATCACAGAATTGTCAATAAAAGAAATAATAGAGAGTCTGTTTTGAATTTTAGGTTTGGTAAATTGTTTCAAAATGTATGACTTAACAAATGAATTCAATGTGATCTGGATTTATGCACTGTAATAAATTAAGAAAATTGGTTAAAGGGAATATAAACAATTCATAATTATAAATGAAGCACATAAGATAGGATGAGGACATTTCAGGCAATCACAAGTAATCTCTCTTGGGTCTCTCTCTTTCTCTCTCTCTCTTTTTAACATGTATTTTAGTTTTGCATGAGTTTTAAACAAGTAAATGTCTCAAACAGAAGCAACTTAACGTTTTCTTCACTCCCTAAGTGCTGATAGAAATCATGACTTCTCAGAAGGGAAACTAAATTTTCTGCCTCAGCTCAGCTCAATTTGGAATTGAGAATAACTTTGTCTGTCATTGCTTATTACCACTGGCCTTGCCTTTCTAGATTGTTGGCTCATGGAAAATGGGGAGCCAGTCCACAGCAGCGCAAGTGAAGTAAATGTGTCAAGTGATAAGCTTTGTTCTCATTTTCTATTTTGTAACTTCTAATTCCAGCACGGAAGGGGACATTGTAAGATACGTATTACAGAGGGAAATCCTTGGTTTACTTTAAGGTTATTCAGTGGGTAAAAAAAATAAGTGCTTTGCTTTGCAAAAGCAGAAATAGAGAAATGGCTTCAGGGTTTATAAGGTTTTAGAGTTTATGCTGATTCTATGTACTGCCGACTGTTGATAAAATTGATGTGGGTTTCATGGGTAGAATTTATATTAACTTTTACATTAGTGCTAAAAAATACAAAGGCTCAAAGAGTTCTGTGGTTTTTGCTGAAGTTCATTGCCATTAACTACTCATGACAGAAGGACCAGCAGTTCTTCCTCATGCTGATAATTTCGAATCATTTTAATAACTTTAGATGTTCAAAGAGGAGATATACTTTTAAAGTGAGACACTAGGAGTCATTAAGTAATGGGTATTGATGGTTTACATAATGGAAGTTGCCCTCAGCACAGAAAATGGTCCTCTAGCCCCAGGCCTCTCTGTGGATGGATTTAGCACAAGACTAACTTTCTGACTTACTCCATGTGACCCATGTCTACTTCACTTCTTTCCACAGAGAAAAAAATAATGCATCATCTAATAGGTGGGTGATGTTCGCTTGTCCCCATTTTTTTTACTGGGGAGGAAAAAAACCTGTAAAATCTTTAGTCACTGGGGCTTCATTTCTTTCTCTCCACTTGCTCTCTGGACACTCTAAGGAAGACAAAGTTAATTCACGTGTCTGTTGACAAGAACCACATCTTTCCTTAGGCAGGCTGCACCAACCTCAACACGGGGGGCTTAGGACAGCACGTCAGCGCCATTGGCTACAGATTTACATCTGCATTCTCCAGCTGGCGTCAGTGAAAATATCTGATATTTTGAGCCTGAGTTATTCTTCTGTATCTTAATCATCAATTGGTCCCAATTTTTCAAAAGAAATTAATGAATGTTATTTATGAGACCCCGATATCCCGAAGTATAAAAGAGAGTTCTCAAAATTCACATTGTTGTTTTTGGTTGTAAAAGGGGAAAAAAAGGTATGACTGTAGGAGTCTTCATATATTCAGCAATTTTGTTGGTCAGAAAATTCCTCGTGGGCTCTTCCAATGTTAAACTATTTATTATGCAAAATATAATAAAACGTGTCATGTGACTACCATCCTAGTATTTTAAGAATAATACAAGTTTAATTAATTCCATGGTATGGAAGACCGGAATTATGTAAAGAGTGGGTGTGCACACACCAAGCACTGAACAAGATAGTCTGTATAGTTAAGGAAGGAAATGAACCTCCACTTACTTTTATCTTAAAGGTAAAGTGATTACAATTTATTAATATATGAATTCACCCCGTTATTCTCAGTTATTCCATTTGTCAGATGTCCTTGAGTTGCATACGCAAGGAAGGGTGAAAGATTCAAAAATTGGGGTGATTGCAGAGATGTCTTCTGTGAAATAAAACTCATATTTTATGGCAAGACAAGAAAAATTTCAACATAAAAATTTTTTCTCTGCCCTTTGGCCTCCTCTCTCCCCCACTATGCATTGTGTATCTACCTTATGTATCGACCAAACCTCCCCAATGGCAGAAATACCTGCTCAACCATAAAGAGCGTCATTCTCCCAGCATCAACAAGACAACTCCTCAAAAGATTACTCTCCTTGATCTTGTAATGGGTCACGATGACCCACCACTCTGTGCTCATAGATCTGGATTGTGTAAACTGTCAACATTACATAATTTAATGGATAGCCCTCTGTCTCAAAAAACTTATGTAACTGTGCCTTGATTCTAATGAGCAGAACAGTTCTCAGAGCTTTCTGAGAGGCTGTCCCCAGTTATAATCCTCAATTTGGTTTGAATAAAATATTCCATTTCTTTCTTAGATCAACTGATTAATTTTTCATCAAACCTTTTATCCCTTATTCTTTTTTGGCCTATGCTTATGTATTATGTTTAAAGCATACTTACATAGGTGGTTTTGACGGTTATAGGCTGTATTTTAAAATTAAACAAATACACAAAAGGAGACAAGTGCAAGGAAAGTATGGGTTGACGAGAATACTAATAACAGAGTAAAACCTAAGAACAAAGATAAATAATAGACCTAGAGCTTTTCCTATGTCTGGAATTTGAATCTGGAGGATTTTGTTACATTTAGCAAAATGAAACCTCTAACAGACTTCGGTATCTTTAAGTGAGGTGCTGCAAGTAATAAAACAAAAGAAAATGAAATGGACGTAATGAAGGATTGGACTGGGGACCACAAGGATGTGAACACTGGGAAAGAAAAGCGGTGACCTTTGTGATTCTGTAACAGGGCATTTGGTCCAAGTGTTCAGCTCTGTGCTTCGGAGCACAGCTGACCAAGAACACCGAGTTAGTTAGTGAAAATGGGAAGGGAACAACCTGGAGTTGGGCAGGTACTGGTGTGTCGTGTTTGGCTTTCAGTGTAGGTCTGATAGGAGGCCTGGAAGTAATCCTGACGGAGAGAGGGCACAAGCAGAGGGAGGCGAAAGTGCTCTGCTGAGCCAGGCACCTCTTCTGTCCTCAATTTCAGCCGACTGAGGGTCAACTGAAAGGCTGAAAAAAATGCTCCTGAACTCCAGCTGAAATGTTACCTACCTGGTGTCTGTGCAAGGACAGCCTTAGCAGGATCAGAGGCTCCTGTAAAAGGCCTTTGCGAGAACCTACCCTATAGATTCTCCAGCTGGTCAGAGGCCAGCATCCCACCTGCTGCTGAAATGACTGTGTTTTCATCAGCTAAGCCTCTTGTTTAAATTACTTTTTAAAGCTCCGGCAATTAAGCTAAAGGCGCTGGAATTTTGCAGAGCAGAGAAACCGTTAGATAAGATAGGAGCCTTTAAAGATATGTCTAAGATATTTGGTTGCAGTTGTTCATACAAGCAACCAACTGGAAGCAAAAGAATGGGACGTCCACCACGATTTCAAGGAGATCGCACTGCAGAGAAAGACCTGACCTGCCTGGCAACAACTGTAATCTCTGCACAGAAGACTTTCCAGATGTGCAAACTCACGTCGACAAAAGTTGCCCTGTGGGAGTCAGCTCCACCATCCACGGACGCTTCACACAGTAACTGTGGAAGTGACTGGAATAGACAAGGCAACGTCTCCAAAACTCAGCACCAGGAATGCACTCTTCTCATGTGGAGGGGGTCTTCACGATTCCACCCAGTGGGATTAGAGAATTATTTTGGACCAGTGACTGTTGTGTATTTCCTATTCTCTCTCTACCGGAATTAGAGCGTTCCTTGTCCTTAATTGCTATTATTCTATACGTTGTCCTTCTTTTAAGGTTGTCATGTTTAGGGAAAGAAATTTGTGCTTATATTATTTGTCTCTAGGCCAGTTGTCCCCAACCTTTTTGGTGCCACGGACGGGTTTCGTGGAAGACAATTTTTCCACGGACGGGGCAGGGGGATGGTGCAGGCGGTATTGTGAGCGGCAGGGAGCGGCCGATGAAGCTTCGCTCGCGTGCCCGCCGCTCACCTCCTGCTGTGCGGCCCAGGGGTGCCCCGGGGGGAGGGGGGAACCCCTGTTCTAGCCCACCAAGAACTACAACACCCAGTCCCAGTGGAGAGAAAATTCCAACCCAGAAAACCTGGAGTTCGAGAGTCATGCAGTTAAGTCATTGGGTCTTTGGATTGTCTGCCTGGGGAAGGCAAACGTTGTTCTCTGCATTAGAGGAATTGTGCACGGGTGGGATACCTACGGGAATCCAGAGCCCCTGGAAGGTTATGGCGTCACAGAAGTGGGGCACTTAGAGAAGTACTTGCAGATGGCCAGTCCTTTTAACTCGGCTTATACCAAGGGTACAATGTACAATAAAGCTTGAACAAAGAGTAAATGTAATTTCAAAGCAAACTGACGTTAACAAAGCAAGGGGACTGTACCCGTAGTCTCTTATGAATTGCCCTGAGTGAATACATTTACATCCCAATGACAGGTGAGCTCCTGTCTCATCAAAAGTGTCCCAAACATGTCTGAGATTAGCCTCTTGTATGCTTAACATTTGACGTTATATACCATCACTATATCTTCCTTAATTATAACATGGCATTATGCCACAATTACAGCACCACCATCTTTAGCCAAAGTGGATGAGCAAAGAATTGTAATCTGCATTTCAAGGTCTAGGTCTTTCAGGACCTCAGCAGCACACAGGCCTTGAGGTAAACTAATTTCAGAATTTTAAAAACAATTCACCATAGGTGCTTCTGGGTGGGGTTTGACTGAAGAAGGCTTGGCATGGCATACGGAGCGGGTCAAACATGTACTGTAGCAGATGTTGTCAGCTGCCTACCTGATATTTATGTTCCACTTCTTTCCTTCTGACACCCATATTTTGTTCAGGGCATGATTTCTTCTCTGTTTTACATCTAGGAGAGTTATGCTACAGTTTTTAATATTTAAGGTTAAGGTTGCTGGCACTTCCTGGAAGAGCTTGTTGTCACAGGCTGGATTGTGTCCCCCCCCTCAAAATTCATATGTTGATGCCATAACCCCAGTACCTCAGAGTGTCATGTCTTTGGAGACAAGGTCTTTGAAGAGGTCATCAAGGTACAATGAGGCCATGTGGTGGGCCCTAATCCAGTATGACTGATATCTTTTTTTAAAAAAATATATTTTTTATTTATTTACTTATTTGGCTGTGCCAGGTCTTAGTTGCAGCATGTGGGATTAATTCCCTGACCAGGGATCGAATCTGGGTCCCCTGCATTGGGAATGCGGAGTCATAACCACTGGACCACCAGGGAAGTCCCATGACTGATATCCTTATAGAAAGAGATCAGGATACACACACACACACAGATAAAACCATGTGAAAGTGCACCGGAGAAGATGGCGGAAGAGTTAAGACGCGGAGATCACCTTCCTTCCCACAGATACAGTAGAAATACATCTACACATGGAACTGCTCCTACAGAACACCCACTGAACGCTGGCAGAAAACGTCAGACCTCCCAAAAGGCAAGAAACTCCCCCCGTACTTGGGTAGAGCAAAAGAAAAAAGAAATAACAGAGACAAAAGAATAGGGACGGGAACTGCACCAGTGGGAGAGAGCTGTGAAGGAGGAAAGGTCTCCACACACTAGGAAGCCCCTTCGTGGGCGGAGACTGTGGGTGGCAGAGGGGGGGAAGCTTCGGAGCCACGGAGGAGAGCGCAGCCACAGGGGTGCGGAGGGCAAAGCGGAGAGATTCCCGCACGGAGGCTCGGCGCCGAGCAGCACTCACCAGCGGAGAGGCTTGTCTGCTCACCGGCCGGGGCGGGCGGGGCTGGGAGCTGAGGCTGGGGCTTCCGTCGGATCGCAGGGAGAGGACTGGGGTTGGCGGCGTGAACACAGCCTGAAGGGGTTAGCGCACCACAGCTAGCCAGGAGGGAGTCCGGGAAAAAGTCTGCAGCTGCCGAAGACGCAAGAGACTTTTTATTGCCTCTTTGTTTCCTGGTGCGCGAGGAGAGGGAATTCAGAGCGCCGCCTAAACGAGCTCCAGAGACGGGCACGAGCCGCGGCGATCAGTGCGGACCCCACAGCAACAGGGGCGCAGGGGGCAAAGCGGAGAGATTCCCGCACAGAGGATCGGCGCCGAGCAGCGCTCACCAGCCCGAGAGGCTTGTCTGCTCACCCTCCGGGGCGGGCGGGGCTGGGAGCTGAGGCTCCTGGCTTAGGTCGGATTGCAGGGAGAGGGCTGGGGTTGGCGGCGTGAACACAGCCTGAAGGGGTTAGAGCACCACAGCTGGCTGGGAGGGAGTCCGGGAAAAAGTCTGCAGCTGCCGAAGAGGCAAGAGACTTTTTCTTGCCTCTTTGTTTCGCGGCGCGCAAGGAGAAGGGATTCAGAGCGCTGCCTAAAGGAGCTCCAGAGACAGGTGCAAGCCGCAGCTCTCAGTGCGGACCCCAGAGACGGGCATGAGACGCTAAGGCTGCTGCTGCCGCCACCAAGAACCCTGTGTGCGAGCACAGGTCACTCTCCACACCGCCCCTCCCGGGAGCCCGTGCAGCCCGCCACTGCCAGGGTCCCGTGATCTGGGGACAACTTCCCCGGGAGAACGCACGGCGCGCCTCAGGCTGGTGCAACGTCACGATGCCTCTGCTGCGCAGGCTCGCCCCGCCTCCTCCGTACCCCTCCCTCCCCACGGCCTGAGTGAGCCATAGCCCCCGAAGCAGCTGCTCCTTTAACCCCGTCCTGTCTGGGCGGGGAACAGACACCCTCAGGCGACCTACACGCAGAGGCGGGTCCAAATCCAAAGCTGAACCCCAGGAGCTGTGCGAACAGAGAAGAGAAGGGGAAATCTCTCCCAGCAGCCTCAGAAGCAGCGGATTAAAGCTCCACAAACAACTTGATGTGCCTGCATCTGTTGAATACCTGAATAGACAACGAATCATCCCAAATTCAGGAGGTGGACTTTGGGAGCAGGATATATTAATTTTTCCCCTTTTCCTTTTTTTGTGAGTGTATATGTGTATGCTTCTGGGTGAGATTTTGTCTGTATAGCTTTGCTTTATAATAGCTTTATTTTACTTCACTATATTATAGCCTCTTTCTTTCTTTCTATTTTTTCTCCCTTTTACTCTGAGCCGTGTAGATGAAAGGCTCTTGGTGCTCCAGCCAGGCATCAGGGCCGTGCCTCTGAGGTGGGAGAGGCAACTTCAGGACACTGGTCCACAAGAGACCTCCCAGCTCCACGTAATACCAAACGGCAAAAATCTCCCAGAGATCTCCATCTCAACATCAAGACCCAGCTTCACTCAACGACCAGCAAGCTACAGTACTGGACACCCTATGCCAAACAACTAGCAAGACAGGAACACAGCCCCATCCATTAGCAGAGAGGTGCCTAAAATCATAATAAGGCCACAGACACCCCAAAATACACCACCAGACGTGGATGTGCCCACCAGAAAGACGAGATCCAGCCTCATCCACCAGAACTCAGGCACTAGTTCCCTCCACCAGGAAGCCCACAAAACCCACTGAACCAACCTTAGCCACTGGGGACAGATACCAAAAACAACGGGAACTACGAACCTGCAGCCTGTGAAAAGGAGAGCCCAAACACAGTAAGATAAGCAAAATGAGACGACAGAAAAACACACAGCAGATGAAGGAGCAGGGTCAAAACACACCAGACTTAACAAATGAAGAGGAAATAGGTAGTCTACCTGAAAAAGAATTCAGAATAATGATAGTAAGGATGATCCAAAATCTTGGAAATAGAATAGACAAAATGCAAGAAACATTTAACAAGGACGTAGAAGAACTAAAGAGGAACCAAGCAACGATGAAAAACACAATAAATGAAATTAAAAATACTCTAGATGGGATCAATAGCAGAATAACTGAGGCAGAAGAAAGGATAAGTGACCTGGAAGATAAAATGGTGTAAATAACTACTGCAGAGCAGGATAAAGAAAAAAGAATGAAAAGAACTGAGGACAGTCTCAGAGACCTCTGGGACAACATTAAATGCACCAACATTCGAATTATAGGGGTCCCAGAAGAAGAAGAGAAAAAGAAAGGGACTGAGAAAATATTTGAAGAGATTATAGTTGAAAACTTCCCTAATATGGGAAAGGAAATAGTTAATCAAGTCCTGGAAGCACAGAGAGTCCCATACAGGATAAATCCAAGGAGAAACACGCCAAGACACATATTAATCAAACTGTCAAAAATTAAATATAAGGAAAACATATTAAAAGCAGCAAGGGAAAAACAACAAATAACACACAAGGGAATCCCCATAAAGTTAACATCTGATCTTTCAGCAGAAACTCTGCAAGCCAGAAGGGAGTGGCAGGATATACTTAAAGTGATGTACGAGAAAAACCTACAACCAAGATTACTCTACCCAGCAAGGATCTCATTCAGATGTGATGGAGAAATTAAAACCTTTACAGACAAGCAAAAGCTGAGAGAGTTCAGCACCACCAAACCAGCTTTACAACAAATGCTAAAGGAACTTCTCTAGGCAAGAAACACAAGAGAAGGAAAACACCTACAATAACAAACCCAAAACATTTAAGAAAATGGGAATAGGAACATACATATCGATAATTACCTTGAATGTAAATGGATTAAATGCTCCCACCAAAAGACACAGGCTGGCTGAATGGATACAAAAACAAGACCCATATATATGCAGTCTACAAGAGACCCACTTCAGACCTAGAGACACATACAGACTGAAAGTGAGGGGATGGAAAAAAGATATTCCATGCAAATGGAAATCAAAAGAAAGCTGGAGTAGCAATTCTCATATCAGACAAAATAGACTTTAAAATAAAGACTATTACAAGAGACAAAGAAGGACACTATATAATGATCAAGGGATCGATCCAAGAGGAAGGTATAACAATTGTAAATATTTATGCACCCAACATAGGAGCACCTCAATACATAAGGCAAATACTAACAGCCATAAAAGGGGAAATCGACAGCAACACAATCATAGTAGGGGACTTTAACACCCCACTTTCACCAATGGACAGATCATCCAAAATGAAAATAAATAAGGAAACACAAGCTTTAAATGATACATTAAACAAGATGGACTTAATTGATATTTATAGGACATTCCACCCAAAAACAACAGAATACACATTTTTCTCAAGTGCTCATGGAACATTCTCCAGGATAGATCATATCTTGGGTCACAAATCAAGCCTTGGTAAATTTAAGAAAATTGAAATCGTATCAAGTATCTTTTCCAAACACAACGCTATGAGACTAGATATCAATTACAGGAAAAGATCTGTAAAAAATACAAACACATGGAGGCTACACAATACACTACTTAATAACGAAGTGATCACTGAAGAAATCAAAGGGGACATCAAAAAATACCTAGAAACAAATGACAATGGAGATACGACGACCCAAAACCTATGGGACGCAGCAAAAGCAGTGCTAAGTGGGAAGTTTATAGCAATACAAGCCTACCTCAAGAAACAGGAAACATCTCGAATAAACAACCTAACCTTGCACCTAAAGCAATTAGAGAAAGAAGAACAAAAAAACCCCAAAGCCAGCAGAAGGAAAGAAATCATAAAGATCAGATCAGAAATAAATGAAAAAGAAATGAAGGAAAAATAGCAAAAATCAATGAAACTAAAAGCTGGTTCTTTGAGAAGATAAACAAAATAGATAAACCATTAGCCAGACTCATCAAGAGAAAAAGGGAGAACACTCAAATCAATAGAATTAGAAATGAAAAAGGAGAAGTAACCACTGACACTGCAGAAATACAAAAGATCATGAGAGATTACTACAAGCAACTCTATGCCAATAAAATGGACAACCTGGAAGAAATGGACAGATTCTAAGAAATGCACAAACTGCCGAGACTGAACCAGGAAGAAATAGAAAATATGAACAGACCAATCACAAGCACTGAAATTGAAACTGTGATTAAAAACCTTCCAACAAACAAAAGCCCAGGACCAGATGGCTTCACAGGTGAATTCTATCAAACATTTAGAGAAGAGCTAACACCTAACCTTCTCAAACTCTTCCAAAATATTGCAGAGGGAGGAACACTCCCAAACTCATTCTACGAGGCCACCATCACCCTGATACCAAAACCAGACAAAGATGTCACAAAGAAAGAAAACTACAGGCCAATATCACTGATGAACATAGATGCAAAAATCCTCAACAAAATACTAGCAAACAGAATACAGGAGCACATTGAAAGGATCATACACCATGATCAAGTGGGGTTTATCCCAGGAATGCAAGGATTCTTCAATATATGCAAATCAATCAATGTGATACACCATATTAACAAATTGAAGGAGAAAAACCATATGATCATCTCAATAGATGCAAAGAAAGCTTTCGACAAAATTCAACACCCATTTATGATAAAAGCCCTGCAGAAAGTAGGCATAGAAGGAACTTTCCTCAACATAATAAAGGCCATATATGACAAACCCACAGCCAACATTGTCCTCAATGGTGAAAAACTGAAACCATTTCCACTAAGATCAGGAACAAGACAAGGTTGCCCACTCTCACCACTATTATTCAACATAGTTTTGGAAGTGTTAGCCACAGCAATCAGAGAAGAAAAAGAAATAAAAGGAATCCAAATCGGAAAAGAAGAAGTAAAGCTGTCACTATTTGCAGATGACATGATACTATACATAGAGAATCCTAAAGATGCTACCAGAAAACTCCTAGAGCTAATCAATGAATTTGGTAAAGTAGCAGCATACAAAATTAATGCACAGAAATCTCTTGCATTTCTATACACTAATGACGAAAAATCTGAAAGTGAAATTAAGAAAACACTCCCATTTACCATTGCAACAAAAAGAATAAAATATCTAGGAATAAACCTACCTAAGGAGACAAAAGACCTGTATGCAGAAAATTATAAGATACTGATGAAATAAATTAAAGATGATACAAATAGATGGAGAGATATACCATGTTCCTGGATTGGAAGAATCAACGTTGTGAAAATGACTCTACTACCCAAAGCAATCTACAGATTCAATGCAATCCCTATCAAACTACCACTGGCATTTTTCACAGAACTAGAACAAAAAATTTCACAATTTGTATGGAAACACAAAAGACCCCGAATAGCCAAAGCAATCTTGAGAACGAAAAATGGAGCTGGGGGAATCAGGCCCCCTGACTTCAGACTATATTACAAAGCTACAGTAATCAAGACAGTTTGGTACTGGCACAAAAACAGAAATATAGATCAATGGAATAGGATAGAAAGCCCAGAGATAAACCCACACACATATGGTCACCTTATCTTTGATAAAGGAGGCAAGCATATACAGTGGAGAAAAGACAGCCTCTTCAATAAGTGGTGCTGGGAAAATTGGACAGGTACATGTAGAAGTATGAAATTAGAACACTCCCTGACACCATGCACAAAAATAAACTCAAAATGGATTAAAGACCTAAGTGTAAGGCCAGACACTATCAAACTCTTAGAGGAAAACATAGGCAGAACACTCTATGACATACATCACAGCAAGATTCTTTTTGACCCGGCTCCCAGAGAAATGGAAATAAGAACACAAATAAACAAATGGGACCTAATGAAACTTAAAAGCTTTTGCACAGCAAAGGAAACCATAAACAAGACCAAAAGACAACCATCAGAATGGGAGAAAATATTTGCAAATGAAGCAACCGACAAAGGATTAATCTCCAAGATTTACAAGCACCTCATGCAGCTCAATAACAAAAAAACGAACAACCCAATCCAAAAATGGGCAGAAGACCTAAATAGACATTTCTCCAAAGAAGATATACAGATTGCCAACAGACACATGAAAGAATGCTCAACATCATTAATCATTAGAGAAATGCAAATCAAAACTACAATGAGGTATCATCTCACACCGGTCAGAATGGCCATCATCAAAAAATCTAGAAACAATAAATGCTGGAGAGGGTGTGGAGGAAAGGGAACACTCTTGCACTGTTGGTGGGAATGTAAATTGATACAGCCACTATGGAGAACAGTATGGAGGTTCCTTAAAAAACTACAAATAGAACTACCATACGACCCAGCAATCCCACTACTGGGCATATACCCTGAGAAAACCATAGTTCAAAAAGAGTCATGTACCAAAATGTTCATTGCAGCTCTATGTACAATAGCCAGGACATGGAAGCAACCTAAATGTCCATCGACAGATGAATGGATAAAGAAGATGTGGCACATATATACAATGGAATATTACTCAGCCATACAAAGAAATGAAATGGAGGTATTTGTAATGAGGTGGATGGAGTTAGAGTCTGTCATACAGAGTGAAGTAAGTCAGAAAGAGAAAAACAAATACAGTATGCTAACACATATATACGGAATCTAAGGAAAAAAAAAAAAAAAAGCCATGAAGAACCTAGTGGCAAGACGGGAATAAAGACACAGACCTACTAGAGAATGGACTTGAGGATATGGGGAGGGGGTGGGGTGAGATGTGACAGGGTAAGAGAGTGTCATGGACATATATACACTACCAAATGTAAAATAGATAGCTAGTGGGAAGCAGCCGCATAGCACAGGGAGATCAGCTCAGTGCTTTGTGACCACCTAGAGGGGTGGGATGGGGAGGGTGGGAGGGAGGGAGATGCAGGAGGGAAGAGATATGGGAACATATTGTATATGTATAACTGATTCACTTTGTTATAAAGCAGAAGCTAACACACCATTGTAAGGCAATTATACTTCAATAAAGATGTTTAAAAAAAAAACCAAAAAACCATGTGAAGATAAAGGGAAAAAACAGCCATCTACAAGCCAAAGAGAGCGTCCTCAGAAGAAACTAACCCTCCTGACACCGTGATCTTGGACTTTCACCCTCCAGAGCTGTGAGGAAATACATTTCTGTTGTTTAAGGCACACAGTCTGTGGCAGTGTTTTGGCAGCCCTAGAATATTAATCTATGCGGCCTTGTTAACAGTGCCGCCCCGTATTCCTCATCATTCCACTGTTCTTCATCCTGCATGAAACGTGGACAGAAGGACAGAGGGAGATTCCCTCTTTCTCTCCCAGGACGGCAGAGAGGAAATGTGAAGTTGAGCCTTTGGTGACACTGACGAGTTAAACCCTAGGATTACGTAGATGTTACTGCACACCGGAGTTAGGGTGCCTGAGCAGGAATCCTGGTCTCTCACTTACTAAACTTGACCCGAGTCAATTTACTTAACCTCTTCCTGTATCTCTGTCTCCTCAGGTACAAAATACAGACAATCATACAGTAGATCCTTGAACAATGCAGGGGTTAGGATGTTGACCCTCCACACGGTGGAAAATCAGTGCATGCAGCCAGTCCTCCATAAGTATCCACAGTCCCTCCATACCCAAGGTTCCTCCATACCCATGGTTCTACATCTGTGTGGTCATACAGTCACGTAGTACTGACATGTAGCACTGTAGTACGTAATTATTTAAAAAAAAATCAATCTATAAGTGGATCCATGCAGTTCAAACCTGTGTTGTTCAAGGGTCAACTGTATACACCTTATAAGGTTGCAATGAAGATTAAATAAGGCAGTATGTGTGGGGTAAGAGTGTTTGGGATAATGCCTTATAAAGGGTAAGTGCTATAAAGGTGTTATTCCTATTGCTGTTATCTTTATGTTTCTCTCTGTAATTGACTCCTTATTCCGATTGTCTTATGCAATCCCTGAATACTAAACACTTTCAACACAATAAAATCTAATCAGGAGCAAAGACAATACAATGGAGCAAAGATAAGCTTTTCAACAAATGGTGCTGGAGCAACTGGATATCCACGTGCAAAAAAAAAAAAAAAAAAAAATGAACCTAGACACAGACCTCAGACCCTTCACAAAAACTCACTCAAAATAGATCACAGACCTAAGTGTAAAATGCAAAAGTATAAAACTCCTAGAAGATGACATAGGAGAACACCTAGATGACCTTGAGTATGACGATGACCTTTTAGATATAACACCAAAGGCATGATTCATGAGAGAAAAAATTGATAAGCTGGACTTTATTAAAATTTTAAAAAATCTGCTCTGTGAAAGACAATGCCAAGAAAATGAGAAGACAAGCCACACGCTGGGGGAAAATGTTTTCAAAAGAGACATCTGATAAAGGACCACTATCCAAAAGATATGAAGAACTCTTAAACTTGACAATAAGAAAACAACCTGATTAAGGGCCAAAGACCTTAACAGACAGCTCACTCAATAATATACACATATGACAAGGAAGCATAGGAAAAGGTGTTCCACATCATGTGTCATCAGGGAAATGCAAGCTAAAACAACAATGAGATACCACTATACATCTATTAGAATGGCCCAAATCCACAGCACTGACAACACCAAGCACTGGTGAAGATGTGGAGCACCAGGAACCTTCATTCATTGCTGGTGGGAAAGCAAAATGGTGCAACCACTTGGAAGACAGTTTGGCAGTTTCTTACAAAACCAAACACATGCTTACTATACAACCCAGCTCTTTGGTATTTACACAGAGCAGTTGTAAACTATGTCCACACAAAAACCTGCACACAGATGTTTATAGCAGCTTCATTCATAATTGCCATAACTTGGCAGCAACCAAGATATCCTTCAGTAGATGAATAGAAAAATAAACTGTGTACATCCAGACAACGGAATATTATTCAGTGCTAAAAAGAAATGAGCTTTTCAAACCATGAAAAGACATGGAAGGAACTCAAATGCATATTACTAAGTTAAAGAAGCCAATCTGAAAAGTTTAATTCCAACTATATGACATTACGGAAAAGACAAAACTATAGAGACGGTAAAAAGATCAGTGGTCGTCAGGGATTGTGGAGGGAGAGATGGACAGGGATAGCACAGGGCATTTTTAGGGCAGTGAAAACACTCTGCATGATAGTGGTGGCTACGTGTCATAATACACTTATCCAAACCCGTATAATGTACACACCACGTGTGAACCCTAATGTAAACTAGGGAATTTGGGTGATTATGACGTGTCAAAGTATGGAGAGCTTCATCAACTGGAACAAATGTGCCACTCTGCTGGCGGATGCATACGGAGGAAGCCATGCATTGCGGATGAAGAGGGTACACGGAAAAATCTGTATACCTTCCCCTGTGTTTTCCTGTGGACTTAAAACTGCTCTAAAAATGTTAAGTCTTAAAAACAAAATAAAACAAAAAATTCTTGAGGTAACCAATGTTTCAACCGAGGCTCGGGGAGAAGTATGCCTAAAATTGCCATCATCTCTCAATATCATTATAGAATTTTTAATAAGATTTTTGTGATTCAACTGTGTTGGGACACTAGTTATTTGTTCTTATTTTTTATTTTTACTTTTTAATTCAAAGGAAAATTTATGTTCAGGGAAAAATAAAGAGACTTCCCTAGTGTTCTATGTATCCTTCCATTTTTGTTCTTGGACCATTTTCTGCACCAGAAAATGGACCTGTCTTCTGCACCTGGAAAATAGTTTCTATGGCCTCAATTGCTGGACTCTTGTTTTCTAGCCTCTGCTTGGGCAATGGGCAGCCCCAGCAAGAGGTAAGAGGGTAGGAGGATAAAGAGTTCAGAGTATTTTTTCCCCTTCATCCTTCTGATTGACTTGAACTGGCAGAGGATGTCAGAGGTGGTTTTCTTTACTGTGGTCACAGGGTTGCCCTCCTGCATGACCCACAGTGTCTCAGTAGACCTGGAACACTACTTCCTCCTCTTACCACTGCAGACCTCGGGGTGATAACAGCCTCCCACTCCTGGTGTGTCATCATCCTTTATCGCTTCCTTAACCATGACCATCCTGTTCACTCTTAATCATCATTCATGAAATGTCTTCCTTTACCCCTTAAACTCTGGCATCTGTTCACTGCCGACCTGGCTGATGCAGGCAGCATGAGACCGCTGAGCTTCTGGGGGCAGAGAAGACCCACAGATGGTCCGTGCGGAGAAGAAAGGAAAATGCGAAAGTGCTCAATATAATCCTAACCATTCCAGATTTTGCTTCACGAACACAATTTTGTAAATGAAAGTGTAATGACTAATTCTAAGATCACAACATTTTACATTGCATTTGACTTTTTTCTATACATAGTATGATATGGAAACTACGTTTTAAAAGGAATACCTTAAACATTTCAACACTATGCCACATATTCCCCAAAGCACTTTGTTTTTTTTTCAAATTGAACATTTTTATATTGTACATTGCAGCTGAAGGCCATGTTGAAGTGAAAGTGTTAAAAAGTTTTCTAAATGAAATTATTGTTGAGCTTCAGTTGCCATAACAACTTCCTTTACTTTTCAAATAATGTTGAATTAAATATGAAACAGCATATGCTTCATATAGGCACTGAAATCATGAGCAGTAACATTCAGAATAAAACATTAAAGAAAAAAATAACTTACAGAGAAACTTATGGTTTGAAGGACAAATTTTAACTTACAGAGAAATTTATGGTTTGAAGGACAAATTTTAACTCTAATAATTAACTAGAAATGTAACCCAATTCACATGTTTTCTTTCATAAATCATGCTCCTTCTCTTCAACATAAGAAGCCATTTTGCTTTCTTAACCCATTACTGAATGTTCTTTTAAAAACAAGTACAGCAGGTAATGGTTTCTTTATACATATATATTATACAGAAAACTTTTTACTGCTGCAAAAGTACATGGGTTATAAATTGTCTAAAAGGAAGTAGCAAAATTTACACACCAATTTAAAAATAAAAAAGTACGACATACAAGTATGTGTATTCTTTAAAGTATACATTTTGCCCTAGGTATAAATATACATTATACATTTTGCAAATTATAATGTGAATTTAGATTTTTTGGCTAATCTATAGTATTACAATAATTGCTCACAGTGATTTTTTTTGTTTGTTTGTTTGTTTTACTTGAAATAGGCTAGATTATTTAGTTTGAAAATACCTAGTCTACACTGAGGTTAAACTGAGAGTGCTAACAGAAAAACTACTAGTTTCAAGTCATTTGTTAGGGAGGAAAAATATCAGTAAATAGAAGAAGTTACTCAAATTTGAATGTCCCTAAATGTTATAATATCACACTGGTGTCTTTCAACTTATTAATCAGTAATATATGCCTAACAGAAAAAGAACAAAATACTTTACATACTTTTAACACGATATATGTATACTTACTTTAAAATATTTTAACACTATAGTATATAACATATGATACATAAGCACAATGCTACCACCATTAGATGCAAGTAAATCATATGAAATAAAATATGTGTTAAGTTTATAAATAATATTTTGTATTATATCCATATTCCAATGAGCATTCATCAATAATTTCAATATTTCTCTCTCTTAAGGTCATATGTGAGTAGATTTATTTTTAAGATTTTATTTTTTTAGATCAGTTTTAGGTTCATAGCAAACTGCTGTGAACTTTTATATCCTTTTCTTTCACCAATTTTTTTAAAGTTTTTTCTTTCAGGGTCCCTGATAATTCAAGCAACCTATTAACCATAGCCTATTAATCACTGTAAATTTATAAATTTATATCTTAGGAAATTTCTCTTCCCATGAAACTATATATAGTATATACATATATATATATATATATATATATATATATTATGTGCGTGCACATGTGTATGTGTGTATATATATATATAAAATTACCAGATATATTCTCTGAAGTTACATCCAGCGAAAGAATTTCCCATAACTGCTGCTACACTTCATGGGGTTGTAATGGCATCTTCAAGCTGATGCAAGCACACTGCACAGATCATTTTGTGAACCAGCCCTGAGCTTTCTGTAATTTTGTTAACAGACCACAGAAAACTCCATATGTGGCTACAGATGTGAGATAGGGGAGAGACATCCAAGAAGTGAGAGCAGGTACCGTGGGTTCACGTGGTCCCCTTGTGCCTCTGGACCCACTCAGGTCTAGTCCTGGTCTACATGTCCAATTAACATCACCCTGTCCCTACACATGGTCAATTCTATGATTCCCTGGATCTGAGAACAATGTGTTCATGACAGGTGTTGAGTTTGCATGGACCCTTGATATGCCATGGTGGGCATTTGGCTAATAAAAGGTTCCAATAGCAACCATGATCTGCTTTCCAAAGGAAGAATGCTTTCAGCAAAGGAAGGCATGAAATTACACTATAACTGTAGGTATCTAAATTGTGCTTTGAATCTGGGAGCTAGCCAGAGGCTCCATGAAACATCCTTATCTGTCACAGACACTCTATGTACCTTTGCGTCCGTGGCTATTACAATAACTAGGCAACTTACCTATATTTGTACCTGCTGCAGAGCCTACCCTTAACTCCAGTTCCGACTGAAATTTGGAACTTAACAGGCTACCAGATAGGTTTGAGCAGCACACCAAACATGATATATGATGACACCAAATCCAAAGACATCTCCTAAGCTTTGCCTCTACTTTTTGGTGGAGAGTGCACAATGCATTAATTTGTCCCATTTTAGAGGAGATACGCCAATAAGCTCTATTCCCCTGAACCTGAGGAACTTCACCAATGTGGTAAGTCCCTGAACTTTCATGGGGTTCTTCCCCCACTGCTGGCACATGGGTTTCTTCTCAAGGAATGTAGGACACTTACTATTTTGTACTCATTCATTAGCATTATGTCTTGACACAGACTAGTGTTTCATAAAATGTCTTTACCATAATCAACCAGAGTGATATCTTCTGAGGAAGAAGAAAATCAGCCTCAGGAATTAGATTTTTAACAGAACAAGAGAGCTGATACAATCTTAATGTAGGTTAGTGTTGGTGTAATGCTGCACTTCTCACGTGAAGAGAAATTACTTTTGATTATCTTTTTGATGGAGATGAAACAGAAAATAGCCAGGGCAACAGTTGAATGCCCTGTGCTTAGTGATTTGCTCCAGTTAAGAACCAAGAAACAAAACCCACAGCCAACAACGACCCCAGGGGTAAAAAACTGAAACCATTTCCACTAAGATCAGGAACAAGACAAGGTTGCCCACTCTCACCACTATTATTCAACATAGTTTTGGAAGTGTTAGCCACAGCAATCAGAGAAGAAAAAGAAATAAAAGGAATCCAAATCGGAAAAGAAGAAGTAAAGCTGTCACTGTTTGCAGATGACATGATACTATACATAGAGAGTCCTAAAGATGCTACCAGAAAACTCCTAGAGCTAATCAATGAATTTGGTAAAGTAGCAGCATACAAAATTAATGCACAGAAATCTCTTGCATTTCTATACACTAATGACGAAAAATCTGAAAGTGAAATTAAGAAAACACTCCCATTTACCATTGCAACAAAAAGAATAAAATATCTAGGAATAAACCTACCTAAGGAGACAAAAGACCTGTATGCAGAAAATTATAAGACACTGATGAAAGAAATTAAAGATGATACAAATAGATACACAGATATACCATGTTCTTGGATTGGAAGAATCAACATTGTGAAAATGACTCTACTACCCAAAGCAATCTACAGATTCAATGCAATCCCTATCAAACTACCACTGGCATTTTTCACAGAACTAGAACAAAAAATTTCACAATTTGCATGGAAACACAAAAGACCCCAAATAGCCAAAGCATTCTTGAGAAAGAAAAACAGAGCTGGAGGAATTGGGCTCCCTGACTCCAGACTATACTACAAAGCTACAGTAATCAAGACAGTATGGTACTGGCACAAAAACAGAAATATAGGTCAATGGAACAGGATAGAAAGCCCAGAGATAAACCCACGCACATATGGTCACCTTATCTTTGATAAAGGTGGCAAGAATATACAGTGGAGAAAAGACAGCCTCTTCAATAAGTGGTGCTGGGAAAACTGGACAGCTACATGTAAAAGACTGAAATTAGAACACTCCCTAACACCATACACAAAAATAAACTCAAAATGGATTAAAGACCTAAAGGTAAGGCCAGACACTATCAAACTCTTAGAGGAAAACATAGGCAGAACACTCTATGGCATACATCACATCAAGATCCTTTTTGACCCACTTCCTAGAGAAATGGAAATAAAAACAAAAATAAACAAATGGGACCTAATGAAACTTAAAAGCTTTTGCACAGCAAAGGAAACCATAAACAAGACCAAAAGACAACCATCAGAATGGGAGAAAATATTTGCAAATGAAGCAACTGAGAAGGGATTAATCTCCAAAATTTACAAGCAGCTCATGCAGCTCAAAGAGCTAATTAATTTTCTCTAAGAAAAATTTCATAGTTTAAGTAAAACATAATTTTGAGTTGGCCAAAAGGTTCTTTCGTTTTTTTGCCTAAGATGGCTCTAGTAGCACTTAGTTGTCTTTAACAATTTTGTTAGATTGTATGTGACAGCTGTCATATCAGCATGCACTTAAAAAAAAAAAAAACTTTTCAAAATTGGTGAATTTTTGTGTGGCCATTTTAATATCGAAGATGGAAGAAAAAAGCAACATTTTCAGCATATTATGCTTTATTATTTCTAGAAAGATAAAAATGCAACTGAAACGCAAAAAAAAAAGATTGTGCAGTGTATGGAGAAGGTGCTGTGACTGATCGAATGTGTCAAAAGTGGTTTGAGAAGTTTCGTGCTGGAGATTTCTCGCTGGACGATGCTCTGTGGTCGGGTAGACCAGTTGAAGTTGACAGCGATCAAATCGAGACATTAATTGAGAACAATCAACGTTATACCATGCCAGAGATAGCCGACATACTCAAAATATCCAAATCAAGTGTTGAAAATCATTTGCACCAGCTTGGTTATGTGAATCGCTTTGATGTTTGGGTTCCTCCACGTAAGTTAAGCAAAAAAAAAACCTACTTGACTGTATTGCCGCATGCGATTCTCTACTTAAACGTAATGAAAACGTTCCGTTTCTAAAACAAATTGTGACGAGTGATGAAAAGTGGATACTGTACAATAATGTGGAATAGAAGAGATCGTGGGGCAAGGGAAATGAACTTCCACCAACCACACCAAAGGCCGGTCTTCATCCAAAGAAGGTGATGTTGTGTATATGGTGGGATTGGAAGGGAGTCCTCTATTATGAGATCCTTGCAGAAAACCAAACGGTTAATTCCAACAAGTACTGCTCCCAATTAGACCAACTAAAAGCAGCATTCGATGAAAAGCGTCCAGAATTAGCCAAAAGAAAACGCATCCATCAGGATAACGCAAGACTGCATGTTTCTCTGATGACCAGGAAAAAACTGTTACAGCTTGGTTGGGAAGTTCTGATTCATTCGCCATATTCACCAGACATTGCACCTTCGGATTTCCATTTATTTCAGCCTTTACAAAATTATTTTAATGGAAAAAATTTCCATTCCCTGGAAGACTGTAAAGGGCACCTGGAAGAGTTTTTTGCTCAAAAAGATAAAAAATTTTGGGAAGATGGAATTATGAAGTTGCCTGAAAAATGTCAGAAGGTAGTGGAACAAAAGGGTGAATATGTTGTTCAATAAAGTTCTTGGTGAAAATGAAAAATGTGTCATTTATTTTTACTTAAAAACCAAAGGCACTTTTTGGCCAACCTAATATATACGGTTTATCAGGTTAAATGGTTAAACTACAGTTTATTTGGCTTTTCTATACTATACTTCTCTAACTATCAGTAAATATAAAGAAATAATCATTTAACTAAGAAAGTATGCATAGTGGCATTATTTTATCTGAAAATAATTCTGTGTTTGACTTCTATTTTTAATTCTATTTCTGGGGTCATTAAAATAATAACGATCTTGGAAATTTTCTTCCTTAAATTTCTAGCTGATACCACCCTTTGAGCTTTCAAGAACTTTCATTAAGCATTGTGTATACTGTCACTCTATATCTAAAATAGGGACATGGAACCAACCTAAATGTCCATCAACAGATGAATGGATAAAGAAGATGTGGGGCATATATACAATGGAATATTACTCAGCCATAAAAAGAAATGAAATTGAGTTATTTGTAGTGAGGTGGATGGACCTAGAGTCTGTCATACAGAGTGAAGTTAAGTCAGAGAGAGAAAAACAAATACCATATGCTAACATATATATATGGAATCAAAAAAAGAAAATGGTACTGATGAATCTAGTGGCAGGACAGGAATAAAGACGTAGACATACAGAATGGACTTGATGACATGGAGGGGGTGGGAAGCGTAAGCTGGGACGAAGTGAGAGAGTGGCATGGACATATACACACTACCAAATGTAAAATAGATAGCTAGTGGGAAGTAGCCTCATAGCACAGGGAGATCAGCTCGGGGCTTTGTGACCACCTAGAGGGGTGGGATAGGGAGGGTGGGAGGGAGGCTCAAGAGGGAGAAGATACGGGAATAGATGTTTATGTATAGCTGATTCACTTTCTTGTACAACAGAAACTAACACAGTATTGTGAAGCAAGTATACTCCAATAAAGATCTATTAAAAACAAATAGGTCAAGAATTAAACTTCATAAGCTCTGGTTTTCAAAGTTGTAACAGAATACAGGACTCATATTGACAGTGTTGCCATAGATTAATTGTGGCACTAGGAGGTTACTTGTCAGATAAAATAATGAATATGCCAACAACTGAGTTAAAACTAAGTATTACAGAGAAATGGTGGCAGTGTAAGTTACCGCCACATAATATAAGTACTTTAAATATACTAAATAGAGGATACAGGTCAGGGTGCAACCAGGGCAAGTATGAGAAGACCTTGCTTGAACTAGAGAAAAAGGAGGACATGTCACCACAATGTCACTTACACAAAGAATCCCGATTTTATCTCACTAGTTCAGAGTCTTTTTAATAACTACAACTTAAAAACTAGAAAGAAATAATAAAGGTAACTTCTTCCCTCCACCAAAAATTGGTGCTTTAACTTTTTACCATTCTATTCTTTCTGTTACTGAGAATTTTTTCCTCTCACAGAAGTTTAGTACAAGTATATGTTGTCTAATGTTAAAGAGCTTCACATCTCTTTGTAAGGTATTCCATTATTTTTTTTTTTAGGTATTCCATTTTAAATAGCGATGTAGGAGGCCTGAGTTATTTAGCAATTTTCTAATCTCTTCTAAATGAAATAGATTGGATTTTTAGCTGACTACGCCTCCAGAGACTTTCCTGGTGCATAGGGCCTTCCCTGAAGACTGTTTGGAATTGCCCTTCTTTTATTTCATCTTGAAAAAACATTCTTTCAGGAGGCTGTCTGGGGGCCCTGTGATCCTGATTCTCTCTGTCACAAATCAATTTTCAGCAGCGCTAGTGAGAAAACTTTGAGCATCTGATGCTCCCCAATGTGTAGAATACCTTCTCAGCAAAGAATATTAATGGAGAAATATCCTCCCCGCTGTCACAGCCACACTGCTTAATGAGATGAGCTCCCGTCTCTGGAGAGCTGGCAGCATTCTGTCAAGCACTGTCTTCGGATTACATGAGTTATCTACTGCCAGAAATGAAGCAGAGTGATTTCATCAGGAACATTACTTCTCAGTTAGAGAAATCTATTGCATCACATGTTGTTTTTGCTCTGTGCTACTTGATTTATACATAATTTTAACCCAATAGATACCACATTTGTGCTTAAGCGGTGTTAGCTGATCTTTATAAGAAATCCACTTCCATGAAGCTTAGAGGTTCCAGGCAATATGAGTTTTCCATGGAACAAATTTTTACTGTACTGTCCATGTTACAAATGAAGGGATGCATTTTTCTCTCAAATTAAATTTTCTAATCGACGATGTGAACTGTGCCCTCAACAGTCAGCCAGGGATGAATATGCAACCTGCTTTCTTTCAGTCACAGCAACATTTTCCTTTGACAAAAAAAACAAAAAACAAAACAAAACAAAAAAACTCATTCTTTCTTGCCTGAAGCATTTTTTTTTAAAATTTTGGTTTACTGATATATATATATTTTCTAACATCTTTATTGGAGTATAATTGCTTTACAACGGTGTGTTAGTTTCTGCTGTATAACAAAGTGAATCAGCTATACGTATACATACATTCCCATATCTCCTCCCTCTTGCCTCTCCCTCCTACCCTCCCTATCCCACCCCTCTAGGTGGTCACAAAGCCCCGAGCTGATCTCCCCGTGCTATGCGGCTGCTTCCCACCAGCAATCTATTTTACATTTGGTAGTGTATATGTGTCCATGCCACTCTCTCACTTTGTCCCAGCTTACCCTTCCCCCTCCCCGGGTCCTCAAGTCCACTCTCTACGTCTGTGTCTTTATGCCTCTCTTGCCCCTAAGTTCATCAGTACCATTTTCTTTTTTTGATTCCATATATATATGTTAGCATATGGTATTTGTTTTTCTTTTTCTGACTTACTTCACTCTATATGGCAGTCTCTAGGTCCATCCACCTCACTACAAATAACTCAATTTCGTTCTTTTTGATGGCTGAGTAATATTCCACTGTATATCTGTGCCACATCTTTGTCTGAAGCAACTTTCGAATAATCACGAAACTTCGGACTAGTCTTTTATGCGTTTATTTTCCAGCCTGATTTAAATTATATTCAGTCATTATCTGGTTCAGAACCACTTTCTCGGGCTTCCTCCTCTCTCAATGTCCTTTAGCCTCCTCTTATTCCAGGTCCCGTATTTAACTGCACCTGCCTGCTGGCCATTCTCCACATGGCAAAGCAGGTAAGGGTGGGGGTGATGTTTGTATGAGTGAGACCCTGGTGGTGGAGGTGGTCCCAGGTCATTTCCTGGGCACGAGACAAGCCCTGTGTGGATGCTGATATCAGTGGCAGGTAAACCTTGGCAACTTTCTCTTCAGAGGACATTAGGCGTCCGGTGCTCAGCTAGGCTCCCCAGCAACCCCCTGGTACCAGTTATCATACGAATACATGAGGACTCCAAGTCCTTCACCCCAGAAGAGGACAAATACGCAGCTGCGTCATAATCTCTAGGATCACTAGGCAAGCGTCTGGAATTCTGGCAAGTTGGCCTTTGCTCAGCTACTGTTTGTAGGCCATATATCTATATATATATAACTATAGCAGACCTAGGAATCCTTGTTTCCCCAATCTAATCTCAAGAGAAACTGGGTGAATCACTTAACTCCTCTCTCTATAACACCCTTATATATATATATATATATAAATAAATACGTACAAAATATATAGTATTATTTTTATGTTATATATTAGATATAATCACATATATAATTATTATTACTATATTTTTCTGGAAAATATATGGAATATTTCAGAATATTATGAAGGTCTAACACCATGGAACTGTATTAAATTACAGGATACTCTAATTTAAAAAAAATTATTTTATTTTATTTTTATTTATTTATTTATATTTGGTTGAGTTGGGTTTTTGTTGCTGCTCCGTGCGGGCTTCCTCTAGTTGTGTCGAGCGGGGGCTGCTCTTCGTTGCGGTGCATAGGCTCTAGGCGCATGGGCCTCAGTAGTTGTGGCACACGGGCTCAGTAGTTGTGGCTCACGGGCTTAGTAGTTGTGGCTCACGGGCTCTAGAGTGCAGGCTCAGTAGTTGTGGCTCACATGCTTAGTTGCCCCACGGCAAGTGGGATCTTCCCGGACCAGGCATCGAACCCGTGTCCCCTGCATTGGCAGGCAGATTCTTAACCACTGCGCCACCAGGGAAGTCCCAGGATATTCTAATTTTGATGTTAATCTCTATTATACTCAAGAAATATCTTAGCAACTCTTATTTGGGAAGGCACAGGAATTGTTTTTTCAGCAGAATGGAATGCTAAAAACAACTTGATATAAATAAAACCTCTTTTAGTGCATTACTGTGCTCAAAAGAAAAAATATATATACAATTACCTACCCAACCCCTCCCTGCCCCAAGAAAGTAGATGGAAATATGAGTCTGGAGATACTGGCTGGGAGAAGTAAGTAAACTTGGAGACCCTAGTGTTCTGGGGGTAGAAGCCTTTATCAGCACTGCATTTGTTCAAGAGCCTTGGGTTGGAAACAAGGTGGAGGAACCCACTGAGCCTCCCATGTTAATCCAAGGATGCTTGGTGGGTGTCAAGGTCTCACTGTTAAATCCTCTGACTCCCAGTGGGAGACCTCAATTCTCTCTCATTGAAAGTTAGCCTCATGCAGTCCCCAGAATAAAAGCAAGGAGATGATGAACCCATCACTAAAAATTACCAAATATACAAGGGGACAAGTAATTATGATTAGAATCACAGAAAAAACCCCACAAACATCTATTTAGAACCCTAGGACCTTTAGATTCTGAAATATAGAAAATATATTTAAAGTAAGTGTACACAAATGGTAACAGAGCAAAAAGATGGGAATCACTTAAATGATCATGCAACAAGGGACTATTGAGATGTTTAGGACAATGTGAATAAGAGCCTAACTTTGTTTTATAAGTTAAAAATATACATAGTAAGGTAAACATTTAATTAATGGTTAAAATAGCATATAAAGTACAGCTGAAGAGAGAATTACTGACCCGGAGGACAGATTGAAAACCCACCCCATAGTTAGATGTGTGGCCCCCTAGTATTAAAGCAGCCAGGTTCAGTTTGTCACTTTAGGATATTAGACCTTATACCCTGTAGGTTCACTGCTGTACAACAGTAAACATATTATGTGGTAAGAATCGAGGCTGTCTTTTTAGAAATAAATCATTTTTAAATAAATGTGAAAGCAGGTACACTATTAATTTGTAACACACACATGTCCATACTATTCAATAAAACACAGCCAAGGCTTTCAGGAGTCCCTCCCCCTCGCTCCTTGAGACAATGGACAGTTCCTTGCTGGGAAGATAAGAGAAGCAGCTTTCTAATGGGGACCCTCCAGTTATGTCACGATTCTAATTTTCTTATCCTTTTATGTCAATTAAACAACATTCACAGATATCGTTGGAATTGTGTTACTATCACCGCAACAACATTACAGAGTGACTATGAGATCAACCTATGAGATTAAGAGCTATAGAAGACATATAACAATTTGATGTTATACATATTCAACCACATTTCAAGATGAGACTAGCCCAATGGAGATGAGAGCATATTTGAAGACGTAAGGGCTGGAAAGGTTCCACCCCGCACCCCCCCCCCCCGCCCCCCGTAACTGCCCTACACTCAAGTTATTCAATTACATGCTAATTTAGGTGTGGTGTGAAAGGATTTTGCGTGTAACTAGGGTTCCAATACAGTTGACCTTAAAATAAGGAAATGATCCTTGGTAAACGTAACCTAGTTAGTTAAGCCCATAATCCAGACTGGATTCCTCCTGGCAAAGGAGATTTGAAAGTGAGAGGAATAGGATGAGAGGAAGATTCTGCATCACTGGTTTGATGATGGCGGAGGCTCTATAGCAAGGAATATGGGACACCTCTAGGAGCTGAAGCAGCCCCCAGGTGACAACCAGCAAGGAAACGAGGACGTCAGTCCTACAACATCGGGGAAATGAATTCTGTCAACCACCTGAATGAGTCTGGAAGCAATTCTTTCCCAGAGCCTTCAGATGGGAACTCAGCCTGGGCAACACTTGACTTCAGCTGAGTGAGAACTTGAGCAGACAACCGAGAACCGCCTGGACTCCTGACCTACAGAAATGGTGAGATAATAAATCTGTGTTGTTTTAAGCTAAGTTTTCTGGGTTTGTGGTGATTTGCTATGCGTCAACAGAAAATAATACATTGTATTAGTTTACATTATAAGGTAACTATAAACTATCAAAGACAACGAAACCACCTTAGAAACTGGCAGAGAGCAAAAACACTTCTATAGGTAACACTGATGTCAGACTTTTTATCAGCAATAAACGGAAACCTGAAGGATGTGAATAACAGCTTCAAATTGCCAACAGGAAATAATTTGCAACCTAGAATTGCATACATGACACCACTCTCTTACAAGAATGAAAGGAACAAACATCTGCAGTTAAACTCGAATCAAAGGGCATTTTTAACCAACAAACTTCTACTTATGCAATTTTTAAGAAAACATGGAAGAAGCTAAATGGTCCCAGCAGTATGATCTGAAACATGAAAAGGTTGGATCAAAAAATTGATAAACATAAAGATAAATCTAAATAAACATTATGACTGTAATAACTTTCATAAAAACAATGTCTAATCTACAGGATTAAAAAAAGAACAGAACTAAACTGAACTGGCCATGTTTCCCTGGGGAAGAGTTTTTAGCAATGGGAAAGCTCATCTTAGAGGCAGAGATGAGAGAGATGGTTAATGTTTATTGAATATCTGATATGTACCAGCCACTGCACATACCTTTTTACAAGTTTTATTCAATAGTCAAAGCAGCCCTATGCATAGGTACTATTATTCCCATTTAAAATAGAAGAAAGCAAGGCATGGAAAGTGAACCTATTTGCCGAGTTTTCCCAGCAAGTGAGTGGCAGAGCCGGAGTTCAAAACGGCAGGGAGATCACAGCATCTGTGCTTTGACCTCGAAACACTGTCACATCTCAGACATTTTTAAATGTAACTCAAAACATTATATAAGGACTTTTCTTAGTTCCTATAAAAAGAGGGAAAAAAAAAACTCTTAATGGAAGTGTTGACAGAAGAAAAAAATCAACTGTAAGTAAACCAGTCATTTAATTTTGCACTCATTTAGATTTTTAAACATTTACCTATACTAGACCAGACTAACTATCTAATGAGTGTCACCATGATATTGTAAAGGGCACCGCCATGGTCAAATGGGAGAGCATTTCAGCTCTATTCTTCTATATTTGAGTGACTCTGGGTCTTTCTTGAGTCTCTGATTTTTTAAATGCTATAAAGGGGATGGATAAACCCCACAACTCCACCTATTAGCCACAGAATATAATAACAAAATGAGAAAATAATATTAAAAAACAAGGATTAAAACCATGTATGAACCCCGTGGGTAAGATAATCATGTAAACTTCTTGAAGAGGATCGTTCTCTTTTACAGATCCAGAAAAAGCAAGAGGCATTTTTATTTTCTGGTTTTGCACCATTATATAAAACCCCAAGGAAAACGGAAGCATCAAATTCATTATGATGCTCTAAGTAAGAAAGGATTTGCCAGACATCTAATACAATGAAAGAAATATTAGTAGCTTGCATTTATGTTGTATATCTGTCTCTCTTCTTTAGAAGTACTGGCCCACTTTATCATTTTAAAACATTTACTTTAAGCAATGCTAAATACAATGTCTTCACTCCAGAAGTAAACTTCTAAGTGCTCAAAATTTGGGGGCCTGGAACACCTAACTACTCCTCATTACCCCTTAGAGGTGGAATCTGGGACAAAAGGATTTCTTCAGAGCAAATACCTTTTCTCTAAAGGGAAAGAGATTATTTTAAAAGTATGTGCATTTCTCATTTTCTATTTAGAGTGATGTCAGAGTTTACTTTTGAAATATGCGAAGTATTTATTTTTATTTATTTTTTTGGTTTTCTCTGACAGCACAGCACCACAGAGGGCAGTGGGATGCAGTCAATAAGAGAGAAACTATCTGTAGTGACTTTGGAAGCAATCATAAAACAGAATACAAGTTGACCTCTTCTTATTATTACTGTGAGTCAGTTCTTAAGGACAATTTCAGTGACCGGGTGCTTGTCCCTGCCCAGACAGGCCACCTTCACTAACCCCGCCCTCAACCCCGCTTGCACTGTGCACTGTTAAACCCCATCACCCTACAACGTACTTGGATTTGGAAATCCTCTGTTCTCTCAGTATTATGTCAACAAAGCTGGAGCGGATTAAAATGTGTACTAACATACAGGGGATTTAGAAGTAAAATTATGATGCAATTGTCTACACTGTGAATAAATAAAAACACATTTTATTTAGAAATAAAAATTCTAGGCCTAAAAAGAAAATATTAGTAAATGTCTTATTGAATAAAAGTCTACCAGTGATGACGGCTTCTTATATTAAGTGTGCTGTAAAACAGCTAAATATTCAAAAAACTTGACATCTGTATTATTTATTTGCTGTTCTATTTTTATATGTTTGAGGTGAATACTTCATTACCAAAATGCAAATATACGCATTGCCATTTTACCATGTTGCAAATGGCTGTTTATATTTTCTAGCTACTTGGAATATGTTCAAGAACCTTTATTATCCTACACTTTCATAATATTTTGAAAGCTGCAATAAAACACTGAAAGCCTAGGGCACCCAGGGCCTGTCTGAGAAGGGATTCCAAGATGAAGAATTTGCGTGGATATGTAAATCAATTACCATACACAATGTAATTAAAAGGCACCACTTATCATTTGAAGAGCAGTTGGCAGAAAATATGCATGTGCCCTTTAAACAGTGACTCTCAACTAGAAAAGGGAATTCTAGAGGCTAATGTTGAATTTGGCATTTCTAAATAGCTGACAGGCTCTTTGGTGGTTAATTTAATAACAGAAACAGAATTTATAACTCATTGTAATCTGTTGTTGGTTTAGAATGACATATGTCTTATTAAATTTTGTGCACAAAGACCATTTTTATAGTAGTTAGATTAAAAAAAAATATTCAACTGTACCTAGACAAGGATTGATGTGGGCATACAGTGTTTTCAATAAGAACCAGAGAAAATTCTTTATTTTAAGGTCACCGTAGTGACATTAAGCTATTTTAGTAAAAAGGACAAATTATAAAAGACAGCTATTTATTTTTCATTTATCACCTCACTGCTCTAATTTCTAATTCAATATGTTGCTTTCTCCCGTAAATTCTCCCTATCTTGTTAATCTACATTTATTTATTTAAATATTTTTCCAGTTTGCTTTTTTTGTGCTTTATTCATATATTGAGCTCCTTATAACTTCTCCTGGGCTGTTGGTGGATCAGAAAAGAAACATACAATGACTGGATCTTAAGTTTAATTACACTCCTTTTATCACAGAAATGGAGTATAAATAAACAAATAACAGGAAAGGATGCTTAACATCTCTAGTAGTCAGGAGGAAATTTTATTTTTGATATTTTAAAAAAGTGTGAACAATTTTAAATTTAGATAATCACAGTTTTAATTCCTAAGATCTGTCATTTATTCTTTTTTCAAGCAGCCTATTCTGTTTTGTTTTCCTGTGTTTTTCAACAGATATTATTTTTTTTAAAGTTTCAGATTCACAGCAAAATTGAGAGGAAGGCACAGAGATTTCCCCATATAATCAGCATCCCCCACCAGAGCGGTACATTTTTTGCAATTCAGGAACCTGCAATGACCCACCATATTCACCCAAAGTTCATAGCTTTCCCCACCACTCACTCTTGATGATGTACCTTCTATGGGTTTGGTCAAATGTATATAAGGACATGTGTCCACCATTATAGTATCACACAGAGTACTTTCACTGCCCTAAAGTCCTCTGTGTTCTGTCTATTCATCACATCTTTCCCTCCCCACGCAACTGCTGGCAACCAATGATCTTTTTACTGTCTCAATAGTTTTGCCTTTTCCAAAATGTCATATAGTTGGAATTATATACTTTTCAGACTGGCTTCTCTCACTTAGTAACATGCTTTTAAGGTTCCTCCATGTCTTTTCCTGACTTGACAGCGCATTTCCTTTTAGTGCTGAAAAATATCCCATTGTCTGGATGGACCAAATTTAATTTATCCATTCACCCTCTGAGGGACATCTTGATTGCATCCAAGATTTGGCAATTATGAATAAAGCTGCTGTTAACATTCTTGTGCAAGTTTCTACCTGGACATGTTTTCAACTCCTTTGGGTAAATACCAATGTGCACAGTTGCTGGATCGTGTGGTAAGCATATGTTTGGTTTTGTAAGAAACCACCAAACCGTCTTGCAAAGTGGCTGTCCCATTCTGCGTTCCCACCATCAGTGAGTGAGAGTTCCTGTCACTCGTTCCTCCTCCTCACCGGCCTTTGGTGTTGTCAGTGTTGTGGATTCTGGCCATTCTAACAGGAAGGTGGGTTGTGGCATCTCATTGTTGTTTTAATTTGCATTTCCTGATGACATATGATGTGGAACATCTTTTCAAATGCTTATTTGCCATCTGTATATCTTCTTTGGTGAGGTGTCTGTTAAGGTCACATGTTTGGCACATGTTTTAATCAGGTTGTTTTCTTATTGTTGAATTTTAAGTGTTCTTTGTTTATTTTGTATAACAGTCCTTTAACAGATGTGTCTTTCACAAATATTTTCTCCCAGTGTGTGGCTTGTCTTCTCATTCTCTTGACAGTGTCTCCCGCAGAACAAATATTTTTAATTTTTATATAAGTCCATCTTGTCAATTATTCACTTCATGGACTGTGTCTTTGGTATTACATCCAAAAATTTCTTGCCATCCCCAGGATCATGTAGATTTTCTCCTATGTTAATTCTAGGAGTTTTTGTATTTTGGCATTTTACATTTAGGTCTATGATCAATTTTGAGTTAATTTTTGTTAATTTTCTATACATACATAGGTGTGTGTGTGTGTGTGTGTGTGTGTATACACATGCATGTGAATGTCCAGTTGTTCCAGCACCATTTGTTGAAAGACCATCTTTGCTGCATTATATTGCCTTTGCTCTTTTGTCTACCATCAGTTAACTATATTCGCTCTGGGCTCTCTATTCTGTTCCATTGATCTGCTTGTCTATTCCTTCACCAATATTACACTTCTTCACTCCTGTAGCATTATACTAATAGTAAGTATTAAAGTCAGGGAGTGTCAGTCCTTTAATTTTATTCTTCCCCTTCGATATTGTGTCGGCTATTCTGGGTTTTTTGCCTCTTCATTTCAACTTTATAATGTTTGTTGCAGAGCGTTTAATTTGGGGGATGGTAATGTAAATGTAATGTGTCTTTAATTTCAAATTCCACTTGTTCACTGCTGGTAAATAGGAAAGCAACTGACTTTTGTATATTAACCTTGTATCTGTCTAACTTGCTATAATTGCTTATTAGTTACATCAGTTTCTTGTTGTTGATTTTTTTTTTTTACTTTAATATACTTTATTCACTCATTCCGTACGGTTTTTTTTTTTTTTTAAACAAATTTATTGAAGTATAATTGCCTTACAATGGTGTGTTAGCTTCTGCTTTATAACAAAGTGAATCAGTTATACATATACAATATGTTCCCATTTCTCTTCCCTCTTGCATCTCCCTCCCTCCCACCCTCCCCATCCCACCCCTCTAGGTGGTCACAAAGCCCCGAGCTGATCTCCCTGTGCTATGCGGCTGCTTCCCACTAGTTATCTATTTTACATTTGGTAGTGTATATATGTCCATGACACTCTCTTACCCTGTCACATCTCACCCCACCCCCTCCCCATATCCTCAAGTCCATTCTCTAGTAGGTCTGTGTCTTTATTCCCGTCTTGCCACTAGGTTCTTCATGGCCTTTTTTTTTTTTTTTTCCCTTAGATTCCGTATATATGTGTTAGCATACTGTATTTGTTTTTCTCTTTCTGACTTACTTCACTCTGTATGACAGACTCTAACTCCATCCACCTCATTACAAATACCTCCATTTCATTTCTTGGTATGGCTGAGTAATATTCCATTGTATATATGTGCCACATCTTCTTTATCCATTCATCTGTCGATGGACATTTAGGTTGCTTCCATGTCCTGGCTATTGTAAATAGAGCTGCAATGAACATTTTGGTACATGACTCTTTTTGAACTATGGTTTTCTCAGGGTATATGCCCAGTAGTGGGATTGCTGGGTCGTATGGTAGTTCTATTTGTAGTTTTTTAAGGAACCTCCATACTGTTCTCCATAGAACAGTGGCTGTATCAATTTACATTCCCACCAACAGTGCAAGAGTGTTCCCTTTCCTCCACACCCTCTCCAGCATTTATTGTTTCTAGATTTTTTGATGATGGCCATTCTGACCGGTGTGAGATGATATCTCATTGTAGTTTTGATTTGCATTTCTCTAATGATTAATGATGTTGAGCATTCTTTCATGTGTCTGTAGGCCATCTGTATATCTTCTTTGGAGAAATGTCTATTTAGGTCTTCTGCCCATTTTTGGATTGGGTTGTTCGTTTTTTTGTTATTGAGCTGCATGAGCTGCTTGTAAATCTTGGAGATTAATCCTTTGTCAGTTGCTTCATTTGCAAATATTTTCTCCCATTCTGAGGGTTGTCTTTTGGTCTTGTTTATGGTTTCCTTTGCTGTGCAAAAGCTTTTAAGTTTCATTAGGTCCCATTTGTTTATTTGTGTTCTTATTTCCATTTCTCTGGGAGCTGGGTCAAAAAGAATCTTGCTGTGATGTATGTCATAGAGTGTTCTGCCTATGTTTTCCTCTAAGAGTTTGATAGTGTCTGCCCTTACACTTAGGTCTTTAATCCATTTTGAGTTTATTTTTGTGCATGGTGTCAGGGAGTGTTCTAATTTCATACTTTTACATGTACCTGTCCAATTTTCCCAGCACCACTTATTGAAGAGGCTGTCTTTTCTCCACTGTATATGCTTGCCTCCTTTATCAAAGATAAGGTGACCGTATGTGTGTGGGTTTATCTCTGGGCTTTCTATCCTGTTCCATTGATCTATATTTCTGTTTTTGTGCCAGTACCAAACTGTCTTGATTACTGAAGCTTTGTAATATAGTCTGAAGTCAGGGGGCCTGATTCCCCCAGCTCCATTTTTCGTTCTCAAGATTGCTTTGGCTATTCGGAGTCTTTTGTGTTTCCATACAAATTGTGAAATTTTTTGTTCTAGTTCTGTGAAAAATGCCATTGGTAGTTTGATAGGGATTGCATTGAATCTGTAGATTGCTTTGGGTAGTAGAGTCATTTTCACAACGTTGATTCTTCCAATCCAAGAACATGGTATATCTGTCTATCTATTTGTATCATCTTTAATTTCTTTCATCAGTGTCTTATAATTTTCTGCATACAGGTCTTTTGTCTCCTTAGGTAGGTTTATTCCTAGATATTTTATTCTTTTTGTTGCAATGGTAAATGGGAGTGTTTTCTTAATTTCACTTTCAGATTTTTCGTCATTAGTGTATAGAAATGCAAGAGATTTCTGTGCATTAATTTTGTATGCTGCTACTTTACCAAATTCATTGATTAGCTCTAGGAGTTTTCTGGTAGCATCTTTAGGATTCTCTATGTATAGTATCATGTCATCTGCAAATAGTGACAGCTTTACTTCTTCTTTTCCGATTTGGATTCCTTTTATTTCTTTGTCTTCTCTGATTGCTGTGGCTAACACTTCCAAAACTATGTTGAATAATAGTGGTGAGAGTGGGCAACCTTGTCTTGTTCCTGATCTTAGTGGAAATGGTTTCAGTTTTTCACCATTGAGGACAATGTTGGCTGTGGGTTTGTCATATATGGCCTTTATTATGTTGAGGAAAGTTCACTCTATGCCTACTTTCTGCAGGGCTTTTATCATAAATGGGTGTTGAATTTTGTCGAAAGCTCTCTCTGCATCTATTGAGATGATCATATGGTTTTTCTCCTTCAATTTGTTAATGTGGTGTATCACATTGATTGATTTGCGTATGTTGAAGAATCCTTGCATTCCTGGGATAAACCCCACTTGATCATGGTGTATGATCCTTTCAATGTGCTCCTGTATTCTGTTTGCTAGTATTTTGTTGAGGATTTTTGCATCTATGTTCATCAGTGATATTGGCCTGTAGTTTTCTTTCTTTGTGACATCTTTGTCTGGTTTTGGTATCAGGGTGATGGTGGCCTCGTAGAATGAGTTTGGGAGTGTTCCTCCCTCTGCAATATTTTGGAAGAGTTTGAGAAGGATAGGTGTTAGCTCGTCTCTAAATGTTTGATAGAATTCACCTGTGAAGCCATCTGGTCCTGGGCTTTTGTTTGTTGGAAGGTTTTTAATCACAGTTTCAATTTCAGTGCTTGTGATTGGTCTGTTCATATTTTCTATTTCTTCCTGGTTCAGTCTCGGCAGTTTGCGCATTTCTAAGAATCTGTCCATTTCTTCCAGGTTGTCCATTTTATTGGCATAGAGTTGCTTGTAGTAATCTCTCATGATCTTTTGTATTTCTGCAGTGTCAGTGGTTACTTCTCCTTTTTCATTTCTAATTCTATTGATCTGAGTCTTCTCCCTTTTTCTCTTGATGAGTCTGGCTAATGGTTTATCAATTTTGTTTATCTTCTCAAAGAACCAGCTTTTAGTTTCATTGATTTTTGCTATTGTTTCCTTCATTTCTTTTTCATTTATTTCTGACCTGATCTTTATAATTTCTTTCCTTCTGCTGGCTTTGGGGTTTTTTTGTTCTTCTTTCTCTAATTGCTTCAGGTGCAAGGTTAGGTTGTTTATTCGAGATGTTTCCTGTTTCTTGAGGTAGGCTTGTATTGCTATAAACTTCCCTCTTAGCACTGCTTTTGCTGCGTCCCATAGGTTTTGGGTCGTCGTATCTCCATTGTCATTTGCTTCTAGGTATTTTTTGATTTCCCCTTTGATTTCTTCAGTAATCACTTCGTTATTAAGTAATGTATTGTGTAGCCTCCATGTGTTTGTATTTTTTACAGATCTTTTCCTGTAATTGATATCTAGTCTCATAGCGTTGTGGTCGGAAAAGATACTTGATACGATTTCAATTTTCTTAAATTTACCAGGGCTTGATTTGTGACCCAAGATATGATCTATCCTGGAGAATGTTCCATGAGCACTTGAGAAAAATGTGTATTCTGTTGGTTTTGGGTGGAATGTCCTATAAATATCAATTAAGTCCATCTTCTTTAATGTATCATTTAAAGCTTGTGTTTCCTTATTTATTTTCATTTTGGATGATCTGTCCATTGGTGAAAGTGGGTTGTTAAAGTTCCCTACTATGATTGTGTTGCTGTCGATTTCCCCTTTTATGGCTGTTAGTATTTGCCTTATGTATTGAGGTGCTCCTATGTTGGGTGCATAAATATTTACAATTGTTATACCTTCCTCTTGGATCGATCCCTTGATCATTATATAGTGTCCTTCTTTGTCTCTTGTAATAGTCTTTATTTTAAAGTCTATTTTGTCTGATATGAGAATTGCTACTCCAGCTTTCTTTTGATTTCCATTTGCATGGAATATCTTTTTCCATCCCCTCACTTTCAGTCTGTATGTGTCTCTAGGTCTGAAGTGGGTCTCTTGTAGACAGCATATATATGGGTCTTGTTTTTGTATCCATTCAGCCAGCCTGTGTCTTTTGGTGGGAGCATTTAATCCATTTACATTCAAGGTAATTATCGATATGTATGTTCCTATTCCCATTTTCTTAAATGTTTTGGGTTTGTTATTGTAGGTGTTTTCCTTCTCTTGTGTTTCTTGCCTAGAGAAGTTCCTTTAGCATTTGTTGTAAAGCTGGTTTGGTGGTGCTGAACTCTCTCAGCTTTTGCTTGTCTGTAAAGGTTTTAATTTCTCCATCACATCTGAATGAGATCCTTGCTGGGTAGAGTAATCTTGGTTGTAGGTTTTTCTCGTTCATCACTTTAAGTATATCCTGCCACTCCCTTCTGGCTTGCAGAGTTTCTGCTGAAAGATCAGCTGTTAACCTTATGGGGATTCCCTTGTGTGTTATTTGTTTTTTTTCCCTTGCTGCCTTTAATATGTTTTCCTTATATTTAATTTTTGACAGTTTGATTAATATGTGTCTTGGCGTGTTTCTCCTTGGGTTTATCCTGTATGGGACTCTCTGTGCTTCCAGGACTTGATTAACTATTTCCTTTCCCATATTAGGGAAGTTTTCAACTATAATCTCTTCAAATATTTTCTCAGTCCCTTTCTTTTTCTCTTCTTCTTCTGGGACCCCTATAATTCGAATGTTGGTGCGTTTAATGTTGTCCCAGAGGTCTCTGAGACTGTCCTCAGTTCTTTTCATTCTTTTTTCTTTATCCTGCTCTGTAGTAGTTATTTCCACCATTTTATCTTCCAGGTCACTTATCCTTTCTTCTGCCTCAGTTATTCTGCTATTGATCCCATCTAGAGTATTTTTAATTTCATTTATTCTGTTTTTCATCATTGCTTGGTTCCTCTTTAGTTCTTCTACGTCCTTGTTAAATGTTTCTTGCATTTTGTCTATTCTATTTCCAAGATTTTGGATCATCCTTACTATCATTTTTCTGAATTCTTTTTCAGGTAGACTACCTATTTCCTCTTCATTTGTTAAGTCTGGTGTGCTTTGACCCTGCTCCTTCATCTGCTGTGTGTTTTTCTGTCGTCTCATTTTGCTTATCTTACTGTGTTTGGGGTCTCCTTTTCACAGACTGCAGGTTTGTAGTTCCCGTTGTTTTTGGTATCTGTCCCCAGTGGCTAAGGTTGGTTCAGTGGGTTGTGCAGGCTTCCTGGTGTAGGAAACTAGTGCCTGAGCTCTGGTGGATGAGGCTGGATCTTGTCTTTCTGGTGGGCACATCCACGTCTGGTGGTGTATTTTGGGGTGTCTGTGGCCTTATTATGATTTTAGGCAGCCTCTCTGCTAATGGATGGGGCTGTGTTCCTGTCTTGCTAGTTGTTTGGCATAGGGTGTTCAGCACTGTAGCTTGCTGGTCATTGAGTGATGCTGGGTCTTGATGTTGAGATGGAGATCTCTGGGAGATTTTTGCCGTTTGGTATTACGTGGAGCTGGGAGGTCTCTTGTGGACCAGTGTCCTGAAGTTGGCTCTCCCACCTCAGAGGCACGCACGGCCCTGATGCCTGGCTGGAGCACCAAGAGCCTTTCGTCCACACGGCTCAGAGTAAAAGGGAGAAAAAATAGAAAGAAAGAAAGAAAGAGGCTATAATATAGTGAAGTAAAATAAAGCTCTTGTAAAGCAAAGCTATACAGACAAAATCTCACCCAGAAGCATATACATATACACTCACAAAAAAAGGAAAAGGGGAAAAATTAATATATCCTGCTCCCAAAGTCCACCTCCTGAATTTGGGATGATTCGTTGTCTATTCAGGTATTCAACAGATGCAGGCACATCAAGTTGTTTGTGGAGTTTTAATCCGCTGCTTCTGAGGCTGCTGGGAGAGATTTCCCCTTCTCTTCCCTGTTCGCACAGCTCCTGGGGTTCAGCTTTGGATTTGGACCCGCCTCTGCGTGTAGGTCGCCTGAGGGCGTCTGTTCCCCGCCCAGACAGGACGGGGTTAAAGGAGCAGCTGCTTCGGGGGCGCTGGCTCACTCAGGCCGCGGGGAGGGAGGGGTAGGGAGGAGGCGGGGCGAGCCTGCGGCGTCAGAGGCCCGCATGACGTTGCACCAGCCTGAGGCGCGCAGTGCGTTCTCCCGGGGAATTTGTCCCTGGATCATGGGACCCTGGCGGTGGCGGGCTGCACCGGCTCCCGGGAGGGGCGGTGTGGAGAGTGACCTGTGCTCACACACAGGCTTTTTGGAGGTGGCAGCAGCAGCCCCAGAGTCTCACGCCCGTCTCTGGGGTCTGCGCTGATTGCCGCGGCTCGCGCCCTTCTCTGGAGTTCGTTTAGGCGGCGCTCTGAATCCCCTCTCCTCACGCACCGCGAAACAAAGAGGCAAGAAAAAGTCTCCTGTCTCTTCGGCAGCTCCAGACATTTTCCCGGACTCCCTCCCGGCTAGTTGTGGCGCACTAGCCCCCCTCAGGCTGTGTTCACGCCGCCAACCCCAGTCCTCTCCCTGCGATCCGATCCGACCGAAGCCCGAGCCTCAGCTCCCAGCCCCGCCCGCCCCGGCGGGGGAGCAGACAAGCCTCTCGGGCTGGAGAGTGCTGGTCGGCACCGCTCCTTCGTGCGGGAACCTCTCCGCTTTGCCCTCCGCACCCCTGTGGCTGCGCTCTCCTCCGTGGCTCCGAAGCTTCCCCCCTCTGCCACCCGCAGTCTCTGCCCGCGAAGGGGCTTCCTAGTGTGTGGAAATCTTTCCTCCTTCACAGCTCCCTCCCACTGGTGCAGGTGCCGTCCCTATTCTTTTGTCTCTGTTATTTCTTTTTTCTTTTGCCCTACCCAAGTACAGGGGGAGTTTCTTGCCTTTTTGGAGGTCGGACGTTTTCTGCCAGCGTTCAGTGGGTGTTCTGTAGGAGCAGTTCCACGTGTAGATGTATTTCTACTGTATCTGTGGGAAGGAAGGTGATCTCCGCGTCTTACTCTTCCGCCATCTTCTCTCCTCCCTGTTGTTGATTTTTTACATAGATGATTTGTCATCAGAAAACAATGACAGTTTTATTTCTTTCTTCCCAATCTATATACCCTTTCTTTTCTTTTCTTATTACATTAGCTAGGACTTTCAGTATGATGTTGAAGAGGCCTGGGAAGGGGGTCATCCTTGCCTTGTTCCTGATCTTATTAAGAAAGCTTTCAGTTTCTCACCAGTAAATATGATGCTAGCTGTGTATTTTCTGGGGTTATTCTTTATGAATTTGAGGATGTTTCCCTCTATCCTTATTTGCTGATTTCATTACTTCTTAATCAAAGAAAAAAATATGGCTACCCTCAAAATCACTTTTATACTATAAAATTATTGAAACAACTGTAATAAATAAAGAGAAACCTCAAAAATAAATTAGTATTCCATTCTTATAATACACATCATGTTCTTCCTTTTTATTTTTAACAATTTTATTTTACAGTGGGTATCAGAGGTATGTAGTTTGTTGCAGACAATGTATTTAGTTTTTCCATTTTAGTTTCCCAGCAGAATTCACAGTCTCTTCTTAGTTTTATGCTTGTAATGATAATCATTATTCTTTGGTACGTCCATTTTTTGCCTTTCATAACAAAGTTTTGTATCATTTTATGTGTCTGTAATTTTGAGAATGGTTATCATATAATTATCATTGTATTATTCACATTGTACAACAAGTCAAAACTTGTTTAGATTCCTCATAAAGGACAAAATGTAAATAAAAGTACATTAGACATTTAATTAAATATTCAAGTTTTGAATTAAAATTTGTATTTCTGTTTCAAACTTTTATTTTTATATTAAGGCTTGAAAATAACATTACCAAGTAATCACTTCTACACACTATCCACATGTTAAATTGATTATTGCAGAAATATTATTTTTTGAAAAATCACAGGACATGATTATGATAAAGCTCCTGCTTAATCAATGAGTCCCATTATAGACAACAAATGATATATTTTCACAGTTTAACATGATACATAGCTTTCAAATGGTATCCTACACATGTAGCCTGTGAGGTGCAATATGCTCTCAAAGGATCATACTCCCTTGTTAAGTCATTCTCACTTAATTTTGTAATTGGCTAAAATTAGAGACAGCTTACTCTTTAAAACCTGCAATAGTCAGACATCTGCAAAACCTAAAATTTTATTTTAAAGTCTTGACAAGTATAAATGCATGTTTCGGGCTTCCCTGGTGCAGTGGTTGAGAATCTGCCTGCCAGTGCAGGGGACACGGGTTTGATCCCTGGTCCGGGAAGATCCCACATGCCGCAGAGCAACTAAGCTCATGTGCCAAAACTACTGAGCCTGAGCTCTAGAGCCCGCGAGCCACAACTACCAAGCCTGCGTGCCACAACTACTGAAGCCCGCGTGCCTAGAGCCCGTGCTCTGCAACAAGGGAAGCTACCACAATGAGAAGCCTGTGCACCACAACAAAGACCCAATGCAGCCAAAAATAAATAAATAAATATAATTTTTAAAAATTAAAAAAAATACAATTCCAATAAAATAATAGCAAGTCACTAAAAGTTATGAACGTATGATGAACTAATCTAACATAAGAAGGATCGCATGAGCAATTTCAATTCAATTGGACTATGGTAGCTGTATATAAGAGTGGTGACTAATGAACCAGGCCATGGAAGAAGTGGTCCAGAATGTTCCTAAAGCATGATGCAGCTCAGAAAGCAGAAACCCAGAGTTTAAACCTCAAGGATGCCAGATAGGAATAAAAAACGTGGAGGTAAATTCAAAAAGATTGCTGAAATGTTTCATAGGAGGGATTTTCTTCCCTGTCTCTCAGATTCACACTGCATGGCATCCCAGCATTAACCCCCCGGCAGGATAACTTAGAATTTGTCCTTGGAGAACATGATGCTTCCAAGCAAAAGTGATGTGAGTGGTGGCATCTGGCCTTCCCTCTGAACTCTTACCTCTAGTCTTACCCATTAATGCAAAGATGAAAACAACAGTCACAGGTGCATTCTTAGAGCTACCAACCGGCTTTTTATTTCCTCATTCTTATGTCAGAATAGAGAGTAAAACATCACTTAACATCTGATTTAAGTTATCACCCTGTGTTAGTAGATGCAAACTACTACATAGAGAATGGATAATCAACAAGGTCCTACTGTGTAGCACAGGGAACTATATTTAATATCCTGTGATAAACCATAGTGGAAAAGAATATAAAAAAGAATGTATACATGTATATAACTGAGTCACTTTTCTGTACAGCAGAAATTAACATTGTAAATCAAACTATACTTCAATAAAAATAAATTAAAAAAAAGTTATCACCATGAAAAATTACCCCAGGACACAGATAATAAAAGTGACAAAAAAAGAATGGAAAGCAAAAACAAAAACAAAAAAAACATTCTAATGCATGCTCAGAAAAATGTAAGAGACATTGCATCCATATAAACAACAAAGGACAAGTCAAGGAATAAACCAAAGACGCAAAAAATATAGATAAATTTCCAAAATAAAATTTAAGAATTGTTCAGAGACTTTGGAAAATATAATAAAGGGAAGTTCTCCAAAAGTTAAATAAAAGTCAGAGAAACAAGAAAATATGAAAGATAAGAGATAGGCAGTATCAATGTATGAGACCACAATTCTGAATAAAATGCATTCTAGAAAGGTAAAAAGTCAGGAAATTATGTAGCCTTTTACCACCAAAAAGCAATAAATTTCTCAAGAACTGCAGTACAGACGGGTCTACTAAAGCACCTGGTAAATGAATAACAAATAAACCCACCAGAGTATATGATCCCCAAATTTAAAAGTGCTAACCATAAAGGAAAGAAGTTAAAGAACTCAGAGAAGAAAAATAAAGTAACTCAGAAAGTTTAACAGTGGAATAAAGAGATTCAAGGATATATAAATCATATACCTCCCACAGTTAACTTTTTAGAAATTATCCAAACATGTTTTCTTACAAAACATGGGAGAACCCCTCTCCTCAAAAAAGAAAAAAAAAAAAAAGAAATAGAGAAGGAAAATATGGATACGGGACCTGGAAGGGAATCTGACCTCATAAGTAACTTCCTCAGGAAGCATAGCTATTCAGGAAGCCCTGGAGGTCTGGCTCCAGTTGTTGTGTACCAGGCCCTCTGCTACGAGCTCTTCAGATATCCACTCACTGACCTTCACAATAACACAGGAGGGAGGGAGGTATGATCATCACCCAATTGGCAGTCGAGGAAACCAAGGCCTAGGGAGCTCAGCGGCCTTCCAAAGGTCACTCAGCGAATATGGGCAGAGCTGGGATTGGAACCCAGGCTGACGGGATCCAGAGCTTGGGCCCCTTGCTCTCTCTCACACGTATTTCTAAGTTTGGCAGAATTTGGACTGAGACAAGCTTTCACTGACTTGGGATCATTTGGAAAGGAAAGTCTTTTTCTTTTCTGTCAAACCTCAAAGCAGTTGCTGAGGGTGTTGCATTTTGTAGGACAAACAGCAGGAAGACAGTATCATTTCTGGTCAACTGGACATGACCGGTGCTGTTACTCAGGTGAAATAGACCAACGTCATCATTTCTTCAAAAGAAAGTACACAAGTGAACGAGAGAAGGAAAGACTATGGTATAAAAGGACAGAGAGGGCTTCCCTGGTGGCGCAGTGGTTGAGAATCTGCCTGCCCATGCAGGGGACACGGGTTCGAGCCCTGGTCTGGGAGGATCCCACACGCCTGGGAGCAACTGGGCCCGTGAGCCACAATTACTGAGCCTGCGCGTCTGGAGCCTGTGCTCCGCAACAAGAGAGGTCGCGATAGTGAGAGGCCCGCGCACCGCGATGAAGAGTGGCCCCCGCTTGCCACAACTAGAGAAAGCCCTCGCGCAGAAACGAAGACCCAACACAGCCATAAATAAATAAATAAATAAATAAATAAAATTAAAAAACAAAAAACAAATTAAAAAAAACTGATTGACAAGTAGGATTTCCATAACGGTGGAGTACATTATTCTGCTCTCTCTCTCCCTCTTTATTTCTCTCTCTACCTCTCTCTCACTGTTTCTGAGGAAACCTGAAGATCTAGATGAAATACATGTTCTAAAATCCATCAGGAAGCAACACAGAGCCAACAAGACAGCGATGAATTACGGAGCAAGACCCAAAACGTGTGCTTTGTGGCCATCAACAATGTGGTACAATATGAACGCGTAGCTGAATAAATCAGATGGGGTTAGAGACTACAAGTTTATTTTCTACCTAAGGTCAACAATCTCCACTTTTGACCCTTCTGAGGTTTTTATTTTCCCCATTTCATTTAGCAGGTCCCTAAGCTATTTATTTCCAGTCACTCGCTATAACTTTAAAAGCTGTTTCTTAAACTAAGAGAAGCTCAATTAATAAGAAAATTATTTAAGCACACTCAAGAGGTTTTAGTTTTCTTTCTTTAAATATATGCACTTTAATAAGTTGACCTCCTTAGATTTGCATATTAGGCAATCACGAATCATAGGAGTTTATTCCTAGAATGAAAAAGAAAACAGTCCCCAGGTCCTCCATTCCATTTTCAGAGAATCACCTTCAACATTATTTTGGGAACTACACCCAGCCCCCTGCTCCCCAACCTCCTGGGGGGCCCTTATAATCTTGGGTCACAATTTGTTGGTTCATGTGTGGATACTCATCAAGTCAAGTCAAACAGAGTCTTGCCCAGGTTGGCTCCTAGTAAAATTCCAACTCAGCAGAATAGAAACACCTGCTCTCCTCAAGGCCTTATTCTGGTTTATGGCTTGGAAACAAATAAATCTGGTTGACTGCATGTAAGGAGAATGAGGCACATGCTCAGAAAGAAGTAGAATATGGAAAAGGAGAGAGAATTCTGATAGTAATCGACTCCTTGATTCCAACTTTTCCAGATTCTTAACTATTCCCTTGGTCTTCGATTATTCGCGATATTTTGTTACGTTATTAATATATTTGCCGCCTTCTTAACCTACATTTATTTGGCTTCTTTTTGTGCAGTCATAAAAGAGAGTCATATATGTCAAAGTTTTAGACAAGACAGTACTATCCCACTATAACCTGGGCCTTAACCAAAGCAGCAATTAATGTTATATATATATTTCATATAACAAAAAATTTTCAGGAATGGACATTTTTCCCCTAAGCCTCAGAAGTACAATATGGCATATCATTTTAATTAGCTCAAAAGAGGACATTAACAGACCTCTATAATTATTAATATTGGTAATATTTTTTCATTTAATATTTTTGTATATCACGTGTCTCTATGCTAACTTGTATTCTGTTTCTCTGGTCATTGTTTGCTTTATTGTACTTAAAGAAATGAGCAAAATATATACATTCAATAAAGTAATTTAAAGTAGCTAGTCCTGAGATTTCAGTCCCTGAATATTGGCTCCAAGTGTTCCAAATTACAAAATTGATTCACCAAACCTGAGATAAAATGTCAAAGGTACATGAACAATTATCTATGACATTTCATTTGTAGTTAAGTCTATAAATTGTTCATGATGAAGTCTTGAGAAAGATGCTTAAATGTCAAATACTAGGCTTCTGGGTTCTATATTAATTCTTCTTTTCTGATTCATACTTTTTCACATTTGTTATCTTCTACCATTTAACATTACTTAAGTACATTTGACTCTTTATATTTTTAATTCAGGTTTGGGGATACAGTAAGAAAAAAGAATAATGCATACAGTGAAAATTGCCCAAAATTGTTAAGATGAATACATTATTTGATCATAATTTGATTCATTCAATCAAACTGTCAAAGAAAATGTGAAACAATCAACTAAGTTAAGAAATATATAATGAAAAAATTATATTGATAGCCCTAATTCAATTGGAATATGACTTTTTTACTCGTTCCCCTAGTTTTAAGCATTCATTATGGAAGTCTGGCATTTCATATCTTTATCTGGATATCAGATAAAGTTTGGTAAAATTAATTGCTACTCAAACATTAAATATCTTTGACAATCACCATCTAATGTGTGTCTCAGATAAACCGGCATGCCTTGCTCAATTGTGGACAATGAAAATTCATTATTTTATTAAGGTACTGCTGCTAAAAATTTCCTAAGTTAAAGAATGGAGATGCATGTAATGTTCTAAAAGGGAAAAGCTCAATTTTATATCTTTACACCTTGCTAAATTTATTATAAGTATTTAATTCAAAATCAATCAGAATACTATTTTGGAGAATATTAAATAAAATGATTTGTAAGTTTATATAGGAACATAAAATATGAGGAATATAATATATATTAAAGGGATATTTCAATTCAGTGGTGAATATTGTATTTTACATTAATGATGTTTGCATAATACGCTTTTCACTAGGAAAAAATAAAGCTTATTTTATCACCTATACAAAATGACTTCCAAATAATGTTCTAAATGTAAAAATAAAAACATGAGAAGAATCCTTAGAATTGAGGAGGAATTTTTAAGCAAGACAGGAAAACCAGAAGTTATAAAGGAAAAGAATGACAAATAGACTGCATAAATGTTAGAAATTTTAGCATGGTAAAGTTCATGCTAAGCAAAGTCAAAAGACGAATGAAAGGCTACAGGAGAGTATTGCTTCATAGGATAAAGGCAAGAAAAGTATAAAGTCACCCCTACACAGAGAAATCCTCAAATTAATCAGAAAACGTCCAGCAAATAAAAGATAAAGAAAAACCTGAAATTTGTTACTGCCATGGCAGAATCTTTAAACTTCAATTTAAAAATGCATATCTAAAATGTGCAATATTTTTAAATGCAGGTATAAAATGTATTTGGGCATACATATTTCTTAGTATATTTTGTAATTTTCTTAAAGATTTCAGATTTCACTCTTTTCAGTTTCTTCTTTTATTTCCCCCTCTACATCTCGTTTTTTTTTTTCTTATCATTCTCTTCAGTTCTGCTTCAGCATTGGCAATTCCTTTGTTTAAGCAGCAGAGCAGAATATTATTAACTGACCTATGCTGACTCCTTTACATGTTTATAAAAAACAAACTATGTTTTTTATTACATTAAATATATAATCAACAGGAACTGAGATGATTTATATTAGATGCCAGAATGAGTCTGCATTACAATAGTTCACACAACAGCAAATTATTATTATTTTTGAGTTTCAAATTATTGGAACTAAAGTATCTGCTAGGGCTTTGAATTTGTGGGAGCCTCTATTTTTGCCCTACTTGACACTGATGTACACAGCCATGTCAGGATCACCCTTCTGCCAGTAAGAACTCAGTCAAATGAAGGGGAAGTTCTGACTGTCCCTTATCTCTGTTTCCTTAACTTCTTCTTCTAGGGCTAACTTCTTCTGAGTTAGGGATGGGGTAACATGAGCTTGCTTCAGTTTGACTGACACACACACACACACACGTCTACACACATCTATACATACATACACACACACGTTTTACTCAGAATGAGGTCATGCTTCTTGCTAATTTGTTCTAAATTCCATTTAGGAACATGATGTTTAATATATTTTCAAGTCTTTAAATAGGTATTATTGACACGTGTCTTCTCTTGAATATCTTTGGGAGCTTTTAGTTGGATATAGAAAATTTTAAAACACGTAGCAGGTTCTCTAAATTTCGAATTGATGTAGCTTTATAGAATTCCTTGGGAAATTAAAAAATATATGTAAAAGTATTGAAAAATATTTTTATGGCACCTTACTATAGGAACTGTACAGAAGACGCATTGGTAATTCTTGTAACTTTCTCAAATTTCTTTAGAAATGGTATAATCAATTCTATTTTGGGGAGATACATTTCTAAGAGAATTTTCCAAAAGTATCATCAATCACGTTAGCAACTTCAAATGTATACTTTCAATTTGGCTTAAGATTCTTTAACATTTTAATTCCTTATACAACTTATAACCCATGGCTATATTCTTATTATTTCCACTTAAAAACATTGATCTTCAGGTATTTCTCAGGCACCTGTATAATGTTACATAGGATTGCAATGCTACTGATATCAGAGACCTAAAGAAAAAGAAAAAGAAAAATGGAAAAGAAATATTGAAGGGTTGGACAAAACCTATGTTAAATTATTTTGTTTTAAAAGGACTTTAATGGAGATCCTGATTTAGTGAAATGGGTATACATTTTTGAGTAGTAAACTCATCCCCTTTAACCTCCAAACACACACACACACACACACTCTCTTCTTTGCTATAAGATTGTTTTAAATCATTGGTGTAGATTCATGTGTGATTTTTTTCTCTTTCCATATTTCATGATCTGCTCCCAGAAAGCTGAATGACATAGTCTCGGATGTATCTGTTTCTGTCATTTTTTTATTCAGAAAACAAAAATATTCATTACTTTTCCTTAGTGAGAAGGAAAAAGGAGGACTTCCCTGGTGGCACAGTGGTTAAGAATCCGCCTGCCAATGCACGGGACACGGGTTCGAGCCCTGGTCTGGGAAGATCCCACATGCCGCGGAGCAACTAAGCCCGTGCGCCACAACTACTGAGTCTGCGCTCTAGAGCCTGCACGCCACAATTACTGAGCCCACGTGCCACAACTACTGAAGCCCGTGCGCCTAGAGCCCGTGTTCTGGAACAAGAGAAGCCACCGCAATGAGAAGCCCGCGCACCACAACGAAGAGTAGCCCCCGCTCACCACAACTAGAGAAAAGCCCGCGCAGAAACGAAGACCCAACGCAGCCAAAAATAATTAATTTAAAAAAAAAAAGAAGGAAAAAGGAGGGATGGGTTCCAGATAGTTGGCACTGAAATGCTGACCCGAAACAGAGCTGTATGGAGACAAAGGAAACCAGAAAGACAGGGTAAATCTGAAATGTTTGGGTCAGGCTGATGGGTTTTAAAGGGCCCAGTATAGCAGGCAAGGTTAAGGCTAAAGACAGGCTAAAGAAAGTTTGAAATTATGAAAGTAAAGCAGTTTTGTGAGGTAAAGTAGTTCTGGATGTGGCCATGCTCTGCGTATTAGAAGGTAAGTGGGAGATGACATTCCAGAACAAGGGCTAGAACATTCATTTCTAATCATCATACCTCCTGCAAGTTCTTGTAAGAGATGATAAGGGACACAGGACAAACAGCAAACGTATTCATCATTCTATCATCTGAGAGCAATTCCCTGAGGAGGGAGTATTTCTGGCCATAATGTGGGCATGTTGCACAAGAATTACTCGTTAAGGTCTTCTTAGCTATTAACCTCTTACGGTGGTTACGCTATTTCAGAGCTAAATCCCTACCCAGTTTAGGGAAAGCCATGCGTCTGCACCTCACATGAGTCAGTCTGGAAGAATTCAATTTCAGATACATTTCTAAGATTCTTTGAGTCTGATCAGCCAAGGGTCAACTTTCTCACTCACTTTCCTTTACCGAAGAGGTAAAGTCGGGCAGCTGTAACTTGCTGGTCCAGAAGGAGACAAATGAACCTTTTGATTTTAAGCTACCAGCACATCATTTTCAATGTAGTTAGAGCAAACTAACAAGGAATGAAATTTTAAATGCTTTCATGCACATCGACTGCCCCAGGGGTCCCTGAGGTCTTCTCCACCGTTAGTTTGAACGCACGAATCTGTTTTAGTTCTCGCCTGGAGATGCTGAAACGCCCCTCTGACTGCACTGCACTCTCACACATTATCAGCAGGGCAGTGTGATGTGAAGACACACAGCTGTACTGTTCAAGTCACACTTAAAAATGACTCTGGACCGTTTACATTTTGGGGGTTTTTGAGATGATGACACTCGCTCTAAAACAATAGTTTGATTATTTGTAAACGTATTGAACAGACACCAAAACAGGAATATTTTATTTTCCTGTATCTAAATATATAGCTCAGAATCGGGGGCGCTTTCCTCTAAAAGTAGGTCAGAAGTAATTTATATGCACTCATGTAAAATGCACAGAAAAACATTTCTCTGAGTAATTTTACAAATAAAAGATAGTTTTAAGATTGATACAGAGTGGATTACAAATCAGTTTTAGCTTTCCTAAGTTTGTTAGCTCTTTACTATAGGCACTAAATATGTATACAAATTTGAGCCAACACGTTTAATTCCGGATGACTTTACAGCTTCTATATTTGAAGGATTATGGGTTACTTAAATTAAGTCTTATGTCTGAGCAAAGCTTTAACACACTGTCAATCATAGTTACCTTTAATTTAATATCTCATCAGAGTAATCTGGCAATGGGAACTAAGAAGATAGATGGTATAGCTGAGTTGATGAATTTGCATTATTTTTATCTTGGGTAATCATTAACACCAATGTGAAGCACAAAATACCTTGGGCAGGTATCGTTCATTTTCTTCATGCACCTCTGCCAGTTTACTTCAAGACTCCAAATCTGGGCCGTGAGGGAGGTGGTCGTTTTACAGCTTGCCCTAATTGTGTTCGTGGGCTTCGACAGGTAGAGCAAGTAGTGCTTTACTGGGAAACAATTGCTTTGGTGTGGGGAAAAAAAAAAAAAAAAAAGGCATAAAAAGAAAACTAGATGCACCACAGCATCAAGAAGAACCGATAACTACAAACCATGAGAAAGAGCAGAGGACACTTTTTTTTTTTTTTTTAATATTTTATTTATTTATTTATTTATGGCTGTGTTGGGTCTTCGTTTCTGTGCGAGGGCTTTCTCTAGTTGCGGCAAGCGGGGGCCACTCTTCATCGCGGTGCGCGGTCCTCTCACTAGCGCGGCCTCTCTTGTTGCGGGGCACAGGCTCCAGAAGCGCAGGCTCAGCAGTTGTGGCTCACGGGCCTAGTTGCTCCGCGGCATGTGGGATCTTCCCAGACCAGGGCTCGAACCCGTGTCCCCTGCATTGGCAGGCAGACTCTCAACCACTGCGCCACCAGGGAAGCCCCAGACACTTTAAATATGATTGTCACGTTCCCCATAAGGTTTTCCTAGGTAGGATAAGGTTGCTGAGGTGGGATGAAGAAATGAGTCCTCTAGCGAGCTTGGGGCCTTGTATTAATATTTTTACACTCTTCATTTTAAAATAAAGTGTAGATTCAGAAAACTACAGAAGTATAGTTTAATTAACTACCAAAAGAAAAACACCTTTTTAATGACCCCTCTCCACCCCAGTCAACCAGGTTAAGAAACAGAACTTTGACAGCAGTTCTTCCCCTGGGGTATCCTAATCATCAGTCCCTCCTTCCGACAGCAGTAACCACCATCCCACCAGTACATTGGTCGCTTGTTTGAGATTCTTTGTACTTTAACCACACAGAGGTGCATTTCCATAGTTTAGAGTTCGTCTTTTATAAAATTTCATATAACTTTTACACTATTTATAGTTTTCTCTTTTTCCCTTTCTTCTCAAGAAAACTGTTTGATTAATTTAGCAGCTTGCTCTGTGCCAAGAAGCACTGCTGTATTTTTAAGAAAAGCTACTCAAAAAAAAAAAAAAAAAGAATGTAACTTATTTATTTAAACATGGCAAAATATTTACACAAACACACATACATACACATATAGTTTGCTGTTTTGTTTTTAATCTGTGCTGTTTTTACTAACTGGTATTTTCCATTGTTTCACTTTAAAAATTGACAACACTTTAAAGTATAGAATAGTTAATTACTGACTAGTAATCTTATCTCATCTAAAATTCATTTTGGCAATATTTTATCATATTAGAATTTCAGCCTTAAATTTAATAAGCCATCATTATTTCCAGTTACTAAAAACCCAGAAATAATGATGGCTTATGAGACACGTTTATTTGTCATAAAAGGAGTTGTAGATAAAGACCACAGATTCCTTTGGCCTTTCTGCCTTTGCTTCCTGTATGTCACATTATGGCCCAAGAAGGCTGCTTGATCTCTGGCAATTACATCTGCAGTCCAGGTAGAGGAAGTTACAAGGACAGAGGGCATGTCCTCCCCCTTTAGAAAGAATTCACACACACGCTTCTATTTACAGCATATTGGCTAGAAATTAATCATATTTCCACACTTGACTGCAAAGCGATCTGGATAACGTAATTTGTATTCAGAGAGACCATATATGCTTACAAAAATTGAGAATTCTACTACAAAGGGCTACTAGAATTCTCTAATGCAGGCTGCTCCTCTGGCTACTGGCAAGCCTTTTCTCTAATATATGGAATCCCTTCCTGAAGGGAATCAACCAAAACCTCTTAATTCCATCCAGCTGAAGCTGAGTATGTCTAAGGGACTACAGTCCTGTCCATCAGGTCTACAGAAGCTGTCTGCCCACAAAGTGCCAATACACAAAGTACAAGTAAGGATGAGAAATCAGTGAAACACACTATTATCCATTCAGAGAGGAAAGAATGGAAAACACACAGCCTTCATAGGTCAAGAGCGATTATAAAATCCACGGAGACAGGAACACAGAGGGACGCCTCTCCCAGGGATGACGTCCCTGTGTTGTGCGTGTGCAGGGCCCTGATTCTGCTCTCTGGGTGAAGACCTCTTATCTACTCTTACTGCTGGATTTGCATTCGTGGTCCCAAGTTCTCCGTGACCACATACCAGGTGGGCTTCGGAAAATAAGCCCCTTTTGGGGGTCCATACCTTTCACAGGCTGCTCCCTTCTTGTGCATTTAGGGGGTCCCAGAAATTGTCTAAAAGCATTGAGAGGCAAAACTGAGAGTTCTCTATCAAATAGAATTCCCTCAAAGCTTAGCAGGCTGCCAATCTACTTATTTTCTGTTGGGTTCCACGTCTGCATGAACACATATGAAGGCCTCCTGTGTAATTTTCTGTAAACTTGAGAAGTCTTGTGCTTCATTTACTAGGCTGTTCTCAGTCCATCCTCCTTTCTCAACCTAGTGGTGATTGTTTTGTTACCATCATAATGGATTTCAGAGGACTCCCTCAATCCAAGTTCAGACATTAACATTATTATAGAGAGACCCCTGGAACTGAATTTGAGGGTGAGCGGTGGGAATGGAGTAATATTTTGACCACCTCAGGCACAGACTATCTCAAATGAACTGTAGTGAGTCATCTTCCTAACTGGATCTAAGCATGAGACAGATACGGGGTTGGCTCATGTAAGATTATAAATCTGCCTGCTGAGGCTTTGGTATAATTATAAATGAATATAATTCCAATGGTGATACTAAATCTATGTTTCTTATCATCTTTTGTGTACATTTTTTTGGGTTATCAGCTCAAAAGCAAAATGAGAAAAATTGTTTTTCATCAATTGCAAAATACAAAGTAAAATAAATATTCTTTCCCCAGTGTCCAAGAAGACACGAGTTTCATCTAGTTTTTGAGGACAACTTAGAAACTAAGAAAGGAAGTTAGCTAGTTATTACATAAACTACAGTTTATCATAGGAAATATTAAAAATATAATATAACACCAACTTCCTGCTGCTTCCAAAAAATTAAGCATAGAACAAGTAAATCTGAAGACATGTTTTCTCCCATTACAAGTTTTAGAAATAGAAGTTATAGAAACAGAGATCTTAGCTGATTAACTGACACATAATTTCCTCTGGAATTATAATCCTAGGAAAATGACCTAAAATTTTATAGGCATTATGTAGACCTTATGTTTCTCACAAGCAGAGACCTGATAATCCTGTCACATAATTAAATGTCTTATGTGTAATAAAGTAACGAAGAATATATTTTATTACCCATAACTACTTAAAGTGTCTTCTACAAGTACACAGTTCTGTACAAAATGATAAGTTAGTGCCTTAGATTCTTTAAAAGGGTTTAAAAGTTTTTGGAAGCTCTATACTTGCCTCCATCACAATTCTAGATATATGGTACTCATTCACACCCCTTCTAAACTTTATGATGGTTCTATTTGAAAAGAACTTCAGGTTTTGATCTCTTAAGTAGTATTTAAACAAACAAACAAAAAATTTTGATTTAGTTTGAAGAAGTAAAAGCCAAGGGGAAAAATGATATCCAATGTTAAATAAACAGAAGTAACTGCACACACACACATACACACACATACACAAACACACACACCCCACAAGTGATGAAGTTCTTCTGTGTAGCTTTGAAGGATTACAATGGCCTGGGATGGCCAAGGTGACTAGATGACAATTCAGAGTATGAATGCAAATGGCAGGTATCTTTGTGTTCAATACAATAAAGGACTCGAACGGCAAACAAATACAAATATTGGTTTTCCATCTTAAAAGTAAAATAAAGTGAAAAAAAGTAAAGCCAATTATATCAACCTTACAATGTAGCACTACACTATATTATAATAAAACTTGAATAAATATGTTTCAGTGCTTATAACCATATAGTGCTTTCACATGTGCACACTTTTATAGTCAGTGGTGTGTGTTTTCACAATTACTTTCATAACCTAACATTTAGCAGGTTATTATTATTTTAATACCTGCTATTACAGCTTGGACATGCAGCCAATCGTAGTCAACCATTCTCCCACTATTATTTCAGAACATTGTTATAATTGGGTGTCTACGTGAAGCTGCTCTACTGAAGAAATCCAGCCTACGGTACCTAGAGCAAGATGGAAGAGGACACTCTCTTATGTGACCGCTGAGAAGGTAGAGTTACAGGGCAGGTAGGGAGCTCTGCTCCACACGGCCCTCTCTGTACCTAAGTTCCCATCTTGGGGCTCAACTGTCCACTATGGTTTTGTACTCGCCTGACTGAAGCTGGCTCCATTCCATAAATGTAGAAATGGTGAAGGGCATACCATTTTCATTAAACAAGTAACCCTAAACCTTCTGGTGATGTAATGGGGAGGAACAAATCTGACTCCTTTTTCTTTAACCTCTGTGCGCCGTTGCCCGTGCTTACTCATGCTGATTCTGCATCTTTTGTAAAAGAATGTTGCCTGTAGCCTGAAATATACAGGAGAGCCTATTTTCAGGGCTCTGACCTTTAAGGGTCCATTCATGTAGAGGTAAAAAGTTGCAGCACAGAGCGTAACATCTGTGACCTTGACATACAAAAACAAAGGATTCTGACACCAAGAAGTTGGCAATAACCAACCACGCCCCTCCCTCACCTGGCCTTTAAAAGTGCTTTGTGAAACCCTTCAAGGAGCTTGAGGTTTTTTTGGGCAGAAGCCACCTGTCTCCTTGTGTGGCCCTACAATAAACCTTTCTCTGCTCCAAACTCCGACATTTTGGTTTGTTTGGCCTCACTGTGTGTCAGGCACAGGGACTTGCATTTGGTAACAGTGATATTCCATTTGTAAGATCTCAGTAACAAGGTTACATTTATGTGTCTAGGAGGCTGAGGAATCTTGTCTCTAACTTTTCTGTCATGGACTGAGCTAAAGCTATCATGATAGATGAAGAAATCAACACATGTGAGGAGATATTAATTAGTCCTCTGCCATACTCGCTATCCCGTTCCTCAGATTATCTGTGCACACGCTTCTCCTCTCACATAGAACACATTCCCAGCCTCTCCAACAGCACTGACACATGGTTTCATGCATCAAGTTGGTACAGCATACACTTCTGTGGCTCTGGTTGATGAACAGTTCTTCACCAGGTCCAGGTTGGGTCCCAATGACCTGGGTTACCGTTTAATGAAAAGACATCTGCTCATCATACAGTGGGTAGAATGATGGCAGAAAAGGAAAACTGCCAACGATAATTTCCACATACTAAAGGGAAGAACAGGAAACACACAGTAGTGAGAGCAGATGAAATCCCTGACCAAACGATGAAGTAAATTCCTTGGTCATACCTGTTCAAATCCCTTGGTTCCTCTCTTTGAATATAACTTTCTTGTTCAGTTTGTCTATTGCCCAAGCTTTGCCCCCTTGTTGGTTTTTTTCTTGTGCAATTATCCTCATGGCCATGTCTGGAATGGGTGACTTTGACATCTGCCCTTTTGCGCCTGCAGGTTTCGAAAACATTTTTTGGTGGTGTGGGTGTGAGGTCTAGGTGGGCCAGCCATTTTGGGTTTTTTTGATAATAATTTTTATTTTTGCACTTATTTTCCATAGGAACCTAAATTCACTATGATCTTTTCTACTCATTTTTTCCAACTTTCCGATTCTCTTTTATTTCATAACCTCTGCCTCCACTTATCTTTATGCCTTCCAGTTTACCAGTGGTAACCTTGAGATCATCTGAAACATCAGGCCTCAGAAAATAACACCCAAATCTGGTCTTTTTAGGTCCACAGGTTCATCCACGCATGATCATGCTCTGATCATCAAAGGTGGCACGGCTCCCCGCTCCCAGGAAGGGGAAAAGAGAAGTGATAATATATAATTTCTTTTTAGACAAGTAATGTGGAATATATGAACATCATTTCTGCTCATATTCTATTATAGGGAACTTAGCGCTATAGCAAATCTCATTTCAAAAGAAGGCTGGAAATTTTAGTCTATTTGTGTGGCCATGTGCCCATGATAAGGAACGAACAGTTTAGGGGAAAATTAGGCAGCATGTCACAGTTGGCATCTAAGTTACTTCTTCCTTATTTACCATCAATAATGCTATAATAAATGAATTTACACAGTTTACTATAGATTTGAAGAATTGACATTTTTGGAACAAAGCGGAAAAACATTTTAACATTTTAATGTAAATTTTTAAGTTGCATTTTAATGGTTTTTCAGTTATCTCTGGCATGGCAATATATCAAGATTTCAGTTTTACTGTAATCTGGAGCAAGAAAATGTTTGGAAAAGATAAAAGACGGATCATCAATAGTGACTTAATTTACATACACTAAATCACTACTGAGATTATACATTTCGCATGCTTGTTTACAGGTTGATTCTGTTATGTTATTAGCATATTTCTTATAGGTTTGTGTGGGATATTCATATAGGATAGTGATTTTACCAGTTATCAATAGATACAATTGCTTGTTTTATGTAATTGGTTATATTTTATTTCTAATTGTCAAATTGCTGAGTCTTCCTTTTTGTTTTTTCTATAACATCTGAATTAAAAGGTCTTCACCTATTTAAACTGTAATAATAAATCAAACTCTGCTACATAATATATTCTGTTTTGACAGATTTATTGGATGAAGATCTAAATAGAATTTACCTACAAATTGTGGGTCAGTTACTACAATATCATTATTAATTTACTCTATATTTGCTCAGAGAGGCATCATGCCTTCTTTTTTATATTTATTCAGGTAAGAAATGAGATCTCCTCAGGCCTCAAGTTGGATCTTACTCAGCACATGTCGCCCACCCTCAGCTTCTACACAGCGATCTTCCACATGTGTGTAGGTATTAAAAAAAACCAAAAAACTACTTTAGATACAAAATCAGAAGGCAGAATTATGTATATCACAATGAGTACAATTCCCAGCACTGGTTAGCTTTCAACAAGTCCATCAGTAAGATTCGAAGGTTCACCATTAGAATGAAAATAGAAGTTGGGCCAAACTTATTTATATTCTTGTCAGGATTTCTAAAATGAAATTTATGAAAGTAACCTGTATATACTACAGAATGTAAGAAAATAGAAAACCACCATCAGAAAAATAAGTTATGGCAATGCCACCTCATAAAATGTTGCTTCAAAGACAGATTGTTTACTAGCTGTATTATTTTGGGTGTGTTACTTAAGGTCTAGCCGTTGGTTTCCTGGTATTTAAAAGTATATCATAAGAGTAAGTTTGTTTTATGCTTCACATAAGGACTAAATAAATTAATATTTGTAAATTATTTGTAAACTTTATCTGGCACATGTGCTAGTTTTAAAAATGCAGGCTTCACAGAAATTGGTTTCTAAATCCTAGTCCTAATGGGTGTGTGATTTTGGAAACCACTTAAACTATCTGCCGTTAATACTCACGGAAATATTATCCCAGCATACCACCTTCATTCAACCATGAATATTCATTCAGGAAATCTATGCCAGGCATTTTTGGCACTAGGCACACAACTTTGAACTAAACCATCTGCCTTCTGGGTACATCTGATGGCGCACTAGAAGGCATTCAGTGCTATGGAAAAAAGTGACAAGGGAATAAGATGCACAAGGAGTTGGGGTGTTGTGTACAACTTTAGATTTAAGGGTCAGAGAAAGTCCCAGTGAGAAGGTGTAATTTGAATTGAGGGAGACAGCATTATCTACATGCTTGGCAGGAAGACAAACAGGCGAGAATACAATGACTCGCCTGGCTGGTTTGAGAAATGGAGAGAAGGGAAGAATGTTGTGAGGGAGGATCATAGGGGAGGAAGGCAGGTGGGGAAGGAGATCCAGGCTGTGAAGGTGCATGGACTCTGGAAACCCCTTGGCTTTAATTCCAATATGGGGGTGGATAGTACTGGCAAGTTCTGAGCACAGGATTCATATAACTCGACACGCTTTTGAAGGATCACTCTGCCGGCTTGAGATAAGACGGCAAGCCAACAAATGTGTCAGCAGAGAGAAGATTTGCAAGACGTGAACTCGTCCAAGGAATAGTGGTGATTGGATATGGGCAGGTAGGTGCTCTTTCTCTTCCTCTAGCCCTTTGCAAAGATGGAGGCTGCCATAGTCTTAAAACGCACCTCACCACCACCAACCCAGACATAGTTAAGTGACCCGGGGGCTAGTCATCCAGTGCAGGTCAGAGCATTTTGAGAGTTTTACTGATAAATTGTACCACCGTAGGGAAGAAGAAGAAGAAAGTGATAATGAGGCCTGCATTTTCTTTTCTAGTAGAAACGCTCTTCTCCGGCTCAATGCTGAGCCTATTTTCTCTGACAAAGGACCTTCAGGTTCTTCTATGGTTACACTGAGGGTTCTGAGACCTGAAAACTAGGGGAAACGTAACATTATTCAAGCACTCTCTTCTTTCTGAGTTCCCCAGATTCCAGGAAAATGCAGAATTACTCATCAGAGACTTTTGCCCTTTCAGAGACAGTATCTGTTAAGGTAGGCTTGCTGTTCATTCATAGCCTACATCATCAATTTGGCCAGGGAAGTAGTGACCAGGTGAACTTAATTCCTGCCAGGCTTTGTACACAGCCTTTTGTATTTTGTTAAAGTCATAATATAATTTTAAGGTACCAATATGGGTGTCTTCGATTCTTATGTTTCACGGTATTTCAGTAAGTAATGGGATGACCTCTACTTACTGTACCACGGTACCAGGTGTTCCCAAGGAAGAGCTTTGTAGTAAATCAAAAGAATATCCTTCAACAAGAGTAGGTGAAATTGCTATGACAGCAAGGGCTTAAAAATTCTACATCAGATCACTGCTTGGCAAGTACATTAAGGTAGAGATTACCAGATGAGATGAGTGGTTGAAATATGATAATTTCTTTCAGATTCTGTCACACTAAAATCAATAGTGTGCTCATAAGCTGCTTAAAAATGCTTGGTATTCAATATGTGAAATGTGCACATTCATTATTTAGGAAAATAATAAAGGAAACCTGGGAATTCTTAATGACCACTGAGACTCTAATGAGATCTTCTATACCCATATTTCAGCAGGTAAGTACAGGCTTTATAACGACCCTGACTGCAAATGGAATGATGCTAATGAACATTTTTCTTTTAAAAAAGAATCTTCTTTTCTACTGAATGGACTTTGAGGAAGCTGCCATCAGTGACCAAGCCCACAATGAAACTGAAGATACCCCATAAAGATAAGTTTACCTTAAAAATCAGTGACGTGTGAATTAAGCAGTAATCATAAAGTGTCGGTTTTAATACTAAAACATGAAAAGTCTCTATTTTTGAGTATGCCCTATTTTAGTCTTTCACTGTGCATTAGTTTACTTTCTTAGTCCCAATGTGATTGCCTCAAAAGGCATTATTTTATTGTTTATACCTTGCTAAGATATTTTTAAAATGTCGTCAAAGCTTCTGTAAACTTTGGGCCCATATTTAAGCCAAAACTTGTGTGTGTGTGTGTGGGTTTGTAAATCTATGTGTGTATGTGTTTAATTCCCTTCTATGTACTTATTTCCCTTTTTTTAAGGGCTATAGCTAAAAATAAAGGAGTTATATAAAATAGTTTTCTCATATTTTAAGATCAAATCATATTATAACCCTTAAGTTTGTGAAGCAGGAGTATCTACTCTGTCAATGATAAGAAATAGTGAACTAGTGATTATGTCTTCTTTTTAAAGATACAGGTGGGGAATCTCAAGAATAAGAAAAGGGAAAAAGGTTCTCCCAAACACATTTCTCACAAATTAAGAGGCTTAAAACATCAATCTTATAAGTTAAATTGCAAACTCCTTAGAGTCAGAGACATTGTTATTTCTGCACATCTGTTAAGTACCACGACTCTTCAGAAAAATAATTTATCCTTAAAAACCAAATGTGTCTTCATAAGATAAACTTTAGTTTTCTTCTTTGTTGATAAGTTGACATAACCTTTCAAGGCAACTCTAGAAAATGTTTCGTTTCAGAATTATTTTGCAAATAATTAGTGAAATGTCAACAAATTAATTCAGGAAGAAAGGTTCATTTCCCGTATTATAATTCCGTGAAGGGATAAAAGACTGGATAAAAGAAGAAAATATTGGAAGATTGAATAGAGAGATAGAGAAATGTTGAACATGAGAAGAAAGATACATAGCTCTGTTTGACCAACATCCTAAATCTTTCCTTCTTTATTTTGCTCTCTCTGAAAAGACAGCTGAGGTATATTAAGTTCAAATCCTTTGAGACACTTTCTGTGTGCTTTGGCAAATTCAACCCATTAGTCCTACTGAGATGTGCTGAAAGTCTCATCACCACCTCTATTAATTTAGAACGATTCTGTCTTAGTGTTCCTCCACAATCCACCTCCAGCCACAATCCTGGGTGAACTGCTTTAACCACCTTACTCTCTTTTTTTCTAATAATTACCTGTAATGATATCTAGCGCTATAGCCATTTTTCACAGCCGTATCCCAAGCTTCACCTCTAAAATTTCAGAACTAATATTTTATTCTCATGTCCTTCAAAATTCTCCTCCATTTGCTCCCACTAAGTTTGCTGATAATGGTGGTGATAATTATCATCTTCATCACTGTTATTATTTAAATCTCATCTGGACCGGAGCCCTGATCTCGTTCCTGTGCTTTATTTATCAACTGCATTCAGACTCTACTTCTGTAGAGGTTGTGTCCCACACGCCTCTCAGATCCCAAGTACCCTTCACAGGCCCATCCTCCAGATTTGTCGAGTTTACAAACAAGATTACGCTGGGGCTATTATATCAGCTTTGCAGGAAGAGCTGGAATTTCCTGTGAGGGCATGGGATACTCCATTGCCAATGGCTGACTGGAGAAGGGACATGAAAGCCCAGCCTCCTTGCCTCAAGGCATAACAAAAACTGTGATGGACTTAGTGTCCCAGAGTTTCCTGTAGAGCTATGTCAAGGGCAGGATTTCACCTAAAATCATATTCTTGCTGGGCGATTATCTCCTCTCTACTTCCTTACCAGTTTCTCCTGAGTGCAGTTAATTAATAAAGCCACTTGCACAGAACACTTATCTCACAGTCTGCATCTAGGGATGTCTTATGTTTAAAAAAATTGAATTATCTATACCTTTTAAACCACTAATGATTCCCTTAAAGGAGTTACCACGACCTGATACACTTACACATGCACACACACACTCACACATTTGTTAGCTTTTGTTTGGCTGTTTCCTTGCTGCGTGAACAGTATTTCCCCTAAACCCAACAACTGGGTTTTGCCTCAAGAGTGCCCTATTCTGGCCCTCCTCTGGCAATGTTTTCCTTTACAAGATGAGAAATCCAGGGGGCTAAGGTGATCTGCCCATCCAAAGCTGGACTCACTTATATATCATATTCCAGATGCTTGACATCTTGAAATTTCCTAATCAAATGGACAGTCACCCAGTGCCAGTTCCAGAGCAGCTGTGGGCTTCTTCCCTGAGTCTCTTCTCCCAAGGGCAGACTAGGCTATGCATCTCCTACCCACTTCTCTGGTCAGAAGACGGGCCACCTTGTATCTGCTGGTAGAGGAGGTGGTTATGGATAGAGGTTGGTCACAGGCCCGCGACCCCCGTCTTAGTGAGACGCAGCGGGAGGCGGGGGAAGGAGGGGTGGAGGAGCGCGGAGGATCCCACCTTAACTCTTCTGCAGGACCTGTAGCTATAAGGAGTAATTCAAAAGAAGGGAAAAAAGCCTGTGAGACATGCCTCTAAAGGTCTGGTCACTCTCATCTTCTCTCCTTTAGTATCATATTCAGTTAAGCACCAAATGTTAAGTTTCATTTTCACTGTTTATTATAATCAGTAATTCAAGTTGAGATTATTTTCCCCCAAGAATCCTATTTCCACCATCTGTACCATGGAATGAGTGTGTGTGTGTGTGTGTGTGTGTGTGTGTGTATGTGTTTCCAAGATCCACTAGGCTATCACTTACAGATGCTAGGACGAGATTCATGCCTAACATTTCTGTTTAGCAAAGGCCGGTCTCCTCCATCCTCTGCAAATGGCCAATCAGCTTCCAGACAGCAGTAAACAACCATCACTTGAGCTGCTTCCGGCTTCCAAATTTTCTTTTACCCAACAGACATGGCTTGCCCACCGGCATGAGAGAAGTAAGTCAAGTAACAACTGTTGATACACAATTGGGACATACTGAACTTTTGTGGGACTTTATTGAGGCGGCACTGCCATGAGTGTGTGTGTGTGTGTGTGTGTGTGTGTGTGTGTGTGTGTGTATGCTCATCCCTCCTTTAGAGCATCCATCCTTCTGAAAATATCCACTGTTGTGAAAAACTCTGAGACTAATTCCATTCCGCCTCAATCTTCCAACGTGGGATTGATAAAAAGAACCCAAACCCACAAACAAACAGATAAAAACTATCAATTTGGTATCCACTTTGCTGCCTGTCTTGAGTACGGTAAGGTGAGGCTTAGACCCAAGATATACTCTCATGAGATTAGTAGCAGTTGTCATCCACAGTTCCTGCTACAGGGGTAAAATGGGATGACAGCTCACTGATCTCCAAGAGGCACTTGCTTCTCCCCAGCTTCCAGCTCGTGTGATGGAATGGCACTAGGTGTATTCCATTTAGGGTAAGGACGATTTGCTCTGAATTTATGTGTCCCTCTGTCTTCAAAACTATCCCATCTTGAGTCAAGAGAGAACGCTTCTGCAGCCTGGTCCTGGAAATGAACCACAGCTGCCAGGGCAAGAAGGAGAGTACCTGAGAATATTTGGTGATACCTCTCCTAAACATGCAGCATTATTTGCAGCAGCCAAGACATGGAAAGAACCCAGGTTGCATATATATATATATATATATATATATATATAATGGAATATTATTCCGCCATAAAAAGAAGGAAACCCTGCCATTTGCATGCCACTTACAACACCAAGGATGGAACTGGAGGGCATTATGCTAAATGAAATAAGTCAGACAGAGAAAGGCAACTTCATATTATCTCACTTATATGTGGAATCTTAACAAAAACAAAAACAAAAACTGAACTCATAGATACAGAGAACAGATTGGTGATTCCCAGAGGTAGGGTGGGGGTGGGAGGTGTGTGAAACGGGTGAAGGTGGTCCAAAGGTACAGACTTTCATTTATAAGATAAATAAGTCCTGGGGATGTAATATACAGAACAGTGATTATAGCTAACAATATTGTACTGTATATTTAAAATTTGCTAAGAGATCTTAAAAGTTCTCATCACAAGAAAAACAGTATGTAAATATGTGTAGTGATAAATACTAACTAAAATTACTGTGGTAATCACATATATATGTATATGTATACATACACATATATATATAATTTAAATCATATATATATGTATATGTATACATATACATATATATATACAATTTCACAGTTGTATATCTAAAATTAAAACAATGTTACATGTCAGTTATATCTCAATTAAAAAATATTCCTCCAAGACATGGAAGCAACCTAAATGCCCATTGACAGATGAATGGATAAAGAAGATGTGGTATACACACACACACACACACACACACACACACACACAATGGAATATTACCCAGCCATAAAAAAGAATGAAACAATTCCATTTGCAGCAACATGGATGGATCTAGAGATTGTCATACTGAGTGAAGTAAGTCAGATGCAGAAAGACAAATATCATATGATATCACTTATATGTGGAATCTAAAATATGATACAAATGAACTTATTTAAAAAAACAGAAATAGACTCTTAGACATAGGAAACAAACTTATGGTTACCAAAGGGGGAAGGGGTGGGCAGGATAAATTAGGAGCTTGGGATTAAAATATACACACTACTATCTATAAAATAGATGAACAACAAGGACCTACTGTTGTAGCCCACCTCTAATATATCTAAAGGCATAGATAAAACATTATCATTGTTTTAATCATGAATACATTTAAGCCAGGAGGAAGTCAATTGACTTTTTAAAGTTTAAAATCAAGTTAGATCTGCCTGAATATATTTTGTACAGTTTTTCCGTTATGGTAGAACAACAGAATGGGTATGATTATAAGAGAGAGAGAGGAAGAAAAAGGCAAATTGAAAAAAAGAAAGACTGCAGAGGTGAAAATATTAACATTTTATTTTTTCATTTTTCTTTTTGCCAAAATATATAAACTTTTACGGTCTAATAACTAATAGATAATATAGAATGATATTGCTCCCTAAAAAAGTTGATCAGAAATTCTGTTCAAAGTATCACATTTGTACAGGGTATAAGTACATCCATATCTATATCATAATTATAAATATATGTACATATAGCTTGTGAAAAGCGTTTATATTCTGTTAAATATTTAGAGACTATCAGTCTAAAATTTTCTCTAACAGATTGATTTATTAATAGAATATTTTTTCTCATGCTTTTGGCAGCATTCTGATAAAAACTGCCCAATATATAAAGTGCCACCACCACTTCCATAGAAAAATCCGTTTGAATAAAGAAAGAGAAAGTACACTGCTCTTAGTGCACTAAACCAACTCTTTCCAGAAAAGAGATTTGAGATGTTTCTTGATAATATTCAATATGCCCTCTCCCTAAAAAATAAGGATTTCCAGTTTTTATAGCTCTTAAGTAATTAATTCTAAAATGTTTTAATAGCTAATAAAGTTATAAAGGAGCTATAGTAGGATTTTGGAATATTTTGTATCAGTCCAGAAAGAACTTGAAATAGTGTTAAGGCTTCATATTATTCAAATAATAAAAAGTAAATCATCCATAATTATAAAGGGTTTTATCACAGTAATTAAAATTTACAAAATACTACTGCTGTGCAGTTATGATAATGGTAATAAAAGACAGTTTTCTTCAACAAGGCCACTGTTTGAAATTTCACTACAATAATATAGACATTATTTTAGGGAATTAGTTTCCAAAATTTTTATCAACTGTATAAATATTTTTACTTAGTTTTTTCTTTGTAGTTCTTTGAAGAAATATACACTCACCTAGAGGAACAAAGGCATGCTATTTCGTTTTTAAATTGGTAATGTATTTTTTCAGAGTGTGTGCATATGTACTGGTATACTTAAACTTTAAATATGGATTTATCTGCTTTTTTCCATGTTAAAAAAATTAACAAGGTCCTAACTTGGAAAACTGTGCTTCCCTTATAATATCTGGTTTATCAAAATGACAGAAATTATACCATGGCTATAAGGTTTTGATCCAAGCCAACGCATCCATATACCTAACAACCTGCAGACCATTTCCAGATTCTTAGGGAGGTAAGTGTCCTGACTTCTCCCTGTCACCCCTGCCCTTCCTCTGCCTCAGAACTCATCCCTCAGGTGTCCTGCTTCTGGGCTTATTTCCATTGGCACCTCCTGGTCCTGAACATTCAGCTTCTCTGGCTTTCTCTTTGGCTACAATCAGAGTTTAGTTGCAGGGATCCTTTAGTTTTTACAGTGGTTTCCATCCTTCCATCTTATTAACCAGACCAGTCTAAAAAACTCAGGCCTCGGTGAACAGCAGTCTGCCCACGGGCATTTCTACTGGGACAGCCCCCAGCACCTACGAGAGGGAAGCTCGCAAGCTCAGTTATCCTTTCTCATCCTTCATCACCTCAAAGGACCTCGCTGTGAACTCTGTGGTTTCAAAAACTTACTACTATACACACCATAAGATTATTTTTTACAGGAGATGATACTATCAATAAAAAATATCTCAATACCATATGATCCAGCAATCCCACCCCTGGGCATATATCCAGAGAAAACCATAATTCAAAAAGATACATGCATCCCAATGTTCATAGCAACGCTATTTACAATAGCCAAGACATGGAAACAACCTAATTGTCCATCAACAGAGGAATGGATAAAGAAGATGTGGTACATATATCCAATGGAATATTACTCAGCCATAAAAAAGAACAAAAAATGCCATTTGCAGCTACATGGATGGACCTAGAGATGATCATACTGAGTGAAGTAAGTCAGAGAAATGCAAATGTCATATGATATTGCTTATATGTGAAATCTTAAAAAAGGGTACAAGTGAACTTGTTTACAAAACAGAAACAGACCAGAGACTTAGAAAACAAACTTACGGTTACCAAAGCGGAAAGGAGGGGGGCGGGGGTATAAATTAGGAGTTAGGGATTAACAAATAGACATTATTATATAGAAAAACAACAAGGACCTACTGTATAGCACAGAGAACTATTGCCAATACCTTGTAATAAACTATAATGGAAAAGAATCTGAAAAAGAATATATATTATATATATATGTAAAACTAAATCACTTTGCTGTATACCAGAAACTAACACATTGTATATTAACTATACTTCAATTTTTAAAAGATAAATGTTAATTTTTTTAAAAAATAGAAGTAACTTAGTAGCTGAAGGGCAGATTAATGAGAACAGTTCTCAGTGACACATAATCATGATGTTATGCCTGGAAATATTGCATATTTTAGATTAATTACAGTATCACGTGTTTATTATCTTCACACATTGTTAAAATAAGGTACAGGTAAGAAATGCTATACTGGATCAAACGTCTGTGAAGTGAACCAACACTGACAGTAACAAGAGTCAATTCCCAGAAAAGCTTAGTGTTAAATTGCCAAATACACACAATTTTCCTTTAAAACTACTTAACAATATTTCCCACATTAATTATTCTGAATTATATCCCAATATGCTCACAACCCGTATCAGTTTTTACATATACATAACCCACAAATTTGATACACATAGTAAAACATGGTTTTGTTATTTCTTCATACTTCTAAGGGAGAAAAAAAATCTTTCAGGTTTCTATTCTCAGTTTATGTTGTAAATAGTGATAACAAAAAGAAACAAGCAGCTCTTTAACAGTAATATTTTATAACCGTGTGTATGTTTTTAATCATACCCAGTATCTCTCAAGACTTCAGATAGATCCAAGGATAGATTTCTAGCATCACAGTGAAATGAAGTTCACATATAAGACACGAAGAGTAATTTTATGTTTTTCCCAGCTTTGCCATTGTTGACTTACTTCCTTTTGAGGTGACTAGTCTACCTTTAACCAGATGCTCTTCAGTCTTTTCATCATTTTAGTTATTCTATTTGATGGTCTCATAAAGTTCAATATATTCCTGGATATATTTTCTCACCAGTTATATAGTATTGCAAGGTTGTCCATAGGGTATGGTAGATATTTTGCTGATTTGAAAAGGCCTGTAATCTTATAATTTGTACATGTGATTTCATACTTCTAGTAACTCTAATAAAGTCAATTTTGTATGTTGATCTTTAGCTAAAATCATCTGTTTTTGCTTGACAATCTTAGGAGTCCTTTCCAAGGCCCATCATTACAACTAGGGTAGGATGCATTTACCCACGACGAGGCAGTGCAGTGAACTCATCAATGGACTGAATTTTGAGGACAAACTATCTAAACTCATGCTTATTATCTACTATAATTTGTGCTGATCCTAACTCTTTTTACCTTTCAGTTTCCTATTAGTACAAGAAAGATACTAATAATTAGGAAACTTTTGGTGAATTTTAAGTGGATATATATCTTCTTTAAAAAAATGCCTAGACAAAATTACTATTATCTTCTTTTTTATTTCTTTGTAACAAGTCCTTAAAGAGAAAATATTGCAATAATCACATAGGTACCTCAAAAGTTCTTTTTATGTAATCTTTCCACTTCCTAGAAGATTACATTTTCGCTCAATAAACCTGTTTTTTTTTATATCCATATAGATTAGTTGAACTGGCAATTCACCAACCATCTAGCTTGTCACTGCACATTTTGACAAAGACATTAACTGTTTTACTTCTCATTTGATTTTCAGTATCATAAATGACTCTCAAAAGAGGGAGGAGATGTGTTCCTCTGGAGAAGTGCAGCAGAATCTCCTGAGTTTGTTTTTTAACTGTTGTTGTTGCTGTTTGTTTATTTTATCTTCATACTATACCATACTGCCAACCTGCCTCCCTCTGCTGACATTCTGATACGGGTAAGTTCTACCACTAGCATGAATCATACCCTTAGATGAACTCCATTTTATTCCTACTGCCAATCTCACCGATCATCTTGGGATGAAATTCATAAATTACCCACCAGAGAACTCTGAAAAAATGAAAATGAGGCAGACTGGCTAGGGACCTTGAGGCTTAAAGGACAATTTGGTGGTGAGTTCCCTTGGTTCTTGTCTTGCCACATATGCATCTGGCATGGGTGCTAAGGAAGCCACAGCTTACAAATGCCAATGGATGTGGACAAAAAATAGCCCCCCAAAAGTTTGCTCTTTCTAGCCAAAGGACTAGAAAATTGGCAGCCCAGCAAGGCAGAAAACTTTTAACTACACCTGCCCCAGTCAATACCATGAAAAAGATATGCACCTCCTTCTCCAATACAGGCTACAGCAGGAGGGCCATTGGCAGAGCAAGGCATACCTCTCACCCTGCAGTAAGGAGGGGGCAGTTGTTTCCAAGTTGCCTGCGAGCACAGTTCAGACTTCCTTCTCTGCCTGCAGTAATGAGGTGGTGGTCCTCCCACGCTGTCAGTGGTGGGAGCTAAATGGTGCTAATGTACTAGGGAAGAACAAATCTGACTCCATATTGGATCTGTTTCTTTTATTTAACCTTTGTATTCTATTGCTTTTGCTGCAAGTTAATCACTAAAGGGATGTTGCCTATAGCTGGAAGTGTACATAATGGCCCATCTCGGGAAGCCTCCTCCCATGCCTGAGCCTTAAGCTAAAATGCCCTTGTTTAGATCCCAGGAAATATCCTCACCAGGCCCACCTGTGAATGACTGTAGGAAAGAAGAAACTAACGCATCTCTTTCTGGGAGTCCTGAACCACATTATTTGCAACAACTTATTGCCTTTTTTACTTTACCTCCTCAGCCCCCTCCCCTTTTGCGCTATAAAAGAAACTAACATCCAAACCCAGGTAAGATGGTTCTTTGGGACACTAGTTCACCATCTTCTCCGTCTGCTGGCTTTCTGAATAAAGTCACTATTCTTTGCCCCAGCAACTCATCCCTTGACTTATTGGCCTGTTGTGCGGGGAGCAGTATGAGCTTGGACTCGTAACATTATGGTATTTACATTCCATTAAAATGATGAAACGGCAATACTAGCAGACAGACACAAATTATATATGTATATTGTAATCCCTAGAACAACAACTGAATAACTATAAAGACTGATACTATATACAACATTATATGCAGATAAAAATAGAAAAATAAAGCACATTCAAGTCACCCTTGAAGACAGAAAAGAAGATTCAGAAGCAAAGGGAAGAAATGGGAAGCAAATTAACAAAAATGTCAGACTTAAGTTGTAAGATATTAATAATTACATTGGTTACAAATAGTCTCAGTACAGTAATAAAAAGACAGAGATTGGCCTAATAACGTAAAAACAACGACTCAACTGTATGACAGCTACAACAACCTTACTTCAGGTCAGTTAAAGGTAAAAGGTTAAAAAAAAAAAAGACTGTGCAAACACTAATAAAAAAAGTGGAAATGGTTATATGAATAACGGTTAATGTATACATAAAGCAAATGAAATTACCAGAGACAAGGAAGGACATTATATATTGATAAAAGCCTTAATCCACCAAGAAAACAAAAATCTTAGAAATTATGCACTGAACTATAGTACTTAAAAATACGTGAAGCAAAAACTGACAGACAAAAGGAGAAATAGACTAATCCACAGGCATAGATAGGGATTTCCACACCCTTTATTTAGTAATTACTAAGATCACTAGACAAAAATTTTATTAACTAAAAAATATTATTAACCAGTGGATTCTCAATGACATTTATAAAACATTCCACTATTTTATAATAGACATCAGGATAATATACATCTTTTTCAAGACTGCATTGGACATTCACCAAAATAGACCATATAATGAGGCAACCAATAAACCTTGGCTAATTCAAAATAATTAAAACCATACCAATATGTTCTTCTAACAAGGAGAGACTCAAACTGAAAATAAATAACAAAAAGATAATGGAAAAAGCTTCAAACCTTTGGGTATTAAACAACACACTTATAAATATTCATGTCAAAAAGGAAGTCTCAAGGGTGATAAAATATGTGTATGTTAAACTGAATGCTAATGAAGGTATCAATATCTGTGGAACTAAGTGAAAGCAGGAATTAGAGGGAAATGTATACCACTAAATGCTTATATTAGAAAAGAGGCAAGGTCTCAACTCAATTACCTAAGCTTCCACCTCAATGAACTAAAAAAAGAACAAAATAAATCAAAAGCAAGCAGAAGAAAGAAGATAATAGATATAAGAACAGATATCAATAAAATTAAGAACAGAAAATCAATGGAGAAAATTAATCAGACTGAAAGCTGGTTCTTTGAAAAGAGCAATAAAATTGATACTGATGAAGAAAAATGAGAGAATAAACAAATTACCAATATCAGAATGAAAAAGGGGCTATCACTATAGACCATGCAGACACTGAAAGGGTATAAAACAACTACAAAAAGAAAATTGACAACATAGCTGAAATCATTTTTTGAAAATCATAAATTACTACAACTCATTCAAGATGAAAAAATAATTTGAATTGTCTTAAATTCATTAAAATAATTGAGTTAGTAATTAAACCCTTCCATAAAAGAACTCTCCAGTATCGGATGATTTCATTGGTGAATTCCACCAAATAGTTACAGAAAAGTTAGCATCAATTCTACAAAATTTCTTCCAGGACAGAGTAAAAGAGAACCCACTTCTCAACCCATTTTATGAAGCCAGAATTACCCTGATACCAAAATCATAGAAATACAGTACACGCAAAAATGAAAACTACTGCCTATGTCCTTCATGATCATAGTTCCAAAAACCTTCAGCAAAATACCAGAAAATCAATCCCAGCATTACATAAAAAAGAAAAATACATCAGGACTAAGTGGACTTTGTTCCCAGAATACAACTTGCTCAATATCCAAAAGTAAATCAATATAATCCACCATAACAACGGTCTACAGAAAAATACTCGATGGTCATAATTAATACAGAAAATGCATTTTGCAAAATTGACACTGATTCATGATAAAAACTGTCAGAAAATTAATTACAAAAACCACAAAATTAATCCAATGAAGGAAGTATAGCATTTTCAACAAATTGTGTTGAAACAGTTAGAATTAAGAAGAAAAACAGAAAATCAAAACAAGCAAAACAAAACCCTGAACAAAACATTAAATCTTATACAAAAATTAAATTTAAAAGATAGAATATAGATCTACATGTAAAATATAAAACTATAAAATTATAAAGGAACATAGGAGAAAATATTTGTGACTCATTATTTTTGGAGTAAGCATTAGTGCATATGTATATATATGTATATGTGTATTATATATACAATATATTAACAAATCTTTCCACTTCCTCAGTATTTTTTAAAGAGACTTATTTCCTCTCTGAAATTTCCCTAATATTATAATATATCTCAACATATTCATGGCTCTAAATTACTGGTTCTTATATACAAAGAATATTTGGGTTTTGTTTCCACTGATACTCCATATTTGTTATGGCAACATCTCTGTTCTAATCAGTCTGTTCTCTGTATCTTGGATGGGGCTGGTGTGCTTTGTGTATGCATTTCTGTGTGTGTGTGTGCACTAGCAAATGTGTATGTTGTGTGTGATGTTGAAAATAGGGAAGAGGAACCAGAAGACTGAGGGTGAATAATCAAAAGAAGAGATCTGTGTGTTTTCTTCTCACTTTGGCAAACATTCATTTCTGGAAAAGAATAGAATTACTGTCTGTTTTATTATTTTAGAAAGTGTGTTTCTTGTCATAACCTTCCTGATGGGGAAGAAACAGTCTCTTCCAAATTTGGAAATTTCTGTAGTGTAACACTTTGCAAAGACTAGATAAATGTTCCTGACATCTTTGGTCATAGACATTCAAATTTAAACTGAAACTGCAAGGTGTCATAGACAATGTCACCAAATAACACTGCAATATATGTCTGTTAAAAAGATAACTTTACTTTCTATTATGTAGAAAAAAGGTTAATATTTGCCCCTGACAGGATTAATACATTAATTAGTCCCATGGCTGGTACATTCTTGCTTCTGCATTTTTTAACAGGGAATAAAAACGAACAAACTATTGATAGGTGGATTGATATAAATATACAACAAATAAAAATATAAATATATAACAAACTACATATATAGTATATGTATAGTTTGTTATTTAGTTATATATTTATAAGTATGACATAAATACATGGAGAGAGAGAAAGAACAAGAAAATAATTGCTGCCACTAAGCTTTTACCTGAATAGCAGAGAGGGAATGATTCTTAGATAGCTATTATACAGAATGACCCTCATGTCAGGTCAGTGCAAATAAGGAAAAGCTTGGCTAGTCTTAACCTAGAAAGCTATAAAATATATCCAACACATGCCTCTCAAGTGTGCGATAAAAATGCATCCTCACTGCCGTTAGCAATATTGTCCCTGACCTCAGAACATCATTGAAGAGAGACCCACTGAATGCTTTAATTTCCACATAAACTGCTGATCACGATGGTTCAGACATGCCAGATGGCAGCGGGAGTGATGAATGGTGTTGATGCCTCAGGAGAAATGAGCTACTAAAATTATATTATATTCAGCTGGGATTTTAAAAATACAATGTAATTAAAATTGTTATTACAGAGCAAACTGTTACACCTCTTTATTTAATAGAGTGTTTGTTAGCTGAGGAGAGTAGTATGTGCGTTTGTTTTGTAGAAGGTGTGCTTTTCTATGCCCAGGTATCACTCCAGTGGGAGAGCAGAGCCCAGCGCGAGCACCTGCTGGGCAAACCCTCAAGCCTGCCTGTCACAGAGCCTGGTGTTGGGAGGAAGCAAGAGCGTTCCCAGCCTCATTCAACTGTAAGAGAAACGCAAATCACAGATCTTCTTCCACTTATGACGAGATTATGTCCCATAAACCCACCGTAAATGGAAAAAATCATAAGTCAAAAATGCACTGATGGGCTTCCCTGGTGGCTCGGTGGTTAAGAATCCGCCTGCCAATTCAGGGGACGCGGGTTCGAGCCCTGGTCCGGGAAGATCCCACGTGCCGCGGAGCAACTAAGCCCACAAGCCACAACAACTGAAGCCCACGCACCTAGAGCCCATGCTCTGCAACAAGAGAAGCCACTGCACCGCAACAAAGAGTAGCCCCCGCTCGCCACAACTAGAGAAAGCCCGCGCGCAGCAACAAAGACCCAACGCAGCCAAAAATAAACAAATAAATAAATTTCTTTTTTAAAAAATGCACTGAATGCACCTCACCCACAGAGCATCACAGTTTAGCCCAGGCCACCTTCGACGTGCTCAGAACACTTACATTAGCCTCAGCAGGCTGGGCAAGATCATCTAACACAAAGCCTATTTCACAATAGAGAGTTGAATATCTCATGTAATTTACTGAATACTGTACTGACAATGAAAAAACAGAGCGGCAGTCTGGAGGCAGAAAGGTTGCAAGTGTATCTGTTGTTTCCCCTGGTGATGGTGCAGTTGACCAGGAGACCAGTGTCAGGAGAGAGGAGCGCACTGCACGTCGCTGGCCCAGAAAAATTCCAAATTCAAAATTTGAAGCACGATTTCTACTGAATGCATATCACTTTCAAACAATTGTAACGTCAAAAAATCCTAAGTCGAACCATTGTAAGTCAGAGACCATCTACCTAATAAAACCATTTAACAGACCAAAAAACATTCTTTGAGACATGCTGAGACAATTTCTCCCTGAATTAGTATTGTGAGATCATGATGTCCATGTCAATTACGGATCTGGTTATTCTGAGAAAGGATTCTGTCCAACAAGTAGATACTCATTGGTAAATGAATGAAACAGCATACTTCGTCTGTTTACTTTTGTTTAGATGGTGGCATCTATTTGAACACTTACAGTAGTTGGAGTTGGCATTTTGTTTTAGTTCCCCATTCAAGGAATGAGCACAGAATTTCCTCCTTTCTCTAATCCTGTCCTCAACCCACTCTCCTCACCCCCACCGCAAATAAAAGGGAATCCATGTTATACAAATGTAGATGATACAGCTTCTTTCCCTCTTAGATTTATGTGAGTAAAGTCTAGCAAATCAATAGCGGAAGTTTGGAAAACAATTTCTCCTTGGATTTATGAAAAAAGGTAGACTAAGTGCTGACTACATAATTTTCATGGCCCAAAGCAAAAGGAAAATGCAGACCCCTTTTTCAAAGAGCAGATAAAGAAAAAAATGCAGTTGAAGGACATGCAACTTTTTCCTGTCTTTTATGGTCTCTCCCTGACATATACTATTTCTACATAACAGAAATTCCATAACATAATATGGTCTCCTTTGGGCATGGGGATCCTTGCAGGGCGAGTGCAGACCCTCAAGACATGGTTGGCGGGGACAACCACTGCCCTTTGCCATCCTGAGCTGGGCAGGGCACCTGCCTCCCAGATCGCCCCCCCCCCAAACACCCCTGTGCTGATTCCCTCCTGGCAGCGCAGGGCTACAGCAGTAGTGGGCAGGGCCAGGGGAAGCGGCCAAGAGGGGCAGATGGCTAGGAGAGGGGTGAGTGCACATCTGAAACCCTTTGCAGGAAGAGGCAGAGAGCCTGAGGCAAAGCTCCGGGTGAGTTCTCTTGTTCCATGGGACCTCACTCACAAAGCAAAACAAAAAAATTAAGATAAAATTATTAAAATGTTCAAGGTGGTGGTCACTGAGCATGAAACCCCAGGCCCTTCCAGCTTGGGACACAGTATGACTGCCCTGGTCAGTTGTCCATGTAGCCAGCCCTGTGAGTACTTCCTCAAAATAATTAGAGCCATGTGATGGCTTAGGTGAATTAACCAGATTCAAAACATTATACCACAAAATGTAACATCATGGCCCTCAAACTGGCAATTTAGTAACAAGAAATATTTCCGGCTTTAAGATACAATTTTTATATTATATTTTATTTTTATATCCAACAAAATTAAATTTTCAGACTATTTGGAAAAATTACATCCATTCACATAGCAGATGTTAACAGCCTAGACTCTACAAAGCAGACATTATGGGGGAATGACGATAATAAAAAATAGCATTTAATTTCTACTAAATATCAAAGCTCACAATCAGACCTGTCTCTGTGGTTTGCTTCTGTTTAGGTAATTCCTAAGATTTCCTGAGTATAGGAGGCCAAGAAATGAACACAACACTTGCAAACGTAGCTAACGAATTGTCTAAAAAATGACAAAGGCTTCAGTTTATTCGGTCTTGAAGCCGTTCTGCTCTCTGTTCATTGGGCTGTGACTGCACCCTGATGCGCATTCTGAGGTGGGTTACGTCCTGTCTCAAATAAAAATTCCTCCTGACCGCTGACCTTGACCTTCACTGCTCGACTGCCCAGAGGGTATGAACGATGGGAATGAACAATGCAGGTAACCCGAAAGGCAACCCACTCATCTGAAATGCAAGTTACTGAGTCCAAAGAAATGCCCTTTAATCCTTGGAAGGATCACTGTAAATGGTTGAGAAAACATCTAATTACAGAATCCCTTCACTTGGAGACCAGTTTACCTGAAGATGTGGCAAACCCCAGCAAGAGTAGAGTACTCTGATGTTTAATGCGTGTGGTGTCATGTTCCCTGAGGTGTCTTGATGTGGTTATGCATTTAAGTAAGCAGACAGTTAAAAAAAGAAAGCATGTGCTCAGGAAGGTACAGAATTAACTTTAGTAATAAAAGATTGTTCTTGGCAGATTCAAACTCATTTGGTTTGCAGCAATCCCTTTCTTAAAAAAAAAAAAAAGCTTTCTTAACTAAAGAGTAATGTGAAAAATTTCTTTACTTTGATAGGAAACTTTCGATTCAGAGCTAGAGTTTTAGAGAAGCAACAGATAGAGCACAGCGTGTATTGATTATCTGCCTTGTGGTTTGAATGAAGGGCTCTAGCAGCTGTTTGGGAAACACTGAGGGAATTTGGTATGATCACTCACTTTTTCTGCTTCAGGAAAACATTACCCCTATGAATGAAAAAAAAAAAAAGGGTATTTCATGCTTAGCACTTCAGAGACGATTAAGATCTATGAAGCAGATTTAAAATGGCAAAGGGTAACCAGGGTTAATAAATAAACAAGATAGGAATCTCCAGATAGAAAAAATACATATACACATATATAATTTGAAAAAAATATTAGTCATTTTTATTGCTAGAGTCAGATCTTTGGTTAAGTCACTGAAAAATGTACATATTTATAACTCAGATTTGATGCATTGCACTTGCATTTCTTAGGTATATAAAAAACGTTTATTGTTCTTTAAAAGCAAAATATTTTATTCTTTTTAATCAAAGTATTTAACCCCAGCATGAGAAAATAAGTTTGAATTTCTTTAAATATCTCTATGTAGTTCATCATTTGTCTCCTCATACTTTTTCCCATTTTAGCATTTTAAATGACAAACAATCTCATGAGATGAAACATGAAAAATGGACTTCCTTGAAATATATTGATAAAAATGTCTTGAACAGAGATCAAGCAAATGATCTGTCCCCTGATATTAGCTTTTCCTATACTATACCTTAATGATACATTTACTAAAATAATGTGAAGTTACTGAGTATCACAATATGTGTCAGATATAGCAAGCGTCTCTCAAACTGACTCTTAGACTTCCTGACCCTGTATAATTTTTGTGGTAACTTTTCTCACATGTCCCCCTGCCTCCTATTCTTAAAGGTACACATGTCAAATTATTTTGACACCATAAGGCACTTTTCCAGGGAGCATGCAATATCAATCTACATTAATATTGCTTGAATAAATATTTAATTAGAAAATGAAAAATGCTATAAAATACCTCATGAACAAGCAGCTATATGTCTGTGTATTTGAGATTTTCATTTATTTCAGGGATTATTTCTTTATCTTCTTCATTTTATAAACACTTAAGAATGTTAAACGCATCAAAATGCTAAGGATTTTATACTCTTTCACTTCTGTGCTTCCAACTGGAAGAGTATGGGTTGATTTCTACAAATGGTACATGTTTGGTTCAGAGGTACTTATAAGAATAAGAACCTTGTGAGATCCTCTTTTTTCTTCCAAGTTACCATGATGACCTTTTTATCCTCTTGCTGTGAGGACATAGCTCATGGGGCTCTCACATCTTTGCACATCTTCTGAGCAAAGGCATTGACAGCTTTTTTGTGTTTTGATTGTCTTTTCAAGAATATTTGTATAATGTACCTCTTGGAAGATAGAGATAGCTTCTCCCTATCTGGTAGAGGGCAGATTTGTTAGAAAAAATAATAAAGATATGAAAGAATGCTCAACATCATTAATCATTAGAGAAATGCAAATCAAAACTACAATGAGATATCATCTCACACCTGTCAGAATGGCCATCATCAAAAAATCTACAAACAATAAATGCTGGAGAGGGTGTGGAGAAAAGGGAATCCTCTTGCACTGTTGGTGGGAATGTAAATTGATACAGCCACTATGGAGAACAGTATGGAGGTTCCTTAAAAAACTAAAAATAGAACTACCATACGACCCAGCAATCCCACTACTGGGCATATACCCTGAGAAAACCATAATTCAAAAAGAGTCATGTACCAAAATGTTTATTGCAGCTCTATTTACAATAGCCAGGACACGGAAGCAACCTAAGTGTCCATCAACAGATGAATGGATAAAGAAGATGTGGCACATATATACAATGGAATGTTACTCAGCCATTAAAAGAAACGAAACTGAGTTATTTGTAGTGAGGTGGATGGACCTAGAGACTGTCATACAGAGTGAAGTTAAGTCAGAAAGAGAAAAATAAATACCGTATGCTCTCACATATACATAGAATCTTAAAAAAATGGTCATGAAGAACCTAGGGGCAAGATGGGAATAAAGACACAGACCTACTAGAGAATGGACTTGAGGATATGGGGAGGGGGAAGGGTAAGCTGGGACGAAGTGAGAGAGTGGCATGGACATATATACACTACCAAACGTAAAATAGATAGCTAGTGGGAAGCAGCCGCATAGCACAGGGAGATCAGCTCGGTGCTTTGTGACCACCTAGAGGGGTGGGATAGGGAGGGTGGAGGGAGGGAGACGCAAGAGGGAAGAGATATGGGGATATATGTATATGTATAACTGACTCACTTTGTTATAAAGCAGAAACTGACACACCACTGTAAAGCAATTATACTCCAATAAAGATGTTAAAAAAAAAAGACAATAAATACAATGTTTCCATCTGAGGCAAAGTTTGGGCAAAGTTTTACCAGCCTCCTGGTCAGTTTGGGGTTTGCTGAGCTCAAGCTTCCTTAGCTGTGACACACAGCGCCTCTATGGACAGTGTTCACCTGGGCCACCCACAGTGACCTATGGAACTTGGGGAGCAAGAACAACTCGGGGGAATAGGAAGCTTGTGCTGCCAGCTGTACCATTAGTGATAGAATCCTTTGTCTCTGACCCAGAAGTCTCTTGTCTTCTATGCACATCTATGAAACTAAGGCAGGCTAACTTTTTAGCTTGCAAGCAGGGTAAAATTTCAGACCCTTGCAATTCTTTGCACCGTTAACATTCTACTAGTCTCTAAGGCAAATTTTAGATCAAAATATAATAAACAATGTGGAGCAACACTTTTGTGTTGTGCAGAAGTGAGAATCAAAAATTTGTAAATTTATGAAGTGAAAAGGGTGCGATTTAAAGATACACTGTTAAAATTACACAGACATCTTGCAAACATCTAATCCAGGCATTTAATTATACAGATAAGGAATTTCAAAACTATAATATGACATGTATCATAAAGCTAATTAATCAAAAAGTTAAAAAAAGAACCAGCAAGTTGCCTAATTTCTGGTCTAATGCTATCTAAAATTATGTCGATAAAAATAAAAGGTCTCTGTTGAGGATGAAAGATGACCACAATGATTTGCTACTCCTCTGAGAGGGGAAGTCTAATTTTCTTTCCCTGAATCTGGGCTGGCCTTTGTGACTTGCTTGACCAACAGAATACGGTGGGAGCGAGTTTATGGAACTTCCAAGGCTGGGTCATAGGAAGTTTTGAATCCTTTGCCTGGGTCTCTTGGAACACTTGCTCAAAGAGCCCTGATCTGCCATCAGAGATGTGCGGCTGCCACTTTAGAAATCGTGTAGGGATGCCTGAGACTCACAGAGAGACAGCGGGTCAGCCGAGCCCATTCTGCCAGTAAGTCCTGCCAAGGCACCAAACGTGTGAATGAAGCTGAACCCCATGAAGGGACACCATTCAGTGCCATGGTATTCTGAATATTGCCATGGTATTCTGAATATCTGCCATGGGAACTGAATATGGGCCCAGCTGAACCATTCCTGACCACAATACTCTGTGATATAATAAAGTCCTGTTGTTTGAAGTCAATGTTTTAGCACAGTTTGTTACAGAATAGTGGATATCTGGAACAGCCTCTATATTCCTTAAAAATACTGTGCTTAGCAGTACAGTAAGTCCCCTACATAGGAACCTTCAAGTTGTGAACTTTTCAAAGATGCGAACGTGTGTTCGCGTGTCCAATCATGTAAGTTAGTTCACGTGTCTGGCATACATTGTGACAAGCTTGCATCCTCTACAAATGGTTGTGCTTTTGCGCACTTTGCTGCACAGAACTGTATAGAGTCCAGTAGTACAGTAGCTTTGTTTCAAGCCCAGGATGTCCAGAAGCAAGCGTAAAAGCAGCGATGATGTAGCTGGTACTACTGTATTTTCAAGGTACGTACTGTAAGATTAAAAATGTTTTCTTTATTTTTTGTTTTTGTTTTTCATGTGTTATTTGTGTGAAAAGTATTATAAACCTATGACAGTACAGTACTATATAGCCGATTGTGTTAGTTGGGTACCTAGGCTGACTTTGTTTGGCTTATGAACAAATTGGACTGAAGAACGAGCTCTAGGAATGGAACTCGTTCGTATGTAGGGGACTTACTGTAAAGCACTTTGGTGTAAAGGTTAAAAATACAAAGTAATATTGTTTTTCTTCTTTCCATCCCCCTTTCTCTCTTGGAGAAGAGAATAGGGTTTGTAACAAAATTGCCAACACACCCTTAAATTTCTATGAAGTCCCTGGCAGTTGTTTTTTAAAATTTATAAACAGACTCTTATTAATTAAAATAAACGATGTCTGAAACTTGTCTTCTCATGAAAGGCATGGGTAAGAATAATGAGCAGAATTTTTACCATTGAGTAATTGTGATTTTTAGGTTAAATGTATTGCCTGTGTTTTAGCAGTCAAATGCCATGCCTTAGCAATTTTGGATGGGGTTGGCCGGGCATAGGCTACATCCACTTGTGGACTTTACAAGATAGTGACTCAAAGTGAGCTTAGGTAATATATCTAGACTGAGGTCCTGTCTTCCTACTGATGAGGTGCAGCTGTATCCGAGAGTGGTAGTAAGCTGTGTGTACCTAGGTAAGCTATGTGACCAGCTGGTGGTCACATAGCCTGAGGGGTTGTAAGTCTGGTTAGGTATAAAGCCTGAGGGGACCTAGCTGAAGGCATTCCTGAATTGGTTCCTGTATACTCAGCCTCTTCTCTATCAGTTGTGAACATCCTGAGGGTAGAAAGTCTACAAAATCAAAAGATAATGCCTGTGAGACATGTAATGCTCTGCTGTTACTGTGTGTGCTATGTTGTTTCCAGTAAATCGCTACTTAAACTTGGCGCTGAATGAGGTTTTTGTGTCTTGTCTGCTTCATTTCAATCTGAACCAAAGATCACTAATGCTATTGAAACAATATTAGACGCAATTATTGCCTAATTTATTGTACAACCTACGTTAATTTAAGATCATACTGGTTCTACAATCACAAGGGAAGATAAAATGGTAGGAAAAAATCAGAAACAGAAAGGTAAAGAAAAATTGGGTGTATAATGCCTCATGATAATACCTTTTCTGTTTACTTTGTTAATGTCCTGGATTTTTTGAATGTTAAGTCAATCTTATTCCAGGGATAATCCCCTTGGTCATAAAGTAGTATCTTTTTATGTATTGCTAGATTTCTTTTGTTAATGTTTAGTTTAGGCTTTTTGCATCTATGTTTATGAAATGTATTGATTTGCAATTACTTTTCTTATAATGTTCGTGCCAGATTTTACTATCTAAATATGCTGAGAACTGTTTCCACTTATTAATGGTATAAAGCAATTAGTGTAAACTTGGAGTGATTTCTTCCTTAAATATTTGGTAATATTCACTAGTGAAATCCCACAATCCTGAAGGGATTTTGTGGAATCCCAAACTTTTCTTTGTGTAAAGTTTTTTTTTTTTTTTTTTTTTTTAATTTATGAAGTCAATTCCGTTAACAGAGAGAGAGGTACTCATTTTTTCCACTTTTCTTTTATCAGTTTTGACAAGTTTTCCCTTTTAGGAATTGTCTCACTTTGTTTACATTTTCAAACTTAAATATGCTTATTACATTTTAATATACATGGACTCTTTACTGATGTCTGATTTTTATTCTCAATTTTGATAATTGTACTTTTCTATCTCTGATAATTTCTAGGAGTTTATCAATTTTACTACTCATTTTAAATAATTAACTTTTATCCTTTTTTTTATTTTCTCTAATACAAATGATTTTGAATGCTGTTAACTTTTTGCCTGCTTCTTAATTTCTTCCCTCCTATTTTTTTTATGGCTTAAATTTCAGTTCTTTTCAACTTCTTGATTTGCATACTGATATTTAATTTTAATCTTTACTATTTTTAAGTACACATTTAACGCTGCTAATTTCACTCTAAGCACGGCTTTAGCTGCATTTAATGTTTTGATATGTTTAATTTTAATACACTGACAATGTTTTCGTTGTAATTTCTTCTTCACTCGATGTGTTATTTAGAAATATATTGGTTTACTTTTCCACATTTTGGAATATCCTTATCTTTTTAAAACTTATTTATTTTTTGTTCAAATAATTTATGTTGGACAGAGAATATCCTCCATGTGGTTTAATTTCTTTAAGATCTTTGAGACATGCTTTATGACTCAGCATACAGTTAATTTTCATAGAAATAAGAACATGTAAGATTGGAAAGAATATGGATTCTGACCTTGTTGGACACAATGTTCTGTACCCGTCAATTAGGTCAGGGGTACTGGGAGTTTAGTTCAATGTTTATTTACTATCTCATTTGTTCTTGTTGTTCTGTAAATTACTAAAAGAGGCATGTTAAAATAGCTTCCACTGTGAATGCAGATGTGTCTATGTCTCCTTGTAATTTAATCAAGTTTTATCATCTACATGAATACAGATTTAGAATTTTTAAATTTTCCTGATGGATTCAACCTTTTATCATTATGCACCCTCTTTTTTTATATCTATCAAAATTGTTTGCCTTAAAGTTTGGCATTAGCATAGATTTAATAGGTCTTTGGTGTAGTTTTTGCATTATATATTTTCTATACTTTTCATTTCGATGTTTATGTGTAATTTTTCCATTTTGTCATCAAAAAGAAGCGTATTTTTGGCTTTTTAAAAAAATTTGATCTGAAAATCTTTCTTTAAATTACGCTATCTTGTCCATTTATAATAAATAAAATAAATTAAATAAATGGAATTAAGAACACATTTTGGTCTAGATCTGCCATCTAAATACTTGATTTCTATTTGCTCCCTTTTCTGTCTTTTACTTATTACTTTACTTTATTTCACTTATTTCTTTCCCTTATTTTACTTAGAGTTCTTTTCTATCCCATTTTTTTAACCTCAATTAGCTTGTAAGTTATGTATTCTTTATTATTTTATAAATTCCCTAGAAACTGGAGTAGGTATCCTTGACTTATGAAGGCTAGTACATCTTTCTACTCTTGCCACTCAATAAAAGAATTTTACATCATTTCAACCCTATTTACCCCCTGCTGCCATTTTGCTATTAAAATTATATATTTTAAAATACAAACAATATTATTAATACTCTATGTTTACCCACATATTTCTTTTTTATTAATCTGTATTCCTTCTCACATCTCTCTGCTTCCATCTGGGATCATCTTCCTTCTTCATGAAGAGTCTGCTTTAATGATTCCTTTAGCATAATTTTGCTGGTGTCAAATTTACTCAATTTCTCTTTGACTGGAATGTTTCATTGTGCTTTTATTTGTGGATCACATGGCAGTTTTGTTTGTTTGTTTTATCACTTTTAAGATGTTATTCGGTGTCTTCTGTTAAGAGGAGGCTGCTGTACCTACTGACATTCCTTGTTTGGTTTTTTGTTTGTTTCCCCAAAATTTGCTCATCATCTCTGGTCTCCTGCAGTGTAAGCAGCCTCTAGATAGGTCTGACTTTATATCTATCCTGCTTAGGGTTCATACTGCTTCCTGACTTGCTGGTTTGAGATCTTTTGCAGTTTTGACAGTTTGTCGACCATTATCATTTAATATATTGCTTCTGCTTTATTTTCTGTCATTTCTTTTTCTGAAGTTCTAATTAAATATATTCAAGAACTTTTCACTCTGCCCCATATTTCTCTTAAGTGTTTTCTGTATTTTTTCTTCTTTTCTTGATGCTTCTTCTCTCCAAATGTTTTATACTGTCTTATTTTTAAATTTTCTAGCCTTCTGTCTATAGTATTAAACACATTTACTGAGTTTTAAATTGAGGTTATTCTATACTACAGTCTGGGTATGTGTATATGTGTGTGTGTGTGTATATATATATATATAATTGACAAATATATTAGTTTTTTTATTATAAAATTATATATATATTTTGTATAATTGACAAATAATATTATATTAGTTTTAGGTATATAACATAATTATTTGATATCTGCATATTCTGTGAAACGATCACCACAATAAGTCTAGTTAATTTGATTGGTTTTTATAAATTTTAATTCTCTGCTGAAATTTTCCATTTTCCAGTTGTGGCTACAGGAAATAGTTTCCTTATGGCCTTCACATAGACTTTCTTAGCCTCCACCTATGCCTGGAATTTGGAATTCAAGGCTTTACATTTATTTTATTTTTTTCCTTCTCTGAGTACCTTTTCAGGGCAATCAGAGGCAGTTGTTTTAATTTCCACCGTTGATATAATAATCAAGTGCCACAGGCAAGCATCTTTCTAATGTGTTGTCATCAATGAGCATGTCACTCCAGAACAGAATTAGTTATGATTTAAGTAATCATGGTGCCACTTCAAGAATGAGTTCTCAGCAACTCATCTCTCCCTTGCAAGGAAGTAATCTTTGAGTACATCAACTATATTAGACACTCAGTGCCAGAATCTCAATTTGAGGGGCTAATTCCTGGGGCTACTCTTCATTTCCAATTAGTTAAGCTTAACAGGACACAAATGACCCACTTAAACGGTATAATTGAAGAGAGTTTAATAAATAAAATATTTTCATAGGTGCGGGTGGGGTTAAGGAAACGAACAAATAATGATTAAGTACCAGGTCAATCAACAATGAAAACCAAAATCACTTACCACTAGGATTGAAGCGCCCAGTGAAAGCTATAACTAGAGGAGTGGGCAGGGAGGGAAGGAGCAGAGAGAAACTGTCAGACAAGTGGTGTCAGTGAAAGAGGAGGGACAGAGAACTCAGGTACAATAGATGCCCTGACCTTTCTATTCTTTTGTTCTTAGATCTTCTGGTTCCTCCCGACGGACAAACTTAACGGAAAGTTAAGAGATCAAATGAGTCAGAAATGTAGTCAGTGGAATTCAGCCTCCTGGGACACAAAGCAGGGCAGAAAAGGGATTGTCTAATTGGGCAGATGGAGAATAACCAGGATATACACCAAAGGCAGAAAGATAACCTTTTGCTGTATTTTACACTACATCATAACTTTTATCACTTTTAAAGAAAATTAATTCAGGAACTACTCAACACATATTAAGAGTACTTCTCACACTTTACTTATATTTCATTTTCTTCATTTTGTTCATCTCTACTTTTTCCCTCTATCATTTATAATACTTATTTCTATTCCATTGTGGGTGCATAAGTGAAAAACAACACTTGAAACAACATTTGAAAATTATTTCAAATGATTTCACATTTTTACACCTGCTTTTGGACTATTTTCTTTCTTCATTCATGCCAGATCTTTTGAAAGCATTATTTATGTCAGTGTGGTCGGTTTCTCACTACATATTATCTTCTGAAATCTGTAGTTCTGTGATTATACATACTTCAGCTACTTAAGGCTACTAATTTTTAAATCAGTTAAAATGAATGTCACTTCCTCAGTGACAATAGCCACATTTTAATCACTCCAGAGCTCCCTGTGGCTAAGGCTGCCATACTGGACATTGTGGACAGTCCACTTTCATCTTCACAGAAAGCTCTATTGGACAGCTGTTCTACATTATACTGCCCACCCTTCCATTGCACTAGACTTTCCCTTGTTCAAGTCACTGATGATTGTCACGTTAACGTAAGAGAGAAGAACAAATCTGACTCCATATTGGATCTGTTTCTTTTACTTTAACCTTTGTATTCTATTGCTTTTGCTACAAGTTAATCACTAAAGGGATGTTGCCTATAGCTGAAAGTAAATAATGGCCCATCTCCAGGAAAAATTTGCAGCAACTTATCACCTTTTTACTTTACCTCCTCACTTCCCCCCTCTTTGTTCTATAAAAGAAACGAGCATCCAAACGCAGGCAAGATGCTTCTTTGGGACACTAGTCCACCATCTTCTATGTCTGCTGGCTTTCCAAGTAAAGTCGTTATTCCTTGCCCCAACACCTCCTCTCTCCATTTGTTGGCCTGTCATGTGGCAAGCAGTATGAGCTTAGACACGTAACATTAAAAAGCCCATAGATAACCGCCATCATTTTAATCTTTATTGCGTCAACCTCTACAATATTTGACAACATGGAGTGTTAACTCCTTTAATCTCTTTACTCTCCTGCCTTAGCACTTTACTCTTCTGGTGTACCTGGTACTTCCTAGATATACCTTGGAGTTAACCCAAGTTCTCAGGATTTGCTGACATTTATTCTCTAATCTTTACCTTTGTAAGTATATACTTTTAGAAGAAGCAAAGATAGGCCCTTTGGTTGTAACGCTACCATTATTTTTGTCTTGAATCTCAAACTAACCACAAAAACCATTTCCCTGCCGCATATGTTTATCTACCAATTTATTATTCACAATGTCACTGTTATAATCTTTCCACTGGAATTCACAGTGGCATACCAAACAATTACACAATGTGGTACCTCCCTATCCTTCTTTTATCTCTTCCCCAAATTCACTCTTCAACTATAAGGAAATACTTGAAGTTCCTCAAACACGTGCAGTTTGTCTTCTTGTTTGGAACGTTCTTTCCTGCTTGCTTCAAACACTTTATGCAAGTTTCCCAACTTTATGGCCCAGTTCACCTTACAAACTTTTCACTGTACCTCAAGTTTTAGGTTCATGTTACTGAAATGAGTAATTACTTAAAAAATCAAGCAATTTGCCTAATTATTGGCATGGCTTATATTTATGTTCTTTTGTGAATATATGTGAATACATGCCTGGCTTTGCTATTTAAAGAGGCAAAATTAAAATAAACAATTTAAAGCACCCATGTGACATAATACCAGACCTACTGACTGCATCCTCATTTAGGCATACAGGCAATTCATCAGGATGTACTTGGTGGGTATCAGTGTTAGCTTCCATGGTATAAAAGTTATGCCCATCTGTCACCACAAAGATGTTGTTATGCAGCTGCCTTGGTATATGGAGAGATAACCAACAAATGACTTCGATATATCATGGCCATAAAATAGTGATCCTCTGAAGATATTTATAATAAACTATTAGTAATTTTTCTGTGACTGGACTGAGAGATACCACAAACGACTGATCTCAACAGTATGAAAAATAAAACATGCTTGAGAGACTAATTTTCATTTTCAAGTTTTGCTAGATAGTAGTCATTTCTCAGTGTTTTTTCTTTTTCCAGAAGCGACCTTCTGATACCATCAATCTTTCTCTCTTACAGTACAGTACAGTAAGTTTGAAAGAGCTATTGATCAGTTTTTTTGCAATTATGTAAAGAATAGATTGAAGTATTTACACCAGCCTACTGAGACAGTTTCAATTATTATATAATTTTATGAACAATCGCACCTACTTATTAAAATTTCCCAGTGAATATTTACACAATTCACCTAGTTCTCCAATCTTTCCATGTCTTTTTTTTACTGTCATGATCTTAATTATGTCTGCTTCTGTTTTATTCATATTTTAGGCATATATGCTATTGTTGTGACTTAAAAATAAGTTACATTAAATTTTAATTTGGGGAGATTTCCTACAAAGAACCACATACCACATTTCAGGAGAAAGTTACTCTGATTGCCCCAAGTGAAGTTTGTGTTATTCTGTCAGTTCACTGCATACCAATAATTCATTCCTGATTATGATGATGGTATTTTACATGCTAGTTCTTGAACATGTGTAGTGAAAAACTATTTCAGCAAATTTTTTTTAAAGTTTTGAAGTATTGCTTTAAAGTATTTATTTTGCATTTTTATTTTACATTGTATATTTAATATTGATATGCAAATACTCTGTTATATACACAAAGTCCAATATGTGTATTATTTTTATATTTGCATTCACAGTAGAAAAAATTTAAAATATGTACATAAAATAAAATTTTAATGAAATTACCCATATGGCTACTGAAAGTGAATATTTTTAATTTGTTATTATTCTGAAAGAGTAATTCCATGGAAATACCAAAGCTGTTTTAACAAACATAAATGAAAGAATCTTTTCTTACCGGAAAATCTATAAATATAATAAACTTTCAATAAACAGAATAATTCTGTTCTGCATTAATGCAACTATTTCTAGAATCCCCACCAGAATACCACATATGGATTTCTTTCCTGTGTGTTTAACATGTCCTTGAATTTCTTTTTTATGTGTGATTTACCAGCTAAAGTTTTCTTTAAGGCAAGGATCACTTTGCCATCTTTGTATCCTACCATCTACCATCTAGCTTGGCCCCAAATGCTGTTTGATAATTTAAAATGAGAACTAATTTTCAATTGGCATAACCTCTAAACACTCAAAGAATAATCTTTGAATATCAAATAGAGGAAACATTTTTACTTCTCAGAGCAAGACTTTGGGGGTGCTCCTACTTGGGTTTAAATCCTAGGTTCTCTAATTATTAATTGTATCACATAGGCGAGTTACCTACGATTTTTACATATATCACTTCCCTGAAGAATGCAGATGCCTAACTCACAGTAATGTTTTGAGAACTAGATATGTTATTGTTTATAAAGTAGCTTTTAGGGTTTCATGATCGCATGGCATTGCAAATTGGTGGTAATGACGATATTTGTAATGATTATAATATAGTTGAACTGTAAGAAAAGTATAAATGATACTCAAAGAATAACCAAATATTAACGAACTTTGGAAACCTTATGCTTAACTGTATCTATCTATCTAACTATCTATGTTTTTTGGACAAATGATACTTGTTAGGAGTGCGAGCAGGTAAATGTATCATTTTCACCCAGGTTTGACTGGTTCGAAAATGTGTTTATCTCCAGATTGTACCATGTGGCCTTCTTATGGATTTTGACCTTGCACAATGACATTAACAAACTATTGATCTGTAAGAGACTCAAAAAACAGTACTGCCTTAGAGAATGTTAGCCGCATGTCCTTGTAGTAGTAACTATTTTTGAGACTAGTTAGTTAAATGCTATACTTTTGGTACAATTAAGCTGATCATTATTGATAAAGGAATTATGGTTAGCAGGCATAGGAAAAGTTACTCAACATCACTAATTATTAGAGAAATGCAAGTCAAAACTACAATGAGGTATCACCTCACACCAGTCAGAATGACCATCAGAAAGTCTACAAATAATAAATGTTGGAGAAGGTGTGGAGATAAGGGAACCTTCCTTCACTGTTGGTGGGAATGTAAATATGGAGAACAGTATGGAGGTTCCTTAAAAAACTAAAAACTAAAAACTAAAAACTAAAACTAAAAACTAAAAACTAAAACTAAAAACTAAAAACTAAAACCATATGATCCAGCAATCCCACTCCTGAGCATATATCAAGACAAAACTATAATTTGAAAAAATACATGCACCCCTATGTTCATAGCAGCACTATTTACAACAGCCAAGACGTGGTAACAACCCAAGCCCCCATCGACAGATGATAGGCTTAAGAAGATGTGGCGCACACACACACACACACACACACACACACACACACGAATATTACTGAGCCAGAAAAAAGAATGGAATATTGCCATATGCAGCAACATGGATAGACCTAGAGGATATTATACTTAGTGAAGTAAGTCAGACAGAGAAAGACAAATATCAGATGATAACACTTATATGTGGAATCTAAAAAAATAATACAAATGAATCTTCATACAAAACAGAGACAGACACAGAAAACAAAGTTATTGTTACCAAAGGGGGAGGGCACAAATTAGGAATATGTGATTAACAGATACAAAATACTGTACATAAAATAGATAAACAACAAGGATTTACTGTATAGCACAGGGAATTATGTTCAAATCTTATAATAACCTATAATGGAAAATAATCTGAAAAAATATATATATATATTTCAGTTATATATATAACTGAATCACTTTGCTGTATACCTGAAACTAACACAATATTATAAATCAACTATACTTCAATTAAAAAAACAAATAAATTACGGTTGGTAAAGATACAGGGCAATTTTATTTGAAGCTTACACTTAGGCCTTCATGAAATAAAATCTATATGGAATAAAAAATAGAACATGACAACTGGATGACATTTGAGTTACTAAAAATGTACAAGAAAAAGTTCTGACCAACATTGAGAAAAACCTCTCCATATCTTTAAGTGGAAAAAAATCATTATAAATATTTTGCATAAAATCTTGGGATTATAGAGCCTTTTAATGCGTACTACTTGAATTTGGGAACTTGTAAAGTATGGAAAATGTGGTTTTCCCTAATAAAAAAAAAAAAAATACCTTAGAGTCACATTTCATACAAATGCACCAGGCATTATTTTCAACTAGGTAGAATTTTATGTATACACACAATTTAACTAGAAACAAACCACTATTTAATAAATATTTAGTCTACTGTTATTTCAGTTCAAATTTGGTTTTGCCTGTATCTTTTATGTTAGAGGTCATTCTTTGAGAAAAAAACTATTTGCTCAGACAGTAAAAGACTCAAGAAGCAAGGTGTTCACAGCTCTACTTAATGTAAATAAAAATTCAAAGGCAGTTGTTCAAAATGGATACATTAAAACAATTTAGTGGATATTTTAAGGCTTAAATGACTAAAACAATTAGAACTTCTTTCTGTCGTTTTATTTTAAATTTTATTTTTAAATAGTATCCCCCACAATGTAATGTTGGTAGTTTCCAAATTCACAACAAAATTAATCAAACTTCTTTCAAAAATATTCTTGCTTTATTAAACTTGTATGCTTCAATGCCCATTTTTACTACATTTTTGAGACCTGATAGAGAAATAATTCCATATACAATTAATGATAACCTCAAATTAAGTGTAACCACTCTGCAAAAAGTTTTAAAACTCTTAGGTTCCCCATCTGATATTTTGTTACATATTTAGATTCATGAGCTAATACAGTAGCTTCAGCTACTCTGTAGATAAAATTATGATGAATATTAGTTACCCTTAAAGAAAAATCAAAAACTTGATCTATCTGAACCATAATAGGGAGTTGATAGAGCTGGAAAAAAAATCCATCTTCTGTTTTATAGAGGTGATTTTCTTATAAAAATATTCACCATTAACATTAGGACACTCTAAGTCAAAATATTCTATCTAGTGTTTAATCGAGAGCACTTCTGTTTTTAAAGAAAGGCTCATACTTTTTTTATTTGATCTTGTATTCATTTCCATCCTCCTTAATTTGAAAGCAACCTTCAGCTGGGCCTCCGTGAATATGATCAGATGTCTGTGCTGAAGTTGTCTAGCTTACCTCACTTAACGATAGAAAGACAACACTCACAGCTTATTGATTCTGTAGGCCTACCATGATAAATCAAAATCACAAATGGTGGTGTGAATGCCAGTTTCTCTTATTACACACACACACACACACACACACACACACACACACTTATTTATTGCACACCTCTTCAGACAAGTCAGTGCACTAGATGTGTACTAGTGTAATAGTCTACTTTTGTCATTTTCATATTTTCTACAACGAACACATATTACATGGCAGGTCATTGAAAAGAAAAGCTCCATGAATGAGATAGTATTTTAGATTCATCTTGAAGGGTATGTATGTTTGAATATGAAAAAAGAAAGAAGACCATTGTATGGAAAATACAATGTACTGCAATTGATCTAAAGAACAAAGCAAAACACCCAGGACAGCAGTGATGTCATGCAGTTCACTGAGACGTTATCAATTTTAAAACAACTGAATTAGCTCTTTATGATAAATTACAGGTAACTGTTACACATTAGATACCTAGAAAGCAGCCTAAAGTCAAAAGCATTGATTCCCCTTCTTAGGTTTACCACAAACAATAACCAAACAATACATTCCTGTTCTTTGTTCTAGTATTAACATATATAAAAAGATTTGTTCAGGACCTGATGTAATATACCATTATTATATTTTTCTGTTTTTCTTCACGTCACTTATAACAAAGTTATTTAGAAAATATTTACATGATTGTTTAGTGATCTTCCCCCTCTACTAAACTCTAAGTTCCCTGTAGACAGGGACCCTGTCCGTCTTTTCATTGCCGTGTCATCTGAGGCTTGTAAGGTGCCTAGCATATCAAGAATGTGCAGTCACTATTTATTTAATGAAGGACATTAAGTCCTGACCTCTGTGTCTTTCTAGAGATCCGTAGTCCCAAATGACATGGTTCTATCCTGTCGTGGCTCAATTCTCGGCTCCCCCGTGAGCCTCAGCTGCTTTTGGATACTGTGCTGCCTCTTGACTTAGTTACAATAGTGTTCTTGCCAACGTCGCTCACTGAAAACATAGCATTCCCTCACTGTGAAACAGTTTAATCAGTAATCTAGCTTTTCCTTTTATAATTTCAAGCATCCCTTAATTTTTAATATTTGGGCATTGTCTTGGAAAGAAAGACTAAAGATTTCATCTTTTTCCACTGAGTTGTATTTAGTAAAACTATTTAACCTCCTGTAGGTAGAGGTGTCTCAGAAAACAGGAACCAATTCTTCCACATGAATCCAGGGACAATGGATAGAACTTTACTGAATCCAGACTTAGGGAAAGTGTACAAATGAATAGACTACTTGAAAATGTAAATAAAATAAGGCAATTGTGGAGAGCAGAATAAGCTAAAAAATAAATGGTGCTGCCACTTTTTGTCATTTCTCATTTTAGATACCCAGTTTCTTACAAAGATGCCTGTTTTCAAAATTACAGTATGGTTGCTATGGTAATATGCACTTCATAAATCATGTACAAAGGCTGTCTTCATTCCCACTGTGTCCCGAAATAATAAAGAAGATTATTAAAGTGGAGTCGCAAGAGTCTGAAGGGAGTCTGGTGAGACAGGAAAAGAGTGAAGGCGTCAAACATAAAAGCAAAATTTCAAAAGATTCTACAAAGACCTCATTAAGTATTTGTGGTAGCCTTGGGGTCACTCAGTGATATTTTGGACTGCTTTCCGAGTCTTCTTGAGAGATAAAGTGTGGATTACTGATGATGAATTGTTGGTTGATATTTGACAGCACTGACAGTGTACCTGTGTGATTTGGGATTATTTTCTTTCACAAGAGATGAGTGAGTTAGGCTCTCTGTGTTATAATTTCATACACAGTGTATCCCTTAAGGGATTGAGTACTTTTCCCATTTTCTCTCCATCGTTAACATTTTAGAGCCATACACAGTCCACGTCTACTTCTTTCAACATAAAAAGAAATGATTTCTACTCTCCCTTACAGTCGAAATTATTCTGACACACAGACTGGAGGTGAGCCACTCAGACACTCTATAAAACGTGTCACCACTTCAGAAGTCATTATCCTTTGTATGCACATTTGCCTGGAGATCCTGTTTCTGTGTTTCCTGGTGATCACTGGGAGAGCAGTGTTGCAGACTGCAGCTCTTACATCCATCATGCCAGGAGAGGCTAAAGAACCTTTCAGAGGAGACCCTGGAAAATTAATAGCAGGGTGTCCTCCATTCGAGTCTTCATCTGAGGGAGCCCCAGAGCAATTAAAATTGCTGCAGCCGGAACTAGAATTGGGGCTCTCTCTCAATAGGCATTTTAATTGGATGGTTCCAAGATGGCTCTATTTTCTACCTTCCCTTTGTCTACACTATGGAATAAGGGTTGCCAAGATGTTGACAGAAACCTGCAGGGTTGACCAAAACATAACTTAGGGTTCCACAGGCAGTCCAGGGGTAAAGGGATTACAGAAAACTGAGGACTGCCTGTTGTTTAAATTGATGCATTCTGCATCTCTGTGTCAGTGATGATATAATCTGTACATGAAAAATCTTATTGGGGGGAAATCGTAGGTACTTAGCGTCATTAATACACACATTCAAAAACTGATATTCTCTAGCATATTGGGATTTTATTTGATTCATCTACAGATATTTAGGTAAGCACTTTTGCATTCATATATATGTTATGAATAAAATGGAGATATATAAATTAGTATGGTTATTTAATTCTTCCATATCATTTGAGGAAAGGTGAGCTTTAGTTAGAGAACTAGCTGTATTGGAAAGAGTCCATGTCTTTATGAAAGGGGTTTCATTTTCAACGGTGGTACAAATGTCATATATGATTATCTATTTGTTGAGCTAAAAATATGTGACAATGCATGGAATTTCTTTCTGTACATGTATTCTCATAGATATCAAATGTGGATAGGCATCGGAAACTATTTTTTGATGGGTCAAAACTGACTCAAAACTTTCCTGGAGAAGTTTTTAAATAATTGATATCAAGTACAAATCATAGGAGACTCTCCACTTACAGTCTATTGTTATCAACTTGTTGTATTGTCCAGTGCATCTATAAGTCCATTTTTCCTCCTTCATATTCAATAAAAAGTTTTAACGAACTCTAAGCAAAGTTCATTTTCCTGGTAGAATAAATGACTTGTACTGAGTATTGCATTTAGACAAATTGTTTTATTTCATTACGAGAACCAATTTCTTTTAATCAAATCTTACCCATTTTGTTCATCAGAACTATAGAATACCTAGTCGTTTGAGTTCATTAAATAACATATTTGAAGGCTTTTTTTTTAATTGTAAAAATGTTAACATATATAAGGTAATTGTATATTCCATTATTGATGAGGAGTGCATTCTGTAAGCTGACAATTCTATGGTAACTGTAATTGTATTGTTGCTGTTTTTATTATCTTAGATGAACAATTACATTACCAGATGAAGTGCGATATATAAATTCAGTCTTTTTTCAGTATTGTTCACCAATAGAATTTTTAGATGAGCAGAAATTATTTTGGTGCTAGCATCTCTGTTCCTGACCACATCTAGGTCTATTATATTATGTTTTTCTTACTCTGGTGACTGGTCAGAAATATATACCACACAAGAGATTTAGGGGCTTGGTTATGCTCTCATGTAAACAGAACACTTTGGCAGATACCAGAGAAAATATTTGCTAGGGATGATCTGTTTCAGATACTCCCCAGTATGACATGTCTTGTCAGGGTTATCTGCACTCCATAATGCTGAAATATTAAATTACGCTGGAATAAAAGACAGGTAAACACTGTCCTAAACTTTATAATAATCAGAACTAATTTTTCTTATGTTACCTATTTCTCTCATGATCTACCTTAGTGCTTTCCCACGAACTTAATTCACTTGCCTGTGGTCCTAATATGAATTTGTATTTAACCCTTAAGAAAAAAGTCTTGGTCTTTTGTGCTCTGTCTGTACGGGGAGATGTGAGTCTTGTGTCCTGTTTTCAGCCTTCACTCTTAACTTGATGAATGTTTTTGAGAGGCTTATGTTACCTCAGTGAAATTCTCTTTTCCTTTCATTAAAACCTTACTGACAACATATTTTAATCCCAGAGCTCTTAGAAATTCATTATTTATGGTGCTTTGAGGCAACTGGGAGAAAGATTTATTATGTGTAGTGCTGCTGAAAACAATGTATACTGTATTATTTAGTACATATTGAGCTATCTGCTTTTTATGTATTATATAAAACATCAAAATATGCATTACCTTGGGCAGATTGGAGTGGATTTAGGAAGTGCTGGATTAGCAGGCAAATGAATAGAAGTGATCCAGCAAAGTTTGCCCCACTTTGGAAATGTCTGACCATTTTTTTTCCCCCTTTAAGGAAAAATATCTTGTGTCATCAAGATGACACATTTCAAGAATAACTTGTAATGCCTAACTGAACATTTGCAGGTACTAGAAATGATAAAAATAGAAAGAAATAAATTTATTTCTAATTCTACCAACCAAAAGTTACACTCAAACTCTTGTAATAGATTCATCAAATGTTCCTAATGATATTACATTTCATATATGTGTTATGCTATCTCTGCACTCCAGTCATCAATTACATTTCCATTTAATTTGTGGACACTATAACTTCTATTGATATGTCTACTGAACCTCAGTGTTGCTGTGAAAAGACTGATGATAATTATTCTTTTCCATAATAAGTCACATGCTCTTTTTTTCTAAGTGCTTCCAAAACATATTCTTTCTTCTTTAATTTCTTTTAAAGTTCATCAGTTTTACTAGAATATGCTTTGGTCTTGATTATTCAGAGTCAATATTCCCAGGCACACAGTCTTTTTAGTCAATATGTAGTTAAAAATTTTTTGTTTGTTTTATCTTCAGAATTATTTTTTAAGTTATAGCTTTAGTATGTATTATATTTTCTTGCTTTGGTTTTCTTCTTCTGTGATTCTTATTATCCTATTCTCCATATGTTTAATTTCCCAATTTAATTAGCTTGCCCATTTTCCTCTTAACTTGTTTTATCTCTTTCTTCAGTTTTTATGATTGTTTCACATCTTCCTATCTGTTACTTTCTACTTGTCTTAAGGCATTATTTTGTTGTTGCTGTTGTTTTGTGTTCTGTCAACGTCAGCATTCATTTCTGACATAGTTTCTGTTATTTCTAATTCTTTCTTGAGTTCTGGGACCTCAATACTCAGTCTAGTTCTGATGTGTGTTGCTCTTTCATGTTTTATATTGTTTTTATTAATGTCTTTTAGTTTGTGTAAACATGGCAGGTTATAGCTTTGATCTGTTTTGTGGGCAGGTCTTTCTGGCATTTTCCCCTTGTCTGTAGGGATATTACTCTGTTCTTTATTCTTTTTATTCTTATAATAGCTTTGCATGTGGTTTGATGTGTATACATTTCTTTTTTTCTCACTTTTGGGTGAAATTAGGTTTCCTGAACTTCATAATGAAGCAGGGTTCAGGAAAGCTTTTCCCAGAGGTTCTGCTGTACATTGTACAGCAATATGGTGGCTCAATTTCTGTGAAATCCCGGTTCCCTTTCCCTCCCCAACTTTGGTCTGGACCTTCTCTTTTGTTCACTCTGTTCTCTCTGTCTGTTCTAGTTTGAATTCCCTTGCAGCAGGGACTCCTAGAGGGGGGCCTTGTCCCAGAAGGCAGCCTCTGCAGGGCAGCTCTGAGAATCAAGCCACTGGAGTGCCCCACATGCCCAGCCCTTCCCACCACTGCAGGTGCCTCAACTCACTCCCTGCTGGGCTCCAAGCCCCATGTCAGCTGCTCCTCCCTAGTCAGCCCTCTGAAGTTTCCACTGAATTCCCCTGGGTTCTTTTGGGGTCTACTGATCTTCTGTGTGTCCTTTGCTTTTCTTCTTTTCCTCCACACACAGGATTGTAACCAACTGCCTGGACTTTGGGATTGGGGGAATACCTTTTCACCTCGATTGGTATAAATGCTGTCTGCAGATATTTTGTTTTGCTATCTCTTTGCTCTGTCAGTTCTTCTGGAGAGATGGAAAAACATACTGTTGTTGTCTTTGCTATGCTCCCAGAACCCAGATATTGTTTCAAAACAATTATAATATCCATAGAGGAAAAAAAAGGCATGTAATGCATAGCTCTATGCGTAGGTCTACAAAGTAAATACACAAGTGTTACCAGCACCCAGATAAAAAATACTTTGTCATCAGTCAAGGATTATTAGCATTTTTCCCCAGTTTTTTCTTCTAACAATAATCAGAAGTAAGAAATCAGCTTTAGTGAGCTACAGTCAAGAGGTCAGCAGGGCTGATTGCTTCTGGAGACTCTAAGGGGAGAAGGTTTCCTTGAAGCTTCTAGAAGCTGATGAGTTCCTAGACATGCGGTCCCCTCCTCCATCTTCAAGGCCAGCAGCTCTCTCTCTCCCCTTCCTCTCACCCTCCATCTCTCCTTCTGTCATCTTAGATCCTTCTCAGCCTCCCTCTTATAAAGGACCCTTACGACTACCTTGGTACACCTGGATAATCCAGGATAATCTCCCCCCACCCCAGATCCTTCATTTAATTAACCATATCTATAAAACCCCTTTTCCATGTCAGGTAACCTATTTTCAGGTTCCAGGATTGGGAAGTGAAGAGATTTGGTGAAGGAGACATTATTCAGTCTATCACAGCACTATATATGTTCAAAAACTGCCAAATGAATAAATATTCCCTACTAGCACATCTACTCTGAGAATATTATGCTTTATCTTTAAAAATATGAATCTTTATCCCTTGTGTTTCTTTGATCTTACTTAGACATTAGTTAATATTTTCAACACTGCTTCAATTTTTTAAATTTATATGCTGTATTCTATTCTTCCTTTTATTTTGTACTTTTTTTTAAATTAATCTTATCTGTGTTCTTTCTGAGCAGAATATAGCTAGAACCCAATTTGAGAGCATATCTTTTAATAAAGGAATTTCCATTAAATAGAATACCTAATATGTTGGGTTATGACTTCTATGCCATACTTTTTTTTTGCTTATTTTTATTGTTTCTGATAGTCCCTTAACTTAATGATTTTTAAAAAGACATTTATCTGTATGGTTTCACATCTATGAATTTGGACATTCTGCTACACATCCCTACTTACTAGTAAATACCTTCATAGTTCACAATTTTTCACAATTTTCCCAACATATGCTTTTTTACCACTGATATGAGAGTTTGGAGATATTTAGTTCACTTTTACTTCTCTTCCCTGTCTTTCTACTATTTCCAAATGCTAAATTTTTGGAAAATGTACTGAATTTCGTTTCAAGGCTGTTTTTATTATTTGTGTTTTTTCCTTGGCTAGACATTTTCCTTAGATGAATTCCACAGAGATGGTTCCTGGATGGGATGTTGCCTAATTTTGCACATGTTCCAATACGTCTTTCTATTGTCTTCCAATATGAATATTAACTGTACTCATGTTTGGTGTTTGGATCATAACCCTTCCTTTCAAAGCCTACATGTCTTATTCTCTTATCTAATATGACCCTGTGACCAGATTTTTCTTTTTAAAAAGATACTCATCTAATTACCTTTCCTTACGAAGGTATCTGTTTTCCCACCTTAAAACCTGCGTGACATCTTTTTATGAAAACAGCTCAAAATTTTAAGATGCTATGTCTAGGTTTATCTAATTTTTTCAGTGTTTTTGTCTAATCTTGATTTCCCTTTCATCTCTGTCTAATTTTAGTTTTCCCTGAAAATAACATCCTATTTAATCTCACAAAATTTTCTTTTTATTTTTTTCTAATTTTTTCTCTCCTTGTTGGACATTTATTATTCAAATGGTTAATATGGTCAAGTATCATACATGTTTACTCTTTTCACCTGTAATAGATATGTCTTTGCATATCTGTTACATTTCCATAAGGTAATTCCATCATGTAATCAACCAGTGGTATCCAAAGTAGAGTGCATGCAGCCCAGAAGTTGGGCAGGATGATCCTCGGGATAAGGAAACTGTTCTGAATTTCAGAAGTCACAGATCACATGCACGTGCTAAGTGGTGGGTTGTACAGTGTAGAAGGCTGAACACAGGAACCCTCAATCGCTTGCTCACATTCAGTGTACTGCAAGCTATTTTGGGTTATGTTTGCACTGTTTTGGATTCTCTTACTCCCTTTCATTGATGACTTTGACTTACGTCATTCTCCTCCATAAAGCTCTAACCATGGCAAACATTGTCATTTTAGCTCTTTGTGACTGAACTAAGTTTTAGAATGTGTAAATGGTTAATGGTGAAACTGTCCCGGGAAGGTGAGAAGAAAATGTTAGCCCTGTCCTCTGTGAGCTAGAAATGATCAAAGCAAGATTTCTGACACCTGTTTGAAAGCAGCGCTAGGACTATAAATCATTAAACTGGCTGTACATTAGCCCGAAAAATATACATCAAATTTGTCAAAATCACACTTGGCAAATATAAAATAAACTTGATTCTAGAAAACATCACATGGCTGTTTCAGGAGACAGATTCTGCTCTATACTTAATTCCCTATCTGCTCATTAGGTTAACCAAGCTTTTAATGTTAGAGTTTAAAAAAAAAAGAACAAGATTTTAAAAGGAAAGAACTAAATAAAATGTGGGCTAAAGTAAAAATATCAATATACACTGTTGTCTTTGAAGGGTGATCAATAATTACACCATAATGAATGAAATAATCTTCTAAGCCACCACTGGTAGCCCCTGCCTGCTGCTGGCACTCAGGTTACATGAAGATGCTTCTCAAGTTGCTGTGTTTTGCCCTGTCCCTCTTCAAAGGGAAACAAGCCTCTTTGAGAAAGAGGGTGTTTGCCATATATAGGGAAGAAATGCAATTTTAGTTTGGAACATCTACTTTTTGCTCAGATTCGTTTTAGGGATATACGCATGAGAGCATCCACTAATAGAGCTGAGGAGTTGAAGATAAAAAGCAAGGTTCCAAGAAAAAAGAGTTTAGCATATGTAAGTATCCATCATGATAGCCAAGAGAGAAAGGAATATACAATGTGCAAAAAGTAGATGCAGGGACTTCCTGGTGGCACAGTGGTTAAGAATCCACCTGCCAATGCAGGGGACACGGGTTCAAGCCCTGGTCTGGGAAGATCCCACATGCTGCGGAGCAACTAAGCCCGTGCACTACAACTACTGAGCCTGCACTCTAGAGCCTGCAAGCCACAGCTACTGAGCCCGCATGCCACAACTACTGAAGGCCACGCGCCTAGAGCCCGTGGTCCACAACAAGAGAAGCCACCGCAATGAGAAGCCCACGCACTGCAACAAAGAGTAGCCCCCGCTCACCACAACTAGAGAAAGCCCGCGCTCAGCAACGAAGACCCAACGCAGCCAAAAATAAATAAATAATTTAAAAAATCAAAACACTTGGAGTTAAAAAAAAAAAAAAAGTAGATGGTGTGCACTCACAGGATTTAACACAATATATACATTTTGGGGAACTGATGTATTCATGAAAATAAATTGCAAGTTTTGTTAGATTTTGGGTCAACATCTAAGAAGCAAAATAAAGCACTTCTATCCTCAGTCCCTCCCAAATATTTGGATGGAGGATACATTGTGAAGAAAGAGATGACATGACATCACCATGCTTTCCTGAGAAAGCTTTGCTACAATCGAATCTCTCCCCATTCTCTTCTTGAGAGATGGCTTTTGCCCACCCCAAGCTACCCCACGACTTTCTGCCAGAGGGAGCAAATATCCAGAAGTTGCCACCCAAGGGACAGGCTGCCTCCAAGACAACTTGTCATCTTACCTTGGTGTTCCCAAAAGAGACACCCATCACTGCCAAACCCCACCTTTGGCTGGTAAAACCAGCACTCATGAGTTCTGTGAATTCGAGCCAAAAGTCTGTAAACACCTGCCGTCTGGAAGAGTCCAAATCAGGACTCACCAATGGCAAGAGAAGAGAGAACAGGTCATGAGATTCAGGGACACAGAAGCTCTTTTCCACCTGATGCCTAGTCAGGGAGAGAACCCGCCCACCTTCTTTCCCCTGATAGGGGCTCACCTGAGAGTGGATTGCCCGCCCTACCTTCTGACATTAGTCACCACCCTTCCCTGACCACGGTTAATGTAGAAACTACCTTATGAGCTGGGATATATTATGGTTAGAAGGTCAAATTTCCTTGGAACTCTGCTTTCTTGAAAACTGATGTAAAGAGCTGTTGCTACTAAATCGTCCTCTTCTTTGTCTAATCTATCTCTACTCATACAGCAGTTTTTTAATGTTAATGTTTAAACAAAGCAAGAATATATAGAAAGAAAATTATATAAAGAAATGATGTGAGAAACAAACCGTATCCTTAACACACTGTAATTAATCTATTTGTATTTACTTCAAAAAGATACGTTTTCAAAGTTCTTTGTTCTTTTATTCCCAGGTGCATATTAAAAACCTTTTCAATGGTCTACTCAACAAGGCAATAGCAAGTTAAACATTTAAAAATTTCAACACATACCATTTGGGTTTATGCATGCTCAGAGTTCTGAATTTATTAAATTACTATTTACATTCTACTTGGGAAAACTTTTATCTACAAATTTTTACTGGAAAATAAAATAGGGGTAACACATTACTATCATTCCTCCAATTTATACATTTTGATTCAGTTTTGTGTGATGAGTAAAATTAGTATTTTTGGCATCTCTCTATCCCAATATCTTTTTTTTTTGGAGATGAGTGCAATTTGGTAACTTTCTTTTTTTTTCAATGGAAAGGCTATTTATTTTAATCTTTCTTTACTATCATAGTAAAGTTTTTGCTTCTGTTTTCATTGGTGACATAACACAAGGAGTCTGATCAGATCGTCAAGGCAGACTTGTATAGATTAGACGTTTTTCCCACTACCAAGCCTGATGATTTCAGCGATACAAGTAACCTCACGTACAGGCAAAGCAGGAGGACAGCCCTTCAACAAGTCCCTGGGTCTTTCTTCCTCCTGCTTCTCCCATCACATCTGTTTTATCCAGACTATCGGAGGTTTCTAAGTGAGGTTTTCAGTCTCTTCTCTGACAAGAAGGGCAATCTGTGTCATGAGACATCTCCACATTATGTCCAGATGATTATATAGATCATGGAACATTTTTCAGGAAGCCGTGCCTCAAAAATCCACAGATTTAATTTTTAACAGGCAATTGCACACAACAGAGACGTTGTGATAAAACATTCCATAGATAGAAACATTTGGTACATTTCCTAGTTGGCATTTCCCTAGCATGTTTACAAGATGATTAGACTAGCTCCTGCACCTTTCCTCTTTTCCAGCGATCTCTCTCCAGTAGAAAAAGTAACTGAGATGCAGACCATTGACTTCCCAAGAGATCCTGACTAAAACATTCAAGTCAAGAACCACTGAACAACATTTGATATCATTCATAAAAGTCCCTGCCACACCTTGCATCTAAGATCTTATACTTGGATTCTCATTGATTTATAGTAAGCTAATGAAGCACATGCTTCATGAGAATATTCAGTTTATTTCACCATCACATCCACTGCATTTAAGGCAAGGTTTGACACGTAAGAGTTCCAGTATATTTTCTGAATCAGTAAATGAATGACTGAGGGAGAAGGGAATGGCCAATTCATGTTAAATTGCACAGAAGGAACAATTTGGGGACCATGGCTGGGGCAGTTCTATCAAGAGAAATTCTATGTTAGAGCTAATGATGACTGGGTTTCCTTGATTTGTTTAAAATAACCTTGTAGATTGTTTAGACCTGGAATGATTAGATTTAAAAGTAACAAGGTTATGGACTAACTTGGAATTTAATAACTACAAATAATAAAACCCAGCTAATGGAAGTGATTTTTAAGTTACACTTTGTAGGAGGTTTTATGGCAGCCACTTAAAAACAAATCAAATCCATCAAGCCAGCCAGCCAACCAAACACACACACACACACACACACACACACACACACACACACACACAGGCTTTGGATAGAGATAGGCTGTATGTAAATTCTTACAATGCTGCTTCCACGGGTGTGACGTTTGACAAGTTATCCAACCATTCTCTGCCTTTATTTCCTGTAAAGTGAGCGTTGTAATGCAGCATCCATGATGGGAACACTGAGAATAAGACTGAATAATACGCATGAAACACGTGTTTGTGAGCAGTATCCAACACGGATAATGTTCAGCAAATGTTAGTTATGGTTGTTTTTATCATTCCTTTAAAAATTACCATAACACTATCAACTTCTAATGTTTCCAATAACTCTTATTAAAAACAAAAACAAAAACCTGTCACTTGAGCATTAAGAAAGCGATTGTAGGAGAATAAGCGATTGAAATATTAAGAAAACAATGTTTTCTCCACTTAAATGTACTGTATGCAATTTATTCATATATAGAGTACATTTAAGCAGACAAAGTATAATTCTAACAGCATTCATTACCTTCTTAATATAGTAATAAGTCCTTCTGATGTATTGTGCAAACACAAGGGAGATAACATAGATCAGAGGGGAAAAACATCCTAATCAAAAGAAACAAACTATTGTAATAGCTCTAGCATCCTGTGAAGACAGGAGCAGGAAGAACAAACGCATGCGACTTCTGATGAAGTCTGGTTTTATATTTCAATTGAAAAGCCAATAGGAGCATTTAGAAGAAGTTGACCGCAATTGATTTTAGGATCTCTATTCTTTCTTTTTCTCACCTGATAAATGAGAGCCCTGAATTCGATCCTCTATCAACTATGTACGGCTTTAAGATAGGCCTTCCTTGATAATCAAAAGCTACAAATACCTGAGGTCTTTGTGTTAGTTTCCTAACAAATCACCACAGACGTGGTGGCTGAAACAATAGAAATGTATTAGTGTAAGGTTCTGAGGTCGAAAGTTCTAAAATCAAGCTGTTAGCTGGGGGCTGAGTTCCTTCTGGAGGCTCTGGGGGCGAATCATTTCCCTTGCCTTTTTCCAGCTTCGTAGAGGCTCTGAATTCCTGGCTCGTGGCCCCTTTCTGTCCTCAATACCAGCAATGCAGGTAGAGTTCTTCTCACCTACATAGAATTAATTTCTTCTTCTTTCCTTGTCCACATTTAAGGACTCTTGTGAGTATATTGGGCCCGCATGAATAATCCAAGATAATCTCCCCAATTTAAGGTTATCTGATTAGCAACCTTAATCCCATCTGTTACTTTAATTCCCTTTGCTGTGCAATTTGACATACCCACGGGTCCCGGGGATTAGGATATGGATTTCTTTGGGAATCACTATACCGCCTGCCACAAATTTTGACATCAGAATTGTTTTCACACCAAGATTTTTTATTTATTCATTTTTTTAAAATTGGATATATTAACTACTCTAATACTTCTTTTCTTAATTTGGAATACAGCAATAAACAACTTTATCCTAATTTGGTATCATGAAAAATTGAGAGAAGCATATTTGTAAAGTAACTTGCAAATTGCCAGGCACTCAAGTCTTAATACTCAAGCACGTAAAGAACTGTAGATGCTGTAACAATCAGGAGTAGTAGCAATAGTGTTTTCAGATGGATAATTATTCAGTGTCTTTCGTCTTCAGAGCACAGAAATAGACAATATGAGATCTTGAAAAAATACCTACAAAAGAAGCCCATGTCCTTAAGAGTCTTAAAAAAATAAATGCATTACATATAGTCTAGAGGTATTACATGCAATAGAGATGTCCTTTATGCCCACTGCATTATCTACTCAAGGAATAACTTTTTGTTTCTCAGTGAAGGTTGGATATACTCTCAAAATTTGGGGTAGAAGGAGATATTACAGATGTTCTTGTCAATTAAAAGTCACATTTCAATTTTCATACATTCCTATTATGTGGATATGAGTTGAAAAATAACTATAGTTATAAAAACTGAAGAGGGCCAAGAATTTGGCGGGTGAGGAAACGTTAATTGCAGTATTCTAGATCAAACAGAAAAGGTGGGCATAAGAAGACGATTTGAAAGAGTGCACTTAACAGATGCTGATTAAGATGCCATTCTCACTTCATCCACCTCACTACAAATAACTCAATTTCGTTTCTTTTTATGGCTGAGTAATATTCCATTGTATATATGTGCCACATCTTCTTTATCCATTCATCCGATGATGGACACTTAGGTTGCTTCCATGTCCTGGCTATTGTAAATAGAGCTGCAATGAACATTTTGGTACATGACTCTTTTTTGAATTATGGTTTTCTCAGGGTATATGCCCAGTAGTGGGATTGCTGGGTCGTATCAGCTCGTTGCTTTGTGACCACCTAGAGGGGTGGGATAGGGAGGGTGGGAGGGAGGGAGATGCAAGAGGGAAGAGATATGGGAGCCTACGTATATGTATAACTGATTCATTTTGTTATAAAGCAGAAACTAACACACCATTGTAAAGCAATTATACTCCAATAAAGATGCTAAAAAAAAAAAAAAAAAAAGATGCCATTCTCAGCACAGGAAGTGTAAAGAGTGGGAGAGGAAGACAAAGCCGCCTGTCAGGATGGACCTTGACGGCGTTCAAGGTCTGCGTGTGAGATGAATTTGGCCTAGGAATCTATGCAGTTCAAAGCCAGAAGATTATGCAACTTTACAAACTTGAGCTGTAATTTTAAAGATATTTTCAGACTAAGAGAGAGACTTTAAAATGAGTTGACACGATTAAGGTCCTGGAACAGTAAAATGATCTAAGTAGCAGAGATTTCAAAGTGCTTCAAGAAGAACCAGACACACTTTGCTGAGCCAAACAATGACATTCTGAAGAGAATAAAATGAAGTCATAACTCATTTTGGGAATTGCACTGCAAAAAGTGTTAGCAAAAAACTTGAGAGGGCTGTGCAGGAAAAAGGAAACCTAAATCATTGTCATGACTGGAAAAACCTTTTTAATATAGAATAAAACAAGACAAAGTAGAGGAAAAGTATACACATAAAATGGAAAGTTTTCAGAAGACAGTTTAGAACTGACAATATTTGTAGAAGAAAAGTTTCTAAATATTTGTTAAAATAGGCAAAATAATACATAATTACAATAAAATTGATGTTCACTGACTGCTTAATACATATGTATTACACACTGTACTATGTACCTTAAATATATGAATTTATCAGATATTGTTATTCCTGTTTTAAAACTGAGGAAATGAAGACAGAGGTTTGCAGAATGATGTCCCCACAAACGCACAGCTAAAGGTAGCAAAGCTGCCAGCTCTGAATGCTGGCAGAGGGGCTTGATTCATGCTTTCACCCTTCTGAAATAATTGACTCTATTCTTAAAAAGTGCAAGCCTTGGACAGGACTATTCCTCACAAATATATACAGTTATAAAAGGCTTATGATGTGACAGCTTTGCTAGACACTTAAACATACCTAATTTTACATCTACTCAAGGAAACAAGTATTATCATCTCCATTTCAAATGTCAGTAACTTACGCACACACCAGATTTTGGACAGAGAAACTGGTCACTGACACCCTAAGACTTGGGAAGCTTAGTATGGGTGGGGATTGGTAGTACATAAATAAACCCAAAATGCATGCATAAATACAAAGCGTGGCACTTGATGAAGGAAAAATCAAAATATTAACGTATGGAGGAAGAGAAAAGATGTAATTAGGATTACAGGTTCGGGAACATTTTCTCTGGGGAAATGACATTTTCGTTGACATTTGAAAGATGAGTAAGAGACAACTAATGGGCAAAGGAAGTAGAGAAGAGCTTGATTTGAGGGGGTCAGAGAACACTTGGCTAGACCCTCATGAACATGAGGAGGAAAATGAATAGTTGAGTCAGAATTAAACAATTAGGACTTGACAAATTAAGGAATTTGGATTTTATGATAAAAGTAATTGTGAACAAAAAGAAGTGTTGCAGATCTGATCTGCAATTTGTTAAGTTGAATCTTCCCACTAGAGGAGGAGACTTTGGCAGCAGAAGATGAAAGAAAGGTTTGAGGTTAAGCAAAGTCGGTAAGAGAAACGTGAGTGCATTTGGAGGCAAGGTGGACACATGATTGATTGTGAACGGCTGTAACAAAGAACTAAATTTCAAGAATAAGCCTCACGTTTCTGGTTCATACAATTACATTAAATTTCAGGCTTGGACAAACACTGAACATATAAACCATAAGTTCGCAGGAGAGGTAGGAGCCAAATGCAGAATTTGGGAATTTCTGGCAAAGGAATTAATATACTAGGAAAAAATGAGGTCCTTTACATGGAGAAGGTAGAGTGAGAAATAAGGTAGAGTGAGACCTGGATTGAGCCCTGAGGTACTCTAACAATTAGATGCCAGTTGACAAGGAAGAAGAGGTAAATAGGAAAAAAAAATCAAAGATGTAGGAAGAAAATAAGGAGAATGTGGTATCACAGAAGTAAGAGCAACATAATTTTATGGTGGAGGCAAGAGTTAACATCTCCAATGATTCAGAGAGTTCTAGGGGGGAAAAGAGTCACAAATGAGATCTCTTGCATCTGTGAAGCTGTATCACAATGGTGGTCACACCACAGTGGGCTAATCCAAAATGAATCCCAACAAGGGTGAAAGGGACAATTAGAATCTCTGCTGGAGAGATTCAGGCTTCTCCAGAAACAAGAGCTCCATCAGTGCCTGTGTCTCCCCTCTATCCTTGGAACCTTGGTGCCTTGGTAGGACCTAGGGTTTCTGTGAATGTTCCTGGACCGTTCCCTGGATGTTAACACACACAGAGGCTAATAGGGCTCAGCGAAGTCAATAATGATGTTTAAGGTAGAGGAGGTGACCACATGATGGAAACAGCATTTAAATCTAAGATTTCTAATCCAAAAGCTTGAGATCCTAACAAGTACTCGGTAGTCTTTTCTAATAGGCCGAAATAAACGATAAGCAAATAAATAAATAGCAAAGCCTGATATCAACATATTCTTTATCCACTTAAAATCTATAGACAGCCCATTTCCAGATGGATTTGTGAGGAGGCGCATTTTAAATGTACACAAAATATGAAAGAGCATATGACCAAAATTATAAAGGAGATCAACGTTAGATAAAATAATATTAACTTTTATTGACTGACATACATTTTGGTCAAGGGATTTTGATCACATGGTATTTTAGGCTTGGTTTAAAAAACAAACACAAAAACTGAGTGCTATATCTCACAAATACCTGATTCAACACATAGCACGAAGAGAGTTTTAACTTCAAAGAAAAGTATATACCCTGACTTGGACTAACTTTGAGATAAATTCATATTCTGAAGAAGACAAGGGGGTCTAATCAATGCTCACATCGAGGTTAGTTGCATTTCTCATACTGTTCTGGATGAGCTCTGTTTTTATACACACCTGACACCTGCCTGTCAAGTGGAAAAGTCCAAGGGCAAAGCAAAAAATGGGGGGAGAGATGAACTGGAAATACATGTAATCTAAGAAACCTCCTTAATAAACTGAGGAAATTAAGACAACTATTGAATGAATATAATCATAAATATTCTTTGTTGTTAGAATGTCTCAAATCTGCATGAGAGAAGAGATAAATGAGAAAAATTTGGCAGCAATTGAGGGAAAATTACTAAATTATAGAGAAATAACGTTGAATTTGATTTAAAGACACAGATAATGATGGCATTATAATTAATATACTGTTAGTGGCAATTACTTTTTGAAAACAGGTAAAACAAACGTAAATTGACTGTATCCTGTTGACTTCCTAAGTAGAGTGTGCTGTTATAAACTCAAACTCTAATCAAATACAGAACCATTCACAGATTAAAGTGAAAGACAATGGTTTTCATCACAAATTTCATGTTCCTCTAAAGTGAGGTAAACATATCAGTGGTGATGAATTTACAACATAATGCTAATTTGCTAATTTTCAGAGCCTGTAATAACATTATGTTGAATTATTTTTGAACACATAGGAGTGAAAATAACAGAAAAATGAAACACAGTCACCTAAATGTGTGGAAATAGAAGATAACTATTACTTGTCAGAGATGATGGAATTCTTGGGGAAAAGTTTAGGAATGAAGAAAAGTCAGGGTAATGTCTTAGAGTAAACCCCTCAATGCTAGGATACTTCATGAAATCATCTTCTTTCTAAGCTGCACCAAGCACTGACTGAGAGCTGTAATAATGACACCCATGTGCTAAAGACAGGGTTTCTCTCCTGCAGAGGAGGATGGTAACCATCCAACCATCAGATTTCCAATGAAGCCCTTCTTCATAATGTGCATCATTTTTGTTGTTGTTACTTGTGCTTTAGTCTGGTCTCCTCAATTTTTTTTTTTTTTTTTTTGATTAATTTATTTTTTTGGCTGTGTTGGGTCTTCGTTTCTGTGCGAGGGCTTTCTCTAGTTGCGGCGAGCGGGGGCCACTCCTCATCGCAGTGCGTGGGCCTCTCACCATCGTGGCCTCTCCTGTTGCGGAGCACAGGCTCCAGACGCGCAGGCTCAGCAGTTGTGGCTCACGGGCCCAGTTGCTCCGCGGCATATGGGATCCTCCCAGACCAGGGCTCGAACCCGTGTCCCCTGCATTAGCAGGCAGATTCTCAACCACTGCGCCACCAGGGAAGCCCTGGTCTCCTCAATTATTTGTAGTTTCCAGCTATTTCATTAATCCTACATAAATGTGACTTTCAATTGCTATAGATTGAAAATACAATTGGAATCACCTACTGAAATCTTTTTTTTTTTTTTGGCTGCATTGGGTCTTCGTTGCTGCACGCGGGCTTTCTCCAGTTGCAGAGAGCGTTGGCTTCTCTTGTTGCGGAGCATGGGCTCTAGGTGTGCGAGCTTCAGTAGTTGTGGCTCACGGGCTTAGTTACTCCGTGGCATGTGGATCTTCCCGCACCAGGGCTTGAACCCGCGTCCCCTGCATTGGCAGGCGGATTCTTAACCACTCTGCCACCACGGAAGTCCCACCTACTAAAATCTTAATAAGTAGAATTCATCATATTATTCTGATCATCTATGGCACTTTATCAACGTCTTTTGACTTCTTTCTATTATGCAAGTTCTTTTACTATATATTAGAAACATAGTTATCTTTTATTTTCAATTTAAATGTTTTGTTCACAAGCTGTCTTTCTCCTTTGCTCACACTTAAAAATTTGTAGTCAATGTGTATGTACCTTTCACTGAAAAATAATTGACTTGATTTGCATCTAATCATTTTGTGTCAATAAAATGTATACAGTAGCAGTTCTAATTTTAATCATTTTAATCATTTAATGTACATGAGCATCTCAGAAAAAAAATACTACAATAAAAAAAAAACTTTCAACCCTATTTTATTTTGTGAAGTATAAATAGGAATAAAAGGTTTTTTTCATAATTATTCTTATATTACATAAAACTCATCAGTGGAAACAATTACTTTACACTCAACTTTTGGATGAGGTATAATTCTTATTTTAAGGGAGTGCATCCAAACCCAAAAAAGCTTCAAAGCCATCCTGCAAATTAGCTTTGCTGAGGAAGCCACATGATGAGTGTCAACAGAACAGAACCCCAGGGTATCACAGCACATGCTTCCAAAAAGCTAAAAGAGAGAGAGCAGAACAGAAGGCGGGCTTAAGGAAACTTTTCAAGAGCTTAGAAGTCCCCTCTGGGGACAATGAGATGCAGTCATAGGCAGGAGAAACCTATAAAATACAGTGGTGTGCAAACAATTAGAGACAGATTCTGTTCAAAGAGAAGCAAGGTGTTATCCATGAGGCCACAGAGCTGCAGATCATGGGATCCCCCCCAGGAACGGCTGAGGCAAAACCCAAGTCATGTAACAGCACTTCCAGAGACACACACATATCCTTTTAGAAAATAACACTATTATCTCAGCATCCTCAGCTAACAGGCTCAAAAATCATGTAAAAATATAAGGTTTTGAAGCAAAGACTAAAATCTTATCCACATTCTAATATTTATATTTAGTCATTGAGAAATGTAGGCTACACATATACAATTATTTCTTATTATTTCCTATGGTCCATATAAAACAACTCAGAGTTCATATTCGTGGATTACGGTTTTAATGCATTAAAAGTACATCATACTTAAAGACTTCAAAAATGTCTACACACAATCCATTAAAATATCTATGTTTGAGGTCATAATTTCACTTTAAAAATATGTACATTTTATTTAGCTACAGGAGTGATTAGAGCAATGTGAAATCAAGTGGATATACATAATATTCTCTAACGTAAAGATGGACAAAAAAGTTAACTTTGGAAAATCAACTGACCAACATGGAATACCATAATATTAACAGGTCACAAGGCAAACTCTGGATTAATATGGCTCACATAAGAGGTGGCAAGGACAAGTTCTAGATCAAGAACCTGTCACATAGAGCCTCAAATTCCATCAAATTCCTCCAGAGAGCAAAAAATAAACTGTTACTTCTGAATGCATTTTTCTCATATTACTGCTAAAAGCTGAATTATATTATCCAATTCCATGTATTTCACAAAAAGCAGGTCAAAATTTCAATGATACTACAATGACATTCGCAACTATGAAATTTTTCTGATGTATGTACAATAAAACCCCAATAAATAACTCCTGAAAGCACTTGAATCATTACTTTAATTGATTAATGTCTCTAAAGGGCTGCAATCCCTACTCCTCGTCATTACGTATGTCTGTGTAGAAGCAAGTCAGAACAGCTTTACTGAATATAAGTCTACAGTCACTTATAACATAGTGACTCCCAAAGTAACTTGGAAACACAGGTTTGAATCCTCAGCTTAACCTGACCCCAGCCTGTGTCCCAGGGAATGGCTACTTCCTGCTTCAAGTTTACTGATGGTCTTGACTTGGCTGCCAGGAAATTCACACTCTCGCTTTTACTCTGCGTCACTCGTCCCTCCTTCCCTGTTTTCTTTACTTGTTCTTTATCTTCTTCTTGTCCTGGTGCCACTGGAATATCCCAGGGCTCAGTCTTTGGCCCTTGGTTCCTTTTCATCCACACTCAACCTTTCACTGGTGTCCTTTATTTTCATGGATTAAAACGCTGCCTTTATGCCAATGATTCTCAAATGCTTTCTCCAGACCAGACTGCTCTCCCCAAACCTAGATTTCATAGCTCCATGTGTAGTCATGACCACTTGGATGTCCTGTAAACATCTAAAACTCAACATTTCCAAAGCTCAACTGATGATTTTCTACCTCCTCTGCTCAGACAGGCATCGGTGGTTATTTTCATTACATGATGACATCTGTTTCCCTTTTATTCCTCAGGCAAAATATTTGGAGTAATTTTTAATTTTGTTCTCTCTCTTACACTCCACATCCAATCCACCACCAAGTCCTTTTGGCTCTATCATCAACGTGTGTCCAGAATCTTACAAACGATCAGCATTCTATTTCTCATGCCCGGGTCCAGGCCACTGTTGTCTCCAGGATTTACTGCAATAACCTCTTAACTGATTTCTCAGTGACTACTCTTTACCCGCTGTCCTTTCTCAGCATGGTTGCCAACACGACCCAGTAAAATATAAGTCAGACTATGTCCTCCGTTCCTCAGCTGAAAACCAGCTGGTGGTTCCCTAAAACCCTCAGCAGAAGCAGAAGTCCTTAAAGCAGACAAGACTCCACAGGGTCTGCCACCACCTCCCTCTCCTGCCCCTCCGCCGTGACTCTTCTGATTACCTGTTCCAGACACGTCAGGCACGCTCACATGACAGGCATTTTGCTCCAGTGACTCTCCTTGACTTGAATGCTTTCCTCAGAACCTGCATGTCTAAGCCCCTCATCTCACTCAAAACCCGTCCTCACCATTGTCTCACCTTCTCAATGGGTACCCTGACAATGCTACTTAATACTGCAACTTTTCCTTCTCCAATTCCTCCCAAACTTATTTAACTTTTTCTAATTATTTTTCACAGCTCCTATCACCTACTCTTATAAAACAATTCACGCAATACACTTATTATTTATCACATGTCCCATGACACCGATTCCAAGCTGCATTAGGGTCAGGAATCTTTGTTTCATTCACTGATGAATCCCAAAAGCCAGGAAGAGTACCTAACACCACCATGGGTGCTTAATAAGTATTTGTTGAATGTATAAGGAAAAAAAACAAATGAATAAATAATTGAATATAATTGCTCTGTTATTTTCTTTCACTTATTTATTCAACAAATATTTATGAAGGAGCCACTATAAACTGGACACGATATTACAACCTGGAGATACCACGATAAACCATTTATATTTATCTGCACTTATGGAGGTTGTTTTCTAATGGGACAAACAGATATTAATCAAATGATTACATATATCAAATCAATGCAAAGTTACAATGTATTATTTTTTAAGTAGAGGTATACGGTGCTCTAAAAATACAGGGAATGGTTGTCAAGACAGCCTATGTAGATACTTTTAGTCCAGGTTAGGAACTGTGGTCTTTATTCCAAAGCCAAGGGGAGGTATTGAAAGGCTGTAAGCAGAAGGGTGTCCTCATGAGCTACGTATTTACAGGCACCATCTGAGGCTACTGTGTACGTAAGAGAGGCGCCTGGGAGACAGGTAAGGAGCTGGACTAGCCTAGGTGATACCAGCGGAGCATGAGAGGAGTAGGTAGTTCAAGAGGCATTCAAGAGCCAAAACAAACCAGAGTCTGAAAGACGGAACCCTGTCCCTGAAAGAGGAGGTGTCACGTGTCATTCCTGGTCAAGTGATTTTTCTTAAGAATTTCTATTCTTTACCTCTTGGGTTGTTACCCTACTTTAAGTCTCCACCTTGTTTCAAATAGATATTTTGTGGAAGCTTAAGAATATGGACAAAAAGTATTAACAGTTAAAAAGTTAAAGCCTATAATAAGGCATGTCCCCAAATCCAAATACCTCAAACGGATGTAAGCTGGGTGATGCGAGCAGCATTCGTAGGGTGAGTTGCTCGGGAAATACTAATTAAACACAGCTCTAGGTGGAATATAATAACCAAAGAAGAGTTTAAGGTAAACCAATGTGTTTTTTTTTTTTTAACAACTTTATTGGAGTATACTTGCTTCACAATGGTGTGAAACCAATGTTGATTAGATACATGTATACGCAAAGAGACAAAGTAATAGAAAAACACTTGTGAATGTTTCACACAATTTCATTTCTTTCCTAATTCAGCTTTAGAATTCAAGGGAAAAATCAGTAGTTCCTACACCATCTGTCAATATTTTGCATATTCAAAATTAATTTAGAAACATTCAAAAATAAATTTTCTCAACTTTAGGGAAAATTAAATACTGATAACTGTTTAGATATGGGATTTTGAAGTAGAGATGTTTATATATGTATCATATTTATAAGTTGTATTTATATTTCTTGTCATATAATTATAATCTGTTCTCAGTTACTCTTTGACCCACCAGTGAGTGACTTTACGTATCATGCATACTATATGATTCATTAAGGACTTTTCTCAGTGTCACTTTGAATATAACTGTCAAACTTACAAAATGTTTGTAAAGTATGCAAAGGACGCTTGGCCGATAAAAGACACCTGAAGTAAAGGAAATAAAAGAGTTCAGGAGGAATGGCAGATGATTCTTGTGGGGCAGAATGTGGGCAGTGAATGCTCCAGAGACCTAGGAGTTCTCTCTGCAGGAAATCAGCTACAACCCAGAAATACCCACTGGCTGAAAGCACAAAGTAGCAGCAGCTTAACCTCAACAGAAGTTCACTTCTCCCACGTGGATCCTTCACAGCAGTCAGGACTACAGTATTAGTCTTGATTCTCTAGAGAAACAGAGCATTCACAGCCCACAGGAATCAATTACCATTCCTCGCAAAGTCAAGTTTTATTTTTGTTGTTGTTCTATCCACGCCTTCAACTGATTGGATAAGGCCCATCCACAATAGGCAGGGCAATCTGCTTTATTCAGTTTACTGTTTTAAATGTTAAACTCATCCCAAAATACCTTTACAGAAACACCCAGAATAATGTTCGACCAAATACCTGAACACCCCATGGCTCAGTCAAGTCGACACATACGATTAACCCTCACAGCCCGTAAGGCAGCCCTGCTCCACGCAGGCTTCAGTGAACATGTCCCTGCATATCTGATCTCTCTGTCGTCTGCAGGATAAGGTTCTTATTCTGGAGCCTGAAGCTGGGGCTGGATCTGCAGACATTACACCCACAGTTTGGTCAAGATGATGCAAAAGGAAGGAGGCAGAACAGGCAGAGGATCTGTACCCGTTCTTTCAGGAAAGGCTTTAGAAGCTGTGCCAAAGCTTCACCACTCACACGTCTGTGGGGAACAGTGAAATGCTGATTCTTGTCTGCAAGCTTCTCCCATCCCCACATTGAGGGCATGACCATTATTGCTCATTCAGTCTCCACATGTTTACGAAACGCACGATGTGCCAGGCACAGATTTAAGGAATAAACATTCCGCAGTAAACTAGAGACTAAAGAAAACCAAAATCAGACAAACAGGCCCACACCCCTTGAGTTTGCATTTTGAATGGGGGGAGGCAAAGAATATGCAGAAATCTAGAAGGAAAAGGCGGTCATTCTGAAATACTGCCATTTGCAGTGACATGGATGGACCTAGAGATTGTCATACCGAGTGAAGTCAGACAGAGAAAGACAAATATCATATGGCATCACTTGTATGTGGAATCTAAATAAATGGTACAAATGAACTTATCTACAAAAACACAAAGAGAGTCACAGATGTAGAAAACAAACTTATGGTTACCAAAGGGGGAAGGGGGGGGAGGGATAAACTGGGAAATTGGGATTTATATACATACGACTATACGTAGAATAGATAACTAATAAGAACCTGCTGTATAGCACAGGGAACTCTACTCAATACTCTGTAATGACCTATACGGGAAAAGAATCTCAAAAAAGAGTGAAAAAAAAAAAAAAGAGTGGATATATGTGTATGTATAACTGCTTCTCTTTGTTGTACAGCAGAAGCTAACACAACATTGTAAATCAACTAGACTCCAATAAAAATGAATAAAAAATGAGTTCATACTTGTGATGATCCCAGAGGGTTCCAGAGCTGCCAGGTTAGGCGTCATGTCGAAAGTGGTATTTGAATAAAATCTGAAGGAAATACGTAAGAAAACTACTTCGATTTTCTTGGGGGAAAGAGAAAAAGCAAAGGCAAGTGCAAGGGCCAGTGTTCCAAGTCAGGAGAAAGCCTAGCATCGTCTGTAATAACCAAAGGCCAGAGCAGTTAGGAAGGAGAACAGCAGGAAACAAGCTAACGCCTGGCCTGCGGGGAACCACGGCTTTACTCTGGGTGAGGCTGGAAGCAACCGGAGAACTTAGAGAAGAGGGTTGACATTAGGTGACTCACTTCTTAACGGGAACACTCTGGCTGCTGTATTGAAAACAGACGAGAAGCAAGCAAAGGTAGAAACAAGGAAAATGAGGGTCCACTCTCCTACTCACCTCGTGTCCAATATCATTGGGTTTTTTTTAACATGCTAAACAGTCCCACGTCTGCCCAAGAGAGATGACTGAGAGCATCACCTAGTTACTGCCTTCAACAAACGGCCCAGGAAACCTGGTTACGCACAGCTCTCCAAGCCCCAGGAACTATACAAGTTATCAGCACACAATATGTTCAACAAACAATGGTGGAGTATGAACAGGACAACCCATTCAGAACCGGGGCGAATGGCAAACACACAGCACTCTTTTGTCCATACAATTATCATTTTTCCCCTCGTATATGGAATTGCCCCCCTCTGTCAGTAAATTTTTCGGTTAGTAATTACAGCCCCCCCAGTTCTGCTGTCTCGGAAGAACTCATTTTTTCAGCATCCCCTGTGGTCTCAGTCCTTCCCTCACCCTTCGAGCCCTCACCTCAGAGAGCTATTTCTTGGGGACCACAGAGCTTCCTACGCCTTCTTACTGCTACTGCAGTTTGGGTGGCCTAGAGCTGCTTTAGGAATAGAAACATTACAGGTGCTGGCAGGCCAGACCCCTGAAAATCTACTATGTTTTACTTATTTTTGCTCCTCATCATTACCATGGGCAAGTAATTATAGCCAACTTTCTTGTCTGGATAACTGTTTTCATTGTGAAGACTCTCTTCTTTCAACTACTGGTCCCTGGGCTCTTGAGCTCACTGTCTCCCCTCCCTGCCACTCTTAGTATTTAAAGCAGGGTCCGCACTCTCGGTCACCAGCTCTGCTGCAAAGGCCTTTTTATAGCATGATATTGCACTTATCTTATGCTATGTCAACTGCTTGGAAGGTACTGTTGATGAATGCTTGCTAGTCTCCAAATTCCTGTGATTTCCATTTCCTGACCCAGGGAATCCAGATGAAGGTAAAGGTGGGAATTTCTTACCACAAAAAAGGGCACTGCAAGGTATTCTCCATTCTGAACTGAGACCCCGGAGCTCCCTTCTGGCTTCAGGCCCAGAGAATACTGGCAGTTAGACTTGGAATCTCCAGGTAAACCTGGAGAAAAAACCTGAAGACACTAGCTGATGGGGTCTCCCAGCAAAATGGAGTAACCTTTTCATACTACATCAAAACCCACCAGCCAATCAGCATCCCCTATGTGCATAACGTGTTCGACCCGTTGTAGTATCCCCTCTTAAATGTGAAGGAAGAGGCAAGTATCATTGGGTATTTAAAGAAATTGCAATGATAAAAGATAAAAGACCAAATCAAGCAAAATAAGCAAGAAACATAATCCACAGTAAGTTTGCCAGATAAAACACACAAGGCCTAGTGACATTCAAATTTCAAATAAACAACAAATACCTCTTGAGTACAAGTATGTTGCTTCCAATATTTGGGACATACTTCTACTAAGAACAATATATTTGCTGGAATTCAAACTTGACTGGACGTTCTGTATTTTTATTTGCTAAATCTAGCAACCTTAATCCATGGAGGATAAGAAAACATTAAGAAAACGATAATCAGCATGTTAGAAATATAGAAAAGATGCAGCAACCAGAGAGAGAAGTCAAGTGGGAGCGTGACCTCTCAGGAGACAGCAAAATCTCCATCATATATTTGAGGTTTTCTAAGTAAATCCAAAAAGGAGGGGATATATGTATATGTATAGCTGATTCACTTTGCTGTACAGCAGAAACTAATGCAACACTGTAAGTCAACTATACTCCAATAAAAATTTAAACAAATAAATAAATTTAAAAAAATTTCCACAGTAGTAGGGGATGGGAATACGTATCCATACTTCCCATGCCCTCTTATTACTATTATTTTGTCACGTTAATATAACATTTTGATTCCAAAAGTCCCAAGTAATATCCTTCAATTTACGTGGGTCTAAAATCAAACATATAAAAATTGTATTGCCTGGTGGGACTAGCCGTGGTTCATAAACTATAATATGCAGAAAGATAACCTGGATTTCTTACTAAAATACTAATAACAGTGTCCCACACCCATATATTCTGATTGCATATATGTGGACTGGGCCCTAAGAATGTGCATTTCAGCAAACAATGCAGGCAAAACTTTAATAACATTTTGAGGAACACTGGCTTAGCACTTGCTAAATCTGCTGTATCGTCATATACACATATATATTTATAAGACTTATGAATAGAAGTTGACGGAATCTTGTGTTTTTTTCCAGGTAACATTTAGTCTTTATTAATAATTATGAAGGAGAGCACCAAAACCGTCTGAAGCTTTCCTCTTTGCTTGTAGACGAGAACGAACCCTGTGGAAAGAGTGATGTAACATTTTTCTATGAAAGCAAACTTTCAGACAGAACAGCAAACACAGTCTCACAGAGACCAGGACTGGGACCTGGCAAGGGAGCGGCTCCTATTAGTGATGCAGTGGCTATGAGTCTCCATGCTCTAGACATGTGCCTGGTGCAGCTGGAAACCAGGAGAGGCTGATTTTATATCGAGAGGTTCTCATTCTCAACTCCCTGGGGCATAAATATTTTAGAAATGTAGAGTGTGAGTAGGAAGTGAAGGGAAAATGTCCTGAAAGTGTACCCACCGTTAGAAAGAAACAGCCTGCAGAGCGGTGGGGAGACTGGGCGGTTGAACTCACAGCCCCTAATACGAATGGGTGCTTACAGCTCAGCCCTCTCTCTGGGTGTGTGTGCCTCACCCATTTAATCCTCATGGCGACTCTAAGAGTAGGTATTACCATGACCTTCATTTATGGATGAGGAAGCCGAGACAGCGAAAGATTAAATCACGGATGAAATATTTACTAGTAAGTGAATTAGTTACACACATAGGAAGGGGCTGCACCAGGCTTTTAATCTAGGCTGCTTGACTTCCATTAGTAATATTAGGAAATTTTAAGCACTATTCAAAATATTATCGAGTAAAGAGTATCCCCTAAGATAATATACATCTTTAGCTAATTCAGTTCCTAGTTACTGGCAATTTCAGTTTAAAGCCAATATATGACCAAATGTTTCACTTTAAAATTGTGTTTTCCATACAGCATGGGGCTCTTGCTAGAACAGATTAAGGCTTTTTTCCCCCTGGATCTGACCACAGGAAACATAATATCTGCACTATTTCTCTCCACATTTGTCTCAGAGCTCACATCAAGATTTTTAGAACCTTTTTCAGTGATCAGTTTTTTTTATCATCATGTTCTCAGCGGGTGAGTTTCTGATTTAGATTTGTCTCTTTTTCTGAAAGAAACAGAATGTAATCATATGTAAGTCTAATATATGAGACATGTCTTTTCATCATGTCTATAAATTTCCTCTCCTAGTATTTAAAATGAGATTAAAGTTCAACGAGTCCCCGAAGTTAAACCAGGAGCATTGCAAGTGATGTATCCTAATTTTTCTGGGATAGCAGGAAGGAGAGCCATACTTGAATAGCAAATGACAGCTTTCATATCACCTTCCAAACCACTGGGCTGCAGCTCATGCCCATCTGGAGAGCTTTAAAGGAGAAGGGAAGAGCATTTGTAATTAAATAATCATAAGCTGGGTAAAGCAGAATTCACCTGCATGCACACCTGTGTGTCTGTGTAACACACAGTTCACTCCACACACTCCTCTCCATTTTTCTAGCAGGTACCATGAGGGAGAGGCTCTGCAGTTCTAATTGTACTCCTGGCCAGGAGACCAACTGAGACAATATAAGGAAGAACACGTACATACCACCAAATCAAAGCACAGGTTAGCCAGCACAAAGAGAAAGGCCATGATACTGCTGAAACGCACAGACTGGAGAAACAGGTTAAACCCCACAAGATGACAAATAACACGGATGAAAGTAGACACCCGTGTGTACTGAAATCCAAAGCTCCCAGCATACAAATAAACATGAGGAGAAAACTAAGAAGCAGAACACTAAAAAAGAAAATCTCAAGGATTCAGTCTACAGTAAGCTTGACATAAGAGCAACTTGACATGGTTGCCAAAGTTAGCATGACAGCAGACATGATCTGATATTAAAAATCTTGTTTGAGTTTCGACTTCAGAGCATATCTGGTTAAATAATTAAATGGCTAGAGCTCACTGGTCAGAGTAGGATCTAAATAATTTTAGAGACAAGAGAAACTTTTCTATGACCTTCAGGTTTAAGTGATTAAAGCTGTAGAATTACTAGTACTGAATAAGAAAATACCCTAGAATTTGTAAAATAAAGACACTGTCATGAAATTCAAGAGCTGAGTGAAATTATTTGTATATTTATCTTCTTAGACATTATAGAAACTATACTTTTTATATTCAGATTATGAATTCATTATTCTTCTTCTATGTATAGTACAAATTCTTGTTTTATCATATGATGCTTAAAATATTATACAGTATTTGATTATAAAAAGAATACACGTTACAAAACATAAAAATAAATAACCAGGACCACATTACCATACTTAATTTCAATGTTACAAATATGATTGAATATATGTGTTTATTGTCTCAAATTCTGTCTCTCTGTCCTGCTGCCAAGCAACTACAGATGGCTCCTAACTTATGATGGCTCAACTTAGGATTTTCTGACTTTATGATGGAGTGAAAGCAATAAGCATTCAGTAGAAACCATACTTCGAATTTAGAATTTTGCTCTTTTCCTGGGCTAGGGATCATGGCCTGCTACCGTCTTGTGATGGGGGCAGTGAGCACAGGTCCCCCACCAGCCAGGTGATTGCAAGGGTGAACAATCGATACACGTAATACCATTCCATACCCAGACAACGATTCTGCTTTTCACTTTCAGTATTCAGCAAATTACATAAGATATTCAACACTTATAACAAAATAGGACTTGTGTTAGATGATCTTTCCCAGCTGTAGGCTAACGTAAGTGTTCTGAGCACATTTAAGGCAGGCTGGGCTAAGCTAGGAAGTGTCCTAGTTTGTGTGTTAAATGCATTTTTGACTTACGGTATTTTCAACCTACTATGGGTTTATTGGGACATAGCCTCATTGTAAGTCTAGGCAGATACATAGATTGAATTTTGGCTTCATGGTATGCATTCAAAAATTTATCATATATTTTTATTTTTAAAATTGTGTTTCGGACTTTATAGAAGTGTAATGTGCTAAGACTTGCTTTTGGGGACTCATATTTATTTCTATAAGACTCATTTATGTCACTGAGTACGGCGTTAGTTTGTTCAACATCATATCGGTAAAACAGTTTCTTTAACTTAATATACATAAATGGGCATTTGGGCTACTGATTCAGTCTGCTCCCTTATAAACACTGCCATTAATACCTCCTACCTGTCCCCTACTGCATTCTTGTGTAAGGAAGAAAAATCATCTTCCCTCCACTCTTCTGAGTTCTTGGCTGAGACACTCTGTCATAAGAGACAGATTAACAAGAGAAAAACAACCACAAATGTATTAACACATATACCTCACATATACATGGGAGATATACAGGGAAAAGTGAGTAACTCCCCAAGGTGGCTTAGAATTCAGGCTTAAATAGCATTTTAATAGGGAAAGGGGAGGGGGGATGTCGACAACTTAGGAGAGAGGAAATGATTTTTAGGAAAGATGAATGAGCCCTTAGAAGGAGAGATGGGGGATCTGACAGTTTGTGACAAAGTTTGTCTGTGTGTGGAACTGATTTCTAGTCTCTCCTGTGATTAAGAGTCAGTCTTCCCTGGTTGATGAAACTCCTGGGGAGGGGATCTGTGGCCATGCAGTTCCTTTTGTTCCTTTTGCAGAATTTATGTTTGGACAGATAAAAACAGTTCAGAGAAAGCCTCTCCCTCTACCGCCTTTTTACCAAGTGCCTACAGCTCAAAATAATCAATAAACCAAAATGGCATAATTTGCTGTGGTATGTCCTGAATGTCTATGTCATATTTGAAGTGGTGTATCTGCTCCCCTTCACTTGCAAGATAATAAAAAATATTGCAGGATTACAGAGTATTGAATGCTAATCTATTCCAAAGTGGTTTTTACCACTGTACACTCAAAACAACAAATTATAAAATTTCTCCTCATTCCATATCCTATCCAAAACTGGCTATTGTCACACATCTTATTTGTGGCCAAAATAATGAATGTAAAATTCTATCTTATTGTGATCTCACTTATATTTATTTCACTAATTACAAGTGAAGTTAAGAACATATTTTTATTTGTTTATTTAACATTTTTTCTCCTATTTTAAACAACCAATCCTTTCTTAGGTCTGTTTTTACTTTGTTGTTTTTCCCTTTTCTTATTAATTCCCAGAAATTCTTTCTATGTATAGTATACTGTGTGCTGGTTCCAGATGTCACAAATATCTTCTTTAGGTTGATGGCTGTCAGGAATGTGAAGGGTCTGAGATTGTACCCTACCTGCAAAGGCACATGTTAGCTCGACAGCACCATGTCACAGGTACTGACGAAGACAAGAAAATTCTAAATAAGAGAGAAGAAACCATTACTCACAACACAGCAGCAAACATCATGAGTATTACCATATTTTCATCCTTTCTCCTGCTCTCAATTCCATGAGAATGAAGAACTGGGTCAAGGCTGACAGGATTCCCTCCTTGACCAAACTCTACTAGGCTCCTCTTAGCCCTGTTCTTGACTAGCCTCAACCTAGGCTTATGAAGTCTTGAACAAAACACTAACATGGTTTCTAACATCTCAAGGCCACATCACTAGGGTGATCTTCCCACCTTTTAAAGCGCCTTCCTGAAAAAACTGAAGCTGCGAAAAGAATGTACTATTTGTTCCATCCAACACCTGAAGACAGGGCCCTGGTCCCCCAGCCTCTGTGGAAGGGGAGGAGCCTAATTTCCATAAACGCCAGTTAGCAAACCCAGATGGGGTTCATGGACCAACATTCCTGTCCTCCTTTTGTATTTTTCATTCACTCACTCTACTGCGCCCTTGCTCATGCCCCTTTAAAATACTGAGTCACCTCTGTACAAATCGAAATTGAATTCAGTTCATGCTGGACTCTTCCTTATAGCAGTAGTACAGCATGATGAAAATCCATCCTTCCAGCTTTATCTAGCATTCAGCTGTGTTTATCTCTGACAAGCACATACATACCACATGCAAAGTAGACAGGATTCACAGCTAAGGGACTCAGGGCTAAGGGTCCTGCCTATGTTGACCAAAGAGCAAACACTGTACCAAGCAGCAAACATGCCCGTCCTCCTGGTCCTCCTTCACGCTCTCCACAGGCAGCCAGGGAAGCAGGCAGATAGTTACACAGTAGTTACACCAATCCCTTTGACCTACACAGTTTTCTATGTGATCAGCCATAGAGCTGACTCAGATCAGGAGAGCTTTCAGTCTGTCACATGCAGCAAAAACATGCAAGGATGCTCAGGACCTGTGGCAAACTGTTTCTCCATCTGACTTTTTCACAACATTTAAGGTGTTTTTCGATAAGTGAAGTTGTTCATTTTACTGGTCAAATGTAAACGATGTAATATACGGTTAATACATTTAATAATAATTGCTATTACTATGTCATAAAGATTTCTTACCATACTGAATTGTTTATATATTTTTTATTTTCTGAATATTATAATGTTTTGCTATCTTAAAAAAAATAACCTTTCTGGCTGGGAAAATACTGGCATTCATGGGCTGTGCAATTCTTTGAGACAGCAAAGGGCTCAGCGGGGAGCATGCCTTTGACACCAAACCAACTGATGAGAATCACCCCTCCTCTATCTGGTCCAATCAGTATCCATCATTTAATCACATCTGCAAAGTCCCTTTTGTTTTGCAAGGTAAAAGTCATGAGTTTTAGGAACTAGAACTTGGACATCTCTTTTGGGGGTGGGGTGGGACATTTCCTGTCTAACAATTACCTTAAAAAATTTGGAAAATAACACCTTCCGTACTTGTTTTCATAGTTTGTCATTAGGCTCAACTGAGATGATTTTGGGGAAAGCTTTATACCATCAGTAAAGGTATCATTTACTAGAGAGGAACACATTTCTACCACTCCCATTTCACGTATTCCTCTTTACTACACAAAATACTTTTGTCTTTATATTTGGATCATTATGTGAATTGATTTCAGTGCTGTGATTCATACACATAAAATGAACCAAAAAGACATACTTTCTTCTAAATGACTAAAAATGTTGCATCTCATTCAAGGGATTAATCCATCAGCAATTATTTTCTAGTATATAGTGAAAACTAAAGATCTAACTTCAATATTCCTCTAAAAATAACAAATTATTGTAGGATCATTTCCCTAATGCCAAGCAAAGGGAAGTCTGCAACATCTGAGTTTTCACATAAGTATGTCTGCTCCTGAGATTTTTTTTTGCTGTTCTATCATTTCATTTGACTACCCCTTTAACTCACAGTCTCAATTATCCTAGGTTTAAAATCAATTTTCCTATCTGGTAGAACAATTTCCCTAGTCCATACTCTTTGTATATAAATATGAGAAAGATCTTGCCATGGTTTAGCAAAATCTTGCTGGGATTTTAATTGGAATAGTACTGTGTCTGAATATCAATTAGGAAATAAATAAATAAATTATATTTTCTGGAAAAGTTTTAATTAATTACTGAGGTACTTTTTAATGAAATAAATATTGTATTTTCTATATGTTTCCTGTTAGTTTCTAAAATTTAGTTGACCCTTGTATATTGATCTTCAAGCAGATATTCTGTTAAATTTATCTATTATTTCTAATCATATGTTGGTATACTATTTTGGATTCTCAATGAAGATAGTCACTTCTTCCACAATATTCACAGATTTGTTTTCTTTATCATTCTTAGAATATTTATTTCCATTTTTCATTGGAAATACTATCTGGGGTCAGAAACAAGGAAAGTGCACATTTTAATTTTGTTCTTTATTTAGAGTGAATTCTTCTAAAATTTCACTGTTGAGAATTATAATTTCTGAAAGAATTATGTATATACACATTATCAGCATGAGTACCAGTACTGAATTGATTTCAAAAATAAATGTTGAAATTTGTCAATACTTTTCCTACACTTACTGAGATGCTCATATGTCTTTCTACTTTAATGTGTAAATATGGTAAAGTACCACATTTTGTTAAAAACTGTCCCAATATTTGTAGGTTAACTCCATCTCATAATATATTGGATTTTTGCACATGGTTTGATTGTGTTTCCTAACATTTTGTTTAAGATTCTTTAAAAAATCTATATCCATAAATGCAATCATTCAGAAAATTTTTCTTTTCCTGCATGTGTCTAATTTTGATAAAGCAGTTGTGCAGACCTCATAAAAATATTTGGAAGGTGTTTTGGGTTTTTTTTGTATTCCATGAGAGAGAAACTTAAATATACAAAGAATGACCAGTTTCCTCATATTTTGAAAAGAATTTACATACTATATCAATTTACTTCCTTTAGGAAAATGTTTAAAATTGATTCATTTTTAAATTGGTTACAGTATTAGTTAAGCATTCTTTCTTGAATTTATTTTAATTAACTCTATTTTCCTAGAAAGTTGTCCAACTCATCTAAGCTACAAACACATTGCCATGAAGATTTTAATACCATTCTCATACATTTTTAAATGTTTGCTACAATTGTAGCAATAAATTGCATTAAATAAACTGCACTAAAAATAAACACATTGTACTAAAATTATTACATTAGGTATGCTTTTTCATTTTTGTTTCTTAACTCCCTTCAAAAATATTTTTTTTATTTAATTAGTCATATAAAAGAATTAACATTTGGCTTTGTTGATACTGTCTATTATAACTTAGTGTTCTGTATCATTAATTTCTTCTTCAATATAATATTTTCCTTATTATTTTACTGACATGTTAATTCAAATAAGGTCATTATTTTTAAATATCATTTTATTAGAAAATTTTATGATAATTTCCCTCTAAGAATTATTGTCACTGTATATCACATTCATTGATATGCATATGTATTATATTCTAATTAGTTTATAAATTATCACCATGAATTATTTTTGGACGGATGTTTTTAGCAGTGTGCTTTAAAATTTTCAAGCACAGAAATTTTTGTTGTTGTTTCCTGTCTTTTATTGGCTGTTAAAATTTACTTGTCTTATCATAAGAGGAGTTTTATACCTTCTTAATTTTGACAGTTATCAAAAATTGCTTTTTATTTTAGAAAATGGCCAGTTGTTTGTAAATGTTCAATGTGTGTTCAAGTAATTCACAAACTATTATATTCATAGTTTAATATTTTCAATAAAAGGAAGTCATTATTTCTGTTGTTGAAAATTTTTATATCTTCACTAAATTCTTGCCTGCAAAACAAATAATTAAGAGAGATATGGTACAGTTACATACTGTAATGGTGAATTTTTCATTTTTTTCTATTGTTGTGAAAATTTATGTAGTTTTAGACTATTTTATTATTTGCTTACTTAGTTAATTGAATGTTTTGTCCAGTAACAAACTCAACTTCTTTTTTCCCTCTTGTGTCTTTTCCATCCTTTTATTTTCAAGCTTTCTACAATCTTATGATTTTAGTGTGCATCTTATAAATAGCATGCTACTAGACTTTCATATATAATCTGATATCCTAGTCTTTTACTTGGCACAATTAGTTTAAATTCACTGTGGTAATAAAAATATTCAGATGTTTTTCAAACATCACTTGTTGCTTTTGGGTTTTCTATACACGCATACCTCATAGCTATTTCGGGTTTGGTTACAGACCACTGCAATAAAGCAAATATTGCAATAAGGCAAATCCCACAAATTTTTTGTTTTCCCAGTGCATATAAAAGTTATGCTTATAGTATCCTGATGTCTGTTAAGTATGTACTAGCATTATGTCTTAAAAAATGATTTATATACCTTAATTTAAAAAACACTTTTTTTGCTAAAAATGCTAACCATCATCTTAGCCTTTAGAGAGTCGTAATCTTTTTGCTGGTGGAGGGTCCTGCCTCGATGGAGGCTGCTGGCTGACCAGGGTGGTGGTTGCTGAAGGTTGGGGTGACTGTGGAGATTTCTTAAAACAAGACAACAGTGGAGTCTGCCACATCGATTGACTCTTCCTTTTATGAACACTTTCTCTGTTGCATGCAATGCTGTTTGACAGCATTTTATGCACAGGAGAACTTCTTTCAAAATTGGAGTCAATCCTCTCAAACCCTGCTGCTGCTTTATCCACTCAGTTTAGATAATATTCTAAATCCTTTGTTGTCATTTCAACCATCCTCACAGCATCTTCACCCAGAGTAGTTTCCATTGCAAGGAACCACTTTCTTTGCTCTTACAGAAGAGGCAACTCCTCGTCCAGAGATGGCAGCAATTCACTCACCTCTTCAGGCTCCACTTCTTTTTACATCTTTATTGGAGTATAATTGCTTTACAATGGTGTGTTAGTTTCTGCTGTATAACAAAGTGAATCAGCTATACATATATGTATATCCCCATATCCCCTCCCTCTTGCATCTCCCTCCCACTCTCCATATCCCACCGCTCTAGGTGGTCACAAAGCATCGAGCTGATCTCCCTGTGCTATGTGGCTTCTTCCCACTAGCTAGCTATTTTACATTTGGTAGTGTATATATGTCCATGCCACTCTCTCACTTCGTCCCAGCTTACCCTTCCCCCTCCCCGTGTCCTCAAATCCATCCTCTACATCTGCATCTTAATTCTTGTCCTGCCCGTAGGTTCTTCAGAACCTTTTTTTTTTTTTTTTAGATTCCATATATATGTGTTAGCATATGGTATTTGTTTTTCTCTTTCTGACTTACTTCACTCTGTATGACAGACTCTAGGTCCATCCACCTCACTACAAATAACTCAATTTCGTTTCTTTTTATGGCTGAGTAATATTCCATTGTATATATGTGCCACATCTTCTTTATCCATTCATCTGTCAATGGACACTTAGATCAGACTCCACTTCTTATTCTAGTTCTCCTGCTGTTTCCACCACATCTGCAGTTACTTCCTCCGCTGAAGTCTTGAACACCTCAAAGTCGTCCATGAGGGTTAGAATCAACTTCTTCCAAATTCTTGTTAATGTTGATATTTTGACTTCTTCCCATGAATCTTCTTATTGGTATCTAGAATAGTGAATCCTTTCCAGAAAGTTTACAGTTGACTTTTCCCAGATCCATCAGAGGAATCACTATCTGTGGCAGCTATAGTCTTACTAAATGCATTTCTTAAATAATAAAACTTGAAAATTGAAATTCCTCCTTGATCCATGGGCTGCAGAATGGATGCTGTGTTAGCAGGCATGAAAGCAACATGAATCTCACTGTCCATCTCCATCAGAGCTATTGAATGACGAGGTGTGTTGTCAATGCGCAGTAATATTTTGAAGGGAAACTTTTTTTTTTTTCTGAGCAGTAGGTCTTAACAGTAGGCTTAGAATATTCAGTAAACCATGTTGTAAACAGATGTGCTACTATTCAGTCTTTGCCATTCCATTGATAAAGCACAGGAAAAGTAGATTGAGCATAATTCTTAAGGGTCCTAGGATTTTCAGATGGTAAATGAGCATTGGCTTCAACTTAAAGTCACCAGCTACATTAGCCCCTAACAAGAGAGTTAGCCTGTCCTTAGAAGCTTTGAAGCTAGGCATTGACTTCTCCTCTTTAGTTATAAAAGTCCTAGATGGCATCTTCTTCCAATAGAAGGCTGTTTTGTCTACACTGAAAATCTGTTGTTCAGTGTAGCCACCTTCATTAATTATCTTAGCTAGATCTTTGGGATAACTTGCTACAGCTTCTGCATCAACACTTACTGTCTCACCTTGCATTTATGTTATGAAGATGGCTTCTTTCCTTAAACCTCATGAACCAGCCTCAGCTACCTTCAGACTTTTCTTCTGACGCTTCCTCACCTCTCTCAGCCTTCAGAGAATTGAAGAGTTGTGGCCCTGGTCTGGATTAGGCTTTGGATTAAGGGAATGTTGTGGCTGGTTTGGTCTTCTACTGAGACCACTAAAATTTTCTTCACATCAGCAATAAGGCTGTTTCACTTTCTTATAATTTGTGTGTTCACTGGAGTAGCACATTTTCTTAAATTGAAGTATAGTTGATTTACAACGTTGTATTAGTTTCAGGCATACAGCAAAGTGATTCAGTTATATATAATTCTTTTTCATTATGGTTTATTACAGGATATTGAATATAGTTCCCTGTGCTATACAATAGGTCCTTGTTGGTTATCTATTTTATATATAGTAGTGTCTATATGTTAATCCTTAACTCCTAATTTATCCCTTCCCCACCCCCTTTCCCCTTTGGTAACCATAAGTTTGTTTTCTATGTCTATGAGTCTGTTTCTGTTTTGTAAATAAGTTCGTTTGTAACATATTTTAGATTCAACTTGTAATTTCCTTCAAGAAATTTTCCTCTGCATTCAGAACTTGGCTGTTTGATGAAAGAGTCGTGGCTCTCAGCCTATCTTGGCTTTCACATAAGCTTAATCATTTCTAGCTTTCGATTTAAAATGAGATATATGTGACTTTTCCTTTCACTTTAACACTTAGAGACCATTGTGGGGTTATTAATTGTCCTAATTTAAATAGTTTTGTGTACAATAGGGAGGTCTGAGGAGAGGGAGAGGGACAGGGGAATGGTCGATTGGTGCTTCAGTCAGAACACACACAACACTGAAGATTAAATTCCTGACCTTATATGGGTGAGGTTCGTGGTGTCCCCAAAACAATTACAATAGTAACATCCAAGATCACGAATCACAGATCACCATAATCATATAACAGTAATGAATAAGTCTGAAATATTGCAAGAATTGTAACACAGAGACACAAAGTGAACAAATGCTGTTGGAAAAATGGCGCCAATAGACTTGCTAGACTCAGGGTTGCCACAAACATTCAGTTTGTAAAAAATGGAGTATCTACAAAGCACAATAAAGTGAAGTGCCATAAAAGGAGTATACCTGTATTTTTCTCCTTATATGTCTCTTTTAAGTGATAGTAGCTATGTTACATAGTCTTTTTCTATTATTTATTGGTTATCTTAGACATTTTATCATGAGCATTTAATCTATAAAAACTGACAAGCAGCATATCAGTCCATTTCCTGAATGACGTATAGAAAATAAAATTATTTCATCATTATCACCCTATGTGTAATTTTGTCCTATTACGAAGTTCTCTTTTTTATTTCCCAAATTAAATATGATAAATTATAAACTAATAATAATTGTACAAAATGTTTGATTTGATTAATGTAAGTCAAGAAGGGATTTTTGCTCACCAATTTTTAAAATATATTTGTAAAATATTTTTAGCTTTTGGCGTTTTAATATACATGTGTAATAGGGACGAATACATCTGACTCCATATTAGATCTCTTTCTTTTACTTTAACCTTTGTATTCTATTGCTTTCACTACAAGTTAAGATTGTTGCCTATAGCCTGAAATATACAGGACAGCCCATTCTCAAGTATCTGGCCTTTAAAGGTGTAACACTTTTCCATTCATATAGAGATAAAAAGTTGCAGAACAGAGAATAACATTTGTCTTACTGGAGGTTTACGTGAACATCAGGACCAGACTTATGTGGACAGCTGCAAGAACAAAGGACCTGACACCAACAAGTTTGCAACAACAAGCTACACACCCCTTCCCTTTTAATATAAAAGAAGACTGAATTCTAACTCAGGGAAGATGGTTCTCTGGGAAGCTAGTCCACCATCTTCTCTGTCTGCTGGCTTTCCGAAAAAGTCGCTATTCTTTGCCCCAACAACTCAATTTATTGGCCTGTCATGCAGCAAGCAGTACAAGCTTGAACTTGTTAACACATGCAAGGAAATGCACTCTTTTTAAGTATACAATTCAAATGCTATTGATAAGTATATAAAGTTGGATAACAGTTACCGCACAGCCATGATTAGTAAATCCACATACCCCATCCATCTGGAAATGACTAATCTGCTAACAGTTATGACTTTTCTTGAGTTTCATAAATAGAATCATAAAGTTTATATTCATCCATGTGTCTTGTTTTTGTCACGAACAAATTGCTTTTGCATTTCATCCATGCTATTTTCTGTAGCAGCATTTTTCGTTGTTTTTTCATTAAAAGCATTCAATTGTATATATTTTCACCACATTTTTTATCTGTTCACAAGTTGATAGACATTTTCATTTTGGGAGGAATATGAATGGACTGATATTAAAAAACTGAATGTAAGTATTTGTGTGCTTATGTTTTAATTAATCTTGGGTAAATATCAAAAAGAGGGACAGCTGAGTCATGTGGTGACGATTACCTGTACATTTACCTATGGAATGCACTGTGAGACTGGTGTCTAAATTGGACACACCATTTATTTTCATCCGCAGCAGCAACGTAGGAGAGTATGTGTTGCTTGCTATAGCCATGATTTTTAATGTGAGCCACTCTAATGGGTGTACAGTGACATTTAATTGTCATTGTAATTTGCATTTAATTTGTAATTTAATTTAGATTGTATTTAATGACTAAGGATGTTGAGCATAGCCATTCATTTACCTACTTTAGTGAAGTATTTGTTCAGATCTTTTACCCATTAGTATTGAGTCATTTGTCTTATTACTGAGTTGGAAGTATACAACGTATATTCTGGATATAAGTCCTTTATCAGATACACGTTTTGCTAATATTTTCTCTGAGACTATAGTTTACTTTTCATTTTCTTAACTCTCTTTTGAGGAGCAGTACTCATTAATTTTGATTAGATTTCCTTATCACTGTTTTTCTTTTATAGTTTGTGATTTCATGACCTAAGAAATACTGTAAGAAAGATTTTTCTTCTAAATTTTCTTCAAAAAGTTTTATAGTTTTAGGGCTTACATTTAGGTCTATAATCAGCTCAACCATCTTGAACCATAGGATTAAACCCCTGTGTTTGGTTTAAGAAACACATTCAATGCCTGAATGTATATTCAAGCAAAAGTCAGGACAAATTTGAAAAGTGTGTAGATGAATGTGCCTTAAGCAGAGAAATATGTTTCCTAAATCCCGCGTGTCTTGTATTTTGAGAATTTACTTATGTGACTCCACATGTATTATATTAATAATTTTCCATGGTTGATACATCTAGTTAATAAGATTTTTAAAATTCTACGTAGGATAGATTTTCCAATGTGAGAAGATTTATTGATTTCCTAGTATTATAGCTCCATAAAAATTTAGAAACATACCCAAATAAATTTTGTTATCACTGGTGAAAGCAAAAGTAGTTGAGACATAGCAGTTGAGCAGGAGATTCAATGTATTAAGATTGTACATCCACAGCAAACTGATTTTGAAGACAAGATTATACAGAAAGGCACAATGCGTACTCCACACTCTCAGTAAGAATCAGTTTCTTTAATTTCTCAAATGGTAAAAAAATTTATGCAGAATCATTAAAAGCACACAAACTATAAAACAAAAATCAGATTTCCTCTTCTTCCTCCTTTCCCTCAAATTATCATTATATTTATCTCTTGTTTTTCACTCCAAGCTGCTAACAACATACTGTCACTCACAGATTATCACAGATTATCCTTGGTGAAACCACTTACTTCTAAACCCATCAATCTGGTTAGTCATTTTACAGCAGGACGAAAGCCAGACTGGAAAACCAATGGCTGTTTTTTTCAATTAATCTCACGTTGGAAATTAACACAGTTTCCCACTCTGTTGATCTGGAAATTGTATTTCTTTTGTTCCTATTCTGACCTCAACAGATATTTTAACAATATTTTGGCAGTTTTTTTTGGAAACACAAAATAGTAATACGTACTGGGAACGGGCTTATGAACAAAACTTGGTCCCTACAATTCAGGAAGTGATAATTTAGTAAGAGAGTGAGAAATGTAAACACAACATGATAAGAAGGTTAGTAAATGCTTGCAGGGATGAAGTGATGGTTGATGAGAGACTGCCCTAGACCCCTCTCCGTGCTGCATGGATTGGAGAAGCCTCAAGAGGTGAAAATCAACAAATGTGGAAAATAATGAACATGGAAAATAAAGTACACTTTGAAGCGGAGATTTATTCCCAGATATTTGATTTGGGCAAATGAGTAGATGATAATGACATTAACATTAAAAATTTCTAATGCAAATGAACATTTTCATAAAGCAGAAATAGAGTCACAGATGTAGAAAACAGACTTATGGTTACCTAGGGGGATGGGGGAAGGAGGGATAAATTGGGAGATTGGGTTTGACACATACACATTACTATATATAAAATAGATAACTAATAAGAACCTACTGTATAGCACAGGGAACTCTACTCAATACTCTGTAAAGACCTATATGGAAAAATAATCTAAAAAAGAGTGGATATATGTATATGTATAACTGATTCACTTTGCTGTATACCTGAAACTAACACAACATTGTAAATCAACTATAGTCCAATAAAAATTAATTTAAAAAATTGCTAAAGCAGAAGCAGATACACCTAAATATTAATTTTATAATAAAATATTATAGTATTAAAAGCCAGAACATTTAATTTTTAAGGATATAATATGTTTCATCAAAGTTTGGAGTGCTTTTATATCCTTAGATTTTAAATTATTTTTATACAACTATCTCATTTTATTTTTAACCTTTCTAATTCATAACTTAACTATTCTAGTGATTTAAGTGGTAATTCAATGTCATTTTAACTCATAAAATGCTATATTTTGCAAGATTTTTTATTTAATATGAATTTGCTTTGAATTTTTATATGACCACTACCTCTATTAATTAAAGAAAAATTACAAGAGTAAATACACAGGGATATTTTAGAGGGAATAATTTCATGTGTCATTGCATTAGTGAATATTATTTTTTAATTAGGAGGATTCAATTTCTTTGGCTACCTTATTGTGGCAGCAACTCAAAGTATACACAGATAATTAGTGCCTTATGGTTGAAGGAAAGGCCACATTGGCTCTGAAACAATGCAGTCTAGTTTGGGGGAAATACCATTAAGTCTTCTTCATGTGAAAAGAATCCTGCATTGCTATTTTCTACTGAAGAGGACCTTGCTTGGGAGACAGATGAAAAACTCATCCTCAAAAAGGACATGACCTTAAAGATACACATTGGAAAAGAAAAGATCTAAAATAAACAAAATCATATTAATCCTAGTGAAAATTACTATTCATAGTACTAATACGATGCAAGTTATATGGAAGAAATATCAATAACAGGGTGGGGTGAGTGTAGGGTACACTGAATATAAGCAGCTCAAACATAACAGGTGCAGAATAAAGACTTTCTGAAAGTTCATAATGGACATGAACACATAAATTATTTGAAAGGAGTTTCTGCACCAGGTGCCAAAGAGTTTAAAAGTGATCAATAGTGAATTAACAGTGTTGAAAACTAATCTGCTCCTCACCTAGACCGTTGACCTACGAATCCAAGCCTTGCAATTCATCAGGAAAGACATTTGCATAAAAAGGCCTAATTATAGAATACAGAGAATTCACTTTTTTAGTAGGACAGACTACATTCTAAATACACTAGATGGAACTAGGTCTGTAGATTTGGTAAGTTAAACACTTCAACTGTTGCTTTACTTAAAATTAAATTTTAACATGTCACATTTATTGAACATATTATGAGGGACTATTCTTAATCCCTGTCTGAATTCTCGTGTCCAATGCTGTATTAAAAATTAAGAGAAGTTTATTTTAAATCATACAATTGGAAAAGTGACCACAACAGTGTGTGCATCCGATTCTTAACTTCTCTAAGTAAATATCGCAAACTTGTAGCTTTAGAAACTATATTTCCACATGTTTTCTCAGTTTGGATTTAATTACCAAATTCAACAAAGGATGATCTAGGGTGCTTTTGAGGCCAGAAAATTTAGAAAATGTAAGTCAGTCAAAACTTCAAAGAGATGTCTTGGGCTTGTTTGTACACACTGATGTTATTACTTGTTAAGCAAAATGTATTCTAAGGTCATTCAAATCTATTTTAAGATACCTCCAAAGAGAGGATGTATTTTTCATAGTAGCTTCACGCCAAATATCAGCATATTTCATGTTCTCTAAGCATCTGCCCACATTTCATTTCAACCTTTTCCTTTGTTAAGTGAAAAGTAACTTGACCTGAAGCAGTCAGAATCACCAGGCTATGTATGCACTGCAGTTCCAACTACTGGGACATGTCAGAAGTCTAGCCCAGTGGGAGTGGGTACCAGGAAAAGGATTATCACAGAGCCCCCTGGTCAGACAGCACGCGGGGCCCCACTCCTCTGCTCTATCTGTGGTTAGGGGGCTCATTCAAGAGCTGCTGGGGCATTCTCACTTGAAGTCTTCATGAGAAAAGCGTTTTCCATTCTGTTTCCCAGAATATGCTTCACCTCCTCCCTCTGCCAAGATCCCTTCTTGACACCCCCCGCTCCCCTGACTAGGCCTTGAAGAGTCAGGACTTGTTTTCTCTGCAAAGTAAGTCATTCCTTTATTTCTTATCGCCATATCCCAACTCCGGCCCATATCTCAGCTTTCAGAGAGTGAATGCCCATGTTTTACTATGTGAGTGATATTTTCATTTTCAACTGAAGCAACTTGCTTCACTGAGTCACTGTTGCTACTTAAACTGGGAAATAGCAAAAGAGCAGGGGGTTAGGGCAATACATACATAATCCACAGAAGTAATTAAGTATATAACCATAAGTATTAAATTGGAGAGGTCCTTGGCAAAGAGTGGAATCAAATCTCTACAGCGTGCCATGGTATCTTCTTTTAATTTTAATTTTATTTAAAAAATTTTTTTCATTGGAGTATAATTGCTTTACAATGTTGTGTTAGTTTCTGCTGTACAACGAAGTGAATCAGCTATATGTATACATACATCCCCTCCCTCCTGGGCCTCCCTCCCACCCCACCCCCCATCCTGCCCATCTAGGTCATCACAGAGCACCGAGCTGAGCTCCCTGTGCTATAGAGCAGGTTCCCACTAGATCTATTTTACACATGGTAGTGTACATATGTCAATCCTAATCTCCCAATTCGCCCCATCCCCTTTTCCCCCGCTGTGTCCATCCATCCATTCTCTACATCTGCATCTCTATTCCTGCCCTGCAAATAGGTTCATCTGTACCATTTTTCTAGACTCCACATACATGTGTTAATACACAATATTTGTTTTTCTCTTTCTGGCTTACTTCACTCTGTATAACAGACTCTAGGTCCATTCACATCTTTAAAAATGACCCAATTTCATTCCTTTTTATGGCTGAGTAATATTCCATTGTATATCTGTGCCACATCTTCTTTATCCATTCATCTGTCGATGGACACTTAGGTTGCTTCCATGTCCTGGCTATTGTAAATAGTGCTGCAATGAACATTGTGGTACATGACTTTTTGAATTATGGTTTTCTCAGGGTATATGCCCAGTAGTGGGATTGCTGAATCATATGGTAGTTCTATTTTTAGCTTTTTAAGGAACCTCCATACTGTTCTCCATAGTGGCTGTATCAATTTACAATCCCACCAACAGTGCAAGAGGGTTCCCTTTTCTCCACACCCTCTCCAGCCTTTATTGTTTGTATAATCTTGATATTTACTCTTCTTCAATGGAATCCCCAGTTCTCTTTGTACCTGGGATATACTCTGAGCAGTTGCAAAGGCTCCTGGTGGCTCATTCCACCCTCCTTCTAGTGCCCTAGAAGCACTGCATGCATACTCCTGCATGCTGCTTTCTAAGACCAAATCTGCTTTATCTCTGATGCTGTCTTTGGTTCTTATCAAAGTCAAGTTTCCTCTTGTGAAAAGGGAGGTAAATGTTGCAAGAGGAACAGGTGTTATCTTGAATGTCAAAGCAGAAACATAGCGTATAAAGCAGGCTAAAGGCAATGCAGAATCGCAAGTGTAGCTTTGGGGTAATGTGCTGACAGATATGCTGTTACACAAGTCCTTGAAATTTTGCATCGTCATAATTGGTGTCTGGAGTTCCGTGAGAGGAGGGGTTGCAATCACAGCTGAAACACCTGACGACTTGTCTATCTCAGCACCCACCATTACTCTGGGATTCTGAATCCACCGACAGATCCACACTGCATCAGTGTGCATAAAGCCATAAAAAAGTCCTTACGCAACCATATGCCCTTTTCTCTTGAAGTGCACCCTTCTGTTTTCATTGATTAAACCTCTTCCCTTCTGGGAAAGAAATTCCGAATTAGTATCCTCATTCTCAGGTATTGTTAGAGAAAAACCATCCACAAACCTTTGTGTAAAAGAGAAGTAAACTACCAATGCTTGTCTCCAATTAAGTTCATACAGCAGTCCAGCATATAAAACATATAACAGCAAATCCATTTTGTTTGAAACAAAGGTGAAAAGCTGTGAATCACGCTACCCAACCCCCTACACTCTCACCCCCTACCCCCATCATGGTTCATCAGTGAACCCCATCAAACATGCATTTAAAACCCCATGTAGTACAACCTCATTTCTGAGATGCCGTTCCCACTAAGTAACATAGTTGACATCTTAAAAATCCTGAAATGGAAACCCAGCTCTTAAGTGCTCATTCAGAGTCTTTGTACAAAACTGTGAAACAGTTTGCATTTTAAGTTGTTTAGTCTATGAAAAAAAAAAATTTTAAAAAGACATTATTTAAAAGGGAAAATGAAAAGATTTGGAGAAATAATTGTTCCTATTTTTTATTCTTGTATTTTGCTATTTATCACTATTTTGAAGTCAAACACTGCAAAGTTAAAGGTTATTAATCATTGGCTTCAGTGTGCCTCTTTGTCTGAGGATAATTTCCCATTTCAGAGAGACTGTCTTCACTGTCTGCTTTTCTACATCTTCTTCTGACAGGAAGTTGATCTTGGGACGATCACTGAAATTGACAAAACTGAGATGTGAGGTGCTCAACATTCTCCTGATGGCAGCTGAGAACTGATGTTTGCAAAAGGATTTTACTCAAAGATTTATATCCCATTGGCATGAAAACATTACTGATAAATGCCATATTTATCTCTCCAGACTTAGAAGCTGTGTATCTACATGCTTTTGAATTAAAGCTCATAAATAATTCTCGTTGTATTCTCTGGTTCCTCTAGTATCCTTCAGTGATCCATTGGTTGTATTAGAATGCAAAGACTCATTTCCAAATTAATTCAAGAGCCAAAGAAAAATTCTATTCCTTCCAAAGGTCAAACATTCTGATGGAGAGGAGTTAGTATAAGACTTTGAAAATGTTTTGTAAGGTATAAGAGCAACTCAGACTTTACCGAGTCAAATTTAGCATAGAAAAAATACAATTAACAGTTTTGTTGAAAGAGATGCAAAACTCTATAGGACGAAATGAAATAAAGGAATGAGAAAATATTAACATTAACATTAAAAATCTAAATAAAGATGTTTAAAAATCTAACTTCTTCTGTTATGACTTAAGTATTTCATGAGCTGTCAATCTACTTCGCTGTGCATGGTAGAAATGCACAAAGAAATATGCACTTTATAAATATATTTTGGTAAACTTGACTCTGTCACAGTCTCATTTTTATGACTCTGGAGAATAGTCATCTCTGGGGAATCCTTGAAATTAAAAAAGAAATCTCTGAAACTACTTTAGATTAATTGCTTTGGAAGTTTCAAATACAGATGCTTTGATCATAAGCTTAAATAAATGCAAAATAAGAAAGAATATTAAGTTGCTTTATCAATCCCTAAGGCCTTCTGTCTAGAGCTTACTGACTTGGAAGAGCAGAAATACGACACCAAAAACAACTTAGATAAAAACAGGTCTATAAACTAGACCAACATTTAACAACAAAATGCTGGGGATATTGTTAAGTGAAAAAAAAACACATCTAGCCCTCAAAACACCACCTGTCTTTCTAAGCCTTGAATGCCCAGAATGTAGACACTTAAAACACATACAAAAGCTACTCTTGATCTGCAATGCTGGCTTACATGCTGGGGATTTATGTGACTTGTTCAAGGTCACACTTACCTCCTTCTATGTGTTGTCTGTCCTACAAATAGTTTATTGACACTTATAGATAAAAGTGGGCAATTTTGAAATATTTTTTATACCACACTTCCGTTTTCATAGAAGATGTAAAGTGATAGTACCAATGAAAGAACTACTTCCATCTTTGTGCATTTTGTAAATCCCTGGCGGTGTTTTGATTTCACAACTACAGTAGGTGTGGGATGGGATGGGGTTAGGCAAATGAGGACCAGTGGGCAGTTAGCTGGACCTGGTCTTGTCCTGTGGATCCTCAATACAGTCCTGGATACTGTACAACTGTTGACTGATCTTCCAGAAATGTGTGGAGGGATACTTTTTTTTTGATCATTAATTACCTGAGACTGACTCTAACCGTCCTGCAGGTAAATGAAGTGTCTAAGAACCAATACAGGGTGTTGATTAGGAGCAGTTCCTGGGTTACCAGGGTTTGAATTCTGGACCTGTCGCTGGCTGTCTGACCCTAGATGAGTTACTTCATCCTCCTGTGCTTTGGTTTCTCTCCTTGTGAAACAGGGATGGTCATACCAGAAGGCTGTGATAAGTAAACACAAAGAACGTGCAACAGTGCTTGACGGGCAACAAAGACTCTACGTCTTAGCTATTTCCAATATTTCTAATAGAGAAGCAATAGGTAAACCAAGGCAAGTTTATACTTTTTGTTCAAACTCTATTAAACCTTATGTACCCTTTCACAAAAATCCATACCTACAATGGTAAAATGGCAGCTTTTCTTATTTAAATCACCAACAGTACACAAGCACATCATTTTTTTTTTTTTGATTTAGGTATACCTGGCATCCCCTGGTGGATGCAGGGAACAACTTCCCCCCACCCCGAGATTTATGAACATCTGGCCTAACGACACACAGGGACCCCTGGATGTGTAATAAGTTTATTACTCACATGGTAAACAGGAAGTGGATTTCCTCAAGGAGAAGGGCTCAGGTTGTGTCTGGAGAGAAACAGGAACAGGAGGAGATGGGTGGCTTGGGGTGTGTGTTATGGTCACTGGGTGGAGTGGACGGGCTGCTCTATTGTGATGAATTTCCACCTGTGACCTGAGACAGGAGGTGCGGCGGTGCAGGGGGATTACTCAGTTATGGAGGAAGCGGGGTGTGGTAGACTGAAAACTGTCATCTTGCTAACATCAAAAATGGAATCTTTTTATTACTGTATCTTCCTGTATTTGCGTCATTCATTGTGATTCCAGGTTGAATGATAAGAATCTCACTACTTTGATATGATTTCTAATGTAACTATTATGTCTCATAAGTTTACACTGAACACTATCATTTATTATTATTTTAATATCTCCCTTATATTGATGGCATTGTCTTGGTTTATGTTCCTTATATAAGTAGGCTATAGAATCTGTGAATTTCATTTTAATATAGGAAATAATGTTATAAAACTTTTGTTCTTAAAAAGTGTCACTGAGTCTTACAGGTTTAAGAATTTCTGTATTAAAATGTGGACTTTTCTGAGATTTAGAAAAATGCATAAGGCGTGGTAGGGAAAAGTTAAGGGGACATTCATAAAACAACATTTTTTCCAAGGGCTATAACATGTAATATTATTCCCCAAGTGAATTTATTATCCTAACTTTTTATGCATATCTTTACTAACCTATATACAGATGGTTTTTGGAGCAAGATGCTTTGTCCCAAACCTTTCAAGGAAAGACCTTGATTGAACAATCTATGCTGCAAATTTTAAAAAAGAAAAAAGAAAAATCAGTATATGCCAGAAGGCTTCCATAAGCCCAGCTGGTGATCCATGAGTTTGGAAGCCTTAGGCTGGATTAACTGCCTTAAATTTTTAATTAATTGCTTTAAGGTATTGATTTATAAACACTGAGAACTGCTGTGTAGCAACCAAGAAGTTATTTCACAAATAACTACAGCAAACACACACTTGGAATCAACAAATGGCAAAACACAGGTGAGGGAAAAAGCATTAATAAAGATACTCTATTTACTGGGAATTTAGAGTGATAGAATTAGATGGTCTCCACAGAGAAAGAAAAAAACCTGTATAATGAAGTTCTAAAAAATACAACTTCTCAGGCTCTATGGTCATCCTCAATCAGCAAGTACACTTCATTTTTTGGGTGGTGGGCAAACATGATGACATTTTTGCAGCTTGAAATTGTATGCTTATTGGGAGTGGGTTCTAATAAAGTCTTTATCATGCACAGAACGCTATTCAGACATGTTTTCACATGGTGATGCTTAAAAGGCCAAAGAGAGGTAGGGCTGTTTTCCCCTGACCCCATTGTACATATTTCTGTTCAACTTCATCTCCCCAAGAGAGGAAGATTATTTACCCATGAATGTGACCAAGCCCAGGGCATTCTTCATCTGCTGGTGTACATAAAGTGCAGGGCGGTGGGGCTCTGTAGGCTGGCACTCAGTTACATCATTTTTTGAGAATCATGTGATTGTTCATTAAAAGAGCTGGGTGTTTTATGGCCTCTCATTATTATAAATAAATATGATACTTGTTTCTTGAAAACATCCCACCCTTACTGCTAATTTCTATTCTTCTTCAAGACTCAGGTGATTCCCAAAGTGGAGAAGGTTCCATATAGCAACATAAGATAGTGCTGTAAAGGACATGGACGTAAATGCAATCCAAAAATTTTACTTCTGTCCCCTACTTTTATTTTAGACCCAGCTCCTGCAGTCTCTCAACTTTCTAATTATTCCATGGTTTATTCATCTACCTCCAAATAGCTCTTAACTACCAATATCCTTTGAAAGTTTTACAAAGCATATGGAGAAAGGAGAGTGTAGGGTTTAGGTTTAAAATAGCATCTTATATAAGTCCCCGATGAAGCTTCTTCCAAATTACTTTACAAGTTACCCTGGAGCAGGAAGACAGAGTAGAAAAAAAAAGAAAGAAAAAAGAAAAAATCACAAATAGAAGAAAATTCTAGGTCTAATCTTCAACTTTAGCCGCAATTTATATAGAAAGTCTAAGAATTAATGGAAATGTATTGTGAAACAGGAAAGTAGGCTCATAATTTGATGATGATGATGATTGATTAGTAGCGGTTGTAATGGTAGTAGTTCTGCTATTAGAAATGTCAGAAAAGAATTATTAGAAGCCTGGAAAGGGAGGTCAAAAGATATTTAATCTACCTTAGACTGTCCTTCCTTATCTTAGAGATATATACTCTGCCACAGAAAACTAGGTAGACAGGTCTATACTGCACAGCAAGTGCCTTTAACGGAAGACTTCTTCCTAAAATCATTTACTCTGGGGAAAGAGGGAAGCAGCTCTAATACCCAGGACGTGGTCTGGCACCATCAGCCAGGCTGTGGGGTTGCAGGGACCTGGTGTGGCCATTACTGTTAGGACATACATTTTACTACTGAACACCAATTACTTCACCCAGCACCAACAGCACACAAAGCCACTCTGCGAGTTTGATGGGCAAAGACAGAAATAGCACAACTCTGTATTCATATCAAAGCCTGATATGTGTATTCATATCACATGCTGCAAACGTGAAGAATGACCAAATATCTCCATTTACTGGCTGATATGATTGCTGCTTCTTTACCAGTTACAGATTTAGCACTGCTCCCGTCTTTCCTCCTTCTAGATGTAATACAGGCACCTAATAACAGAGAATCACCCCCACTTCATACAATCCACGACTCCCACTTCCTTGGACTCTTCTCCAATCACCTACCCCAAGTCAAATTCTGTATTAGTTTCTTTCTTATAGCTCCTGTGGAAATAAGCAAGGGGCAACCAAATGGGAACAGGCAAAGGCTATTTATTCAGAGCTTACTGTAGCAAAAGAGTCAGCCACCAACACTTGCGTTTTGGCAGGGACTCAAAGGCAGGCAGAGGAGTGGGAAAACTTTATATAGTGGAAGAAAAATGTAAGGCTTCAAATGTGCCCTGATGGGGGCTGATTGGCATGGGAAGCTGTGGGCCGGCTAACTAAAGGGGGGCATCCTATGTGGTTGGTTAGGGGTACATATTTGGCTTTCTCTAGTTGGTCCTAAGTTGGAAGCAGGGACAGAAATTCGGAAAGCTGCCAGTTATTAACAAGTCCTGGCCATTTGGGGTCGCTTGTTGTGGGGGTAGTGGTTTCTAAACTGGCCTCCACACACAGAGGGCAAGGAGAGACCAAAGAAAGAGGCAGACGCTCCAGATTGGTGGGTGGCAGATGAGGAACAGAGACACTCAAAACAGGTTGAGACTCCCGCTACCTGGATAAGAAAATGCTGGCTCTCACAGTGTTGGGTCTATGTCACATGCTCAAGTTCACACCTAACTACCTTAACCACCTCTTCTATATATAGGTCTTTCATACTTACGATAGAAATGAGCAACTTGCACTATTTTTATTCCCCGTTTCCATTTTAACATAAAATGTAAAGCAACAGCCTCCCACTGTGGAGCATCTCACAAATTCCTGGTGCTGTGTTGGTTTTACAAAGACAGGAAGTGAGGGGAGGGCTAGTGAATGCAGCCACAGTTCCACACGCGGTACATTTTCCCTGAATGCAATGAGCCAGTAAACCCAAATTTGTTTGACTAGAAGTACATTCCCGGTGGCCTTTGGCTAGAGGTCATTGACCGAAGTGGAGGTTCACCGAGATCCACTCAAGACCCTTGCTGACTGTTAGTCTCAAGTCAGTAAGAGTGAGCACCTCTGGGGCCCCTTGAGTCTTTGGCTAAGTTCTAGAGACAGGGGGGGGTTCATATCTTGACAGACTTATGATTCTTCCAGGTCCTCTCAAGGTAAGGCTGTGCCTCCCCCCCAGGCTGAACACCTGCTCCCTTTAGGATTTCTCACTAACACATTAACTGGTATGCAGATTTGTGTAACTGACAAAATTTTACCAGTAACAATTTAGACCAGCAGTGGCTACTTTGGTAACATTTCCATATGAAAATTTTTTTTTTTCCACTTGAGAGATAGGTAGGGTACCACCCAGAGAAGAACTTCTCACCTTTTGAAAGGAAGAGATCACGGATTTAACATAGGAGACACCCTCTTCTTTGTCTCCATACTTCAGGAATTAATAATGATGGCTTTTAAATCACACAGCTTGTTAATGGTCAGGAGACTGAGTTATTAAAACAACTGTAATGCACCTCATTTGTGGATGTGTGTCCATGTTGATTTACTTGACTCTAAAGGTTATTCTCCCCTCAACTTGCAGAGGGAAAATACTTGGTCTTTTACAGTAAACAAGTCATTTGTTTGAAGCTGACCTTCTCTCACTTTGTTTCCTTTTTTATTTCTCTCTTCCTCTTTTCCCCTCTCTTAGTAAACTTTAAAGATTTATTAATCAGGAAAAAACATAAATAAAATTTATGTCACTATGTGAGGACTCTTAGGGATATTTAAGTACAGATAAGATTCATAACACCTAAATAAAAGAAAGAAAATACATTCAAGGCTTTGTGTTTTGTTGTTGATAGTGAAAATATTATATACATAATAGTATTTGTTACTATAGCTACAAGATAAAGAGGAAGAGCCTGGGTAACAAGAAAAAGATAAAAAAAAGAATATAACGTTCTCTTTAATATTTGACTAAATTATTAAATTAAAATTATGTTTAGTGACCAGTGTTTTATATCAGTTTCTTACTCAGAAATCATCCAAGCATGAAAAAATTATTTACTAATTGAATATTTTGTCTAAGGTTTGGTTAGTTAGATCTGGAAATTACAATTTTAATAACACATTATATTCCTATGGTAACATTGTAAGAATTTACAATTTACAATGGTCTTGCACAAACCGAAACACTGTGATGACATTACTTTTATATGGTAAGCTACATTTTAAAGGCATGACTTAGGGTCTTTGTGCAAGAGTACTGTAAATTGTAAATTCTTACAATGCTGCTAATAATAGGAATATAATGTGGTAGCTAAAATTAGAACTTTCAGATTTTTAATTTTAAAATTTAGACAAAATATTTAGTTAAACAATAAATAATTTTGCATGCCTAGATGACTTTTAAGTAAGAAACTGACATAAAACACTGGTTACTAAACAGAATCTCAATTTATTAATTTAATCTTATTACTTATAATAGGTTAAAACATGCAAATTACTTTGTATATCATATATGTACATTTACATATAATATATAATTTATATACATTTATTGTGTTACCTCCATTTCTTAAAATAATATGAAATGAATAGCATGGTGAAGAAAAAAAACTAAACTGTACTTCAGATTTCTCTTATGTCTGGAGAGGAAATACATTGGTTATTTGGTTAAAAATGGTAATTTTTATAAATGGTTGATTACACTAGGTACCATACTTAAGAGAAATACAAATATGTATATATACACATGTATACATATACAAACACAGAAAATGGGGGTAACTTAATAGTTTGTTTCTTACGAAAATTATCGCTACTTTCCAAGATGGTAAATTTTGATCATTTTTCTGAAAACTGAGTTGTAATAAGAGAGCAAAGAACAAAATTACAGAAAATTAGCCTAGGAATTGTATATGTCTATCCATCCATTCTCCAGCAGCATAGCCAAGAAATACAGTTGTCTAAAAGGAAATCAGCTAATACATGGGATCAAATCCAGATCCCTTTCAAGTGGTGAATGCATAGATCTCCACTGATTCCAATATGATTTAATAGCAAAGAAATAGCTGCTCTACGAAATAAAAATTCTGAATAGTTAGAAAATGAACCATCATCCTGAAGATCCAGATGCAAAACATACAGAGAGAAAGTATTCATCACAGGAACCATAAGGAAATTTTAGAAAACTCCATGACACACTCAACAGTAAGTGAGGAGACCTGGATTCTATAGATGGGTGAAGTGGAAATAAATAACTTATATAAAATTATCATATGATTACATGAATAATGACGAATATATGGAAGAATGAGAAGAAAATTGCAAAAAAAAACCCTGAAATTAAAATCAAGTTGAAATTAAAACTTGTTTTTATTTTTTATTTTCTTGTTTGTGTAAACAATGTCCAAGCTGGTAAGAGTGTGGTGAGTCAAATACTTGCACACACTGGTGGTAGATGAGTCTATGGATACTATCTTCCAGGAAAGGAATTTGGCAATATTACCAAACATAAAATATATGCATTTTAACCACAGCAATTAGTCAGGAAAGTAAGGATAATAATTATAGATGTGTTCATACTCAGAACTCTGGAGGTACATGATGGGTTTCTGAATGTTTTTTTTAAACGCTACAGTAAAAATTTTTTAAATAAAAATGTGGTGAAAAGCATCACAAATTTAACAAGATAATATTAATGTACTTCAGTCATGAAAGGTGGAAAAGTATGAATATATTTAAGCTGAAGAGTTAATTTGGGGGATTTACTTTTCAGTATTTTTCAATTATACTCTTGCATTTACTCTTCAGTATGTTTAAAATTTCTGCAATAAGATAATGTTTATTTTATCTTATTAAACATAGCTCATTTTATTGAAAATATACCTTTTTCTTATTATATTTTTATTTGCAAAATAATTAGAAAGTATGCCATATTCCTTGGCCCTATATCAGACAGGTAAGTGAAATAGAATTCAGAGGATGTACATTGTCTAATACCACTAGAATTTTGGCAGGTTGGTGTTAGGTTAGAAGTATTTTACGGCAAACAAGACGTACGAACTCTCAGTAGCAAAATAATGAGTCATGGGCATGAAATGTACAGCATGGGGAATACAGTCAATTATACTGTAATATCCTTGTATGTGACAGATGGTGACTAATCATCGTGATCATTTTGTAATGTATAGAAATATCAAATCCCTATGTTGTACACCTGGAACGAACATAATGTTGTAGGTCAATTATACTTCAATTTAAAAAAAAAAAAAGTAAACCCTGGAGGAAATGCATCAAAATGTTAATGATGGTTATATCTGGGGGCTGCGGATTATGGGTGATTGTTATTTTTTAATTTAAGCTTTTATAGATTTCTAGTCATCAGCAATGAATACGTATTGCTTGCAAAATTAGAAAGAAAACAATAAATGTCATTAAAAATGAAAAAAAAAAAAGATTTAAAAAAAGAAAAAAGGGCAAACAAGTACAAGGAACAAATAATACAAGTCTTTTATGTTGTAAGCAAAATGCCAGACTATGATTCAGCAGACTTAGGTTCTGGCTCTATTAGCTTTGAATTTTAGGTTAAGGGAAATATTTCTGCTCTTATTTTCATTCTGAAAAATATAATAGTCATATAAGATGTTATCTCTTGTCCTGCTGAACTTTAAAATTTAATTTTTTAAGTTAATAAAGCTCAATACTGAAAGTTATGACCGTAGATTTAATACTGGCCTCTTTAGAAGGATGGATTATCTTGCCTTATGTTTTCTTCATGATTTTATTCTCTTTCCCAATGTGTAAACAATGCAAGCTAGTAAGTGTTTTTATTACATTTCCATATTTATATTCTTACGTATATGTAATATTTAACCATATAATACATAATTATGTCTGGAACATAAACAGTTTTAAATTAGTCTGGTTTTAAATATTTAAAAAGCATATGGGTTATTTTATGTATCACATATATTTTTTAAGAAAATAAGACTGAAGTATGTATTCCTAAATAATCCCTTCTATGTGTGATGTTGAAAAATTAAACAAACTCTTCTTAATGGATAATTATTAGAACCACGCAAACTCCTATCATATTAGTTTGTTTGTACAGATAATTGTGCTATTTAATAATTGTATTTATATGACCTAAGGAAGATAATATATTCATTTAGGCTGATTAAAACTTTTCTAGTAGGCAATCTTGGTGATCTACTGAACAAGTGTTGCATCAACTTCTCCTCTTAGCTAATGATGTTGCTACTTCACAATCATGTCTGCAGAAAACATTACTCAGTAGAAGATTTTTGCTTAAATAACATTACTTTTTCACTAAAGCAATGCAATATAAACGGATATTGGCTGGATGCTTGAAACATGTTTCTTACTGACCAAAGCAAAATAGAAGAAATATGCAACAAGTATAGTTAAAGTGAATAAAAAACAAGTTTATATTATTTTACACAAAAGGAGATTGCTTACTTGATTATCAGTTTTAAGAAGTGGAATACTTAGAAAAGATAATTTGAATTTGTATATTAGTTTGCGAGGGCTGGCCATAACAGAATTCCACAGACTAGGGGGCCTAAACAACAGGCATTTATTTTCTGAGAGTCTGGAAGCTAGAAGTCCATGATCAGTGTGTCGGTGGGGTTGGTTTCTTCTGAGGCGTCTCCCCTTGGCTTGCAGATGGCTCCTTCTAGCTGTGTCCCGTGTGGTCTTTTCTCTGTGCACATGCATCTCTGGGGTCTCTCTGTGTGTTCTAATTCCCTCTTCTTACAAGGACACAGGACAGGTCGGATTAGGCTAGTGGCCTCTTTTTAACTTAATCACCTCTTGCGTGCCCTGTCTCCAGGAACACTCATAATTTGAGGTACTCAGGGTTAGGGCTTCAATTTAGGAATTTTCCAGGTACAAAATTCATCCCAGTCTGCGAATATTACTTTCAAACTTTTTTCTAAACCAATCTTGCAAATTGATGATCTAAAGATGCTGATTTTGTTTAGCTAGTTCACACACTTTAAGAAAAATGGAATTTGCTGTTTAATGGTATTTAAATATGTGGAGATTTCATTTAAATATTGATATGGAATTTTCCAGAAGAATGGGAAACGAGGGCTAAAACAGGCTCTCACCTTTCCTAAAAGGAGGTGAGCACACAGAGTTGTCACCACACTTTAGAAGTCCTGTGCTCTCCACGGGCCCCATTTCCACCTGGCCTGTCTCACGGGCTAATGGTTCTCTTCAGATATTTAAATTTTGGACACCTCTTCTAAACTGCTTAAACCATTTAAGCTCCAGATACATCAAGTCACGTTAGATATGTGGTACCACATGCGAAAGTGCTACATTACTCAAATTTTTAAATTATTTATTTATTCATTTATTTTTGAAGTATAGTTGACTTACAGCATTATATCAGTTTAGGTGTACAACAAAGTGATTTGATATTTTTATAAATTAAGCATTATACAAAATTATTATAATATTATTGAGTATATTCCTTGCGCTGTATGTTACACCCCTATGACTTATTTAATTTACAACTGGAAGTTTGTACCTCTTAATCCCCTTCAGCTATTTTGCCCATTCCCCCACCCCTCTGCCCTCTGCAACCACCAGTCTGTTCTCTGCATCTGAGTCTGTTTCTGTTTTGCTATATTTGTTCTTTTGTTTTATCTTTTAAATTCCACATATAAGTGGAATAAGACAGCATTTATCTTTCTCTGTCTGACTTACTTCACTTAGCATAATGACCTCTAGGTCCATCCATGTTGCTGCAAACGGCAAAATTCCTCACTGTTCATTGAAGCACTATTTACAGTAGCCAAGACATGGAAGCAACCTAAGTGTCCATCAACAGATGAACAGATTAAGAAGATGTGCTATACAGTGGAATAACATTCAGCAATGAAAAAAGTAAACCTCTATGTTATTTTTTAGTGATTAAGGTTATAACAGAAAATATATACCTGTATTATAAATGGATATAATAACATATAGACAAGATAATTTCCATTGTAAAAATCTACCACATTAAACCAGGGATTCTCAACTGAGGTAAGCTAAAACTATGAAAGACTGCATTTCAAAAAAAATAGAAAGATTTATTACTTAATGATAGCAATTTAATTCTTTTAAGTTATCCTACTGGTACTTATTGTAATTGTAGTTTTCATATTCAATGGATTTTAACGTGCTATTCTAAATGCTTATTTCTTTTTAAAAACAAAAAGAATTAAAACTTTTGTCATATTATTCATTTTTAAATGCTAATTTTAGTCTCAATTTTATGTCCATCATCCTATTAATTTCTTTTGTATCCATACTTTTTAAAAATTAAAACAAAAATTTTACTTATTTTATTTATTTTTGGCTGCATTGGGTCTTCGTTGCTGCGTGCAGGCTTTCTCTAGTTGCGGTGAGCGGGGGCTACTCTTCGTTGCGGTGTGTGGGCTTCTCATTGTGGTGGCTTTTCTTGTTGCAGAGCACGGGCTCTAGGTGTGCAGGCTCAGTAGTTGTGGCTCATGGGCTTAGTTGCTCTGCGGCACGTGGGATCTTCCTGGACCAGGATTGAACCCCTTCCCCTGCATTGGCAAGTGGATTCTTAACCACTGTGCCACCAGGGAAGTCCCTGTATCCATACTTTGATGGAAATAGATTTTTCTTTTTTGCCTGATTTATTTAGTCTTGATGAAAATCCAATTTAGGTTTGATTTTGTTTTGTTTAACTCATTTTCTCTTTTATTTTTTCTGAATTACATTGAGAAAATACCACTTTAGCTTTACCTTAAATTATATATCACACAACAAATGCTTTTCCAATGTTTTCTTTATAGGCATTCCATCTGATATATATTTTTATTAATCTATAGTTTAAGTTTTTATACTTGTAGATAAAACTAGCATACAGGAGTGAGTACTAAGAACAACATTTCTCCTTGCAAAAGAAATTAATGATAAGTAAATAGATCATTTATATATGAAAACTCAAGCAATAACTACTAATTTTAAGTACTCCATTCTGCTTTTCGTATCAAGATCCTGGGAGGTAAGATAAGATGTTGCCGCTTTCAAGCAATAAATGGAGCCACATTCTCCCCATTGAAATATCAATACATAATTTTTTTTTTAGTTTTAAGCGTTTCTGTCTACTATATTTCTGGTAATACTAGTGAATCCAAAATTTCATGGTTAAAAGGGTGATTGCATGATGACTAAGTTTCCAGGCACTTTCTGGTTTGCTTCTCCACTCTTACACGTCAGGCCAGATAATGACTCAGGATTTCTTCTGTAACTTTGTCCAGTCACCTGGTATGCATTCAGCCAGTGAGAAGCAGGAGTGAGAAGGAAGGGCATACATCCTCACTGAGATCATGTCATGAAGTCCGCTTGCACCCAATGGTCAGCACCTCCCGTCATGGCCACGCGAGCTACAAGCTCAGTGAGTTATCCTGTTGTCGGTACTTCACTATTTAACAGAGGAGACCAAACCTGACTTCATATTGGAGATCCGTTAGCTCTAACATTTGTGCTCTGTTGCCTGTGCTTAGTCATGCTGCATCTTTGTCTCAAACAGTAAAAGAATATCGCCTATTGCCTGAAATATACATAATAGCCCATTCTCAATGTTCTGCCTCCCAGGCTTGAGTTTTAAAGGTGTAACACTTTTCCATTTATATAGAGATAAAAAAGTTGCAGAACAGAGAATAGCAATTGTCCCCTTGGAAGTTTACGAGAACATTGTAACCAGACTTGAAAAGGATTCCAGCACCAAGATGTCTGTACCAACCAGCCACATCTCCACCCCTTTCAGTATAAAAGAAGCCTGAATTCTAACTCAGGTAAGATGGTTTCTGGGGACCCTCGTCTGCCATCTTCTCCGTCTGCTGGCTTTCTGAATAAAGTCACTATTCTTTGCCCCAAGACCTCATCTCTTGATTTATTGGCCTGTCATGAGGCAAGCAGTAAGAGCTATGTGATAATCAGAGTTCTTAAATCGTTCATTGGCCCGTTCAAGAATCCAGATTACTTTGTGTAAGATCAAGTGTTCTTTTTGCTTTGCTTTAATTACTTCCCGTATATGTTGGAAACGGCAAGGGATTCCTAGACCAGTTCCCTGCATACTGCATTGACTGTGCTTTGTGACACTTCCCTCAATAATTGGGCACCTTCCTCAAGAAAACAATACTCAAGGTTATAGGTAAAATTATAAAGCAAATGTAACCAATGCTTATTTTAACATATCATGCCAAAAAGTTATAAATAAAATTTTATAATAATAATTCAGAAGGCAAAGCAAGGTGAATTTTATTTCAGCAAAGATAAGGCTTTCTCTTTAATGGATGACATCTTGACCTACTAAATAAGTGTGTGATAGAATCTATAAAGATATTTGCAACGTTCATACCTCTAAGAGATCCGTATCTGGGATACACAAAGAACCCAACAAATCATTTCAACTGGCAAGTTTAGAAAGTCCAGCAATGCAGGAGTTGGCTCAGACTGGTGACCGAGCAAGCGTTAAGCACTGTGATGAGAGAGGCAGGTCCTTGCAGCCTTCTAAGAACAATATGCCATTGTTCAGTCAAATTACTTAGCCCTCACCTCTGTCCCATCATAGGGAACACATCTAACACAGAGAAAAGTAGCTGGTTATGTCAGCTCCTCTCCACTACTGCTCTCAACCCCCTTTTACACATCACAGGACCTACTCTTGGGCTTGTACAAGCGCTACTCTTATAGCAGAAAATTGTGGAGAAAAATGTTCACGTGTAAAAGAAACTTTTATGCAAGATAACTTTGCTGCATCCCTGTTGCTTTGTTGTTGTGGTAAATGTTTGAAAACATGGATGGTATAAGTTAGAAGAGAATTGCATTGTGAGAATTTTGCATTTTAATAATTTTCTCCTTCAGGTTTTGTTTCTCTGTTTCATGCTTCATTAGAATTTGTGATTTACAATGTATGTGACCATGCAGGGTGGCTAATTTTAAGAAGAGGTGTCAAATAGAATAGGATTCTAGATGTAGGAGTAAAGGTAATTCTGACAAAGATGAGGAATTAGCACTCTGTGAGTCATTTATTACAGTCATGCAGCAAAGGTAACAAACAAGTTGGGCATTAGAGTGAAAGCTACTATAGTGCAAATTAGCTTTTTGCTATCCTAACCACTGGGTGTCATCTCCAGCTCAAAACCTATAAATATAGCAGTGGGAACAACAAAATTGAAAAGACAAGCACAAATGATTGCTACTTGACAAGGTACTGATGATTTTAGATGGAAATTGGAACCTAAAGACAAAATAAATTTATAGTTTGTTTGTTTGTTTTCAATTCACAGTCAGTGAAAAGTTTCTGGATCCTGGAAGCAAGTTATAAATCGATTGGATGATAATTCAAAATGGTTAATTTTAGGTAACAAAGACTTGTTTAATCAAGAGTATTTAAAAAAACTTCTGGAAACCAAGACTAAGTACACAAACATCTACTATATATAGCAATATGATAGCTCTACAGAGGAAGAGTTCTTGATAAATTGATCTGAAAGGTGAATTGCAGTACTTAAAAAAATAGTGGGCCAGATTTTACTTAGTGCTTTGAAAATGAAGCATGTTTGCAGAAATTCCTTAACAGATATTTTTTAATTAGCTGAACACATCTCTGCAGCGGATGGAGAAAATGTTTTGATTTTAAGTGACAAAAATCTTGGATTTAAAAGAAAACTGAATCTTTGGGGAAATGTTGCAAAATAAAATACTTAAATGTTTCCACTGGTGCTTTGGTTTGGAAGTGATAAAGTATATGAGAAGGTCTCACATTTTATTAAAACCATCCGGAAGAAATGTCGAACATGGCAGAGCAGCATTTCCTGTACTTTTAACCCCTGCATGTGAATGGAGGTGGGGCCCTTTCTCTGAATATTCTGCTCAGCTTCTGACATGTAGAGAAGAGGAAGAATCTTACAGAAGGTTAGCCTGATAATGCAATGAAAGTGAGACCACCTGATTGCCTCAGACAGGTTCCAGATGCTATAAAAGATGAGTGTACTGCCATTTACAAGAAAGTAACATGCATTCTGATACAATTTTCAACTTCATCAAAGTGTGAGCAAGTTTCCTTATTTAAAAAAAAGAATCAAGAACAAAGACTGAAACTGTCTCAGCTTAATTAATATGAAATACCTCTGTGCTTTATTTCCTTTGTTAAGCAAAGTTAGACATTTGTGCAGCATAAAAACATTAAAGAGGTAAAGTCACTCATTTTTAGAGCAGAAAAAAAAAAAAAACATTTCAAGTATATAAAGCTGCAAAAGATCAAGAAACTCACACATGTAAAATAAACTTGTAACTTCTAGCCCTGTATTTAATCAAGTCACTCGGGAAGAAACGTTTTTTATATCAGTGTTGTATAAAATTATTTAAGCCACATGTTATTCATATTTTATTTAAAGGATAATTGTATTAGTATATTTAATTGTCAACATTGCCATAAATTTTCATGTTATAAATGATCTTAACTAAGACCAATTTACAGTCACTAAATTAATCCTACCTTTAGAAAATTGAATCCTATTTGGATTACAGCAATTATTTATCGGAAAATGTCTGCATGATGTTTTAAAATTTTATGAAAACAGAAGAAAGAGATTAATTTCAAGAAAGATAAGCTATGCTTCACCTGGGTTTCATTGTTGTTGTTGTTTTTGCTTTAGTTAGTAACTTTTAGTTAAAAGTCATTTCTGTTTAATTAGGAAAAACCAAACTCTTTCACAGACAATATTTCACATACCATACCTCACCAACTCATCAGCATATTGTACGACAGAAATTTGTAATGAGGATTTTAGGACATTTCAGTAAGTTAAAAAAAAAAGAGAGAAACTTTTTAAAAACATAAATTTCCTGTACCTACAATATTGACTTGATTAGAATTAATATCCTTTGTAGGGAGGAGAAACCATACAAAAAGGAAGTAAACTGGCCCAAAATAAGCAAAGCTATAGAAAATTATCTTTTACCTCTCAAAAGATCATTGACATTTTAATTTTAGATTGTGGTGGAGAACTCAGGGAGCATGTTAGTTTGCCTCGACAAACAGATATTATAATTTTTACTTAGGGGCTCCCTGAGACCTGAACAAGAACCAAGAGCTCCTCCCATGTAAAATGTTTGAGGGGGGCTACCCTGGAGTCATGAGCGTGACTGAAGTGTAAGTTCACAAAGCAACAGAAATAAGTCTGCTATGAACAACGTTGAGCGTAAGAACTCAAAGCCAACAGAGTACCTGGTGTGTGATTCCACTTATATAAAGCCCCCAAACAAGAGACATTATTAGTCTTTCATGGTCAGGATTGCTCTGGAAGGGAGCAGTGACCGGAAGGGATACAGGGCATCTTCTACAGATCCTGTTAATGTTCTATGCCTTTACCTTGTACAGAGTAATCAGACATGTTCATGTGATGAAAGTTCACGCGGCTGTACACTTACAATGTGTGCGCTTCCGAGTGTGTAATAACCATCGACAACCTTTATGAAAATAAACACAGCATTAAGAAACACAGACTTTGCAAGATCATATTCAAATAAAAGTTACTTTATTAAACATATTAAGATGGTTATCATTCTGGAGGGAGTCATGGAAGCTGTATGAAGATGAAAGGGAATAAACAAAGGGAGAAATATGGAATGACCAATAATTTTACCTTATTAGGGGCTATGAGTGTGATAAACTCAGCTCTCTGATTAAAAAAGAAAAACAAAATAAAAGCTCTCCAGGACTTAGCCATGAAATCAGAAGTGACCAATATTTCATTTAAAAATGCACACATGTTTATTCCTGGGGGTCGGAAGAGTAAATTACATGTATTTCCATTATTTGGCTCATGTACAGAAACACCAAGAACCCTAGGACTACCCTATAGATGACCTGCAGAGTTTCCTAAAAAGTGAGAGCTTAGCAATCATCTTAGAAATCATTTTTAAAATGCACTCATTTTCATAGCTAAAAGTACCATATGTCAATTCCATAAATATTTTCATATTCCAATAAGGTTGTCAAAATTTCATACTCATGACTAATTGATTTCGGTGACCCTGAAACACCCACATGGGTTTGTGTGTGCACACATGTCTGTGTGTGCATGTTTTGTGTGGACACATTCAGCTAATCAAAGTCTGAATGAAATCTGTATCCTAAATGTCTCCTTTTTCAACTGCCCTCTGCCTTTGTGGCCTAAAATCCCTCAGGAAACTAGAGTCATTACTTTATTCTGCAATGTGTAGAATGATTCTTGACTTACCTATTATTGATTAACTCTAAAATAGCTATATGGTATGTATGTTGCTGTATATAAAACTGAGATAAACCATGTGGAGTCATGAATCATACTTCATGCAAGAAGGACTCACTGTCTGCAGAAATACCCTCCTGCAGCCCTCATCATCAGACCCGCTTTGGCAGTCAAACAATTATGCAGAGGCAACTCCCAAGCGAATAGTGCAAAAAATCCCTAGGAATAATTTAGGAGCAAACACTCTTTTATTACTGCTTCACACATCAGATCCTCAGACAGTAGGAAATAGATGTAAACAAATAATTTATTTTGTCTCCTGCTAGTACAGAGAAATATCATAAAATTACAGACCCTGGTGCTAGAAGAAGCTTGCAAAAGTCAGCTCAACAATTAGATACGGTTTTTAGGAAGTGGCCACACAGACAATCTAGCAAACCTCTCATGTTAATGGAAAAAAATAGTGAGATTTACAGAATTCAACTGAGTTCCCAAAGATAGTTTTAAGGGTAAATCTAGGATCTATGTATCCTTATCCTGGCCACACTCTTTATACAATACTATATAAACTGACTCTGTCGCCATGCTTTGGGAAAATCTACTCTCAAACTAGGAAAAGTGATCACATATTCATTTTTAGACAATCAGGAAAACACCTGTGGCTCATACTCTGTTTAATGCTTTAAAAAAGTGGTCTTGCACATCCACATGAATTTCCAAAGCATATTTTAGAAACCACGTATAATTATTTAATTGCTTATTGCCATGAAAATAGCTTCTAGAGATTCCTTCTTTCTAGAGCTTTAAGTATTTCTTTAATGAATTTCATCTCCTCTGTCTTCTACTTTATCTCAGGGACCTAAGTACTTAAATACTTTAAGTTCAAACAGTGTCCTGAACTTCATCTGCTTTTACTATTCAAAGATCTTGGAAGATCCTTCTTCAGTTCATCAAATTATGATCCCCCATTGGATACTCAGTCTCCTATCTGTTGATATACTCAGTTTTTAATACATCTGCCTCTACATCTGTATCCGTATTTACATCTACATCTATATCTTTCTCTATTCACCTCCATGCTAATTCAGTTTCTAATTTCTCTACTTTCATTATTTACAAAAATCTCAAAAGGAAACTTGGGTTCTACTTGTTCAGTACTTTAGTAAGCTATATGTCCCTACATATACAGAAATGCAAAGTCCATCCTGTGATACATGAAGTTCCAACTCTTATAAGAAAAAAATAAGAAATAATCTAACAAATACAGTGGAGTGAGTTAAATGCATGCAAATGTCTGCATCCAATCCCATTCATCAAGGACCTTAAATAATGGCATCCACACCTACCCTAAAACAGCCACCCCAGGTAATGGGCTCCCATATTGAACCCTGAACCTCCTACAGCCCCTGAAATCCTTCACACAACTTCCATCACTGTTTCTCTCGTTTCTCTTGACCACAAGATTTTTGCTTGATTTCTAAATAGCGTTTGACTTTCCTCTTGGAAGATGAGGGAATAATACTCATTTTTGCTTCTAATCTACCCACATCTCAATGATGAGATTACCTCTCCATTTATAGACCAATTAAGGAAATTTCTTTACTGATTTCATTAACCTTTGCTCCTTTCCCTCTGCCCTCCCTGCACCCCAGCCCCCGTAAAATGGGTGACTTTCTCGGGCTCCTTCCATGTTCAGACCAGCACTACAGCGTGAACCTTAAAACTCGGGTCTCGTAATTCACCGACGGGGCCAACAGAGGGGTGAGGAATAAGCATCCAAAATAAATAATTGGCATGATTTATTCATAAAAAAAGATTCAATAACATAGTTTAAGTATGAAAGGATATCCCTAAGGAAGGGCAACATATGTTTCATAAGTTATTATTAATTTTTGAATATATAATTGCAATAATACGATACAAAGAGGGGAAAAGGCTCTATTTCTCCTTCCCATACTCACCCCTCAGTCCTTATTTCCCACCTCAGAGGCTACCAGGTATCCTTCCCGAGACCCGTGCCACGTTTCACACACACATGGTGTGCAGAGCGTGCTAAGGTACCCCGTGATGTCGCGGCCTCCGCGTCCACGCTGTGTGGCCAGCAGCCGGGGGCCTTGGACCGACCCGAGCCCCTCGTGCGAATCCATGCCCTGGGGAACTGCCCAAGAGTCACCGGCATGGAAGTTCCTGAAATGACGCCCCAGCCGCCCTTGTGAGCAGCATTCCCCCGTTCCCCCCAGGCCTTCTCTGTGTGCGCCCCTTAGATAAGACCCCCAGGGAGCTCACCCGAACCTTGTTCTTTTTGGTTTGAATTGACCAATTCAGTCCTCCGCTCCCTCCGCCTGCACCTGCCTTGACCTCCCAAAGTGACCCCTCAAGGCCACCCTCCTCCTCCAGGACCTGCGATGCATAAACCTCTGCTTCAGTTCCCTGGTGGCCTCCGGCTGAACCATAGCTCACCATCCACAGTCCAGGTCTCCACTTAACAGGTGTAAACTTAATGAAGCTACAGCAGACACTTATGAGTCCATGTAAACCTGTACAGGAACTGGAGGTACCTTTCTGTGTGTGTGTGTGTGTTTTCTAATTCAAGAATTCACCACTCTTTCATACCAGCATGTATAACGCTGTCTCATGTTTTTTACTGGCTGTGTAATATTACATTATATTCACTAAGTATACATCTGGCCTCCCTCTCCCACTCCTTCTTCCCCCTACCTCTTTAACGTTGCTTTTAAAAACAATGCTGTAGGGCTTCCCTGGTGGCGCAGTGGTTGAGAATCTGCCTGCCAACACAGGGGACACGGGTTCAAGCCCTGGTTTGGGAAGATCCCACATGCCGCAGAGCAACTAGGCCCGTGAGCCACAACTACTGAGCCTGCGCGTCTGGAGCCTGTGCTCTGCAACAAGAGAGGCCGCGATAGTGAGAGGCCCGCGCACCGCGATGAAGAGTGGCCCCCGCTTGCCGCAACTAGAGAAAGCCCCCGCACAGAAACGAAGACCCAACACAGCCAAAAATAAATAAATAAAATAAAATGTTAAAAAAAAAAAAATGTGACTTCTGTGTCATGGCAGAAATTCTTCCAATATTTCTTCTCTGAACTTTAATAACTTCATTCTTACTTTTAAATATCTGATGTGCCCAGAATAATTTTATTGTTAGATGAGACAAATACTCAACTGTCTTTTTTTCTAGTGGCTACCCAGTATTTACAGCTACATTTATTCGGTATTATACATTTCTGATACTGATTTGAAAAGGCAGCTCTACCTTGCACTGAATTCTTATACACAGTTGGGGTCATTATTATTCTTTCTATTTCTTCCACTGAAATTACACGTTTAATTATTGCAGCATTTTAATATTTTTAGCTTTTATTTGGCTTGTTCTACATTGTTACATTCTTCTCTTGGAGATTACAAATTCCTTATTTTCTTTATAAATATGAAATCCAGTCTTTCTAATTCCAAAGTAATTCATTTTAGTGTTTTATTGGTATATATGTTGGTATTCTTTTCCATGGCATGAGATGAACGTAGCTTATTTTCTTTTGCATGTGTATTGTAAATGTATTGTTTCCTGTTATGTTATTACTTTATACAATACATTTTGAATATTTTAATAATTATCTTAATACTTGCTCTCATCGATGAAATATTTTTCAGAACTTAATAGTTTTAACTTACAACACTTTTATATTTTCTTGCATCATCCTTGCTTGAAATATTCACTCTGAAATAAGATCACACGTTATCTTGATTTTCTTGTAGTAAATATTTTTTCTCTTTGATCAAATAAGCACATTCAGGGGGACTTCCCTGGCAGTCCAGTGGTTAAGACTCTGCACTTCCACTGCAGGGGTCGTGCAGGTTCGATCCCTCGTTGGGGAACTAAGATCCCACATGCTGTGCGGCGTGGCCAGAAAAAATAAATAAATAACTTTTTTAAAGTTTCTGCCATTTAAAAAAAAAGTACATTCACTACTCTATTTTTTTCTAACAAGAGAATTACTTTATTTCTTAACCTTTTTTTTAGCCATGTATGTCAACATTTTTCTTCTTTGAGATTGAACTACTGTAAGCACTAGGGAAAATAAATATTTCAAATGACAGTTTAAAATTTTAATCAGTTATACACTCTGCATATATGAGTCTCTTTAACTGTAAAGACAAATTCCTCTGTTATCCCACTGGACGAGGAATGAGCTCTAAAACATGGCCGGGTCATGACTCCCCTTTGTTCTTACAGAGGTAACATATCTCGCTAGCAAAGGAGGTAAGACTCTTCCCCCTATATCTGACTGTCTTAGCTTGCATCTTTTATATTTTCTATAAATAGACATAATCTACTGAATTTAACTTCCGCTTGTTAAGAGTAATGAGGAAGATAAAGATATTCCATCCATTGGTCGTTCATTTTGTGAAAGTGAGTCTCAAGGCATTCCACACAATTTCCTCTAATACTTAATAATCCTTTGATTTAGGAAACACTATGCCAATTTTAAACATAAGCGCAAGTAGTATCTTTTCTTTGGGAGCCGAACAGCATATTCCACTTCCTTGTTGCCAAACCCTCTTTCTTAGGAATTCATGTTCCATGTAAGTGACATAGGATTAACCATCTCAACTCTTCCCCTCCACGGCAGAGGGGCTGAACATGACCAAGATCTGTCCAATTACATGGTCTCTGCCTCTGGCCAGAGACAGTGTGCACATATGCATGTGATTTTTCCAGCCTTTTTAGTTACAACTTTTAGAAAAAAAGCTCTATTTTCAAAGGGTTTGCTCAGTTGATAAGATGTCAGAGGCAGTGATGCTTTAATCTGTGACCAGAGCCTCCCCATGTTGCGGGAAGCGAGAAAAATGCCTTAGTGATTTCATTATTGGAATCCCTGGATTAAGCAACTCCAGAAGCCAGCCTTCTCCTAACAGTGAGAGAGGTTAGGTAAGCCAAGTTACTCCTTCTCTTTGTAACTTAAGATAGTTTAATTTAGACAGATTTGTGTATGTGCCTTATATCTCAATGTGTTGTGACTGGCATAGAAATTTATGTGTACAAACAGGACATTACAAATGACAAATAATTAAATCAGAAATTGATGATTATGGTCATATAATAACAAAGCAGTCCATAAATATGCACATTTTGTTTTATCTTTTATATTCTCACCGTGTTCTAACTGAAGTTCAAGCATTCATGAACCTAGTGAAATGTCAGGGTAACAGATTTCGTTATCCTTACGAGTTTTCTGTAAAACTCTACAAATTACAAAACAAATGTAAAAAATTACGATGAAGAGCATCAGTACCAACAATATCAATTTTAGCGGGAATTGGCCCAATGGAAAGCATAGAGGCAAGAGGTTATAACCTCCGAAGAAGACACCCTTTTACTTTTTACCTGTAAAATGATATGGCATGAATTTATAGAACTGTCTCCTTTGTGAGATTCCACACTCAAAAAACTATTTACACAAACCTAACGTGAAAGACAGCGGGTCCTCATGAAACTGTGGAGTCAGCGGTTTGTAGGGACGAGAAACTCTGACAGCCTAATTTGGGGGTAGTCCATTTGTGACACCCATGCCTAACATGAGTCATGCTTGCTCTCATACACACTGGAGCAAGTGAGACTCTGGCTGCCTCATCCGCTGACCCTTTATTTTAAAGCAGAGAACAGAACTGGGCTCTGCAGCTGAGTGCTATGTTGACGAGGGCCGTGCTTGTTTCTAGGCATCCGAAACATCAAGGCGTGGTACATACTGTAAGGGCAAGAATCCACTGGTAACTAATGCAGAGGGCTTTCAGAAATCAAGCACGGGCAGCTTAATGAACTCTGCGGGTAATGTAGTGCTAAAGATACCACAAGTTCGAAAATCGCTCATAATTATCCTTTTTAAAAGTTTTGCTCACGTTGTGGTAAAATATGTATAACATAAGCTTTGGCATTTTAACTATTTTAAGTGTACAGTTCAGTGGCATTCCTTATATTTATGTTGTTGTGCAAGCAATACCACTACCTGTTTCCAAAACTTTTTCATTACTTCAAACGGAAATTAGGTAATCATCAAGCAATAACTCCCTACTGCTGCCCCCACTTTAAAAATGTTAGCAACGTTTTAAAAGAAAAAGATATCATGACCAAATTGGGTTCATCCTGGGAAGACCGGGTTGGTTTAATATTAAAAAAAAAAGAAAGAAAGATCAATCAATGTAATTTAACACATGAAAAGAAAAGAGAGAAGAGTCAGATGATGATCTCAGTAGATGAAGAGAACACATTTGACAAAACTGAATACTTCATTTAAAACAAAAACAAAAAATTCTCACCAAACTAGGAATAGGACACTCTCACAACCTCATCACGGATATCTAGAGAAAACTTACAACAATCTGCATAATGGAATATTGAACAGTTTTTTCTTAAGATTGGCAACAAGGCAAGATTGCCCATACAAACATTTTATTGATACTATGTACGAAACAGACAACTGATGGGAACATGCCGTATAGCACAGGGAACTCACCTAGTGCACTGTGCGTAACCTAAATGGGAGGGAAGTTCAAAAGGGAGCGGATATCTGTATGTGTACGGCTGATACATTTTGTTGTGCAGTGGAGGCTGATACAACATTGTAAAGCAACCATGTGCCAATAAAAATTAATTTAAAAAAATTACTGAAGATCCTGGACAGAACAATAAGGTAATAAAATGAAAAAAAAAAAGGTATCTAGATTCACCCAATAGAAGAAAGAAGTAAAGATGTCTTAATTTATAGATGCTATGATGGTGGATACACAAAGTTTAAGGAATCTATAAAAAAGCTACTAGAAGCACTACATGTTTTTATCAAGGTCACAGGATATACAGTTGATAAAATATCCATGATATTCCTATATACAAGCAATGAACAACTAGGAAATGAAATAAAAACCTCAATTAATAATAGTGTCCAAACATATGAAATTCTTAGGAATGCACTTAACAACACATCATCAATCAATATAAAATTTTTGAAATACAATATTTTCATGAGAAAAATTTAAATATATCTAAATATAGAAGTATATTCATAATAAAAAATCTCTAGATTTTGATGCTAGTCTCCCCAAAATAATTTACAGATGCAATATAATCTCTATCAAAATCTCAATTGGCTTTTATATTTGTAGATATTGGAAAACTTACTGTACGATATTTATGGAAATACAAATAATGTACAATATTCAAACTAATTTTGTAAAAGAGAAACAAATTTTGGGTACTTAAACTGCCTGACTGCAGGACTTATTCTAACTCTTTGGCACCTAAGACAATGTGATAGTGATGTAAGGATATGCATTAGAATAGTGAAGAAAAAGAGCCCACAAATCCAACCAATGCATATATGGTTAATTGATTTTTCAATAAAGATGTCAAGTTAATCGCAAGGGGATAACAACAGTCAACAACTGGTCCTGGGTCAGCTGGATATCCACATGAAGCATAATTCACCTCGATACTCACTTCACACTATATACATAAATATTAATTCTACTTTTAAAGCATTAAAACATCATAACTTTAAATGTAAATCTTATTTCTATGAAACTTATAGAAGAAAACATAGGAGGAAAATCTTTGCTACCTCAGGGTAGGCAAAGATGTCTTAAATAGAGGACAAAAATCATGAAACATAAAAGAAAAAAAAAGATAAATTGGACTCCAACTTATTAAAAATGATTACTCTCTGAAAGGCACCACTGAGAAGATGCATAGGCAAGCTACAAACTGGAGGAAAATGTTGGCAATGTATGCATTTGACAAAGGATTTGCATCCAGAACTTGTAAGAACTCAACTCAATAAGACACCTAATCCATTGGCAATAGCTTTGAACAGATACTTTTGAAAGAAAATACACCGCTGCTAACACATGAATGTGAAGCTTCTCCCATCATTAGTCATCAGTAAAATTCACTAAAACCACAGGAGATTACATTACTCATCCATGAGAATGGTTACGTTTTAAAAGACTGACAATTCTTTGCGTGGAGCAACTGGGTCTCTCATACGTTACTGCTGGGAAAGTAAACTGGAAAAACTATGTAGGAAAAGATTTGGGCTGTTTCCATTAAACTTGCATTTCCAGCTGTTTCGGCAATTTTACTCCTAGGTTTGTGCCCAAATGTAATGAAAGCATGTCCATATCAAAACATGTACATGAATGTCCACAGCAGTTTTACTTCTGATGGCCCCAAGCTGAAAACAATACAAATGTCCATCAATAGCTGAGTGTATAAACACATTGGTAGCTATCCATACAATGGGATACCACTCAGATAAAAAGTCAGGATCTCCTAATGCACACAATAACATAGATGAATCTGAAAAGCAAAGGCTGCATGAAAAAAAAAAACAGATACAAAAGAGTACATACTGTATATTATTTGATTAAATTCAAGAAATGGGAATGAACCTCTAGTGACTGAAAACAGATCAGAGGTTGCCTGGTTCCAGGGTTAGGGAGAGTCAGACACAAAGTGCTTTGAGGGAAGTTTTAGGAATCATGAAAACATTCAAATCTTTATTTATTGGGTTGGCAATGATACTGAAGTATACATTTGTCAAATTTCATCAAACTGTACATTAATAATGTGTATTTAGCTTTATATAAATTAATTTTAAATTACCCTGTATAAGTTCTGAATTTTTGTCTGATATCTATTAAATCATCTCAGAAGTTTGTTTGTCAGGTTACAGAGATATTGTAAATACTTTTATGTGTCTTAAGATTGTACTAAAATACTTAGAGCGCAGAGCTCGAATTGGTACTAATGCATTCAGGCTCATAACACCTGCCTTGGGTGTTCACTAAATCCCAGTTATGTCCCATTAGAAGGATCCATAAAGTAGCTGGATAAGGCAGTGAAGTATCTAAAAATCATTTAAGAAAACTTCGTATTTCATCTATATTTGGCTGTAGTTGTTTTACTGGAACAGTTTAAATTATTGGTCTGATTCTATGTATTTAATAGCAAAGGACTTCAAGGTACACTGGTACATTACTCCTAGTTCCCTTTCAGATGATTTGGGTTTATTTTATTTCAATAAAAATATAATAAAGAGAATCAAGGTCTTTTTTATTCTTAAATGAGATTTTAAAAAATTTCATCAAGCTGGAACTCATTTGAAGTTTATTTTCTAGTCAATACAGAAGAATCTGTTTGAGGTGATAAGACAGGAACACACTTTGCTATTTGGATTCAAGGCAGCAAAAAAGCAGAATTTAAAGTGTGCAACCAAAGTCATTTTTCACTTTTTCTTTCTTTCTTTCTCTTTCTTTCTTTCTCTCTTTCTTTCTCTCTCTCTCTCTCCCTTTTCTTCCTTTCTTTCTCTTTCTTTCTTTCCTTCTTTTCTTTCTTGCTTGCTTGCTTGCTTTCTTGCTTGCTTTCTTTTCTTTTATTTGAATGCAGCTTTAATCAATAGTCTTGAAGCTCCAGATTATCTATCAAACTGAGAAAATCTGTCTTAGGTAGCTAGATCCTCTTATCAAATATTGGCAGATGTGATCTTCTGGGTAATAAAAATGGGTTTAAAACCCAGAGTGACATTATTTGATGAGAGTCATAGAATCACAGCATACTTATTTGAGTCAACATGAAACATATACAGTATATGCTTACTTCTCAAGTCATTACTATTCTTCAATAATATAACTGCAAGTTATTATTACTGCTTTCATTAGCATATATTTAAAAGCTAAGGCCAAACATTTTCCTATTTACATAACTAAGATACTTAATCTATATCTATAACCTGATCTAAATCCAAGATACGTTATACAAGTAGAAATGTTCAGTTTGTGGAAGTAATATTGAACCAGAGTTTTAATATATGAAAACAATTATTAAAATATTTTATACCTCTTATTATATTATTCCAAGTCTTGTGAAATCACTCCCTGAAAACCTAAATCACTATAAACATTAGATAGCATAAAAGTAAGTAGCTAAGTGCACACTACCTAATAATAGAGATTTCGGGGAAACAAGAGAACTTTGTTCATTTTAGAAATATATAGTGTCCTAATATGCTATTTATAGTGTTGCATGGCATCTCAAGATGTTTTTAGAGTGTCTTTGTGTTTTCTGAATTAATGAACAGATATTAGAGGGTGGAGTAACCACTGTGGTTAAGGATTAGAATAGAAAAATGATTTTTACACCCAATGGTATAAATCTATGTAGGATTTGAGTGCAGTCATTCTCCTTGATAATATTGCCTGCAGCCTGCCATGGGAAGAGCAGAATCATGTTGTATTCATGGTTTAACAATGAAAGATTAATACTTTATTTAAATGTATAACACACTGCATCAAGGATGCAATAAAGTATCAGTCTATTAATCATGCTTGATGAGAAGTCAGAACCCTTGGAGGATGAGAACTTGGAGTCAGGCCTAGTTTTCAATCAAAGTTTTGTAATATGTAAGAAACCCAAATCACGTCTTGACCTTACATTGTATTGTTGGGATTGTCAGCCAATCTCAGCACCATTTACGACTCTTAGTACTCAAGCTCTTAGTACTCCAGTAACTCTGACTTGTCCTTCTCATTTCCCATCACCTAGTTTTCCTAAAGTGACAGAAGTCTGAGGACAGTTTATGCTGGGGCTGCAACAGACGGGTTACGTAAGCAAACCTTCAAGAACATCTCCTCCCTGGGAATAAGACTCCTCGCTTAGTGCCCGTCTCCCCTCCCCCCAGTCACTGCACTTACGACTCCAGAAAGCAAAGGAAATGAAAATACTAAAAAATAAAGATCAGGATTTTCTCGAATGACTAACAATAGTCTCCGATGTCCCTAATTAATAGGAAGAATAGAGAGCTAATTTGTGAAATACAAGTGAGAGGAGAAATATAGAGATTTTAGTTCAGCAGTTGTGGAGTCCAGAAAACTAACAACAGGATTTCCTTCCCTTTGTGGTACTGACGGATGCTCAAATGGGTGAGGTGAGTAGTCTAACTAGATGCTTCTAAATGTTGCTAATTTTTAAAATTTCTGATTACCGAAGGATATAAGCCCACACATGGCCCGCTATTACAATTTGTGCATGTCTAAAGAGATACAAGTTATGCCTTATATAACAAGAAAGTCTGTTTTCTAACAATACTAATCTGAGCCATGAATTAATTTCTGGAAATAAAATTATCAAAAACTAGGTCGACCCAGAGGAACACCTTGACTATTTATATTAGCTTGTTAGATAAATCATAACTCAAATGAGGATGAAAATGCTCTGGGAAAGCCCATAGAAAAGGCACCCATAGAGTAACTCCTATTTTTAAATATGATGTGATGTATTAAATGGAGAAGAACTTGGCAAATCTTGCCCAGCAATTGACGTAGAGGCTTCTTTCCTATTCTGGACCATATTTTCCATCTCACAATCTGCCGATCGGTGATAAAACAGCATATTGAACACTTACATAATAATACTGAAAAAACTGACGGGTTAGTAATTGAGCACATAATATGTTCCAGGCATTCTGCTACAATCTTTGCATAATCATCACAGAAAATCTTCACAACTGTTCTACAAGATATGTACCGTTTTACAGATAAGTCTCATTTTAGAGATATCAATATGCTTAGGAATTATGGAAGGTCACACAGTTGGTAAAAAGTGGCAGAGGCAGGACCGAACCCAGGAAGGCGGACTCCACATTCAGAGACCTCTACCCTGGGGGGGACTCCGAGTCCTACACGGATAATGCTAAACTGTCCTCAACGCAGAGGATGTAGAACATTTGCCAAGGAGAACATTGTGGGACACATAGAGCAGAGATCATTTTGCTAGAGTCGCAAAATTCTACACCCTGAAAATTATTAGTAGGTTGAATTTCGTTATAAAAACAAAAGACAATAAAATTTACCAACATGGATCTCTGAGTATAATACTCAATCATCTGATACTGAATGGATTCATACAACGTGAAACAGGCTTTCAAATACAGTTGACCCTCACACATGGCAGGGGTTAGGGACAGTAGAAAATCCACATACTATGGCTCTCTCTGCCTCGAAAGCAAAGGAACTGAGAAATGACCCACCCACGGGCTGGAAGCTGAAACAGTTTGGATAGAATCAGGGCTCAAACCCTAGTTCTTTTGATGCCGTGATTTCTACGGGAACAAAAACTTTCCCCCACATTTAATTAACTGAAAGATCTGTAAAATGAAAATACAGGTAACTGTATTTATTGAAAAAATCCACATACAAGCGGACCCTCACAGTTCAAACTCACATTGTTCAAAGTCAACTGTAATACATGTATTTATATTTTTCCAAAACAAAAATGTTTCAATTACTCTACCCTGATATATAACCAAAGGGATCCAAAGATGGGATGCATGTAATGTGGCTGGTATTATCTAATTTCTACCTTCTAGAATAAAAGTGAGGTTTTCATAAATATAGCACTATTTAAGGGCAATAAAATGTTTACATATATATATATCAATACTTTTTTCTAGGAAATGTATTAAATAAAAATATTATTTTAATTCAGTTGTAACACAGGCCAATCAGAGGTATGATCATTTAATAATGCAATTTAATCATTCTAAGTTTCAGATTTTAAAAGGGCTCAGACTTTCTATGCAGATGCTAGATAGTATGCTATCTAAGTGAATATGTAGTACATTTTATAATACCTTTGACACACTGTTGTTAGTGCATGCTTCAATTAGCTCTTCAAGAAATCGTTTCTTGTAACAGTGCATTTACTGGCATTTTATTTCTATCAACAACTCTGGGTATATCTTTATCCAGAACAGCTATAGCCTGTCCAAATTCCTTGGTAATACACATACCACACGTTTACTTGACAAAAATAGTATAAAAGAAAAAGAAAAAAACCTTAACAAAAAAGTATAAAACAAAACTCAAGGCAATAGATGGCATGTAGAAGATGAAATTCCCCATGTCTAAGTTTACGATGAACCATGGGAGCAAGAGACATTATCATAACAGGACTTCGACAAGTCTAGGTTAATCTAACTTAATCACTATATAATTATAGAAACTAATTAACAGCTACTCTAGACATGAACTAAGCTCCCAACTACCTTCAGTCTCACGATTGATCTGGAACAATAAGAACAAAACTGGTCTCTTTAGTGGTACTGACTGAGGTGGCCTCCCTCTTCTTTTTCATATGTGACAACTAAGTCAGAAATTTATGCTACAATATCTTTCATAGGTTTCATCTTATTGGAAACAAACTCCATTCCTTAAATTGGACAAAAACTAAGTAGTTAGAATTATTTAAGTCAAAATTTATCACCTTGCTGTAGTTAATATTTTGAGTTACTATCAAGTGTCCAATTCATTCTGAGCCATGCTAGGAAGACGACTTAGGCCTGGAGAAATGTTATGATTTTAGGATAGAGATTGTTACACATTTTAATTTTTAAATAGATTTCTTTAATAAGGAAGCAATACATCCTCTTCACATCCACTTGTCCTTCTCTTAGTAAGCCCTTACTTCCTGTAAAGGTGATTTCAACTTTTGCTTAGAAGAAAAGACTAGATCTAGACATAGAAATGTCATAGAGACCACATCTTTTCCACTGTTCCCACTGAAATATAGTTTATATCCACGTTGCAAAAGCACAGGCTGTTAAAACAACTATACATAGAAAGCTAAGATTTCTCTCTCCTTTGGATGCACAAAGACACGTTGCTTATATTCCCTTGATTCACATGAGTAAGAGAGGAATTAAAAATTTGGAAAAAAATCAAGTTCACAAAGTCCACTGAACTATTTTATTTTGGAACATGAGGGATGTGGTGAGAAAGAGAAAGAGATTTTTAGAACTAGTTGTGACATTAAAAACCATTTTTATATAATCCTTTAAAAATCTCTCATGTCAAAGTATACATAATATATACAAGTTTGGGAGTGGGGTATGGTGTATAAACTGTGATTCTAAGGTAATTAGAATCAATTAGCTCTTCCATAAACCACTTCCATAAACTCTCCACAAAAATCACTGTTATTAAATCATAACTGCAGACATAAACACAAATAAGCACCTGTCAACAGGTAAGTCAAATTAGCTTCAAAAATTCTTGTTTTCTTTCTTCTTCTGCACATTATTTTTAATATTTAAAAGTACTAAATTCTCTTATATTTGAATTGAATGGAAGAAAAAAGGAGCCAAAGTAAAATTGGAAGACTTATTTCACATCCATTTTCTTCACTACATGGGATATGATTTCCTTCCTAAAAGATCCCTCTAAACTAAGAAAGGAGATTATGGCACATGTTGAATTGGAGTCATCTTTAAATTACATTTTAATTTTATACTGTTAACTCCCTGCCTTGAAGAAGGAAGAAATTAACACCATATACTTCTCCCTCCCTACCTCTCAACTTACTGCAGTTATATTACTGTTGTCCAGCTTTACAATATTTATGTTTTGTTTAGTGAAGAAAATTTCAGTTGGTCAGTTTTTGTCGTATATTTAACGACTATGATGTTTACCATCTAACCATGATGTCAACATTCCTGAATTATTATTTTAGTTCATCTTTATGTTGTCTAGATTTAAAATACAAAATAAATTAGGATATTTAATTGGGGAACTGAACTGTATTTATTTTCCCTGAAAGACTCCTAAGGTGGTATAATCTGCAAGTTTGTGCATCCTTGTTAATATTTCTAAAACCTTTATATCTGAATTTTAAGATAATGTAACATGGCTTAACATTCTTGAAGCTGATCCTTTATTCCTACCTTCACCACTTGGTAGACATTAGTCTTCTGGCATTGACTACAGTTGCGGAAAATTCTAAGATAACCCTATTTTTCTCCTTTGTATCTTAAAATTTGCATTTTCTCCTAGAAGCCAATAGAACTTGAAGGGTTCTCAATTAAATTTTACGAAAATAGTTTTGTTTTGTCTAATAAACATTTTTTCTAAATAAATTGTTACAACTATAACAAAATAAGTTGCTGGTTCAAATAAGATTTTCTTCATTTTTTTAACATTGTCCCGTGGTTATCGTCATAAGTGGGAGAGATGTTCTATTGATAAAGAATACTTTTTCCATGAGTTTTAGCGTTGATATATTTAAGCTTTTTCATGTACAGAAAAGTAGTGTATTTGGTAGAGATTTTCCTAAGGGATTTAAGTTTCTCTTAATCTTCAGTAGAAAAGTAAATTTTTTGCACTTAGAAACCTCTTACTACTGAAAGTTAAGAATCAAAACTTTCAAACATAATGCAATGATAAGCCATCAGTATATTTTCAGCATGAGGGCATTTAATTGAGTTAATAAAACAATAAAGGAGTACAATTTTAAGCATTATGCATTCCGTAAATACTTAGTGTGGAGCCATAGGAGATGTAGGGTCATACACAACACTATCCTTGATCTCAAGTAGCTTACAGTTTTCATAAGATATATATATGTGTTTACGTGTGTATGTGTATACATACATACATATACATGGCATACTTACAAATAATACGTTCAACTGTGCTTTTTGCTAAACACAGAGATGCTGAGAAAAAGCAGAATTTTCTCAGTTCATCTAGTAATTTATGGATTATATATCATGTTTACATGAATTACCCACATGATCAGTCATGAAAAACCTATGACAGTTGAGAATGATATTATTATTTTACACTTATAGATAAAAAAACAGAGACTAAATAAGGTGAAGATTCCTCAGTTTACAAAGGTCAAAACTGACTCTGAACTGAAGTTTCCTACTGCCCAACTTGTGTTCCTCCTATTCTCACCTTTCAAATGAGGAAGACATACTCAAATCACTGAGTGAGGAGATCAAGGAAAAATGCCTAGAAAATAAGAATGAAAGCAAAAGGTTAAGAAATGATCTGAAGTTTATAATGAGGATTTAACAAAGAACAATAGAGAAGATGAACAGAATATTCATAAGGGATGGAGAATAGCATTACTTGCAGGAAAAAGATAGGAAGGGAATGCCAAAAGAAACAAAGGGTAAGGTGGATTTATGTCACTGAAAAACCCAATTTGGATGGAAAAAAAAAATAGTAGATAAGGCCAGAAAGATATGTTGGGAGCAGGTAGGAAATGCTAATTTATGGCCACGTGAGAAAATGTCTTATACGCCAGACTTAGTAATGATGTTATTTTTCTCAAAATAAATATATAAGCATTAAACAATCTTAAAGAAGGACAAGGAAATATCTACTAGATGGATGGATAGACTGATTAGAGATTAATAGAGAGAGAGTTAAAATACATAGGTAATGTATATGTGTATATATTTATGTAATTTCCAAGACAACTTTTTATTTTAAGTAGTAATTTCATCATTTTATAGAGAAGGAAACTGAAGCTCTAAAAAAATGTTCAAACTGAAATTTGAACTCAGATCTTTTGACTTTAATGCTAATTTTTCAATATGCAAAATGGCAATCGGAATAAATAATTTATGTGGTATTTGGAAACTCAACTTGACAGAAATAAATAGTGTTGAAGAATATCAAGGCTGGTCAGGGAAGTCATTTAGGAAACTACTGCTGTGTGACTTTATCAAGACTTAAATTATGATGCTGGCAATGGGAACCAAAAGGCAGTGACGGTAACACAAGGTAACTTCAAACTATTTCTTGTCTAGAAATTTACATATGATGTGACAATCTTTATACGTTTGTTCAGTATAGATCTATTAAATTAATGAAAAATGTATTAATCCTGTTTTTGTTTTTGAAATTTTATATCATTAGAATGTTGTTCATTTGGATGTGAGCTACATGTCTATGCCCAAAATGGTCCCCACGGATTCAACACATAGCATTTGATGAAATGACCTCATCATTTGTGCATTAACTCCCATCCCAAGCAGTAAAATCCTGTAAGTGGATCTCTTTGGAGTCTAATTATCAGCAGGAGTTTTTATGGCTTCAACAATTTGTCCAACAGGTCCTTTTGTTACTCTTATCCATACAGCAAACTATTTAAAATATGTATCATACCCAGCTAAGAAGATTATTTGGCATCAATTACATTTCAGGTGGAGCTATTTACTGAAACCTAAGAATACATATTTTTAAAAGACAGGTATGTTGGAATGAGTTTAGAGAACAGAAAAAAATGAAGTGTCATGAAATTAAGAATGATGGCAAAAAACTAAGAGAAGCAATCTTGCCAGCGAAAACTGACGGTAAAAATGTTAAGAACAGAAAAGTTTCAATTCATCTCACCATTTAATAGAGAAAAAAGTGCTGGGATTGATTTGCCAATGAAAAAAGTATGTTAATATTTGTTAAGAACAGTTAAATGAACATTGGAACTCATTCAAGATTGGGAGTCACAGAAATTTAGAAGTGAGAGGGTCTATACTGCACATTCCATTGAGGGAGGGCAGAATTTTCCCTCACCCTACACATTTCCAGGTTGCACTATGTCAAAAGGGACACGTCATGGGGTCAGACAAAGCTGTTCCAGGGGAAGGGAGGCACTGCCAGAGCGGAGGTGCCTAAGTCCTGCCCCTGGTCTGTCTTCAAGACCCCCTGTCTCTCTGTGGGGACCAGAGCTTCATGAGTTCTACTTGCCATACTTCCTTGTCTCTTCAGGGTTTAGCTAAGGTAGTCACGGGTGGTCTGCTAGACAGGGTGTATGAAAAGCCCCTGCATCATTATTTGTGTCCACTGACAGTCCTGAACTTTAGAGAACACTGTAAACTTGCCAGCACGGACAATTCAACAAAGCGAGATGCTCAGACAGATGACAAGCGTCACGTCCTGTTAAATCACATTTTCTAAGAAACCAGTTGCTGGAGAGAACTGATATTACTCTGCTCTAAGTTTAAAAAGGAACAGAAGACTGTATGCATTATAATCGCAAGATTACTCGTTTTCTCCAAGCACATTCTATGAACACATTTTATCTGCTCTAGCTTCAAAATAAGTGTTGAATCTGAGTACTTTTCGCTTCCTCTAGCATCTTAGCATAGACCACTGCTGTCTTTCATCTGTACCACGTTGGTAGCCTTCCAAGGGGTTTCCCTACTTCCACCTTGCCCTCATACTTTTCCGTTCTCCACACCAAAGGCATCCCTTCGAACCCTTAACTTGAAATAAAACAATAGTGTTTCATATTATTATTTACAAAATAATGCAAATTCCCTCGGGGCAAAACCATTTCTGTCTGTTCACTGCTGTTTTCCCCTTCCCCATAGCAGCACCTGGTCCTTAGTGGCCCTTCCATGCATCCCTGTTTTTGCATGTTGAATAGCCATGGTGTTACCTGTGTGCACATATGGCAGTGCTTAGTGAAGCCTAAATTGATACTTTTGTGAAATAAATTAGTGCAGAGTAGTAGTAGGCTAACTGAAAGTGCTACAGTTTTCATAAGAAACCCAGGGGCCTCATGAGAAAAAAATCTGTTACTTTTTTCCTAAATGTAAAGGATATTTAAAACTTTGAATTGACACAGATCAAAGAAATTAGCTATGTGATATAACAAGCCCTCTGGAATAAAACTTTGTGAGCATGTCCAAGAACAGAAATGGTAATCTGATCCCGGTCCTATGACCAGTATCAGAAAGGGAGATATTCTAGTTCTAAGTCTGTGAGTGAAACAGCAAATCAAAGATCCCCTGGCCACTCTGTCCTGGTGGTAGATTTGTGCCCTGGGGAACATCTAGTCATATAAACAAAAGTGCTCTATACAGAGGGCACAGGACAACATGACATGATTCATCCATGGCTCTAAGCTGCCAGGGAAGGGAGACGAGGGGAAGCCTTGTCTTCACCACTTCCGTTCCATCACGAGAGGCAGTGCCTCTGCCTTCAAGGTCCAGAAGTGGCAGCAGCAGCAGGCCGTGGGCTTTGTGAGCATGGGCCACACACCTACTCATGGCAGATCAACCTTTTTCCAGTTGCAATGATGAAAACCTCCTTAAGTTGAAATCTACAGGTTCAAAGAAAATCATGTGTCTCTTGCTTACCAATGTAAGAACCTGTGGATTTGACTGTTGTAATGAGTACCTACCTGGGGGACCCCCAACTTAGAAGGAGAGATGGAAAAGGAAAGAGAGAGATTTGATCAGATACCAGTGGATACGGGTGGCATCCCATGTACTCTGCTCTGGGACACTGCTTTGGATGGATATTTATTTCCCAACAGCAAAGTAAGATACCTAGGATTTCGTACCACACTTCTCAAGGGGCATGATTTTCAAAATGTATTTCTTCTTCACATATCCCTGATGTCTCAAAATTGGGAGTAAATTTTATTTATAATCAAAACACAATAATAAAAAAATGAGATGTTTATAAATACACGATTTAAGTTCTATCTTATCTCTGCAAAATGAAACTTTTTTTTTTTTTTTTAAATGGGACATGCAGTTCAAGACTTCAGGGATATTTACATAGGCATTTATGAGGAGATGTTTAGAAGAAGTGGGATCATTTTGAGAAGCAGTTCCAGAAGCATCGGTTTTGTGATGTGAAATATTTGTTGGGTTTGCAACTGTATGAAACAGAGGCAATATAGATCGCACCAATGATGATGCAGCTGCCTTCAAACAGATTCTTCCTGGGTTTTTTTTGGTTTTTATTTTTGACCTACACTAGGTTGCCCCATCTATGGCATTAACGTATTTACCTTGTAAAACGCTAGGCTTTAATATATGGAATTTAATCATTATTTATACTTCTATGACTTCACATTTGTCAAAGAGCTTCAATATTTGACAACACAGACAACACGTTTACTTTCCTGAGGTGACTGTTTAACTTGACCTCAGGGTCGTGTTACATCATTTCACAGAGGCCATGAAACAGGGCCCGCTGGGTGGCCATAATTCAGGCACAGTTCTGTATCTTACTTTACGTGTGACTTTTGATAAAATATGTTCACTTGAAAGTCTTTAATCCTCATCTGAAAAAACAAGGGCGTCTCCTAGTCCCCAGTTCATCATGGAAGGAGCTTAGAAGTCTTCACTCTGTCTTAACAATAAATAAAAACCTGAACAAACTAAAAAATCAACAGCTCTTCTTTCATCCATCAGAGCAGTGAGGTCATGGTGAATAATACTGCCCCCCAACTGGAGAAACACACAAGCAGATATAGAGAATCATAACTTACTGGAGGAGAAACCCATGAGCAGAAACCTCCGTGAGAACCAGGACCAGGGTAGGAAAACCCAAACTGTAATTGATGAATTGCTAGAGACTCAGTGTGGACAAGCCTGGGAGATAAAAGCTCCAGAAGGACCCAGTCATTGGGGTTGCAGGGGAGGGTTTACACTCTGGTGAGTTTTACCTTCAGGAATTCTACCAGGTTCTCACATCGAACGTCAGGGGAAAATCCCCTGCCCTTTTTAACAAGGGCTGCCCCCAGAACTGCAGCTGCAGGGTTATGTCAGAGCCTAGCTGATCTGGTGTAAAGCAAATACCCAGCCCCAACTCCTTCTAGGCTTCCAGGTAGAAGAAGGAAAATACACAACTCCAGCCCTTCCAGCCACCCTCCCCTACCTAAGGAGGGGAGATAAGGTGCACTGGTGAGGTTGACGGTCTAGGGATGCACATTCACCAAAAGACTGAGATCTAACCATAAAATGATAGGTTCCCCTCCCACCTTAGGACTATATTACTAAAGACCTATTTATCACAATTCTTTTTACCAAATACATCATGTCCACCTTTCAACACAAAATTACAGTGCATACTTAAAAGCAAATAACACAATTTGAAGAGACTAAGCAAACATCAGAACCATAGAAAAGTATGGCAGGAATGCTGAAATTATCAGAGCTAGAATTTTTTAAAAACAGTCTGATTAATGTGCTAAAGGATTTGATGGAAGAAGTAGACAGCATGCAAGAACCGATGTATGATGTAAACAGAGAGATGGAAATTTTAAGAAAGAATCAAAAAGAAACGCTAGAAAACAAAAACACTATAATAGAAATGAAGAATAACTTTGATGGGCTCATTAGCAGAGTGATTAGCAGGACTAAGGGAAGAACCTCTGAGCTTGAGGATGTAACAATAGAAACTGCCAAAACTGAAAAACAAAGGAAAAAGACTGAGTAAAATAGAACAGAATATCCAAAAACTGTGCAGCTACTGTAGAGTTATAACATGCATAATGGGAACGCCAGAAGGAGAAGAAAGAGGGAAAGGAATAGAAGCAAAGTTTGAAGCAATAATGATTGATAATTTCCCCAAATTAATGACACACCAAAGCACAGATCCTATTGATCCCTGAACAAAGTGTGCTTGAACTGTGCAGGTCCACTTGTACACCAATTTTTTTTTTTTTTTCACTAAATACGTACTACAGAGCTACGCAATCCACGGTTGGTTGAATCCGAGGAAGTGTAATTGCTGATACAGAGGCCTACTGTAAAGTTATACAGGCATTTCTGACTGCAAAGAGGGTTGGCACTTCGAAAACCTTTGCATTGTTCAAGGGTCAAATGTACACATATGCTTATGTATAAGTGAAATAAATTACAGCAATGATCTGTGGAGCAGGGGAAGGAATTGGGAATTTTTGTTGTTGTTGTTGTTTTAAGGGTATGTTGCAAAATCAAAAAGAAACCACTAAAAAAGTTAAAAGAAAACAAAAAAGGAAGGGTAATTGATATATTAAGAAAGGGGAGAAAATGGCATCGTATAAAATTTTCAATTAAAAGCACAAAAGGCAGAAAAAAGTCAAAAATAGAAACAAAGAATTACCACATGATACAACAATTCAACTTCCATGTATTTTTCCAAAGAGAATGAAAACACTAATTCAAAAAGACATATATGTACCCCATGCAAAGTTCATTGCAACATTATTTACAATAACAAAGATATTGAAGCAACCTAAGTGTCCATTATGAGATGGATAAAGAAGATGTGTTTAGTGTATATGTATATATATATATATATATATACATACATATATATATATATATAGATATATATATATATGTATGTGTGTGTATATATATATATATATACAAACACACACACACACACAATGGAATACTATTCAGCCATAAAAATAATGGAATCTTGTCATTTGTGACAACGTGGATGGACCTAGAGGGTATTATGTTAAGGGAAATAAGTCAGACAGAGAAAGACAAATACTGTATGATTTCGCTTGTATGTGGAATCTAAACAAAACAAAACAAATATAACAAAACAGAAACATAGTTATAAATACAGAGAACAAACAGGTGATTGCCCGAGGGCAGGAGATGGGGGGAAGGAGTGAAATAGGTGACGGAAATTAAGAGTAAAAACTTCCAGTTACAAAATAAATGAGTTACAGGGATGAAATGTACAGCTTGACGAATATTGTCAGTAAGTATGTAATATCTTCGTATCAAGACAGATGGTAACTAGACTTAACATAGTGATTATTTTGTAATGTACAGAAATATTAAATCACTGTGTTGTGTAACAGGAACTAACATAGTGGTATAGGTCACTCATACTTCAAACAAACAAACTCATAGAAAAAGAGATCAGATTTGTGGTTACCGAAGGTGGGGGGGTGGGGGGAGCGGGATTCTATGGAGGTGGTCAAAAGGTACAGACTTCCAGTTATAAGATAAATATGTTCTAGGGACGTGACGTACAGCATGTTAACATAATTAACACTGTTGTACATTATACATGAAAGTTGTCAAAAGACTAAATCCTGAGAGTTCTCATCACAAGGAAAAAATGTTTTTTTCTTTTACTTTGTATCTATATGAGATGGTTGGATGTTCACTAAATTTATTGTGGTAATCACTTCATGATGTAAATCAAGTCATTATGCTGCATATCTTAAAACTTATACAGTGCTGTATGGGACTTCCCTGGCGGTCCAGTGGTTAAGATTTCGCCTTCCAACGCAGGGTGTGCAGGTTCGATCCCTGGTCAGGGAGCTAAGATCCCACATGCCTCGGGGCCGAAAGACCAAAACATAAAACAGAAGCAGTATTGTAACAAATTCAATAAAGACTTTAAAAATGGTCCGCATCAAAAAAATATTAAAAGGAAAAAACTTATACAGTGCTGTATGCCAACTACATCTCAATCAAATTGGAAGGGAAAAAAAAAGAAAAAAACATATAGATCAGAAATCAGTGAAATTGAAAACAGGAAACCAATCATCAGGATGCCCTACAGCAGGTAGAGTGGATAATCTGTGGTCCATCCAGACCACGGAATAGTATTCGGCACCTACAAGAAATGAGCTACCAAGCTATGAAAAGATACAAAGGAAATTTAAATGCATATTATTAAGTGAAAGTAGCCAATCTGAAAAGACTCCATATTGTATGATTCCAGCTACATTACCTTCTGAAAAAGGCAAAACTATGGAGACAGTAAAAAGATCAGTGGTTGCCAGGGGTTAGAGGACAGGAGGAATGAATAAGCAGAGCACAGAGGATTTTTAAGGCAGTGGAACTGCCCTGTATACCATAATGGTGGATGCATATCATTATAGATTTGTCCAAGACCATATAAACTACAACACCAAGAGTGAAACCCTTTTTTGTGCAATATAGGGGAATATTTAGAAACTGAGCACGCTATTTAAATAAAAACACAACCTTAAAACAAAAATAAACAAATAATCTTTAGTTGCTTATTTTCAATCAAAATACTGAATTTATCCTAAATGGTTAAATACATTAGGGAAAATTTCATTTGATGAATAGTCCCAAACTCATTAATTCAAGTCACAAAGCATTATTCCTTGGCTTTATGCCATTTTCTCTCATTCCTTTCTCCTTTAATCAGCTGAACTTTCTGTAATCCAGTCCCCAAACTCTTTCTGCCTTCTTTTTGAATCACTTGAAATATACCCAGTTCATTAACTAGAGTTAGTTTTGAAGAGAAGGACATGGTATATAGTGCAGGCAGACAGTGGCTGGAATTAATAGGTTACTGCACAGAAAGGTAATGAGAAACAGAACAATTTATGTTCCATTCTCTTTGCCATCTGCTGAAAAGGGCTGTAACTTTATAATAAGGGCACAAATGGCTAAATGACTCAAATATAAACCTCAAGAAGTCAAATAACTCAATGTCTAGAATTTTACCCTTTATACCATATTTCACTTTAGCAAGAGTTCTATACTCAAAAAAAGAAAAATCAACCTTCAATTGTTGGAAAAAAGTGAATGTGCAATATATATGTATCTATGCCACACACAACAAATAAATAAGTATATAGAGACATATGTTTTAAAATAGGAATGGTCACATTTGAATTAATGTCATAGTTTTTTGTCTCAAGATAATTGAATAGGTTGTCAGACTAATGCTCTTTACATTGGAAATAACAACCAGTGTCAATTTAATTGACAGCTGAGAATGATACAAAAAAAGTGCAGTATGCCTCATATTTGAGGATTGACTCTTGAAGTTGGCAAATTTAATCTAAGGATGACTTAGTATTCTGTCCAATTGGATTGTAGATTTATTTACTGTTCAATAAAAGGTTTATGTTAAAAATGATGCTTATCTTATTTTCGAAGTTACACACTTCTGTGGTACATCAATCAATACTATATTTCCAGTGAACAAAATGTAATGAAATAATTTTGTAATAAAAATAATGATTATTTCTTAGCTCTCAATTTGTGCTAGGAATTGCAGTTAAGACTTTATCGGCATAGATTCTATTTTAATCTGGAAAGTAACCCTCAGAGAAATATATTCCTAGCATTTCTGAGTGAGAACTGAGACTTAGAAATGTAATTTTTAAGATAAATACTGGGAAAGGTAGAAGGAGAGGCTCAAATTCTCATCTTTGTCACTTTAGAGCTTCTACTCTTAAGGACTACACTATACATTTTACAATCACATATGCTTATATTCCGGATCAAGTGACAATAAGATTTCCTGGCTATCCACAGCACGGTGCTGGGCACTAGAAATTACTCAGTATTTTAATTTCATTGCACACCAGAAAACCTTGTGTTTATTTTATTTAAAAATATTTTAGCAGCTAAAAAATATTTTTCTTTAAGATAGAGACGACCCCATCAAATTCAAACTATATTTCAGAGGCTTAGTAAATATGAAGTGGCAGGAGATCTGCTTAAATAAATTCCAAAGCTTTCGTAAATTTTTAAGATAAATATTGGAGAAATTAGAGTAAATAAAAGTGAATCTGCTCTGCTGATAGAATATTATAAAAGCAGCATTTTAAAGGCATTTCAAAATACATTGCTTATGGTAGTTCAAACCTGAGAAGGACTGGAGACATTTTACAAAAACTTTTTGTTGAAAACAAGTTCATATTTTATTAGGCATCGCTTCATACTCAAAGTAAAAACAATCTTGTGTTGTTTCTAGCTTAAATGTAGTCTTAAAAATAATTACAAACCACTAGCATAATAAGAAAAAGTCAAAATTTAGGAAGACAAAAGGTAACTAAATTTATTGTTTTGTTATAATATTCTTTATCTCTGGAAAATGTGATGGCATAACCTCACTGAACTCACAGAATCCTTTGACTAAGTTATGAATATTCTTTAAACAGTCCTTGTAAAAATATTAGTATTTCATGCATTCTCATTGATGACTAAATAAGTCTTAGTAGTGGACCTAAAATTCTCCTTGAAAACTCACTATTCAGCTCAAGTACTTTGGCTCATCTCCATCAAATACAAAGGATGCTTTGAAATGTAGTTGAGGTAAAGAAAGAAAAACCAACAAGCAATTTTTATATTTAAATTGATCATAAAATAAAATGTTTGCTAACGTGAAATATCACAAAGCCTAAAAGTCCCCCCCAAAGTCTTACAAAGAAAACGTATCCTATTTCCGTACTTAAACCGTTAAGTCTTTCACCGCTTATTTTCATTTGCATTGTTACAGTCATTATCTATAAACCATGCTTTTCAGTCTTCCATAAAGTTTTATAGTGCAAATTTCAAGAAATATCTAAAAACATTTAACAGCTTCTGTTATATCTTTTGAGAAATGTCCCCTAATTGCAAATTAGGTGGTTAGTTGTTTGAAAGAGTTAATGTGCCTCTAAAACCCCTCTTATTATCTGGGAATCATTGTAGGTGTTGGGCTCGTTAGGCAACACACTGATCCTCTCCCGTTAATACAGAGACTTAACATTTATGTTTTCACCCTTTTTATTCAACATTTGGTTTATTTCCTTTTCATTCTTTTTAAATTGGCTAGATTCAGTTCAGTGACACCAGCTTACATTTTAGTAGGGAACTGTTACAATTAACATTTCATGTAGGCATGTGATTTTGACCAAAGCCTTTTTGAAAATCTTTGTTGAATGATACAATTTCAATTAAAATATTTTGTTCCCTATCATTAATGTTCTCACCAACTCGTAAATGCAAATAAATCATATCTATAGCAACAATCCAAAGGTCAGGATTATGACCTTATGACTGGGCTCTTATCAAGATGTCCCATCATTTTCTCCTTGTCCCCTAACGGTGATTATTCCCTCTAGGATTTTAAGAAGGAATTGATGGAGGCTGACAAGTTTTGACACCATATCCTTTGGCGTTTACCGCTTGTATCTCCTTGCTTAATTAATACCAGTCACTATGCTTCTCTCCTGTTGTGACTAATTGAATTTTATGTGTGTTGTTACTAACCTCTGTCAAATCATGTGTGCTTTCAACAGGACAAACTCTGCTACTCCTCATGAAGGACATTCCTAGCAAAATTATATAAATCTTTTCTTTCTACCACAACTCACAGTAACTCAAAAGCAGGACTGGCTTTGGAGACATCAACGTAGGATCATGCTCTCAGTTCTATCTATATTCTCTCCAAAATAAGGCTCTGCTACTCAGCTGGACTCTGGTTTTTTTGTTTGTTTTCTTTTTTCCCACGTGTAGACCTTGAGTCCACATGATGGCTCTGGTGTGTTGCTGACACCACTGGGCTCTGGGTTCAAATTCTTGTCCCTGGTATTTCAACAGAAATACTGTGTCCTCTGTTAATTAAGCAATATATGGTGTGATTCTTTCCAGAGCTCTTGAATGTTCCATCCCTTGAAAATTCTAGAAATTGTCTGTAGGTTTCAGTGTACCCATCTATAGAAACAGCCTCAAACTCAGCCTAAAATCATCTGTTTCAAATCACACAACTTTTTAAATAGATTATATCATTTTCAAGAGAGGTAGAGTCTACCTCTTTCTCTTCTGGCTTTTGTCAAATACTCTATCCAAAGAAACGTTAATTCCTTATTTATCTTCTTAATGAAACACATATGCCATAATTCTTTTTTATGGCCATATCTGATGTCAAATTATGATCAGATTTTTATTCATATTAAAATATTTAAAATGTCATCAAATCTTAAAATATTTCTAAATATATAGATGTCACAAATTATAAATAAAAAAAATTGATTTCCTGTTTCCCAAAATAGAAGGCTAATTGTTTCAGACTATATCTTCCTCCTGAAAAGATACTATAAAAACTAGAGACTTGATATATGTTAGCAATACTTTTCTTAAACCCACCCAAGAGCCCACCTACAGGTGTTTGCAGGCTAAGACTAATTTAAAGAAAAAAACATAACTCAGAGAAGTTAAAAGCCTGAAGGGTGCTTTTTCCATGAGTCTCTTTGTCATTATGAAGAAATTTAAATTCTGCTTTTAATGATCTCATGACTGAGGATGAATGAAAGATTTTAAAAGGAGATGTTTGCCTACAACAGAAACATATAAGAAGGGATGAATCCTAAACTGAGAATCAAGAACTGGACATGTACCAAACCTGGAGTGGAAAAAAACCCCCAAAACTACCACCTTTTTATTACCTGTGTCATTCAAGGAATCTTAAGCCTCAAAAAAGTTTTGTTATAGTTCCAAATAGAATTATACTCAGGATACTATCCTCAGGAGAGTGGCAGAGAATGAGAACCTCTCTGGAATACCATCTTTAATATCTTTAATACCATCATTAACATCTTTATTTTTATTAAAAATCATATTTTGGGAAATCAGTAGATAGAAGAAGACAAACAGTAAAAAAAAGTATCTTTTCTTCATGAACAAGACTAGCTCAAATCATGGGCAACAAAAAAACTCACATAGTTCTTCAATTGTTGATTCTCAAGCACAACCTACAAAATGAATATATTTACAATGTTTAAAGAAAGACGAGCTCAAAAGGAATTATAAAAAGCCACAGAGTTCATTAGAAATATAATGACTGGATACTTTACAAATAAAAATTCAACAACCAATATTAAAAATGAATGAACGGGTTTAACAGCAGGTAAGATACCAGCTAAATATAAAATTGAGGAACCAAAAGGTAAGTTAACATTATTTACATTGTCCAGCAGCCCATCACAATTTATCAGGCATGAAAAGCAGCAGATCAAAGTCATCCATAATGAAGAGAAAAATCAACCATAATTCAAAAAGATTCATGCACTTCAATGTTCATTGCAGCACAATTTACAATAGCCAAGACATGGAAACAACCTAAATGTCCATCGAAAGATGAATGGATAAAGAAGATGTGGTACATATATACCATGGAACATTAGACAGCCATAAAAAGGAACAAAATAGTGCCATTTGCAGAGACATGGATGGACCCAGAGACTGTCATAGAGAGTGAAGTAAGTCAGAAAGAGAAAAACAAATATCATATAATATCGCTTATACGTGGAATCTAGACAAATGGTACAGATGAACTTATCTGCAAAGCAGAAATAGAGACACAGATGTAGAGAACAAACATATGGTTTCCAAGGGGGAAAGGGGGATGGGATAAATCGGGAGGTTGGGATTGACATACTTACACTATTGATATTATGTATAAAATAGATAACTAATGAGAACCTACTGTGTAGCACAGGGAACTCTACTCGGTGCTCCGTGGTGACCTACACGGGAAGGAAATCCAAAAAAAGAGTGGATAGGTGTATTCATAGAGCTGATTCACTTTGCTGTGCAGCAGAAACTAACACATTGTAAAGCAACTACACTCCAATAAAAAAAAAAAAAAAATATATATATATATATATATATATATATATATATATAAACAGACCCAAGAAAACAGAAATGATGGAATAAGCAAAGAATAATGTTAAATCTAAAATGAGCTTCCATCACATGTTTGAGATGCTACAGAAAAAACATGAACAGAATGAAAAGGAGAAATGAGAATTATAAACAAAAAGACCAACACGGTACTTCTAGAGTTGAAAAATATAATATCTGAAACAAAAACTACACTGTAGTATGTAAACTGAATATTAGATTGCCAAAGATTAGTGCACTGAAAACTTAGCAATAGAAACAATCCAAAATGTAGCACAGGAGAAATAAAGAGTGAGACTGAACACGTGTTGCCATGTAAACTGGTGTAACATATGTTTACTTGAAGGCCCAGAACAAAAAGTGGTGGTGGGAGACCAAAGAATAACAGTAGTAAACTTTCCATAGGCAATGAAAACTATAAACACACAGATCAAAAAGCACAGCGTGTATAAGCAGAATATTTTAAAGAAAATTACACCAAAGCACATAATGATCCAACTGCTAAAACCATTAAGAAAAAGAAAATCGTAAAAACAGTCAGAGAACTAAGACCTACTACATAGAGAGGAACGAAGATAAGAATTACAGCAGCCTTAGATTGAGATAAATACACTACTACGTGTAAAACAGATAGCTAGTGGGAACCTGCGGTGTAGCACAGGGAGCTCAGGTCGGTGCTCTGTGGTGACCTAGATGGGCGGGATGGGGGGTGGGAGGGGATACATGTATGCACATGGCTGATTCACTTGGTTGTACAGCAGAAACTAACACAACATTGTAAAGCAATTATACTCCAATAAAAATAAATAAATAAACAAGAAACTATGCAAGCTATAAGGTAATGGAGGGAAACATTGCTGATGGCTTTGTAAACTACAGTGTGACATTTTCCTATAAAGTTATATATATTATTCATGTACTATTTGATCAGGAGTCCATTCTAGGTATTTACTGAAGAGGAAAAAAAAAAAGTGTACAATCCCAACTAGCATAAGATAAAATTTAGAGTGATAAAGACCAATTAAAATTTAGCTTTAAGAATCAAATGACATAAAATCCTTTGGAATCAAGTGATAAAAAATTCACTATTTTCTTAAGAGAATTTTACTGACAAAGGAAAGTTCCTTGGGACCAAAGGCAAGAATCAGATTGACAGATCCTCTTAGCACAGGTAAGGCATATTTTCAAGCAAATATTTTCCTTGGAACCAAGGGGAAGGTTGGGACCGGCAGAAATTCCCAGAGGCCAGTCCACAAAGAACAGTGAATTGAGGATTCTGTCTGAAGTCATAAAACTGAAGCCTACCCAAAGCACATTATCCTCTACCAGAGCAGAGAGTCTTGGAAATTCCGCACTTTGAGATTTCAGAACAGCTGCAGTCCGGTAATTTCTGTGCATCTCTCTTCTTACCTCTTCAATAGGAATGTTTATTTTGTTTTTCCTTCCCCTGCCCCATGATAACATTTTTAGTATACTTTCTGAGGACAAAACATCTTTTCATGTCATGGTTTTCTGGATTCAGAGGCATAACAACCAGATAGGATGAAAAGACCATCTTAAAAATAATGTATCCCTTATTTAGAGATTACTATGAGTCATGCAGAAATCTCAGAGTCTGAGATCATATTGAGACTGACTTGGACTTTTTCGAATTTTCTCTGTTTGGGGGTAGGTGATTATATTTTGCCTATAGGACGGAGAGAGGGACAAATATTTGGGGACCACAAGGACTGATTGTGGGAGTTTATTAGTGTAATACATTGAATATCTCTGCCTTTCCATCTCCTCAGCAGACGGTAGGAATGTATTTATTTGCCTTTTGGTGATGAGGTGGGGTTACCAGCTCAGCACTGGTCAATAACTGGTGATCAGAGTGACATATGCTTTTCTCAGGCCAAATATTTGATGTATAATTCAAGACTCTCTAGAACTGTCTTCCTTTTTGCACAATGACAGATAGTGGCTACTTTCTCAGCCTGGGAGGCTGAGAACAGATGACTCCAGTCTAGGGACATGTGATACAAGTGGTAACTAGACACTTGACTGTGTGGCCTTCTATGTTACCTCAGCATAACCTCCTCAGGTCATCTCAACTTTAGCACTCTTTATATTTGGGCTGGAACATTCTCTGTCATGGGGGCTGTCGCATGCTAGGCTATGTTTGGCAGTTTCCCTGGTGTCTACCCACTTATATCAGCAGCACCCCATACAATTGTTAAAACCAAAAATATCTCCAGACATTACTACATGTCTCCTGGGGGAGCAAAATCACCCCCACTGAGAACCACTGCTTATCCTGACTTATGTAATTGATAGAGTGAAATAAGCATGGTTACATAAAACAATAATTATATTATCTTCTTAAAATCAAATACAATTAAAATTTATGAATAGCAGTCAGGGGGAGAAAAATGAGATTGAAACTGCTCTAAATTTCTTGTATTTCCATATACACACTTGGATAGTACATTTAATCCCTAATATAATATTAGTGTTATATTGGGTTTTTAACACTCACGTTAAAAAAACTAGCAGCCTGGATAAAACCAAAAGTCCAATTACATATACAGGTTATAAGTGTAGTAAGTTAGACATAGGTTAAAAACATGGCAACATAAAAGGATCAAAATATTGTTAATAAAAATTAAAGTTATTGGCTTGATTATATTAATATCAAACAAGATATATGTCATCAAAAAGTACTAACTGAAGCCAAGGTGTTATCTATCATCTATCTATTTATCATTTATCTATTTATCCATCTTAATTATATATATATGGATATTTATATACATATATCCCTACTATTAGGACAGATATAATCACTTTAAATTTTGCATCACTTAATAAAATAGCCTCTCTCTCTTTCCCTCTACACCCATACACACACAGGGCAAAAAACTGGAAAACTACAAGAAAAAATAGACGATACCAAGAACCAAAAATACACAGCATGGGGAGTTTTAACACATCACCTCTACTAATAGAGCAAATTCATAAAGAAAAATATAGTATAAATATACAGAAGATTTGAGCACCAAGTTTAACAAACGTGACCTAAACATGACCAAACGTGACATAGGGAACACTATACTCAAAAAGTATGGAGCACGCATTCTTCTTTTAAGTCTAAACACAAGATTTGTAAAATTCAACATATACTGAGCTATACAGTTTTAAGAAAATCTCAACAAATTTCATATTATTGAAATCACAGAACGGTATTCTCTGGCTAAGTGTGTTTATATTAGCAATCAATAAAATAATAACCCCCAAATTATATTTGAAAATTTCAGGTATACTCGTAACATAAGTTATAGATAAACAACTCATTATTCAAAGAAGAAATTAGAAAGTATTTTGAGTTAAACATTAATAAAATGCTACACAGAGAAATTTCTGGCATCCTAATACAGTAGTATTTACTAGGAAATTTATATCATTAAGGGCTTATGTTATATTGCAGCAGAAGGAAAGCTAACATTTAATGATCCAAGCAATCATATGAAAAATAACATCAAAATAAACTCTCAAATAGTAGTAAAGAATTAACATAAATGAGAGGAAAATAAAACAAAAAAACTTTCTCATTTAAAATAAATAACGAAAGATTGGAAGGATTTAAAATGATCAAGAGAGAAAATGTATAAAAAGTAATAAAATTTTAGACAGACACGAAAAACCTAAGTAGGAAAAGTATAAGTAAGTGTTAGTCATAAAAGTTTGAAAGTGATTACATCTATGAAGGAGGAAACAGGCTTCCTAATAAGAAGGGACTTACTAGGCCTGGGTAGTGGTTACGTAGTCTTTACAGCTCTTCCCTCTGCTGTACACTTGTATTTAATGCAATCTTCATTTTGTCTCTTATATTTTCCAATCAAAAATAAGTAAAATGTATTTTTGATCTTTAGTTAAAATTAGAATGTATGTTCATCACTATTGATAAAGACATTTTAATTATCATAACCCTATATCTGGAAGATATAACACTCAATTTTATTCAGAACTAAATTACTCATAAATAATCAGATAAAGAATTATATTACATAAGTTTAAATGCCAAAAATAATTACAGAAGTTTAAAGGCAGAAATTTAAACACCAAGCCAATGGCCAAAGATTATTTTAGGAATTACTAAGAGCCCAGTTGATGCAGTTAACATAGGAGACCTCCCAAAATATATATTCATCACAATAGCCCATAATGTTAGGATGAGGGGTATGTTATAAGCCACATAATATAGAATCGAAACTTCAATAACAAGCAAACAAACAAAACTTCAGTAACATGCTCACTTTCATTAGTAAGTATCAAACCAAGGCTTTGAAACTATCTTTTTCTTCAAAAGACCAGTTTCCTTATACTTCATGAACTATGCTGTTTACAGATCAGTTTTGATAAATTACTTAAGAGGTTATACTCCCAAGTCAATTTTTGAAAGTAGCATAACCTTGAAAACAACATTTAACAAAAAGGAGTACCTAAAGGAAAACTGTCTTTTGAATTTCCTGATTATAGTTTGTGAAGTTAATTTCTATATCAATTCATTTGTATGACTCAAAAACCAAAAGAAACCTCTAGTAATTATTGGAATTGAGCTATGTACAGTAAAGTCTTATTTTCCTACCCATTCTTCTCTTGCCTCCAGAAAACATTTCAATGGTATTTTTGTAAAAGTGTGATCATAAAATTTAGACTCAATATAAATATAAATGAATCTAAACACTAAATATGTGAATGTAATTGACATAAGATTACATACATCCTACACTTTGCAGTTCCAAATACACCTGTTACAATACTATGCAATGCTATTAAGATTATATTCTGGCTTAGAAGGATGCAGCAGAACATATAATTTCTGCTTTTTTTATACTTTTACACTTTATGTGTTGTTTGTAAATAATTAACTGTATACGAAGCAAATAAAATTGAGGCAGGCTGAGAAATGCAAATGTATATAAGTACACCTAGCATACAAATAATTTCAGAAAATATTATGACTACAATGCTGTATTTACCTAATACCCTTGCAATCAATTTTACCTTCTATATTCTCAACGACTCCTATGTAAAAATTCATAATCCCTCATTTGTAAGGCCAAAATTAGTAAAATAGTAAACAGCTGCTCTTCAAATAGAAACACAATTTTTCCTTAAAAATAAATTATAGGGTGAGTGGCAGGTAGGCTCAAGAGGGAGGGGATATGGGGATATATGTATGCATGTGGCTGATTCACTTTGTTGTACAACAGAAACTAATACAGCATTGTGAAGCAATTATTCTCCAATAAAGATGTAAAAAAATAAATAAGTAAAAAATAAAAAATAATTAATTATAAAAGACAAATGGCATATTTTGTGACATTTCAAAAATGTCCATCCTTTAATAAGGAAAGTAGCATTTAATTTTTTCTTTTCCCCAAGTTACAAAAAATGTGTTTCTCCCATAAAAAAATAATAATGCAATCTTAGTGTTTTGATGATATATACATTCAGACACCTCCTGAGAAGCTGAACAGCCACTTTTTCTTGATGTCAAATCTCAGAAAAGATTTTTCAGAGATCAAATTATTTTGCCTTTCCTATAACATAAAAATACTTTTACTACCACTTAAATCTGGAAATGTGAAGGACGAAAATGAGAAGCAAAGGATTAAAATGAAGTTAACTCCTTCTCTGGAGTCCTGAAAGATTCTCAGAGAAAATTAGCTAAAATGGGTCCCTGGGTCCCAATGTGTTCTGAAAGAAAAATAGATGAGTAAAATGGACATAGATTCCTCTTTTTGTTTTTATTATCAAAGGCTAAGAGAGAGACAAATCATTTAGATCCATGAAATGATAAGGTTAATGATAGAATTTATGTACCTAATGCCACTAGCTTGTATGAGTAGCATTCATTGTATGTTCCAGATTGCCCCTTTTAAACGAATACAGAGAATGTGTCTCTAATATGCCGAGGTTTTGCCCTATACTTCAGGGACTAAATTTCTGCTTTAATTCAAGAACCAAGCAATTCCATTAAAATTCTATACTTGACAAAAGATTTTGATTAACATTTGACATCAATTTTGAGCTCTGAAGCATTTTAGTAGAGGTTACATAGGATTTAATATCTTGGAACATACACTTAAGTGTATTACCTAAGAAGGCATGGGGACCTTGCAGTACAAAGTCATATTTTGAAATATTAACTTGATTTAGTGACTTGGAAGCGTTGCTAGAAAGGCTTTCTAATAAGAGAAGAGAGGGGCAAATAAGATGCATTTGTTCTCCTACAATATTATTTAATTACTGTCATTGAGTTCCAAACTCACTGAACAACAATCAAATCTGTCCATCTAATTGTAGCTATTTGATATGATTTGTAGTTTAGCAATATAATTAAAAATCAGGTAACGCATTCTCATATGTCTCTGTAAAAAGTATCACCTATTAAAGATTCTAGATGCATTTTCTATTTATAGTCATATTTCTAAATAAACAGAATCATTTTCAACAGCAATTCACAGAGCTGATATCCATTTTTATTTGCAAGAGATACTGAATAACCTCATAAAAACAATTCTGGTCAAAAATAACTGTAAGGTTAATAAAATCCACCTGAATTGCTGCAGGTAATGAAACATCTGAGTTTCTACTCATTCAGTGCATATCAATTAATGTGAGTTTTCCCTTGCTGTCAAAAGTTTTAAATTCTCTGAGGTATCACAGACGATAAAAATTGGGATGGGGGACAAGATAACTGCTCTAGAAAAAAAAAATTAAAGGTAAGAGAAGAAAATAAAAGAACTCATTAGAAAGAGAAACATTTTTGCATTTAATTTACCATCAAAAAGCTATTTGTTTATATGGTAAAACATTAAAAATGGTACAAAAAGTATACTGTAAAACATAAATCTTTGCTTTGTCTCTACCAGTCACCCACTTCCCTCCTCTGAAGGTAAATATTTCTACTAGATGCTTTTATATCTATCTTTCTAGAGATATTTTATCATTTAGAGGCAGATATTTATATTTTTAAACCCAAATGTTAGCAATATTTCATTATATGCCTTGCTTTTACTTAATATAACTTGTAAATTCTTCAATATTCAGGTGTAATAGTATCCTCATTTACCTCTTAAGGTAACATTGTTGGGAAGACTGGATATCTCTATGCAAAAGAATTAAGTTGCATCTTTACGTACACCATATACAAAAAATAACTGAAAATGAATTAAAGACCTAAAAATAAGACCCCAAACTATAAAAATCTTAGAAGAAAATATAGAGAGGGTATTTCACGACATTGGCTGTGGCAATGATTTATTGGATGTGACACCAAAAGCACAGGAAATGAAAACAAGAATAGACAAATGGGATTACATTAAACTTAAAAACTTTTGTGCATTTCTTTTTCTGGCCCAACATGTAAGGACTTGAACATCGTCACTCCATCCTAACAATGCTAAAAAGTTGAATAAACTGAAAAATCAACAACTCTTTTTTAATCTGTCAGAGATGTGAGGTCACAAGGTAAACCACTGATTCCAAAATTGGAGGCACAGGTAGGCAAATATAGAGAATCACTGCTTACCAGAGCAAAAACACATAAGCAGAAACATTTACGGAAACCAGTGGTGGGGCAGGAAAACCTGACCTGTAACTGATGAATTGTTAAGTGTGGTCAAGCCTGGGAAATAAAAAATCCAAGAGGACCCAGCCATTTGGGGGAGGGGGGAATCCTTTTGTGAGCTTTACTTCCAGGAGCTCTACCAACTTCTCACAATGAATATGTGAGAAAATCAGTCCCATCATGTTTCTGGTAGGGAGAGGATAAAAGGAACTATTTTGAAGTACACGAGTATTCTGTTCTTTTTAACAATGCCTGTCCTCAAGAGAAACTATTTTTACTAGAGCCTAACTTATTGGGGTCTTATCATAGCCTCACTGATCTGGGTTAAGGGAGATAACCAACTCTGGACCTCTCCAACCACCAAATCACAGGGGAACCTGAGAACCACTGATGAAGTTCACAGTCCAGGGACACAGGCTCAGCAAAAGACTGAGACCCAATCATAAGACTACAGAATGCTTCCTGCTCACTCCACACCTTGTGACTGCATGACCGAAGGGCTATTTAATGCAGTTCCTTTACCCAGTATATCATGGCCAACTTTCAACAAAAAATCACAACACATACTAAAAGTTGTCAGCATAGTTTGAAGAGACTGAATAAGCATCAGAACTAAAGTCAGATATGGCAGTAACAATGGAATTATCAGACCAGGACATTTTTTAAAAACTATAATTAATATGCTAGGAAAAAGCAGACAGACTTTCGAGGATTATGATGTGTCAATGTAGGTTCACTGATTATAACAAAGAAACCATTGCGGTGCAGGATGCTGATAGTGGGGAAGTTTGTACTGTGTGGGCATAGTGGGTATATATGAGAATTTTCTGTCCAATTTTGCTGTGAACCTAAAATTGCTTTAAAAATAAATTGTATTTAAAAAGTAAACTCTTGTGCATCAAGGGACACAATCAATACAGTGGAAGGGAAACCTATGGAATGAGGGGAAATATTTGCATAATATATATTTTAAATGGTCAATTTACAGAATATATAAAAAACTCATAACTCAAAATCAATACAAATTAGATAACCCCAATCAAAAATGTGCAAAGGACTTAAAGAGACATTTCTCTAAAGAAGGTATACAAATGGTCAAGAAACATACGAGAAGATCTTATCACTAATCATTAGAGAAATGCAAATCAGAACCGCCATGAGATATCACCACACACCCAATATGATGACTAATAAAACAAACAAACAAACAAACAAACAAACAAAGCAACTGTAAAACAACTGTTGTTGAGGATTTGAAGGAATTGGAACACTTGTAACTGTTGGTGGGATTGTAGAATAGTGTAACCACTGTGGAAAACAATATGGTGGTTCCTCAAAAAATTAAAAATAGAGCTACCATATGATCCAGAAATCCCACTTCTGTGTATACATCCAAAAACATTGAAAGCGGGGTCTTGAATTCACAGCAGCCTTATTCACACTAGCCAAGAGATCTTAGCAATCCAAATGTCCATTGACAAATGAAGGGATAAAGGTGATGTGGTATATACACACAATGGAATACTATTCAGTGCATCTGTGTTCATACCGGCACTATTCACAATACACGAGAGGTAGAAGCAACCCAAATATCTATCAACAGGTGAGTGGATATACAAAACGTGGTATATAATTACAATGGAACGTTATTTAGCTTGAAAAAGGGAAGAAATCTTGTCACATGCTACATGAGTGAACCTTGAGGACATTATGTTAAATGAAATAAGCCAGTCAAATAAAGACAAGTACTGTCTGATCCCACTTACATGATGCATCTAAAGTAGTCAAATTCATAGAAATAGAAAGTAGAATGGTGGTTACCAGGGGCTTGGAGGAGGGAGAAATGGGGAGATGTTCAGTGGTACAGAGTTTCAGTTTTGCAAGATGAAAAAGTTCTAGGGATCTGTTGCATAACAATGTGGATGAACTTAATTTCTGCAGATCTGTACACTTTAAAAATGTTTCTGATGGTAAAAATAATTTAAAAAGCATCCTTCTTTATCAGGTATATAATTTAGAGTATTACGTTATATGGATATACCATAATATATTTAATTAATGTCTTGTTCATGAACATTTACCTTGACTTACATATCACATATTACAAAAATATTGCAGTGAAAAACTGTGATATGATGTACATGCAATATGTGTAAGGGAAGGAGAAATCTGACTGAAAGATTGAGTAGTAGGAGACAAGAAGTGAATTAAAGGATAAAATGAGAGATGGTAGCATTTAAGCAAAGTATATACAGCATTTCAGGAAGGAAAGAGTAAATAACTGTTTAAATTTCTGCTATTTAGTTTGAATAAAATGAAAAACTAGAATTCATCAATGAATTTGGCAAAACTGAGTCTTTAAAGATGGCCATTTCAGAAGGGGGAAGGGAATGAAAACCCTATCAGAGAGGGTCCAGCGTTGCTGAGACAGATGGAAACATAAACAAGAACTGTAACTGACTATAAACAAGCCTTTCACAAGCCTTTCAAATCATTTATTATGAAGGAGAATTAAGAAATAATGCAGTAGCTAGAGCAAAATGAGAGGTCAAGAAAGGCTGTTTGTTTGCTGTGGTTTTACCTTTTGTTTAATTTTTAATTAAAGTTTTTTACTGTGAAATAAATGTAGATTCACATGCAGTGGTAAGAAACGATACTTAGAGTGGGCTTGCTGGATCATACGGTAACTCCATTTTTAGTTTTTTAAGGATCATCCTGTTTTCCACAGTGTCTGCACCAATTTACATTCCCACCAATAGTGTAGGAGGGTTCCTTTCCGCCACACCCTCTCCAGTATTTACTATTTGTAGATTTTTTTGATTATGGCCATTCTGATGGGTGTGAGCTAACACCACATTGTAGTTTTGATTTGCATTTCTCTAATAATTAGTGATGTTGAGCATCTTTTCATATGCCTCTTGGCCATCTGTATGTCTTCTTTGGAGAAATGTCTATTTAGGTCTTCTGCCCATTTCTTGATTGGGTTGTTTGGTTTTTTTGATATTGAGTTGAATAAGCTCTCTGTATATTTTGGAAATTAAGCGCTTGTAGGTTGCATCACTTGCAAATATTTTCTCCCAGTCCGTAGGTTGTCTTTTCATCTTGTTTATGCTTTCCTTTACTATGCAAAAGCTTATTACTCCTGGCCATATATCTGGAAAAGATGAAAACTCTAACTGGAAAAGATACATGCACACCAACGTTCATAGCAGTGCTATTCACGATAAATAAGACATGGAAGCACCCTAAATGTCCATTGACAGAGGAATAGATAAAGAAGATGTAGTACATATCTACACAATGGAATATTACTCAGCCATAAAAAAAGAACGACATAATGCCATTTGCAGCAACATGGATGGACCTAGAGATGATCATACTAAGTGAAGTAAGTTGGACAGAGAAAGACAAATATATATTATAATATCATTTATATGTGGAATCTAAAAAATAAGACAAATCAGCAAGACATGGTATAATGGAATTAGTCCTGATGTTCTCTGAGGGGGTGGGTGAATAATTAGGTCTAATGGGAACCACCTTATTGCTTATAACTGGGCATCTTTAGTGGTTAGACAGGCAGCCTTTCTAGGAACCTGAGGCAGGTTGTTTGATTATAAAAGTGTGAAGAGGGGATTGTTGCCAATACCTATCCATTTAATGAATGTGTTATGTCTCATTTCCTTTATTTGAAGGCATTCAAGTGTGAAGTTGGTGGTACTTAGTAGAAAATGAAGTTTGTGGTGTACAGTCTCTCTTTTTGCTAGCGTTTCTTCCTCTAGACTCTTATTCTCCATATAAGCTTCTAATTCTGTCTATATAAATGGTGGGTCAGTTAGGAAATGCATTTAGACAGACGAATGCACTTTGGAAATATGGCACTTTGGTAACCAGCTGTATATCTATCCTTGGGTGTTCATTCTTGATGCTATAACTTTAAATCCCACAGTGAACTTTGTTCCCAAGAATAAAGGCCTTCAAAAAAAGGAAGCAGAACAGATTAAAAAAAAAATACAGATTTTATGTGTGTACATATGTATATGTGTATATGTATGTACTCAATTAGCCTATTTTTTGGTTTCAGTATTTTAATGAGTGACCATCTGGTAGTAATTTAGGTACTACTTAGTAAGCATAGACCCATCTGTTGGAATATCACATAGAAATCTTAAACTCAGGATGTTAAAAAATTGCCATATGTCTCCTGAAATCCCAACCTTATTGAACAGGAACAGCATATGACCATCTGTCTAAGTCTGGCACCTGGACCTATCTTTGGTCTCCCCTTGTGTTCGCATGAAGATTTAGTTTTACTGGTGTTTCCGTAACATCTAGCACATTGCATGAGACGTGGCAGAGCTCAGTCATTTAACATGTAGTGAGAATGCAGTGACACGACCAGTGAACTGACAAATCACTAAGGCATACAAAGCTGTGCCTTAGGACAGGTGCTGGGAGTTGTCCAAGGTACTGTTGATGCATAAACCCAGACAGTCCGTCAATTCTTGAGCAACGACACCAGGAAACTGACAGCTGAGCGGGTGTTGCACACAAGCTCACCATCCGTCACATTCACACGGCTGACTGCCCCACCATACACAGCATCCTCTTCATCAGGAACTTGACTGTGGACTTCACTTCCCTGACTCTGCCCACCGCATTCTCATTGTGGTTCATCAAGGAGGGGAATTCGCCAGCTTTATGCTGGCCAGGGCCTGGGATTGGTGAGATCTGTCCCATCTGAGACTCTGAAGCCAAAAAGGCATCTCACTTCTGGACCAGTTTCTTTTCTTAAATTTTATTTTATTTTATTATTTTTTTAACATCTTTATTGGAGTATAATTGCTTTACAATGGTGTGTTAGTTTCTGCTGTATAATAAAGTGAATCAGCTATACATACATATACATATATCCCCACATCTCTCCCCTCTTGCGTCTCCCTCCCACCCTCCCTATCCCACCCCTCTAGGTGGTCACAAAGCACTGAGCTGATCTCCCTGTGCTATGCAGCTGCTTCCCACTAGCTATCTATTTTACATTTGGTAGTGTACATAAGTCCATGCCACTCTCTCAGATGTGGCACATATATACAATGGAATATTACTCAGCCATAAAAAGAAATGAAATTGAGTTATTTGTAGTGAGGTGGATGGACCTAGAGACTGTCATACAGAGTGAAGTAAGTCAGAAAGAGAAAAATAAATACCATATGCTAACACATATATATGGAATCTAAAAAAAAAAAAAGGTTCTAGACCAGTTTCTTACTCTCGTTGAGTTTCTTTAGCTCCTTGATGTCCTCGTGGGGGTATCCACAAGATCTCCTGCAAAACTTGTTCATGAGGAAGAAAAGGAGTCAGTTGGTGAAAGTAAGTTGACAGACGTAGCAGGAATGTCGGAACTGCAGTCAAAGAAGGAAAAAAGAAAATCTAAGAAGGGCTGTATTGCAGCAAGTACTTTCTGGAAAAAAAAAAGATAAAGAACATTCAGTGAAGAAGAGCTGTTGTTTTTGGAGATTAAGAACTAATTTGTGACTTTAGAGAAACTAGTTTCAGTAGAACATATGTGTGAGGGGTGATGCATCTGTACAGCTGATAAGTCTCTTGGGGATGAGAAAGAATAGATGATTACTTCAAGAAACAGAGAATGAGAAAGTCAGGTTGGTCGTAAGGCAGTCTACAGGAGAACTCAACTTCTGTAAGTCCAACATCATGGATGGGGAATTAACGAGTTTATGCTGTGTACACTAACAATTACTCATTGTTGTCAAATGAACTTATGCCTTGTTGTCAAATGAACTTATGCCTAGTTTTGTTTTTGTTTTTTTTTTATGCCTAGTTTTTAATATACAGAATTACTTGGAGCAATACTTGATCCTAACTTACCATGCATTTACTCTTTTAATAGATAATTAAGGACCTACTGAGTGTGAGGAGTTTTATAGTCCAGAAATCAGTGATGAATTAAAAAGTCAATGTCTCTGAATTATATTCTGGTAAGGATTGGAAAAACCAAGCAATAAAGCAAATAACACGATAAAGTCCAATTGTAATAACTTATATGAAGAAAACAAAATAGGATGATGCTATAGACAGTGAAAGGGAAGGATCAGTGTTGCAGATGGGACGATGAAGACAGGCCCTCGGATAAAGTTGTTGTTCCTGGTGGTGGTGGTGGGTGGGTTTTTTTTATCAATACCCGAATGACAAGACAGCCATGTGGATGTTTGCAGACAAAGCATTTCAGGCAGTAGGGACAAAATATGTAACTGCTTTGAGGTGACAGAAGCTTAGCTTGGAAAAGGAAGAGAGAGACAGCCAGCGAGCGTGGGTGATTATCAACAATTTTATTGTAAGTCCAGTTCACAAAACATAAATTCTGGAGTCAAATGACATTGAGATTTGAGTCCCAGCTCTGTGACTTACTACTTATACAAAGGTAAATAACATAAACTCTGCAAGTCTCAGATACTTTATAAATAATGTAGGGGAAATGATAACTCTCATACAGGTCTTCAGCAATAGTCAGTGAGATATTTCACATGAAGCACTTAGCAAAATTTATGACCAATATATTATTATTAAGATTTTAGGGGGCTTCCCTGGTGGCACAGTGGTTAAGAATCCGCCTGCCAATGCAGGGGACACGGGTTCAAGCCCTGGTCTGGGAAGATCTCACATGCTGCAGAGCAACTAAGCCCGTGCGCCAGAACTGCTGAGCCTGCACTCTAGAGCCCGCGAGCCACAACTACTGAGCCCACGTGCTACAACTACTGAAGCCTGTGTGCCTAGAGCCCGTGTTCCGCAACAAAGACAAGCCACTGCAATGAGAAGCCCGCGCACCGCAACGAAGAGTAGCCCCCGCTCGCCACAACTAGAGAAAGTCCGTGCACAGCAACAAAGACCCAACACAGGCAAAAATAAATAAGTAAATAAAGTTACTAAAATAAAAAAGATTTTAGAAGTTCAGTCTTATTTTATCACGTTGATTAATCAGTGCATAATGTTCTAAAATTAAACTTTCAGAGCGCAAGCACCTTAGACATGGAAGCTGAGTCATACATACATAATACATTTTATAGAATATTGTGAACATAGTACATTTTATTAAATTTTACAATATACATACATACATATATTTTTTAAATGCCACATTTATAATCTTACCAAATGTGTACACACATTAAAAACTTACGGACTTTGAAGTCTAATTGTCTAAAACTTTAAATTTTTCATCCTGGACTTCTGATGACAAAATGTGAGGTTCTGTAGAGATACTTCTGAGGGTGACAGAGTTAGTTCTCCATACCTCCAGAAAGTTCTGTCAACAGATGTAAGAGAGGCACGGTGCCAGAAACTCCATAGCTACTTCATTAATTTCAAAATCCAGGTTCAGGAAAAGATGGGAATTGACCCTTTTAAGTTAATGGAATTCCTGTCCACATGGTAGAAACAGGTTAGCTTACGAGGCCCTAGTATATTCTTATTTCTAACATTCTCTTTCAAAGGTGTCAGAGGAAATGTTTCACCTTGAAACAAGCAAACAGTTACCTTCTCTTCAGCCAAATAGCATTCCCAGGGCAGCTCGCGCCTGTGGACAAGCTCACGTCTATGTTGTTTCTGATTGGCTGGAAGAAGCAATGCTACAATCACCAGTGTGTCTGCATTTTCCTCAGCTGCCAGAGAGCTCTGCTGGAGGCTCATCCTGTGGTGCTTGAGCCCTGAAATTAACAGAGCAGCCACACGTGCTGCTGGGAAGAGCTGTAGCGTTTTCCTTATCAGCTCGCTTTCCCTCAGATAGTGTTGTTTTATGTACTTGTTACTTGTCAAAAATACCATATAAAGGAAACATGGTGGAGAGTATGTGAAGTTATGAAAATAGATCATAATTGCTATTATCTTTGTCGTCATCCCTAGAGAAAAGAATTAGAGACAAAAAAACTTTCATTGTAAGGTTTTATAGGGGTGGTAAACGGAAGAGTTCAAGAGAAGTGAAGAAAAAGTGAAGAAAGGAAAAGATAAGAAATGCATTATCAAGCTGGCCACAATGACATAATAATGTTCCTGATTGCTCAGTCTCCCTGGTACATATTCAGACAGGACTTCTGAAACCACTGCACATCAGAAGATTCCGGTGGAATAGATGTGGAAGATGCACAAACTATCTTTGCTCCCTCTTCATCCCCCAGGACTGAGTCCAAGCAGCTGTATCCCAACTCTCCTGCACTTTGGGGTTGTCATCTGGCATCTGGAGTCAGGCTCTGGAGAAGCCAACACTTCGGGGGGTCAAGTTTAGCTGGTGTGTGTCAGTCTCTCCTTGTAAGCATAGGTACCTACATGCATGGGGGTCTTAGGGGCAACTGACGTGTCAGGTGCAGCAGCCTGGGCTTTCTCACCACAGAAATAATGTAATTTGTCACTAGGACCAGCAGGATAAGTTGCCAAATCCTGGAGGGGAGGTAGGCAAGACTGTGACAATCTGGGTGCCCCACGGGCTGAATCCAGAATAGTCGTTGTGCCATTTTGAATCACTGCACCCTCTCGTAATATCCTGATCTCAATAATGTGCCTTCACTCCTTCATGAGGAGGAGAAGAGAGGGGGAGTTGCAATCTCTTAAGAGACTTGATACAGCAGCCGATCCCAGTATCACCACTGGTTTTCATTTACTTCTTCCACCAACTTTTAGATTCTTCTTCACGGTCATGCAGCGCTTTGGCCAGTCTAATTGGTAAATAGAGGAGTGATCCAGACCCAAAGGCCCACACTAAGGTGAGGCAAGAGAGGTTCCCACAGAGCAAAATTTAAGAGGATACTCATTGCTAGGATCCTGCAAGAGCTGACCCAGGAGAGCGGGTGCCTCCTTAAACTTAAGCCTATGTGTCTTGCTTGTCTAACCTTTGTCTCAGCCCCATGTCCTCCTCAGGAGTTAAGAGACCTTAGTTTCCTTCTACTTACAGACCGATGTTTGTTGCAATGTACCATTTACAGTTATTTCTGGTCTTTGAAGAAACCTAAGACATAAGTGAACACTGGGGTCCCAGGCATATTTCTCTCTGCAGCCCTAGGTGTTCACGTGCAACAGACCCAGTGACCCTCAGCACAGGGTCTAGATGCTGAACCTGGCAGCTCACTAGCACAAGACTGAAGCGGCAACGTGGAAATCATAGTTCCCACTTCAATAGAATCCCCACTGTCAGCCAATGCAAGCACCCACCCTCTGACAATCAGCACCCCTTTACCAGCAGAAAAGAAAGCTGTGGAAAAAGGAAGTAAAGACACTTTATTACCTGTCACAGAGAGTTAAGGTCAACAGGTAAATTCTACTTCAAACTCTTGGTTTCTTGACCCAATGGGGACATAGCACCACATATTAGCAATTGAACAAGAATACTACAAACCCTCATAGGATTGTAGCTAAACTTTCAAATGGCCATTTCACCACTGACTCAATCCAAATGCTTCTGGGTAATGGGGTTAGTGAGACAACTAGGGAATTCCTTAGCTGAGCCCATTGTTACCCTTCCTTTTCTCTAAAGTATATCCTTCAAATCAAGGAAATAGTGAATATAATGTAACGTTGTATAAGTGCTGGTCAGTATTACCATTAGACACCATTTACAGGTCTTTCCGTCCATTTTCAAAGATCCATCCATGTGTAACTTCTTCAAATTTTCCTGTCTCTGAATTTTCAATCTTGTTCATTCCACGTCATTGACAAGTTGGCCAAAATATATGCTTTTGAGTCAGTATAGATTCATATCTCTAGCTGCCTCTCCGTCATATGGTAGAAATGATAAGGAAAAGTACTGCAGCTTTTGCTCCCTCAATATGAAAAACTAAGATGTGTCTACCCGTTATGTAGACATCCCTTCACTGTCGTCATTCAGGGCCCAGGGTGGACCTGAAATTCGGCAGTGGTTATTATTGATCTGTGTCCTGCCCTGACCTATCTGTCCCCCAGTCCACATCCTTTCCCTGCTTTTAACAGTCAGGTGATCCGCGTGGCGTTTTGGATTTCAAGATTCCTTAGTTCATTTATCCAGATGAATCCATCCCAGGTCTGAATTCCATTCTTACCATATCAGGGTTCTGATTTTGACACGACTAACATTTAGTGCCTTTTGCAGAAACGGTATTTTTATAAAATCATATTCTGTACTTTACTTTCAATAGAATCAGCTTCTTGAGGTTCTCCTTTAAAGACATAGGAAGATTTTCTTTAGAGATCATCTGATAGCCCCCGTGTTTCACAGCATGCTTTAAGTTGACTGTTAGCTGCACCGCACCTATTACATTCTTGCTGCAAAGCTTGAAATGTCATCAGCAAAAGCCGCAGCACATCTTGAGATCACTGCCTTTAAGGGCAGCAGGAACTTGATACCCCGTATGGTCACCTTGCACTTCCATCTTATCTATGTTAAACGCAAACAAAAATTTTACTAATGTGCTACCCCTGCTTACTAGTGGTTTTCAACACCCTCTTATCAATCATAATGGTACAGCTGCTGTCCTCCTATTGCCCTAAAACCCATTCCAAAGTCCCATCCTGAGGTCTGTTTATAATCCCAGACCCACCCTCCTGGTCCATAATCCCCAGAACACAGAGCCCAAGGCAAATACTTTTGTGCAAAGGTTGTGTTGGGTGTAATTCAGGAGAAGCAGCAGTGAAGGAAAAAAAGAAGCAAGGGAGGGAAGAAGGAAGAGCACATGGAAAAAGAAGTTTAATAAAACTCCTCCCAGATTCACACACACATGCACACACACACACAGCTGATTTCTCACTGTGGAAGTTTGAAATACTGTTCTCAATTCTTCACTCTCTAGCTGTACTCATTCCCTTTGCTTTACAGCTTTGCAGTTCTCACTGGAGGTGAAGTGTGTTTCCTACGTTACTGACTGCATGCCCGGACGTGTGCTTTCCTTACATCAGGATATTAACAGCCATGAAGCCAGCAGACATACACGTGCTGCGAGATGTGCCTGAGGGCTCCGCCTCTTTTCCCGCACATCTGATCGCTATGGTCCCGGATGGATGAGACCAACGTGGCGGAGTGCTGGGTCCAACCTGAGGCTTAGAGTCCAATCCAGCTGAGGTCAGCTAGAGCAGTAACCCCAGGCTGTCCCGCGCATGTCTGCATGGAAATCAAATGTGGTTGTACAGTGCTGAGTTTGGGGTGTTTGGATACACAGCATTACTGTAGGAGCAGCTGACCAACTTTTGAGGCTCTGTGGGGCATCTTTAGCAAAGCAACAGAAACTCTTCAATCCCAGACTGTTTGTTGGTGGAAGTAGAAGGGGTTGATCTGCTTCCTCCATCCTGCCTCCCAAATCCCACTTTGAAAGTCTGCTTCACGGAACTTCTGTTCCACCTGCAAACGAGTTTGTGTCACCCAGGCCCTCAGAGCCAGTTCTGCCAAAGCTGGGCTTCTCTTCGTCCCATCCACCAACTCCAGGGGCTGGAGTTTCCAACCACAAGAACACTGTGAGCCCTCACTCCAGCCCTTCTGCCTTGGATGCAAGACAACTGGCCAAGATCGAGGGAGGGTAGGTTACTCCGAGATGATCTGAGATCATATATAAACCATGCATGGGATGGATGAGTTTAGTCCATTGAAGTCTGAAGCTAAGACTTTTCAAATTTGTTATCTTTTGTAGCATAGCTTCTTTCTCCAAGTTAATTTATATTAAAAAAAAAAACCTAAAACAACTGAAATCATTGTAAGTTAAACCTGACATTGACCCTACTACATATAACAACTGATTTATGAGTATATTTAACTTAGAAAACAAAGTTATGGTTACCAAAGGGGAAAGACAGGGGGGAGGGATAAATAAAGAGTTTGGGATTAACATATACACATTACTATATATAAAATAGATAATCAACAAGGACCTACTGTATAGCACAGAGAACTCTACTCAATATTCTGTAACAACCTATATGGGAAAAGAATCTGAAAAAGAACAGATATATGTATATGTATATCTAAATTGCTTTGCTGTACACCTGAAACTAACACAACATTGTAACTCAAATATACCCCAATATTAAATAAAGCTAATGAAAAAACATAAATAATTTATCAAACCTTACGTGTGATTCTGATGGTTCAATTCCATGGGAACAGTATAGGAAATTACAAAGAAGTTCTCCAAATACACGGACACACATAAACATCAGGCCCACCTGATTCACACATACACCCACACACAGAGAAAGAATTGAAAGGGCAATGATATACGTAATAATAGGCATGATTGGAATTTATATTCAGACATACATCCATAAAAGAAACTCTGATGTTCTGCTTCCCAGCTATGGGACAATGGACAAAGGACTTAGCTTGTCAAAGTCTCAAAGTCATGACAGTACATTGGGAATAATACTATACTCCTCATAAGAATGCTAGGACAGTGTCTTCTTATGAGTACATTCCATTATGTAATGGAGAAAAGAAGATGAGAAAGTCCTCAATGATCTCGTAATTGAGTGGAAGGGCTAGAAAATAAGTACCAATTTACAATAAATAACAACAAAATGCTTCGGTATCTGACATGTCAGGACATTATGAGATAAAAAAGAAGGAAAACCTAACAATCTTGAGGATAGAAAAAATTTTGCAGTAAATTATAATATGAAAGTATAGTATCAGGTAATAAAAGTGCTGGCACAGTAATACTGAAACAGTTTTAACTCTACGAGACTAGAAATATGTTCCTTAGGCTATTACGTTGCACATACATATTCCTCAAAATTTTAAACAATATACAAACACACCCACACCCTGACAAACAGAATTCTGACCCCTCTCACAGATGGTGTCCCTGTGAGAAATAACAAGTACTCATACTTGCAGATTGGCTTAACTAGTGAATGGAAGGAAAAGAAACATTAGTATGCAGTGTGTGGTATTTCAGCCTAGAAAAGTAACTCATGATCATATATCCGAGCTCCTATTCTTTCCTTCATCCATCATTCTACAGTTTGACTGCTAAAAAGAATATTTAATTCAATCCTGTCATCATATGAGACTGGGAAAGGAAGAATTAAGCTAATTACTTTAATCCTTGTTACAATGTTTATCAATTGATGTTAAACTGTGCTTAATCCACCAAATTACTATACATCAATCAACTGTATGCAGTGCAATGAGACAGTGTTTTCTTGGAAAACAAACCTTGCTAATGTACTAATTTATATCTCAGTTTTTTTTCTCATTGGTTTCACTCAGGAACCTTGGATTTCATGGCTTCATATATGTTTCAAGTAATTAAAAAACAAAGATCAGGGAAAGACATGAATGGAAACAAGTAAACTATATTTGTAACATATTACTTATATATTTAAAAACACATTTTTGAAAAAGTGTTCATGAAGACAAATACCGTATGATCTCACTTACATGTGGAATCTAAAAAGACAAAGCAAAACAAAAACAAGCTCACAGATGGAGAACAGACTGGTAGTTGCCAAAAGTGGGAGGTGAGGGATGAGCAAAATGGGTGGAGGGTGTCAAAAGGTACAAACTTCCAGTAATAAAATATTATAAAATTCATAAGGATGTGACGTACAGCATGTTGACTATAGTTAATAATGCTGTACTTTATATTTGAAAGTTGTTAAGAGAGATCTTAAAAGTTCTCATCACAAGAAAAAAATTGTAACTATACATGGTGATGGATGTTGACTTAACGTGGATCATTTCACAACATATACCCATATCAAATCATGATGTAGCATACCTGAAACTAATATAATGTTATATGCCAATTATATCTCAATTTTAAGAACAGTGTTCTATTTGGGACAGTTTTTGTTTGTATTTTAGGTTTGTATTAGTTTAAAAGACTTAGAAGATAGAAAATTTAGTGTTCCTGGTTAAACTACCAATTCTCCTGGTAGTTTTCATTTTTGTATTCAATTAGTTTCATTTTGGGGACGAATGTGTTTATGTATGTGTATGCTTGTGTGTGTGTGAGTGTGTAGGTATTGTTTGTCTTTGAAATCATGAATATATATGTCTTTAATCTGACTTTTGGAAAATAGTTTCCTTAAGTCACTATATAGAAGCTGGCATTCAAGGTAGGTAACACTGGGGAAACTATTTAGTTTCTCTAGACTCAATTCCCTTATAAATGTAATTTAAATGTTTGTTGAAGGACAAATTTGAGGTTCATGGAGATAACAAAACAATAATCTAAAAGTTAATTTATTATATGTTTCTTTTTTTTCTAGGACAACGTACTGCAATAGCCTCTTTCCCATTTCTATTTTGAGTTCATTTTACTAGAAAGCCCAGCCACTTTACATAACAAGAAGGCAACCAGTAAACGAAACACCATGTACTGTTGTTGTACTGTTTATACATTCATAAATGCACTATTTCTGTGACCACTACTGGTTATGCTACAAACCATCCTTCAACGTGAATGCAATTATATTTTCAATATGTCCTTCTCCTTTGATGTGGTGACAGTAATAGGTAAAGAAAGAACATAATTTTTTAGGCAGCATTTTTGACATGACTCGTGATGTAGGAAAACCAATGCTCAAGTGTCCTCTAGCTATCATTTTCTGGCTGGACTCCTGAGTGAAAATGAACAGAGCAAACAATTTTGAGGGAGGTAGTTACAGAATACAAATTTCATGGTCCAGTGGTTGACAGTGTTTTAGATTTAATTGGGAATAATGCTATCTAATGATTTGTTTTTCTAGAATTCTATTTTTAGCAGTTTAGTAATGAGTTACATCATTATTTATAAATAATTGCATGCTCTGCTTAATAAAAAGTTAAAATGTATTTCTCATATAGTTATTTACTGAGAAATATAAAATTATCTTTATATTTTTATTCCCCTGACTAAAAATCACCATCTTATAACATAATCTAAGGTAAATAGAGCACTTCTAAGGTATATCTTTGGGGGATATAAATTTTGATTTCTTTTTGCTTTGCACATATTTTAGGTACTAGAATTCAAGGATTCAATTAAAACTTCCATAATACGTTATTAACAAACAGAAATGTTACACTAAACCTGCAGGTTAATGTATAGATACATAAGAAATCTTTCTTTTTTTACAACCACTGAACAAGACTCAATATTCACGTATTTCATATACTGAAGCAGAAACATAACTTTGAATTATCAGACTGAAGACCCTTTATATTTTATACTGGAAGGAAGAGTCCAGTCAATAAAGCCATTTTTATAGAAAATACTATTTATCAATTATTACTTTAGAAGAAGTTCAAAAAATTACATTTGCATACACTTCACACTACCTATCAGGTACTGTTTGCTCATAAAAGGGAGGGGTTAATTGTGACCCCTTTTTTTTTTTTTAACATCTTTACTGGAGTATAATTGCTTTACGATGGGTGTTAGTTTCTGCTTTATAACAAAGTGAATCAGCTATACATATACATATATCCCCATATCCCCTCCCTCCCACCCTCCCTATCCCACCCCTCTAGGTGGTCACAAAGCACCAAACTGATCTCCCTGTGCTATGCGGCTGCTTCCCATTAGCTATCTATTTTACGTTTGGTAGTGTATATATGTCCATGCCACTCTCTCATTTTGTCCCAGCTTACCCTTCCCCCTCCCCATATCCTCAAGTCCATTCTCTAGTAGGTCTGCGTCTTTATTCTCGTCTTTTAAAAAAAGTTTTATTTATTTAAAGGTAACATTTCTTCTGAAAAGAATAGGAAGATTGAGAACCTTCTTTGTAATTTTCATCATTTTGAAATGATGAGCAATATATTCCTATATAATGTAGTTCATTCAAATTAAACTATAAATTAATTATAGCATTCAAATTCAAATTATTATAACCTGTCCAAATCTGCAAATTACTAAAACTATAGAAGGTTGTAAAAGATAAATTGCTATTTACAATTTTAGAGAATAATTTAACATGGCTTAGTATTATTAACAGAGTCAATGGTAGAAATTTAAATTAGAGTCTATAAGGAAAATTTCTTCCTAGTGTCCTATTTTTTGATTAGATATTCAGCTGTGTCACCTTCCTGTCTCTTTCACGTAACTGTAGGGTTCTTAGGGCAGATACCATATTGTGTATTCGTGTATCCTCTGCATCTACTTCAACGCTGGCCACACAGAGAGTACACGGTGACTTACGGGCAAATGAAGGAATGAGTAGAAATATAGACAGATAAATAAGCAGAGGAATAGAAAGGCAGATGAGGTAGATGCAAAAGTTAAAGAAATCCTACCTAAACAGGTGATACAAATTATCTGTCATAATTGGGTTACTTCATAAAGCTGCATCTCTAAATCAGTCCATTAAAGTGGTAAGTATTGACACATATATTGGATGACAAACACTTCATATTGTGATAGAAATTTCTAAATTACAATTGACTGCTGAAAATAGTTCAAATTTTATCTAGCCTTTTTACACTACAGAGATCCTCTTACAAGCAGGCTTTCAGGGGCATGAGAAAAATACATGTATTTCCTCAAACCATGCTGAAGTTATGCACAAGACAGTAATAAAATTGTAACTGGAAAACAGAATTGACACACAAGTTTTCCTTAAATATGTGAAAAACGTGCACACAGAGACTTCGTTAGCAAAACAAAAATAACCGCACCACTAGCTATCCAAACAAGAATCTGGATATTTTAATAAGAGGCAGTGGATAAGCTGTAAATACTTTAAAATATCAGTAAATCATATGAAGTGTGATTTATCAGACGACAATTATAACCTGTAATTTTCTATCTAATAAAAGAAATTCATCCATCTTATAATAGTTTCTCTGCTAAATTCAAATCAACATTTGTTAACAAACTGATGCATTGTTGTGAAATGGTCTTTTACTGGCCGTTTAAAAAGCCACAGGGACTTCCCTGGTGGCGCAGTGGTTAAGAATCCACCTGCCAATGCAGGGGACACGGGTTCATTCCCTGGTCCAGGAAGATCCCACATGCCGTGGAGCAACAAAGCCCGTGTGCCACAACTACTGAGCCTGTGCTCTAGAGCCCACAAATCACAACTACTGAGCCCACGTGCCACAACTACTGAAGCCTGTGCCCCTAGAGCCCATGCTCCGCAACAAGAGAAGCCACCGCAATGAGAAGCCCGCGCACCTCAACGAACCCACTCGCCGCAACTAGAGAAAGCCCACGCGCAGCAACGAAGACCCAATGCAGCCGAGAATAAATAAATAACATAAATTTATAAATAAATAAATAAATTAATTAATTAATTAAAAGTCACAGAATTTGAAAAAGAAATTCTGACCTGGTCTGGGGTCCTAGAGGATGGCCACAGAACTGAGTTCTGTGGACTCTCTATCCTGCAATGTTTATAATATTTTAAAATATTCTGTAAAGCTATTTACAGAAAGGTTTTTTGGGGGAGTGTATTCTGAGTGCTCCTATTATCACAACTTTACACCACCTAGAAGTACCTCAGACTCAACAACTCTTCAGAAGGTCAAGTGAATTTTAATAGAAAATAAGTAAGGAAGTTGAAAAGGACAATAGCCAAGGGGTGAGTAACGAGGCACACAGACTTTGGGAGTGTCTGGCTTTAAGTGCATCGTGAAAATTTAAAAATATCTAGTTATAAAAGTAGCTGCTGGAAGGGGAGCTCTAGATGGTTACCACCACAATTAGCATTAGAAACCCTCTGATTCAGCAAAAACCACTTCTAGGATCTGCTGACACCTTCATCCAAAAAGAACACACGGTTCTCAGGCAAATCTCTCAGGTGACAGCAACAATAATTCACCTGCCAGCATATGATAAATGCTAACTCAATACATTATGTATGTATGGATCTACATACCCTTATTATTGTTATACACAAAATAGGACATGGGTGAAAAGAGTGACAGTGTCAGGAGATTTTGTTGTTGTTATTTGAGTGTGTTGCCTACTCGAATCATCAGCTTTCCAAACCCTTTGGATGATATTATGTCCACTATGAATATTGGTAATAATGACCTTGACCTTTAAATTCTCTTAAGTTTATAAATAAGCAAGTTTAGAAAACCCCAATTGTTCTATGATTGACAACACAAGATCTAAATAAAACAATCACCATGCTCTTCAAATGTAACTGTAAAAAACAAGTGGCCGAACCTGACCATTTTATACCAAATTAGAGATAAAGCTCCTGAGCCCACTTTGTATAGAATTCTAGAGACACCACTTCAGACAGTGCTGAAACTGTTCTCAAGGAGATCAATACAATATTTACAATAGCCAGGACGTGGAACCAACCTAAATGTCCATCAACAGAGGAATAGATAAAGAAGATGTGGTATATATACAATGGAATATTATTACTCAGCCATAAAAAGGAACGAAATAATGCCATTTGCAGCAACATGGATGGACCTAGATATTGTCAAACTGAGTGAAGTTTAAGTCAGACAGAGAAAGACAAATATCATATGATGTCGCTTACATGTGGAATCTAAAAAAAGGGTACAGACGAAGTTATCTACGAAACAGCTGCAGATGTAGAAAGCAAACTTGTGGTTGCCAGGGGTGGATAAAGGGAGGGATAAACTGGGAGATTGGGAATGACATATACACACTACTATCTATAAAATAGATAACTAATAAGGACCTCTGTATAGCACAGGGAACTCTACTCAATACTCTGTAAAGGCCTGTATGGGAAAAGAATCTAAAAAAGAGTGGATATATGTATATGTATAACTGATTCACTTTGCTGTACACCTGAAACTAACACAACATTGTAAATCAAATATACATCAATGAAAATTTAAAAAATAATAATACAAATCAGAGGTTGTACAAGCTATTTTCATCTGTAGATTATATCCTCTGACACTTTATGGAACTTATGGTATAGTTGTATAAAAATTAACTTTGACTCATTAATAATTTCATGTTACTTAAGGGCAGACTTAATCCTGGCATAATTTATTCCATCCTGTATCTTTCATTGTGGCAGACAAAAAGGAGACAATCAACAAACATCTGATTGACTGTAAATGTGTAAATGCTGCTAAAAAAGGTATTATCTGGTGATCAATCTGAACAACCTTGACAATGGCTGTCGAATGGTTGCAGAAAACAGGGCTACTTTTTTTTGTGTGTTTGTTTGTTTCTTCTTTTTTTTTTTAAACATCTTTATTGGAGTATAATTGCTTTACAATGGTGTGTTAGTTTCTGCTTTATAACAAAGTGAGTCAGTTATACATATACATATGTTCCCATATCACTTCCCTCTCGCATCTCCCTCCCTCCCACCCTCCCCATCCCACCCCTCTAGGTGGTCACAAAGCACCAAGCTGATCTCCCTGTGCTATGCGGCTGCTTCCCACTAGCTATCTGTTTTACATTTGGTAGTGTATATATGTCCATGCCACTCTCTCACCTACTTTTGATTCTCCAAATATTAATATCAACTTCCTACTTAGGTGAGCCAGTGCTATTATCATCAATATAAGTAATTTTCAGAATATCACATCGCCAACATGGTTTAGAATGAGTGTATTAGAGTTCCTGCCAGTGAATGTAAACCTCTCTCTAATACCTGTCAGAAGACTGCTAATCCCAGCCCGGCTTCTAATTCTCTCAGTGACTTTATTAAAGTCTCTGTACTGTCTTGATTTTAATTTCCTCAGATGTAATTTCCGGGGAAGGGGTGATCAATATTCCAATAGTCTATGATTCAGTAACCTTTGCATTGCTTGCCTTTGCCACTCAGCACAAATAACTATATTCAGTAATTATAGAAAAATGAACAGGGAGCAAAGCAGAGACTGAATTTCTTGATGTTATTTTTTTATTTTTTTAATTAATTAATTTATTTATTTTTGGCTGTGTTGGGTCTTCGTTTCTGTGCGAGGGCTTTCTCCAGTTGCGGCAAGCGGGGGCCACTCTTCATCGCGGTGCGCGGGCCTCTCACTGTCGCGGCCTCTCTTGTTGCGGAGCACAAGCTCCAGACGCGCAGGCTCAGTAGTTGTGGCTCACGGGCCCAGTCGCTCCGCGGCATGTGGGATCTTCCCAGACCAGGGCTCGAACTCGTGTCCCCTGCACTGGCAGGCAGATTCTCAGCCACTGCGCCACCAGGGAAGCCCTCCTGATGTTATTTTAAAGTTAACTTGTAATTCCCAAGGAATAGGCATACAAGCAATGAAAAATTGCCTTTTTCTTTTTCTACTACTCTTCTTTACTGCTTATTTTATTGATTCAACATATTCTGATGAAAAACCATTTGGGTATTTTTTTTTTTAAGTTTCTTTAATCTTAACTCAATTTACCCTCCATGATAAAAATAAAGATAAAAAATCCCCATCTTGCAAATGGAAAAAATATCTAAATAACTCATCTGTTGTATTATTTTTTAGTTAATAGCCAAAGCAGTACTGCAGTTTACAGTATCATTTAAAGTAATTTATTGATCAGATTTAAAGGTATTTTATGGTAAGTATTTTTCTTCAACAGGGCAGATTTTGTGAAAGATTGGGCTTCAGTTTGATTTAGCATTTCATTTAGGTTCTGGAAATTTTTACCTCTCATACCAAATGTTAAAAATTAGAACCAATTTTTGATGCAAATCCTAATTTATTCATATAGAATTAAACATAACATTCACCAGATTTTCAAAACTAAAATAACTATTAAAATAATAGCATTGAGGGGCTTCCCTGGTGGCGCAGTGGTTGAGAATCCGCCTGCCAATGCAGGGGACACGGGTTCGAGCCCTGGTCTGGGAAGATCCCACATGCCGCAGAGCAACTAGGCCCGTGAGCCACAACTACTGAGCCTGCGCGTCTGGAGCCTGTGCTCCGCAACAAGAGAGGCCTCGAGAGTGAGAGGGCCACGCACCGCGGTGAGGAGTGGCCCCCACTTGCCGCAACTGGAGAAAGCCCTCGCACAGAAACGAAGACCCGACACAGCCATAAAACAAAAAAAAAAGCATTGATATCTTTATGATTATTTAATTCTATATTTTTCTTAAACAATATTCTATATTTTTTCTTTGAGAATATTAGGCAAGTAATAACAATCTGCATGGTTTTATTAACAATATTTTTGTATTACAGAAAGCAACAGAAAGGTAATTTTAGCATATAAAATTTAAAGTATAACAAATTTTAGTGTTACTTTTTCAATTTATTTCATAGTAAGAAATAAATAAAATGTAGATACCATCCTCCAATTATAATCACAATATTGATATATGTCCTGATCTTAGAGGAAAAATGGGTTTTAAATGATATGAAGTCTTGTATTTCACTTAAGCTCCAACCTTTCCATTTTGGAAAGATTGCTTCGAAACTTTTAAGCCACGTTTATCCATTCTGAAAGCTGTTCCTTTTCTTAGAAGCCAGTCTCAAACTTTCAGACCAGTTGGAGAACCACTTAAGGAAGTGAATCAATCCTCTTTTCACTCAACTAAAGTTTCAAGTGCCAAAACAACGCTGGCATTCCACAAGGTACCATCAAAATTGCCACCCTGAATACTGGTCACTTTTTACTGTGCTGAGCTCGAGAGAGACAAATGTGTGATAATATATTTCCTGGCCTCTAATTCTGGTAGTTACAAGAGTTTTTCCTCAATATTGAGAGAGAAAGCTACAGCCCTTCCTTGTAAATTACTGTGACAGAATCAAGGATAATAAAGAGGTAGTTCAGAAAAGGAGCAATCAAGTTTGAGCCTGATTTAACCAAGCAAGGATCCAAAACTCCATTGTCTCAGATCTGTCTTCTAGACGTCAGAGGCTAACCATGATTTCATGTGAAGAAACGCATGAACAGGTATACCCAAGGTTTCTGACTCAGCCTGACATCCTAGCTCTGAGTTTCATCCCTAAGTAAGGTAGCCTATGAGTCAATCTTAAATTTAGTGTTCACAAAGCATAACCATGAGTTTTTATTTTAGTTTTGCTGCTAAGTTTCATTCTTAGAATTCAGTCTCATTTTTACAATACGGTAAATTAAAGATAATAATAAGGAAATAGAAAAATAAGCAATCATCTATTTTAGGACTAAGAAAAGGAAAAATAAATTTAGAATATTAACAAAGATGTATATTTTTCCTAACAGTTTGAAGGATTTACACGTACTACTGTAAATAATAGATGGCTCCTACTTTTTTTCTCCATAATATGGCTTCTTCATACATTTATGTCGATATGAATTTCCAGTATTTCAATTACTTTTGTGATGGTCTTCTTTTCTTTTTTACACTAATTATTTGAACCTTTTTATTTATGAAGTCCAGGTAAGACTGAGGTATATGCTCCTTAGATGCATTAACCCTCATTCCTAAGGGTCAAAGAATCGGGTTCCATCCTTGGTTCCACGGAATTAGTGGGTAACAGTTTAGGGATAGTCAGGTGTCCAGAGTTTCCTTAACAGCAAATACATGTATAATATCAGCATTATAAACCTCACAGAATTGTTACAAACACCGAATGAAGTAATATACCAAAGGCATTCTTTCAAAAATTAACTTGTGAGTCATATAGGCTGGAAGTCAATATCGTAATATTGTCAGTTTCCTGATATTTAAATGGGCAACTCAAAGTAATAGGCTGATAGCAACTTTGTTCATAAAACCTCTTTCTCCTTTTTTTTTTACAAATAACTCCTGATTTTAATGCAGGTTACTATATTTATGTAGCTTATAATTTTCTTTTCAGGTATGATGTCCTGCTCAGGGTTTCATTCATTTTAATTGTTCTGCTTCTAAATATAACATTAAGGTCCCTTGAAACTGAAATAAATACTGGCTGTGACTCAGTCTTAATTCAATGTCATTAGCAAATTCCCTGAGTACTTTCCAAGGATATTGATAGAAATTTGAAGTAAGAATGATTAAGTAAAAGTTTTTAATGTCTCCCCTGGATGACACTGAAATATTGATAAGAACATTCTGGGTTCCTTATCTAATAGTACAAAGACTGAGATAAATTTTCTTGTAAGTCTTCTTATAAACATTTATTCATATATCGGTATTATTGTTAAGAAATGGCAAAATACATTAAGCTGTTTGATCAACCAGGAATTTCACTCTCTGTGACACTAATATTATGTTGTGATGTGATGTTGTGAGAAACTAAATGAGAAAATCAATCATAGAAGTAGCTCTAAATATTTAAAGATTTGGGCTACCTACTTTTTCCTTTATTTCATTCAGGTCTTTTCACATCATTTTAACAGTCCAAATTGGAGACATAATATAAAATTTATTTCATTTGTAGTTTTACCAATACTTATTTTATTTAACACAAATTACTTCATGAGTACTAAATTACACTCATCAAAAAAATTAAGGTATGACCTAACAGACTTTAGAATATAGACAAAGAACAAGTGTATTTCAATGTCCCTATTCAGCCATCAAACAAATTGACCATACAGATTATCTAACATCCTCCTATAATGTGGGTTCTGCGTTGAAAATATACTCAAAGAAAAAAGTGCAAGATATGTAAAATTTAAAGCAAATATTTGTAAGATGCCTAATATATTTAAAAAAATCATCTGACACTAAATTAGACACTGATTACCTGAAAAGGCACAAAGCAGGTGACTCTGAAGAAAATAATTCATTTACAGATATCAGAGTACTTACTGTGAAGTATCACACTGTGTGTGTGTGTGTGTGTGTGTGTCTGACTTTTGCTGTTATTGTTGTTTTCTTTTGTGGGATACAAGACCTACTATGATTCTTCTCCACGTCTCCCTAAGTTCTTTTGGTGGCACTACTGTTCATCAACTTGTCTTCTTTTCACCCTTCACCAGTTGTGATCCCAGCATATCTGATTCCAAGAGTGGATTATTTTTTAACACTGCCTGCTTCTACACAACACAAGTGTTTTCAAGTAAGTAATATTTTTTTCTAGATGTATTCCTTAGTTTCACTATAAACAATTAACAAGTCTAAAAGCATACATTTCAACTTCAAAACATTATTAGCTTTCAATGCAATAGTTCAGGTATGAACAAAAATGTTCACTTCCCAAATAAATATTACACCTTGCTGATCATACTCTTATTTCACGGCTTTAAATGTTACACAGAACGTTGCTGGGTGGTTAGAAAAAAATGATAGAAATCAAATGATAAATCAAGACTCTTTCTTCCCCTTTACAATCAGTCTTCCGTCATTTTTTTTTTCTCGTATCTACTCTTTAAACACAGGACCATGCACAATCACAGGATGGGGATCCAGGAACTCCAGTCCTCTCAAAAGGAATGCTAGCAGCCGGGGCCACGTTTGATGGCTGAGTGTGTAACTGGTACAACTGGGGCTTTGAATTAACCTCTGGGTAAAATACAGCGTTTATTAAAAGAAACGTGTTTGAAAAGTGCTGATTTGAAGCTTACACATGTGTAATTACATGTGCATATAACTAAAACTCAACAGCAATGTCAGCAAAAGTTTAAAACTTAGAATAACAGAAAAGTTTACATAGGGGAGTATCTTATCTCTGTCAGAACTGCATCACCTTTTGATAACTGAAAGTAGACCGAATCTTGGTCAGCTGTCTTACTGATTTTAAACTCTCTGCAGACCACACGTACCCTGATTGCCCAAGGAAATTCAAGTAAATGGGACACTTTGCAGGGTAAATTATAAAGATGTTTTCTAAATATAAAAATGTGTTTTGCTTCAGTGGTCACCCAAGATTCTTGTGAACATTAAGTTGTCTTTTCTTTGAAAGTCATTTGTCAGTGACTGCCAAAGGAATTTTCCTGGTGTTCTTCACTTTTTTGATTTCTTGATGAGTTAAGTAAAAAGAGCTTTTGCACCGTTCACTTGACGACACATGTTAGATACAAAGTTTAAGTCATTTTTCTTAGTGAAACTGAGTTAGAGCACCACACAAAAATGTTAGCAACTACTTACTGCCGTATTTAAATTACCGTACAATATTTTAACATAATTGTGATTTAAATAACTGTTGGATCTATTATAATCACCCAGGACTCCACCTTTAACACATAAAATGGCTAAAATAGCATGCTTATATCAGAAGACATCAGGATTAAAGACGTAAATGTAAGTTCGGAAACCATAAAACCCCTAAAAGAAAACATAGGCAAAACACACTGATAAACTGCAGCAACATTTTTTTTGTATCTGTCTTCTAAGGCAAGGGAAATAGAGCAAAAATAAACAAATGGGATCTAATTAAACTTAAAAACTTTTGCACAAAAAAGGAAACCATTAACAGAATGAAAAGACAACCTACTGAATGGGAGAAAATATTTGCAAATGATATGACTGAAAAGGGGTTAATATCCAAAATATATAAACAGCTCATGAAACTCAACATCAAAAAACAACCCAATCAAAAACTGGACAGAAGACCTAACTAGACATCTCTCCAAAGAAGACATACAGGTGGCCAACAGGCACATGAAAAGATGCTCTGCATTGCTAATTATTAGAGAAATGCAAATCAAAACCACAATGAGATGTCACCTCACACCTGTCAAAATGGCTATCTGCAATAAGAACATAAACAACCAATGCTGTCAAGGATGTGGAGAAAAGGGAACCCTCCTACACCGTCGGTGGGAACGTAAATTGGTGCAGCCACTGTGGAAAACGGTATGGAGGTTGCTCTAAAATATAACTACAATATAACCCAGCAAATCCACACCTGTGTATATATCTGTAAAAAACAAAAACACTAATTTGAAAAGATACATGTGCCCCAATGATCATAGCAGCACTATTTACAATAGCCAAGACGTGGAAACAACCTAAGTGTTCATCAACAGATGAATGGATAAAGAAGATGTGGTACATATATACACAATGGAATACTACTCAGCCATAAAAAATGAATGAAATTTTGCCATTTGAAGCAACATGGATGGACTTGGAGGGCATTATGCTAAGTGAAATAAGTCAGACAGAGAAAGACAAATACTGTATGACATCACTTATATGTGGAATCTAAAAAATACAACAAACTAGTGAATATAAAAAAAAAAAGGCTCACAGATATAGAGAACAAACTAGTGGTTACCAGTGGGGAGAGGAAAAGGGGGAGGGGCAATATAGGGGTGGGGTTAAGAGGTATAGATATTATGTATAAAATAAGCTACAAGGATATACTGTCAACACAGGGAATATGGCCAATATTTTATAATAACTATAAATGGAGTATAAGCTTTAAAACTTGTGAATCATTATATTGCACACATGTAACATATTTTGTACGACTATATTTCAATAAAAAAATTTTAAAAGATATCAAAGTAGTATGTTGCTACATATGAAATATAATTACCATGGTATCAATAATATAAAAAAATTTAAATGTAGCTTAAATTCTATTATTTTAAGTTCATTAAATTCTATTAGCAGATAAAACAAATTTTTCAATTTTAAGTTTTACTTTAATAAAAAGAATATTTACAATTGCTTCGATTTCAAATAAAATACATTTACTTAAGTACTCAAATATCTTAGAAAAATAGAAGCCCCCAAATAAAAGCTCTGTATTTCATATAAAGTTAAACCATTGTGTATATATACACAATGATACTTATGATACAAGATACTATGATTGGTTTCCCCAATGATAAATTTTTCATATGGAAAAGTTATAAACAGAGGATGAGTTAATGTTATCATATTGAGCTGGCAATTATTTTAAGGCTATTTTTTGTTCGAATTTGTTTCCAATTATACAGAACAGTTTCCAGAAATAATACTTGTGGAAAACTACGGTCCATAACTAATTGCATATAAATGAATATATTTGAGTACTGTCACATTCTCATCAGGTACAATGCAGTGTAACATAACTTACCAGTTCCCTAATAACTTTCTGATTTTATAAAGAAATATTGTGTGCATGACCTTGAAATAACAATCAAGGACAATATGCTTATAGGAGAGGAATGAAAGTATATGAATTAAGTGGTAGATTGGATGTCCATAACTCATTTACACAATTTAGTGCTTAGTCAGAATAGCTACATTTATTCTAAAGAAATAGCATTTATATTTCACTTTTAATAATGTTCAAAGATATCCTTCAAAGGTGTAGAAAAGTGAAACAGAGCAAAAAACTTTAAAGGATTTAATTAGAAATTCTCTACAACATGTATACATACGTGACATAATAAAATTGATTTCCTTGTGCTTTCAAAGTTGCCCACATTTTTTTTTTCTGAACACTTCGACTTTGTACTTTATAACCTGCCAGTTTAAAGGTTTTGAACCAAGTCTTAACATCTGTGCAAATTTCAGAAGCATATATTTAAATATAGCCTAGTTATTTCTGATAGCTTGGGAGGAGATATGGGGATATATGTATATGTATAGCTGATTCACTTTATTATTAAGCAGAAACTAACACACCATTGTAAAGCAATTATACTCCAATAAAGATGTTAAAAAATAAATAAATAAATATAATTGGACTCTGAATAGAAAATTGGACAAGCTCAGTACAGTCTATGAAAATTATTGTGCAGAAATTAAAGTGAAGTTCTTTTGGTTTGAATATTTTTTGTATTCTAAATCTGTTTGGCTCATGGTTGTAAATTTATTAGCAAAGAATTTTCAATTCAGCCAACTTAGCATTTTTCTTCAACCTTCCCTATAATTGACAGAAACAATTTTTATAAATATATGCTACAAATTTCTCTGCAATTCAGAATTACTTCAACCAGTTTCTTAAGATCTCCTTCAATCACAGGTATCTGAAAATATAAAGAGCCTTCTAGGTTTCCTTGTTGACCAGTAGTGTTCCAAACCAGAAGAAGAAAAGAGCCTACTGTATATCTAACCAAAAGGTGCCGGAATCTACTCAAATACAAATATCTATATTTTGATAAATTCCAGAGAATCAAAATATCCTAATAGATGTCTGGGAATGTGGATATAAAATGTAACATTTACAGAATTTTAATTTTTATATTGATTAATCTAATTAGTTAATTTTCTATTTCATTGTAGACATTTGCTATTTTCTTTTTATTATTATGAATACTTCCAAGTTGTAAACATCTCTAACAGTCAAGAAAGGGAAAGGGATTTTCTTTATCACCTCAGGGATAAAGACTATTAATATCTCTTATATTTTCTTCCAGAATGTCGTATATGCATACTTGTGTATATGCATAAACACACACACACATTTTCAAATAACTGATAGCATGTATTTTGTACCTTGTTTTTCTTACTTAATTATGTATCTTAGAATATTTTCCAAATCATTAGAAAACTCAGAAGTCATCGTTCTTTATGACAGGTATGTTGAATTCCATTAATGGATATACAGTATTTTTCAGCCAGATATCTGAGTTGTTTGTATTTTTACAGTAATCAATTATGCAATAAATACTCTGCTACACATATATTTGAGCATAACTATGTCTCCAGGATAAAAAGGAAGTCATGATTGAGTAAGAGAGAACCTTTATTTAGTATTTTTGAGGTGCTGCAAAATGTCCCTCCAACGTTTCCCAAGTTATACCCCAAGCCATGGAGTTTGTGCATGTCCATTATCTGTAAAGCCCTAATCTTTTACTTTCTTTTTTTTCAACTTTTTATTTTATATTGGAGTATAGTTGATTAACAATGTTGTGATGGTTTCAGGTGTACAGCAAAGTGATTCAGTTATACATGTACATGTATCCATTCTTCTTCAAATTCTTTTCCCATTTAGATTGTTAACGAAATATTGAGCAAAGTTCCCTGTGTGTGAAGCCCTAATCTTCAGCCCCCCACCCTTTATCTCTTGGTTCTCCTTTCTCCAATTCCTCCCCTCAGTTCACATGTCCCCCAGTCTCCTTAGTCTTCTTTGACACACTGGACACTCTTCTAATTCAAGGCCTTTGCCTCTGATATTCATTCTGTAGTTCCTGAAATTCAGTCAGATTTCCTTTAACTGTTCTTGTAGGTACTAAATTCCTCAGTTCTGTAACTGGCATGAAGGCCACAGCTAATACTTATAACTTCCATTTTACTTTGTTCTCAACCAGAACCTCAACTGGAGGGGTCCTTACTAGAGGGGTGACCCAAATCTAGCTTTTGGAGAGACAGAGTTCTCTATGGACCTGCATTCTTGCTGTTGTCGCTACAAAGATCTATTAATTTTACTGTTGGGCATGGAAGTACAAAGAAGCGCCTCCGGTAACTCTTGACCTCACTATCTAGGAATAACTCAATTTCCCCTTGGTAATGAGGATCATTTATTTCACCTAGTAGGGTAATATCTCTCCTTCCTAATTTGTTTTGTCATGTGATGTCTGTGGTCTTCCCAATGGCGAGGAGTGTAGCCAAGCAGGACCCTATGGGGTCTTCCCAGAATGGACCCCCACCCATGTCCTCCATCTGCCTTTGGTCAGTAGAAAAACTTTAGTCAAAGAATAAATTTAATCAGAGAAGTGAGAAAATGCAGAAAGTAAGAAAAACAGTCAAGCTAGACAAAATATAATAATAATAATGTTTTAGCCATTAAACAAAATCGAGGACCTTTAGCTCTTCCTCCAGGACTATAGATAATATTCTGAGCCAGGTCCTTTGAGCTGTTTTGCAGACACTGAAACCCCCTCCAGGTACGAGAAGTTAACTGCCTGCTGCTCACGAGCACAGAGACCCCAGATCAGCTGGAATCAGAAGGTGGATGATGCCGACTCCCGCTTACCTCCCCACCAGCCAATCAGAAGGATGTCCACGAGCTGACCACGCCCTACTCCTTGAACACTGTAAGACCCCTCACTACCCGCTCCAGGGCGGGACACACAGTCTAGAGGGCATGAGCCCGCTGTGGCCCCCTGTGCCTAGCAAAGCAATCCATCTCTTCTTCTCTACTTCACCCCAAACTCTGTCTCTGAGTGAACAGAGGCTGAATTTCGGCAACAGGAGGCAGTCCCAGCTTACAATTCAATGAAACTTGATTTTCCTCGGCAGAAGTGCTCTTCCCCAGGGACCTAAGATCTCCAAACCAGCAGAACGCAAAGTTGTGGGAGCCAAACTTCTGCAGTTGGATTATTAACTTAATAGCGAGAGAAGTCATTCCATTTTCATGCCTTTTTCTAATACTTGTGTATCCTGGTATAGAAGAGATACTAATTGCTATTTCAAGCATATACTGAACCCTGCAAGACTGAACCCCATGTCCTCAGGGTCTTTTCTGCAACCAGTATCATAGTAGTGTCCTTATTAGGCCATTCGACTGGTCTATTAGTTTAGCTGCTTTTCGGCGATAGCATAATGGTAAGCAAATCCCTTAAATGTGGAATCTGTTGCTGCACTTTTTCTGCTGTGAAATGAGGAAAGCATTAGTAGGCAGAATAATATAACTAAGCGAATAACATATTGCATACGTCCACAAGTATTTCACTAAACTGGCAGCCTTACAGGTTATTTGGTAAATGGGTCTAAATACACATTTAATATGTTATGTGTTGCCTCTGAAATCAAAAGTGGCTCACCAAGCCCTTATTCTTTGGTCCTGGTAGGTGGTGCAAGGTGCAGTGACCCAGCGTTCCCTCAAGAGTGGACAGCTCCATAACAGACAAACCACTGGACTGCCAGAAACATTCCTGGGACTTGAGGCCCCTGAAAATCACTGGGGTTACCTCCCAGTCTATGGCAGGGATGTCGTACCTTGACACCTAAAGCACTTGCCACTTTCTAATCAGCACATGACAACGATAAAATGATCCAGTGTAATGTTATGGGGAATCTGAAGATAAACAAGGTTTCTGCAGATTATGGCATGGCAGGGAGTAGGAGAAATGATGTACCTCCAAGGAAAGACTGAAGGTAAAAGTAAACGCTGTGGCTTATGGTTTTCCTGTGAAAGTTTATGAAGAAAAAGCACTTTCCAGGTAAATACCTAAATATCAGGTGCCAGCAACCTACATCTGGAGGAGCAGCTGAAGATGGAGGCTCTCTGATTAAGTTCAAAATAACCTATAGTTCTGAAAATCCTGTATGATTTCCGCACAGGCAAACAGAGAAGCTAAGTAGTGAGGTGGTAAAGTATTACCACCACTGTAGCTGTCAAGCCTTTGAAGGTGGCACAAATGTGCACATTTCTCCCAGGGATGAAGTCCTGCTTTTACAATGCTAACTTGGTAAGGAAGAGACATTCTAGACCTTCAGTGTATACCTTCATACTAAATGTCCTTATCCCTGGGTCAGAGAACCAACGCAGCCATTCTACCTGCTCCCAGGTATGTCTATTCCAATTATACGTTCAGCCCTGAGGACAGAACTAGAGGAGAAGCCCATTCCAACTGATCCACGGTGATGCAAACTGCGGCCAAGCTTTACCATTTAAACACTGTACACCCCCACGTTAATTCCTGGACCACAGTTTTACTTTGGGTCTTCAAGAATCCGTGCCACTTCAAAGGCAGTGTTCAGTAACACCAAATAAATCAGGGCCTCTCCTTTACCTCAGAACACAACCACTCTAGGAAATGACCTCAGATCATTGCAATTTTTGCTTATGGGATGAAAAGGAACTCAGTTTCTCCTTCAGTGAAGGTTGGTCGGTGAACTGAATGTAAGGTCTTCTGGAAGCATGGTAAGCAATTGAGAATACCTACTTGGGCAACTCAAATTGGGTTTCTGTTCACTTGTCTTGGAGTTGTTTTATATATCTGGTGACATTTTAGTTGACAAATAACCTACTTTGCTCCTACCAACATAGACATCAATTAGCCATAAGTGTGATCTCAGTGAATCAAAGCACCCTAATCACCAGTTTCTCTCTGCTGCCCCTGGCAGCAACCATCACTTCGCCGTAGGAAGTTAAGAGATGATGTTGGCCTTTGCTATCCTGGGATCTTCTTGTCTCTCTTGAAGTCAGAGAGCCTTTACAATTGACAGCATCTCCCACTGTCGTACCCCTGGTCAGAGCAGAGCCAGGGGTGGTACCTCAGAGCATGTCAGGGAGGCTGGTACCACCCCACTAATGATTCCCAAAGCCCTATGAAGGGAATGTTCTCCAGGCCCTCCTGTGAGATATAGTGTGTGAAGTATTTGTGTGGGTCACACATAATAAACCCACTCTGACATTCCTATCCCCTTACGCCTTTGGATTCCATCCTCTACATTACACCAGGAAAAGTTCTGCCATAACAATTTTTTAACCATAGGCCACTGTTGAGTGCAAATTTCAGTCAACCAAACAAGTCATCTGGTAGGGCCATTTGCAGCTGAATGAGCAAACATAGTAAATCCAGAATGCCTGGTAACACATCATAATCCATCAATTCAGCTGAATCTGGTGTTCTATTCAATTCTACCCACTGTTCGTTCCCACACATACTCTTCAGGGTTCTGTTAATATAAATTAGCAAAATATTTGAATTATTTTGATATATTAACCATTTTTTCTTGTATCAGGCTTTTACTTACTCTGCAAGAAAATACTAGGATATAACCCTAGTTATAAGTCTAAGGGAAACAGAGTATTCAGGGTATATGTTGAGGAGAATGGGGATTTCCTTGAAAGGAAATACCCCAGGTGTGATTGACTATGTTTTGCGCAAAGGAGGTATGAATATGCACAAACAAGAAAAGGAAAGCTGCTTCCAACCAAATGTCCTAATTCAAAGATTTAGGGTCAAATTTCTTACTAAAAAAATGCACTAAACTTCATATGGGACTTGATGAGACACTGGATTAAAACTATGTTTTAAGTCTGCAAAGTGTAAAATTACATTAAAAAAAGTGTTCAGTGGGATTAGTCCTGGTGGCTACAAGAAATAAAGAAGCCTTTCATGAATACCACAGATATACCCCAAGTCTCTGACTGCAATTTGAGGTGAGAGTTTGAAGAGCTCATGCTTGACACGTTCCTTCAGGAAGAGCTTCAGTGGCCTGAAAAGAACACATTCCGCACGACCGTCTTTGTAGTCACTGAACTGAACAGTAGCTGCCTGGTTCCCCCCGGGGGGTTGTCTCAGTGAAGACTTCATCCCAGTGTCGGCAAGGGGTGAAAATCAGATTAATCAGAATACACCGTGTGTCATGGACCGCTCACATCCTGTTTCAGATTTGCCAGGGGATCAGCACTGAGTTCAAAGCACAAGGGCAAACCCAAAGAATCTCAAGACGCTGTATTTCAGAGTCTGTTTCCTGGGATGGCACCTGGCACCAATTTCTGTTACTGTCAAGATCCTGTCCCAAAACAAAGCCACACTGGTTGTTTGAACAGAAATATATATATATATATATATAAGAAACTGCTAACCAGGTATAAAATTGTTAACCAGATAACCTGAACAAAAAAACAAAACAAAAAAACCACTAAGTTATCACTTAAAAAAAAAATTCCAGGAAGGCAGATACAACCCCTAGGGTTCCTGGAACAAAGGGAAGAGGACACACATCCAAATGTAGGTGTTTGGCAAAGGGGCTCTCGGAGCTGATCCCAGACCTGACGAGGTGCATCTCTGATCTGGAGCAAGGCGGTGTCTTGGAGAAGGTTCCATAGTTTAGGATGTGATGGGGGGGAAGTGCATGGGGATGGCCTGGTGCTGCAAGATAAAGAAGAGTGTGACGCTAACAGAAAAGAGGGATGCAGGGAGCATACAGGCAGCGCCCAGGAAACAAAACAGGGAAGAGTAAGTTCTTTCCTTCCACAGCCTCGGAGCCCCACTCCAGCGCACCTTCCCGCAGAGCCCAACAGCCAGATGACGGAGAAGAAAGGTCAAGAGGGTCTCAGCACCAAGCAAAACACAGCAAGTCTCATTTGAAAGGAGAGATAATGTCTTTCCTGCCACATCAGGCAGGTAAACTTTTCAGGTATCTCCCACAAGTCCTCCAAATAATCAAAACTTCACGGAAACCTCAACATTTTTTGAAGGTGTGGTCTTCAATTTACTTTCCAAACTATTATTTTAAAACCGAGCTTCCTAAGCTGGGCTTAGTCTGTCCATTTGCACATCTTCCACCCTCACAAGACTCTTAAGAGGGAGGCTCACTAGTAAAACAAGAAAAGGGAATTTATCTACAGGGAGATAAATAAAGCTTTCATTAATACATAGGGATACATCAAGTTCCGGCCAGGAGCTTAATCACTTTAGTTCACTGAAGAGGGAAATTTAATAACATATGAATTGTTAAGTAATTAAAGAGGTAACTACTAGAAGTGGTAAAAGATAATTCTAATAGGACCAGAAGAAGCAAGTACAATAAAGCAAATAATAGTCTAGGCTGAGCAACATGGACAGAAGAGGCAATTCTAGGAGCGCACGGGAGCACACCCCTCCAGGAACTCGCCAGCGGGCTCGGGCAAGCGGGAGTTAGTCCATGGAAGATTCTGGGGAGCAGAGCCCCAGGAGTGAGGAGACAGCTCCCTCCCAGAGACTGTGGAAGCAGTTGCCAGGAGACGGGGGCGGGGCGATACACGTGCAGGACCCTCCCTGGCTATGGCACTGAAGATTTACAGGGTGCGGCTGTGGTATGAGAAACAAAGCAAGGAAGGGTGGATTTAGAGCTGAAAGACAATGAATTCATCACTGCCATATCTGTTTATGTTTAATCTCAAATAAAAAGAAAAGCAATGGAAAATAGGTCCAGAAACCTTGACCGACACATCACTGCAGTGGGTCAAAAATATCTTCATTTGTAATTAATTGTGTTTACTAGTTCATGAAGGAGTCTGAGCTAAAGCACAATACTGTATTTGTTTTACACAAATTCTCAAAGTACTTTCCCCAGCCTAGCCACATCAGCATCAACAGGGAACTTTTGGAAAAGCAAATTCTTAGATCCTACCTCCGACATCCTTCAGTAACTGCCCAGCAACCTGTGTTTAAGCAACTGATACTGGTGATTCTGATGTATCCTAAAGTTTGAGAACCTTTAATCTATACATTGAAAACTGATTTTCACGAACCTTTGACTTTCCATTGTCTTTCCATTTGTCTTTCCATTCTCTGGAATGTCTTATAAGCTTGCACAGATATGATTCAAAAGCAATGTGGGGATTTAATAAAATTATAATTTTATTTGCATTTGCAATTGAGGAGCTATTTACTACATAAAATATCACATTACTTTTCTTCTACATGTACCAGACCAGGAGAGAGAGAGAAAAAGAGAGAGACAGCAAACAAGAAAAAAGAACAAGAGTGTTAACCTTACAGTGGTTACCTAAGTAAGAGATGATAAACATCCCTTTTTTGGAAAAATATTAGAAATGAGTTTTAAAGTTAATGAAATGTTCAGATCAGAAATTATTAAGAACATTTTTGAAAAAGAGATAGCTGTTTTATTATTATCTGATGCAAAAAGATTCACTTTTTGCAACTATCATTAATGACAAGATAAATTAATACACAAAAGGTCAATCAGATAAATACTTCCATTATCTCTCTAATATCACAGCCCTAGAACACTTCCATACTACTCTTTTATATCAATATATTTCTTTTACCAGCACTTTTTGGTGATGGTCAAGACAATATGAAAGGTTGAGTTGTGATTTGGGTTTCCATTAATTTTTATGCACTAGAAATACAAAAAACATACTTTTCTTTTGGAAAATATAATTTTACTGAATGCAAATTTAATGTTTTAAAATAAATCTAATGAGCTATTATTTGCATGCCAGTGATAATATTAAATTTGGCATTTCAGTTAGTATATTATTCAGTTACATCTTTTATTTAGGACCTTTTTTCCCTACGACATTAAATGGCCATCCTTTTTCATAGACTTTCATTTAAAGCATAGGAAGCTAAATTTTAGTATGATTTCTGAATGGCATGTAATCAGTGTAACTTGTAATGGTCTTGACTTAGTATGTAAGGGTCAAATCAAACACGTTATAACCTCCAGGCACTTAAAAGTTAACAGCCTCATAAATATGTCACAGTGACAAAGCACCTAAAAAGTTGATATAAATTTAATATGAAGGGTCACCATTCTCAAATTTTCTTCGAGTATGGGTAAAATTACATTTTTATTAATATCATAACTTTAGATAACCTTAGTGTAGTAGCTAGTTTATATTATAATATATATTATGATATATTATAAACAAATGTATCAAAACAGAAGTACACAATAGAAGCAATTTTAAAATGTTCTTTAAACAGAATGGAGGTTCCTTAAAAAACTAAAAATAGAACTACCATATGATCCAGCAATCCCACTACTGGGCATATACCCTGAGAATACCATAATTCAAAAAGAGTCATGTACCACAATGTTCATTGTAGCTCTATTTACAATAGCCAGGACATGGAAACAACCTAAGTGTCCACTGACAGATGAATGGATAAAGAAGATGTGGCACATATATACAATAGAATATTACTCAGCCATAAAAAGAAACAAAATTGAGTTATTTGTAGTAAGGTGGATGGACCTAGAGTCTGTTATACAGAGTGAAGTAAGTCAGAAAGAGAAAAACAAATACCCTATGCTAACACATACATATGGAATCTAAAAAAAAAAAAATAAAGGTTCTGAAAAACCTAGGGGCAGGACAGGAATAAAGACGCAGATGTAGAGAATGGACTTGAGGCCATGGGGAGGGAGAAGGGTAAGGTGGGACGAAGTGAGAGAGTGGCATGGACATATATACACTACCAAATGTAAAACAGATAGCTAGTGGGAAGCAGCCGCATAGCACAGGGAGGTCAGCTCAGTGCTTTGTGACCACCTAGAGGGGTGGGATAGGGAGGGTGGGAGGGAGATGCAAGAGGGAAGAGATATGGGGATATATGTATATGTATAGCTGATTCACTTCGTTATAAAGAAAAAACTAACACACCATTGTAAAGCAATTATACTCCAATAAAGATGTTAAATAAATAAATAAATAAATAAATTAAATGTTCTTTAAAAAATAATCAAACATTTTGATATCTATGGACATGTACTACCTCAAATAGAGCTAAACATTTTTTTGGGGAAAGTTTTATCCTAGAATCCTGTTACCTTTAAAGATAATCAAATCTTTGGGAAGAAATACCTGAAGGGTTTTGTTATTGAGTCTTAAAAGATGTTTATGGAATTGTAAACAATAGAGAGTACTAAATTTTTGTTCACATCTGTAAAGTTTTGTTTAAAGTCACAATTAACGTTAGGTGGCTACAGTTAGCTGGAAACCACAGGACTTCAAGTCTTCTTTTTTTTCTATCCTTTAAAATGAAACAGAATTGGTAGGAGGGAGAGTTTGCCAGTAGTTTCAAATATTTGATTTACCTGAGGTTCTCGATTAATGATCAACTTTATGGAACTGAGTCAATTAATAAACTTAAATTAAAAATATAGTCTACGGCCATACCACCCTGAACGCGCCCGATCTCGTCTGATCTCGGAAGCTAAGCAGGGTCGGGCCTGGTTAGTACTTGGATGGGAGACCGCCTGGGAATACCGGGTGCTGTAGGCTGGGGCTTCCCTGGTGGCGCAGTGGTTGAGAATCTGCCTGCTAATGCAGGAGACACGGGTTCGAGCCCTGGTCTGGGAAGATCCCACATGCCGCGGAGCAACTAGGCCCGTGAGCCACAACTACTGAGCCTGCGCGTCTGGAGCCTGTGCTCCGCAACAAGAAAGGCCACGACAGTGAAAGGCCCGCGCACCGCGATGAAGAGTGGCCCCCACTTGCCACAACTAGAGAAAGCCCTCGCACAGAAATGAAGACCCAACACAGCCATAAATAAATAAATTTAAAAATTAAAAAAAATTTAAAAAAAAAAAAAAAAAAAAAAAAAAAAAAAAAAAAAATATAGAAATTTATAAAGATAGATTACATTTAATCTGCTTTTAATCTAGACTGGGGCATTTAAAATGAAAATGATTTTGCTGATATCCAACTGAAATACGTTTTAGCATATTTTGAAAGGATTTACTATTACATAATTAACATTAATGCCCCAAAGCTTAGTTCTACCTTTGATGAATAGAAGCCATTTCTTTTCACTCAGATGCTCATAAATTGAAGACCAAGAGTTGTGCCATGGCACCTAAAATTAAACTTCCGTTTATTTTAAAATATGTGTATTTTTAAGTTCTAGCTTAACTTAGAATACCATCACAGACTTAATACCATCACAGACTCTTGGGTGTAAGGGAGTTATCAGAGCATGTCAGTAACCAGTTTACCACCCCTTATGAAGGATAACTTTACAACATAAATGAGGCAGAAGTTAAGAAAGCCGTGGGGAAGGTAAAGCTGGGGGCTGGGACAGTGCTGAAAGCCTTGGGGAGAGTAAAATATGTCCTCAGCCAAACACCAGTTCATCAACACAGGGGGATTTTTAAACAAAACTTTCCTATTTCGAAGTGCTTAATAACTGCCTTAAAGAACTATTCCAGCAGGTCCAATGAGGCTAAATATTTCCTTTAATTTCCAAGTGCAAATATTCGCTGACTGGTTTGGACTTGATATGGAGGAGGATAAAAGGAAGGAGAAATTCCCTGCATCTCGAGCGTCCCCCACAGGTAAAGCAGTTCATCGAGCAGAACTCACCTCATGAAAAGGTACTCACTTCCCGCGCGGGATGACTCTGTTTGAGAGAAGTATTTCCTTACTTTGAGATACAATTAAGCTTTCTGAAAACTAATTCTGACTACTTTGTTGAATGTAAGTCATTTTATTTCCCTTTCCTCATAGAGCTGTATTTCCATGTAATTTTATATGCCACCTCTCTGTACCTCACTATATTAATTAACAACTGGAAAACACTTAATAAGCAAAGACAAAAATTAATTACCATAGACTAAGAACTGTTTTTTTAATATGGTCCAGATATTAGTCACAATGTAGTTTTTTAAGCTTCTGGTAAAATACTTTTGAAGCTACAATAGAATTATTAAGGCAAAAGATCAAATGAACCAATAAAAAACTCATTTTAAAAAAAAACCCACAGTACTCAGGCAAGAAAGGAGAGGAAGAGAATGATAATACAAGCAGGATAGCTGTCAAAAACAAAATAAGACTCTATATTTAAACCCAAGCCTATCAAAACTCATACAAAATATAAATGGAATAAATGCTCCAGATGAAAAAGGAATATTGGACTAGACAAAAAAGCAAAAACAACAATATGCTGCTTACAAGAAGCAGAGCTAAACACACAAATTTTAAAAATTTGCAATGAAAGAATGCAGAAAAATAAATCATACGAACACTACTAAAGAGGAAGCTGGTATTGCTATATTAATATTAGACAAATAGAGCTTCTGGGTTACTTCATGATGATATATTGTTCAATTCACTAATATAACTTCATTATATAAACAGCAAACGTTGATAGATTAAATTGTGAAAAGACAAATCCACAACGATGTGAAACCTTTCAATACTTCATTTCCCATAACTGATAGATCAGATACTAAAATCAAATCACTAACGCTATAGAAAAGTTGGTAACAAATTACAAACTTTACCTAACCTAGGAGACATATATAAACAGTACCCGCAAGAAGTCCAAAAATGCATTCTTTTCTCATATATGGAACCATTATCAAAACTGAAAAGACCCAGGGCTATAAAGCTCATCTCACCAAATCTTAAGAACTAAAATTATACAGAATACGTTATCTGCACTGAAGTTAAAAGTCAACATAAAGGCACCTACTAAACATGTATGTTAATTTTTTTAAAGCATGCACTACAAATTAACATGAATGAAACTTGTAATGGAAATTGAAAAGTACTGTAACTGACTATAAACAAATATATGAACACGGACTCTATGTATATATCACACCACAGTCACTTTCCTCCAGTAGGGAATGTTCTCGGCTAAGTGCAGGGAGAGATGGGGAGGGCGGTCCCGCCACCGTCCTACCTGTTAATGAGAGACCATGGAGAACTGTCTCCCAACAATACCCGCTTCTCGTTTCTCTACCACCTTAGTTGTTGGCAAATTTCCCCACAAGCACCTTAGGCTACTGATCCCTCTATTTAGCGTGCCCATAGGGCTTGGGACCAACTCTGTTCCCTTTGTTTCATACAACATTTAATTCAGGCAACAGCCAACAGGGCTGCAAGCTGCAGGATGAGAACACATTGCAGTCCTGGCCTGAGCTGTGTTCTTAAGTCCCAGGAGACAATGCAGAGACACCCAGGTGGACGCGGCGCACACGGTGGGTCTGCGTCACAGCTGAGAAAGCCCAGACACAGGGACTCTCAGTCTTCAGTGGGCTGGAAGCACACCTACACAAGCTCTGCTTCTAATGGAAGAAGTCATTAGTTTCATCATCCTGGACCGCAAAAGTCTCCCCGATGCCCAAGCAGAAGGCACTGGCTCCATCTTGCAAGTCTGCTCACCATCCAGACATCCTTAAGAAGATACTTCAGAGCAAAAGCAATCAACGCCGGTACCAAGAAGATGTGCAGACGTGTGAGACCCTATGGAGACGTGTCTCCCAGCATTAGCAAAGGCGGCTAGGTCTAGATTCATACACGAGAATCAGCTGCACCTTCCACACCAGATACCAACTACTCAAACGTATTTCCATAAACATAATGACCGGTGCGCACCTACAAACAAATATACGCAGAAAAAAAGATATTTTGAAGTCATTCCTGGAGAGATACCCTGTATTTCTGGATAGAAAGATTAAATATAAACTTTAAACTTTTAAACTTTATCTACAGATTTAATGGAACTCAGTGACAGGTTTCAATGAAACCTAAAAATATGATTTCAAAAATTTTACAGATTAGAAAAGGTCCAGTAATAATCAAGATACTTCTATTAAACAGAGAAAATAAGAGGAAATAGTCCTAATCGATATTAAACTTTACTATAAACATATAATAATTAAGACGGTTTGGATTTCACAGGGATATACAAATACATCAGTGGTACAGAATATCAATCCTACAAATCAGCACACACAATAAAACATGAATATAAGATAGAAGTATCTTTACAAATAATAATAATAATAATCAAAAACTATGCTAGATGCATTAGATACATAAAATGAACCTTCATACTGGATGTGATGAAAATTCAGCCCTCACACAAATAGGCCTGCACAGTGTAAACATAAAATTTATTAGGGAAACACTCATACACAGAGATGCAGCACAGAGCTCTCATTGCCCCAGCTTGTGTTATCCACAGAGACATATGGTTAGGCGAGGAACCTCTGATTGGGGTCCATGGAAAGAGGTCATTTCCTCACAAATGGGTAGGGCCCTCCAAAAGAAGCTAGGCCCACATAACACTGCACAGTTTTAGGGGCACGGGAGGAGCTGGTCCAGGTGCCTCTGTGGTTGTAGGAGCTTTCTTTTGACAAAGGCTGTGTGAGAAATCAGAAGGCTGCAGAATGCAGTCTGCAGAAGGGAATAATAGAACTAAACTCAAGTTGTTATTGGTAACTATTGTGTGTAACAAGTATCACCCCAACCCTGAGCAGCCTAAAATCAAAACATTTATCACTCCGCAGTTTCTGTAGGTCAGGAACCAGGGTGAGCATTAGTTAAGGTCTCCACTTCAGGGCAGTCACCTCGAGGTTCAGCTGGGGAAAGGCCAGCTTCCGGGCTCACCGGTTCATCTGGCCGCTGGCAGGACTCGGGTGCTCACAGGTTTCTGGAGCTCAGTCCTCGCTAGGTCATGGCCAGAGACTTCCCTAAGGGTCTTGGTACCTGGGGACGTCCACAGTATGGCTCCCAACATGGCATCTTCCTCTCTAGAGTGAGGAAGGACGAGTCGGACCATGAAGTAGTCAAGGGGAAAGGAAATGGGGAGTAATGATTTTGCCCAGATCCTGTTTCTCACTGGTGAAGGTTCATCCACAGGGGACTACCTTGCTCCTTAGTCCAGGAGAATCAATTGGCCCATCAGTAACCTCTCAGGCACCAAGTTGAGTGTTTCACCCAAATCTGAAGGTTGGGGGCAACCCACACAAAAGGCGTGCCAAACAAGGAGAAGGAAAAAGAGGGAAAGAGCAGAGGAAATTCTGAAGAAGCACATAAACTCTGGGCCCTAACATAAATGCTTACATGTAGTATCTTACTGAATGTTGTATAATCCCCACCCTTATGTTTTCAGAGGTTAGTACTAAGTGGAGAAGAAATTACATACTTCTGTCCACAACTCAGAAAACAGAAAGTCAGAGAAGTATATCTTGATTTCATTTGGTTTACCTTGTCACTCCAGGCTCTGACAAAGATAGAAGTTCATTGCCCACAAAATCTACAAAGGAATATGGGATTGGTCTTAAAAACAGATCATAATGGCCTCTTAAATTGCATCACGTTGATGTAAATAAACATTATGCACAACAGCTGCCACCCCTGCACAACAGCTGCTTTATAAAATTAAATAAGTCAGCTGCTCCGATGAGCAGAATAAGAGCCCAGAAACAACAACAAAAGTCAGCACTGAGGACACGACGCTTCAGCCACACATTCTGTTTTTAAAATGTAAGCGTCACTAATGGCATCAAACAATCTGTTAATATTCCCATCCTGTGTGATTGTGACCTAAACTCACACCACTTCAAGTGAAGTGCAAAATACAAAAAGGAAAGTAAGAAATGGACACTGAAAAATCAGATCAGGGAGATGCCCTGGTGGCGCAGTGGTTGAGAATCTGCCTGCCAATGCAGGGGACACGGGTTCGAGCCCTGGCCTGGGAGGATCCCACATGCCGCGGAGCAACTGGGCCCATGCGCCACGACTACTGAGCCTGCACGTCTGGAGCCTGTGCTCCGCAACAAGAGAGGCTGCGACATCGTGGCCTCCACGATGAAGAGTGGCCCCCGCTCGCCGCAACTAGAGAAAGCCCTCGCACAGAAAAAACGAAGACCCAACACAGCCAAAAATAAATTAATTAATTAAAAAAAAAATCAGATCAAAAATGAAGGCCCCTGATTCTACTGGGGTAACGTAACCCTCTCTTTCTGCTGCACAAGAGGAGCATTAAGGCTTCGTCTCTCAGGTGCATGTGGGCATCACTGTGACCAGACGTGACAGTCCATGGCTGTTGGAAGAAAGAGGTAAAATGGTGAAAGCCAGGAGGGTGCTGAATTCTCCCTCGTTTCCCATTTGAATGTCTCCATTCTCCTCAACACACTGGTCGTCTCATCTTCACTCTGAAGAGCTTCTCAATGAACAACAGAGATTTGCTGCTACAGTAAATTAAAGCTTGGACTGGATGTGGATTTTGCAAAAATGCAATACATAGATTCACATTCCAAATAACTGTGTTTCTTCAGTTCATGCATACAACTGTTGTATAGTTAATATTTGTTGTGGCATAATTTCAAAGAGGTATACAGATGGAGTCATTTAAACCTCATTCAGAAGCATGTAAAGATTAGGAAAATGATCAATAAACATACCAGAGGGAATAAGAATTATAAAGCATATTTTAAATCAGGAGATTTTTCTTGCACCATAAGTGCAATTCCAATAAGCACCATATGGTTTAACCGATAGGCTCAGGAGAATGAGAAGATTCGTATCATTAGTCTTTCTAATGTTTAGGGTTATAACTAAAAGAAACTACCATCTGTTATTAAAAGGAAGGATTGCGCTTGGATAATTACAGGCTCTTGATATCATAAAGATTATTTCTATTTCAATTTCTTCATTTCTCTATTTTCTATTTTTCTTTGCTCCAGTTAATCAGTGGAATTGTTTTTTCAAGAGAAAATATGTTTTTATTGAGATATAACTGACATAGAACATTGTCCAGGTTTAAGGTGTACAATGTGTTGATTTGATACATTTATATATTGCAAGGATTACCCCTGTAGCATTAGCTAACACCAATATCACGTCACATGATTATCATTACACTGTTTTGTGGTGGGAAATTTTACAATCTACTGTCTTAGTAACTTTGAAGTTTATAATACAGTATCATTGACTATAATCATTATGTTATACATTCGATTGCCAAAATGTATTAATCTTCTAGTTGAGAGTCTGCTCTCTTTAACAACCTCTCCCCAATTCTCCCACCCCCCAGCCCCTGGTAACCACCATTCTACTCTGTTACCGAGTTTGGCTTTTTTAGATTCCACATATAAGTGATATCATACAGTATTTGTCTTTCTCATTTTGACTTGTCTCATTTAGCATAATGCTCTCAAGTTCCATCCATGTTGTTGCAAATGACAGGATTTCCTTCCTTCTCATGACTGAATAATAGTCCATTGTGTGTGTGCGTGTGTGTGTGTGTGTATCACATCTTCTTTAACCATTCATCCGTTGATGCACACTTAGGTTGTTTCCATAGCTTGGTTAGTATGAAAAACGCTTCAATGAGCATGGGAGTGCAGACATCTTTTCAATATCCTGTTTTTATTTCCTTTGAATATATTCCCCGAAGTGAGATTACTGGATCATATGGTAATTCTATTTTAATTTTTTAAGGAAATTCCATACTGCTTTCTGTAGTTGCTGAACCTATTTACATTCCCACCAACGGTGCACAAGGGTGCCCTTTTCTCCACACCCTCACCAACACTTGTTCTCTCCTAGCAGAAAACATAGGGAACAAGCTCCTTGGCATAAGCCTTGGCAATGACTTTTGGATATAACACCAAAAGCACAAGCAACCAAAGCAAAAATAAACAAATGGGCCTACAACAAAGTAAAAAAACCTCCCCAGAGCAAAAGAAATAATCGACAAAAAGTCGACCTACAGAATGGGAGAAAATATTTGTAGACCACATATCAGATAAGGATTTAATATCCAAAATACATAAAGAGCTCATACAACTCAATAACAAAACCCAAACAATCAAACTGAAAAATGGGCAAAGGACCTGAATAGGCATTTTTCCAAAGAAGACATCCAAATGGCCAAAAGGTACATGAAAAGATGCTCAACATCACTAATCATCAGGGAGATGCAAATCAAAACCACAATGAGATATCACCTCACATTTGTTTGAATGGCTGTCAGCAAGGAAAATATTATTTTTAATGTGAACATATTTTTTAAAGGAATTGCTTAATCCAATACAGGAATTTAAAAATCTATTTTGGAAACTTTTCTGACCGTTATTAATATCTACAGGTTTCCTAGCTAAAATACCCCTTTCGATTTAATATTAAGACAATTTGTAGGAGAGTGTCTGCCACTGAATTTTCACCTATGTATGTGAAAATACAGATTTCATCAGAGTGGAGTTTGTCTAAACAATAATACAACCATTTCACAAATTTGCATTAAATATGTTAACACACAAAACTGCCATTTTTGTTAAGTGCATAAATCTTTGTGACTATAAAATAAGGAACTGCATTTATAGTCTAAAATTCTGAATAGACTCCGAAATTCTATTTATAAAACTTCCAAAAGTATCAAATGGCTCCTAACTAAAACCAAAATGTTGTAAGATAATGGGATTTTCAAATATAAGGTGCATAAGATGTCAGGTGTTCTAAGAACCATGAGTACATTAAAGGGCTCAAGTTGAACAATCCACATTCTAAGAATTAATACTCCCAGCTCAAATGAACTAATTCAATAAAATGGAAGAAAAGGGAACAAAACAAATCCCCTTGATTCTACCTCAATTCACTTTATGATATTACTGTTATTTACTAATACTATTAGTAAAAATGATCAATGGCAGGCTTTTACTTACACTTTCTATGTGGGCTCAGTTCTGTTAAGTACTTTAGGAGTTTATCTCAATTCATCTCTGTAACGTCTCTACGAGGCAGGTCACCTTATTTTCTCCACTTTATAAATAAGAAATAGGAGGCTTATTTTTTTCAACCTTATACAGCCAGCAAGTGGTGAAGGTCGGATTTAAATCAACGCAACCAGATGCTAGAGCCCCTCATTTAATCCCTACCCTACAATGACCCCAGGCAGTGCATGCTGTGCGTATGGGTGTGTAAAACACAGAGAGGCACTGCTCTTTTCATTTCTTTTTTCCAGAGTTGCTAATGAAGCAATTAAGAAGACCTTGGTAAAGCATACTAATTATAAAACTGCAAACCTCACTTCTAGGTCCCTATCTGCTTCTGGATAAAGACACATATTCTCAACACCTTTTTTCTCTTATTTGAACATAAAGTGTGTCATCGATGTTCCGAGAAGTAAAAAATATGTACTCGAATTCGGATAATCTGAGGAGAATTTAACAAAAGGAGTCTTTACAAACTCGTGGCAGGGTGTAGGGAACCACAGGGAATAGGGCAGTATCCTAAGGTCATAGAAGTGGGGAGCAGTCACCTCCCCCAGTCCTGAAGAGGGGAGTGCGGGGGACACTCACCTGAGCTTGGGTGGGGTTGCCTGATATGATCTATGTCTTCATGTCAAGGGCTAAAATCACCCGGGGACACCCTGCAGGGGAATCAATACCACAACCTCACTCTCACCCTTTCCTCTGACCTTCCAGGCAGTCATTGCCTTTGGATAAGGGATCCAGTTCCTGGGGTCCACACTGGCCCAACTTTGGTGGCACACAGCAGGGGGTAGCTGGGGGAGTAGGGATGGGAGGTAAGTCAGGTGGGGCAAAAAGAAGCTATCCAGCGCAGAGGGCTTGTAATAGCTGAGATGAAGGGCACTTTCTCTTCCACAACTTACAATAGAAAATTTAAAGCTATTTCAGTACCATTACAAACATATACAATATATAGGAACATCCAGAATTACCTTATAATCTCAAACAAGTAGACTTGAATTTCTCATTAAGAGAGTATGAACCCACATTCATAGGTTTTATCTTTCATTTTAAGTACTACTGTGAACAAGATAACAGTAATTAAAATCTATTTAAGTGGAACCTTAAAGCTATTACAGCACCACAGTAAGAGATTTGAAGAGGAAAAAGCCAACATTTTGTATTAAAGAAGAATAAATCCAGGCTCCCTTTATAATTCTAATCAAGTAGAATTAAATTTACTATTAACACAGTAAGAGCCTGTGCTTTTTTTAATTTTAAATATTATCATGTATATAAATTATAGTAATTAAAAACACTGTGAGAGACAGTCCACATTAATTTAATTAGTGTTTATTTAAAATATAATTAGAGCTTGTTAGTAGTAGTAGATAACTTCTACTGAGTGGATAGAACAGACACGGCTGTAAGTGCTTTATAAGTAGGATCTCGTTCAGTCCTCACAGTAACCCCGAGAAACATTATTTATAGTGACCAATGGTGCCCATGAACAAACACACAAGACATACAGAAGAGAACGCCATCGGTGGTGAGGTGCACTTACAGGGCCTTGAACCTGTCACCTGAGATCCAAATCCCCCACAGCAGTGACTAAGGGGGGGATACACCAATCAACGAGACACACCGGCTACCCTCGTGCAGTGACTTCCTAGGGGAGGTACCAAACACTTCAGATACAAGTTAAAGGTAAATGTCAGGTATACTCAAAACCCTGACACCTGTCATAAGCATGAAATGCCTCACTGTCAAAGAGTAACAGAGACAAATAGAAATGCCTTCTTACTTGTATGCTTTTTAAATCCTATTTCAAGCAAAATGTACTTAGCTTTTAAAACTCAGCTGGAGGTGAGACAGGCTGGGACCTGGGACCCTTTGCTGCAGGGCTTGCACCTGGACACACCTCTCCTCGAGCAATAAAATACAAGGAAACTGTAAGGGGCTAAAAATAACTGTGTGCATGCGCAGTCAGGGCAAATTCCGGACAAAGGATACAAAAGACCAAAGAAACTCAACTGCCACTTCTGAAGAGCTGGGAGAAAAAAAAAAGGGGGTCGGGAGCAAAAGCAGGGTACTGTGCATGCCCCCTGCACACACCACCACCTACAGGGTGGGCAGACCACCTAAGCCACTTTTCCGGCCCAACCCCTGGACACACCCCTACCCTCACACCATATAAGGAACAAGCTCACCCCGCCTCAGGGAGCAAGCCAGCAAGGGAACCTGTTGTTTGTCTGTTCTTGCTTCCCCCTGCTGCAGCAGGGACCCCAATAAAGCCTTGCCTGGATTTCTTGTCTGGCCTCTGATCGATTTCTATTGATTAAGGAGGCCAAGAACCTTGGTCGGTAACAGAGGTACCTCATCACCATGGCTTCATGGCATTCTTTCTTGGGTCCCTGTGCACGTGTCTGCATGCTGCCCCCATCAAATGTGTATTCTTGGTGAAGGATAGGTTGATATCCTTGACCTGAACTGAGGCCATCGATTCCCACACTGTGTGTACTGGGGCAGTGCCTGGCACTCTCCTTCTAGAACAGCAAGAATGCTACATATAGCAATGACTAGCATTAAGCCAAGCACTTCCTAAATATTTGTGCCAGGGACCCAGTGACAGGGTAGATCATCTTTCTAGAGCTTGGGTTGGGAAACTATAAGGTCCTGGATCAAATCGGCCTACTGACTGTTTTTATAAATACAGTTGTATTGAGACACAGCCTCACACATTTATTTACTTATTTTCTTTGACTTTTTTCATCCTGCAACAAAGTTGAGTAGTTGCAACACAGACTGTAGGGCCCACAAAGCCAAACATATTTCATTAATGACTTTTTACAGAAAAGTTTGCTGACCACTGTTTTAGAGTAAAACAAAGAGCAGAAGATTCCTTTATTTCACTCTCTTCTTACACTGGTGAACCTGTTATAGACTTTTGTGACCACAAAGCAGATTATATAAAACTGCAACCCATTTGCCTGGGCAGTCCTGTATCCAAAACCCTAGGCTTTGTGTCAACTCATCTATAATCATTTAGTTGATAATAATCTTCAAAAAATCAAAACTTAATTGTATTTCAATGTCATTACACATAATTCACATTCAAAGAGGTTAAGTCACTCACAATTATTTATTTTTTCAGACATTATGACTGGCGAATTGTATGCCAATATTTTACTTTTATTCTAAAATATCTGGTCTATGGGAATAATGAAAAGAAAAGAAAATCATTATTCTTTGAGAAATCTTTTAAAATCAATATATATTTTGCATTTGACTCTCGAAATTTAATGACAGCAACAACAAACACTTGAGTGGTTTTGATATTTAAAACATAGTACAGCAGGATTAACGAGCAAATTAAAGTCTTAACTAGTGGGAATACTGACTTAGTGTTGAAATAATACTTATACACTGCTCATTTTTCATTGCAGGTTCAGATGTATATTTACAATCTTTACAGACTCCATCCATTTGCCTGTGATTGTAATAAACATAAAACTAAACGCATAGGCACCAGCTCACACATTTGCAAATAAATTTACAGTGACTGAAAATTAAATAAATGTAATCGTATAGCAGTTAACCAAATACTAGACATTTTATAATTACACATAGTTATATATTATATCAGTATGCATTATAAACTTGACTGATATATATAATTTACTGATTGACTGATATCAGTTAGTAGAAATGCAGAATTGGCTTAGAAAATTCCAACATTTTACTAAGTCAAGATATACTTCAAAGAAAAGAATGCAGTAAAGAGCAGAGAAGCAATATGTGAATTGATAATTTTATTTCATGAATCATAGTCATCAGACTGAAACTGTACTCATGTAACAGAGCTTACTGCATCTGCAGATTATGTATTTTTGATACTACAGCAAATCTCTTGGCAAATGGTATTTTTAAAAATGTTAGTTGCAATGCGGAATCTAAAACCATATCAACAAACTTTCTGTACTCTCTTCCATTAGAATCCATTGGTCATTTTTGCTTGTGAAAGGCTCTTTCACTATGTATGGTTTTCTAATATAATACATTGGTCATTTGGAAAATATTGGTTTGGTATGTTATTCATATCTTCCAAATGTTGACAGATTTCATTACACAGTATCATAACATCACATTTTAAAATATCACCACTCTTATCAGAAAAGTGTTAGGTACAAGTAAGCTGTCAAACTTACAGTGGCAGATATAGTTTTTCCAAAATCTGATTTTCTTTGAAAGCTCAAATTCTATCATTGGCAACAAATACTGTCAAGTGTTTACCTAGACATGATAAGCTCACTTCATTCATTTTCAAGAAAATGTCTGCCACCCACCCACATCAGAAAAATTATAGTTTGTTATTCTCTTAGGTTAAATTGTGTTCTATGAAAACAGCAACTGGTTTTTCTCACAAAGCAATCGCACAAGAGCTTTTCTTGAGACAAGCATTGTGTTTCATCAAGAAAAAGTCCTGTACACATACTTCTTCTTTCAGCATACAGAATGTTAAAAAGACATGTACCTGAGGTCAAGATTTAATAAAATGTAACTTGAATTGCCACATCATGGACATTCTTCAGCAATATTGGCATTATTTTACCTTGAGTACGGGGTGGTCAAAAATGCAATGACTTATAAGTACAGTAGATGCCACTGCCTTGATTCAGGCTAAGGAGTTATTGCTTTTGCACTGTTGCACAAATATCGATGCAATGAACAAAGCAAATAACATCTTAGTGTTACCATGAAAATAATTTTGACCTCATGGATTTGTTTTGTGGCAGGATCTCCACTGTCCCACAGACCACACTTTGAGGACAACTGCCTAAGAGAATTTAAAGCTCTAAGTATATTCCATGCAGATCAGTAAATATTATGTGGCATGCATATATGTATTATTTGGCTGCTTTAAAAAATAAAATGCAGACACATTTGAAAGCATAACCTGATTACAAGGGAGCTATCTATATTATATTTTTAAAGTAACAAATACAAAAATTTAAAATACTGTCATGTGGTGAACGTTGGCATTCATTTTAAATGTTACAAATTGTTCATCTTATTCAAAAAATCCATAACTAGGGAATCTGTCGCTTGCAACAATGCTTTCACCCTTGCTTCTCAAAATGGGTTCCGCACACCAAAAGCATTGGCATCACTTAGGTAAGAAATCAGGAGTTTCAGGCTCCTACTTCAGGACTACTGCTCAGGCTATACATTTTACCCAGATGCCCAGGTGATTCACATGGACTTTTGAGTTTGAGAAGCCCTGTGGTAAGCTACTTTGTGACAGAGAGAAAAAAAGTTTTTTAAATGTCCTCCGATTCATTCATTCCTCCATCCATTTGCTAAACCATCTATTCTGTGACTAACTATTCTATGACCCCATTGTGCGAAGTGCACTCTGATTGACATTAAATATATCACAATGAACAAAATTTAGCCTTTGTTCTTAAGTGGAGATGACAAGAAAACAGGTATTTTCAAAAAGCATCAATAGTATAGAAGAGCTTTGGTTTTTTTTCCTTTTCTATATAGGAAAACAGAGAATCTCCCACAAAAACCTTTGTAACAAAAGAGACACAACTTTGTTTATTGTTCATGCTGATAATAACCCCAGCCCCATTCTTTCCAGGGTAGGCCATTTAATAAACAGGTAATGTGTCACTGGACCTAAGTGAAAGTAAAATAACAATACTCAGCTAAGTACCATCATGGAACTATATTCATAACAGGCTTCTCTCCACATAGTACTCAGAAGACTTGGGCAGTGTATTACTGGAATCACAACTCAGTTTTATAGAATTTAAGACTTAAGGCTTTTATTCGCAAGCTTTTGCGAAAATCACGATTCTTTTCTTTGTAGCTTTTGCTCAGAAATATTCTCAAGTTGTAAGCGAAAACCAGGGACTGAGGAGGAAATGACAGGGTCAGACAATAAATACTAACTACACGAACATCTCTTATTGTGACAATAGATGCCATTTGACAGAAGCAACCTATTTAATGGAGAAAACTGGCGATCTGCTATGTAGTTGCTGAGATTTCCCAGGAGCGTGATGTGACAGCACACTGAGTCACTCTTCCAAACCACAGGAAATCTGGAAAACTTGCCATTTACAACCCAAAGTACTTAACACAGAAGGCTAAATAATATCATGAACTCACAACTGCTGGGGAACTAACAAACCACCTATGTCTCAACACTGTTTCAAAGGATTTATTTTTTATATAGAATGAATTGCCTAGGTGAGCGATTAGAACTAACAATGAAAAACAACTCCTTTTCTCTCTCTCTCTCTCTCCCTGGCCTTTCTCTGTCTACTTTTTTTTTTAATATTTTATATTTTTTTTAATTTTTATTTTTTTTATTTTTTAACATCTTTATTAGAGTATAATTGCTTTACAATGGTGTGTCAGTTTCTGCTTTTATAACAAAGTGAATCAGTTATACATATACATATGTCCCCATATCTCTTCCCTCTTGCATCTCCCTCCCTCCCACCCTCCCTATCCCACCTCTCTAGGTGGTCACAAAGCACCGAGCTGATCTCCCTGTGCCATACGGCTGCTTCCCACTAGCTATCTATTTTACATTTGGTAGTGTATATATGTCCATGCCACTCTCTCACTTTGTCCCAGCTTACCCTTCCCCCTCCCCATATCCTCAAGTCCATTCTCTAGTAGGTCTGCATCTTTATTCCCGTTTTGCCCCTAGGTTCTTCTGACCATTTTCTTTTTTTTTTAGATTCCATATATATGTGTTAGCATACAGTATTTTTTCTCTTTCTGACTTACTTCACTCTGTATGACAGTCTCACTTTTTGCAGATGACATGATACTATAGATACAGAATCCTGAAGATGCCACCAGGAAACTACTAGAGCTAATCAATGAATTTGGTAAAGTAGCAGGATACAAAATTAATGCACAGAAATCTCTTGCATTCCTATACACTAATGATGAAAAATCTGAAAGTGAAATTAAGAAAACACTCCCATTTACCACTGCAACAAAAAGAATAAAATATCTAGGAATAAACCTACCTAAGCAGACAAAAGATCTGTCTACTTTCGTACGTAAACCCAATCAAATAGCTTCTAAGTGCATGGCCCTTCCCCAAAGAAAGCAGTCAAAGGTGCTTTCTTTTACTTTCCTGGCAGCGAGTTCTCTGGTGAGACACTTACTATCTCTGGCCACCTCGGGCTGCCCCTGAGCCCAGGAAACAGCCCCACACAGGACACAGGGGAGGTCTGAGCTCTGGAGTCTTCTGACAGACATACCTTCCCATTAATTGAGTTCTATAGTGACTAAAAACAAATTGATCCAATCATACCTTATTCCAAGAAGGTTCAGGTATGGAAGATAAGGAGCCCATAAAATCCAGGGTACCAATAGAAGCAGAGAGAGTAGCAGATAAAGCAAACCCAGAGAACGAAACGGAAACAGAATTCGTAAATCTCTAGGGTAGGAAACAGGGGTCCCCTCTGCTTATCAGCTGCTCCCTAACAGAGTGGAGACTTAAAGAAAATTGAACCCCTGCTTGTCAGCTGCTACTGGGTTACTAGAGCTGCTGCTACCAATGAAATGTTTGATCTGGGAAGATGAGGAGCATGGTTCTAAGTTCAAGAGGTTTGACCCCGCGGCTGATGAAGAGTTTCCTATATTTCCTCTTCCGCGCATTTGTTAACAAACTCCTACAATCTGCATTTCTGTGCTCCTTGCATCCTAAGAGTCCCAAGCTAAAATAAAATAATCAGGAAGAGCCAATTAAGTCTGCGCTGTGCGAAACTGGAGAGAAACCACATTTCCCAAATGCAGCTGTCCCACCCCTCGCTGCTTCCCTTCATTCTGCGGTAAACACAGTAATACAAGAAGAGGAGGGGAAAGGCCTGGCAGTTATTTCCTTTGATAACAAAAGCACAATCACATGCAGGAGGGATTTTCCTTTAAGCTGAGCCTGTGCATACAGAATTCTACTAGGCAACAATTTAACACAACTCTGTCAAGCCTTTTCTGCAGGTGACCATCTGTCCTGGGCCCCGCAAACGGTAATTCCCAAATTTACTGAGCCCTTAGAGCCTCCTCATACGCTTATGGGTAAAGAGATACAGACTCCCATCTTTTGAGTTTGGATACTCAAAGAGATTTTGGTTTTCTGGGTCTGGGATGGGTTCAGGAATCTTCATTTTAATAAGCCTCCAAAAATATGATGTCATAACTGATCAAGGAGACATTGTTTTAAAGCATCATACGAAGTAATGTCAGGTTCATCTTTATCAAAATAAGAAGAGAAGCTAAGGTTTGAAGTATATTGTGTGGAGAATTTGCATCCTTGAGAAGACGATTTGCAATGTACTGGCTGGTAACAGAAAAGATAGCTATAACTTTGCACTCTTCTAAATAATTTCCTGCTTTTTAACATGGACTCAATATGCCATTAAGCAACTTGCTAGCTTGGGGCAATTCAACTATGTTTGGAAGAAACATCCTTAGCTTCACTGCACTATGTAACAAAGGTATCTGCAGGTTAGGCCAAGCTGAGCTGCCAGCAAACGTGTTACTTTCTGGTGATATATATTCTCCTCTTTTATCCAGAGGCAGTCCAGGTCTTTGAAAATATGCATAAAAATGTTAAGATCCTCTTTCTCTTAGGGAACTCTACATGTGCATGTGTAAATATATGGAGCACAAGTAATTCAGACCTAATGTTGCTTGCATGAAATGCTCTTATTTTTTGCACATTCTTCCTCCTTAATGCTAATGTTAATTGAAACATTTTTCTCCTCAAATAGTTTTCCTCTTCATTTTATTAAAAAAAAAAAAAAAAAAGGAGACATTTTCAACTATCACAAGAAGTTTCATTTGCTAAGTTCTCCCCACACTTCTTTAACATGAGCTTTACTGTCCCTAATGTCTGAAACATAAAAAAAAATAAATAAGTTTGGTGACCATTCCACAGAAAAATCCACAAATTGACCAAGAAGCCTGAGGATGACTCCAACAACGAAATGTCCTTAAACTCTGGGGGAGAGGGATGGTAGTTAAAAATCATTTACTAACCATAACTGTTAACTGTCAAAGTTCTGGATATTAAATGAGTGTTTATTAAGTAAATTTACAAAACCTGTATCAGAACTCAACCGATTTGGGTAGTAGAGAATTACCGAAACGTTGGCTATTAAGTTGTTCAGGTTGTGATGCTGTACTCAGTTACTCAGAGAGTTACGACAGCGAGGAAAACGCCCTGATGGGACATCGAGAAACTCATAGGTGGAGAAGAGGGTAAGCCACCTGGAGGGTTCAGTAAGAGAAGGGCTCAGAGGTAGAAGTTCCTAGGGAGTCACGTTAGTTAGGATTTTCACAAACTAAGAGACCAGTTCAGTTAACCGGAGGAGTTAACTGACCCAATGTCGGGTATCATCGCTAAGAAGGAGGAGCTTTGCTCTGGGTCACTCAGGTTAAGGGTATTTTTTTTCTTTCTTTTGGTAACTGAACTAGTGAAGAAGTCATGATGCCTAGTTACAGACTGCCAGGTATGTTCCATTTCTGAGGGAATATCAAGAGTCTATGTAACACAAGCCCAGATGTGGACCGTATGACAGAGAAGTCTCCTCCCGCATCCCTGCCTACCTAGTCATTAGGGCAAACCTACCTTCTCTGTTTCCTTTTCCTGTGAATGTGAAGGCAACAGTTTTTCTTCACATTATTTATATGTAAGATGTCATTTAGGCTATTTGGTAGGACAGGACAATACAGATAGGGCTGCCAGAAGCCGTTACTGATTTTACTTTATTACAATTGATTTAGATTATACAATGGCATTCTCTACTGGATCAATTCTAACTCACTTGTGTTACTCACCAGGGTCTATTATATGCATCTAGATCATAACATACTTAATTCCCCTATTTCCCTTCTTCTTTTATAACTATAAAACACGCATAGATTTTGAAGGGATGAGTTACCAAGATATAGGATTCGTTTATTTTTTCCCCCCTAACCTATATCCATTTAACAACAACTTAGTGTATTACTTAGAGAAACGGTCTTAAAACAATTTCCTGGAAAAAAATCTCTACCTATTTTCCAAGATACAAGCAGCTGAAGAACACAGTTTTGGTTATGCAGTGGTGCAATACCTTTTGGCTATCTGCTCACTCCTATTGGGATGCTTTACTCAATGCAATATAATAACATAATAATAACAAAAACAATATAATAACAGGAAGGTATCAACATGCCCTGACATCAAGGATATCAACCAAGAAGAAACAGAACTATATAAAAAGAATAGTAGGAATAGTAGATGGTATGTGTCTCTGTGTGTGCGCGTGTGAATGTTCACGTGGGGGTTTTGACCCAAGTGCTGCTTTCCTTTTTAGCCCTCAAGTACAGCTTCCGTACAGCTTTGAAGTATAAAGGTAGTTTTTCAAAGTAACTACCAGGTTTATTTTTTAATATCAGGTTAAAGGAGAAGTAGGTCAGAGGAAAGCCAGTATACAGCACAGGACTTGTGTATTTAGTGTCTAGGGTACTATCAACAAAATGAGGTTTAATCAATCCCCCACCCCCCAAAAAACAGATGGCTTAAAATAGGGAGATTAAAAGACTGTTTGTTTTTTTTTTCCAATGCACAGTTGTGCCACCTACATCTAAAGATGTTGAAAGAGATGAAACTGACACCCAAGAATTTTCTATCTCATGGAAGGGAGGAATGTACTCCAAAGAAACTGGGCAAAACTATAAACAAACAAAAGTACAATGAAAACTTAAAAAAATTTTTTTTCAAAGAAGGGCTATAGACATCAGTATTCAGACTGGATATTGATATGTTCTGATGTCTTAAGCTAGGTCTACTGCTTCCTTCAAGAAGTTAGAGTCTGTAGAGATGAGCTATGAATATTTATCGTTAGTTTGGTAGACATGTTATTATATGGTTGAAAAGTATTCTAATACTGTTTAGTTGATTTCTTTACCCCATAGAATTATTTCCATACATTTTAAGATGCAATTTAATAGTTTTTTTTCTTTTTCAGAGGAATATTTCAATTTCTAATAATGATGCTTCCGTATCTTTGTTCTTCCATACCACATGAAACTTACAAACTGACTTTGCGTAAGGCTTAAATCATGCTTTCTACTGTTGGAGAAACCCTCTGTGAGAGAGAAGAATAAAATGTGTCTTTAATATGTACATTAATTATAATCTCTCTATCAACTTAACTCTCCATTATTCTAGTGTATAAAAACATCCTATTGAAAGTAGGGTAACTCTATCATTAAGATTCAGTTCTAGATGATTACATGTAAAACCATAAGGCATGAAGCTTCCAGTCATTGAAGTATCTCTCTCCTTGGCTTTCTTCATTATAGAGGGTATAACTAATATTCAGTAGAGATTAAGATGACTAATTTATTTAACACTTGCAAATTAGTTTTGGAGACAGTGCAAAATAGAGTAAAACAAATGTTTAGGCTACAAAATACTTAAAGGACTTTTAGCATTTGTAGGTTCTAAAATGATTCAATATGCAGATTCATCATCACTTGCTAAATGTATGAGGAAGTATCAACAACCTATAAATTATGAATCCACGTGAAACAGAGGTTACTTTTGATTTGTTTCATAGACCAAGGGCATGTGGTTTCAATAATAGGAAACCTAATTTATGCCCCCATATTATGCACACTTCCATGTGGTTATCAGGAATGCATAAAAGCTTGAACTGCTGTAACGTTAGTACTATCTGATGCGTAAGTTACTATAATAGGTAAATTCAAGGCAGGCATTTATGAATTTCAGTTTCCCGAGAATTACCACTACCGGCAGTAAAAAGGGACTCTGGACTTCCCTTTAGTACTTTTAATTTGGATGTATATCTACTGGGAGGCAAATGTATCCAGTAATATTTTCTTACTACTCTCAAGACATCTTTTTATTACTCCTATCCCTTAGACTCTATGGGTTTTAATAACGTGAAGTGATAACAGCCACCCAGTGTAACACAATACACCTTAGTTAGGGCTGGTCCTTTTGTGGTATTTTACCAATAGTGATACCAAGTCATTTCATATCATTAGCTTTCTAAGAAAACTACTTTTTAGTTGAGAAGTAGGTCAGAGGAAAGCTAATAAAAGAGGAGGAAAAAGAAGAGATAAAAATATGAGAAGACCTGTGAATATACTAAAAACCACTGGATTGCACACTTTGAGTGGGTGAATTGTATGGTGTGTGAACTATATCTCAATAAAGCCCTTAAATAAGACATAAAAGGGCTGGGAGAGTATGCAGCAGGCAGGAAGAACTTGGGGAGCCACAACAATTTAAGTAAGTGGTTACTGTGAACATCTCAGGCTCAGTTTATGTTGCTTTCAGCCAAGTTTTTAACTATCTGGATTACAATAAGTGTAATCATCTTTAAAATATTTCATATGTCACTGCTCTAATTTCTCACTTCTCTAATATTTATTTAGTGTTCTGACATACAGTATAGAATAAAATGAGTAGGTATTAATTGTTATAAGTATATTTTCTAGGATCTGTAAGAAAAATGATAAAAGTAAGAAAACCAGACAGACCTTTTCCCTCTTTTTCAATCAGAGAGCTCCTTCATTTATGATTGTGATTTTTTCCTAAATGTTTCCCATCTATTTTCAAAGATCCATGATTTTATTGATTTATCCATTATTTTTAGGTGAGTAGAAATTAAATAAAGATATATAATTCAGTAAAAAGAAAGATATGAAACTAAAACTGTGGATTAAAATTATTCTAAATGTTTTAATTTAAGGAATGAAATGTAATGCCAAAAATTTGTCATTTTAGTGTTAAGTTCTGTGTTTTCCCTTGCCCAGTATTTTCGACTTTGTTTTTCTGTATCAACCTTAACTGATAAATTTGTTAAATTAAACTGCAATTATTGTATTTGTTTTGAGATAAACTTCAGAAATTAATCTTTATAGTTAAGATCATTGGTAATAGCAAATAGAAGTCTGAATCTGAATTACAAGTTACTTCTTCTAATCACTAGTGACCTTAGAAACTACTAATATATCCACAGTTTAGAAAATCACTATAGAAAGTTGCACTGGTCCTGTATATTTTCCACAGTGGATTGGAGCAGAGAAGATCCTTGGGAATTATGGAGTAACCCAGCAGAGCAATAGAAAGGACCTCAAAAGTTTTAAATAACACTTATCCTTGCTTTAGTGTGTATGATACTTTATATGCTAGATTAAATTGAAAATCCAGGCTTAAAATTCTTACTTAAATTTGTCAGCTGTTTAGGGAATGCTAAAACATTTTGTTACTTACAAAGCCTGTCCAGAGTTCAGTAAAGACTTTGACATTCATGTGTCTTTTTTTCTGAAATAACTGATCTGACAGAATTTTCTTTATTAATTCCTCAAACAGGTTCAGTAGACATCTTGGCAAATACAAAATTAGTGATAAATTATTTCATGTTTGAATGAATTAAAAGATAAAATTTGCCTCATTAGACATTGAAATACACGCCACAGAGACTGGGACATAGACCCTTTTTGTCCTATAATGACATTCAAGCCGTCTCAGGTTTTAACTCAAGATCAGGAAATTAGCCTGAATTATATAAAGGGACTATTGTGGGCACTGTCGGGTAGGGCAGGCGTTAATGGAGACAAGAGTTCTGACATGGGATTGCACTGGACGACTCCTACTATTAATCTATATCTTTACTGTACAGCTTCTTTTGCCCTGTTCCATCCGCGAGCTCTATATTAACAGAGAATTTACAGATGTAACTATCTGTTTACAAGGTGGTTTAGGGGAAGTAAGTAGACATGTTTCAGTGCACATTCATTAAGAGTCGACAAAAATGATACAGGGTGAGTATTCCGGGACCTCCGAGTTAGAGTTATCTTGATACATGTAGACGGTAATTTTAAAGTAAACTTATTTGCAAGAATTCTATTTTGGAAGTGGTTTACAATCTTAAACATTCCTGTAGTGATTGTGCATATGATGTAAACATGGTAAAATTATTAACAACGCAGTAGGCAAAGTGTGTTTAGTCACTGACATTATTATGCCACTTTAGATATAAACAAGGTGAATAGTTGGCAGTAAATATCAGGACAAACTGCTCTAAAATACCATAAAATGTAAAAACTACCAGCTTTGCAACTTAATTCTTTTCATTATGGGAGTAAAAAACAAGTATGCAATCAAGAGCAGTTCTAAGGAAAAAAGGTAGATTTTGATCTTCTTTCTAAAGCACTAGAAGTAAATTACAGACAGATTAAAATAGATAGATAGTATTACCAACTTGGGATCAAGGGAAATGGGCTGAAAGTGACATCTGAACCTGGCTTTGCAGAATGTGTAATAATTTGACTGATGAATGATATTTCTGGTTGAGGGAACAAGACAACAGAAGCACCGTTGTAGGGTATCAAAGAACATGATTAGGATCAGAAAGTAAAAATGTTTTCAAGTCTAATTTTAGCAACGGCAGACTAGGTATTTCTTATCAACCTCCTAACAATGGACAAAATTGGACAAAATTTAATTTAAAAAAATCTTATTGAACAAGGTAGTGAGGAATTGTAGGACCAATGTCCTGGAAGAAAATATAGAATAATAAAAAAGACAAAAAAAAACAAACAAAAACCCAAACAGAAAACGCAGAGAGCTGTTTCCAAGAGTGGCCAAGATGCTGGGAGGCTGAATAAATTTTTCGCCAACTTTACAGAATTGGCAAGATAAAAGTTGAAGTTCATAACCTGCCAAAGACGAAAGGTCTTGGCAAACTCTGCAGGCTTCAGGTTCATAACACAAAAGACTAAACCAAAGTGTAAGTGTAAAGCTGAAATAAATCAGACCTCACATGAACTGAAGCCAGCTTTGAATTAAAGTCTTTCCTCAACAAAAGAAATATACACCCCCCAAGCTTCTATCAAACAATTGCAGCAAGCATTGAAGAAAGAAATAAAACCAATCTTAACAAATTATTTTTAAAAATACAATGAAAACAACTGGAAATACTTTCCAATTAATCTTAGGAAGCAAGAATAACCTTAATACTAGTATCTAACAAGGATATTTTTTGTAAAAATAATAACTTTCTTGCATTTAAAAAATGTATTAATGAAAAAGAGTTATCACTACCATTCCACCATTACACATCATCTAGATTTTCATATTACCCTCTTCCTGTTCCAACAAGGACATTTCATTTTACTTGTTTATTTTTATTGATGTATTGCTGACTTACAATTTTATATTAGTTTCAGTGTACAGCAGAGTAATTTGATATTTTTACAGATTACACACCAAAGTTACTATAAAATATTGATTATATTCCCTGTGCTATACATTGCATCCCTATGACTTACTTATTTTAAAACTTGCAGTTTGATGAATTGGGAGATTGGGATTGACATATATACACTAATATGTATAAAATGGATAACTAATAAGAACCTGCTGTATTAAAAAATAAATAAAATTCTAAAATTCAAAAACAAAAAACCAAAAAAAACCCTGGTAGTTTGTACCTCTTAATTCCCTTCACCTATTTCACCTTCCCCCTACCTCTCTCACCTCTGGCAACTACTAGCTTATTCTCTGTATCTGTGAGTCTGATTCTTTTTTGATACATTTGTTCATTTGTTTTGTTTTATAGATTATACATACAAGTAATATCATACAGTATTATTTGTCTTTCTCTGACTTATTTCACTAAGCACAATAACCTCCAGGGCCATCCAAGTTGTCACAAATGGCAAGATTTCGTTCTTTTTTCTGGCTGAGTAATGTTCCATTGTATTCTATATAAACCACACCTTCTTTGTCCATTCATTTGTTGATGGATACTTAGGTTGCTTCTATATCTTGGCTATTGTAAACAATGCCACTATGAACATTGGGGTGCATACATTTTTTTTGAATTAGTGCTTTTGTTTTCTTTGGATAAATACCCAGAAGTGGAATTGCTGGATTATATAACAGTTTTATTTTTTTGAGGACCCTCCATACTCTTTTCCATAGTGGCTGCGCCAATTTACATACCCACAAACAATGTACTACTGGGGCTCCCTTTTCTCCACATCCTCCCCAACACTTGTTATTTACCATCTTTTCGATGATAGCCATTTTGACAGGTGTGAGGTGGTATCCCATTGTGGTTTTGATTTTCATTTCTCTGATGATTAGTGATATTGAGCACATTTTCATATACCTGTGGCTCATCTGTATGTCATCCTTGGAAAAATACCTATTCAGGTCCTCTGTCCATTTTTCAACTGAATTTTTAAAAAATATTGAGTTGTATAAGTTCTTTATCTATCTTGGGTATTAACTCCTTATTGGATATATCATTTGCAAATATCTTCCCCATTCAGTAAGTTGCTTTTTTGCTTTGCTGATGGTTTTCTTTGCTGTGCAAAAGCTTTCTAGTTTGATTTGATCACACTTGTTTAATTTTGCTTTTGGTACTCTTCACTGAGGAGATATATCCTTAAAAATACTGCTAAGATAGATGTCAAAGAACATACTGCCTATGTTTTCTTCTAGGGGTTTTATGGTTCCCAGTACATTTATGTCTTTAATCCATCTTGAGTTTATTTTTATATATGGTTATATAAAATATTCTAACTTCATTCTTTTACATGTAGCTGTCAAGTTACATGTAAACATGTCCCAGCTCCCTTACAGAAGAGACTGTTTTTTCTCCAGTGTACATTCTTGCCTCCTTTGTCATAGATTAATTGATCATAGGTGCGTGGGTTTATCTCTGGGCTTTCTATCCTGTTCCATTGATCTATATTTTGGTTTTTGTGCCAGTACTATACTGTCTTGATTACTGTAGCTTTGTAGTGTAGTTTGAAGTTGGGGAGCTTGATTCCTCCCGCTCCATTTTTCATTCTCAAGATTGCTTTGGCTATTCGGGGTCTTTTGTGTTTCCACACATTAAAGTTTTTCTGTTCTAGTTCTGTGAAAAATGCCATTAGTAATTTGATAGGGATTGCATTCAATCTGTAGATTGCCTTGGGTAGTATCCTGAGCATATATACAGAGAAAACCATAATTCAAAAAGATATATTCACGCCAATGTTCACTGCAGTGCTATTTACAATAGCCAAGACATGGAAGCTACCTAAATGTCCATCAACAGATGAATGGATACAGAACATGTGGTAGATATATGCAATGAAATATTATTCAGCCACAAAAAAGAATGAAATAATGCCATTTGAGCAATATGGACAGTTGTACAGATTATCATACTAAGTGAAATAACTCAGACAAAGAAAGAGAAATATCATATGATATCACTTATATATGGAATCTAAAAAAAATGATACAAATGAACTTATATACATAACAGAAATAGACCCACAGACACAGAAAACAAAATTATGGCTACCAAAGGGAAGAGAGGGGAAAGGGGTAAATTAGGAGTTTGAGATTAGCAGATACATACTACTATTATAAAATAGATAACCAACAAGGACCTACTGTATAGTACAGGGAACTATACTCAATATTTTGTAAGAACCTATAAGCGAAAAGAATCTGAAAAAATATGTACATATATGTATAACTTAATCACTTTGTTGCACACCTGAAACTAACACAACATTGTAAATCAACTATACTTCAATTTAAAAAATTAAAAAAAAAAACACCTTCATTAAAATAAGTTGATGATGGTCAGCAAAGAGAAAGTATATATCCTGACATGCTTAAGAAGAATCTGTATTCAATATATAAATTATTATTCTTATATAGCTATTATATTAATATATAAATAATATAATTTGCATTAAATATTATTAACATTGTATATTAGTATTGATTATTAATAATTATTAATAATATATTATATATATCTTAAAACTATAGAAGTAATTGATAAACTGTGCCTTCATGAAGCCATTTCCTTCATACTGTTCATGCTCGGGAACCCAAATCCACATGGCACTCAGCAGTGTTATATAACACTTCTCACAGATCAGGCAACATTTAATGAAGTCATGCTTGATCATAGTGTTGTTTCATCTGTGACAAGGCTCCAGGAGTGAGAGTGAGACTGTTCCCCAGGACTCTTCTCTAACCATAAGATTTGGAGGAACACCAATGAAAATGAAGACAGAAATGACAGCAGAAGCTAAGATTTATTCGGCTCTTATTATTTCTCAGGTAATTTGTTAACTAAGCTATATACACGATCACTACTAATCCTTGCAAAACCCTACTTAGATTGTTGGAAGATTACTAGCCAGCTTGCCTTTGCTGCAGCATCAGAAAAAGACAGATGTTTCAGGCAGCCCGTTAAATATAAGATATTAAAAGCTGGTCCAGACAATGGAGGCACCCATTCACTGTTTTCACTTTTGATAAATTCAACATCACGTACTGTAAGTGTGAATATGGAAGGTGAAATCGATCGAAAACCATTGATGCTATTCCGAGATACATATTTCATCTGTCAGCATACATATATTTTTTCCAAAAATATTCTGGAGAGATTCTAAAAAGCACAAATCTGGGTATGAGTAGATGTTTCCATTTTTAGGATCATCAATCTAAAATACGTAGTGCCACTGGCTATAGAGAGATTCTCCATAATACACAAATCATTCTCAACTGTCATACTTCCATAGGGGGAGAGGACATTTTAAATTTATATGTTTTCTAATCAGAATGTTTTTTGTTTTGTAAGATGAAACCGTCTATACCATTAATCATTTAGTACTGTGTCCGCTTTTCCTTGACAGCAGCACTTCTTGGAAACATGATCTATATGGCAACACAAAGGAAATTATCAGAGAAATCACCTTATTTCTCATCATTTGGGAAGGTTTACAAAAATGCCTTTTTAAATAAATCCGTCTTATGGTTTAGGCTTTGCCAATTTCAGTGTGTTATTTCTAGTCAGTATTTTATCACTTTTCATATAGCAGAAGATGTCAGTGTGATGTTTAAATTCAGGCTTACTTATTTTTTAGCTGAAAAGTATTCATACTTAAAATTCACAAAATAGTCACTTCAATCTATGCTTAATGTATAAAAATCTGTTGTCTATATATTCTTTTAAATAGATGATTATAAGTTAAAATTCAATGTATAATTAACAATTGAATCAAAACTAAAATATAGTGGTATTTACATATCACATAAAAACATACATTTTCTTTTATAGGGGTTCACCATTAAATTATGCATGAAAAGTTTTAATATCAATGTATCACTGTATCATAGAGGATACTTTTGATATAATTTTAATTACCCTAACATTTTATATCTATCAACCAGCAGATACATATTTGATATATACCTAAGTAAAACAGCTTAAAAACTACTTCTGAATATGATTTACAAATTTAAGTCAAATGAGTTGACTGAGCATTTTATGGATCTTATTATAATAAACTATGCTAAAACTGAAAGATGAGTAATGCAAGATTCTGGGCTTAAATTCAAGGGGGCTTAAAATGTAGTGAAGGAATCAGAAACATGTATGCACACTGATGAAAACGTAAGCAAGATCTTTGTGATTACGTCAAAAAGAGAGAGAGAAATTCCTTTTTCTGATCCAAGAAGGCTTTGACTAAGACATAACATTTGAACTAGTGGATAGATAGGGAAAAAGAGGGAGTGTATTCCAAGTCATGAACTAAGGCATATAGACAAGGTGATTCTACATCTATTGAAAGAATATTCAATGTTCTTGAGTTTGGCTTACAGGGAAACACATGGGTCCAAAGGAGAAAATATGCATTAAAGATGATCAGAAAGATGCTAAATTTTTCCTGCATGCATCCATTAGTACTTGCCACCCCCCCTTTTATTTTTGAACAAGTAGGGGCATGACTATAACTATGTTTTTATTTTTTAATTTTTTTTTAATTGGAGTAAAATTACTTTACAATGTTGTGTCACTTTCAGCTGTACAATAAAGTGAATCAGCCATATGTATACCTATATCACCTCCCTCTTGGACCTCCCTTCCACCGCCCCCATCCCACCCATCCAGGTAATCACAGAGTACCGAACTGAGCTTCCTGTGCTATACAGCAGGTTCCCACTAGCTATCCATTTTACACATGGTAGTGTATTTATGTCAAACCTAATCTCCCAATTCGTCCCACCCTCCCCTTCCCCCACTGTGTCCACATGTCCATTCTCTAGGTCTACATCTCTATTCCTGCCTTACAAATAGGTTCATCTGTACCATTTTTCTAGATTCCACATATATGTGTTAATATACGATATTTATTTTTCTCTTTCTGGCTTACTTCACTCTGTACGACAGACTCTAGGTCCATCCACATCTCTACAAATGACACATTTTCATCCTTTTTATGGCTGAGTAATATTCCATTGTCTATGTTACCACATCTTCTTTATCCATTCATCTATCATTGAACATTTAGATTGTTTCCATGTCCTGGCTATTGTAAATTGTGCTACAATGAACACTGGATGGTACATATGTCCTTTGAATTCTGGTTTTCTCAGGGTATATACCCAGTAGTGGGATTGCTGGGTCATATGGTAATACTATTTTCAGTTTCTTAAGGAGCCTCCATACTGTTTGCCATAGTGGCTCTATCAATCTACATTCCCACCAACAGTGCAAAAGGGTTCCCTTTTCTCCACACCCTATCCAGCATTTATTGTTTGCAGATTTTTTGATAATGGCCATCAACCAGTGTGAGGTGATACCTCATTGTAGTTTTTTTTTAAATTTTATTAATAATTTATTGTCAGTAAGAAAGACTGGCTAATGGTAGTTTTCAGTAAAAACCTTTACAAGACCATTGCATCACAAATATACAGACACTATAAAAACTGTGTCATGGTGGTTTTGGTTCTAAACAGTCTGCAGAAGGTCCCCATTACACTTTCCAATAGTGAAAAATCTTCATAATTCTAAAATACAGCAACCCATTTAAGACATGTCCATGTATGGGATCTGTCCTCAACCTATGTACAGACAGAAATGAATGACTATACTGAAATGTATTAACTGAGCCGTAATGAACCTAGAGATTCTGTCAGTGATCTCCTGCATTGTTCTTTGCAGCAGTGCTTAAGGGCTTTTTTCGGTGAGCTGAAATGGGCATGGCTGCACTGAACCCCGTGCCTTGTGACCTGGTAGCCATTTCCAGCGTCCTAACCTTCTGTCTTTGGGTGAGGTTTACGTCGGCTGTGCCATTTCTGAGCACCTTTTTGTATTTACATTTGTCTGTGTTAAAATAATGAAACGAAAATCAGTCCTACTATCTTGTTAGCATGATTCATGTATTTATATAGATTTGATTATTTTAATTTTCCTTTTTTTTGTAAATTTTATGTACAGATTTGATTTTTTCATAGTTTTAACTAGATTTTCAAGATACTTTGTGCATTTGTTGTTGACCGAATTTTGGCGGTGTTAGTGTCATTACCTAGCACCCTGATTTTTTAATATAACCAGGGTTTCACTCTGCGTCCTTTTCAACTCACTGTAGTTTTGATTTGCATTTCTCTAATAATTAGTGATGTTGAGAAGTTTTTCATGTGCCTCTTGTCCACCTACATGTCTTCTTTGGTGAAATAACTATTGAGGTCTTCCACCCATTTTTAAATCGAGTTGTTTTTTCTGATACTGAGCTCCATGAGCTGTTTGTATATTTTGCAGATTAATCCTTTGTCTGCTGCTTCATTTGCAAATATTTTCTCCCATTCTGAGGGTTGTCTTTTCATCTTGTTTATGTTTTCCTTTGCTGTGCAAAAGCTTTTAAGTTTCATTAAGTCCCATTTGTTTATTTTTGTTTTTATTTCCATTTCTCGAGGAGGTGGGTCAAAAAAGATCTTGCTGTGGTTTATGTCAAAGAGCGTTTTTCCTATGTTTTCCTCTAAGAGTTTTATAGTGTCCAGTCTTACATTTAGGTCTTTAATTCATCTGGAGTTTATTTTTGAGTATGGTGTTAGGGAGTGTTCTAATTTCATTCTTTTACATGTAGCTGTCCAGTTTTCCCAGCGCCACTTATTAAAGAGGCTGTCTTGTCTCCATTGTATGTTCTTGTCTCCTCGGTCATAAATTAAATGACCATACAGGTTTGTGTTTATCTCTGGGCTTTCTATCCTGTTCCGTTGATCTATATTTCTATTTTCATGCCAGTACCATACTGTCTTGATTACTGTAGCTTTGTAGTATAGTTTGAAGTCGGGGAGCCTGATTCCTCCAGCTCCGTTTTTCTTTCTCAAGATTGCTCTGGCTTTTCATGGTCTTTCGTGTCTCCATATAAATTTTACGAGTTTTTGTTCTAGTCCTGTATAAATGCCATTGGTAATTTGATAGGGATTGCACTGAATCTGTAGATTGCTTTGGGTAGCATAGTCATTTTCACAATATTGATTCTTCCAATCCAAGAACATGGTATATTTCTCCATCTGTTTATGTCATCTTTGATTTCTTTCATCAGTGTTTTATAGTTTTCTGAGTACAAGTCTTTTGCCTCCTTAGGTAGGTTTATGCCTAGGTACTTTATTCTTTTTGTTGCGATGGCAAGTGGGATTGTTTCCTTAATTTCTCTTTCTGATTTTTCATTGTTAGTGTATAGGAATGACAGAGCTTTCTGTGCATTAATTTTGTATCCTGCAACTTTACCAAATTCATTGATTAGCTCTAGTATTTTTCTGATGGCATGTTTAGGATTCTCTATGTATAGTACCATGTCATCTGCAAACAGTGACAGTTTTACTTCTTCTGTTCCAATTTGTATTTCTTTTGTTTCTTTTTCTTCTCTGATTGCCATGGCTAGGACTTCCAAAACTATGTTGAATAACAGTGGTGAAAGTGGACATCCTTGTCTTTTTCCTGATCTTATTGGAAATGCTTTCAGTTTTTCACCATTGAGTATGATGTTTGCTGTGGGTTTGTCATATATGGGCTTCATTATGTTGAGGTAGATTCCCTCTATCCCCATTTGCTGGAGAGTTTTTATCATAAATCGCTGTTGAATTTTGTCAAAAGCTTTTTCTGCATTTACTGACATGATCATATGGTTTGTATTCCTTAATTTGCTAATATGGTGTATCACACTGATTTATTTGCATATATTGAAGAATCCTTGCATTCCTGGGATAAATCCCACTCAATCATGGTGTATGAGCCTTTTAATGTGTTGTTGGATTCTGTTTGCTAGTATTTTTGAAGATTTTTGCATCCATGTTCATCACTGATATTGCTCTGTAAGTTTCTATTTTTTGTGATATCTTTCTCTGGTTTTGGTATCAGGGTGATGGTGGCTTCATAGAATGAATTTGGGAGTATTCCTCCCTCTGCAATTTTTTGGAACAGTTTGAGAAGTATCTGTGTTAGCTCTTCTCTAAATGTTTGATAGAATTCGCCTGTGAAACCATCTGTTTCTGGACTTTTGTTTGTTGGAAGATTTTTAATTACAGTTTCAATTTCATTACTTGTGAACAGGTCTGTTTATATTTTCTAATTCTTCCTGGTTCAGTCTTGGAAAATTGTACCTTTCCAAGAATTTGTCCATTTCTTCCCGGTTGTTCATTTTATTGGCATGTAATTGTTTGTAGTAGTCTCTTATAATCCTTTGTATTTCTGCAGTGTCAGTTGTGGTTTCTCCTTTTTCATTTTTAATTTTATTGATATGCATCCTCTCTCTTTTTTTCTTGATGAGTATGGCTAAAGGTTTATCAATTTTGTTTACCTTCTCAAAGAACCAACTTTTAGTTTTATTGATCTTTGCTATTGTTTTCTACATTTCTATTTCATTTACTTCTGCTCTGATCTTTACGATATCTTTCCGGCTACTGACTTTGGGTTTTCTTTGTTCTTTCTCTAGTTGCTTTAGGTATAAGGTTAGATTGTTTATTTGAGATTTTTCTTGTTTCTTGAGGTGAGATTGAATTGCTATAAATTTCCTTCTTAGAGCTGCTTTTGCTGTGTCCCATAGGTTTTGGGTCACCGTGTTTCCATTGTCATTTTTTTCTAGGTATTTTTGATTTCTTCAGTGATCTCTTGGTTATTTAGCAGCGCACTGTTTAGCCTCCATGTATTTGTGTTTTTTACAGTTTCTTCATGTAACTGATTTCCAATCTCATAGTATTGTCGTCAGAAAAGATGCCTGCTATGATTTCAATTTTCTAAAATTTTCCAATGCTTGATTTGTGACCCAAGATGTGATCTATCCTGGAGAATGTTCCATGTGCACTTGAGAAGAAAGTGTATTCTGCCACTTTCAGGTGGAATGTCCTATAAATATCAATTAAATATATCTGGTCTATTGTGTCATTTAAAGCTTGTGTTTCCTTATTTATTTTCTGTTTGGATGATCAGCGCATTGGTGTAAGTACGGTGTTAAAATTCCCTACTATTATTGTGTTACTGTTGATTTCCCCTTTTATGAACTATTGACCCCCCGTAAGGCAGAAGCTGTGAGGTCTATGGATGGGGGTGGTGGAACAGCCAGGGCACGTGGAGGAGATGTGGGGATAGCAGAGCCCGCCACCTGCCCTACAGCTGCCTCTGAAGGCAACAGAGTGTCAGGAGCTATGATCAGGGTATCTTAACTTTAAAATAACAAAAGACCTTAAATCTTTAGCACCACCAAAGAAAAGTAGAAGGACAGGAAAAGAAAGCTATGAAGTTCTTCTGTTTGGTAGTTTATTAGATAATGCATTCAATGTAAAAGATAATTTATATTTCTGCCTTAGTTTAAGCTCCTAAGTGGGCATGGAGGTGAGGAGCCGTCAGCCCAATTTAAATGCTGTTAAATTTGGTCTGATATTGCTATTTAGATTGGTTACAGGTTTGAAGTACAATAAAAATATGCATTAATTCTCCCTTAATATTGGTGGAGTGGTTATATTAAAATATCGCTTGGTTAAATTATATTAAACCATTATTTGTAACATTTTTTACATGTTCAATCCAGGTGTATGCTCCTGAAATTAAATGGGAACTAATTCAGCTAATTGTAAGTCTTTATTTAAAAAAAAATGATTTTCTATATAGATAATCCAAAACTCTATTAAAGAAACACATTCTGTAGCCAAGGAATTTATATCAATAACCAAGGGAGCTAGAGTCCTTAGTGTGTGCTTATTAGAACAATTAGAACAAGACTTAACCGGGACGTTATATTTCCATAGCAAATTGTTCCCTGATGCGGGCGGCTTAGGAGTGCAGTAGGGTAAAAATCCTCTTGCAGATCCAAGAAAAACTGGAATGATTAAAGCCTCATAACACTTTGCACATTTTCTGAAAAGTTAGGGAAATGAAGCCCAAAACAGCACCCACTTCTAGACGACACATGGATCTGTAGTTGTCCAGTCCTGGCAATGTACACATGGTAAGTAAGGGGGGTAGCGGGTTGTAAGGTGACAATTTAAACACTGGAAACCCTGCAAACTGGAAGCCAAGTCCTCAGAGCACCCACTCCACATGGTCACAGGTGAAAATGGGTTAGAGTGTGTATAATGTTACCTTGAAATTAGAGTATTTTACATGTGCAGAGTGCAGCCCTATCGAAACCACACAGCACCTCTGTGACACAGCTAAGGATTATTGTCTCTCTGCAGAGGAAAAAGATGGTCACAGATGTTACGTGACCTGCCAGCAGCCTAAGTCCATCATGGCTGGAAGCTAGGATTGGTCCACGGAAGCCTTTGGTTCTCAGAATGTGCTCGGAATGTACTGGCAGTAGGGTCAGGAAAGCAGTTGTGCAACTCATGTATCCTCCTTTTCGTGTTCACATTTAAAGGCAAGATTTTTCAGAAGATTTCTATTAGGCAATAACACTGAGAAGTAAAGGAAGGTAGAGTCGAATACTCAAAGAAATACTTTCCCTGCAACATACGAAGTATCCCAGGCACACGGAGGGCACAGCTTGATAGTCAATGTTACACAAGAACTCCTTTCTAATTATCTAACGCTACACGACAAATCGGGCCAAAACTTACTGGCTTAAGACAATCGATGTCTACATTTTCTGTGTGCTAGCAATTCAAGACGGGCTGGAGTTGAACTGTTTGGTTAGGGTCTTACATGCAGTGGCATTCATACGGTGGCTGGGGTAGGTGAGAGCTGGCAGGCATCTCTCTCTTTGTATGGTGGGTCACAGGGCCTTCTCCATGGAGGTCTTTCCACATGGACGCTGGCATGCTGGCCCCAGTGTAGTCAGAATTCTGACACGGTAGCCCACGGCTGCAAGGAAAGTGCTCCAGCAAGCAAGCAGAAGTTGCAATGCCTTTTCTAACCGACCCCTCAGAGGTCACGCAGCATCATTTCAGCTGCTTTCTGTTGGGTACAAGTGGGTCAAAACCCGCTCCCCATCCCCACCTCCATTCATGTGGAGGCACACACAGGAGGCCTGAGGAGAGCAATGTCAAGGTCCTATTGTAAAAGAGTTTGCAGAACGAGAGAGATGTTGCAACCATGTTTGTAAAATAAAGTCCCCTACAACATCTTAGAGAAGAGCCAGAGTCTTTTGTAAATGACGACAGAAAGGACTGACGAAGAGGTTTCATGGGTACGTCACACTCACGCCCCACTGACAAGGGCAGGCATATAATTGGAGGGTCTTGCTCTTACTCTCAAGAAACTCTACAAGGATAGGAGGTATATGCAGCCATCCCAAGAAGAATGGGATGTAGAATCCTTTGTGGTAGATGATGGCTCGAAGGGAACTGTAGTGGGAAGGAGGGGTCAGGAGTTGAAAGTTATAGGAAATGGCATGTTAGTTTAGGCTCGGCATTGAGGATACTTACTCGGCATTAAAAGACATGTTTAAAATTCAGACAGGAGGGAAGGAAGGACAAATCAGATGCCCCCTCCTTTACTGAAGTGGTATTTGTGGGATATTCCACTGGGTGTGGATTTCTGAGTGTAATCTGTCATATGCTAGGTTTTCCTTGGATTCTACAAATTTTCCCCTAAATGGGAAAACTCAACTAACTAGACCTCCTATTCCTAAAAATTACTAGTTATTTAGATGTTACAGATGTAGAAAACAAATGTATGGATACCAAGGGGGGAAAGCGGGGTGGTAGGAATTGGGAGATTGGGATTGATATACATACACTATTGATACTATGTATAAAATAGACAACTAATGAGAACATACTGTATAGCACAGGGAACTCTACTCAGTGCACTATGGCGACCTAAACCAGAAGGAAATCCAAAAAAGAGTGGATATATGTATATGTATATTTATAGCTGACTCATTCTGCTATACAGTAGAAACTAACACAACATTGTAAAGCAACTATACTCAAATAAAAATTAATTAATAAAATAAAGGTTATGCAAAATTCTTACAATAGAACCTAGCTATTAGTAAACACAAAGATAATGTTAGCTAGTATTTTCCTACCCTCATCACAATCATCCTCACTCCTTGTAAACTTCAGTTGCGATACAGGTCTTCCCATTATGGGCACCACTTGTCCTCCAAATGTCAGCACTGAGAATTGTTTGCCTTTTTTATTTTGCTCCACTATAGTCTTTACAAAAATAAGGCCAATATCTGCCTCATTCTTAATTTTATTCCTAATGGATATATGGCACTTTTCAAACATCTTAGTGCAAACATGTATCTTTTTCTATTCCTCAAGGCATGAATAATTATGCTTTCAAATAAAATTAAGAATTATCGTAAATTAATGTAGTTATCCTTATTAATAAGACAAATCAGTATATATGTGCAGTTTATGTACAATTTACGTGTATTATAAGTATATATATGTTTGAATTCAGCTTGTACACAAACTGCAAATTCCAACTCTGGGGAAATGATGTGTGATAAACAAGATTTACGAAGTATCTCACCTGATGCTGGAAAAATATGAATGTCCAACATGTTAGTTACCTGTGCTTTACAGATGATTTTATAAGGCTACTGAAATGGCTTAAACAACCTTTTGGTTTTTCAAGTCATAAAAACACATTCTGTTTATACAAATATAAGTTATACAAATTTACTGAGATTCTGTGGGACAACAATCTTTTCAGGCCACTCCACTCATAATTACAACTAATTAAAATGTGCCAAAGAAAGGATAGAAATTTATCACTGCTCATTAAACCTGTAAAGACTGTGTTAATTGGATGTCAGCCTCAGTAACTTATGTCAACGTTTGCTGCCAGTCTAATTTTAGAGGGAAAGGACAGTGAACTGCAGAGTGTTCTAGCTGGGAGTCTAAAGTTTGAAAAGATCTGCAGCTTTAGAGAGACACCACGTATGCAGCTTTTTAATGGGTATCATCATCACCAGACATTGGCCTAAACAAATGGAAAAATTAGTGTGCTGTTTGTTGACTTTTAACTGACTTATGGTTCCTGTAACCCACGGGCAGGGCAATGAACCATCATGGCTCATTTGCAAAGCTGAAGAATTTTAAGACTCTACATATATGAAACATCTTGTCCTTCCTTAAATGAAGCAAAATATTTTTAGGGTCATGGTATTTAGAAGAGTAAGTGTTTTAACTGAAGAAAAAATGTTTTTCATGCAACACATAGGGTATATGTTGTATATAATCCAATGCCAAATTGTTTTATAAAGAGCATGCTTTGTGTGAATATGAAAGAATTACATGAGAAAAGTAGAGCACACTTGCTGGAAAACCAGGACTTGGCTACGGACAATGAGGCTAAATTAGATAACGTGCAGAGTATAAAAACGGCTCCTTTCTGTTTCCTAAAAAATGAGGTGTAAGGAGTGTTCAGAGCAAATCATGCAAGACCCCTAGAACTGTGGACATTTCAGGACTGAGACAGAAAGGGCTGTGGCTCTTTGGACTACTGATTAAGAATTACAACATCTATGACTTCTTAGGTCCAGACACCTCACATATTTTATCATAATTCCCTGGCCTTTTCTCTCATGTCTTGTCATCTTATGTCTTAATTTTGAAACCCTTTTGCTGTTACTTCAATACAAATCTTAATGACAAGCTGTTTATATGATCATTTTATCGAATTCCTGTGTTTCAAAAGGGCCTCTGTGTACAGTGTTGCTGGCAGGAGTCAAGGGTGTCATACCACTTCCACCAATAATTAGTCCAAATTCCCTCTACAATTATTCATTATCAAGAAGACTGGATTCAGGAATTCAGGATCGTTGTACCCTTAAACTCGATACAAGTAAATACCAGACTTTCCACATTAAAGACAAGTGTAAGACCTATGTGCACAGTTTTGTACTGAAAGGCAGCAGAATATGCTCCAAAATACGCTGGTTTGGCATATTGACTATTTTGAGCTAAAGGCACTCGAAAATGGCGGATAGAAAAGGAACACTCAGATCTCCCCTTTTCTTCTGAAAACAGGAGATGAAACTCTCACGTGGAAGACACCCTCCCTATACCAGGAGGAAACAGCCTTATCATCAGAGGCAGGGAGTCGAGTCAGAGAAAAACCTCTACAGACAGAACTTGTTAACATGATCTCATCCTACTTTGGTCTCTCTGTTCCTTTTAGTTACTTTTCCACAATCCCTGCTCTTTGTTCAACCCTGTATATAAGCACTCAGACCCATCCAGGTGTTGGGTCTTCATTTTGCTGTGTGGGCTATTCATACAGACTTTTCTCCTGCTAATCTGTTTTATGTCAGCTTGAAGACCCTGAGCCCAGCCCAAGACCCTGAGAAGGTCAAGGTAAAGTTTTGCCTCCCCTAGGGTGTCTGGCATGGAGGATGGGCTGTCATGGGCTGGGACATCCCACTCCCCCTGGAGACCGTCACTGAGGTCTGAGACCACTGACAGAAAGCCAGCAAGAGGCAAAATTCCTACCACCTCAGCCTCTGGAAGTCTGTCTGCGCTGTCCGGGCCACAAAGGAAGGTAAGAAATCTCCTCCGTTCCTTTCCAAATTAAATTAGCAGGAGAAAAACATTTGTAAGACTTAGTTCTTTGGATTGAGACTGTGAATTTGCTTTTTGGGTCCCCACTGGTAATGGATCCTAAGCTTCCAGGGAAGAGTCACTGTTTTTCTTTGCTCTACATCTCTTGTGCTGTTTGCCACGAGGAAGAAAAGGGGGAGGTCAGAGTGTCTCTTTTGTATCTGCTGTTTTTCAAGTGCCTTTAGCTCAAAATAGTCAATATGCCAAGTGGGCGTATTTTGGGGAGGCATATTCTGCTACCCTTGAATACCATCCAGTCACTCTCCCACAGGCAGAGAAAGCATCACCAGGCATGAGGTCACCTGAGTACATGGGTATGAACTGACCTGCCTGTAGAACTTCACTTAACTGGGAACACAGCCTGAAGGATCTTTATCTAGCGCAGTACAGCTCTCACAGCTGGACTTCATCACCTAACTTACGTTTGCCATATTTTCTCAATTTGGGTGATGTAGATTATAGCTGTAGACATTATAATATGAAAAGAGGGCTGTCAACTACTCATCTGCTGACATTTTATCTCAATTTTTGTTCTTATCTAATTTTAAAATGCCCATATTCATTTATAAGATAATTTTAATATTTCAATAAAATGTAAATTATTCAAGGAAAAAGATCTTCACAAGCTAGCTTATTTAGTAACTAACAAATATGTTAGTTCCATATTCTGGACATATGTTGGACAGTTAGACAAAAATATCTAAAATAAGTTTAAGATAAAGCTTTTTAAAAATCCTTTTATAATGAGATTTTATTTAGATATCTGTCATGCTTTTCTAAATGAGTACAAGATCCTTCTCACATGCAAGTATAGTTGAAGGGAGTAGTCTTTTGCTAAATTGTACAGATTTATATAATGTTTTATTCTATTTACCTTGCTTCCTAAAAACTAAACAACTAACATAACATAAAAAAATTAAAATGCCTAACTTTCAACATGATGGCTTTAGTTCAATTTTTTCTCACATAATAATTAGCCTTTCAAAAAATGTCTCAAGGGCATATTATAATCTAAGAATCAATTAATTCTCCTCTCTTTTAAAACCTGTTATCCTTTGAAATGATATTTTCTTAAAGAAAAACAAAAGACAAAAGCGGTGTTAAATGGACACCGATGGGACTTTTTAAGGTAGTAACTTGCAGCAGCAGAAAATAACTAACCCTTTAAATTTTCCTTTACTCCAGAAACATAATCATGTGTTTAGTTTTCTGATCTGATTTTGGTTTTCAGCCCTCACCTTTTAACTGACCTTGCAGAGGTCACATTGACCTTCTGATGGCGTATCCAATGGGCCCTTAAATAATCAGGACCTGTAGGTTCCTTTACCTGTCAGCATTACTTAGTGCTGGCAATACTCCTCTATCATAAGTAAAATACTCTGCCGTCTTAGGTGAATAGTACCTCCTTCTCCGTGTACTCATTCTTGAGCATTTTCTCCCAGTCTCAACTGCAGATCTTTTATATACTCCTCCAGTTTTTAGATGCCTTAGGCCTGGGTGCAGGGCATTTCTCTCTAAAGCCTCTACCTAGATAATCTCATTACGTCCCATGGTTCTGACGTTGTATCTCCTGGTGGATTCCAAATGTAGACCTCCAGCCCAGATGAACTTGAATATCTCAAAGCAACACACTCCAAGTGAAACCCATGTTCCCACACACACTCACTGTCGCTACCTCTGTTAGTGGGACAAGTCACCCAATTGCTTAAGCCCAAAATTTCGGAGTCATCGTAGATTGTTTTCTTTCCTTCATTATCCATGTCTGAAACTCACCCCCAGATCATATACTAAATATTCTATACATGTCTCTCCATATAGACTTCTGTCTCCATAACCTGAAGCATCATTATTTCTCTAGATTACTATAATACCTTCCTACTTTCAGTCATTTATTCATAAAGTAAAAAAAAAAATTTAAATATAAAATCATTAGTATTCTGGAAAAGTCAAAACTATGGAGGCAGTAATAAAAACATCAGGTGTTGCCATGGGTCACTGGGGAGGGAACAATGAATAGGCAGAGCACAGAGGAAATTTAGGGTGCTGAAACGCTTCTGTATGATACAAAAATTGTGGATATATGTCATCATACATTTGTCAAAATCCATAGAATGGGGCTTCCCTGGTGGCACAGTGGTTGAGAGTTTGCCTGCCAATGCAGGGGACACGGGTTCGAGCCCTGGTCTGGGAAGATCCCACATGCCGCGGAGCAACTAGGCCCGTGAGCCACAACTATTGAGCCTGCGCGTCTGGAGCCTGTGCTCTGCAGCAAGAGAGGCCGCGATAATGAGAGGCCCGCGCACCGCGATGAAGAGTGGCTTCTGCTTGCCGCAACTAGAGAAAGCCCTCGCACAGAAACGAAGACCCAACACAGCCATAAATACATAAATAAATAAATAAATAAACCCAAAGTTAAAAAAAAAAAAAAAATCCATAGACTGCACATCAACAGTGAATCCTGGTGTAAACTATGGACTTTGGGTGATGATTTATCAACGTAAGCTCGTCAGTAATAACAAATATAGCGCTCTACTAGGGGGCGCTGATAGCTGGGGAGGCTGCATATGTGCGGGAAGCTCTCTACTTTCTGCTTGATTTTCTGTGAATCCAAAACTGCTCTAAAAAATATAAAGTCTATTAAAAAATCATAAGTAAAATCCCACTAATCCCTGCCCCACCCCCACATACATTCCTATGTAAAATCGTTTAATGGTTTTTAGTTCCACTTTTTAAAATATCCGAAGCTCCTGAGAATGGCCCAGAAGACTACACGTGATCTGGCCCTTGTTAATCTCTTCAATTTCATATTACACAGTTTTCATCATTGCTCACCTGTGCACGTGTTTCTTTCTTTTTCTTTTTGGAATGCTATTTCCCAAACAGTTTGCAAGGGGTTTGATGAGTTGTTTAAGAAAACATGTGCCCCTGCGTAGCATGCATTCCTAACAAGAAATAAGGCATTTCTATCACAACAGAAAGTTCTCTCTTGCCCCTACATAGTCAGTATATTTTTATTATTTTCACCAAGTGTATGTTTTTGACTGTCCTTGGCCTTCATATAAATGAAAACATAAAAGTATGCACTTGCTGGCAATGTTGTATCTGTGCAATTTTTCTCTTGTTATGTGTATCAGTAGTTTGTTCCTTTATACTGCTGAGTAAAGAATATATTCATTGTATGAATATATTATGTTTTGTTTATTCATTTGCCCAATCATGGGAGTATGGATTGTATCCAGTTTGGGGTTATTATATGTAAAGTTGCTATAAACTGTTTCGCACTTAATTTTCCTACTTCTTGAATAAACATTTAGGAGTGACATTGCTGGGTCATTAGGTTAAAAAAAAAAAAAAAAAAAATATATATATATATATATATCCCTATAAGAAATAGCCAAAATCTTTTCCAAAGTGACTGTTTCATCCATTTATGCTCAACATTTTTCTTTCACTGTTGGTTTTTTTACTCTCACAAATTCTAATGGCCATGTGGTAGAATCTCATTGTGATTTAAATTTGCATTTTCCCAATGACTAATAATGATGAACGCCTTTTCAAGTGCTTATAAGCCATTTGTATTTACCTTTGAAAAATGTCTATTCAGGTCTTTTGTCAATTTTATAACTTAAAAAAGTTAATTAATTAATTAATTTTTGGCTGTGCTTGGCCTTCGTTGCTGCACGTGGGCTTTCTCTAGTTGCGGCGAGCGGGGGCTACTCTTCGTTGTGGTGCGTGGGCTCTAGGCACGTGAGCTTCAGTAGTTGTGGCACGTGGGCTCAGCTGTTGTGGCTCATGGGCTCTAGAATGCAGGCTCAGTAGTTGTGACACACGGGCTTAGTTGCTCCGCAGCATGTGGGATCTTCCCAGACCAGGGCCGGAACATGTGTCCCCTGAATCGGCAGGCAGATTCTCAATCACTGTGCCACCAGGGAAGCCCTTTATAACTTTTTAAAGTATTGAATTGTGAGTGTAGGTTGAAAAATCATACTTCCTAAAGTGATTATTCCATTTTATTCTCTCATGAGAAATGATGAGAGTTCAGATTGCTCCATATCCTGACCAACATTTTTAAAAAATCGTCATAGTTTTTGTATGTCAAATATAGGTATGGTGAATATTTTCTCCCAGTCTGTAGACTGTCTTTCTTAATGGTGTCCTCTGATAAATATGAGCTTCTAATTTGATAAAATCTAATTCACCATTTTTGTCTCTAAAGTTTCTTGCTGTCAGTGACCTGTCTGAGGTTGCAAAAATATCTACCTCTGTTTTCTTCTAGACATTTTATGTGGTAGTTTTATCATCTATGTTTAATTCTATGATTCCTCTCAAAATAATATTTGTATGTGGAGAGAAGTGGGGTCAAGGTTCTTGGTTAAATCTATATGCATATCCATTTTATCATTAATTATGACATTAGCTATAAGTTTTCATAGGTGCCCTTGATAAAAATGAAACAGTTCTGTTGTTCGCCTAATCTGCTGAGAACTGTTTTCTAATCAGAAATGCGTATTGATTTTTTTTTCACAAATGGCTTTTCCATACTAATGGAAATGATCAATCATTTACTATGGTGGGATACCTTGATTTGTTTCTGAAACTAACTCTATATTACTAGAACAAACTTCCAAGGTCACTCTATACATATATTTAATATGTGTATGTCTGTGTGCACCTGTGTGTACACACACACACACACACACACACATATCCTTTTACATGTTCTTGGTTAAAATTGCTAATATTTCTAATTTGTTGAATATATATGTCTATATTCATGAATATTAATGGTCTGTCTGTTTTCAGTAGTAGGGTTACAGTGGACTCATAAAATAAGTTGAAAGTGTTTCTTCCTCTTCTTAAAGATTTTGTGCAATAATGGCATTATTTCTTCATTAAATGTTTGACAGAATTCAACATGAAGCCATTTGTGCCTGAAGTTGCCTTTGTAAGAAATTTTAACATTAATTCAATTAAGTTAGACATAAATCTATCCAGATTTCCTAAATGCTTTTGTGATATTTTAAAACAGTTTTAAATTTTATGTAATTTATTTATCCATTTCATCTAAACTGTAAAGCTTATTTGTATAATGTGCATAATATTCCTTCATTGTGCTGTTACTGTCTATAGGATCTGTAGTTGTGTCTCATATATTTCCTGACATTGCTAATTTGCATCCTCACTCTTCTTTCTTCTTGATCAGACCTGTTAGAAGTTCATAATTATTTTCCAAATAACATCTTTGCATTTATCTATAAATAGTTATATAATCTTCATTTATTTGATGAAAATATCAAATACAGAATTATACAAAGGCAGGGTGTTTTCACCCTTTTAAAATGTTATTCTACTATCTTTCTGTGTTTATTATTTCTAAGAATGTGTCATTCATGTCTTTGTTCTCTTGTCTGTAATGTTTCATTTCTTCTGTGTTTTTCAAAGATTTACCTTTCATTTTCACCATTCTATGATGTAATACTCAAGTGTGGTTTTCTTTGTATTTACTTTTCTTGATATTTTAATGTTCATAACTATATATATATATATGTGTGTGTGTGTATGTGTGTGTGTATTTGTATATTTAGGACATTTTAAGCCATTATTTCTTCACATATTTATTTTTCTGCCCAATAGTCTCTCTCTCTTCCTTCCAGAAATTAAATTATATAGCTGTTAGGATGCTTGATACTTTCCCACAGGTCCACAAAGCTCTGTTAATTTTTTTCAGTCTGTTTTCTATCCCATTGTTAAGGTGGATAATTTTTATTAATATTTATTTATGTTTACTGTTCTTTTCTTCTGACACCTCCAATCCCTTCTTAAGCTTATCTACATTTTTAAAATTAAAATATTGTTCTGTTCAGTTTTAGAATTTGGATTTGGCTCTTCTTCAGACCCGCCATTTCTCTGCTGAGTTTTTGGTTTTTTTCATTCCCTGAAAATATTTACAAAAGCATCTTTAAAATATTTAAATGCTAATTCCAAATTCTGCACTATATTTGGGTTGGTTTATACTGATTTTCTCTTTAGTATGGGGTCCATCTTACTGTTTCTATGAACATTTAGTAATTTTATATACTGAATATTTTGGATGATACATCTTTTCAGACATTGAGTTCTGTTATTTTCCTCTGAAATTCCATCCCCCTTGTGGTGGGGAGCAGCATATATATAAAATTTTTTTACAGTTTTCTAGTTATTGCTTTTCACATGATCCAGAACGTTTCTTCTGCACATGTGTACTTAAGATAACAACCAAAGATTTAGGGTGGGGTATACAAGCAAATTTGGGGATTTGCCCCTTTGCAGCTCCTTCCATTTCAATATTTTCTCCCTTACTTTCCAGCCTCCAGGACACATCTAAACTCCATCATCTGACTCACTAAGCTAGTAGGATTGCCGTTTAATGTTTCAGTTCCCACCACCTTGCTCTATGCAAACTGCAACATCTCAGAAGAAAAGCATCATAATCATCAAGTCCACTTCCTCTCATCAAGGACCGGCTCCTTTCATTAATTTTTAGTTCTCCTTCAAAAATAAATTTTTAGTATTTTTCCAGAATTTTAACTATTATCTGAGAGTCTGAAATAAGCTGTTGTGCCATTCTACAATTACTTTTTTAAGTTTGTTATATTGATCTGTCTCATATGATAAAAATGTAACCTCCATTAGGACACAAGCTCTATTTTCCTTCTCTACATTGAACCCCCAGCACTAATCACATTGTTTGGTGATTGCTAATCACTATACGTGTATAATTCTTAGCATTATCATACTTTATCCTTTTAAAAATCTCAGGAGCTGCCTATTTTATGTATGACCATTTTAACATAATAAAAATGAAGCATGATTAATTAAATAACATCATAGATCTCAGTCCTGGTAGTAACAGATGGAGAATAATCACAGGTCCATCACTCTGTTTTTGATCACTATGATATGATGCATGACATGTGGTTTTGCTCATTGTGGAGAATATTTAATAGAGATTTTACTGATCTCAACTGCTCCTTACCATTATTTCTTAATTGGAAAACTTATTAATAATGCAATAATAAAGAAATGAAGTAGCTTACTATATGAAATATGTTGGAGAAAATTCTATGAGCCCCTGGACCAGTTTTATAAACAACTTTAGAGAAACACTTGAAATGCATCTCACCATACACTAGAAAAAAATGTAACTAATGTATTTTTTATTCTTATTTTTTCCTCTCTGAATGATGCTTCACATGAGGGAACTTAAACAATGGTGAAATATTTCGTGGGCTTAAATTACGTACTTAGTTCCTTGGTAAGCTGCCTGTAGAGCACAAAAACATATATTTACTTAGTCCATATTTATTATCTACTATAGCCCATTAACTGTTACTTGGTGCATGGGTCACACAAAAGTATGTGGTAAATTGAGAGAAATGAAAAACATAAACAGAACAGAATAAATATAAGTTGATGTACTCGTAAAGAAAGAAAGAAAAAAGGAATGAAATAGATACTTCCAGACCGAGTCTTATTTTTTTGCCACATGAATCTTAGATTCTTCTGGGCAAGCGTATCAATGCTTTGGTGCATGTGTGATATGTGCGGCCTGTGTGTTAGGGGATAGTGTTTCCGTGGGGGTTGGGGGGGTGCATTTCTTTTCAAACACTAACTGTATCAGTTATCTACTGCCATCCAACAAATTACTCCAAAGCTCAGTGGCTTAAAGCCTCTTTGGTTTATTATTCCTCACAATACTATGAGCTGTGTGCCCGTTTCTTTGCTGATTTCAACTAGACTCAGTTATGTCACGTAAATTAGCTGGAGATTCAGCTAGATTGGGAGGCCAAGAAGGCATAACTTGCAAGTCTGGCTGTAGGTGTTGGCTACTGGCTGAAGTGACACGATTACTCTCCACGTAGCTTCTCATCCTCAAGAAGAGCTGACTGCTTTTTTTACATGGTTGTGTTAGGGCAGCAAACATGGTTGCTGCAAGACCCTTTGATGCTCAGACCTCGGAAGTTGTAAAATGTCACTTCTGCCACATGTAGTTAGTGAATATATGTCAGAAGGCTACCCCAGATTCAACACGGGGTGAAATTAAAGATGGAAGGAACCAAAAATAATTTATGGCTGTGCGTAATCTACCACAGTCCATCCTCCAGCCACAACTGCTTCCACTGCTGCCTGTAGAAAATATATACACCACCCCCCAGATCCCACTTAATCTCATTTATGGCATCAAGGTCAAACTCCAGTGCCTTGTGACCTGCCTATGGTCCATATAGGGAAGAGGCCCTGGGTACAGCTACGCTGATCCAAAGAGCTGTGAACATCAAAGAAACTTCCCCCAACACATAGAGACAGAGACACAGAGCACATCTGTGAGACGGGGACAGGATGACAGCAAAACTTAGAGGATCAATTAATTAAAAATGGGAAGGAGGAGGGACTTCCCTGGTGGTCCAGTGGTAAAGAATCTGCCTTACAATGCAGGGGACACGGGTTTGATACCTGGTCAGGGAACTAAGATCCCACATTCCACGGGGCAGCTAAGCCCACGCGCCACGACTGAGCTTGCGCGCCTCAACTAGAGTCCATGTGCTGCAAACTACAGAGCCCACGCGCTCTGGAGCCTGGGTGCCACAATTAGAGAAGAGAAAACCTGCACACCACAACTAGAGAGAAGCCCGGGTGCCACAAGGAAAGATCCCGCGTGCCTCAACGAAGATCCCGCGTGCCGCAACTAAGACCCGACACAGCCAAAAATAAATTAAATTAATAAATAATAAATAAATCTTTTAAAAAAATGGGAAGAAGGAAAAGCTCACAGCAGTCCTTAGTCCATAATCATCCTAAAGGTCATCCAACTCCATGTGGCCAGTTCTGCTCCTCCAGGGCAGGGAATGCTTCTGGAACAGGACTCATTTCTGCCCCTGGGTAGGGCTTCCTAATCTACATTTCCCCTCAGCACTTGGCTCTGCCCTTTGAAGTCACTTTCCTTTTCAGGAAGTATAGCTGATCCAGTGTAAATGGCCAAAGTTCAGATCTGTAATGTTTTTTCATCTTGTTTTCTTCTTGTAAAAAGCTGGGAGTCCCTTTAATTTTGAGCTGTCTTTTCTTTTTTAATGTAATCTGGTGGTATTTTTATTGGCAAAGCTCCCTTAAAAATGTTGCCTCTTTCCTTTGAATCTGATCGTGATCTCTCACCCCAAAACAAGATCCCTAATTTTTTTGAGACACCAAGTGAAGTTTTGGAATGTATGTGAGACCCCGGGGGGTGTCAATTTCCTAACAATTCTTTGAGCCCCCTTTTCTCTTGCTGGAAAGTATTCAGAGATACCATCTTAAATCTCCGAGATCTTAAGAAAGGGTGTTAAAGGCACATGCTTGATCTAATCTTTAGCCCCAGGTCTGGTTTCACATTGTGAATATTTTCCCAATCAGAGGCTAGAGATGAGTAACATTTTTATTTTTGATCCTCGAAATCCTCTAAATTTTCCTCTAAATTTTGCTTGCAACTGAACAGATTCATGTCCTTTCCTATGCTTTAGCACATGTAGCTATAAAGTTGTAATGTGACATTTTATTATTCTGCATGAAAATCTCCTAAACCAGATCTACAAGTGAGTTAAGTGCACTTTCTATTTTTCTAGTTATTCTTGGTAAAGGTTTTGCCAATTGTGCTTCGATTACATAACGTGAGTCACCTTTGCTCCAACTTCCAAGAGCAATTACTCTTTGCTCTTCTAGGCTTTCTTTGTATGTCCTGGGTGCCGGTCTAGCTCTGCCTGTGACACTGCCTCAAAGCCAAAGATGCAGACTCAGGTTTTTGTTGTGAAACATGCTATTTCTTCTATCAGTTACTTATTCCTAAACTACTCCAAAATTCACTGCTTTTAAATAATGGAAATGATTTTTTCTTCAAGGTTAAAATTATTATTAATATTCGGGGTGAGCTAGCCATTTTCTGGGCTCACTTATAGAGCTACATTTGACTGGAGAATCAGCGGCACTGGATTCTCCAAGTTGACTCCAGAATCTTAGAATTTTATTCCTATTAAAAAGTCAGAAGTAAAATCACAACCATAAAATTTTATGGACAAAAGGTACCATAAATTTAAACTTCAAATAATTATCCCCAAAATGAGAAAAAAGAGGCATAGAGAGCAGATTTTACATATATTTTGTTAAATGAGATATTCTTAAAAGAATAAAGTCTCTGCAGTGAGAAAACATGACTGAGGAGAAAAGATTAGCAGTGTGAAGTGTGCATTAAAAAAAGCATAATAAAATAAATTTAATAAAACTATATATAATTAAAATATTCAGAGGTAGCTTATTAATAACCTAATATGTACTAAAAATTTACCTAACAATTGAGAAGAAAGAGCCTCAGACAATAGATGTAGAAAGGACAGTTATAACAATCATTGATATTGCAAGTCAAGTCTAATAAATCTGCCAGATTGAGCGGTTGGTAATAATGTGTGGTCCCTGAGACACATGTGATATCATTCCATTTAAATTCCACATTTGGCTTCATAGCTTTCCAGCTACAGGAAGAACTTGACTCTTGATGACATTTATACTAGTCCTTGTAGGATTAAAGACCTGATGGTTTCTTTGCCCAAAATGGTGATGCTACTTGGAGTAACATTTGCCATTTAATGCGTTTCTGCTAAGAAATTAGAGTTTATGTATTCAGCCACTAAACGGGGCATTTTAAACACATTTTCTCATTTATGCTAATTTTTAGCATATTCTGAAAAAGCAAATGGCCAAATAGAGATTCACTTGCAAATATCATACACTTCTAATGGAAGTTCTTTGCAAATATGTGCTTCTTACCATTTTCTCATCCTCCAAATCTATCAAAGAGAAAAAGAAAAGTAGCATAATGGGCATTTCCTGAGTGACCATATCAGGCACTGCAAGGGGCTGGGGGTGTGAGGATGGTCATTCATTCAAAAGCAGTACATTATTTATTTCTTTTGTGTGCCTTTAAAGGAAAATTTCCAAGGGAAGAAACCTGATGCAGACTTAGAGAAAAGACAAACCAAAGGTGATGGCCTACAGGCACATACCACGGGGTCTTTCCTGTTAGCAGGTAACACCACAACTGGTTGGCAGTTACAAAGGCACACCAGACTCTGATTTCTTACCCCCTAAATGTATATAGCAGTTTGACTCCCATTGGCTGTGAAAACTTAGGCAGATTCTGAGCGTAAGACTTTATTTAAATCTATGCAATAGAGGTCAAGGCTATTGTAATAGGGGAGAGAGAATGAACTCACATCCACTGAAACAAAGTAGGGAGACTTGTACTCCTTGGATTGAGCTGGTGGAAAGTACTGGTGGACACAGGGGGTCAAAGGCATTGGTCAATGTGATGAAGCCATCTGCATTTGCTAACTGGTGTTTTCTGAAATTGGGCTCCTATTTTCCACAGAGACTACAACACAGGGTCCCTGTCTTTCTTGATGATTACATTTCACAGGGGTGGATCCTGGGTTCCTGAGAAAGGCTTTTGGGGTTGTAAAACGGACAAGAAGCTGGGAGAAGATTTATATCTCACAGGGGCAGATCTAAGAGAATTTACCATTGTAAGTTTTCTAAAGTAAATGCATTAAGAAAAGAGAGGTCAAGGGCTTATAGGTGGAAAGAAACCCATTTAAACTTTAGTCAAACTGAGGGAATTGTGAAGACCATCTTTGTCAGTAAGTGTATTAGATATGTTCTTTGCATCTGCTTTTCTGCAGAAAAAATATATTTAGATTTTTCACCAGATGGCTGAGAATTTCAAATGATGTGCATATTTTCATCTTTAACCTAAATTCCTTTTATGAACAAAAAGTCTCCTTAGGAATGTTTTACCCATATTCCAAATTTGTGATTTCTTTCCTAGATTTTTTTAGCTAGGAAATAGCTAAGCATTTTTTGGTCAATACTATTTTATTAATTTTTTGAAGTCAAAGGCTCAAAGTCAGTTTTGGCTTCTTTTCTCACACTAACCTGAATCTCAACTTCTTTCCATTTAATTATTTTTCAATTCCTATAATTGTAAAGATCAGAGTACCTCAAACATAAATCTTTTTCTCTACATTTTGATGCAACTACCTCAATTCAGATTCAATTTCTCCCAACAGGCTCTAGAAAACAGGTCTCCTTCATCCTTGGTCTCTCAATCTACTCTTCCAATGTTATCAATTAAACTTGCTAGAGGTCACATCTGATATTATCACTTCCTTATTCAAAGCCTTTGATGGTTCCTTTTGCCTAATGTTTGACTCATTAATGTATACCCTGTTCCTTTCCAAAAAGAAGTTTTTTTAAAAAAAAATTTTTATTTATTTATTTATTATTTATGGCTGGGTTGGGTCTTCGTTTCTGTGCGAGGGCTTTCTCTAGTTGCGGCAAGCAGAGGCCACTCTTCATCGCAGTGCGCGGGCCTCTCACTATCGCGGCCTCTCTTGTTGCGGAGCACAGGCTCCGGACGCGCAGGCTCAGTAATTGTGGCTCACGGGTCCAGTTGCTCCGCGGCATGTGGGATCTTCCCAGACCAGGGCTCGAACCCGTGTCCCCTGCATTGGCAGGCAGATTCTCAACCACTGCGCCACCAGGGAAGCCCCAAAAAGAAGTTTTTTTAAAAATGTATTTTCTATTCTCTTCTCCCTCCCTCCTTCCCTCCCTCCATTCCTTTCTTCCTTCCTTCCTTCTTTCCTTCCTTCCTTCCATAATTGTTCATTACTTCCTTTTCTGTCTGTCTCAAACAGTATATTCTGGGAAACAAATCAGATAAGAAAGACAAGGTCTTCTCCTCTCATCTTATGATATACTAGAGAAGGCAGACAATTAAACTAGAGCTTAAAACAATCTGTGATAAGTGCTGAGATTGTGAAATCATAGATGTCAAAGTAGTATTTTGCCTAATTAAATATGGAGTTCATGGCATACTTCCCTGAGAAACTGATTTAGAATTAGAGCTGAAGAATGATTAATGTTAGTCACATAATGAGCAAAAGGAATGAGAAAGAGGATCCTGGAGCAAAGTCTATGGATAATATGTGACAGGTCATAAGGAAAAGAGATAACAAAATGCCTTATTAATCCAGAAATAACTGTGTGACGACATTTGGCTGAGTGAGGGAATCGTAAGGGATGAGGGTTAGGCGGTATGCAGGGGCCAGATAGCAGAAGACTTATTAAGACTTATGTAGCTTTTTGGGGTTTACTTTTCAATGCAATGGGGAATAAACAAAATACGTTAAATGAACGAGTCACATGAGCACATCTGCATCTTTGACAGAGTGCCATGGAGAATGGATTTTGTAGGGATCACTCACAAGAGAGGAAATCCAGCAGGCTGTTCGTTAGGCCCCATAAAAATATGCTGGTGACCTAGATTTGGGTGGAAACCATAAATATCCAGTGAGGCAGACATATGTGAAAATTTTTTTAAAGGTAGAATGAATAGGAATTGCTTATAGTTTGGTTTCCTGGAAAGAGAGAGAGGAAAGAGTAATAGATTTGCTGTTAGAGCAGCTAGGAGTCTCTGTGGGGATCCTTTTGTATGGAAACACAAAATACCCCAAATAGCCAAACAATCTTAAGAAAGAAGAGCAAAGCTGGAGGCATCATTCCCTGATTCCAAACTATACTGCAAAGCTACAGTAACAAAAACAGTATGGTGCTGGCATAAAAGAAAACACATGGTTCAGTGGAACAGGATAGAGAGTCCAGAAATAAACCCACACACATATGGTCAATTAATCTGTAACAAAAGAGGCAAGAATATACAAAGAGGAAAGGACAGTCTCTTCAATAAATGGTGTTGGGAAAACTGAACAGCCACATACAAAAGAATGAAACTGGGCCACTATCTTATACCACACACACACAAAAAGTAACTCAAAATGGAGTAAAGACTTTAATGTAAGACCTAAAACCATAAAACCACTAGAAGATAACACAGTCAGTATGCTCCTTGATATCAGTCCTGGCCATGGTCTTTTGGATTTGACACCAAAAGCAAAGGTGACAAAAACAAAAATAAGGAGGTGGAACAACATCAAACTAAAAAGCTTCTGCACAGCAAAGGAAACCATCAACAGAATAAAAAGGCAACCTACTGAATGGGAGAAAATATCGTAAATCATATGCCTGATAAGAGGTTAATAGCCAAAATAGATAAAGAACTCAGACAACTTCATAGCAAAAAAAAAAAAAAAAAATCCAATTAAAAAATGGGCAGAAGATCTGAATAGATATTTTCCCAAAAAAGACATATAGATGGCCAACAGGTACATGAAAAGATGTTCAGCATCAGAGGAATGCAAATCAAAACCACAATGAGGCACCATTTTACACCTGTCAAAATGGCTACTATCAAAAAGACAAGAAATAGCAAATGCTGGTGAGAATTTATAGAAAAGGGAACCCTTGTGTGCACTGTTGGTGAGAATGAAATTGGTGCAGCCACTATGGAAAACAGTAGAGGGTCCTCAAAAATTAAAAATAGAACTATCATATTAACCAGCAATTCCACCTCTGGGTATTTATGCAAAGAAAATAAAAACACTAATTCGAAAATATATATGCATCCCCATGTTCATTGCAGTATTATTCACAATAGCCAAGATATGGAAACAACCTAAGAGTCCATCAAAGGGTGAATGGATTTAAAAAACAGCACGCACACACACACACACACACACACACACACACACACAGTGTAATATTATTTATTCAGCTGTACAAAAGAAGAAAATCTTGCCATTTATGACAACATGGGTGGACTTTGAAGGCATTCTACTAAGTAAAAGAAGTTTGAGAAAAAGAAATACTATATGATCTCACTTATATGTGGAATCTTTAAAAAAACACAAAAGCACTCATAAATACAAAGAATAAATTGGTGGTTGCCAGAGGTGGAGGAGTGATGACTGGGCTATATGAATGGAGGAGATCAAAAGGTACAAACTTCCAGTTATAAAGTAAGTGAGTCCTCGGGATATACGTACAGCATGGTGACTATAGCTAATAATACGATACTGCATATTTGAAACTTACTGAGAGTAAATCTTAAAAATTCTTACCACAATAAAGAATTCTGTAACTATGAATGGTGATGAATGTTCCCTAGACTTATTGTGACGATCATTTCACAATATAGACAAATATAAAATTGTTAACTTTTATAGCTGAAACTAATAATGATGTTGGATGTCAATTATACCTCAATAAAAAATTTAAATTAAAAAATATTAGAAAATCCTATTAAGTAGCTGGGGTTATAAAAGCTGGTATCTTTTTCACATGAATAAAAATGTCTTCCCCAAATCATTAAATGGGCTTTAATTGTGGCTTTTATTCTAAGATCTTTGTGCAAAAAAGGCAACTGATTTGTTTCTAGCCAATTCAAATTAACACTTTCCTGAATTCACACTAAAGTTACATTATATGACTAAAGGAACACCAGAAAGGGATTTTCCATTATAAGGAAAAAATTGCAGACATGAGAGATGTGAGAGTTGTGTGTTTCAAAGACTATCTTCTAAAAGTGTGTCCCAGAAGACACCAAATAATGGTAAATGTGAATTTAAGTTCACACTCACGCACATAAATAATTGTGCATATTTACTGTTTATTTATAATTTTGGTTGATACCTGTTCACACTAAACTCAGTCATTCCTGAGATTTCCTCTCTCTAATGGTTGTGCAGACTGTCCTGGGATTCACCTAGCATCAAAGTGATGATTGAATCACCACTTACTTCTTTAATCAGTCAGTAAAGGTTACGGAAACAGTGTCTTCAGATGTAGGAGCTTTTCTGAAATCCCCAGTTTGTGCGCATTACAGCCCTTATTCTTTGGATTCAGCCTCTCTATGTGCTTTTCTCCCCCTGAAGTCTTGCAATCTCTAGGATTATTCCTGTATATTAGGGCTTGGGTCCCTTCAGGTAGCAGAATTCCAAGTCTTGTTCCTTATAAGTTCCCAACTTTCGCCTTCTTTAAGACAATTTTGAAAACCACATCAACGGGCCTATGCTTTAAAAACATTCAGGAAAAGGTATCACCCATAATTTAGTAAGACGCATTGCCCAAACTACCTAACACTGCAATTTGAGATTCTATCATAAAATGTATGTTATTAAAGACTAATTTTTCTAAAATGAGGATTCAAATTTTTGAATGTTTTCTTTGCATTGTGTGGGTTGAAATCATAGTCTGTACTCCTTGTTTCTTTCATAGGTAAAATAATGACTTTATGAAAATGATACTCCAGGAGCTGATAGCAACCCCTGGCCGAAAGCCAGCAAGAACATGGACATGTTGGTACTTTATCTGCAGAAAGTGAACTCTGCCCATAACCTTAATGAACTGGGAAGAAGACCCTGAACCTCGAGTTAGATAACAACCCTAACTGACACGTGGGTTTCAGCATGGACAGACTCTGAGCAGAGGGTCTAGTGAGCCCACGCCTGGAATCCTGGCTCATGGAAACTCTGAGATAACACATTTTTGTTGTGCTAAGACCCTAAGTCCGGGGTAATTTGTTACATAGCAACAGAAAACTAACACAGATACTAAGAAAAGGTGTTCCCAATCAAGTGATAGTGGCGAATGTCAAAGTGCAATGTATTGTGTAATTTCTTTGGAGAATCTAAATGGATTAATCAAAAAAAAATGATAGCATTGTCAAATAAACAAAAATTTATCAGCACCAATTAGGCTTAACCTTGTTTAAAAAACATTTTTTGCTGGAACAAATCCTGCTGACTGACTTCCTTGTATGATGTCCAATAGTCAGCATGGTCCGTTTTTATCGAGAGATCACTAACGACAGTAATGAAATTGCAGCATCAGTGCCTTCTAACAGAGCATGGTTATAGCACAGGTGGGCAAGCTATCCACTCTAAATCTAATTTGTGCTCTCAATAAGAAAATGGAAGATTTTTCATTACTTTTAGCATTACTCTGAAGATTCAGGGCTCATCATGCCAAACAAATGACTAAGCAGCCTCATTTATCTTAATTAGAGCACATCTTAAGACAGTGTCTGTCAGAATAGTTCTTGAAAGACAGTTCTTAGTCTCATCATAACATCAGTCACAAGGGAAGCACCCCACAAGGGGGTACCTATTTGAATATACATCTGAAAACAGTTAAAATGAATAGTCAGTTCTAAAATCTTATGTAATGAACCCTTGCTTCTTAAATAAAACATGACGGTCATTTAATTCAAATATTTGTAGCTTGGTGTCTTAGCTCATTTTTCAGAATCTACACAAGTGATTACACATGAAAATGTAAATTCACTTAATATATCTGGAAACTTTTGCATAGTTATGGGAAAAGTTTCCTACTTGTCAAGCAGAAGAAACACGGTTTTGAAAAAATAGCATATAAATAATGTGTTCATGACCCTGTAAAGCCCAATTTACACCTTGAGTTGTAAACAGCATCATTACCCAACTCTGCTCATTCCCCAGTAACAGCAGTTAAACATCGTATACATTATCATGTAACTTTTCAGTACCCTCCCACTTGGACTTGTAACTTACTTTGAGAAATGGGATACTCATATCCCTGATGTAAGCAGAGGCTGAGAAAAGGCTTGTACCTGTGGCCTTGACCTCATATGCCTGTGCAGTGATGATGAGAAGTTCATGCTCAGCCAACTCATTGGTCCCCAGAGGAGGATGAGAGACACTTGGAGCAGAGCTCAGCCTGGGTCTGTTAATCCCCATTTCACTCAGAGTCAAGACCAGTAGAGACATTCCTGCAGACTCACCCTACAGTAGCCAAGTGCCAGCCAACCTGCAGATTTGTAAGCCTGCAAATTAGTACTTACATTTGTATGTCACTGAGATGTTACTGTTGTCTATTACATAGAAATTTTATCATAATAGCTAATTTATACACCTTCCAAATTCTATTTAATATATAAATCACAAGAAAAAGAAGAAAAAATTAAGATTCATTATTGAGTCTAAGTAACTGAAAGTTTTAAGGGTTTTTTAAAGATATTAATAATAATGGTTCTAGCAGGGCTTTAGTATCAACAATCAAAACTTCGTGGGTATCTGTGTAATGTGATTCAAAATAACACAAATTCAACTGCACAAGCCTTTAAATGAATGGAAGTATAGATTGGTGGTAGTATAAATTGGTAAATTCACCTTTGAATTTACTATCTAATCATATAGTTTAGATATGACAGGTCTCACTGAAATCGTCTCTCGGTACACATCCAAAGAAACCTGTACATACTTGCAAACAAAATACAAATTAAATTATGTTCATAACACGTTAATCTTAAACAAAAATCATAAATAACCCATTGTACTTCAACAGGAGAGAACATAAGAATATTAGTCAGCAATTACAAAAATCAAACTACAGCTATGTAAAATAAAATGAGTAGAACACACAGTCATAGGGTTGAGGAAAAAAGAGACACAAAGGAATACATGCTCTATGATTCCATTCACATTAAGTTTGTTATAGGGCTAGAAATCAGGAAAACGCTTATATTTTGAATATAATGAGTAAGACAGGTCTTAAGGGCTGGATTGCTAGTAATCTGCATACCAGATAATTCCAATTATACATCATTCTAGAAAAGGCAAAACTATAGAAACAATAAAAATATCAAAGGTTGCCAAGGGTTTGGGGAAAGGGTAGTAGGGTCAAAAAGGTGACGCACAAGGAATTTTTATTTATTTTTAATTTGTATTGGAGTATAGTTGATTTACAATGTTGTATTAGTTTCAGGTGTACAGCGCACAAGGAATTTTTAGAGCAGTACAACTATTCTGCGTGCTACTGTAACTGTGAATACATGACACTGTGCAGGTGTTAAAACCAATTGAACTTTATAGCACAAAGAGTAAACCTGAATAACTGAAGTTTTAAGAGTAACTTAAAAAAATCACTTGTGAGGTTGAGGTATTCCAGGAAGGAATGGAGACTATGATGAAAGAATCTAAGTATATCACAAATGTGTGATAGGTTCTCCCTGAAGGGGTGAGATGAGATGGGGGTTCTCACTGGGGGTAAATGATGGGGACCTTTGGAAATCTAGGTAACTTTGGAAATGACCCTATAACACTAACCATAAAGAATACACACATAAGCATATTTTCCAGTTGATCTAGTTGACAGAGTTGCATCCTGTGTGTATACGAAATAAGAAGTTTGGGACTGCTATGCATGCATGCTGGAACTGAAAATTTAAGGAAATGGATGTTGAAGGTGGGAACTGTTTCTTCCTATTGGAGTAGGAAGATACAGAAGAAAAGGTAGTGGTTACTCATATGATAATGGATTTAAGTTAGAGACATCAGAATGAACCAGCAGTTAGCTTCATATAGATACAGATGAATAGGTAGAGAAATAAAGAGTGATCTGGGAACATACGGTGCCTAGACTGTGGTTTCCAACACCGTTCTCCAGTAAAATTAGCCAGGGCTCCTTGAAGAAATGTTTGATTCTAGGACTGAGCCAGGACATATATGAGCCCAAAACATATTGTAGTTCCAGAAAGTAAGAGATTTAAAAAAAAAAAAAAAAATCGATGGGGATATGTCAAAGGGACACAGGAGCTCACTGAAATGGCCAAAGCTGGAACAATTTGACCAAACAAAATTAATAAAATGGTATTGGATTATACACCAAAGTACAAAGTAAGTATCCAAGTGTCCTTACTGATGTAAAGTAATGATTGAATAAATAAATGGGAGAGTAGCAACAAGTCTGTCATACAGAAGAATTCCAAATAATTGACATAGATACACTACCCTCAAAGAAGTGGACCATAAATCCCACTCCCTAAAGGTGTGCTGCACATCATAACTTCTTCCCAAAAGGCCAGCATCAAAGGTGGGGAGGGGTACCTATACCATCTAGAACCCTGGCAAACACTGCCTCAGCCAAGTGATCAAGACCTACATCAGTAGTCATGAATCATGTTGACAGTAGGTACCCTTGATATGAAATGATGGAAATGACATTTTACCTTTGTGATATTCCCGCCAAAAACGCATAGCAGTGGTCTAATTATAAGAACATCAGAAACATTCCAGTAGAGGAGCATGCTACAGAATATCAGATCAGTACTCCTTAAAATCGTCAATGGTATTGAAACAAGGAAAGTCTAAGAAAGTGTCACAGCCAAGAGGAGCCTAAGGAGACCAGACAATTAAACATAATGTGGTATTCACAATGAAATACTTAATCATAAAAGGATAAACTATAGAAATGTTGACATTGCCAGATATTTCTCCAGCAAAGGTGGGTTTATTTGGAATCAGCAGAGACTTGCACTTTGGGGTCTGCAACCATGGAGAGCCACTTGCAAGTCCCCACACAGCAAGAGAAGGAGAACGCTTTTATAAGGAGGAAAAGGGATTTGGAAGGGGCATAGTACACAAAGAGTCTATCCATGGCTTTACATGGCTGAGCCTTTCTCCTTCCTGTTGGACTCAGCTATGTCACAGGGCATGAGAGCTTCCCCTGCTGGTCTCTCAACTCTATTTAATGGAGGTTTCTGTTTATTAATTTTTTATAGAAATATTAACAAATGTGGTACTTTAGTTAATAATAAATGTAAATATCATTAATTTCAACAAATATACAATACTAACGTAAGACGTTAACAATAGTGGAAGTTGGGTGTGGAGTACATAGAAACTATATAATATCTTCTCTCTGTTTTTTGTAAATACAACACTGTTCTAAAAATAAGTTTAATTTTTAAAAAACTTCTGAAGGAAAGGATAGGAATATGGGGGTATAATTTACATTAGGAATAGTAGGATATAGGAAATACTCTTAGAAATAGTTAATTTCATGATATGTTAAGAAAAATAAGTTCACGTAAACAGAAATGTGTTCCTCAGTGTATATTATACTATATTCCCCTACATTTCAGGTTTATAATATATCAAGATAAATTATTAAGATTGAAAGTATACACCAAATACCATAGCAACACCTTAAATTTTCTTGAGCTGCCATAAATGAAGCTATAATAAATACCAAAGCACTTTGTGTCACTACACAAATTCCAGCTTTTACTACCCATTCCACTCCCTAATTTTAAAATGGTTGGTACTATTAAAAATTGACATATTCAATAAAAATATTTTATCTGCTTAGTTTCAGTAAAAATTCAAAATGATCCATTGTGCTCAATGATCAGGACACATTGTTGAATAAAATTGATATAATCTCTCTTTGAAAACCTTACAGTTTCGGTTCAAACAGTGTAAATTATTTTTTCAGGTTACATGTTCCAATAGAATAAAAACAATTTTTGATATTGAAGAATTACAGGTTAACGTATTACGTAACATTCTGGTAATATAACGCTAACAGCTTAAATTTCTTCTCTAAATTATATATTTCAGAGACAAAAATAAAGCATTATAGTAGAACCATGAAAATATTTCTTCGAAGAAATCAAGATCCCTCAGCATTTGTGACTAGACTTATTTATAAAAGTTAGCTTAACCTGTCTAGCTCATTAAAATATTATTTCTTAAATGTCTTGCTAAGTAATAAACCAGTTGTTTCGTTGGTATTTCAATTATGTATTCACTCATTAACTGATATTGTTTGCCAAGGGCCTAGGGTTCAGCGCTGTTAGCAGGGGAAAGGACCTGACAACACAGGTTGTTTGGGCCCATCCTGAGGTTTCAGTGGGATACCTGTTGAGCAAGCAGGTGTCAGGGTGGTCACTTAGGACAAGGAGCCAAAATAAAAGTAACAATCAAGTCTTATCCACTTAGTGAAAGAGTGGGAGCAAGAGGTAAAAAAGGTGCCAACCTCACGGACTGGCTCCAGGCGAGGGTCAGGCAGATGCTGCACAAACGGGGGGGATATCTCACAGTTAGAGCCCAAACAAAAGGCTCCCATCTCCTTACAGACCTGTGGCCCAGGAAAAGAGAGTGAGGGAAAAGCTACAGAGGGAAATACTCGGAGTTAGAGTGGAGAAAAATGCCTCAGTCAAAGCGCAAAATTGCTCATAAGATCTTCTTATCATCATTGTATTGTCTGTAGGATATCAGTGATTCCTCTCTATCATTGCTGATATTGATAACTTGTTTCTTCAGTTTTTTTTCTTTTTCACTAATCAGTTTGGTGGAAGTTATCAACTCATCAAATTTACTGATACTTGTAAAGACCTAACTTTAAGTTTCATTGATTTTCTCTATTGCTTTTTAAAAAATTTTATTTCATTGTTTTCTGATATTTATTATTTTCTTCCTTTGGTTTGCTTTGGGTTTAATTTGATCTTCTTTTTCTATTTTCTTGAGAGAGAAGATGAAGTCTCTCGAGGTTTTTTTATTTTTTACTAATATAGGTTGTTAATGTTATAAAATACAATGTAAGCACTGTTTCAGTTGCATCCTATAAATTTTTAAATGTCATGTTTTCATTTTTGTGAAACGCTCATTCCTAAGATTTTTAAAAATCTTTTGAACTATTAGTCAAAATAGAAATGTTTTGATTTTCAAATATTTAAGCATTCTCTACATATCTTTGTTTTATTGAATTTTAATTTAATTACATAGGACTCAAGGGATAATGTTTGTATGACAAATTTTTTAAACATATTAAAACTTACTTTATTGCCTAGATTATAGTTTATGCTGGTAAATTTTCTTATACACTTGAAAAGGACATATATTCTGCTTTTGTTGGGGGGAGTATTATATAAATGTCCATTAGATCAAGTTTGCTAGCAGGGTTATTCAATTTTCTATATCAGGGAACGGCAAAATACAGCCTGCAGGCCAAATTCAAGCCACTGTGTGTTTTGGTAAATAAAGTTTAATAGTAACACAACTGTCTCCATTTAAATATGTATTTTTTGGTCATTTCTGTACGATAAGGGCAGAGTTGAATAGTTGCTACGGTGGCCATATAGCTCACAAAACCTAAAATATTTACTAGATGCCTCTTCAATGAAAAAAAAATTGCTGGCCACTATTCTCTATCCTTATTCATTTTTCCCTCTATTCATTCTATTAGTCACTGAGTGAGTTGTATTGAAATCTCTAATTGTAGATTCATTTATTTCTGCAGTTTTTATACGGGTATTTTGAAGTTCTCTTGTTATGTACATAAATGTTTCTTCTTGACAAATTGACCCGTTTTATTCTAATGCAAAGTCCCTCTTATCTCTGGTAATGCTTGCTCATAAATATATTTTGCCTGGTGTTAATACAACCTCATTATTTTTCTCTTTACTATTGCTAGCATAGTATACGCTTTGTAATCCCATCACTTTTAACCTAATTATATCAATATATTTAAGGTGGGTTTCTTGTTCAACATATAGTTATGTTTTGAATTTATATAATTCAGCAATAGTTACCTTTTAAATGGAGTGCCTATGTCATTTATATTTAAGGGGATTATGGATCTGGTTGAGTTTATATTATCAGCTAGCCATTTGTTTTTTATTAGCCCTGCCTATTCTTTGATCTTTTTCTACCATCTTTGGATTATCCTTTTCATTACTACAATTTATGAGTGCATTTTATCCCCTATGTTTATTAGCTATGAAGTTCTTTTGTATATTTTATAATTACACTTGACCTTTGAACAACACAGGTTTGAACTGCATGTGTGCACTTACATGTGGATTTTTTTCAATAGTACATACTACGGTACTACACAATCTATGGTTGGTTGAATCCAAGGATGTGGAACTGAGGATTCGGAGGGCTGACTATCAGTTATACGTGGATTTTCAAATGCACAGAGGGTCAGTTCCCCTAACCCCCATGTTATTCAAGAATCAACTGTACTTTATGATTTACAGTATGTGTATGTCTAGCTTCAAATAATATTATCCCAATTCATTTGTAGTATAACATCCTTACTACAGTATAATTTAATTTCTCTCCTGGCCTTTGTGCTACTGTTGCCATATATTTTATTCCTACATATGTATTTAACACTACAATACATAGCTATTTGTTTTTAAAAGTCAATTTTCTTTTTTAAAAAATGCTATTTTATATTATTTTATATTTAACTATATATATATGGCACTCTTCATTTCTTGGTGGAGTAACAGATTTCTATCTGGTATCAGTTTTCTTCTATCTGAAGAACTTCTTTTACCATTCCTTGTAGTGTAAATCTTCTAATGACGAATTATCTTAAATTTTGTGTATATCAAAAGTCATTATTTTTCTTTTAAAAAGAGATATTTTTAATGGATATAAGAATGTGGGATAACAATTTTTTCTTTCAGTTTATAGATGTTGATCCACTCTTTTCTGGATTGCACTTTTATAACATTGTTATTTTCTCCCTCTGTACATAATGGGTCTTTTTGCCTCTGGCTCCTTGGGAGATTTTTATTCGTCGTAGGTTTTAGGCATTTTGATTATGATGTGCCTTATTGTAGTTTTCTTCATATTTCCTGTTGGAATTCTTTCAGCTTCTTAGATCTATGGGTTCATTGTTTCCAACACTTTTTTTAAGTTGGCCCTTATTTACTCATTTTTTCCATCCTCTTTCTTGTCTCTCCTTCTGAGACTTTGTTCAGTTTTTTTCTTCTTTTTCCTTTTATGTTCTTTATCTTGGATTGTTTATATTGCTATGTCTTCAACTTCATTAATCTTTTCTTCTGCAGTGTCTACTCTATCATCTCCAGCATTGCATATTTTATTCGTGTGTTATTCAGTTATTTTGCATATCTTCTATGTTTTTAATATGCTCATGCATTCCTCTACCATCTTGAGCATACTATTTATAGTTATAACCACGTTAATATTCTTGTTTTCTGATTCTATCACCTGTGTAATTTCTGGTGCTTTACCTATAATAGGGCTTTCTCCTCATCAAAGATATTCTAGCAAATCTGCACCAAGAGCAGCCTTTAGTCTATGATTATTATAACCCAATACTGAAGCATATCCTTCTGAGTTCTCTACCTCTACCTGATGTATGATGAAGTTTTTGTGTTTTTTGTTGGTTTGTTTCCATTCTGGTGTGTGGGAAACTAATATTCCCATTTTTGTGTGGGAATCAGAGCTTGTTCTGTTTTCTCCTTTCCAGTGGCTCTTTCCACGCTTTGGGTATTTTCCTCCCATACTTGTGATGATTACTGTTCGGTTGAAGAATAACGGAGAAATTTCTGATGTTCTCTGTCTTCACTTCTCTCCTGTTCATGCTGTTCTCTTCTTCAGTTCCCTGGCTTGTGCATTGTAGCTGCTTTGTCCACCCCAAATTCTCAACTGTGTCCTCTGAGGAGCCTTCAGGGTTCTGTTTGGGTTCATCCATTCTGTGCTGTGTCCTATAAACTCTCTCTAGGTGGTAAACTGGGACAATTGTAAGACTCGCTTCATTTACTTCTCTTAAGGAATCACCGTAGTGTGCTGTTTATTGTCCAATGTCTAAAAGCCTTTGTTTCAAATATTTTATCTTGTGTTTGAATTATGTAAAGCAGAAGGATACATCAGGACACAGTGACTCCATCACAGCTATAAGCAGAAGTCTTATCTCCCCAACCCAGTGAGTTGTTTATGCATTATTTTTATTATAGCAATTTTTCTAAAAATCTCCAGATAGCATCATATTTCACTGAATCTAAGATGTCACTGTTTTTTTAATGTGATATTATTTTTGTATCACTAAGAATAACACTTCCAATTTTATTTTCACAATCCATCGCTATACCCAGATTTCAGAAATACTAAATGTGAAAAAATGAGCACCACTGAGCTAGTAAAACACTATCATATTGACAATATATGGTAAATAAACATTATAATAATGTTAAAATTTATACATAATTTTTAACTAGTTTCACCTTTTCTAGATTACATAAATTTGACATAAATAGGTATTTAATATCTATTTATAATTTTTCTAATAATCACATTCTTTTCCATGAATGGAACATGAACTTTCAAAAACTGAAAATTATTCTACATAACAAGAGCTCTGCCATTCATTGGCCTTTTAAAGGATTTAAATTTATCTTTCTGCAACAATGATAAATTGACTAAGAAGGTCTATAAACTTCTCACACAATTAGAGTCTTCAAGTGTCACTGTGGTGTTTCCCTAACTGTATTGAAAGAAAATACGAACAGGAATAGAGATTATCATGAAACATCACTTTAAAAATATTTAAAATAAATGATCATCTCATCACGATTCTGAAACTGAATGTTCACATTATTATATTTTCATATAAGTAAGTGACATGTAAATGACATCATTCCAAACTTCAATTTGAATTTGAAATCTAGCGATGAGTCCACAGAAATTTTAATAGATTAACTAGGACCTGAGTTATCACTTCACGCTTCCACTAGGTCTGTTAATTCATAAAGAACAGGGAACACATTGTCCTTCTTGTGGCTTTAGCTTATGTTATGATTTTGGGACATTACAGATACTCAAATATTTATGGAATTAAATTTTAAATGTGCTAGGGTAAAGTAAGCCTCTAATAGTTCATAGCTACAGTCAAATTCAATGTTCACTAACAGGTGGAGATAGAAGGATCCTGACTCAACTTACCTGGGATCCTAGACCTTGATAAAATGTTGACATGAACAAATAAGCCATCATTACAGAGACCTTTTTTTTTTTTTTTTTTTTTTAAACAACAGCTCCTGTTTATTTTTTTATTTTTATTTATTTATTTATTTATGGCTGTGTTGGGTCTTCGTTTCTGTGCGAGGGCTTTCTCTAGTTGCGGCAAGCTGGGGCCACTCTTCATCGTGGTGCGCGGGCCTCTCACTATCGTGGCCTCTCTTGTTGTGGAGCACAGGCTCCAGACGCGCAGGCTCAGCAACTGTGGCTCTCGGGCCTTGTCACTCCGTGGCATGTGGGATCTTCCCAGACCAGGGCTCGAACCCGTGTCCGCTGCATTGGCAGGCAGATTCTCAACCACTGCGCCACCAGGGAAGCCCCAGAGACCATTTTTGAAATGACAAGACATTTTATATCACTTTGATGCTTCATAACTAAGTGTTCTTGCTAATGAGGCAGCTTAGAGCAGTTTTAACTATAGTTTGGAGAAAGGTCAGCCATCACTCATTTGTATGTGAAGCAAAATAAGGATTACAAAATAATTAATTTTATGGCCCATAAATATGCAATTAAAGATGCGAAGTCATCAAATTATCTGAAACTTAAAAGCCTGCCTCCCTGGTGACCATTTAAATGAGCTACATTAGTGTGTATTTCTCCTGTATGGCTGAGTGACAGCTTGGGTTTGCACTTAACGTACATTTCCAAATCTTATACAGCTTCCTGTCCTTAATGTGCACATCAAGGACTTTTTTTTTTTTTGAAGGGTGGAAACTAAATAGGTTCAGAAAGCAGATTAGCCAGTATCAGTAATGGGGATCCACAAGACAACAGTACAGAATCTATTAATTTGTATCACATGGGCCAAATTATTTGATCAATGAAACAGGGAAAACACATATTCCTATTACTTCTGCAATTAGCTAAAATGCTTGAAAATCATTTACCCATTCATATAGCAACATTCAACAAGTATCTATTAAGAATTCAACACTATTTTGTCATTAGTTGTATAAGACGTTACCAAGTATAGTCCTTTGATTTCAGGATCAAACAGGCTATGTCTTCACTCTCATCTGTTAATAAGGGAAATCGAATTCCATCCTATTTGATATTTTAATAGGTTTCAATGATAGTGAAGATGTTATGGAGTCAAATACCAACAATAATATGTATTTGTTAAGAAAGAAACTATACCAGAAGAAAAAAATCAATGAGAACCTAGGGGCAAGACGGGAATAAAGACTCAGACCTACTAGAGAATGGACTTGAGGATACGGGGAGGGGGAAGGGTAAGCTGGGACAAAGTGAGAGAGTAGCATGGACATATACGCACTACCAAATGTAAAATAGCTAGCTAGTGGGAAGCAGCCACATAGCACAGGGAGATCAGCTCGGTGCTTTGTGACCACCTAGAGGGTGGGATAGGGAGGGTGGGAGGGAGGGAGACGCAAGAGGGAAGAGATATGGGGATATATGTATATGTATAACTGATTCACTTTGTGATAAAGCAGAAACTAACACACCATTGTAAAGCAATTATACTCCAATAAAGATGTTAAAAAAAAATTAATGAGAATCCTCTAGTAAATCATCTGCAAAGTTACTGAAAAGTGACAGAATAAAGTAATCTCTGCCAGAAACAGTCCTTTGAGAGTTGTGGCCATAATAATGGCCACAACGATAATGGCCAATGACCATGAATCATCTCAGAAAAGTTAAAGTGTAGCAGATTGTAATTCACTAACGGTTATTTTATCCCAGGGATCTACGCATTTAGTAATAGTCACTGAATTCCTAGGACAATCAGTTAATTATCGCATTATTTTTAAACTTCTTGGAAAAGGAAAAGGAGCAGCGACCTTCTGTTACTACTGAAATGCCAGTTGCTGCCTTGACCAAAGCTAACTCAGCTCTCTGCTTGTTTCTTAAAAAGCCCGAGTCTGAGCTACTACAGATTCTTCCTGGAGAAGGAATTTTTAAAACCTCTTGAAATATCTACTGAATGACTTATTTGGGGAGTTCTAAAAATAAGTAATTCCAGATGCTCTGACTTTAACAAATTAACTAACGCCTTTGAACGCTGATGACACGTTGAAATGTAATAAACCAACTTGGAGGTATATTTGTCAGTAAGTGTGTTCACTTTTTTTTTAGTTCAAACTCACGGAGAGACCATAAATACAATGAAAACCTTAAGCTGAGGCTTAATCTATTTACTCTTCACCCATTCCAAAAGGGTGACACAACCATTCCACTCAAGTCTTGCTGCTAATGTAAACAAAGTCTAGTCTCCATGCAATGGCCTCTTTAACACTCTCGATACAGTTTACTTCTTTGAATCCCAGTAACACTTCACACTTGAGCCTCTGTCTGCTTGACCTTTTTATATACTTGTTCTTACTCAGCATTATTTCTACTGCCTTTCCTTTTTACTCATTTTCTCACCCCTCTTCCTTAGTAACACCATTATTTTTTCCCCTGAGTTGTCTTCTCTCTTTCAGCTCTATAAATTTTCTTTTTGTATTGCCAACCCACCCCATGCTTTCAACTACAGGCCCATAACTCATAAAAGTTTACTTATAACACCAGCCTCTGGCATGAATTCCAAACTCATGACTCTATTTAAATACCTCACAAAAATTATAACTGCTCTTTATACAAGTACAACAATAATAAAAATATAAATAACATCAAATAGTAAAAAATTGTGAAGGCCTTATATCCATCACAAGCATTAACTCAACATAAATCACAGAACTAATTATAAAACAAAAAAGTAAAAAAACACCTAGAAGATAACATAGGAGGAAATCTAAATGACCTTGGGTTTGGCTATGACATTTTAGATACAACATCAAAGCCATGATCAATGAAAGGAAGAACTGATAAGCTGGACTTGGATTTCCAGATCTGAGAAAGACATTATCAAAAGACTGAAAAGACAAGCTATGGACTGGAAGAAAGTATTTGCAAAAGATATATCTGATAAAGAACTGTAGCCAAAATATACAAAGAACTCCTAAAATCCAGCAATTAGAAAAAAAACAAACAAACCTATTTTGAAAATGGGTAGAAGTCCTGAACCAATACCTCACCAAAGAAGATATACAGATGGCAGATGAGCATATGAAAAGATGCACATCATGTCACCAAGGAAATGAAAATTAAAACAATGAGATACCACTACACACCCAATATAGAAAGGCCAAAATTTGCAGCACTGACAACACCTGGCAAGGATGGGGAGCAAAAGGAACTCTCATTTGTTGCTGGTGGGAATGCAGAATGGTACAGCACAGTGGATTTTTAGGGCAGTGAAAATACTATAATGTGCATGATACTATAATGGTGGATACATGTCATTATACATGTGTCCAAACCCACAGAATATACAACACCGAGAGTGAACCGTTAAGGCAAACTATGGATTTTGTGTGATAACAATGTTGTCACTGTAGGTTCATGAGTTGTTAACAAATGGCCCACTCTTGGGGAGGCTTTGCGTGTGTGTGGTTAGGGAGTAGGTGGGAAATTTCTGCAACATCCCTTATATTTTTATGTGAACCTAAAACTGCTCTAAAAATTAAGCCTTTGTTTTTTCAGTCAAAACCATCTCTCCCTATATTCCCTGTTTGGGCTATTTATTCAGTGAACTAAATTACCAAACTCGACACCTTGCAGTCACCCCCCACCCCAACTCTCAAGATAGAAAAAATCACATTTTTAGACTATTTTACCTTTGATTTCTCTCTAATAACTCACTTCTAAATTCTCATTAGCACTGACTGAATTAAAGCATAAAATTAGATTACTGGAAAATGATATTCTTTTACCTTTCGATCGTAAGTGTTACTTTAACTGGATCCGTTAATTACACTGATGCCAGAAACATGTTTTAAAATACAAAGTAGTTTATGCTATTCCTATGCTTAAAATTGGGTTTTATAGGCTTAAAAATAAAGATCAAATTCCTTGAAATGGAACAGAAGGTCTGTCATATTCTGGCAGGTAGCCCCCCTGCCATTCTCACCCCGTGCCGCTTCCTGGGATGCAGTATACATGCCCCCTCCCATCATGCAGCTTCTGTCTATAATGCAGGTCTTCCTTGTTAACTTAAATCATCTATATACCTTTTAATGTATGAGTCAAACGTAGTTTTCTGCAGTCTCCCTGAAGTCTGTGAAGTTGATTGGACTGCCCCACCCTGTGTGCTCACAGCATATTATGAAATACTGTAATATACACGTCATTATATTAAGATGTATTGTTTTCATATCTGTTTGCCCTACTAAACTGTGAATTCTTTGAAGACAGGAACTATGTATTACTTGATCTTTACCCTGGTCATTGAGAAAATGAAGTGGCAGAAAAATTGTTCAAAATATCATTTGATGGCACTCACTTTCCAAACCAGACCAACTCATTCTGATAGAACCATGTAACATGATGAGGAACCTCCAGATGGTCAAGACAAAAGGAAAAAGAAGTCGAGATAAGTGAATACAAGTTTGTGTGTACTGATGAACAATGCGTATATTCTTGAGGAGATATGTTGGTCTCTTAAGTGTTTTATATTAATGAAAGATATTGACAGGTTACCAAAAACTAACAGCAATGATGTAGAGAAGACAAATGACATAGTTTGGAAAGGCAGCTGTCTGAGGAACAGTATCAGACAGCTTAGGAAGATTAGGACACAGACAGATTAGGAAGCAAACAGGCAACTTGTCTTTTCAGTTTGCAGGAGCCACACAGACATGTGTTTAACTCAGGCCTGGGGACCATAGACAGTGATGTGTCTTAGTGACCTGAACTATATGTTCTCTAAGATATAGTTCAGGGCTCACCTTTCTTACCACACCAAAAGTGGATTCCTCATCTCACCCTGTCCTGTAGCACCTGTCACAACTTTACCGTCAAGGGGTATGATTGTGCAAGGTCATTACCTGGTTACCTACCTGTATGCCTTCATATGGGAGCCACAACTTTTGGAGGGCTATCTGCTTTTTGTCTTATATCATATCATATGGCTCTCAATGGTTGTTCAATACCTGCTGAATACTGATGAATGGGGAAGGTGTGAGGCGGCATTGATAATGATTGCAACGAACTCAAGTTGTCCTCTGTAATAAACTATGTTGCCTGAGAAATGCCTTTCAGTAATCAGCTTGATAAAGGAGAAGTAGGAAGTTAGGAAGATTAGAGGAAATTGAATCCAGATTTGGGGCGCAGGTGGGGAGATTCTGAACAACTGATGAGTGTATGAATTGAGATATACTGAATGGACTTTTGGGTCAGGTTTATTGAAGTAAAACTTAGAGCGAAATTCACTCTTTAATGTGTAGTTCCATACATACAGTCATATGCACACAGTAGTGTAACCACCACCCTAATGAAGATATAAAACTTTCCAACACCCCCCCAAATTTCTGCATGCCCTTCTGTAAACAACTCTTCCCACGTAATTGGAGGCTTTAACTGATTGACAATGACTTTTTAAAAAGACATTCTCTATAAGCTGAAAAACTCTGAAGCCCATGGTGGTAGACACAAGTTTTTCAAAAATTCTGATTTTCATTTATAACCCTGAATTTCATAATTGCACCAATTACTGCCAGTTGTTTTTTCTTGACATAATAAAGCGTCCTTCATTTATTTCTGAGAAAACATCTGGCAAAGCAAATATAGACGACCCTCTTTGTTTGTCAGTAACTTTTTAAGGCAATAATAATGTTCCATGAGATAAGTGACTAGTTTAGCTCATAACTCAAATCGTCACAAAAACTTTCTCTTTGAGACAACCACAAAGCTGCTGTGCGTGGCAGAAGTGCTCTATGCACACTTCCATTCTTTTCACACACAATGTTAAACCAATGTGTACTCAGCGGTCAAGATTTACTAAAATGAATAACTTTTACTGCTTCATCAATGGTGGTTTCAGGTCCGCAGAGACAAGGACATCAAGATGAGACTGGACTTGCAAGAAATTAATAGGGGAAAACGGCTGTGAAAGAAAATGTGAAGTGAGTCACATGGGTCAGACCACGAGGCAGGTCTGGCCCTGAGGCACAGAGAGAGGAAGGAAAAGAAAGTTGGTGGAAACTGATGAAACGGCAGTTCTCTTCTACAGAAAGTCCGAACCACTGGCTTGGGGAGCACTAGTGAGCCCTACAGCCACGGTTTCTTGCCAGAGGAGATCTGCTTGCCCAGGAACTTTAACGCCTCTGCTGGCTTCAGCCATTGGTCACTTGGGGTCTCACAAGTCCAGAAGGAGTTCAGAGTTCAGCCTCTGGGCCCTGCAATTGGAGCACTGCGAGGCTCAGGGATACTGCAATCAAGGACGTTTACAAGGAAAACTGGCTCTTTTTCTGTTAATGTGAGTGTTCAGTTGTCAGGAATACAATGTCTGCCACTACAGTTCGTTTCTATCACCTTGATTTGTGTCAAGGCACCACCGCTTCTGCAACATCAGTACAAGTGTCAACATATTGAAAATGGCACATAATGTCTTAATATCATGATAGAAAAGAGTTTGGCCTTGTGGACTTGCTGAAAAGTCTTGGAATTCCCCCAAGACACATTGAGAACCACTGCCCTATATCAAGTTAGGAAATACAACACTGTTTTAAACTCCACTCAACTCCTTTCTCTTTCTGAGTTGTATTCCATTTTATGGATATACCAAAGTACGTTTATGCTTTCCTGCTGAATAATACATGTTTTTGTTTTTTTTTCCGGTTTGGGACAAATATTTATACTACCGCTATAATCATTTTGTGTGAACATTAGTTTTTATTTTTCCAGAGTAAATACTTAGGAGCAGAATTGTTGGAGCTCTAAGTGCATGCTCATCTTTATAAAGAATGCCCAACCTGTTCTGCATTCTGAATTACCACTAGCAGGGAGTGAAGAATATAGTGAAAGAACAGATCAGCTGGTGTCAGAGGTTGGGAAGGGGTAACCAGAAGAGTAGCAGGTGAGAGTCTGGGGGGAAATGACTTGTTCTACATTCTGCCTGTGGTGAGAGTTACAACAAATCTATAGATGTGTTAAAATTCATTGAACAATACACCAATAAGAGCTTTACTGTTTGTGTGTGTGTGTGTGTATATATATATATATATATATATATACACACACACAGTGCAATTGAATAAAATTAAAGCAAAATAAATAAATGAACAGATTTGAAAAAAAGTAAAAATCAAAACCGAATCTCTCTGTCAATAAAAAAAATGTTGCTGGCCATATCAATAAAGAAAGGATGTTGCAGCCATCAAGCCATCACATTACAGCTGCCTGGAAGGTGAGCCCTGAGGACACTCAGGATGGAGACAGGATGCCCGCCATCAAGCCGTCAGCCACTGCAGCTACTCCCCACCCACTCTGATGGTGCACCTGAGGAGACTCAGGGTGAGAGAGCACAGGACACTGGCCCCAGAGAGCTGAGGTGCACATCAAAGGAATGATTCCAGTGAGCCAAGGTACTAAACCCCTTACCTTGAGATGTCTGGTTTTCTTTAAATAACGGTAACCTTTTGACATTCCGACTACCTGGCCTTTGGTGCAAAAACTCCTATAGAGCCTGGCTCCCCCCTTGCCTCCTGGGGGCAGCCCTTCAGAGCTGTCTGAGATGTTGTGTCCCGGGCCAAAGTCCTCAGTTTCATCCGTCAAATAAAACATAATTCTCAACTTTTAGGTTGTGCTTTTTTGTTTTTCAGTCGACATCTCTTTGACAACTTTTAGTATATTAACAATGTCACTGCATGGTGCAGGGGCCTTCCAAAAATGGAAATATAATTAATTTTATGACTGTACAGTATCTGTTGTGGATGCCAGTGTTTCAGAGTACTGCCTACATAAGAATATGAAGGCAATCCATGAAAATGTCACACTCCTCTCACAGGCGTCTTTGAACTTAAGCACAAACAGCTGGAAACAGGCACAATGCCATCTCAACAGATGGGCTTGAGTCTCCACCAGGCAGTTAGATATGTGTACGTGTATATCAAACAGACAAGCATCCTGCTCTTGAAATCAGAATTTATGTCACTTTAAACTTGTCCACATATTTTCAGTGCATGGGTTGCTGATGCAGTTATGAAAAATAAAGAAAATAATATTGTGGAGCCAAACTAATGGCTAGCATCTCTGGCAAAAAATGACAATCTTTCCTTTTTCTGCTCTCCTGAGTTTAGCTGCTGCATCAACACTTTCTGTTTTAAAACAGTCTACAGCAAATCTGCATCATACTTTGTGACTTATAAGTATCTTATCAATATGTTCTTAATAGAGTTTTCTGGGAATAAAAAAAAAACTATAATTCTGTGATAAACTGCACTATACTACCAAAAGCTGTACGAATCACAGCACTGAAATTAATTCATGTAATACTACAAGTATAAAGAGAAAAACATTTTATATAATAAAAAGAAATACAGGAAACAGGAGCAGTAGAATGGGTTTGCTTCTAGTAAATGATGTCTTTACTGACTGTATAAAGCTTTCCCAATATTTCTCATTTATGCGTAATAACAACTATGACAAGAAGCAGGGAAGGTGTTATTTTCCCAATTCCGGAAGGTTATGTGGTAGATGGGAAATGCCCCTGCACCCAACAAAGAGGCCCAAGTCCTGATTCTTAGAACTTGTGACTGTTTCTTTGCAAAGCAAAAGGGACTTTCACAGCTGTGATTAAGTGATGGATACTGGTTGAGCCCAATATAATCCCAATGTCCTTAAGAGAGGGGGCGGGAGGGTCAGAGCCATAGAAGGAGATGTCATGATGGGAACAGAGGCTGGAGCGACACAGAGAAGGGATACAAGCTGGGGACACAGGCAGCTCTGGAAGCTGAGAAAGGCAAGGAAATGGATTCACCCCCAAACTGCCAGAAGGAATGCAATCTGCTTGACACCTTGATTTTAGGACTTCTGGCCTCCTGAACCACAAAATAATAAAAGTCACTATGTTTGTGATAATCTGGTAGAGAGGCTATAGAAAGCTAATACAAATGAGAAACCTCACATTCAGACATTATAAATAATTTTACTCCAAATTTCAAAGCCCAAAATTATTAAGCCTGCATCTAACCCTGGATACTTGATGTTTTCAGGGGCTGTAAAAAATTAACGAACAGAAACCTCAACTAACTAGAGTCAGGAGATCAGAGGGGCAGCTTTCACACCCTGTGACATCGTGGAGCCCAATAGGAAGAAGAAAGACTCCTTTCCCATCAAGGATTCAGCCATGAAAAGCCACAGACTATGTTTACTGTTGCCCTTCCAAGTCTCTTTTCCTCTCTATAAAAGTTCTCCTTCCCTTGCTGTGCGGGGGACTTACATACACGCAGCTCACCATGGCTGCATACCACTAATTGCAATTCTCTGCTGAAACCCATCTTTGCTGAAGAAATATCTGGGCATCTATTCGTTTCAGGTCAACAGAGTAAGCCCATCATCCACAAAGACCTCTTATAACACAACCTAATGTGAAGAAAGCCTCATGAAATATAAACAGACCTATAGTAAAATCTTGAGTTAGGCGAAGTCAAAATCACATAAATTAGAGGCAGTAAAATTAAATGAAAAGGGGCCCTCCTGATTCAACCAGGATATGGTTATTGACATGGACAGTGACAGAGTTAGAGGCACAGAAGAGAGTTTAAGAAAACTGAGTCAAAATGATCACCAATGAGATAAAGCTAAAGTAAATACGATGCTTTGTATTTTTTTTTTTTTTTTTTATGTGATGGTCAGTGAGGTGAGGTCGTAAGAGGAGACAGAGGAAAGGCTCGGGAAATCAAAGTTTATTACACTCAGGGGTCTAGACACAGGATGCAAGTCACACCACATAGGAAGCACCAGTTTGTGATCAGAAGGCAGAAGACAGGAGTTCAGGGCAAGCACTAGACCAGAGCCTTTACTGGGATTTCCACGTGGGAGGCAAGGCAGGGCGGTTTAAAGAGTTTAGGATTGGTACTCTGGAAAATTTTGCAAAGAATGTGACCAACAAGGGGTTAATTTCCAAAATACACAAAGAGCTCAAACAGCTCAATATCAAAAAAAAAAAAAAAAACCCAAACAACCCAATCAAAAACAGGCAGAAGGTCTAAATAGACATTTCTCCAAAGAAGACATACAGATGGCCAACAGGCACATGAAAAGTTGCTGAACATCACTAATTACTATAGAAATGTAAATCAAAACCACAAATGAGGTATCACCTCACAGTGGTCAGAATGGTCACCATCAAAAACTCTACAAACAGTAAATGCTGGAGAGGGTGTGGAGAAAAGGGAACCCTCTTGCACTGTTGGTGGGAATGTAAACTGTACAGCCACTATGGAGAACAGTATGGAGGTTCCTTAAAAAACTGAAAATAGAACTACCATATGAGCCAGCAATCCCACTCCTGGGCATATATCTGGACAAAACTCTTAATTCGAAAAGAGCCATGCACCCCAATGTTCACTGCAGCACTATTTACAACAGCCAAGACATGGAAGCAACCCAAGTACCCATCAACCGACAACTGGCTCAGGAAGATTTTATTATTACCATTAACAATCACCTTTATATTATAACAGATAGTTGAGAACTGGGAATTGATTGACAAATCACAACTCACATTCCATCCAGAACAAATGCTGGAGGGGTTGCCTGTGAGGGCGACTGGCCTTCAAGTTCACAGTCAGTCTCTTGCTCTCATTGTCTCTGCATATAGAATTGAATTAAGTTAGACTGCCTGTATCCTTGAAGGGACTCCTCTCCACGGACAACTGGAGCTGAGTTTATCAGTTCACGTTTATTTTGTTCACATCTAAATGCAGGCCTGTGTCTTTCCAGGCTGTGTGGAATGAAGAGCATCTCAATCAGTGCCTTAGGGCTCTCATCAGAACTGAAACACGGATATAATGGCTTCTGTGCACACATCTAAAAATGTCACCTTTGCTCATAATCACTTCACTAGAAGGTTAGAAGATGACATCCTGGTACAAGCTACATCTCCTTTCATGAGCCATACTTTAATTATCTAATTTCTTATGTTTGGCATAAATATTGGAGTTCCAGATTTTTTAAAGTGGGAGGCTGACATGAGAATCCTTTGAGCTCATTCAGTGTTGACCAATCTAATCTCACATTCATTAAACGTACCCAGTTATACACAATGATGAAGGCCTTTTTCCTGTTTCACTGTCCCCCATCTGCCCACCAGGACACTCCAGGCTCAACGTTCCTGCCAAAGGATCAATTTAAATGGTAAGGGGATTTCTTACACTCTTCTGCATAAACCCTTTAAATGTTTACCTAAGGTGTCCAAACTGTGCACCTCAGCCCTCTAAGTCTTATAAAATCTACCCCCTTCCCTCCTCCACTTCATATACTATATACTTGCACTGTCTATATTGTGGACATTAGCCTTTGTTGTTAAAACTAGCTGACCATCCCCCTGCTTCTGCTTGGTGAACCCCTGTCCATCCTTCAAACTTCAGCTCAAGATTCTTTAACCATTTTTGTTATGAATGCTGAGATCAGTCTTAGAGCTTCTTGCTTTGTGCCATCAGCGTAGTTTGTACCAATTATACCAATAACCACCTATTGTACGAAGAATCACCAATAACTGTCTTTATTTACGTATCTTTCTCTATGAGATTTTGAGTTTTTTAAGGTCAGGGACAAGTTCTTGATTAAATTTCCGACTCCTCTGTCTGGTCAGCATGAGGACTGTCACATAATAGGTACTCAAGGATATTTCTTTGAGGGATTAATTAATTAATTGGGGGATTTTTCCCTAAACTAAATAAACCCAATCTTACCTGACACTCAGAAAAGTACTATCAACTATAAATTGGTCAAAGTTACTCAGCCTGTTAATTAATTAATAAAACTATTTCAAAGTTCAGATGCTCAGTCTAATTTCAGTATTACCCTACATCCTTTCCAGGGTGCATGTATTTTGCAAGCAAACCACCTTGCTCATTAACTCATTTGTTTTTTTCTGGAAGAAACTGGTTTGTTTGCCCAGCAACATCTATTCTCACTTTGGTTGAAATCGGCAAAACTGCCACAGGGAAGAATTCACATTTTCCATCAATTTCTGGAAAGTGCACCAGTACCAAATGTCATCAGACTTGAGTTATGCAGTACTGGGAATTAGTCTGAAAGGCTCATGTACATGCGTGCAAAGTTTAATGTCAATCTTCGTGGCATAACAAGTAAGCAATCTAGCATCTCACGCAGGAGACTGGCCCTCTGGTCACTGACTACTGCGCTTGGTTCAATTAGCCAAATACTTCTGGACACTTTCAGTGGTGCTAAAGTTGAGTAAGATTCTGTGGGGCTCAAACAGAGGTGGAAGATACAGTCTACTCAGAAAATCTTTCTGTCTAGATGAGGGGGCAAAAAATCAACACATAAAAAGTACTGAGTAATAACAAGGCAGAAGGGTAGTTCTATAGCATGGCTAGGGAAAATATGCTTGTCAGTTCAAAGGCACATATCATGAATAGTAAAATCCTAAATTGAGTAACACATGTTTAAGGAGAGACGGATTTTGCAAATTGCTGGCTGAGTGGCTCAGACAGGAAGAGCAGAGGATCTGGGCACATGTGGGGTCCCAGGAGTTGGGATGATGGGGGAGGATTTAGCTCAGAGAAAGGATGGTTGTCATATGAAGAAGCTGAGATGAGGGATGGGAAAGGGTGATGACACAAAGCAAGGGACAGAGCCGAATTCAGCAGGAGGGAGAAGACAACAGGAAGTCAGAAGGAGAGGAGGGCCAAATTGTCTTGTTCCGTTAACATCACCAGGTGGCAGGTGAGTCAGGAGATGTCCCTGTGCCACCATTTCTGCAGGTGTGGGAGAGGGAGGAACAGATCACCAGCAGACAGACAGCCAAGGTGATGAATTGTGCTCCTAGAATTGTGGCTTGGTTACTTCCCTCTATCTGACACCTGATCTTTCTGTCCCCGTTTTTTAAAGCTGGAGAATGACAATAATACTTGCCAGAAGTCACTATGTTCCAGGGACTCACAGGAGAAAAAAATGAAAGAATACGGGTACAAGTCCCCAGCACAGGTCCCGACACATTAGCTTCCTTTCCTCCATGCAAGGAAAACAAACATAGACAGCCAAAAAGGGAAGGCCACCACTGACTGACTATTTCTACAAGAACAGAAATACATTTCCTAATTTCTTTCATGAGCATAGAAGACAAAAGTATCTGTACAAAAAGGACAGTGTGAAAATATTTAAGGACCCATATGTAAAAGAGAGGCTTCAGTTCACACTCAAATTAATCCAAAATAGTATACAAATTTCTTGCCTAGAGCAGGTATTTCAATCTCTTAAATGCACGGACACTTACCAAAAAGGAGGCACTCGTAGAAAATTTCCGTTTTTGTAGTTTTGAAAGGATATCAAATGTATGTAATCAGTCACAAGTGTCTTTCCCAGAAAGAACTATTTTCCAGCAAAAATCTGACTTACACACATCAGGGCAAGCACCTCATGGTAAGAGCCCTCCTTCCCTGTAATTGGGGCACTACACAGGAATCCCAGCAGCTGATTTACTTTGGCAGCAGCATGACAACAGGTTACCACTCCATATTCTCTGGACAAAAGAAAGAAGGATGAAGCACAGCTGCTCATAAAGGCAGCCCAGAGGGAGACTGAATAGGCTGAAGCTACAGCCCGACAATGCCCAATTCAGCAAACACCTGTGAAACTGTGTTAAGCACAAGGGTTAGCAGGAACTCATAAAAAAGCAAAAGAAACTCACAGAAAACATCTTTGGGAGGTTTTGATTTAAAAGGCTGCATGACAGCTCAATATCAAAAAAACAAACAACCCAATCCAAAAAAGGGCAGAAGACCTAAACGAACATTTCTCCAAAGAAGAGATACAGATGGCCAAGAGGCACATGAAAGGATGCTCAACATCACTAATCATTAGAGAAATGCATATCAAAATTACAATGAAGTATCACCTCACACCGGTCAGAATGGCCATCATCAAAAAATCTAGAAACAATAAATGCTGGAGAGGGTGTGGAGAAAAGGGAACCCTCTTGCACTGTTGGTGGGAATGTAAATTGATACAGCCACTGTGGAGAACAGTATGGAGGTTCCTTAAAAATCTAAAAATAGAACTACCATATGACCCAGCAATCCCACTACTGGGCATATACCCTGAGAAAACCATAATTCAAAAAGAGTCATGTACCACAATGTTCATTGCAGCTCTATTTACAATAGCCAGGACATGGAAGCAACCTAAGTGTCCATCGACAGATGAATGGATAAAGAAGATGTGGCACATATATACAATGGAATATTACTCAGCCATAAAAAGAAACGAAATTGAGTTATTTGTAGTGAGGTGGATGGACCTAGAGTCTGTCATACAGAGTGAAGAAAGTCAGAAAGAGAAAAGCAAATAAATGTTGTATGCTAATGCATATATATGGAATCTAAAAGAAAATTGGTTCCGATGAACCTAGGGACAGGACAGGAATAAAGACGCAGACATAGAGAGGGGACTTGAGGACATGGGGAGGGGGAAGGGGAAGCTGGGACGAAGTGAGAGAGTAGCATGGACATATATACACTACCAAATGTAAAACAGATAGCTAGTGGGAAGAAGCCGCATAGCAAAGGGAGATCAGCTCGGTGCTTTGTGACCACCTAGAGGGGTGGGATAGGGAGGGTGGGAGGGAGACACGAGAGGGAGGGTATATAGGGATATATGTATAGGTATGGCTGATTCACTTTGTTATACAGCAGCAACTAACACACCATGGTAAAGCAATTATACTCCAATAAAGATGTTAAATAAATAAATAAAAGACTGCATGAGAAAGGTTTTAGGTGGCTTAGAACTTGCTTCTCCGTTAGGAACACATTTGGTTTGCTTTTACAAAGGAACCACAGGGCATGAGTTTTGTAAAGCTCCCTAATACACTGGCACAGTGAAACTTTACGTCAGGTTATGCAAATGCGCACTATATATACACATACATACACACACACACACACACACACACACACACATATATAAAGTTTAACAGCACCAAGAATTGCCTTTTAAGTATTTTTATAGTATTATATAGTCATGAGATCATGTCAGATTTACCAATGACCACAAATGATCTGCATCTTAATTTCTAGCACCAGTTGATGGGTACCTACTGCCTGGAGTACTTGCTCAAGACACTGAACCTACATCAAGTTCAGTGAGACAGGTGTGATTAACTATGCTTGGGCAGAGAACAGGTGAGAGAGTGGCTGCACACATACTATACATTCAGCAGTTCGCAATTTAACTACAATTTATGAAAATCACCCCACTCCAAGAAGAAAAAAAAAACAGGTAGATTTCATTTATTTATTAAAATTTTGATGCATCCTGTGCTATAAATGATCCCAAGAATAACCAAGCAGCATGTGCAACATCTTATTTTAGAACAAAACAATCACAAAAATAAAATAACTCATCCAAAAAACATATTATGTCTCAGGAGTCTCACTACACTTGTTTATGACTGTGTGTTAGAACTTACCATACCGGATCTTCTTCTCACAGGAGACTGTGAGTTCTTTGAGGCTAGGATGACATCATACTCATTTTATACCTAAGCTATCATACTGTCTATAACACTACTGGTCCTCATTTAAACTTTATTGAAGGAACCATCAAAGGAAGGAAGGATGGAAAATTCAGTGGACAATAGAATAAGAGGTGTTAGAGACTGGAAGAAATGTTGAGGCTTCTTTCTGGGATTTTGAAACTGGAGTCAAAATCCAGTTAACTGAAGCGTATTTAAGATAGGTGAAGAGACAACTAAAGTATAGCGTCTCTTCTGTTTGCGTGTCTGTTTTGCTGCTACACTTGATCTTTTAGAAAGCACGATCCATCACCTTCCCCTTTAATTACAACTAGTTTATTCCAATCTAAGTTTGAAATTAGTATAGGTCTTGGAAGAACAATTAAAGTCCAAAGTCTTACTATGATAGACCCATTATAAGACCTTTGCTATGACTTACATTAAAATACTGCAGCATAAACTGTGTCATATATATTTGCACATGTTCAGTTTAATCTAGGACCTCGGAATGGTTAGTTGCATGTGAGGGAACAGAATCAGGAATCAGTGCTGCTGAGAGTGGCATCTGTGTTCCTATCAGGAATCAGTGCAATCAGAGGCAGTGATCTGTCATTTCCACTTTGACAACAACATTAATATTGAAGTTTTTTCATTAGCTGAAAGGATGTTAGAAATGATTTTTTATGGTAAAATGAATGTTCAAGATTTTAACTGGCAGGATATAATCATAGAGGTATCTCAAGTTGTGTGCAAAAAAGATACAGCATCTGGACTAACCAGTGCCCCCAGAGCACTGCGCTGTCAGGGGTCCTGTTGGCCCCGCATCCCTCCTTTTCACAAAGCATTGGCCACTTCACTCAGTCACAAGGCCGACTGGTCCTTTTCTCTACATCCATTCATTGACCTCTAAGCCAAACCTGATGCAAAGTGCTAATTACAGTGTCTTCATTAATAAATGTAAATTCCCAGAGGTATAGAATAGGTATATGGTAATTTCCTTGATTCCTAAAAACGTTTGTATGTTTGGAGAAACTTGACCTTAGACTTACTTTCATTATGGCATTCCACCTGATATGGATTAGTTGGCCCCCAAAAACATCTATCCATTATCAGCTAACAATATTCACCAAAGGCACGTGATACTTTCTGAACCACCGAATTGTCCTGGGTCAGTTTGCAACAATAACGGGCTCATTGTCAACACACTATAATTACTGTATTTCTCTTGTCCAACAGCCTAAACACCCTTTTGGGGGCAGGATTTGTACCTTATTCAGATCCTAATATATAATAGTTTTCTAATAAAGAATTTTAGAATCAACAAATGATTAAGCATCCTGAATCACTCAGAAAGGAGCACAAATATTCACGTAAAAGTCAACCCGCTTGGTAAGCAGACTGTGACATTCCTAACAGAACATAAAACAACATTTACATTGGGATATTGACAACACCATATAAACAATGATTCTCCAACCGTCACACCATGGCTGTAGAACAAATAACAACCCCTGCTTTTGACTTACTGACACATTTTTTTACCACTGACATCTCAACTCGACTTCTTTCCTTTCACCTCCTGAACAACTATTATGATATAGCCAATCATGAAATGTCCTGGCTACTTGACAGCCCCCAATCCAGAGCTGGTTCTTACTTTCCTCCGCCTTCCTTAGAATCACAAGTCCAAATTCTTTTAAAAGCTTCTTTCCACTCTTGTTACTAAAACATTTCTAAGTTCCCCTCTGGAATGTATTTTCTCTCATTTCAGGAATTCAAATAAACATAATTTATTTGAATATGGCTAGGTCTTCAGTGGCCTTTGGCTGGTGGGCTTAGAATAATAGTTAATTCAATAAAAGAATAAAGGGTTCAAATCTCTTTGAATTTGTAAATTACATACAGCATATAAAACTATACTGAATATTAAGTTATTCTTGCTATAGTTATTGTTTTTAACATCCAACTTTTATCGGATTATTTTAATGTTTTCTTAGTTCACAACCTTTAGATTCCTTTACATCTTGTGACTTTTTGGCCTTAATCATCCATTGTTTGGCTGTATTATCATCACTAAGCCCCACTGTGATAATTATGTACTTCATAATGGTCTTTAACAGTTTATGCAATATATTTATCTCCTTTACTATATGATAAGCAAATTAAATGGAGGTTAACAGAGAAGAACACTGACCTTCCTTCTCATCTTGGAAATTAGCATTATAAAGGGGGAGGATACAGTTATCTATGAGTCATCTCTAATTAGAAAGAGCAGGCTAGTGAGGGAATTCTATGAGAATTAGCCCAGGCCCACAGCATAGAAAATTGTAACTTCAAAGCTTTGCTAATGTTTGTGATTTGTTCACATCTGTTGTATCCTAATCAGGAGTATACACTCCAGGGTTGGTCACTTGGCATGTAAAAGACCCTAAAGAGAGAAATTGACAGTAATGCAATAATAGTAGGAGACTTCAATACCCCACATCGAATAATGGAGAAAACACCCATACAATCAATAAGGAAACAGCTGATTTAAACAGCACTATTGACCAAACAGACCTAATAGACATGTACAGAACTCTCCACCAACAGCAGAAAAACACGTTTCTCAAGCGCACTCAGAACAAGCTCCAGGACAGGTCACATGTGAAGTCACAAAACAAGTTATAATAAATTTAGGAAGATCAACATCATTCTAAGTATCTTTTCTGGCCACAGTGGAATGAAACTAGAAACAACTAACAGTAAGAAAACCAGAAAATTCTAAAATACATGGAAACTTAACAACATGCCCGTGAACAACCATTAAGTCAACGAGGAAATCAAAACAGAATTTTAAATATATCTTGAGATAAAAATAAAAGCAGAAAATACCAAAATTTATGGAATGCAGCCAAAGCATTACTAACGCAAAAGTTCACAGTGATAAACATTTTCATTTCATAATACATACAGTTGTCAAATCATTATGTTGTACACCTAATACAATGTTATATGTTGATTATATCTCAATTAAAAAAAAAGAAAGACCTCAAATAAACAACCTAATTTTTAACCTCAAGGAAATAGAAAAGGAAAACAAAGTTAGCAGAAAGAAGAAAATAATAAAAATTAGAGCAGAAAAAAAGGAAAACAGAAAAACAAAAATCAACAAAACAAAGAGTTGTTTTCCAAAAAGATAAAATTGACAAAGAGCTAGATTAACTTGGAAAACAAAGACTGAAATAAATAAAATAAAAAATGAAAGAGAACACATTGTAATGAATGCCTCAGAAATAAAAAGGATCAAAAGAGATTATTATGCTAAATTATACACCAAAAAATTAAACAAACTAGAAAAAATGGATAATTTCCTAAACATACAGCCTACTAAAACTGAATTAAGAAAGAAAAATAATGAACAGACCAATAACAAATAAGGAAACTGAGTCAGTAATCAAAAACATCCCAACAAAGGGACACCCAGGACAAGATGGCTTCACTGGTGAATTCTACTTAACATTCAAAGAAATATTAATACCAATCCTTCTTAAAATCTTCAAAAATATGGAAGAGGGAATACTGCGAAACTCATTTTATGAGGTCAGCATCACCCAGATACCAAAGCCAGGTAAACACACCACAAGAAACACAAATAAACAAAACAAAACAAAAACTACAGGCCAATAAACTTGATTAACTTCAATGAAAAAAATTATCAATAAAATACTAGCAAAACCAAATTCAATAGCACCTCAAAAGGAATATACACAATGACTAAATGGGCCGTATCCCCAAAATGCAAGGAAGATTTAAATCAGTCACTGTGATACACCACTTTAACAGAATGTAAGATAAAATCAACATGATCATCTCAACAGATGCAGAAAAAAAATTTAACAGAATTCAACATCCGTTCATGATAAAAGCTCTCAACAAATCAGTTATAGAATGAAATTGCCTCAACACAATAAAGGCTGTATGTAAAAAGCCCACAGCAAATGTCATAATCAACCAGGAGAAACAAAAAGCTTTTTCTCCACAATCTGGTACAAGGCAAGGATGCCCACTCTTGCTATTTCTATTCAAAACAACACTGGAAGTCCTAGCCAGAGCAATTAGATAAGAAAAATAAATAAAATCCATCCAAAGAGAAAAGTAAGTAACAGTACCTCTGCTTGCAGACGACATCATCATATATGCAGAAAAACCTAAAGACAAAAATAAAAATAAAAAAAACTGTTAGAACTCATTAAAAAATTCAGTAAATTTATAATACACAAAGTCAACAAACAAAAAGCAGTAGCTTTTCTATAAAGAAACAATAAACTATCCAATAAGGAAATTAAGAATACAATCTGACTGACAACAGCAACAAAAATAATACTTAAAAAAAAAAAACTTAGCCAAAGAGATAAAAGACTTGTACACTAAATATGACAAAACATTGAGGAAGGAAGTTAAAGAAGACAAATAAATAGAAAGACATTCCCTGTGCATGGATTAGGAAACTTAATATTGTTAAAATGTCCATACTACATGAAGTGATCTACAAAATCAATGCATTTGCAAACAAAATCCTAATTACATTTTTTATAGACATAGAAAAAACAAACCTAAAATTCATATGGAACCACAAAAGACCTTGTGTAGCCAAACAACTTTGAGGAAGAAAAACAAAGCTGGAGCCAGACATCACACTCTTAATTTCAAAATATATTACAAAGGTACAGTAATCAAAAGAGTATGACACTGGCAATGATTGTTTTTGGAAATGACACCCAAATTACAGGCAAAAAAAGCAAAAACAGATGAGTGGGACTGCACCAAATTAAAAGGTTTCTGTACAGTAAAGGAAACAGTCAACAGAGTGAAAAGGTAACAAATGAAAAAGGAGAAAATATCTGCAAACTGTATATCTGGGGGGTGGGGGGGCTTACTATCTAAACTGTATAAAGAACTCATACAACTCAATGGCAAGAAAACAAATAATCCAACTAAAAAAATGGGCAAAGGACCTGAGACATATCTCAAAAGAACACATTATAGATGGCCAATGGGTGTATAAAATTTTCTTAAAGTTCAACATCACTAATAGTCAGGAAAATGCAAATCAAAACCAAAATAAGATATCATCTCACACCTGTTAGAATGGCTGTCATCAAAAAGACAAGAGATAACAAATCATGGTGAGGATGTGGAGAAAAGGGAAAACTTGTACACTGTTGCTGGGAATATAAGCTGGTGAAGCCCTTATGGAAAACAGTATAAACTTTTCTCAAAAATATTAAAAATAAAACTACCATATGATCCAGCAATATCGCTTCTGGGGATAGGCCCAAAAGAAATGAAATCAGTATCTCTAAAAGGTATCATCACTCCCATGTTCATTGTACCATTACTCACAGTAACTAAAATATGGAAATAATGTCCACTGATAGATACACAATGGACTACTACTCAGCTTGAAAAAAGAAAGAAAATCATGCCACTTGTGACAACATTGATGACCCCAGTGAACATTATGTTAAGTAACATCAACCAGGCACAGAAAGACAAATACAGCATGAACTCACTTATATGTGGAATCTAAAAAAGTTTAACTGATAGAAGCTGAGAGTAGAATCATAGTTGCCAGAAGCTGGGGGTTAGAAGATGGGGAGATGTTAGTCAAAGGCTACAAAGTTCCAGTTATATGGGATGAATAAGTCCTGGAGATCTAACCTGCAGAATGGTTATTATAGTTAAGAGTATTATATTGCATACTTGAAATTTGCTAAGAAACTGGATCTTAAATACGCTTACTACAAAATAAAACTATGTGAGGGGATGGAAGTGTTAATTAGCTTGACTGTGGTAATTATTTCACAATATATATACACATAACCAAACAACATGTTGTAACTTTAAATACATACAATTTTTATTTGACCAAAAAAAAAAAAAAAAATTTAAAGACCCTTACAGGAGTCTCCATTCCAATGGCACTACTAATGTTACATTACTTCCATATGTATAAAAGAGGATCGATTAGCAAAAATATATTAGAAATTATTTTTCTGTTGGGGAAATAATGTTCACAGATGTGTCGATTGCTTAAAAACATACCCAGTTATTGTCTTATAGAATAAAATATGTGAACAGAAGGTACTTTAGAGATCATCTGGTCCAAAACCTTATATTACAGAAAATAATTTGAAGCAAGAAGAAAATAAATAGCTCATGTCAATGTCAAACCAATTAAAAGTAAAACCAGGACTACGCAGGGTACTAACTGACAAGACATGTTTTGGATTTAGTTAGACTTGGGTTAATATTGCATCTTGGCCACTCAAGGTTTGTGCCAAGTTACTTAAATTTACGGTGCTTCAGTTTTCTCAAGTGTAAAACATAAATAATGATACTAACGTATTTGGGATGTTGTAAGGATAAAATATAATTTAAAAGCATTTAATGTTATGCTATTGTTTTTGAAATATCCTAACAAGCTAAGAAATTGAATTAATTAAATAAAAACTTAGTTTTATATTTTATTTCAATCAAACATCAAATACAATGAATCAATTTAGATTTAGCAAATTTTGAGTAAGAAAGATGTGAAATAAAAAGGGCTTTATAATTTATGTCTATAAATTTTTATTTTATGTTTTTAATAATTCATGTAAATTTATTATGAAGAAATTGAATTTCAGAGCTAATAAGTTGTTTGTCCCAGTCTTAGAGCTAATAACTGGAGGGAAAGGAATAAAGACACAGACGTAGAGAATGGACTTGAGGACACAGGGAGGGGGAAGGGTAAGCTGGGACAAAGTGAGAGAGTGGCATGGACATATATACACTACCAAATGTAAAATAGATAGCTAGTGGGAAGCAGCCGCATAGCACAGGGAGATCAGCTCGGTGCTTTGTGACCACCTAGAGGGGTGGGATAGGGAGGGTGGGAGGGAGACGCAAGAGGGAGGGGATATGGGGATATATGTATATGTATAGCTGATCCACTTTGTTATAAAGCAGAAACTAACACACCATTGTAAAGCAATTATAGTTAGTAAAGATGTTAAAAAAGGAAAAAAAAAAAGCTAATAACTGGAGGAACAGGCAGTGATCCTAAGTCTTTCCAGACTCTCAAGTGTTACATAATATATTATACAGCCTCTGTATTAGAATAAAGACAGGCAAAAGGCACCATGGTGATCACAGATACACAGCTGTTATTTAAACAAAGAAAGAGCACCAGAAAGCCATGATTTTAGAGCTAACACATTTCACATTCTGCTTTGGATGTACTACAGACATCTATACCCTGCTCTCCAAAACAACAGTGACCAAAGATAAAAAGAAAATTCACTTCTTCCACACTACATAATACTTATTATACATTGCCTAAGGAGATTCACTTTTTTCCTATATAAATAATAAAACTGTCAAAGAATCTTAAAAAATCATAAAGGCCACTGGTTTTGAAGTATAAATACTGACTTTTATACTAAACATGAAAGCAAATATGACTGAATCATTAATCTGAAAAACATTTCAAAAGAACATTTAATCTATCGCCTGCCTCAAGAAAGAACTTCACCGAAACTATTTCTGTGAGATGTTAAATACCTCCAGAGAAACACTAACTTCCCAAATATTTCAGAATTTTATTGAACCTATAAAAGACTACACAAAAGGGGCTTCCCTGGTGGCACAGTGGTTGAGAGTCTGCCTGCCAATGCAGGGGACACGGGTTCGAGCCCTGGTCTGGGAAGATCCCACATGCTGCGGACCAACTAGGCCCGTGAGCCACAATTACTGAGCCTGCGCGTCTGGAGCCTGTGCTCCGCAACAAGAGAGGCCGCGCGCGACAGTGAGAGGCCCGCGCACCGCGATGAAGAGTGGCCCCCGCTTGCCGCAACTAGAGAAAGCCCTCGCACAGAAACGAAGACCCAACACAGCCATAAATCAATAAATAAATTTAAAAAAAAATCCTTCCCTCTACTTTAACAAAAAAAAAGGACTACACAAAATATATTGTATATGAATCCTAGTCTGCCAACACAAGTGTATAGGAATGTGAACCTTTTTTTCTGTAATTTAATCTTTATGTCCAGCCCAAACCTATTGCTATCAGTTACTTTTCCCAGAATTGTGAACTGATTAGAGCAAGGCATTTGGGTTTGGGGGTGGGATCTGAACCCCGGCCACCAGTCTGAACAGGAATTGGCTAAGGTGCTAATGTTACTGGGTGGCATGACATTTTTGTTTCCATGGTTCTCTGTGTTTTCACTCAGCTACTTCACTCTCTGATCCTGTCAGAACAGAAACAGCACAGTCATCTTCTATCTGGGGTCTTGTCTCTTCTCAGCCACCAGAGCAGAAAGTGAGTCTCTCTTCAGTAGGCGTGACTGCATCAGACAATATTACCAAGATTGAATCTGTTTCCTTTAACATCTCAGATAAGCTTTTCTCTAATTTGGGTTAATCCATAGGCAGATGCTTTCTTGATTATCTTCACTGAACTTATCATGGTGGAGAGAAAAATTCTCTAGTTTTTCTTCTGCCAGCTTTACTGGGGTATAATTGTCAAATAAAAATTACACATATTTACATTGTACAACGTTTTGATATATGTATACACTGTGAAATTATTACCACAATCAAGCTAATTAACATATCCATCACCTCACATGGTGATATTTTTTTTTTGTGATAGAACATTTAAGATCTACTGTCACAGCAAATTTAAGGTGTGCAATATAGTATTATTAACTGTAGTCCCCATTCTATACACTAAATCTCCAGAACTTACCCAACCTACATAACTGAAAAGATGAGAGTGAAATACAGACAAAAAAATAGAAAACATCAATGAAACTAAGAGCTGGTTCTTTGAAAAGATAAACAAAATTAAATTGATTAACCTTTAGCTAGACTCACTGAGAGAGAGAGAGAACCCAAATACAAATAAATAACATCATAAATGAGTTAAAACAACAGAAATACAAAGAATCTTAAGAGATTACTAAGAATAATTATATGCCAAAAAATTAAAAAACCTAGAAGAAATGGATAAATTCCTAGAAACATATAATCTTCAATGCTGAATCAGGAAGAAATAGAAAATCTGAAGAGACTGATTAGTAGTTATGAAATACACTTGGTAATCAAAAATCTTCCAATGAACAAAAGTCCAACACCAGACAGCTTCACAGGTGAATTCCACCAAATATTTAAAGAAGAGTTAATACCTAGTCTCTCAAACTGTTCCATAAATTTGAAGAGAAAGTAACACTTATGAACTCATTTCACAAGGCCAGCATTACCTTGATACCAAAACTAGATAAAGAAATAGAAGAAATAAAATTACAGGCAATATCCTTGATGAATGCAAAATTCTCAACAAAATATTAGCAAACTGAATTCAACAACACATTAAAAGGATCATACTTCATGATCAAGTGGGGTTTATTCCAGTGATGCAAGGATGATTCAATATCTGTAAATAAATCAACATGATACACCATGAAACACCATATGAACAAAACAAGGGATAAAATCCTATGATCATCTTGATAGATGCCGAAAAAACATATGACAAAATTCAACATCCATTTATGATAAAAACTCTCAACAAAATGGGTACAGAGAGAACAAACCTCAACATAATAAAGGCCAAGTATGATAAACCCACAGCTAGCATCATATTCAATGGTGAAAATCTGAAAGTTTTTCCTCTAAGTTTGGGAACAAACAAGGATGCCCATTATTGCCAGACCTGAAACCATAAAATTCCAAGAAGAAAACACAGGCAGTACACTCTTTGACATAATTCTTAGTAATATTTTTTTTGGATCTATCTCCTCAAACAAGGGCACCAAAAGCAAAAATAAACAAACAGGACTACATCAAGATAATCTAAAAAATTTTTTGCACAGAGAAGAAAACCATCAACAAAACAAAGAACAGGCAACCTACAAATGGTAGACTATGTTAGCAAATGATATATTCAACAAGTTAATATGCAAAGTATATAAAGCACTTACACTACTCAATATCGAAACAACAAATAATCTGATATAAAAATGGGCAGAGGACTCAAACATTTTTACAAGGAAGCTACAGATGGCCAACAGACATAAAAGATGCTCAACATCACTAATCATTGGGGAAATGCAAACCACAAAAACAATGAGATAACACCTCACACTTGTCAGAATGGCCATCATCAAGAGGACAGGAAATAACTATTGGCAAAGATCTGGAGAAAAGGTTCACTGTTTGTGAGAAGCTAAATCGGTGCAGCCACTGTGGAAATCAGTATGGAGTTTCTTCAAAAAATTAAAAATTTACCAACCATATGATTCAGCAATTCCACTTCTGGTTATTTATCTGAAGAAAACAAAAACACTAACTTGAAAAGATATACACACCCCTATGTTCATTGCAGCAGTTTTTTACAATAGCCAAGATACGGAAGCAACCTAAGTGTCCACGTAGAGATTAAAAAACCTGTGGTATACGTGTATAATAAAATATCACTCAGTCTTAAAAAGAATAAAATCTTGCTATTTGCAACAACATGGATGGAAATGGAGGGTATTATGCTAAGTGAAATAAGTCAGAGAAGGACACCGTACGATTTCAATTATACATGGAATCTAAGAAAACAAAACAAACGAACAAACAAAACAATACAGAAGCAGACTCATAGATATAGAGACTAAATTGATGGTCGCCAGACAGGAGGCAGAAGCAGGGGTTGAGTTAAATAGGTGAAGGGGATTAAATGGTACAAACTTCCAGTATAAAAAAATAATAATAAATAAGTCACAAGGATGTAACGTACAGCATAGGGAATGTAATCAATACTATTGCAATAACTTTTATGGTACAGATGGTTACTAGATTTATCATGGTAATCAGTTTGTAAGGTATATAAATGTAAAATCACTATATTGTACACCTGAAACTAATATAATATTGTATGTCAACTGTACATCAATTAAAAAAAAAACACTATGCAATGTCTCTATTTTATAATAGAAATACTTTCACTTCAGGAATGGTGTTATTGCTTTCTTTATGTGTCTGTCTCTGCCTTTCTTTCTCTCTTTCAATCAGTCTCTCCCTGCCTCTCTATGTCTTTTCTCTCTCAATCTCTCTCTCCATAACACTGACATACACATTCACAGCCAAAGAGAATCATGCAATTATTTAAAATGAAGCGACTGTCTTCTAATTGTGAATTATTTTTCAGTCTGAATAATGTCAAATTGGTCAACACTGCTCAACCTGTATATTTGTTTAGATATGAGCAAAAACAGAGGTGAGACAAAATTAAAATTCCTTATTTCACATTTGGTTGCAGACTTACAGGACAATATTATGTTTTAGAAATAACTTCTTTATAATTGATGTCAGATGCAAGAATGGATTCACAAAAGGCAAAATAAAATAAAGCAATTCTTTTCAATGTGATTTATTTTTGTTCCTGTTGCTGTAAAAAGAACAAATGTTACTTAGCCAATAGTTCAGCAAGTACCCTGGGGTATATACTTAATGAAGTAAATCTCACTTAAGGCTTTGGCCTAGAAAAATGGGGCAAACATTATGTCCTTTCAGAAAAACTCATCAATTGCTTTGTCAACCTCTTCTCTAAAGTATCCACGTGCTAAATGACTGAAACTTAAAGGTGAAAATAAATTGTTCCAGCAGAAAAATCCCTTATAAGAATGTGCAATTGTCTTCAAATAATCTCAAAAATTTGTTTACAAAGAAATAAAAGGAGACTTAAATATTTATGTACAACTGTGTTTCTAACTTTTGGAAATTGTCCTGAAACAAATATTAGAAATGAGTAGACTAAGAATAAACTATAAAGATATTTTTAGTAGCACTGTATATTTTTTATACAAACAATATGTCTAGTTCTAGGTACCTGCTAAGATAAGTTAGATCTCATCCAAATAATGAAATATATTAATTCAATGAAAAATATGGTTTATAAATATTTATTGGACTAAAAGAAGTTTGTATTATCTTGTTATATGTACAATGTTTAAATGTACTAGTTATGAACTTGAAGCCAATTTTGTCATAAGAAATATTTGTCTGAGTGCATGTTTGTATGCGTAGGAAAAAGCATTATGCACCAAATTATTCACAATTTTCCCTAGATGGATGTACTAGAGGCTATTTTTCTTTATTAAGTATTCTTTATTTCTTCCCTCATGTTTGTTTTTTTTTTAATTTAACTTTTTTAAAGAAGCCATCCGTAATTGACTTTTTTTTTTTTTAATTATTATTTATTTATTTATTTATTTATTTTTGGCCGTGTTGGGTCTTCGTTTCTGTGTGAGGGCTTTCTCTAGTTATGGCAAGCAGGGGCCACTCTTCATCGCGGTGCACGGGCCTCTCACCATCGTGGCCTCCCTTGTCTCGGGGCACAGGCTCCAGACGCGCAGGCTCAGTAGTTGTGGCTCACGGGCCCAGCTGCTCCGCGGCATGTGGGATCCTCCCAGACCAGGGCTCGAACCCGTGTCCCCTGCATCGGCAGGCAGATTCTCAACCACTGCGCCACCAGGGAGGCCCCTCTTCCCTCATGTTTGAGGTACAATAAAAGTTAATGGAGTCACAGACTAAGTTTGGCCTTATAATAAAATACCATTAGCACCTCCTCAAAGTTTTATTTTGAAGGCACAAAACCCTACCGAAATACAAAATGTTCTTTACATAAACTGGGTGTTGGTGCTTAAAATCTTATCATTGACTTTCCATTCTTTTGAGCATTTAAAATCCCCCATTAACCCTCAGGAGTGTAAAGCTATTAACGAAGTAAAATATAAAATGGGACTATAGGAATTAGGGTCTCAGGAAATAGACAAGATGTATAGAAATGAGATAGAGAAAAAGACAAACTTCATTTTTTCCCATTTTTTTCTTAGGCCTTGCAATGACAAAAATCACTGCTAAAATTTACCTAGTGTCTATTTGTCAGAAAGCATCATAAAATAGGCATGATATCCATACAGATAACGTTTCAACTCAATTTAAAAATGAATAATTTATATTTCTAAGCAAAGTTTAGAAGTGTTTTTCAATTGGAAGCTTCAATATAAAGCTATGATTCTCAAAGATTTAAAAGGTGAGTAAGACACTTCACTAGGCAAATATCAAAACAATCAACTTTTTTTTCTTTGTTGACACAGTGAGATTGAAAGAGAGATTTTCTTTCTCTCTCTCTTTTTTTTTTTCTTTTTTTTACAATTTATTTAAACTAAAACCAAAAAAAATTCACCCATTTGTCCAATTCCCCACCCCTTGCCTCTGGCAACCACCAATCTGTTCCTGTTCTCTGTATCTATGAGTTTGTATCTATATTATAAACATATATTAAAAATGTATTTTTAGATTCCATATATAAAATAGATCATCCAGCATTTGTCTTTCTCTGACTCGTTTCACTTACCATAAGGCCAGTGAATGGACTTTTACCAAAAGTCCATCCGTGTTGTCACAAATGACATAATTACGTTCCAAATAAATAATGAAATGGCTGAATAACATTCCACTGTGTGTGTGTGTGTATGTGTGTGTGTGTGTGTATAATTCAATTTATTTATCCATTCATCCACTGATGAACACTTAGACTGTTTCCATATTTTGGGTAATGTACATAATGCTGAAATGAACTCGGGAGTGCATATATCTTTTCAAGTTAGTGTGTTTTTGTTTTCTTTGAATAAATACCCAGAAGTGGAACTGCTGGATTGTATGGCAGTTCTATTTTAAATTTTTGAGGAATCTCCATACTGATTGCCATAGTGGCAGCACCAATTTACCTTCCCAGCTCTTGCACAACCATTCCTTTTTCTCCAAATCCTCACCAACACTTGTTATTTCTAGTCCTTTTGATAATAGCCAGTCTAACAGGTGTGAGGTGATAGCTCATCGTGGTTTTGATTTTATTTTCCTGATGTTTAATGATGTAGAGAATCTTTCATGTACCTATTGGCCATCTGTACGTCTTCTTTGAAAAAATGTCTATTTAGATCTCCTCCCCATTTATTAATTTAAACTTTAAAGTTTTATAACTTTAATATATTTTGGATACTAACCTCTTATCAGATAAATGGTTTGAAAATATTTTCTCCCATTCACTAGGTTGCCTTTTCATTCTGTTGACAGTTTCCTTTGCTGTGCAGAAGTTTTTGTTTTCTGTGTGTGTTTTGTTTGTTTTGTTTTTGTGTTTAGTTTGATATAGCCCACTTGTTTATTTTTGCTTTTGTTGCTTTTGCTTCTGGTATCAGATTCAAAAAGTCACCTCGAAGACCTATGTCAAGGAGTTTACTGCCTATGTTTTCTCCTAGGAGTTTTATGGCTTCTGGTCTTATGTTCAAGTCTTTAATTCATTTTTAGTTAATCTTTGTGTGTAGTGTAAGGTAGTAGTCCAGTTTTATTCTTTTGACTGTGGCTGTCCAGTTTACCCAACACTATTTATTTAAGAGACTGTCTTTTCCTAATTGTATATTCTTTCCTACTTTGTCATAAATTAGCTAAGGATGAATGAGTGTATTTTTTTCTGGGCTCTCTGTTCTGTCCCATTGATCTATGTGTCTGTTTTTATGCCAACACCACACTATTTTAAGTACCACAGCTTTGTAATATAGTTTGAAATCAGGGAGCATGATACCTCCAGCTTTGTGAGAGGACATTTTCTTATTGCAATATAAGTGCATGTGTTCATCGAGGAAGGTCTATGAGACACTGATTTTCAAAACATCAATCCTTATACCTTTCAAAAATATATATAAATTTTTCTTAAAATCAACTTATCTAGAAATGCATTTGCTATTATTGACATTTTAAAGTATTTCTTGTGTGGAGGGACCACATATGAAGACTGTATTTAAATATTTACCATGAAGTAAACTATTTATTTTTATGTATTTTATTTTCCCAATCATTTCCATGTAGTTAACTAGGTTTTACCATTTAGCTCCAAAAAGTTGTTCAGGTTGACTGCCTCTACACTGCTATCTATATTTGCTATATCTATATATCATATCTAGATATGGGCAGAGATAGTTATTTTTGTCAGAAAATGACAAAATTGGAAATAAAACCAAGTCTGAAATATTAAAAAAAAATAGGTTTTGAGTTCCCACAGTGTCTCATTTACAGGAAAGAAATATATTTAGTGAACTGGAATGTCTGAGCTAAAGTGAATTTACAAGGTTACATGTCTGACAACTTATGCTATATACAATAGACTCAGCAACAAAATAAATTTTCCATTTATTGTCAATAACTACATGTCCAACTTAAATGTAACATGTTAAACTGAATACCTACATGTCCATTTGCAGATGTAATACCTCAGCTTGATAATTTAAGATAATTCCCTTTGGAATAAAATTTCATATGTTCAGTAATGTGTACACAATAGAAATTAATAAATGCAGCATTAGAATTGCTTGCCTACTATTCTAAGTAGCTCCAGAAAGAAATAAAGGAAGAAATAAAGGAATGAAGAAAGAAGAAAAAAAGGATGAAAGGAAGGGGAAGAAGTTAGGACCTCCAAATATCATGCTATTTAAGAAAATGTTTAATTTAAATGACTGAAGTATCATGGATTAATATAAGACACTGGACAGTCAATTGGCTAAAAAGTTGGAGAAAATGAATAAGAATTCTGATGGAAAATGTTAGTAAATTCCATTCATTTAAAAGCTTTTATTTATATAACTCTTCGGATTGAAATATATTGAATGTTCTACTAGTTATAAAGATTGTCTCTTTGAGCAAACTCTAGTTAGGCTCTCCTGAACTTTCTTTTTCATCTAGCCCTCAACTGTTGGACTTTTGTGTTTATCTCTTCATTGTCCAATTCTAGCAAGAATTCTGTCAAGTTGGTTTAGTCAGAATCCTCCATCCTCAATATCTGATCACCCTTGATATCAGATCAGGTCCCTTATGCTCCAACATTTCCCAGGTGATGTCTGATCACCCCAGACTGCCTACAGCAAGGATCCCATTAGGTGAGTTTAGCCAGAGCTCTTCCTTACTCCTGATGTTTCCTCTTAGTAATTTTCCATCCAGGGCCCCCACCCCCATTCATTGGTTATAAATTCCCACTTTTCCTTGTTGTATTTGGAGTTGAGTTCAATCTCTCTCTCGCACTACAAATTGCAGCGGTCTCTACACCTATGGTGACGGTCCTGAATAAAGTCTGCTTTACCCTTCATTAACAAGTACCAGAATGAATACTTTCTTCTTTAACAGTTAAGGTGCCATGACTTGGATTGGATCAGATTCATCATTGAATCCCTGAATCTGTCATCCAGCACACTCATTGTGTGCCTTTGCAGCCTATGTCTTCATTCCACAAACTGATCAGGTATCCACTGGTGAACCTGACTCCGGAGCCTTTGATGTGTACAAATGTCCACCGACGCTGGTAAGGACAGATTTTAATTCTTAAGATCTGAGGATACTCTAGAAGCTGGGATAGAGTCCCAGACAAACAGAGGCTGGTTTGAGTCCTAAGTTTCTCTGTTTCTAACAATCTTGGTTAGAGTTCTAGAGAAGTAGCTGTTTGTAAAAATCTAGGTAAGTGTCCCAGGTTTCTTTGTTTGAAAGGTATCTGATGGGCTGAAAGTCTTTCTGCTTGGTCATCTGCCTCAAGTGGAGATTCTTCTCTGACTCGTGGACTGGAAATTCTTCCTGGCTCCTTGTTTTGAGCGGGGATCCACCCCCCCAATTGCTGGGCTGCGAAAATTCTCCTGGCTTTTTATGAGCCCTCTTTGTTCTTTCTCTGGTCCTACTCCTGCAACTGGAACTTCTCAGTCAACTGAAATCCCTTTCTCCAACCCCTGCTGACTACATGCTCTACCAACTCTGTCCACCTCTTTCTTGTTGGCATGATTTTACTAAGGATAATTGGAAACCTCAATAGCCTCTTTGGGAAACAAGATCTCAACAAACTGACCCTCTAAGACCTCTCCCTTCCCAGCACCTCCACCCCTCCTTCCTCATTTTACCACCTTCAACCTTCCCTCCAGTTCCCTTGAATCTTTGATGTGCCCCCATCAAACTCCTACCCTCTCCACATCCTCTCCTCACTCCTGCCAGGCCCTACCCTTCCCACTCTAACAACTCAGTTCCCTACAGTCACCGAAACTTTAGGCCCCCTCCCCCATCAGGGCTCTCAAAGGACTCAGGGCCTTTGCAAATCAACTACCTGAGGCTAAAAAGAAAAAAGGCTAATTGGAAAAGCCTTAATACTGTATCCACTCAGATGGCTTGGGAGACATTCAGATGTCACTCTGTTTCCTTAGTCACACATTTAAAATGTAGTCCACAACCTCCATAAGATTTCACATCAGGACAAAAGAAAATCTCACAAGTCTTTCCCACAGATTGGTTAAAAACCTTTAGTCCTTACTGAGCAAGTAACCTCAGCTTGTCCCATTTTTGCCAGAAACAAAAAACAATTCAGATAAAAATATAAAGTGGAGATAAACCAGTGAGTTTTGTATTACTGTGGAGACTGGTTTATGGCTAAAATTTTAGAATAGAAAACTGTAAGATGTCTATTTGCATCTATTTGTATGTTTATGCAAGTAAGTTATGATATGTGATCTTCTTCTACCTCTGCATGGTATTACCAAATTAATTTATAAAATTCTTTAAAGAAGTTCTATTCAAATTGGCATACAGATAAATGAGCAATTATACAAATTAAATATCCTTAAACCTCTCAGAAAAAATAGGAACCAAACCAAATGTCGTGGATTTTTTTTTGAAGTTCATGAGACTTGGGTAAATCTTTGATAAATAAGATTGTTTTAATATTTTCAGTTTAATAAAAACAGCTGTGTCTTCTGAGTTATCAGCATTAAGTAAAAGAAGAGTATAGGTTTTTATTATACTTGGGTTTACTAATCAAATAAAGTTAACATAATTAATAGGGAAATAACAAGATAATAACTAGCTTTGTTTGATGTTGTAGTATGTCTGCTTAAAAACAGTTTTCAACAGATAAAGAAGATATGGCACATATATACAATGGAATATTACTCAGCCATAAAAAGAAATGAAACTGAGTTATTTGTAGTGAGGTGGATGGACCTAGAGTCTGTCATACAGAGTGAAGTCGGTAAGAAAGAGAAAAACAAATACTGTATGCTAATACATATATATGGAATCTAAAAAAAAAAAAAAAAATGGTTCTGAAGAACCTCGGGGCAGGACAGGAATAAAGACACAGACGTAGAGAATGGACTTGAGGACACGCGGAGGGGGAATTGTAAGCTGAGACGAAGTTAGAGAGTGGCATGGACATATATACACTACCAAATGTAAAATAGGTAGTTAGTGGGAAGCAGCCGCATAGCACAGGGAGATCAGCTCGGTGCTTTGTGACCACCTAGAGGGGTGGGATAGGGAGGGTGGGAGGGAGACGCAAGAGGGAGGGGATATGGGGATATATGTATACATATAGCTGATTCACTTTGTTATACAGCAAAAACTAACACAACAATGTAAAGCAATTATACTCCAATAAAAATGTTTAAAAAAGAAAAAGAGCTATCAAATTAAAAAAAAACAAAAACAAAGATTCAACTCCCCCCCCCAAAAAACAGTTTTCACAATCTTTCTGGTATCTTGCAAACTAAAGTTTTGCTAGATTAAGCTAAGTAACAGAAATTTATTACATATCTAAATCATTCTTAAAGAGATAAAATCCTCTAGAATAATAGAAAGATAAAATACTGAAATATTCATTAATGAATATAAGTTTAAATATATACATTTTGCATCTTGTTTTTATGCAGTACAGAGCACTTAAACATATTTTGGTCTGTGAATGAACATCAGAAATTGCACTATGAGGAAATAGCAAATATCTATACGAAATGTGAGGTGATATAGCTGAAAAATTTGCTAGTCTGTTCATATAAAATCTTGGTATGTGACAAACAATTCACAATTATTTTTCCACTTCCTAGTTTTATTTGTAAAAGAAAGGTAACTAGTGGTTGGAAATTATAATCAATATATGTAAATGAAACTATTAGAAATCATAAAAATGAAGAGAAACAACTTTGCATGAAAACTATGCAAGGTATACAGGATGTGTTTTTGACAAGCAAAAAAACGAGAGTAATTTTATTCTAAGGTAGAATGGCTGATTGTTTTTGAATTAGAAAGAGGAAAAGGTGGGGGGAAAAGCCTAAATGGATATAAAAAAAAATTTGTAAAAGTTTTACACAAAAGAGATCTTATCTAATGTACTCAAGTTGGCTAAGATTTGAATGGATTAATTTATAAGTTTTTAGAAATGAGACAATGTCAAGTATGTACTGCTTGAAAACTAGGAAAACAAAGTTTTACTGGATTATTGGTCTGCTCTTAATAAGAGGTTGTAAAGGTCTTTCTTTATCTTTTGAGTAATCTACCTAGGAAACCATGATTCTGTGGCTTATCAGAACAGTTCCCTGTGCTTTCTGTTAACCTGTATCATGCTCTGGATTATTTAAGAGAGCATAAGTATTGTTGCATAGTAGTCTGTAAACCTCTTTAATCAAGTGTTCAAAACTTTTATATTTTTGACAACTCTGCCTTCCCCAAATGAAATCCTAAATAAAATCTTCTTGTTCTCAAACTGACTTTGAGATTTACCAGAGGGCTTCTTGAAAATCTTAAAGGATTTGTTCTTTCACCTTGTAAATCTCTTTTTTACAGTGTTAACACTAATTAGGTTTATTTGGTAAACTGCATGAAAAGAGTTGTCATAAGAAGAGATACTTAACCTTCCCTGTGTTTATGTTGGTAAATGTTATTAATGTAAGTCTTTGCTTGGCTTCCTCTGGGGATATATGTATATGTATAGCTGATTCACTTTGTTATAAAGCAGAAACTAACACACCACTGTAAAGCAATTATACTCCAATAAAGATGTTTAAAAAAATAAAAGTCTGATCTGAGATTCCATGTGAAAAGATCCAGCAAACAAACTTAAAAAGGCCTGTGTGGTCTATTACCATTACTGCTGCACTTACATAAATAATTAGGCCAAACCTAATGACCAGATTTATTTTCTAACAAGGGTAGTCTTACTTTGGTTATTTTTGTTCAAAAGGAAGGTGAATGTAGAGAGAATTTTATGTTTCAATGGAAACCTACAGCACACCCTTATGGGTTCTCAACCTTCTAGTTTCCTCAAATGTCTGTCTACAACTCTCCAAACTAATGATTTCAATTTTTATCTGACCGCCCTGGCTCGGACTCACTGAGAGCTAAGACTTCCCTTTTCCCAAAGTCCTGTAAGTTGGAGCCGGGAAACTTGAAATAAACTTCAAAGAAATTGCCGACTTAAAAAAATGCACAATGTGAGAATTGTGAGCTAAGTTTTATTTGGGGAAAAATGAGGACTGTAGCCCAGGAGACAGCATCTCAGAGAGCTCTGAGAAACTGCTCCAAAGAGGTAGGGGGGAAGGTCAGTATATATGTGATTTTGGTGAAGAGGGAGTACATGCAATAAAAAACATATTTTTTGTAAGGTTTCTGCTAGTCTTATGAAGGTTACTGCTAGTCACGAGGAGCAGATGTCACCATGAAGGATTTCAGTGCTTTTCTAGATATGAGGAGATACAAGAATTAGGCTCATAAAATAGTCTCCTGAAAATATCTAACTATCTGAAGAACTGTTCTGCCCTTTTTTTCCCCAGATCACAAGTGCCTCATTCCTGATCTCCACCGTGAACTCCTTTCAGGGGGTGATGAAGGTTAGCAGCTGCAGCAGCTCATAATTTGATCCTTGTAGAGGTAGATGACAAGTGCCAATGACAAGTGCCAATTTGTAGTTGACAAAATCACCACAACAGATTATGTATGGACAACCTTCGGCCTTGCAGCTGTGTCAGCCACTCAAAAGGTTTTCCTGAAACAACTGATGCCATCATCAGAGACATTCACAGCAAACCAGGAAATCTGTCAGCCTGGCACTGCCATCCTCATTCCATCATCTAAAGTATGCTTCAAGCACAAGTCTAGAAAGCTTCTTGACTGGCTGCTCTCTGGCAAAAATTATTCCAACTATTAATCTTTGTTTTTCTTTCATTTTAGTAAAACTGCCCTCATTAAATACTTGATTGCTTGTACCATACAGCACATATCCTCTACTACCAAGTCCCAACAAAATGTTCAGCTGGTCCTTAGTGAACAGAGGGTGACCTAACAAGAAAATGGACTTATGTGTCTATTCTTTCCTTGAGCAAGAAGGTTGACTGACAAGAAAATCTCTCCTGACCAAACTCTAGTTGGGCTCTCCTGAGCTTTCAACTAGAACTTGACTATTAAACATCTGTGTTTCTCTCTTCACTGTCCAATTTTAATCAATTTAGGTTTATACAGAAGCATCCACCTTTCAGGTGGCATCAGATTACCCTGGCCAGCCTTCAGCAAGAATCCTGTTAGGTCAGTTGAGCCAGAATTCCCCCGTGCCCCTAAGTTTTCCTCTTAGTAGTGTTACGCCCACTGACTCCCATCCTGGTCCCTGGCTATAAATTGCTACTTTTCTTTGTTGTATTCAGTTGAGCCCAATCTTGTTCCCCTACTACAAAACCCATTTGCAGTGGTCTGTACACCTACAGCAATGGTCCTGGATAAAGTCTGTTGTACCCTTCTTTAATAAGTATTTTTTCTTTAACATTATTATGCAAAGGAATAAGCAGAGAGATTATAATTTCAAAAGCATACTGTTTAGAGCTGTAATTTCTTAAAATGGCAATACTACCCAAAGCAATCTACAGATTTAATACAATCCCTATCAAAATACCCATGACATTTTTCACAGAACTAGAACAAATAATCCTAAAATTTATATGGAACAATAAAAGACCCAGAATTGCCAAAGCAATTCTGAGGAAAAAGAACAAAACTGGAGGCCTAACCCTCCCAACTTCAAATAATACTACAGAACTTCAGTAATCAAAACAGTGTGGTATTAGCACAAAAACAGACAAATGAATGAATGGAACACAATAGAGCCCAGAAATAAACCCACACACCTACAGTCAATCTTCGACAAAGGAGGCAAGAATATACAATGGAGAAAAGACAGTCTCTTCAGCAAGCAGTGTTGCGGAAGCTGGACAGCCACATGTAAATCAATGAAGTTAGAACGCACCCTCACACCACACACAAAAATAAACTCAAAATGGCTTAAAGACTTCAATATAAGACATGACATTATAAAACTCCTAGAAGAGAACATAGGCAAAACATTCTCTGAAATAAATCGTATCAATGTTTTCTTAGATCAGTTTCCCAAGGCAATAGAAATAAAAGCAAAAATAAACAAATGGGACCTAATCAAACTTATAAATGTTTGCACAGAAAAGGAAACCATAAACAAACTGAAAAGACAACCTATGGACTGGGAGAAAATATTTGCAAAGGATGTGACATACAAGGGTTTAATTTCCAAAATATACAAACATATCATACAACTCAATATCAAAAAAAACAACACAATAAAAAAATGGGCAGAAGACCTAAATAAACATTTCTACAAAGAAGACATACAGACGGCCAATAACCACATGAAAAAATGCTCAACATCACTATTAGAGAAATGCAAATCAAAACTACGAGGGAACAGACTGCTCTGCTTTATTTCAAAATGGTTCCTTTTCCCTTCCCACAGAAAGAAGCCACAGAGGATTTTTCTCCAATATTTACTGGGAAAATCCGGTGGAGCTTCTGGTGGTAAATCTCACAATATTTTAGGGGGCCTGTATGAATGGATCCCCCAGGATACTTTAACTCTAAGAGTTGTCCACACTAGGTCTCCAGTAATTCTCCAGTTATAGTTCAGGATTTCCTACCTCGACGTTGCTTTCTGCCGTGGTTTTTGCTAGCAAGTCTCTGCTCAGGCTGGCAAGGAACCAAAACTGGCCTGCACTTGCTTCTCTTCAGTTTGAGAAGTAGGTTCCTTGGAAGACATTCAAGATGGAGGAGGAGTAAGATGTGGAGATCACCTTCCTCCCCAAAAATACATCAAAAATACATCTACATGTGGAACAACTCCTACAGAACACCTACTGAACACTGGTAGAAAACCTCAGACTTCCCAAAAGGCAAGAAACTCCCCATGTACCTGGTCGTGTGGCTGACAGGGTCTTGGTTCTCCGGCCAGATGTCAGGCCTGAGCCTCTGAGTGGGAGAGCTGAGTTCAGGACATTGGACTACGAGAGAGCTCCTGGCCCATTATAATATCAATAGGCGAGAGCTCTCCCAGAGGTCTCCGTATCAATGCTAAGACCTAGCTCCACTCAACGACCAGCAAGCTACAGTGCTGGAAACCCCAGGCCAAACAACTGTCAAGACAGGAACACAACCCCACCTATTAGCAGAGAAGCTGCCTAAAATCATATTAAGTTCACAGAAAACCCAAAAACCACCCCCAGACACGGTCCTGCCCACCAGAAAGAAAAGATTCAGCCTCATCCACCAGAACACAGGCACCAGTCCCCTCCACCAGGAAGCCTATACACCCACTGAACCAACCTTACCCACTGGGGGCAGACACCAAAAACAACAGAAACTATGAACCTGCAGCCTGGGAAAATGAGACCACAAACACAGTAAGTTAAGCAAAATGAGAAGACAGAGGAATACACAGCAGATGAAGGAGGAAGGTAAAAAACCAGGCCAAACAAATGAAGAGGAAATAGGCAGTCTACCTGAAAAAGAATTCAGAGTAATGACAGTAAAGATGATCCAAAATCTTGGAAACAGAATGGAGAAAATACAAGAAACTTTTAACAAGGACCTGGAAGAACTAAAGAGCAAACAAACAATGATGAACAACACAATAAATGAAATTAAAAATTCTCTGGAAGGAATCAATAGCAGAATAACTGAGGCAGAAGAATGGATAAGTGACCTGGAAGATAAAATAGTGGAAATAACTACTGCAGAGCAGAATAAAGAAAAAAGAATGAAAAGAACTGAGGACAGTCTCAGAGACTTCTGGGACAACATCAAACTTACCAACATTCGAATTATAGGGGTCCCAGAAGAAGAAGAGAAAAAGAAAGGGGCTGAGAAAATATTTGAAGAGATTATATTTGAAAACTTCCCTAATATGAGAAAGGAAATAGTCAATCAAGTCCAGGAAGCGCAGAGGGTCCCATACAGGATAAATCCATGGAGAAACACGCCAAAACACATATTACTCAAACTACCAAGAATGAAATACAAACAAAAAATACTAAAAGTAGCAAGGGAAAAACAACAAAAAACATACAAGGTAATCCCCATAAGGTTAACAGCTGATCTTTCAGCAGAAACTCTGCAAGCCAGAAGCGAGTGGCAGGACATATTTAAAGTGATGAAAGGGAAAAACCTACAACCAAGATTACTCCACCAGCAAGGAGCTCATTCAGATTCGATGGAGAAATCAAAAGCTTTACAGACAAGCAAAAGCTAAGAGAATTCAGCACCACCAAACCAGCTTTACAACAAATGCTAAAGGAATTCTCTAGGCAGGAAACACAAGAGAAGGAAAAGACCTACAATAACAAACCCAAAACAATTAAGAAAATGGTAACAGGAACATACATAACAATAAATACCTTAAATGTGAATGGATTAAATGCTCTGACCAAAAGACATAGACTGGCTGAATGGATACAAAAACGAGACCCGTATATATGCTGTCTACAAGAGACCCGCTTCAGACCTAGGGACACATACAGACTGAAAGTGAGGGGATGGAAAAAGACATTCCATGCAAATGGAAATCAAAAGAAAGCTGGAGTAGCAATTCTCATATCAGACAAAATAGACTTTAAAATAAAGACTATTACAAGAAACAAAGAAGGACACTACATAATGATAAAGGGATCAATCCAAGAAGAAGATATAACAATTGTAAATATTTATGCACCCAATATAGGAGCACCTCAATACATAAGGCAAATGCTAACAGCCATAAAACGGGAAATCGACAGTAACACAATCATAGCAGGGAACTTTAACTCCCCACTTTCACCAATGGACAGATCAACCAAAATGAAAATAAATAAGGAAACACAAGCTTTAAATGATACATTAAACAAGATGGACTTAAATGATATTTATAGGACATTCCATCCAAAAACAACAGAATACACTTTCTTCTAAAGTACTCATGGAACATTCTCCAGGATAGATCAAATCTTGGGTCACAAACCAAGCCTTGGTAAATTTAAGAATATTTAAATCGTATCAAGTATCTATTCCGACCACAACGCAATGAGACTAGATATCAAATACAGGAAAAAACTGTAAGAAATACAAACACATGGAGGCTAAACAATACACTACTAAATAACCAAGAAACCACTGAAGAAATCAAAGAGGAAATCAAAAAATACCGAGAAAGAAATGACAATGAAAACACGACCACCCAAAGCCTATGGGATGCAGCATAAGCAGTTCTAAGAGGGAAGATTATAGCAATAGAATCCTACCTCAAGAAACAAGAAACATCTCAAGTAAACCACCTAACATTACACCTAAAGCAATTAGAGAAAGAACAACAACAACAACAAAAAAAACAAAGTTAGCAGAAGGAAAGAAATCATAAAGATCAGATCAGAAATAAATGACAAAGAAATGCAGGAAACAATAGCAAAGATCAATAAAACTAAAAGCCGGTTCTTTGAGAAGATAAACAAAATTGATAAACCATTAGCCAGACTCATCAAGAAAAAAAGGGAGGAGAGGAGACTCAAATCAGCAGAATTAGAAATGAAAAAGGGGAAGTAAAACTGACACTGCAGAAATACAAAGGATCATGAGAGATTACTACAAGCAACTCTATGCCAATAAAATGGAGAACCTGGAAGAAATGGACAGATTCTTAGAAAAGCCCAACCTTCCGAGACTGAACCAAGAAGAAATAGAAAATATAAACAGACCAATCACAAGCACTGAAATTGAAACTGTGATTAAAAATCTTCCAACAAAAAAGAGCCAAGGACCAGATGGCTTCACAGGCGAATTCTATCAACGTTTAGAGAAAAGCTAACACCTATCCTTCTCAAACTCTTCCAAAATATAGCAGAGGGAGGAACACTCTCAAACTCATTCTACGTGGCCACCATCGCCCTGATACCAAACCCAGACAAAGATGTTACAAAAAAGAAAACTACAGGCCAGTATCACTGATGAACATAGATGCAAAAATCCTCAACAAAATACTAGTAAACTGAATCCAACAACATATTAAAAGGATCATACACCATGATCAAGTGGGGTTATCCCAGGAATGCAAGGATTCTTCAATATACGCAAATCAATCAATGTGATACACCATATTAACAAACTGAAGGAGAAAAACCATACAATCATCTCAATAGATACAGAAAAGGCTTTCAACAAAATTCAACACCCATTTATGATAAAACTCTCCAGAAAGTAGGCAGAGAAGGAACTTACCTCAACATAATAAAGTCCATATATGACAAACCCACAGCCAACATCGTTCTCAATGGTGAAAAACAGAAACCATTTCCACTAAGATCAGGAACAAGACAAAGTTGCCCATCTCACCATTATTATTCAACATAGTTTTGGAAGGTTTAGCCACAGCAATCAGAGAAGAAAAAGAAATAAAAGGAATCCAAATCAGAAAAAAAGTCAAACTGTCACTGTTTGCAGAGGACATGGTACTATACATAGAGAATCCTAAAGATGCTAACAGAAAACTACTAGAGCTAATCAATGAATTTGGTAAAGTAGCAGGATACAAAATTAATGCACAGAAATCTCTTGCATTCCTATACACTAATGATGAAAAATCTGACAGAGAATTTAAGGAAACGCTCCCATTTATCATTGCAACAAAAAGAATAAAATACCTAGGAATAAACCTACCTAAGGAGACAAAAGACCTGTATGCAGAAAAGTATAAGACACTGATGAAAGAAATTAAAGATGATACAAACAGATGGAGAGATATACCATGTTCTTGGATTGGAAGAATCAACATTGTGAAAATGACTATACTACCCAAACCAATCTACAGATTCAATGCAATCCCTATCAAACTACCATGGGCATTTTTCACAGAACTAGAACAAAAAATTTCACAATTTGTATGGAAACACAAAAGACCTCGATTAGCCAAAGCAATTTGAGGAAGAAAAACGGAGCTGGAGGAATCAGGCTCCCTGACTTCAGACTATAGTAGAAAGCTTCAGTAATCAAGACAGTATGGTACTGGCACAAAAACAGATATATAAATCAATGGTACAGGATAGAAAGCCCAGCGATAAACACACACACTTATGGTCACCTTATTTTTGATAAAGGTGGCAAGAATATACAATGGAGAAAACACAGCCTCTTCAATAAGTGGTGCTGGGAAAACTGGACAGCTACATGCAAAAGAATGAAATTAGAACACTTCCTAACACCATACACAAAAATAAACTCAAAATGGATTAAAGACCTAAATGTAAGGCCAGACACTATTAAACTCTTAGAGGAAAACATAGGCAGAACACCCTATGACATAAATCACAGCAAGATCCTTTTCAACCCATCTCCTAGAGAAATAGAAATAAAAACAAAAATAAACAAATGGGACCTAATGAAACTTAAAAGCTTTTGCACAGCAAAGGAAACCATAACCAAGATGAAAAGACAACCCTCAGAATGGGAGGAAATATTTGCAAACGAAGCAACTGACAAAGGATTAATCTCCAAAATATACAAGCAGCTCATGCAGCTCAATATCAAAAAAACAAACAACCCAATCCAAAAATGGGCAGAAGACCTAAATAGACATTTCTCCAAAGAAGATATACAGATTGCCAACAAACACATGAAAGGATGCTCAACATCACTGATCACTAGAGAAATGCAAGTCAGAACTACAATGGGGCATCACCTCACACTGGTCAGAATACCCATCATCAAAAAATATATAAACAATAAATGCTGGAGATGGTGTGGAGAAAAGGGTACCCTCTTGTGCTTTTGGTGGGAATGTAAATTGCCACTATGGAGAACAATGTGGAGGTTCCTTAAAAAACTAAAAATAGAACTACCATATGACCCAGAAATCTCACTACTGGGGATATACCCTGAGAAAACCATAATTCAAAAAGAGACATGTACCACAATGTTCACTGCAGCACTATTTACAATAGCCAGGACATAGAAGTAACCTAAATGTCTATCGACAGATGAATGTATAAAGAAGATGTGGCACAAATATACAATGGAATATTACTCAGCCATAAAAAGAATCGAAATTGAGTTATTTGTAGTGAGGTGGATGGACCTAGAGTCTGTCATACAGAGTGAAGTCAGAAAGAGAAAAACAAATACCTTTTGCCAACACATATACATGGAATCTAAAAAAAAATTGTTCTAATGAACCTAGGGGCAGGACAGGAATAAAGACACAGGTGTAGAGAATGGACTTGAGGAAATGGGGGTGGGGGGAAGGAGAAGATGGGATGAAGTGAGAGAGTAGCATTGATATGTACACAGTACCAAATGTAAAATAGATGGCTAGTGGGAAGCAGCTGCATCGCACAGGGTGATCAGCTCGGTGCTTTGTGACCACCTAGAGGGGTGGGATAGGGAGGGTGGGAGGGAGACGCAAGAGGGAGGGTATATGGCGATATATGTATATGTATAACTGATTCACTTTGTTATACAGCAGAAACTAACACAACATTGTAAAGCAATTATACTCCAATAAAGATTTTTTAAAAAGAAATTAAATTTTTTAAAAAAATAGAGATCATCAAGGGGAAGGGGCAATGTAGGGGTAGCAGATTAAGAGGTACAAACTATTAGGTTTTAAGGTAAGCTACATGGATATATTATACAACACAGGGAATATAGTCAATATTTTATAATAACTATAAATGGAGTATAACCTTTAAAAATTGTGAATCACTACATTGTATACCTGTAACTTATTGTATAGCAACTATACTTCAATAAAAAAATAAAATTTAAAAAATAAAATATGACACAAATGAACTTATTTATGAAACGGAAATAGACTCAAAGATATAGAAAACAAATTTATGGTTACTAAAGTGGATAGCTGGCAGAGGCAGCGGAGACATAAATTAGGAGGTTGGGTTTAACAGATACACACTACTATACATAAAATAGGTAAACAACCAGGACCTACTGTATAGCACAGGTAACTATAGTCATCTTATAAAAACCTATAATGGAAAAGAATTTGAAAAAGAATATAGACATAGACGTACATACACATATATATACACATATATATGAATCACTTTGCTGTATGCCAGAAACTAACACAACATTGTAAATTAACTATACCTTAATAAAAATAAAATAAAATAGAGTTGTAATCTGGAAATACTTGTGTTTATATTTTTACTTGCTCAAACTTTTGTGAATAATAAATGTTTTAGCATGATCTACCCTCTTCTGCCCCTATGACATGTTTGTTTTGCATTTTTACATTGAATAGGATGGATTTCATGTAAATTAATATATATTTGATGAATTTTTAATGCCAATAAGTATGACTTTGCCAATTTTAAAAATTATGTTCTGATCACTGCCTCTGGCTCATGAACACCTTCAAAGAGAGAAGATTCTTGATGGAGAGTCTATGTCACTGGCTGGTGAAAGACAGCTAGTATATAGGAGGTTACTTCTTATAATACCCAAATATAGTTTATGTTAAAGTGCTCAGTGTTACAGCCATAATATATTGTAAAAATCCTTTATTTATCCTATTTTAAGAAGTAGTGACTTAATTTAAGCTTAAATAAAAGTCTAAGGTAAGAGTTATACAAGATAAAAACCTTCATTTGATAAACTGACATATTCTACTTCATAATTACTTACCCATGGGAAAAATTCTCTGTAATACTCTATCCATCTCTAATGTAAGCGAGAAGCAGTTGGATAGCAAATTAGCTGTTCTGTCACAATATGGTCTGAGCAACCATGTAAACAAAGATATCTGCTAATCAAAAGCAATTTCTCATGAAACAAAGAAAGCAGCTAATTGAGAGCATCTGAGGCTAAAATAAGATTAACTTCAAAATGAAAACCCTTCCAGCTTCTTGGAGTAAAGCTGTTGGGATGATATGAAAGCTTACAGCAGTTTAGAAGTGAAAATGCTAGTAGAGATGCAATTTCTCACTTTGGCAAAATATTTTTACAAACTCCGTAATTAACATTTTTTCTAGTAAAAGTGCTTGATAACACATAAGAAAATTACAAAACTGGATCCCTCAGGGTCCAGAATAGAAGGGCATGTTATAAGCAAATGCACCGTAGAGCGAGCCTTCCATGGTCTGCATGGTGTGCCTTGCTCAAACGCTGCTTGTGCCTCAAGAGCAAAGGCAGGACATGCTCATGGGCTCTGAATCTCCTCTTCTTCAGTGGAGGGAAGAAACAGTAACAGCAGGAGATTGTTAGGTGGGAAGAGGCCCAGGGTAGAAGATAAGCCTGAGTGTGCAGGAGAATCAGAATGGATGAAGAAAGGGCAAGTGGCAGAAAGCCATGGCATACAGTGTGCTGAGTAAAGGTTACACATTACAGTGTTTCCGAGAGACACACTTTACTGGGTAAAAGTAGAAAAATGGTTCTTAGACGTAACTCCATCAGAAGGAGGGATAAAACTCAGTGCCACTTTCACCAAGTAGCACAGACAGACAGAAAAATAAATTCTAAAGTGATAGAAATAGACATCTACCAAAATAGGACAAAGCCCAATAAAACAGAGATCTCAGAGCCTTTTGTTTCATCTGGTGTAAAAAATGATATGCTATATCAACTCTGTTTTTAACGAGATACATACACAGACACATTTTTAATGTATAGGAACATATATAATAAAAAATATAGAGAAGCACATTAATGTTTAAGTAACATACATACATGCATATATAGTACAATGTACAGGCATATAGGATATATAATAAATATATCCATATTATGTAATTAATATCATTACTAATAATTTATTAATAACATAATCAAATATGTAATATATCTGTAATTTATAATTATGGGTATAACTATACGTAGACAGGGCACAGTATTGAGCTAGATTATGCATATATATATAATATGAATGTATGATGTAAATACAGAGTGAAAGTTAGATAGAACACGTCCATTTTTCATACACAGGGCTAAAGTTTAATACATAGAAATAGAAGTTACTTTTCCATCTTTAGAAAAGACTGCCAAAAATGCATTCTAACTATTCAAGGCACTTTCAGTTTTAAGCTCAATGTCGCTTCTGTTTAACCCCTAATTAAGCACACTTTCACGTCCATAGAACATTCCTGTGCCTACCATTCCTTTCTTCTCTGATCAGAGATGATCTGAGTCTTGCAGGACCTCATACATCATACTGGTTTTGTGCAACAGGCAAAAGTTCTAAGGCGTTTTATCCCTGCTCTTAGGTATTGGGGGCCTTACTCGCTACCTGTTTTTGTTTTTAAAAATTTTTATTTTATTTATTTATTTTTGGCTGTGTTGGGTCTTCGTTTCTGTGCGGGGGCTTTCTCTAGTTGCGGCAAGCGGGGGCCACTCTTCGTCGTGGTGTGCGGGCCTCTCACTGTCGCAGCCTCTCTTGTTGCGGAGCACAGGCTCCAGACGCGCAGGCTCAGTAATTGTGGCTCACGGGCCCAGTTGCTCCGCGGCATGTGGGATCTTCCCAGACCAGGGCTCGAACTCGTGTCCCCTGCATTGGCAGGCAGATTCTCAACCACTGCGCCACCAGGGAAGCCCACGCTATCTGTTTGATTAGTGCAAAGAACACAGAGTGGGTACTTCAGGGGAGGCTGACACAGCCCACATCTGCATCAGCCCCACTGATCCTCGTGATTCACATGCTTCCTCCAGCTTTGTCTAACCTGGTCTTTCCATACTGCAGCCTCTGGCTTGAGATTTCCTTACTTGTGTCACAGTAACCATGGAGCAGGCACATGGGTTCTTAATTCTTTGCTACTTTTGGAATCCCAAGAGAGACTGACTTCCGTGAATCTTCTGCTCTCTTCCCCACTTTGTTGGTCTGAGGACACCCATGATGAAGACCACACAGACCCTCCATCTGCACAGACCTTCCGTGCCTTTACTCCTACTCTAAGTGGCTGCCTGTACTATGTTCGTAAAGATCACTCAGCCAGGTTGCCTTTTCTGTGAGTTTCCAATAAGTGGAAAAAAATCTCCTCTTTATTAAGATTCCCAGTGTTAACCATCTAGAGCTTTTAATCACCTCCAATACACATGTCAAATCTAAAAGAGGAAGCAGCAATCAGAGCCCCTCACTTCTGTCAACAATTCTCTGTTCTCTTTTTACAAATCTCCTAACTCACCATTTCTGTCCAGTAAGAGGGACAAGCAGCTCTTTCTGTGTTAAGAAAACTACTCCATTATCACCAAGCATTCTCTCCAATTATATCATTACTGTGATAGGCTTTATATCTAGACATTACTGAGAACTGATTATTAAGTTGCAATGCATTTTTTCTGAATAAAAACAAACACAATAAAAAAAATAGTAAGCCTGGAGAAAGGATTCTGGGAAGATGACAGAAAGCCCCAGGAAACTGCCTCCCCACCTAGTCATTAACTGACTGGCAAAGTGTATCTGATTTAATTATTTTGGAACTCTGGAGCCTATCTGAGGGTTACAACTTCCAGGAGAAGGTGTGTATGATATATTACAGTTAGTTTTGGTCAGTTTCAGTTCCTGCCTCAGCCGCAGCTATCCAGTCCCCTGCCCCATGCAGGAAGCCTGAAAGTGTTCACGGAGAAGCTTTTATGAAGCTTATGGGACCCAAGGTGGGAAATAGAACCTGTTCTCCAAACATTGAGGATCTGTGTTCTACTGATTGTTGTTTCTGATCACAGAGGTGCAGACACAAAATCAAGCTTCCACAACTATGCCCCGACCCACTGTAGCAAAGCCCTCCCACTGTGGTGACTTCCATGGGATTTAAAAGGCTGCAGTCTTTCCTCCACCTTCATTTTTCTCTTTTGGGAATAAGACATTAAAACTAGGATATTCAAAAGCAATTGCATATGCAGGAAAAATTAGAAAATCACTGCACATACCCAGAGAAAGGCAGAGGGTCAGAAATAATCTGAAAAGACCTTAAGTTTACACCTCAACTTGATTCTGACAGGCATCCTACACCAATATATATATATATATATATATATATATATATATATATATATATATATATTCATCAAAATAATAAATTTAAAATTTTAATAATATAATAATTTTATTACAAATAAAATTATTTTTTAAAAATGTAAATGCAGCAAACAATGGGAAATAGGAAGAATTTTATTTCAAGAGTTACCACAATATTAGGGTCAAATGTCCAGTATTTAACAAAAATGCAAAAGGCATACAAAGAAATAGGAACGTATGGTCATTCAAAGGAAAAAAAACAAAACTGAAAAAGAAAAAACCCACACAACCAAAACTGTCCCTGAGAAAAAACAGAGATGGCCGACCTACTAACCAAAAACTATAAAGCAATTGTATTCAAGATGCTCAAAGAACTAAAGGAAGAGTTAGAGAAAGTCTAGAAAACTATGTATGAAAAAAATGCAAATTTCGATAAAGAGGCAGAATATCTAAAAGCAATTCTAGAGCTGAAAGATACAGTAACTGACATGAAAAATTCACTAAAAAGATTCAAAGGCAGATATAAGCAGGCAAAAGAAAGAATAAGTAAACTTGAAGAAAGAACAGTTGAGTCTAAGGAACAGACAAAAAAAATTTAAGAAAAGTGAACAGAGGCTAAGGGACTTGTGGGAGACCACCAAGCAGACCAACAGCCAGATTGTGGGAGTCCCAGAAAAAAAGACAGAGAAAAAGGCAGAGACTTTTTAAAGAAATAATGCTGAAAATGTCTAAAATTTGATGAAATGCTTAAATATAAACATCCAAGAAGCTCAACAATCTCAAACAGGATAAACTCAAAAAGATCTGCACCAAGCACATTACCATCAGACTGTCAAAAGCCAAAGGCAAAGAGAGAATCTTGAGAGCAAAAAGAGAGAAGTGACTCATCACATACAAGGGATCCTCAATAGGACTATCATCAAATTTCTCAGCAGACATTTCGGAAGCCAGAAGGCAGTAGGCTGATATATTCAAAGTGCAAAACAAAACAAAACTAAACCTATCAATCAAAAATCCTATATCTGTCAAACATTTCCTTCAACAGTAGAAAAGAAAGACATGCCCAGATAAGCAAAAGCTGAAGGGCTTCGTTACCATTAGACCTGTCCTGCAAGAAATTCTAAGGGAAGTCCTACAGGATGAAATGTAAGGAAACTAGACAATAACTCAAAGATCTATGAAGAAATAAAGATCTTAGTAAAGTTAAATACATGGATAATTATAAAAGCTAGCATTCTTATAACTTTATTTTGTAACTCTACATTTTGTTCCTACATAATTTAAGAGATGAATGTGCTAAAAGAATTATTAAGTTTTTGGGCACACGATGTACAAAGATGTAATTTATCACATCAATAACTGAAAGGGGTGGGGACACAGCTGTAAGTAGAGTTTTTAATATATTATCAAAGTTACACTGATATACACTCAAAAGAGAGTGTTATTACTTTAGGACGACAAATGCAATACTCATAATAACCACAAAGAAAAGTTCTAAAATATATATAAAAAGAAATGAGAAGAAAAATTAAATGTTTCATTACAAAAAATCAACTAAACACAGAAGAGACAGCAATGTAAAAAATGAGTGAGGAAAAAGCTATAAGGCACCTTATTAGTCTGTTGGGCTGCTATAACAATGTATTATAGACTAGGTAAATTATAAACAACAGAAATTTATTTATCACCATTTTAGAGGGTGGACTTTTGAGACTGAAGTGCCATCATGACTGGGTTCTGCTGAGAACCCTCTTCCAGGTTACAGACTACCAACTTCTGTTTTTATCCTCACATGGCAGAAAGAGGGAGAGGAAGCAAGCTCTCTCATGACCCCTATAAAAGCATGAATCCCATTCATCAGGGTTCCACTCTCATGACCTCATCTAATCTTAATTGCCTCCCAAAGACCCCACCTCCAAATATGAACACACTGAGGCATAGGGTTTCAACACATGAATTTTGTGGGGACACAAACATTCAGTCCATAACAGACGTTCAGAAAACAAAAAGCACAATGACAGGGAGCTCCCTCCTTATCAGTAATTATTTCAAATGTAGCTGGATTAAACTCTCTAATCAAAAGACATAGATTGGCAGAATGGATTAAAATACATGACCCAACTATATGCTGTCTACAGGAGATTCACTTTAGATCCAAAGACACAAATAGGCTGAAAGTGAAAGAATGGAAAAAGATATTCCATGCAAATAGAAACAAAAAGAGAGCAGGGGCGGCTATATGGTATCAGAAAAAACACACTTTAAATATTAAAAACAGGTTACAAGAGACAAACATGGACATTATACTGTATAAAAGTTTCAATCCAGCAAGAAGATATTACACTTATAAGCATTTACACACTAAAGAGATAACCAAATTATAGGAAGCAAAAACTGACAAAATTGAAGGGAGAAATAGATATTTCTACCACAATAGTTGAATACTTTAATACCCTACTCTCAGTGATGTACAGAACAATCAGGCAGATGATAAGTAAGGAAATACAGGACTTGAACAACACAATAAATCAATTAGATCTAACAGCTACAGACAGGACACTTACCCAATAACAGAATGCAGGCATACCTGGGAGACACTGTGAGTTCAATTCCAGAAAACCACAACAAAATGAATCACACAAATTTTTTGGTTGCCCAGTACATATAAAAGTTATGTTTATACTATACTGTCATCTATTAAGTGTGCAATAACATTAAGTCTAAAAAGATACAGTGAATATACCTTAACTTAAAAATAATGCTGTTGGAAAATTGGTGCTGATAGACTTGCTCCATGCAGTGTTGCCACAAACTTTGTTTCTATAAACTGAAATATTTGTGAAGTGCAATAAAGTGAAGCACAATAAAATGAGGTGGGCCTGTATACATTCTCCTCAAGTGCACATGGGACATGATTCAGGATAGACAATATGTTAGTTCATAAATTGTCAACAGACAGAAAATAATACATATCATACAAAGTATCTTCTCTGGACAAAATGGGACAATGTTAAAAATCAATAACAGAAAGAAAACTGGAAGATTCACAAACCTGTGGAAATTAAGCAACACATTCTTCAACAACAAATGGATCAAAGAAGAAATCTCAAGGGAAATTTTAAAATATTTATAAATGAATGATGGTGAAACACTACCAAAACTATGGGAAAGACCAAAAGCAGTGCTAAGAAAGAAAGTTACAGCTATAAACTCTTTCATTAAAAATCAAGAAAGTTTGCAAATCAACAACCTAACTTTACAATTTAAGGAACCAGAAAAAGAACAAACAAAACCCAAACTGGTAGAAAGAAGGAAATAAGAAGAATTAGAGCATAGATAAATAAAACAAAGGACAGAAAAAGAGTAGAGGAAAAAATAAAATTGGTTCTTCAAAAGGATCAACAAAATTGACAAACTGCTAGCCTAAGAAAAAAAGAGAGATGACTTAAATTACTACAATCAGAAAAGAAAGTAGGGACATTACTATTGATCCTTCAGAAATAAAACAGGATTATAAATAAGTATTGATACTATGAATAATTGTACGCCAAAAAAGTGCATAACCTAGATGAAAGGGACACACTTCTAGAAACACAAAACCTACCAAGACTGAAACACAAAGAAATAAAAAATATAAATAGACCTATAACAAGTAAAGAGACTGAATCAGTAATCAAATCTCTCCTGACAATAAAAAGGTTTAATCCTGATGACTTCACAGGTAAATTCCACTAAATATTTAAACAAGAACTATGCCAATTCTTTTCAAAATTTTCCCCAAAAACTGAAAAGCAGGCAACACTTCTATGAAGCCAGCACTACCCTGATACCAAAGTCAGACAAAGACATTACAAGAAAAGAAAATTATAGGGTAACATCATTAATTAACATAGATGCAAAATTCCCAACCAAAGCCTAGAAAACAAAATTCAACAGCATATTTTAAGGATTAGACAACTTGATCAAGTGGGATTTATTCCTAGAATGCAAGATTGTTTCAACATATGAAAAATGATCACCGCAACATGCCACATTAGCAGACTGAAGGAAAAACCCACATGATCACCTCAACTGATGGAGAAAAGGCATTGACAAATTTCAACACTCTTTGATGATAAAAACACTCAATAAATTAGGACTAGAAGGAAACTACCTCAACATACTAAAAGTCGTTTATGATAAAACCCACAGTGAATATCTCAGTGTTGAAAGACTAGAAGCTTTTCCCCAAAGATCAGGAAAAGGCAACAATGCCTACTTTCACCATTTCTATTCAACATATTACTGGAAGTTCTAGCCAGAGCAATAAGGCAAGAAAAAGAAATAAAAGTCAGCAAAATTGGAAAGGAAGAATTAAAATTATCTCTGTTTGCATATGACATAGTCTTATATGGAGCAAATCATAGAGAATCCACAAAAAACTGTAAAAACTAATAAAAAATTCAGCAAAGTAGCAAGATATGGAAACAAGACACAAAAATCATTTGTATGTCTATACATTAAGGATGAACAATCTAAAAGGGAAATTAAGGAAACAATCATATTTACAATAGTATCACAAATAACAAAATTCTTAGGAATTAGCTAAAGAGGTGAAAGACTTTACAATGAAAGCTACAAAACATTGCCTAAAATATTAAGGAAGACATACATACATGGAAAAACATCTTAGTTCATAGACTGGAAGATGTAAAATGGAAAGATATCAATACTGCCCAAAGTGAGCTACAGATTCAATGCAATCTCTAGAAAAAACTCAAGGACATTTTTGCAGAAATAGAAAAATTCATCCTATAATTTATATGGAACCTCAATGGATCCTGAGTAGCCAAAATAATCCTGACAAAGAAAAACAAAGTCAGAGGACTAACACTTTCTGATTTCAATACTTCTTACAAACCTACAGTAATCAAAAGAGTGTGATACTGGCAGAAAGACAGATATAAAGTCCACTGTAATAAAATGAAGAGGACAGAAATAAACCATCACACATATAGCCAAGTGATTGCCAGCAAGAGCACCAAGATCATGTAATGGGGAAAGGACAGTATTTTCAACAAATGGTGCTGAGACAACTGGTATCTATATGCAAAGAATGAAATTAGACTCTTACCTAACACTATATACAAAAATTATTTCCAAATGTATTAAACCTCTAAACATAAGTGATAAAACTATAAAAGTCTTAGAAGAAAACATTAAAGGAAAAAACTTCATGACACTGGATTTAGGAATGATTTATTGGCTACGACATCAGAGGCATAGGCAACAACAACAGAACATAGACAAATAGGAGTTCATGAGAATTTTAAAAATCTGTACATCAGAAGACACTGTTAACAGACTGAAAAGGCAATCTCTGAAATGGGAGAAAATATCTGCAGATCATATATCTGATAAGGGATGAATATCCAGAATATGTAGTAAACTCCTAAAACTTAACAACAACAACAAAACAACCCATTTCAAAGACAGGCAAAAGACTTCAATAGGCATTTCTCCAAAGAAGATGTACGAATGCCCAATAAGCACATGCTAAGATGCTCATCATCACTAATCATTAAGGAAATGCATAAAAAACACAATAAGATACCATCTCACACCCATCAGGATTACTACTATCAAAAAAAAAAGTGTTTGCAAGAACGTGGAAAAATTGGAGCCCTTGTGCACTGTTGAAGTATAAAATTATATAGTTACTGTGGAAAACTGTAGGGTGGCTCCCAAAAAAATTAAAAATAGAGTTACCATATGATCCAGCAATTCCAATTCCGGGTACATACCCAAATGAATTGAAAATAGGGACTCAATTATATTTCATGTGCCTACATACATGAACTATAATTCAGCCTTGAAAGGAAGGAAATCTTGCCTAGGCTACGACAATATGACAGTATGCTAAGTGAAGGGAGCCAGTCACAAAAAGACAAATAATATATAGTTTCACTTATGTGAGATATCTAGAGTAGTCAAAATCATAGAGACAAAGTAGAATGGCGGTTTCCAGGGGTTGCAGGGGGTAATCGGGAGTTACTATTTACTAGGTATAAAGTTTCTGTTTTAAAAGATGAAAAGAGTTCTGGAGATGGGCAGTGATGATGGTTACACAACAATATAATTGCAATTAATATCACTGAATGGTACAGTTAAAAATAGTTAAGATGGTAAATTTTACCGTAATAAAAAAAACTGAAAAAAAAATTTAGACTGGGTATACTTGTTTGCTGTTCCAACTCTTGACTCTATCCATGGAACAGAATTTTACATCCCTCCCTTTCGCCATGCGAGACTGCAATGCCTTCTCACTTTAATTCTGGGCTCAGCATCAAGACTGGCTTTGTGCATTGGGACTTCTGCAGACGTAATGCAAGCAAAATTCTGAAAAGTGCTCATGCAGTTAAGCTTGCTCCTATACTTCTGTCATCAACGTAAGAACACGGCTGGACAAGCCTGATGGCCCCTGGGGTGTAAGAGAGAAACATGGAGCAGAGCTATTCCAGAAAAGTGCCCTCAAGTAGGCTCAGCCTAGAGCTGCTGGCCCCATTTAACACTAAGAAGTATGAACTAAACAAATGCTTTTTGTTGCATGTCACTGAGACTGTGTGTGTGTGTGTATTTTTTTTTTGTTTTTTTTTTATTGATTGATTGCTTGATTGCTATGTTGGGTCTTCGTTTCTGTGCTAGGGCTTTCTCTAGTTGTGGCAAGCGGGGGCCACTCTTCATCGCGGTGCGCGGGCCTCTCACTATCGTGGCCTCTCTTGTTGCAGAGCACAGGCTCCAGACACGCAGGCTCAGCAGTTGTGGCTCACGGGTCTAGTTGCTCCGCGGCATGTGGGATCTTCCCAGACCAGGGCACGAACCCGTGTCCCCTGCATTAGCAGGCAGATTCTCAACCACCGCGCCACCAGGGAAGCCCTGTGTGTGTGTTTAATGCAGAACTGCTGTGGTCTATCTAGAACCGCTGATCCTCATCTAATCTGAAGACATATGGGTGAGTCTAGCTGAGTGTAGCAGAGTCATCGGGCCCCAAAGCATCCTTAGTCTGCCCGTCTCCAGCAAACCGTTCCACGTCTGAGCAAACTAATGCTTACTGTTTTATGCCACTGATTGGTAGTTGTTCGCACATAGAATCACCGTGGCAAAATGAACTGATTCACAAATAAAAAATAAAAATATTTTCTCACTCTCGTGCCCAGCTCTTGCGAATAAAAATAACATGAATTTTAGATTATATTCTCTCTATTGTGGTTAAAAATGTCAGTTAAAAATAACTATACTTTGAAACCTAAAGCAAGCTATGTCTCTCCTCTTCTGGGCTTCACAGGGTACCACAGACTGAATGAAGGCCACAGGGCACAACGTAGGGCCAAAGCTCCTGCTGTAATTAACTCACATTACTTTAGATCCACATCTAAACATAGCGGCAGATCAGTGTGAGATAATAATCATAAGACTCACATTAAAGAAATATAAAAAAATAAGTGAGCATGTTATATAATAAAGAATAAATGAATGAATGAAGACAGACTGAAAGAGCCTTTTGTCAAGTTGTCCTAGTGTACAGGCTTGGATATGTCTTAAGAATCTGTGCAATTTAGAGGTTTCCAATCACTATAATTAGTAGTATTTCTTTCTGTCCACAAATTGCTGCCAGGCTATGGGCAGGAAAGCCTGTACATATGCTCTGGATTTCAGCTTCTTTACCTAGGAAAATCCTCCCTCATCTTCAGTACAAATATAACCTGAGGAATCCTGCATACAAAATGCTGATAAATACTACTGTTAGAGCACTCTGTATTTTACCTTTATAGTACTGCTCTCAGTCACATTAATTCTGTAGTCTCTGCTTAATGTCAGTCCCTTTTGTTAGAAAATAAACTCCATGAAGGCAGAAACAGAGTTTCTTCTGAGTAGCTGATGCCGAGTGATATGTTTATTGTTGTGTAGGTGAATGAATTGATGAATGAATGAATGTTTGAATTTTCTAAGCCTCAAGAAGAGTTATGATATTAGTTATATGCAAATGACCCACTGGTTTCTATCTGTAATTATTCTCGAACACATATTCCGGCCTCAAAAATGTCCTGGCCCTCAGCTTTTACTAACACTATTTTAATGCGCTTAGGAGGGGACCCAGTCTGAAATACTCAGCTACCAATAATACTCTGTACCAAACTTTTTTCAAACTTGTAAAAAACCTTTTAGATCAGATATATACATATATATATACACATATACATATATATATGAACCATGCACATCACCAAGTCTCCACATCTCTCCCTAATTAAAAGTTACAATTTGGGGGATTTCACTTACATCATGCTTTGCTGTTTTTCTCCTAAATAACAACCAGTTGCTCACTAGAACTTAGAATGCTGACTCAGTGATTTAATCTTTGGTCACTAGGTGATGTCATTGTTAAAACACAAATGTCCGTTAATGATTGATATTTTAAACTCTAAGACTTGTCTTATTTATACCTAATTTGTTACTTTAATCCATTATTCGTAAAGACTTGAAGAGAAGTGTTATGCATTTCGTACATCAATGTTACTATTAGATAATGGATACTACTTAAGCTATCTGAATTTTGTCTACGTCTCTAAGGACATGTTTTTAAATAGGGAAGCAAAGGAGGATCATGAAGGCATGGGTGACCGGAAGGTGCAGGGGGCTTCCTCTAAGGTGGCTGATCAGAGGAATATGTATGCAGAAAGCGGGGGCTGGAAGCATGAAACTTTGGTTGCAATTTTACACTCCAGCTCTACTCGTAAGCTTTCCTTCAAGTCCCAGTCAGAAAGCTCTTAGAATTAGAGGGGCTCATGCGCTCAATCCAAGGGTTTCATTAACATACAATACTGCATATAGCAATTTAATAGGACATTTGAGATAAAGAAAGGCCCAGTTCCCTGGGGAATAAAGAATAATCCTGGAACTTCGTTGGCAGCGAATCTCCTAGGCAGCCCACATATGTACTCTACGAATGAGAAGGGCAAACCAATATACTCAGATGACTTTTTAAAACAGAGAAAATGAATTCTAAGTGCTTAAAGCCATCTAGAACCAAGTGAAAAAAAGAATGGGAGCAACTAATATTAATCCATCCTGTTACCAGAAATTGATTAACAATGATATTGCTGGAAGAAAGGCTTTTTCGGTATCTCATACGATTATAATAATACAGCCTGATCTTCTACAGTGAGAAATTGTTTTCTTCCATGACTTTTTCTCAGTATTATACTTTATTATATGTTGAACTTCTTAGGGTACAAAGAAAATGCCATCAACTCAATCCATTACTGTAATCAATAAGAAATTCATCACTTTTTAAATGATGATTATTTCAATATTTCGTGCTATAGGTATTTCTGTGGTTTCTGTGAACCACTGAAGTCATATTTTTTAACTTCAGTATGTACAAAATAAGCTACTTTTTTTTCTGAATACAATTTCATAAAGTTTCCATCTGGGTAAGATAGGCTATTCATATAAAACGTAAGAACTTTAAAGCATCATAATGAATTTCCTTTTACCTTACCAGTGGACCATGAGACATATAGAGGGGATAAACTAGGAGGAGAGGCAGAACACTATTAAAGGAGAACTTCGAGAAAATCTCTACTTGGGTTTTGGGAAGATGCCTGTTTGAATTACATCGGGCTGAAATCAAAGAATATTTTTAATCATTCATTCTTATGGATAATATATAAGCAGGATATACTGTTTTTCTATAATAATTAATATGCCAAAGATGTATTTATATATTATATAGTAAAGGTTTACCTAAAAGCAGGAAAGCAGCTGCTCCAGACACAGTGCACGCAAAGGCACATGTTAGACTGATGTGTTCAATCACCAACTTAGAAATTTTCGAAGTGTGCAATTCCCTGCATGCTCCTACCTTGTGCTGCTACACTGTCCTGCTCATGCTAGGTGAGACAATAGTTATTTCACTTTAGAAGAGCGTTTTATAGTCAGCTTTCATACCCACAGAAATTATAATATCGACAGCTAGGTTTGCCTAACTCTCATTTCACCTCACTTTTCAGTAGACAGAAGAAAAAAATTGACTTGGAGATTAAAAGTTAGGAATAAAAGAAGAGTTAGGAGAGAAATTAATACCTCAGGGAAGCCGTTATAAAAATCTATTATATACATATTTTTTCCTGGTTGAATCTAGTCATTTTTCTTTCTCTTTCGTCTAATGCTTCCTTAGCCTACCACAAAACTTTAACACAAGACTTTATATGTAATTAAGCATATGCAGGCATTCCGATGTGTATTTGGCTTTTCAGGATGGCAGGTGGAAAAGAAATCCAAAACCCTGAAGCTCACGCTCTTAAGGATGTCTTGGAGAATTCTTTTGTCCAGAAAGCACACAGCAGGGAACCATACCTCTTCTGCAGCCTTATTCTCTTGTTCTCTTGCGAATAATGTGTCCATTCCTCCTCCAAAAGCCTCAAGGTAGCCAAATTTACAGATTAGCTCTTTTTTGAATGATATTCTTGGTTCTTTCAAACTACAGTTTTCTGAACTTAGACCTTACTCTATGCATGGCTGTCTATAGCGTTTGGATCTCTGCTTTTCTCTCTCAATCTCTTCCCCCACCCCGTCTCTTATCTCTGTCTCTGTCTCTGTCTCTCTCTCTCACACACACACACACACACATACATTCTTGGATTTGACCAAGGAATCATCCATCCATGGCTCTACCTGTTCATCTCTGACCCAAAGCTTCCACTTCTCCTGCTGTCATTGTTTCCCTACTAGGCCTTCTTGTGCTATAACTCGATGGCTTTTACTTCAAATTACAGCCATTCCCTAGCATGGCATCCACTGTGGCAGGCACTCTTTCGAGATCCTCACTGTTTCTGGTTCCTCTTGTTTGGGGAAGTAGAACAGTTTCTTTTTAGTGAAAAGAAAGCTTAATAACCATATTATTTTCTATCCCGATCAAGTTAATTGTCCCCTTTGACCCGAAATTGGGATAGGGGTGGGGCTGGGATGGCCAAACACAGGACTGAAATTTGAAGGTCACCATTGCCTAAACATAATACAGCAATGCTTCAGCCATCAGGCTGCAGACTGGGAAGCAGCATTTTTACTGTGAGCTGAAGTGGGTCAACCATAAGTAGTATCTGTAAGGGGAAAAAAAGGCCACCCCAAAGCATGACTTCCAATAGTGTGGTCCTGCAGGGAAATCAGAACATAAGCTACAGAGTCCTGGCTATTGCGATCAGAGATAAAGTGGATATTTCTGATCTATGGCTACAGGCTGATTGTGAGGGAGAAAAGAGAATTTCAAAGACTGTCAGGTTCTACCAACACTGACTGCAGTTTCAAATCTAAGAAAAACCTTTAAAAATAATACAATAATTGTATCAGCAACTTCCATGAAAAAAGGTCACTATAAAAAGTTCAAAAGTGGAATCTTAAAAAAAAAATCAACATACATTCCACAGTTATATTCGCTTTCTGACTGTTTCAAATTAAGGAAAATAAATATATTTCTAAATAATTATTCATAAAATAAGCCATAATCCTATCAACATGGCTGCACATGCATTGTACAGGAAAGATTTGTATACATATAAAACTGGATGACATTTTTTAAAAGTTTAATAGGATTAAGAAATACTTTTTAGCACTTGATATTTGATGTATCTGATAACAACTGACAGAGTTTAAAATGATCAGTATCTCTTCATTTATTTAATTTCATCTAGTTTTATTTATTTGTCCGTTAAAGTTTTCTTCCTCAACTGCAATCATTTCTGAAAAATATACCCACAATATGCCACAAAACCACAGGTTCAAAGCACATAATATGGGGCACTTAAATAGAAAAATCCTCATCTATAGAATGTCTCTACAGCAATTGCCTCTCATTTAAGATTGACATGCACATAATAGAGTCCAAGAAGTAACTCTCTGTAAACAAATGATGATTTTAACTGCAATTTCAAAAGGCATAACATAAGTGTATTTGGAATATCAGAAGGAGAAAAGAGAAATTACAGAAGAAATATTTAAATCACTAACGGCCAAGAACTCCCCAAATTAATGAAACAACCAACCAGAGACCCAGGATGTTCAGAGGACAGCAGAATAAATAACAACAACAACAACAAAACTACACCTAGGCATGCCATGTTCAAATTGTAGAAAACCCAACACAAAGGAACACCCAAAAAAGGCCAAAGGAAAAACACCCCTTAATTTTAAAGGAACAAGGATAAGAATCACAGACTTCTTACTAGAAAGCATGAAGGAAAGAAGACATTCAAGTGAAATATTTAAAATACTGAAATTTAAAACACCAATGCAGAATTCTATAGCAGGTAAAATTATCTTTCAGACATAATAATCATTTTATCAGAAAATCTGAAAATGAGGGAATTCATGATTAGCATACCTGTTGGGGAAAAATTGTTAAAAGAAGTTCTTCAGTGAGAAGAAAAATAATATAGGACAGAAACAGGGATCTACATAAGGAAAGGGAAAGCACTGGATGTGGTAAGATAAATATTTTTATATTCTTAATCAGTCTAACAAATGACAGTTTGTTTAACCCTGTTATAAGGAAACTGCACCACAGAAGGTGTGGCAGAGTTATTTGAAGCAGACATAGATTAGTTCAATATGCATTATTATAAACCCCAGGGCAAACATTAAAACAAAACAAAGCAAAGCAAGAGATATATAATTGATATACTAGGGAGAAGATAAAAAGGAAACATAGAAAATGCTCAATTAAACCAGAGAAAGCAGCAAAAAAGGGGGAAAAGAACCAAAGAACAAATGTAATGCAAAGAAAGCAATTAAACACACAGTAGATATTAATCAACTATACAAATAATCACTTTAAATGTCAACAGTCTAAATACACCAAATAAAGGCAGAAATATTTCAACTGTATATAAAAAAAGACCCAACTATATGTTATCTAAAAGAAACTCAGTGTAAATACTGAAACTGAACAGAACCCTGAAGAGCCTTCCTGGTTGCAGACCCCTCCCTGTTGCCCCATCTCTCACCTTTAGAAAAAAGAAAATCAACCTTAGTTTCCCTGGCCTCCAAGTTTCAGGAAACATACTCAATTAGTTAATCATTTAAGAAGGGGCAGGGCTTCCCTGGTGGCGCAGTGGTTGAGAATCTGCCTGCCAATGCAGGGGACACGGGTTCGAGCCCTGGTCTGGGAAGATCCCACATGCCACGGAGCAACTGAGCCCGTGAGCCACAACTACTGAGCCTGCGCGTCTGGAGCCTGTGCTCCGCAACAAGAGAGGCCACAATAGTAAGAGGACCGCACACCGCGATGAAGGGTGGCCCCCGCTTGCCGCAACTAGAGAAAGCCCTAGCACAGAAACGAAGACCCAACGCAGCCAAAAATAAATAAATTAATTAAAAAAAAAAAAAAGAAGGGGCAAAAGCAAGAACTAAGAAAAGGCAGTCAAGCAAGGAAGGAGATAACAACTTAGGCAATAAGTAAAACTGAAAAATGAGGATAAGGCCCTAGTTGTCCATGAGAAAAACTGTTAACAATGTCTGACACACATTTTTAACTTGTTTCTTACAGAACCCAGACCCCCACCAGATGGAAACTGCTGACCCTAAACCCTTAGAACCTAGAATGGCTGGAGCCAGAAAACTGATGACTGAGATTCCTGAAACACCAACCCTATCACCTCGCCACCTACCAATCAGAAAATTTCCCATGAGCTGATCATGCACTCTAAGATGCTCAGCCCTAACACTGTCTTTTAAAACGTTTCCCTGAAAGTCACTGGGGAGTTAAGGTCTTTTAAGAATTAGCTGCCCATTCTCCTTGCTTGGTGCCCTGCAAATAAACACTTTACTTTCCTTCACCACAACCCGGTGTCAGCAGATTGGCTTTGCTGTACTTTGGGTGAGTGGACCAGAGTTTGGTCCATTAACAATATGAAGATACAGATGATTCAAAATAAAGGGACTAAGAAGTATATACCATTCTAACACTAATCATAAGAAAGCTGAAATAACTATATTAACTTCACACAAAGAAGACTTCAGATCAAGGAAAGTTATCAGGGTTAAAAAAGGGCAATGAATAATGATAAAAAGGTCAATCCTACAGAAAAAAAAAATCCTAAACTTGTGTGCACCTAACAACAAAGCATCAAAATATGCAAGACAAAAGCTACTGCAACTAAAGGGATAATAGACAAATCCATCTAAATATTTAGAAATCCATCATCACTCAGTAATTGATAGATCAAGCAGGGAGGATACAGTTGAACTGAACATTACTAGGAGTGAATGTGATCTATCTGACATAAAATATTTCACACAACAACAGAATACACATTTTTTTCATGTTCATATAGATTCTTCATCAAGATAGAACATATTCTGGCCATAAAACACACCTTAATTATTTTAAAAGAATAGAAATTATACATAATGTTTTCAGAATACAGAGTAATTAAAAGTTGATAAGAGAGCTATAAAATCCCAAATATTTGGAAATTAAACTCTTCATTTCTAAATTTTAAAAAATTTCAAAGACATCACAAGATAAACAAACTTAGTTTAAAGTACATGAAAATGAAAATATAACTTACCAAAATTTGAACAATGCATTGAAAGCCAAACTTAGAGGGAAATTTATAGTGTTAAAGTATATATTTGAAAATAAGAAAGATCTCAAAGAACCTAAGCTTCAACCTTAGGAAACTAGAGAAAGAAGAGCAATGTAAACCTAAAGCAAGCATGAGAAAAGAAACAATAAAAATCAGAGCAGTGGTGGAGATGTAAATTGGTATAATCGCTATGGAAAACAGTATAGACGTTTCTCAAAAAATTAAAAATAGAACTACCAATGTATGGTAGCAAATCCACTTCTGGGAATATAACGGAAGGAAACAAAATCACTATCTCCAAGTGATAACTTCACTCCTGTGTTCTTTGCAGCACTATTTATAATAGCCAAGACATGGAAACAACGTAAGTGTCCATCAGTGGATGAATGGATAAAGAAAATATATAATAATATCCATGTATATATGGATATTATTCAGTCATAAAGAAGGAAATCCTGCCATTTGTGACAATATGGGGGGAACTTGAGAGCATTATGCTAAGTGAAATGAGTCTGACAGAGAAGGACAAATACTGTATGATCTCACTTACGTGTGGAATTAAAAAAAAAATCTTATATTAATAGAGAACAGATTGTTGCTTGCTAGAATGGGTCATAGGGGGATGGAGGAAACAGGTGAAGGGATCAAAACGTTCAAACTTCCAGTTATAAGATTATTAAGTCTTGAGCACATAATGTACAGTATAGTGACTACAATTAACAATATCGTATATCTGAAAGTTGCTAAGAGAGTAGATCTTAAAATTCTCATCACAAGAAAAAAAATTCTAACTATGTGAGGTGATGCATGTCAACTTATTGTGATAATTATTTTTCAATATATACATATATCAAATCATTACGTTGTATACCTTAAACTAATACGATGTTATATGCCAATTATATCTGAATAGAACAGAAAAATGTAAAAAAAGAAAATTAGAGCAGAAATCAGAAAAAAGAATCAATGCAAAACACCTAGCAGCTAACATTATAATTAATGGTAAGAAACTGGATACTTGTCTCCTAAAATTGAAAACAAGGCAAGAGTATCCTTTCTCACCACCCTGACTCAACCTCTTACTGGAAGTCCTAGCTAATGCAATAAGAAAAAAAAAAAGAAAAGAAAATGAAATAAATACAAATTGAAAACAAAGGATGACTGTATTTAAAATGACATTAATGTCTACATAGAAAATACAAAGAATATTAAAAAATACTCCAGGAAATAACAAACGTTTATACTAAGCTAATAGGACACAAGGTTGATCAACAAAACTCAACTGCATTTCTATACATCATCAATAAACAATTGGAACTTGAATTTAACAATAGCATGTACAATACATAAAAAATGAAATACATACACATACAGCTACAAAATAGGCGCAGAATCTATATGCAGAAAATCACAAACACTAATGAAAGAAATAAAAAATCTAAAAAGATAAATGGATTGGAAGACTCAAGTAAACTGATAAGCTGTCAGTTCTTCCCTACTTGATGTATTCAATACAATCCTAACAAAAATTCTTAGGAAGCTATTTTGTAAGTATGAACAAAATGATTGAAAAGCTTACATGGAAAGGTAAAAGACAATACCAAAGAAGAACAATAAAGGAAAAAAAGACTCACACTATCTGATTCTAAAACTTACTATGACTCTGCAAAAATCAGACAGTATGGTATCGATGTAAGTACAAATTTATACATATATACATATATATATATATATATATACACACACACATATATATATATATATATATATGGAACAGAATAGAGAGCAGAGCAACAGACCCACCAAATATAGTGAACTTTTTTTTTTTTTTTGATAATATTTTATTTATTTATTTATTTTTTCACACACACACACACACACACACACACACACACACACACACACACACTGTATTTTATTTTTACAAGAGATAAATAGACTGACACCAAGCATTGTACATGGATGACCACAACAAAAGCAACAATGATTGCAATTACCAAACATGAAACACACTCATACTATGTCATAATATTGACATTCAGTCCAGTAATCCTCCACTGTAACAGCTCCTTTACTTTGCAGTGAAAATTGATTTGTATATTCTTTGCCTCTGAGTCCTTGTGGGATTTTTTTTTTTTTAAATTCAGACAGAAAGTCACAAAAATTATACTCATCCTCATCAGTTCACTCAGTCCCATGTAATTAATTTTTTTTTTTTTATCTTGATCTTTTGTTAGCACTTTTATGAGTTCATCAGTTTTTCATTAGAGTTCTGAAAATGCTTATTCATTCAGTTCAGCAGTACAGTCAGTTACCAGAAACCTGTACTTGTCAGAGTCTTTTCCATGAATTTTTTGAAGATGAAACCCTTTTATAGGAACATATTTGCAAAATCATCAGAGTACACCCAGAACTGTCTGTAAATGACAAAAGACTTAAAAATGACCACAGTTAAAGATTTGATGAAAGTTCATAATAATGCAGTTGACAAGAAAATTAGTTATTTCTGAGATATACATTTTAAAGTAATAACTAGGATTATTACATATAACATTATACCAGAACATATAAGATTTTTAGAAATTTCATGTAATGTCTGAAACATTTATATTAACATATTTCCATACATATTTCCATACAAATACAAATATAAGATTTTTAGAAATTTCATGTAATGTCTGAAACATTTATATTAACATATTTCCATACATATTTCCATACAAATACAAATATAAGATTTTTAGAAATTTCATGTAATGTCTGAAACATTTATATTAACATATTTCCATACAAATAACCCAATAAAAGTTTAGTATTAGTTGTTTTGTTTGTTTTTTTATACTGCAGGTTCTTATTAGGCATCAATTTTATACACATCAGTGTATACATGTCAATCCCAATCGCCCAATTCATCACACCGCCATCCCCACCTCACCGCAGTTTTCCCCCCTTGGTGTCCATATGTCCATTCTCTACATCTGTGTCTCAACTTCTGCCCTGCAAACTGGCTCATCTGTACCATTTTTCTAGGTTCCACATACATGCGTTAATATACGATATTTGTTTTTCTCTTTCTGACTTACTTCACTCTGTATGACTGTCTCTAGATCCATCCACGTCTCAACAAATGACTCAGTTTCGTTCCTTTTTATGGCTGAGTAATATTCCATTGTATATATGTACCACATCTTCTTTATCCATTCATCTGCTGATGGGCATTTAGGTTGCTTCCATGACCTGGCTATTGTAAATAGTGCTGCAATGAACATTCGGGTGCATGTGTCTTTTTGAATTACGGTTTTCTCTGGGTATATGCCCAGTAGTGGGATTGCTGGGTCATATGGTAATTCTATTTTTAGTTTTTTAAGGAACCTCCATATTGTTCTCCATAGTGGCTGTATCAATTTACATTCCCACCAACAGTGCAAGAGGGTTCCCTTTTCTCCACACCCTCTCCAGCATTTGTTGTTTGTAGATTTTCTGATGATGCCCATTCTAACAGGAGTGAGGTGATACCTCATTGTAGTTTTGATTTGCATTTCTCTAATAATTAGTGATGTTGAGCATCTTTTCATGTGCTTCGTGGCCGTCTGTATGTCTTCTTTGGAGAAATGTCTATTTAGGTCTTCTGCCCATTTTTGGATTGGGGTGTTTGTTTCTTTGATATTGAGCTGAATGAGCTGTTTATATATTTTGGAGATTAATCCTTTGTCCGTTGATTCATTTGCAAATATTTTCTCCCATTCTGAGGGTTGTCTTTTCGTCTTGTTTATGGTTTCCTTTGCTGTGCAAAAGCTTTGAAGTTTCATTAGGTCCCACTTGTTTATTTTTGTTTTTATCTCCATTACTCTAGGAGGTGGATCAAAAAAGATCTTGCTGTGATTTATGTCAAAGAGTGTTCTTCCTATGTTTTCCTCTAAGAGTTTTATAGTGTCCAGTCTTATATTTAGGTCTCTAATCCATTTTGAGTTTATTTTTGTGTATGGTGTTAGGGAGTATTCTAATTTCATTCTTTTACATGTAGCTGTCCAGTTTTCCCAGCACCACTTATTGAAGAGACTGTCTTTTCTCCATTGTATATCTTTGCCTCCTTTGTCATAGATTAGTTGACCATAGGTGCGTGGGTTAATCTCTGGGCTTTCTATCTTGTTCCATTGATCTATGTTTCTGTTTTTGTGCCAGTACCATATTGTCTTGATTACTGTAGCTTTGTAGTAGAGTCTGAAGTCAGGGAGTCTGATTCCTCCAGCTCCATTTTTTTGCCTCAAGACTGCTTTGGCTATTCGGGGTCTTTTGTGTCTCCATACAAATTTTAAGATGATTTGTTCTAGCTCCATAAAAAATGCCATTGGTAATTTGATAGGGATTGCATTGAATCTGTAGATTGCTTTGGGTAGTATACTCATTTTCACAATGTTGATTCTTCCAATCCAAGAACATGGTATATCTCTCCATCTGTTGGTATCATCTTTAATTTCTTTCATCAGTGTCTTATAGTTTTCTGCATACAGGTCTTTTGTCTCCCTAGGTAGGTTTATTCCTAAGTATTTTATTCTTTTTGTTGCAATGGTAAATGGGAGTGCTTCCATAATTTCTCTTTCAGATTTTTCATCATTAGTGTAAAGGAATGCAAGAGATTTCTGTGCATTAATTTTGTATCCTGCAACTTTACCATATTCATTAATTAGCTCTAGCAGTTTTCTGGTGGCAGTTTTAGGATTCTCTATGTATAGTATCATGTCATCTGCAAACAGTGACAGTTTTACTTCTTCTTTTCCAATTTGTATTCCTTTTATTTCTTTTTCTACTCTGATTGCCGTGGCTAGGACTTCCAGAACTATGTTGAATAATAGTGGTGAGAGTGGACATCCTTGTCTCGTTCCTGATCTTAGAGGAAATGCTTTCAGTTTTTCACCATTGAGAATGATGTTTGCTGTGGGTTTGTCATATATGGCCTTTATTATGTTGAGGTAGGTTCCCTCTATGCCCACTTTCTGGAGAGTTTTTATCAGAAATGGGTGTTGAATTTTGTCAAAAGCTTTTTCTGCATCTATTGAGATGATCATATGGTTTTTCTTCTTCAGTTTGTTAATATGGTGTATCACATTGATTGATTTGCGTATATTGAAGAATCCTTGCATCCCTGGGATAAATCCCACTTGATCGTGGTGTATGATCCTTTTAATGTGTTGTTGGATTCTGTTTGCTAGTATTTTGTTGAGGATATTTGCGTCTATATTCATCAGTGATATTGGTCTGTAATTTTCTTTTTTTGTAGTGTCTTTGTCTGGTTTTGGTATCAGGGTGATGGTGGCCTCATAGAATGAGTTTGGGAGTGTTCCTTCCTCTGCAATTCTTTGGAAGAGTTTGAGAAGGATGGGTGTTAGCTCTTCTCTAAATGTTTGATAGAATTCACCTGTGAAGCCATCTGGTCCTGGACTTTTGTTTGTTGGAAGATTTTTAATCACAGTTTCAATTTCATTACTTGTGATTGGTCTGTTCATATTTTCTATTTCTTCCTGATTCAGTCTTGGAAGGTTATACCTTTCTAAGAATTTGTCCATTTCTTCCAGGTTGTCCATTTTATTGGCATAAAGTTGCTTGTAGTAGTCTCTTAGGATGCTTTGTATTTCTGCGGTGTCTGTTGTAACTTCTCCTTTTTCATTTCTGATTTTATTGATTTGAGTCCTCTCCCTCTTTTTCTTGATGAGTCTGGCTAATGGCTTATCAATTTTGTTTATCTTCTCAAAGAACCAACTTTTAGTTTTATTGATCTTTGCTATTGTTTTCTTTGTTTCTATTTCATTTATTTCTGCTCTGATCTTTATGATTTCTTTCCTTCTGCTAACTTTGGGTTTTGTTTGTTCTTCTTTCTCTAGTTTCTTTAGGTGTAAGGTTAGATTGTTTACTTGAGATTTTTCTTGTTTCTTTAGGTAGGCTTGTATAGCTATAAACTTCCCTCTTAGAACCGCTTTTGCTGCATCCCATAGGTTTTGGGTCGTCGTGTTTTCATTGTCATTTGTCTCTAGGTATTTTTTTATTTCCTCTTTGATTTCTTCAGTGATCTCTTGGTTATTTAGTAAAGTATTGTTTAGCCTCCATGTGTTTGTCTTTTTTACGTTTTTTTCCCTGTAATTCATTTCTAATCTCATAGCGTTGTGGTCAGAAAAGATGCTTGATATGATTTCAATTTTCTTAAATTTACTGAGGCTTGATTTGTGACCCAAGATGTGATCTATCCTGGAGAATGTTCCGTGCGCACTTGAGAAGAACGTGCAATCTGCTGTTTTTGGATGGAATGTCCTATATATATCAATTAAATCTATCTGGTCTATTGTGTCATTTAAAGCTTCTGTTTCCTTATTTATTTTCATTTTGGATGATCTGTCCATTGGTGTAAGTGAAGTGTTAAAGTCCCCCACTATTATTGTGTTACTGTCGATTTCCTCTTTTATGGCTGTTAGCAGTTGCCTTATGTATTGAGGTGCTCCTATGTTGGGTGCATATATATTTATAATTGTTATATCTTCTTCTTGGATTGATCCCTGGATCATTATGTAGTGTCCTTCCTTGTCTCTTGTAACATTCTTTATTTTAAAGTCTATTTTATCTGATATGAGTATAGCTACTCCAGCTTTCTTTTGATTTCCATTTGCATGGAATATCTTTTTCCATCCCCTCACTTTCAGTCTGTATGTGTCCCTAGGTCTAAAGTGGGTCTCTTGTAGACAGCATATATATGGGTCTTGTTTTTGTATCCATTCAGCCAGTCTATGTCTTTTGGTTGGGGCATTTAATCCATTCACGTTTAAGGTAATTATCGATATGTATGTTCCTATGACCATTTTGTTAATTGTTTTGGGTTTGTTTTTGTAGGTCCTTTTCTTCTCTTGTGTTTCCCACTTAGAGAAGTTCCTTTAGCATTTGTTGTAGAGCTGGTTTGGTGGTGCTGAATTCTCTTAGCTTTTGCTTGTCTGTAAAGCTTTTGATTTCTCCATCAAATCTAAATGAGATCCTTGCCGGGTAGAGTAATCTTGGTTGTAGGTTCTTCCCTTTCATCACTTTAAGTATATCATGCCACTCCCTTCTGGCTTGCAGAGTTTCTGCTGAGAAATCAGCTGTTAACCTTATGGGAGTTCCCTTGTATGTTATTTGTCGTTTTTCCCTTGCTGCTTTCAATAATTTTTCTTTGTCTTTAATTTTTGCCACTTTGATTACTATGTGTCTCGGCGTGTTTCTCCTTGGGTTTATTCTGTATGGGACTCTCTGCGCTTCCTGGACTTGGGTGGCTATTTCCTTTCCCATGTTAGGGAAGTTTTCGACTATAATCTCTTCAAATATTTTCTCTGGTCCTTTCTCTCTCTCTTCTCCTTCTGGGACCCCTATAATGCGAATGTTGTTGCGTTTAATGTTGTCCCAGAGGTCTCTTAGGCTGTCTTCATTTCTTTTCATTCTTTTTTCTTTAGTCTGTTCCGCAGCAGTGAATTCCACCATTCTGTCTTCCAGGTCACTTATCCGTTTTTCTGCCTCAGTTATTCTGCTATTGATTCCTTCTAGTGTAGTTTTCATTTCAGTTATTGTATTGGTCATCTCTGTTTGTTTGTTCTTTAATTCTTCTAGGTCTTTGTTAATCACTTCTTGCATCTTCTCAATCTTTGCCTCCATTCTTATTCCAAGGTCCTGGATCATCTTCACTATCATTATTCTGAATTCTTTTTCTGCAAGGTTGCCTATCTCCACTTCATTTAGTTGTTTTTCTGGGGTTTTTTCTTGTTCCTTCATCTGGTACATAGCCCTCTGCCTTTTCATCTTCTCTATCTTTCTGTAACTGTGGTTTTTGGTCCACAGGCTGCAGGATTGTAGTTTTTCTTGCTTCTGTTGTCTGCCCTCTGGTGGTTGAGGCTATCTAAGAGGCTTGATGGGAGGCTCTGGTGGTGGGTAGAGCTGACTGTTGCTGTGGCGGTCAGAGCTCAGTAAAACCTTAATCCACTTGGCTGTTGATGGGTGGGGCTGGGTTCCCTCCCTGTTGCTGTGGCGGTCAGAGCTCAGTAAAACCTTAATCCAATTGACTGTTGATGGGTGGGGCTGGGTTCCCTCCCTGTTGGTTGTTTTGCCTGAGGCAACCCAACACTGGAGCCTACCCGTGCTCTTTGGTGGGGTTATTGGCAGACTCTGGGAGGGCTCACGCCAAGGAGAACTTCCCAGAACCTCTGCTGCCAGTGTCCTTATCCCCACGGTGAAACAGAGCCACCACTCGCCTCTGCAGGAGACCCCCCAACACCAGCAGGTAGGTCTGGTTCAGTCTCCCCCAGGGTCACTGCTCCTTCCCCTGGGTCCCGATGCACACATTACTTTGTGTGTGCCCTCCAAGAGTGGGGTCTCTGTTTCCCCCAGTCCTGTCAAAGTCCTGCAATCAATTCCCACTAGGCTTCAAAGTCTGATGCTCTAGGAATTCCTCCTCCCGTAGCTGGACCCCCAGGTTGGGAAGCCTGACGTGGGGCTCAGAACCTTCACTCCAGTGGGTGGACTTCCGTGGTATAAATGTTCGCCAGTCTGTGAGCCACCCACCCAGCAGCTATGGGATTTGATTTTACTCTGATTGCGCCCCTCCTGCCGTCTCACTGTGGCTTCTCCTCTGTCCTTGGACGTGGGGTATCCTCCTTGGTGAAGTCCAGGGTCTTCCTATCAATGATTGTCCAGCAGCCAGTTGTGATTCTGGTGCTCTCGCAAGAGGGAGTGAGAGCACGTCCTTCTACTCCGCCATCTTGGTTAATCCTCCTCTATAGTGAACTTTTATACTTGACAAAGAAGCAATGCCCGTTCAACAGAGAAAAAAGATGATCTTTTAAAAAAAATGTTGCTGAAATAACTAGATATATAGCAGATGTTACAAAAAGAAAGAAAGAAACTAGACACAGACCTTTCAACTTTCACAAAAATTAACTTAAAATGGGTCATATACCACAATGTCAAGTGCAAAATTATAAAACTTCTAGAAGAAAATACAAGAGAAAATCTATGGGACCTGGGTTTGCTGATGGGATTTTAGATTCAATCAAAAATTCAACCCATGGAAAAAAGATGACAGTTAGATATTATTCAATTTAAAAACTTTTTACTCTATAAAAAAGATAATATTAAGAGAATGAAAAGACATGTCACAGACTGGGAGAAAACTTTACAAAACACGTATCCCATAAAGTATTTGTATCTAAAATATTCAAATGTCTCTCAAAACTCAAAATAAGAAAATAAACAACCAATTAAAAATGAGTTTCATTCTTTTACATGTAGCTGTCCAGTTTTCCCAGCACCACTTATTGAAGAGACTGTCTTTTCTCCATTGTATATTCTTGCCTCCTTTGTCATAGATTAATTGGTCATAGTTGTGTGGGTTTGTTTCTGGGCTTTCTATCCTGTTGCATTGATCTTTATTTCTGTTTTTGTGCCAGTACCATGCTGCTTTGATTACTGTAGCTTTGTAGCATAGTCTGAAGTCAGGGAGCCTGATTCCTCCAGCTCTATTTTGTTTTTCTCAAGACTGCTTTGGCTATTCGGGGTCTTTTGTGTTTCCATACAAATTTTTTAAAAATGTTGTTCTAGTTCTGTGGAAAATGCCATTGGTAATTTCATAGGGATTGCACTACATCTGTAGATTGCCTTGGGTAGTATGGAACTATACTCAAGATTTTGTAATAACCTATAAGGGAAAAGAATCTGAAAAACAAATAGATTTATATGTATGTATAACTGAATCGCTTTGCTGTACATTTGAAACTGACACAACATTGTAACTCAACTATACGTCAATAAAAATATAAATAAATAAATAAATAAATATTTTTACAAATGAGCAAAACTCTAAACATACACCACACCTAGGGATACAGACAAATGTCAAAAAAGCATGGGAAAGATACTTAATATTTATCATTAGGAAACTACCAATTATGAGATATCAGTACAAGCTTGTTAAAAATAACTAAAATCCAAAAATCTGACAATATCAAATATTCACAAAGATCTGGAGCAACAGGAAATCTCAGTCTTTGCTAAAGGGTTTCGAAAACTGTAAAGCCACTTTGAAAGGCATTTTGTCACTTTCTTACAAAGCTAAACACAGTTTTATCATAAGATCCAGCAATCATGCTCTAATGTATTTACCTAACAGATCTGAAAACTTATGTCCACACAAAACACTCAGGTAAAGATTTATAGTAAATTTATTCATCATTGCAAAAAACTGAAAACAACGAAGATATCCTTTAATAGGTGAATAAATAGTGATACATCCATACAATGGAATATGGTTCAGCAATAAAATGAGCTATTAAGCCACAAAAAGACAAACTGAATCTTAAATGCATATTGCTAAGTGAAAGAAACCTGTCTGAAAAGCTACATACTAGATGATTCCAATTTTATGATATTCAGTAAAAGGTACAACTACAGAGATGATACAAACAATCAGTGGTTACAAGTGGTTGGGAGGAAGAGGAAAACAGATGAAACACAGGGTTTTTTGGTGTGTTTTTTAGGCTAATAAAATTTTTGTATGGTATGGTAATACATATTATTTTTATATATACTATGCATTTGCCAAAACTCATATCACTTTACAACACAAAGAGTGAACATTAATGTATGGAAATTTAAAAAATTCATTTTTCAGGTTGGGGAACACGCGACGGAATGCAAAATATCAGAAAACAACCTAATTTATTACAAATGTATGCAGCAACCTCACTGGAGGCTGCAGGATAAAAGGTGCTTTGGAAATGAGAGGAGTCTATAAAACCGAGGCATAAGAAAGTGAACAGAAGCACGGAACTGTATTGTTTCCAAGGTAGTATGAGCTAACAATTCTAATACTGATATACATATACAGTGAAATTTTTAAAATTAAGTAAATATGTCATGGTTGGTGGGAGCCATGTTTTTCACTGTTGGAGTGTGAATTTATAAGTAAGCAAGGTAAGGAGGCTAGAATGATTCAGATGGCAACAGAACAGAGATTAGAGTTGGAATCAGCAGAATAAATTCATGTGTAGCTCTATACAGATACGGATAATTACATGCTGACATACTTACACATGTGCATACATACATAGGTATAGATGTGTACACATATTTCCTTATTGTAACCTAATGTAGACGCATGACATCCCAGCACGAGCAAACACACCCAGCATCCAGATCTTTAAGTCTAACACCATTTTTCAATAAAAACAAAACAAACAAACAAAAAACAACCTAGGGCTCACTGGAGAAATGGCTGACTCCAGGGCTGAGACAGGAAATATACAAAATGAGCCTGGAGCACCTGTAATGCAAAAAAGTAAGGAAGTGCTTTAAAAATTGATGGAAAAATGTCAAAGGGCACAGAGCCAACTAAAATATGTCAATATGGGCACAGCTGAAACACTTGAAAAAGAGAATACACAAAAAACAGTATTAGATTAAAAAATAAAGATAAAATAAATATCCATGAGTCCATGCTGATACAAATCAAAGATTAAAATAAATAAATGGAGGAGAGTAGCCAAATCTCCATGCAGAAGAATCCTTAACAATTGATGTAGATACTCTTTCCTCGAGTAGATAGAGCATAACTCCACACTCCCCATGTGTGGGATTCACATAATGACTTCCCTCCAAAGAATACACCATGTAAAGAGGGAACGAAAGTATAACATTAGAGTGGAGAAATCTAACTTGACGAAAGCCAGGTGATCAAGCTTATCATCAACAGTGATAAGTCACGTTGATAGTATGTATCCTTGACGTGATGAAAATGGCACTTTAGCTCTATGGTCTTCCTCCCAAACAGACAGAGCTCCGGTCTAATTATGAGAAGAACATCAGACAAATCCAAATACAAAGATAGCATCAAAAACAAGAAAAGTCTATGGAAACTGGAACAGTCAAGAGGAGACCAATGAGGCATGGTACCTAAATTTCATGTGGTACCTGGATGGGATTCTGGAAGGTAAAAAGGATATTTTTTTAAAATAAGGAGATTTGAATACAGGTATGGAAATAATGGGGGAAAAATTATATATATATATATAATATATAAATATCTGCCCTTGGTTCCTGGCACAGAGCTCCTAAAACCCTTGTAAATTCCTAAGTGATAAGAGCACCTTTTATTATAATATTTGGTCTTACACCCAGGTTCCTGACACCAAGCTCCTAAATCTCTTGGAATTTCCTGGGTGATAAGTCTTTTTTTCTAATGAGGCAAATCTAGGTCAGCTCCTGGAAGGCTCCTGGACGAGGGCTGGTCACCAAAAAGATCAAGCCATGATTAGATGCTTGGACATTTCAGCCCCACCCACCTCTCTAGAGGAGAGAGGCGTGAGAAATGAAGTTAATAACTGATCATGCCTAGTGATGAAACCTCCATAAATTCCCAACAGTATGGGGTTCAGAGAGTTTCCAGATTGGTGAACAACTTTTTTGCAATTAAGTGGGACAAACAAGATCATATGAAAAAATTCCTGAAAAGAACAACTTACCAAAGCTGGCCCCAAATGATATAGAAAATCTGAATAGCCCTATCTTTCCAAAGAGACTGAAATAATAGTTAAAAACTTTTCACACAGAAAATTCTACCAGTTTCACAGGTGGAGTCTATGTAATATTTGTAGAAGAAGCAATACTAATAGTGTACAAAGCCCTGTCAGAAACAAGAAGGGAAGAACTTCCAATTCATTTTTTGAAGCCAGCATCATCTCAATACCAGGAAGTGAAAAGGACAATACAAGGATAGAGACAAATATACTTAAGATCACAAATGCAAACATTCTGAACAAAATATTAGCAAATCAAATACAGACCCATAAAAAAGGACAGCTTATGATAGGTTTATTGAAAGAAAGATGTGTTTAAAATTGAAAAATCAAACAATAATAGATCCCCAACCTTTCCTGGTGTTTTATGACCTTAACACTTTTGAAGAGTCCTGACCAGCTATTTTTGTTTCATGTATCTTGCAACTTTTCAAAGTTCAGCAGGCTTTTATTTAAGTACTTTTTAACTTTCCCTTCCTGGACTTCCTTGGACTTTGTAACTCAGTCACACAGGGATTTTCAGATGCCAAAGGAAAAAACAAGAAAGAAATAAAAATGAAATAATTTTTTAAATTAAATGTAATTTAATTTTAAATTAATAAAACAGTTTGTCATGTTTTAAACGATACTGTTTCTTTATATTACCTACTATCATTTCATGGATTCTGTTGTTTGAATGAGTTCTCTGAGCTGTTAATATTTTTAAAAATTGTATGACCCTATTATTATATATATTGAAGTATCCTTTTTCTTCCTTCTACTAGTCTAAAGATACATTTAAACTCTAAATCAGTGATAAGTGACAAGTGAAAAAAATTCTCCTGTAAAACAAATTTACTTTGTCCATTATGTCCCCAAATTATTCTGTAAGAACTTGTTTCTTTCAGAGAAATGAAAAAAAAAAAAAATCCCCAAACTGTACTGAGCATTTGGCATCATTGCTCCGGTAACATCTTTACATAATGACAGAATTTATTATCCTGTCACTCTAACACTCATTGGTTAATTTTAGATTCACAGGATTCCCTTTGACTGTAGATATTCTTAATAGAAACAGATTTTCTTATTCATCAAATTTCACTCTTTAAACTGTCCTTTTACAATTTTAACTCAAGAATGGTCATCTTTCTCTGAGAACTTCTCTGTGTTCTAAAAAGGATCTAATCGGTGGAAATTAATAAAACACCCCAAACTGGCAATCCCCAAAATACAGGATATACTTTTAATATGGGACTACTGCATAAGTGATCTTTCACATTAACCAGATACAGAAAAAGGCACAATCTGAAATGAAAACTAAGAAAATGAAGGCATGATGGGATGATTGGTTAATAATTTGTAAAGATGCTACTTATGTTACCATAATACTACCTATTAAAAACTTATGAACATGAAAATCTCCAAAATTTAGTGAAGAAGTCAATACTTATTCTCAGGAGAACTCCTCTTGAATATGACTATTAAAATTAATCTGTATTCACCTCAGGTGCATTGCATTGTGACTGTACCTGTAAAAAGAATCAATGTGGTTTCAGAGGACCAGGGATGCTGACAGATTCAAAGGTAGAATAAAGTGTAATTTTTCACTTTATGTCATTCTTTAGGAAAAATGAAACATTCAACTCCCTCAAAATAATATTCTTTTTTCTTTCAGTCAAAATCAGGCAGAATAAACATCTGTTTAAATAGCTCCTGATATATAACCTCTTTCTCCTGCATCACATCTACAGAATGTTATATTGCAAATGAGTTGCGAGCTTGAGGAAAACGGTACCTAAAATCATGATAATAACTGCAAGTCGTGGTTAAAATTGAAAGTAAAATTCAGTATTAGTGAAATTGTCTTATTTGGTCTTTACCACAGTTAAATTATTTTTTTCATTTCCAGCATCACTGTTAAGTATCGGTGATTTTATGTAAGCTGTCTTCCCAAGACTACAAGGAGTAAGTGAGGGATTTGAATCCAATTTTGTCTCAATATAAAATATGCGCTCTGTACCACTAAATTCGTGTTACTTCTCTTCATGAAGTCTAGTTCTTCTCACCATATACCTAGAATCCTCCTTTTTTCCTAAGTGCTTTAAAAGTATATGAATCGCATTGTAAAATGAAGGGCAGCAAAGCCTAGGGTGAACCACTACAGTTTTTTAGAACTATCTCAGAAAAAAACAAAGGAGACAATAGACCCTAACTGTGAAATGCCCTAAGATTCAACATTCTTTCCTCATCACTCAGGGTGGAAGAGGGACTCAGTAATTAAAAGAAGGTTTACTGTCCTGTATTGCTTGAGGTATTTATTGTGGTCAGAGCACTGGTGGTTGGAAGAAGAAGAAGACATATTTCTATCCACAGTGTTGTTCAAAAGTACTTCCATTTAAGTGACAAAACTGAATGAAATATTTTCTTATTTCTTCCTTAATTCCTCTCTCTCCTTTCATAGTGGCAAATTCCTTCATTCACTGATGAGCTGAATCTCCTCTCTTCAGCTGGCATGAAGGAAAGGGAAACCAAATCAAAGTCAAACAGAACTTGAATGTCATATTTACATAATGAAAATTACCATAATAGGCTCTGCATTCTGCACTTTCCTTAACTCCATTTGTCCTGCTGTTTTCCACTCTGTTGTCCTATGACTTTCCAAACTCTGAGCTTCCCCTCGCCCCTATTAAATCTTAATCTCCAAAAAGGGGATTTTAGGGGTGGAAGAGAGTCTCTTTACTGACAACTGGCTATGGAGATTAGTTGCTTCTAGAAAGCATATCAAATCAGAGCTGATGTATTATGAAAGGAAATAGATTGATGGGGGAAACATCCACTTGCTACTTCATTTAAAGTGTCTGAATAATTAGGAATTAATCCATAAAAGACCTAAGTAATCCAGAAAAATCCCAAAACGATTATTAGCAGCACAATTTTAATTTGAAAATGTCCTGGAAATATTACACAGGAAATATTAGGATGAAATTGTGATATCTTCCCTTGGACAAAAGTCTGCTATGGCATTTACCTGGTTAACAAACAATAGCAATAAAAAAAGGGAAAAAAATAGAGAAAGCAGACTGGCTTCAAGGAGGTTGCAGGCTATTGAATCAGACTGACCTTAATAAGAGACCCATGGAACAGTTCACCTACTGGTAATGAAAATGAAATCTATACTTAGCAAGGTCGGCAGCTGTCACCTCACTTTGAGCTTTAACAAGTCTGCTGATATACATGTGACCCACACTTTGAAGAGGGGTCTGACTTCTCTGAGACAGTGCGGCTAGAAAATTGCTGGGAGAGACACAGTCAAGCAGCTGACATACTCGCTATTTAAAGGGGATCTGGACGAAGCCTGCTGCAGCCATGAATGTGTTTATAGCAGCTCATTATTCACATTTCAAACTACCTGTGATGGACAGCATCTTCACTGCCCTGATAAAAATTTGCAACTAGTTTTTATTTCTTAAGTAAATTAGGGGTGAAATATGAAATACTTTTAAAAGGAAAACAATTAATAGCCTAGATGTAAGGAAAATAATTCATACAAAGTCACTTCTATATGACTACATTTTTATATATTTCTGGAAACAGTTACAAAAGGACTACAGCTTGAACGTGAACTTAATCTGATCCCAGCACAGAAAAAGTGCTTTCTTCATTTCCTTTCCAACCTGAAACACCCTTTATTCCAAGGGAAATCAGGCCAGAATTTCCTTTCTCTAGTTCTTGCTATCACCCTAGTAACCATGAAAAATGCTTCTGTCTCTGAAGAAATGTAAAGGTCATTTTAAATAAACTGCCATAATTCAAATGGATTTGAAAGAAAGAAAATTTCAAATACACACACACACACACACACAAACACACACACACACACACACAGAGTTTGTTTCTAAATCTTTCTTTTTTCAGTTGTAAAATAAGTTGAGAAAGGCAGCTCAGATTCCCTGGCCCAAAGTACCACAGACCTAAATCCCAGAAGGTAATAATAAAATCAGTTTTCAGAAAACATCTGTCCTTACACTTTGAAGAAGTTAAAATCTCAGAGAATGCATTCTCCCCTCTATCTACTGGAGGAGATAATTTCAATTCTAAATTGGTGATGCTTGGGAAAAGGATGAAGATGGGCCACAATTAAAAATCACAGGGCTTTCCTGGTAGTGCAGTGGTTGAGAATCTGCCTGCTAATGCACGGGACACGGGTTCGAGCCCTGGTCTGGGAGGATCCCACATGCCGCGGAGCAGCTAGGCCCGTGAGCCACAACTACTGAGCCTGCGCGTCTGGAGCCTGTGCTCCGCAACAAGAGATGCCGCGATAGTGAGAGGCCCGCGCACCGCGATGAAGAGTGGCCCCCGCTTGCCGCAACTAGAGAAAGCCCTAGCACAGAAACGAAGACCCAATATAGCAATCAATCAATCAATCAATCTTTAAAAAAAAAAAATCACATTATAGATATATATATGTATACTGTATATTATATGTATGTATGTATTTATACACACACACACACACACACTCACTCATATATGTGGCTACAGACCTAAAATTCATATGCTGAAGCCCTAACCCCTAAGGCAATGGCATTTGGAGATGGACCTTTGGGAGATAATTAGGTTTAGGAGGTCATGAGAGTGGGGCCCTCATGATGGGATTAGTGCCCCTAATTAGAGACCAGGAAGCTTGTTCAGTCTCTGGCCATGTGAGGACACAGTGAGTAGGCAGAGGTCAACAAGCCAGAGAGAGAGCTCTCTCCACAACTAGACCATACAGGCACCCAGATCATGAACTTCCCAGCCTCCAAAACTGTAAGAAATTAATTTCAGTTGTTTCAGCCACTCAGTCCATGGCATTTTGTAACGGCAGCCTGAGTAAACTAATACACACATATGTATTAGAAAACCAAAAAACACACGTGTGTGTAATACTATCCGTTTGCAACGGACTGAATGTGTCCCCCCAAAATCATATGTTAAAACCTAATCCCCAGTGTGATGGAGGTGGAGGTGGGGTCCTTGGGAGGTGATTAGGTCATGAAGGTGAGCCCTTGTGAATCGGATCAGAATCTAATAAAAGAGGGCCCAGGGAGCTCCCTCGCCCCTTCCACCATGTAAGGACACAGCTAAAAGACAGCTTCCATGAAGCGGGAAATAGGCTCTCCCCAGACGCTGAATCTGCTGGCACCTTGACCTTGGACTTCCCAACCTCCAGATCTGTGAGAAATAAATTGCTGTTGTTTATACGCCACCAAGCCTATGGTATTTTGTTACAGCAGCCTAAACGGACTAAGACACTGTCCTACTAAGATCTCAAAGTAGCTCCCGGCAATTTGAGACATTAAGAGCTACCGTAATAAGTAGCACATTTCCAGCCTTCCTAGAGCTGGTAATCAGATTACCAAGAAGGTTAATATGATAGTTGACAACTGAAGCTACACAAAACCACCAACTTTTGTTTGGTGATTGTCACACTCCTTAGTACACAGCTTCCAACATCTCTGCAATTTCAGGCTTGTAGTTATCTCTCTGGCAAAGGAATATTGACAGTTCTATAACTGCTCTCTATATACACTTATATGTTACACTCAGAAATATCAAAATCTAAACATATACAGACTTAGTGATTAAATACATCACTATTAGATATCAAATGTAATATCAAACTGCAATTTAGAACAATTCTTACTAAAAAGTGATCAGAATTTTACAGTATACATTTGTCACTGGAAAACAGTATTTTAAAACTAGACTCATAAAACACAACCACTCAGCAGTATACTTCCCTTTTGCATTTTTGAGAAATTATATCCATAACATACAATTGTGGGTGAACTGTAGGACAAAAAAAAAACATGACTTACATTTGTTAACCCCTATCTGTATTGAAAAGGGGATTTTATACCAGAAAATATTTCTTCTTTCAGAGTCTCCATTTTACTTCCATGTTTATTTGGCTAAAGAAAAATACATACATACATACACACACACACACACACACACACACAAACACTTAAAGTTGAAATGAGGATTATTTCATGCATTCTCTTTTTGATTACTATTAAAACTAAGTGTCCTAATTTTCACCATACCAATAATCAGCTATGTTTCTTGTGACTTAGAATCTTACTTTCAATTCAATCACCGTCACCATTCCAAATTCTCAATCATTTAATATTTGCTTTTATTAAAGCACTGCTCTAACTTTGAAATTTATATTTATCAATGTCATTAGTGTTGAAATATATATACAAATTCCCAAAATGAATGAATCCAAGAAATGAAAAAAGGGGAATATACTTAATACACTTTCCTTATCAATACCAGTCTCTTTAGACTGATAATAAAGGCACATTTTTTTGTTTTTTTAAAGGCACATTTTTAATTGAGAACTCAATCAGAGATACTGTCCCAAGAGAATTATACTCCTAAACACCAAGGAAATGCACTAACTATAAAATGATTGCTCATTTAAATATTGTCTCTAAACAAATAAAAATCTATGTTTAATCTATATCTTTTTAAAAATAAATTAATTTAATTATGATATAATTAAATCTCTAACATTAATGCTAATGAAGAATTAAAAAACTAAAAACCACTTCATTTGTGAAATACATTTTCTAAACAGTATTTGGAATTATGCTTTACTGTTTGTAGGTCGCAGACTATAACTGATATTTTAAACTGTTAAGAATTTCAAATTTTGTTCAAAACATAATTGAACTCTTTTTACGCAAGTGTACAGTATAACCATATGTACTTTTTTTTTTCAAACTCACTCCTACTACAGAATAAAAAATCGTAGATTGGCATAGGAAATTATAAAACTATGGAGACCAGACTTAAGAGACTGTTATAGTAACCAGGTAAGAGATGTAGGAGCAGGAAGGAGATTCCCAGCAATAACAACTGGAGTGAGCCAATGGATCTGGAAGATATTTAACAAGGCAGAAATAAGAACATGTTCATGTAAAACAAAACAAAACCAAAAAAGAAAAAAAAAACAGAAAAAGAAAGAAAGGTAAACAATGGCACTTTTGGGTATCTGTAAGTACTTCTGTATGACTGATGATTTAGTTATTTGGAGTAAAAGAAAGTGAAGCTGCAGGCATGTAACTAGCTTTCTGACTTGAGCAATGCAGACTAAAGCAGTGGTCAGGATGGATGCTGCAACCAGACGGCCTGGGTGGAGTCAAGGCCTCACTACCTACCAGATTGTGACATTAATCAAGTGTCCTCTGTACACCAATCCCTTCACTTTGAAAAATGAGGGTTATATCTGTCACTATCTCGACAATTCACTGGAAAGATTAAAGATGGTAAGGTTTAGTGCCGGAGAGATACATGCTCGATAAACGTTAGCTACTGTGCACACCACTCACTGTGGTAGGAAGAGCAGGTCAGAATAGCATTTCTCTATGATGAGGTGCTTCTACATAAGCCTGGGCTGCCTCTGGGATATCCTAGCAGATAGTTTCTAGAGGCAAATATGCTACTTTGTATCTCTGCAGCGAGATCTTAGTCAGAGACCCAGATGAAATCAACGGGAAGGAGATAGTAACTGCCATCATGGAAGTGTAGGAAGCTCTCTATAAAACAGGTGAAAGGCAAGTGGAAAAAGAGGAGCACTTGGATCAGAACACCAAGGAAAACAAAAATACAAATAGCAGAATGAGGACCCTGGTCACGCAGGTAGAACGAAGCCAGCCAGCTACAGAGCAGGAACAAGAGGATGAGAAACTCTGAACCACGGTGGAAACCATGATGTAAAATGCTGTAAGCGTCACTAAAAGGTGAGGACTGAGAAACAGGTATTAAACTTACTTGAAATTTTTTTAAAAGGTTGCTTGCCTGATGGAAGAGCAATTTCCACCAGGTCGGGTGAGGGGCAGGAGGCAGGTGGACATGGGTTGAGAAATGGATAGGAAATGGGGAAGTCGAGACTCCAAGTCCAGGCAACTCTTGGAGAAGTTTTGCTAGGCAGTGTAGCGTGGCACCAAGGATGGGAAGACAGGGGAAGAAATTATTTTTTTTTCCTATGTTTAACATATTTTAAAGATTTAAGGGTTTTATATACCTTTTTTAAAAAATGAAGATGATATCTAGCCTGTAAAACGGTGAAAGGCAAATACACAGAGAAAAGGAGAAAAGTCTTTGAGGATGGAAGAGTTTTCTGCACAAAGCAAATATAAAGAACACAAATACAGAGATCAGTCTCAGGCAGAAAGCGGACTCTACATCCACGTAACTGGAGAGAAGGAGAAAAGAACCAGTGTGGACCAGTGTGGACCAGCGTGGAATGGGTTCAGATCTGATGTCTTCCATCTCCCCTGTGAGGACGAAGGGAAAAAAATGACGCTTACGTAGAATGAAGTGTAAGAAGCTGAACTGAAGGTCTGAGGTTTAAATACAGTAGTCACTGTAACGTGGGAAAGCAATGACGTGTTTGTAACCAGAAAAACCATAATTGATTCCCGTAACGAAACTTTACTTGCAGTTTGCATTGCTCATAAATGATCTGGGACACTTGGTCACAAATACGGACGCTTTCCAAGCAAACCAATTAACAGTAGCCACTTGTGTGAACAGAAAGGTCACTAAAGAGCGAAAGTAATAGCAAAAGGAGCCACGCCCACCACCAGGGCTTGTTCCTGGGATGAACCCGGGATTCAGCACTTCTGGCCCCTGCTTGCCCCCTAACGGCTGCCTCTGGGCACTGATCAAACTGCTCCGTGTTTCAGGGAAATCATCAGAGGTCTCCACACTGTATCCTCCTAAACATCCTCAGTGTCTCTAACCAGGTTCCAGTCCCAGGCAACAATTCATCTTCCTTTCTGACTCATTTTTTATCCAGGCGGTTTTCTGTCAAAATCAATCTACTTTACTGGTCATCTGGTCACCAACTTCAATCTACTCCACGTGATAAATAACTCTTGGAAAGAAGAGGAAGATTTCATGTTAAGGTAAGATTTTTCACTACTGACAGGAAACTAGTGCTAAAGATTTTCAGTATGTCATCTCCTTTGTAATACAGCTAATAAAACAGTGCTTGACCTAATATATTTAATCATAGTTTAGTGGCTGACAGTCTTTGGTATCAACTTTAGATTCTTATTTCGCAGGGATACGCTCTCAATATTGCTTAATACTAGCTTTCATTTTTTAAAAGGAATGATGAAAGGTTAGGTCTTACAGCATAAGATCTGGATCAACTGTCAGTTCACATCTTTAATTTTACACACTCTTCAGTGAATAAACTTTAATGTATGGAAAACAATTGTTATCCACTTCCCTTTGCTGGTTTCACTAAATGTTTTTTTTAGTAAGTTTATTTAATTAATTAATTAATTAATTAGTTTTTGGCTGCAGTGGGTTTTCATTGCTGTGTGGGGGCTTTCTCTAGTTGTGGTGAGTGGGGGCTACTCTTCGTTGCGGTGCACGGACTCTAGGCGCACGGGCGTCAGTAGTTTTGGCACGCGGGCTCAATAGTTGTGGCACACGGGCTTAGTTGCTCTGCAGCATGTGGGATCTTCCCAGACCAGGGCTCGAACCTGTGTCCCCTGCATTGGCAGGCGGATTCTTAACCACTGCGCCACCAGGGAAGTCCCTTCACTAACTGTTAATGTACTCTTTTCTTATTTTCCTCTTTAGTAATTTTATATTTAAGTGGCCTTATTTTGATTTTGGCTGTTAGGTATGGAAGGTGGAAGAAAAAATAAATTGTCTTTAAATATTATAATCAATCTTCTAAAAAATCCAGAAACAACTTTCAAAGCATGTACATTTTAAACATTAGAGAACTTTTTGGACAATATTGGAAAATGCCATAAAGGAGAATATTAAATAATTAAGTATATTTGTCAGTAAATACAAATTTAAAGGGTTTGAGAATACACAGGAGCTGATGGAGTTTGGGTATGATTTTAGGCATACTTAAGGTGAGAGACATTAGAAGCAGGAAGAGACACAGACAATTTAAGGCAATTAGAGATTTTGAGAGAGACAGAAGATTTGGTTAGTGATGGGACAATCAAGGCATGGAATCCATGGAACGCTGAACAATGCAGAGCAGAGTAGGCTCTGAGCACCCAGGACAGGGCATGTTCCTAGACAGAATTCTCCTACAGCTTAAATATGGCCCACCTATTCATAAAGCCAAGGGGACACCCTCTATTTTACTAGAGAAGGGATGAAAATTGGCTTTTAGAGTCCTCCTAACTCCTAGGTCCTGTGTCCAGAATACGGGCAAATTGAGTTCAAAAGTTCGGCAGACTTAGGAAGGCATGAGCAGGTCTATGTATGCAGCGGGGATGTTGGTAAATTACGGAAAAACAATCAGATCTGTAAGCACTGTTTTCTGTCTTCAATGTTTTAACAATTGGGGTTTCTTTTGCTCTTACACTGGGGGAAGCACACGGGATCTACGGTTTCATGCGACTAAATACTCTGGGGCAGCACTGCTCCAGGATGAGGCCGGGGCTAAATGGTTAGGGTTTTGCACAGAGACTGATGGCACAGCCCACTAAAGACATTTTTGGAATGTTTAGTACAAATAAATCTTGTCCAGCTTGCCCACCTGTGCCAACTGTGTAGGTAATCCAGGTAATTGAACACTTCTTTATATAGTTTGTTCTCTATTGTAGTTTATGTAGTCTATTTCACTCAAACATGTTTTCTGAATGCCTCACTGTGTATCTGTTACATTAAAGTATTTATTTTCAATATCTACAGGCTTGAATAATTAAGATACATTATACTCTCTTAGAAAATAATTGCAGATGTCCTTTGAACAGATGAAAAGCAATGTAACAGACTTCAATTAAGAGAGGCATAAATACAGTTTAAATAAACTATATGTAAAAATCTAAAGGATATATGTATATATTGAGATCAATATACAAAAATTGATTTTATTTCTATACAATAACAGTAAAAAATTCCAAAATAAGACAATCCCATTTATAATATCATCAAAATACCAAAATACATAGGAATAAATTTAACAGTGTAAGACATACACTAAAATCTGTAAAACACTACTGAAAGAAATTAAAGATATACGATATAAGTAAATGAAAGGACATTCCACATCCATTGATTAGAAGACTTGAAACTGTTAAGATGTCAATACTTTTTAACTTAATCTATCAAGTCAACAGAAAGCTTATCAAAGTCCTACCTTTTCTTTTCCTTTTTTTCAGTAAATGACAAGTTTATCTGAAAATTCATGCAGAATTGCAAGAATGCAGAACAGCAAAGCCATCTTAAGAAACAATAACAAAGTCATAGAATTCATGCTTCCCAATTTCAAAACTTACTACAAACAAGAGTCATCAAGTCAGTGTGCACTTGGCAGACAGGTTAACACAGAACTCAATGGAGTGAAACTGTGAGTCCAGAAATAAACCTGTACATTTTTTGTCAATTGATTTTGACAAGGAGGTCAGGAAATTTTAATAGAGAAAGGATAATCTTTTAAACAAATCTTGCTGGGACAATTGTATACCAAACATGCCAAAGAATATAGGTGGCCCTCTTCTTTACACCATACACAAAAACTAACTCAAAATAAACTACAGATTATACGTACAAGTTAGCACTATAAAACTTTTAGAAAAAAATATAGGAGTAAATCTTTGTGACTGTGGGTTAGGCAAAGCCTTTCTAAATACAACAAGAAAACCACAAACAGCACAAGTAAAACAGGTAAAAAGGACTACATCAAAATTTGAAAACTTTGTGCTGCAAACAATACTGTCATGAAAGTGAAAAATGCAGGCCATAGAATGGGAGAAAATGTTTGCAAAAGACATATACTTTAAAAGACTTTTACCTCGAATATAAAAAACAGTACCCCTAAACTAAAAAATTAAAATAACAGTTAAAAATGCACAAAATATTTTAATAGACAGTGCTTCAAATAAGACACACAGAGAGACAACAACTGTGTAAAAATATGTTCAACGTTTGTGATCTGGGAAATCCACATGGAAACAGGAAGGATACACCACTTCCCTTTCAGTAGAATGACTATAACCAAAATGACTATAACAAGGGATTGTGAAGACATGTGGAAATTGGAACCCTCAGACAATGCTGGTGGAGAGATGTAACTGTGCAGCCACTTTGGAAAAAAGTCTGGCAGTTCCGCAAGATGTTAAACAGAATTACCATATGAATTCACAAATTCATTCCTTGAAAGATAATTAAATTAAAACATACATCCAGGGGAGCTTCAAGATGGCAGAAGAGTAAGACGCGGAGATCACCTTCCTCCCCACAAATACATCAGAAATACATCTACATGTGGAACAACTCCTACAGAACACCTACTGAACGCTGGCAGAAGACCTCAGACCACCCAAAAGGCAAGAAACTCCCCCACGTACCTGGGTAGGGCAAAAGAAAAAAGAAACAACAGAGACAAAAGAACAGGGACGGGACCTGCACCAGTGGGAGGGAGCTGTGAAGGAGGAAAGGTTTCCACACACTAGGAAGCCCCTTCGTGGGCGGAGACTGTGGGTGGCAGAGGGGGGAAGCTTCGGAGCCACGGAGGAGAGCGCAGCCACAGGGGTGCGCAGGGCAAAGTGGAGAGATTTCCGCACGGAGGATCGGTGCCGACCAGCACTCACCAGCCCGAGAGGCTTGTCTGCTCCCCCGCCGGGGCGGGCGGGGCTGGGAGCTGAGGCTCGGGCTTCGGGCAGATCGCAGGGAGAGGACTGGAGTTGGCTGCATGAAAACAGCCTGAAGGGGCTAGTGCGCCACAGCTAGCCCGGAGGGAGTCCAGGAAAGTCTGGAGCTGCCGAAGAGACAAGAGACTTTTTCCTGCCTCTTTGTTTCGCGGCGCTCAAGGAGAGGGGATTCAGAGCACCGCCTAAATGAGCTCCAGAGACGGGCGCGAGCCGCGGCTATCAGCGCGGACCCCAGAGACGGGCATGAGACGCTAAGGCTGCTGCTGCCGCCACCAAGAAGCCTGTGTGCAAGCACAGGTCATTCTCCACACCGCCCCTCCCAGGAGCCTGTGCAGCCTGCCACTGCCAGGGTCCCGTGATCCAGGGACAACTTCCCCGGGAGAACGCAAGGCGCACCTCAGGCTGGTGCAATGACACGCTGGCCTCTGCTGCCGCAGGCTCGCCCCACATCCGTATCCCTCCCTCCCCGTGGCCTGAGTGAGCCAGAGCCCCCCAAGCAGCTGCTCCTTTAACCCTGTCCTGTCTGAGCAAAGAACAGATGCCCTCAGGCGACCTACACGCAGAGGCAGGTCCATGTCCAAAGCTGAACCCCGGGAGCTGTGCGAACAAAGAAGAGAAAGGGAAATCTCTGCCAGCAGGCTCAGGAGAAGCAGAGTAAATCTCCACACTCAACTTGATATACCCTGCATCTGTGGAAGACCTGAATAGACAACGAATCATCGCAAATTGAGGAGGTGGACTTTGGGAGCAACGATATATATTTTTTTCCCTTTTTCTCTTTTTGTGAGTACGTATGCGTATGCTTCTGTGCGTGATTTTCTCTGTATAGCTTTGCTTTTACCATTTGTCCTAGGGTTCTGTCTGTCCGTTTTTTTTCTTTTTCTTTTTTTCTTTTGTATAGTTTTCAGTGCTTGTTATCATTGGTGGATTTGTTTTTTGGTTTGGTTGTTCTTTCTTTTTTTATAATTACTTAAAAAAATTTTAAATAATTATTTTTTGTTTTTTATTTTAATAACTTTTATTTTATTTTTGTTATCTTTTTCTTTCTTTCTTTCTTTCTTTCTCACTTTTATTCTGAGCCGTGTGGATGAAAGGCTCTTGGTGCTAAAGCCAGCCGTCAGGGATGTGCCTCTCAGGTGGGAGAGCCAAGTTGAGGACATTGGTCCACAAGAGAACTCCCAGCTCCACGTATTATCAAACGGTGAAAACCTCCCAGAGATCTCCATCTCAATGCCAAGACCCAGCTCCACTCAACGACCAACAAGCTACAGTGCAGGACACCCTATGCCAAACAACAAGCAAGACAGGAACACAACCCAACCCATTAGAAGAGAGGCAGCCGGAAGTCATAATAAGGTCACAGACAGCCCAAAAAACACCACCAGACGTGGACCTGCACACCAGAAGGACAAGATCCAGCCTCATCCACCAGAACACAGGAACCAGTGCCTTCCACAAGGAAGCCAACACAACCCACTGAACCAACCTTAGCCACTGGGGTCAGATACGAAAAACAACGGGAACTAAGAACCTGCAGGCTGCAAAAAAGGAGACCCCAAACACAGTAAGTTAAGCAAAATGAGAAGAAAAAGAAACACACAGCAGATGAAGGAGCAAGGTAAAAACCCACCACACCTAACAAATGAAGAGGAAATAGGCAGTCTACCTGAAAAAGAATTCAGAATAATGATAGTAAAGATGATCCAAAATCTTGGAAATAGAATGGAGAAAATAAAAGAAACGTTTAACACAGACCTAGAAGAACTAAAGGGCAAACAAACAGTGATGAACAACACAATAAATGAAATTAAAATTTCTCTAGAAGGGATCAATAGCACAATAACTGAGGCAGAAGAACGGATAAGAGACCTGGAAGATAAACTAGTGGAAATAACTACTGCAGAGCAGAGTAAAGAAAAAAGAATGAAAAGAATTGAGGAGATTCTCAGAGACCTCTGGGACAACATTAAATGCACGAACATTCGAATTATAGGGTTCCCAGAAGAAGAAGAGAAAAAGAAAGGGACTGAGAAAATAGTTGAAAAGATTATACTTGAAAACCTCCCTAATATGGGAAAGGAAATAGTTAATCAAGTTCAGGAAGCACAAAGAGTGCCATACAGGATAAATCCAAGGAGAGACACCCCAAGACACATATTAATCAAACTATCAAAAATTAAATACAAACAAAAAATATTGAAAGCAGCAAAGGAAAAACAACAGATAACATACAAGGAAATCCCCATAAGGTTAACAGCTGATCTTTCCACACAAACTCTGCAAGCCAGGGGGGAGTGGCAGGACATATTTAAAGTGATGAAAGGGAAAAACCTACAACCAAGATTACTCTACCAGCAAGGATCTCATTCAGATTGGATGGAGAAATAAAACCTTGACAGACAAACAAAAGCTAAGATAATTCACACCACCAAACCAGCTCTACAACAAATGCTAAAGGAATTCTCTAGGCAGGAAACACAAGAGAAGAAAAAGACCTACAATAACAAACCCAAAACAATTAAGAAAATGGTAATAGGAACATACATATCGATAATTACCTTAAATGTAAATGGATTAAATGCTCCAAGCAAAAGACAGAGACTGGCTGAATGGATACAAAAACAAGACCCGTATATATGCTGTCTACAAGAGACCCACTTCAGACCTAGGGACACATACAGACTGAAAGTGAGGGGATGGAAAAAGATATTCCCTGCAAATGGAAATCAAAAGAAAGCTGGAGTAGCAATTCTCATATAAGACAAAATACACTGTAAAACAAAGACCATTACAAGAGACAAAGAAGGACACTACATAATGATCAAGGGATCAATCCAAAAAGAAGACATAATAATTGTAAATATTTATGCACCCAACATAGGAGCACCTCAATACATAAGGCAAATACTAACAGCCCTAAAAGGGGAAATCGACAGCAACACAATCATAGCAGGGGACTTTAACACCCCACTTGCAACAATGGACAGATCATTCAAAATGAAAATAAATAAGGAAACACAAGCTTTAAATGATACATTAAACAAGAGGGACTTAATTGATATTTATAGGACATTCCATTCAGAAAAAACAGAATACACTTTCTTCTCAAGTGCTCATGGAACATTCTCCAGGATAGATCCTATCTTGGGTCACAAATCAATCCTTGGTAAATTTAAGAAAATTGAAATCGTTATCAAGTATCTTTTCCAACCACAACGCTGTGAGACTAGATATCAATTACAGGAAAAAATCTGTAAAAAATACAAACATATGGAGGCTTAACAATACACTACTTAATAACCAAGAGATCACTGAAGAAATCAAACAGGAAATCAAAAAATACCTAGAAACAAATGACAAAGAAAACACGACAACCCAAAACTTATGGGATGCAGCAAAAGCAGTTCTAAGAGGGAAGTCTAGAGCAATACAATCCTACTTCAAGAAACAGGAGACATCAGAAATAAACAACCTAATCTTACACCTAAAGCAATTAGAGGAAGAAGAACAAAAAAACCCCAAAGTTAGCAGAAGGAAAGAAATCATAAAGATCAGATCAGAAGTAAATGAAAAAGAAATGAAGGAAACCATAGCAAAGGTCAATAAAAGTAAAAGCTGGTTCCTCAAGAAGATAAACAAAGTTGATAAACCATTAGCCATACTCATCAAGAAAAAAAGGGAGAGGACTCAGTTCAACAGAATTAGAAATGAAAAAGAAGTAACAACTGACACTGCAGAAATACAAAGTTATCATGAGAGATTACTACAAGCAACTCTATGCCAATAAAATGGACAACCTGGAAGAAATGGACAGATTCTTAGAAATGCACAACCTGCCGAGACTGAACTAGGAAGAAACACAAAATATGAACAGACCAATCACAAGCACTGAAATTGAAACTGTGATTAAAAATCTTCCAACAAACAAAAGCCCAGGACCAGATGGCTTCACAGGCAAATTCTATCCAACATTTAGAGAAGAGCTAACACCTATCCTTCTCAAACTCTTCCAAAATATAGCAGAGGGAGGAACACTCCCAAACTCTTTCTATGAGTCCACCATCACCCTGATACCAAAACCAGACAAAGATGTTACAAAAAAAGAAAACTACAGACCAACATCACTGATGAACATAGATGCAAAAATCCTCAACAAAATACTAGCAAACAGAATCCAACAGCACATTAAAAGGATCATACACCATGATCAAGTGGGGTTTATCCCAGGAATGCAAGGATTCTTCAATATACGCAAATCAATCAATGTGATACACCATATTAATAACGTGAAGGAGAAAAACCATATGATCATCTGAATAGAAGCATAGAAAGCTTTCGACAAAACTCAACACCCATTTATGGTAAAAACCCTCCAGAAAGTAGGCATAGAGGGAACTTTCCTCAACATAATAAAGGTCATATATGACAAACCCACAGCCAACATCGTCCTCAATGGTGAAAAACTGAAACCATTTCCACTAAGATCAGGAATAAGACAAGGTTGCACACTCTCAACACTATTATTCAACATAGTTTTGGAATTGTTAGCCACAGCAATTGGAGAAGAAAAAGAAATAAAAGGAATCCAAATCGGAAAAGAAGTAAAGCTGTCACTGTTTGCAGATGACATGATACTGTACATAGAGAATCCTAAAGATGCTACCAGAAAACTAGTAGAGCTAATCTATGAATTTGGTAAAGTAGCAGGATACAAAATTAATGCACAGAAATCTCTTGCATTCCTATACACTAATGATGAAAAATCTGAAAGTGAAATTAAGAAAACACTCCCATTTACCATTGCAAAAAAAAGAATAAGATATCTAGGAATAAACCTACCTAAGGAGACAAAAGACCTGTATGCAGAAAATTATAAGACACTGATGAAAGAAATTAAAGATGATACAAACAGATGGAGAGATATACCAGGTTCTTGGATTGGAAGAATCAACATTGTGAAAATGACTATATTACCCAAAGCAATCTACACATTCAATGCAACACCTATCAAACTACCAGCGGCATTTTTCACAGAACTAGAACAAAAAATTGCACAATTTGTAGGAAACACAAAAGACCCTGCATAGCCAAAGCAATCTTGAAAAAGAAAAATGGAGCTGCAAGAGTCAGACTCCTGGACTTCAAACTACACTACAAAGCTACAGTAATCAAGACAGTATGGTACTGGCACAAAAAAAGAAATATAGATCAATGGAACAGGATAGAAAGCCCAGAGATAAGCCCACGCACATATGGTCACCTTATCTTTGATAAAGGAGGCAAGAATATACAATGGAGAAAACACAGCCTCTTCAATAAGTGGTGCTGGGAAAACTGGACAGCTACATGTAAAAGGATGAAATTAGAACACTCCCTAACACCATACACAAAAATAAACTCAAAATGGATTAAAGACCTAAATGAAAGGCCAGACACTATCAAACCCTTAGAGGAAAACATAGGCAGAACACTGTATGACATAAATCACAGCAAGATCCTTTTTGACCCAGCTCCTAGAGAAACGGAAATAGAAAAAAAAAATAAACAAATGGGACCTAATGAAATTTAAAAGCTTTTGCACAGCAAAGCAAACCATAAACAAGACGAAAAGACAACCCTCAGAATGGGAGAAAATATTTGCAAATGAAGCAACTGACGAAGGATTAATCTCCAAAACTTACAAGCAGTTCATGCAGCTCAATATCAAAAAAACAAACAACCCAATCCAAAAATGGGCAGAAGACCTAAACAGACATTTCTCCGAAGAAGATATAGAGATTGCCAAGAAACACATGAAAGAATGCTCAACATCATTAATCATTAGAGAAATGCAAATCAAAACTACAATGCGATATCATCTCACATCGGTCAGAATGGCCATCATCAAAAAATCTACAAACAATAAATGCTGGAGAGGGTGTGGAGAAAGGGGAACCCTCATACTCTGTTGGTGGGAATGTAAATTGATACAGCCACTATGGAGAACAATATGGAGGTACCTTAAAAAACTAAAAATAGAACTTCCATACGACCCAGCAATCCCACTACTGGGCATATACCCTGAGAAAACCATTATTCAAAGAGTTATGTACCACAATGTTCATTGCAGCTCTGTTTACAATAGCCAGGACATGGAAGCAGCCTAAGTGTCCATCGACAGTTGAATGGATAAAGAAGATGTGTCCCATATATAAAATGGAATATTACTCAGCCATAAAAGGAACAAAACTGAGTTATTTGTCGTGACGTGGATGGACCTAGAGTCTGTCATACAGAGTGAAGTAAGTGAGAAAGAGAAAAACAAATACCGTATGCTAACACATATATATGCTATCTCAAAAAAAAAAAAGAAAGGTCACGAAGAACCTAGGGGCAAGACGGGAATAAAGACACAGACCTACTAGAGAATGGACTTGAGGACACGGGGAGGGGGAAGGGTAGGCTGGGACAAAGTGAGACAGTGGTAGTGTATATATGGACATATATACACTACCAAATGTAAAATAGATCGCTAGTGGGGAGCAGTCGCATAGCACAGGGAGATCAGCTCGGTGCTTCGTGACCAGCTAGATGGGTGGGAGGGAGGGAGATGCAAGAGGGAAGAGATATGGGGATACATGTATATGTATAACTGATTCACTTTGTTATAAAGCAGAAACTAACACACCATTGTAAAGCAATTATACTCCAATAAAAATGTTAAAAAACAAAAACAAAAACAAAACATACATCCACACTAAAACTAGTATACACATGTTCATACCAGCACTGTTTACAGTAGCTGAGAAGTAGCAACAACCCAAATGCTCATCAACTGATGAACAGATAAATAAAATGTGGTATATCCTTATTACATCTGGAAGATGCAATCATATAAGCTAATGATGTACATGTCCCCATAGGATGATCTCATACCTCACCAATATCCTTCCTGTTTCAGGATAAAAATCTCCCAAGAAGCTGAAATATTCTGCTACCCTGCATTGGGCATTTCTGAATTTTCAGATTATATTATAAACTTCATTAGGTCAAGCACTGTGACCTCTAGGTCACTGCTCACATATGTGTATGCGTTCAGGAAATTGCTGCTAATTGCCTCCCTTGCATTTAGACAATTGTAGGGAAGGTGAGCAAGGCAAAGATTTAAACTGTCTTCAGCGAAGATAAAATTGCTTTGAGTTACATGGCAGACTAGTGCAAGAGGACACAAAATACACGGGCAAATGAAAATGCCAAAATGTTACTCTTTTATGAAAGATTAGCTGAAATGTAAAATTTACTGAACATGTCTTGTATCCTTCCTTGTGCCTGTTAAATACTGAGGAAGGATGCAAAACTATATGCTAGCTGAATTTAGGTAATTTACCTAGAAATAAATTTCATTCTCTAAAGCATTTCTCTCATTTGCCAAACAATTATTCTATATTTTGCAAAAATGAAGTATTTCCATGTTCCTCCTTCAAATAGCAAACAATAGGCAACATGATATTAAGATGTTGATATCTCATACTTAAGCAAGAGAAAGCAAAAACATCTTTAATAGTTTACAACTTAAATAATAGATCGATGACATTTTGATATTTAAATGAAGAGAAATATACATTTTACTCTATAAATATATCTGTTCATTCAACTTAATTATAAAAGATGTAAATAATGTTTTATGATAATAGGATATGTCTGCTGCTTTTATTTCTCACAGTAATTAAAATCAGAATGATAGCTGTTTAAAAACAGTTGTAACCATGATAAATTGTTCTTTTTGGTATTCATCAGAATCTAGGCAAGTTAATGAATGAAAATATTGACAGAGTTACATTATTTAAAACTGTTTGAATCTTATTTAACCACTATGATTAAACACAGATATTTACTGAGCAATTGTTATACACAGGATACAATACATAGTAGGGAGGGGAAATGCTTAAAATTAAGACCTTAAGGGATTTATAATCTAATTATGATATAAGACAAGTACACAAACATCTAAAAGCAAAAAAATGTTAATTGCCAAAGTAGCCAAAGTATTAACATGGCATAAAGATGTAAAATCTATTCTGTTTAAGAAAGATTTTTTTTTAAAGCATATCAGGTAGTATTTGAATGGACCTTTTCATTTAATTGCTTATTTAAAATTCAGAGGCAGAAAATTGAACAAACCTTGTTTTTATAGATTATATTATGGCATATTCATTGTCACTTAATTCATGATGCTATATAATGCCCAATAAAAAGTGAAAAGGAAGCCATATAATTTGTTTCTCTGATGTCATAGGATTGAAAGGCTTCTACTGGAAGTTAAGAGATCCTGAGTTATTTAGAGGAAAAAAAATAAGCTAAGTGAAAAAAGACATTAACAGGTCCCAATTTACAGCTCCCCTCATGCTCAGTTTTCACCTATTTCCCCAAAGAAATTGATCTCCGGACAGAGTTTTATGCCTTTTTTCTTTGTCCTCTTTTGGCCTCTCTTCATATCCAAATTTCAAACTGATTTTTTCTCTTTTTGGTATTTTAAGCATTTTATTTCAAAAGCACTCATTATTGTACAATTAATAAATGGCATGTAACATTCTTAACAAATAACTGATTTGGAAATTAAATGACTTTAACAGTCTATGGAACTCAAACTGAATTTCCAGTCATGGTGGGATTTATGTTGAATCAACCCTCCATCCACTATGTGAACAAATTTATAAATTCAAGCAGAAGATTCTATGGTTAGGATGGCAATTTATACTTCCTAATAAACAGCTTTCCACATTGTGAGACATAGTAGAGGTTCTTTGTTTTCCATGAAGAAAGAATTTAATGAAGATAAGAGCTAGATAGAAATGTATTCATAGACTCAATCTACAAATATCAATGTTTGTACATGCCTATTATGTACTGGGAATACACTGGTGTACAAGATAAACAAGTTTCCTTTCTCAGTGTGATCAATAGATGAAATAAACATATCAGCAGTGAAAAATTGGGATGCAGGTACTTAATAAAGATGAATAAATCATAAAGTATCTTACCACCTTTATTTAAGATATAATTGACATATAACACTGTATAAGTTTAAGGTGTACAATGTGTCATTTTGCTATACTTCTATATTGCAAAATGATTACCACCATAGCATTAGCTAACACCTCCATCACATAATTATCATGTCTTTTTGTGGTAAGAACATTTAAGATCTCCTCTCTTAACAGTTTTCAAGTATATAATACACTATTATTAACTATAATCACATGCTGTAAATTAGATCCCCTGAACCTATTCATCTTATAACTGGAAGTTTGTGTGCTTTGACCAACATCTCTCCATTTCCCCCATTCCCCAGCCTTTTAACTACCATTCTAGTCTCTGCTTCTGCAAGTTCAGCTTTTTTAGATTCCATACATAAGGGATACCATACAGTATTTATATTTCTCTCACTGACATATTTCCCTTAGATTAATGTCCTCAAGGTCCATCTACGTTCTCACAAATGTGAGGATTTCCTTTTTTTTCTCATGGCTGAGTAACATTCCATTGTATGTATGTGTATGTGTGTGTGTGTGTGTGTGTGTGTGTGTGTGTACACACACATGCTACATCTTCTTTATCAATTCATCCATTGATGGACACTTAGGTTGTTTCCATGTCTTGGTATTGTGAATAATGCTTCAGTAAAAGTGGAGAGCAAATATCTCTTCAAGGTCTTGTTTTTATTTCCTTTGGATTTATACCCAGAAGTGGGATTATTAAATCATATGGTAGTTCTATTTCTAATTTTCTGAGGAACCTTCATACTATTTTGCATGGTGGCTGCACAAATTTACAAGGGTTCTCTATTCTCCACACCCTTACCAACACTTGTTATCTTTTCTCCTTCTTGATAACAGCCACTCTAATAGGTGTGACATAACATCTCATAGTTTTGATCTGCATTTCCCTGATGATTAGTGACATTTGGCACATTTTCATCTACCTGTCAGCCATCTGTATGTCTTGTTTTGAAAAAGTTTTATTCAGTTCCACTGCTCATTCTTTAATCAGATTTTTTTTTCTTTTGCTATTTAGTTCTCTTGAATTCCTCATACATTTTGGATATTAAGCCTTTATGATATATATGAATTACAAATATATCTCCCATTCTGTAGCTTTCCTTTGCATTGTGTTGATGGCTTGCAAAAGCATTTTAGTCTGATTTAGCTCCACTTGTTCATTTTTGCTTTTGTTACATTTGCTTTTGGAGTCAAATCCAAATTCATTTCCAAGAATGATGTAAAAGAGCTTTCCCACTATGTTTTCCTCCAGGAGTTTTACGGTTTCAGGTCTTACGTTCAAGTTTTTAATGCATTTTGAGTTGATTTTTGTGTGTGGTGTGAGATAAGGGCCCAGTTTCATTCTTTTGCAAGTGGCTGCCCAGTTTCCCCAATACCATTTATTGAAGAGGTTATTTTCTCCCCATTGCACATTATTGATTCTGCTATTTTAAATTAATTTATTGTATATGTTTGGGTTTATATGTGGGCTCTCTATTCTGTTCCATTGATCTAGTGTCTGTTTTATGCCAATAACATACTGTCTTTTTTTTTTTAACAACCTTATTGGAGTATAATTGCTTTACAATGGTGTGTTAGTTTCTGCTTTACAACAAAGTGAATCAGTTATACATAATACATATGTTCCCATATCTCTTCTCTCTTGCGTATCCCTCCCTCCCACCATCCCTATCCCACCCCTCTAGGTGGTCACAAAGCACCGAGCTGATCTCCCTATGCTATGCGGCTGCTTCCCACTAGCTATATATTTTACGTTTGGTAGTGTATTTATGTCCATGCCACTCTCTCACTTTGGCACAGCTTACCCTTCCCCCTCCCCATGTCCTCAAGCCCATTCTCTAGGAGGTCTGTGTCTTTATTCCCGTCTTGCGCCTAGGTTCTTCATGACCATTTTTTTCCCCCTTAGATTCCATACATATGTGTTAGCATACGGTATTTGTTTTTCTCTTTCTGACTTACTTCACTCTGTATGACAAACTCTAGGTCCATCCACCTCACTACAAATAACTCCATTTCGTTTCTTTTTATGGCTGAGTAATATTCCATTGTATATATGTGACACATCTTCTTTATCCATTCATCTGCTGATGAACACTTAGGTTGCTTCCATGTCCTGGCTATTGTAAATAGAGCTGCAATGAACATTTTGGTACATGTCTCTTTTTGAATTATGGTTTTCTCAGGGTATATGCCCAGTAGTGGGATTGCTGGGTCATATAGAAGTACTATTTTTAGTTTTTTAAGGAACCTCCATACTGTTCTCCATAGTGGCTGTATCAATTTACATAACCACCAACAGTGCGAGAGGGTTCCCTTTTCTCCACACCCTCACCAGCATTTATTGTTTGTAGATTTTTTGATGATGGCCATTCTGACCGATGTGAGATGATATCGCATTTTAGTTTTTATTTGCATTTCTCTAATGATTAATGATGTTGAGCATTCTTTCATGTGTTTGTTGGCAATCTGTATATCTTCTTTGGAGAAATGTCTATTTAGGTCTTCTGCCCATTTTTGGATTGGGTTGTTTTTTTTGATATTGAGCTGCATGTGCTGCTTGTAAATTTTGGAGATTAATCCTTTGTCAGTTGCTTTATTTGCAAATATTTTGTCCCATTTTGAGGTTGTCTTTTCATCTTGTTTATGGTTTGCTTTGCTGTGGAAAAGCTTTTAAGTTTCATTAGGTCCCATTTGTTTATTTTTGTTTTTATTTCCATTTCTCTAGGAGGTGGGTCAAAAAGGATCTTGCTGTGATTTATGTCATAGAGTGTTCTGCCTATGTGTCCTCTAAGACTTTGATAGTGTCTGGCCTTACATTTAGGTCTTTGAGTTTATTTTTGTGTATGGTGTTAGGGAGTGTTCTAATTTCATACTTTTACGTGTAACTGTCCAGTTTTGCCAGCACCACTTATTGAAGAGACTATCTTTTCTCCATTGTATATTCTTGCCTCCTTTATCAAAGATAAGGTGACCATATGTGCGTGGGTTTATCTCTGGGCTTTCTATCCTGTTCCATTGGTCTATATTTCTGTTTTTGTGCCAGTACCATACTGTCTTGATTACTGTAGCTTTGTAGTATAGCCTGAAGTCAGGGAGCCTGATTCCTCCAGCTCCATTTTTCTGTCTCAAGAATGCTTTGGCTATTCGGGGTCTTCTGTTTTTCCATACAAATTGTGAAATTTTTTGTTCTAGTTCTGTGAAAAATGCCAGTGGTAGTTTGATAGAGATTGCATTGAATCTGTAGATTGCTTTGGGTAGAAGAGTCATTTTCACAATATTGATTCTTCCAATCCAAGAACCTGGTATATCTCTCCATCTGTTTGTATCATCTTTATTTCATCAGTGTCTTATAATTTTCTGCATACAGGTCTTTTGTCTCCTTAGGTAGGTTTATTCCTAGATATTTTATTCTTTTTGTTGCAATGGTAAGTGGGAGTGTTTTCTTAATTTCACTTTCAGATTTTTCATCATTAGTGTATAGGAATGCAAGAGATTTCTGTGCATTAATTTTGTATCCTGCTACTTTACCAAATTCATTGATTAGCTCTACTAGTTTTCTGGTAGCATCTTTAGGATTCTCTATGTACAGTATCATGTCATCTGCAAACAGTGACAGCTTTACTTCTTTTCCGATTTGGATTCCTTTTATTTCTTTTTCTTCTCCAATTGCTGTGGCTAACAATTCCAAAACTATGTTGAATAATAGTGGTGAGAGTGTGCAGCCTTGTCTTGTTCTTGTTCTTAGTGGAAATGGTTTCAGTTTTTCACCAATGAGGATGATGTTGGCTGTGGGTTTGTCACATATGGCCTTTATTATGTTGAGGAAAGTTCCCTCTATGCCTACTTTCTGGAGGGTTTTTACCATAAATGGGTGTTGAGTTTTGTCGAAAGCTTTCTATGCTTCTATTCAGATGATCATATGGTTTTTCTCCTTCACGTTATTAATATGGTGTATCACATTGATTGATTTGCGTATATTGAAGAATCCTTGCATTCCTGGGATAAACCCCACTTGATCATGGTGTATGATCCTTTTAATGTGCTGTTGGATTCTGTTTGCTAGTATTTTGTTGAGGATTTTTGCATCTATGTTCATCAGTGATGTTGGTCTGTAGTTTTCTTTTTTTGTAACATCTTTGTCTGGTTTTGGTATCAGGGTGATGGTGGACTCATAGAAAGAGTTTGGGAGTGTTCCTCCCTCTGCTATATTTTGGAAGAGTTTGAGAAGGATAGGTGTTAGCTCTTCTCTAAATGTTGGATAGAATTTGCCTGTGAAGCCATGTGGTCCTGGGCTTTTGTCTTTTGGAAGATTTTGAGAAGGATAGGTGTTAGCTCTTCTCTAAATGTTGGATAGAATTCGCCTGTGAAGCCATGTGGTCCTGGGCTTTTGTTTTTTGGAAGACTTTTAATCACAGTTTCAATTTCAGTGCTTGTGATTGGTCTGTTCATATTTTGTGTTTCTTCCTAGTTCAGTCTCGGCAGGTTGTGCATTTCTAAGAAATTGTCCATTTCTTCCAGGTTGTCCATTTTATTGGCATAGAGTTGCTTGTAGTAATCTCTCATGATCCTTTGTATTTCTGCAGTGTCAGTTGTTAATTCTCCTTTTTCATTTCTAATTCTGTTGAACTGAGTCTTCTCCCTTTTTTTCTTCATGAGTCTGGCTAATGGTTTATCAACTTTGTTTATCTTCTCAAAGAACTAGCTTTCAGTTTTATTGATCTTTGCTATCATTTCCTTCATTTCTTTTTCATTTATTTCTGATCTGATCTTTATGATTTCTTTCCTCTGCTAACTTTGGGGGTTTTTTGTTCTTCTTTCTCTAATTGCTTTAGGTGTAAGGTTAGGTTGTTTATTTGAGATGTTTCTTGTTTCTTAAGGCAGGATTGTATTGCTCTAAACTTCCCTCTTAGAACTGCTTTTGCTGCATCCCATAGGTTTTGGGTCATTGTGTTTTCATTGTCATTTGTTTCTAGGTATTTTTTGATTTCCTCTTTGATTTGTTCAGTGATTTCCTGGTTAATAAGTAGTGTATTGTTTAGCCTCCACGTGTTTGTGTTTTTTACAGATTTTTTCCTGTAATTGATATCTAGTCTCATAGCGTTGTGGTCAGAAAAGATACTTGATACGATTTCAATGTTCTTAAATTTACCAAGGCTTGATTTGTGACCCAAGATATGATCTATCCTGGAGAATGTTCCATGAGCACTTGAGAAGAATGTGTATTCTGTTGCTTTTGGGTGGAAGGTACTATAAATATCAATTAAGTCCATCTTTTTTAATGTATCATTTAAAGCTTGTGTTTCCTTATTTATTTCCATTTTGGATGATCTGTCCATTGTTGCAAGTGGGGTGTTAAAGTCCCCTACTATGATTGTGTTACTGTCGATTTCCCCTTTTATCGCTGTTAGTATTTGCCTTATGTATTGAGGTGCTCCTATGTTGGGTGCATAAATACTTAAAATTGTTATATCTTCTTCTTGGATCGATCCCTTGATCGTTATGTAGTGTCCTTCTCTGTCTCTTGTAATACTCTTTGTTTTAAAGTCTATTTTGTCTGATATGAGAATTGCTACTCCAGCTTTTGATTTCCATTTGCATGGAATATCTTTTTCGATCCCCTCACTTTCAGTCTGTATGTGTCCCTAGGTCTGAAATGGGACTCTTGTAGACAGCATATATACGGGTCTTCTTTTTGTATGCATTCAGCCACTCTATGTCTTTTGGTTGGAGCATTTAATCCATTTACATTTAAGGTAATTATCGACATGTATGTTCCTATTACCATTTTCTTAATTGTTTTGGGTTTGTTATTGCAGGTCTTTTCCTTCTCTTGTGTTTCCTGCCTAGAGAAGTTCATTTAGCATTTGTTGTAAAGCTGGCTTGGTGGTGCTGAATTGTCTTAGCTTTTGCTTGTCTGTAAAGGTTTTAATTTCTCCATCAAATCTGAATGAGATCCTTGGTGGGTAGAGTAATCTTGGTTGTAGATTTTTCTCCTTCATCACTTTAAATATGTCCTGCCACTCCCTTCTGGCTTGCAGAGTTTCTGCTGAAAGATCAGCTGTTAACCTTATGGGGATTCCCTTGTGTGTTATTTGTTGTTTTTCTCTTGCTGCTTTTAATATTTTTTCTTTGTATTTAATTTTTGATAGTTTGATTAATATGTGTTTTGGCATGTTTTTCCTTGGATTTATCCTGTATGGGACTCTCTCTGCCTCCTGGACTTGATTAACTATTTCCTTTCCCATATTAGGGAAGTTTTCAACTATAATCTCTTGAAATATTTTCTCAGTCCCTTTCTTTTTCTCTTCTTCTTCTGGGACCCCTATAATTCGAATGTTGGTGCATTTAATGTTGTCCCAGAGGTCTCTGAGAATCTCCTCAATTCTTTTCATTCTTTTTTCTTTACTCTGCTCTGCAGTAGTTATTTCCACTAGTTTATCTTCCAGGTCTCTTATCCGTTCTTCTGCCTCAGTTATTGTGCTAATGATCCCTTCTAGAGAATTTTTAATTTCACTTATTGTGTTGTTCATCACTGTTTTTTTGCTCTTTAGTTCTTCTAGGTCATTGTTAAACGTTTCTTGTATTTTCTCCATTCTATTTCCAAGATTTTGGATCATCTTTACTATCATTATTCTGAATTCTTTTTCAGGTAGACTGCCTATTTCCTCTTCATTTGTTAGGTGTGGTGGGTTTTTACCTTGCTCCTTCATCTGCTGTGTGTTTCTTTTTCTTCTCATTTTGCTTAACTTACTGTGTTTGGGGTCTCCTTTTTGCAGGCTGCAGGTTCGTAGTTCCCGTTGTTTTTTGTGTCTGCCCCCAGTGGCTAAGGTTTATTTAGTGTAGGCTTCCTGGTGGAGGGGACTAGTGTCTGTGTTCTGGTGGATGAGGCTGGATCTTTCTGGTGGGCAGGTCCATATCTGCTTGTGTTTTTTGTGGTGTCTGTGGCCTTTTTATGATTTTAGGCAGCTTCTCTGCTAATGGATGGGTTTGTGTTCCTGTCTTGCTAGTTGTTTGGCACAGGGTGTCCTGCACTGTAGCTTGCTGGTCATTGAGTGAAGCTGGGTCTTGGAGTTGAGATGGAGATCTCTGGGAGATTTTTGCCGTTTGATATTACATGGAGCTGGGAGGTCTTTTGTAGACCAATGTCCTGAACTTGGCTCTCCCACCTCAGAGGCACAGCCCTGACTCCTGGCTGGAGCACCAAGAGTCTATCCTCCACAGGCTCAGAATAAAAGGGAGAAAAACTTTTGGGAGGTCTGAGGTCTTCTGCCAGCGTTTAGTAGGTGTTCCATAGGCTCTGTTCCACATGTAGGTGTATTTCTGATGTATTTGTGGAGAGGAAGGTGATCTCCGCGTCTTACACTTCCGTCATCTTGAAGTTCCTCCCCATACTGTCTTAATAACTATAGTTTTGCAATGTGGTTTAACATCGGAAGTGTGATTCTTCCAGCTTTGTTCTTTCTCAGTACTCCTTTAGCTATTTGGGGACTTTTGTGATCCCATACAAATTTCAAGATTATTTGTTCTATTTCTGTGAAAAATGTCATTCGAATTTTGATAGGGGTTTCATTGCCTCTGTAGATTGCTTTGGGTAGTACGAACATTTTAACAGTATTAATTATTTCAATCCATGAGCACAGTATATCTTTCCATTTATATCTGTGTCTTCTTCAATTTCTTTCATCAATGTCAGAGTTTTCAGTGTGCAGGTCTTTGCCATCTTTGATTAAATTGTTCCTAAGTATTTTATTCTTTTTGATGCTGTTGTAAATGTACTGGCTTTATTAACTTTTCTTTCTGATAGATTGTTGTTAGTGTATAGAAATGCAACAGATTTTTCTATATTAATTTTGTATCCTGCAACCTTACTGAATTCGCTTGTTTGTTCTAACAGTTTTTGGGTGGAGTCTTTAGTGTTTCCTATATATATTATCAGGTCATCTGCAATCACAGACAACTGTACTTTTTCCTTTCCAATTTGGATGTTTTTTATTTATTTTTCTTGCATAGTTACTCTGGCTAGGACTTCCAGCACTACGTTGAATAAAAGTGGTGAGAGGACGTAACCTTGTCTTGCTCCTCTTAGGGAAAAAGCTCTCAGCTTTTCACTGTTGAGTACAATGTTAACTCAGAGCTTGTCATATTTGGCCTTCATTATGTTGAGGAATGTTTATTCTATACTCAGGTTGTTGAGAGTTTTTATCATGAAGGTTTGGGAATAGACTGAATATTGGACAATAAAAAATTAATCAGACATAAGTCACATATCTTTAACAGACTGGCTAGTGGCACTATTAACTAACATGAGGGTGCCTTTGCTACTGGTAGGTTAGGGAATATTAAGTTCAGTTTTAGCCATGTTAATTACAAGATATCTGTTATACATCAAATTAGAAATGATAAATATGCAATTAGATAAATTCAACTGGAGTTCTTGATAAAGATGAGGATGGGAAATATACATTGGAAATAATCTCTTCTCCAATTTTGTATGAAATTCTCCACAGTGGTACTTGATGTTCTGAATATATTTCAAATGCAATCTAAAATATTAGACTACATGTATTTTGAAAGAATTAGTTGGTAAATTAGTTGTTTTTTACATTTTAAACTCTATTTTGTCATTTTAAAGGCTTTCTGTATGATACAACTCAACATAGAAAAATATCCTAAATTTCCCCCTTATACTTCTTACATGTTAAACCAGACGATTATTAAATTGCTTTACACAGGAATATGTGGAAATAAAAGATAACAACACAATAGCCAGGTAAAACAATATTTTCTTTAATATTTGAATTTTATTTTTTTATACAGCAGGTTCTTATTAGTCATCAATTTTATAAACATCAGTGTATACATGTCAATCCCAATCGCCCAATTCATCACACCACCACCACCACCCCCTCCACCGCTTTCCCCCCTTGGTGTCCATATATTTGTTCTCTACATCTGTGTCTCAATTTCTGCCCTGCAAACCGGTTCATCTGTACCATTTTTCTAGGTTCCACATATATGCGTTAATATACGATATTTGTTTTTCTCTTTCTGACTTACTTCACTCTGTATGACAGTCTCTAAATCCATCCATGTCTCAACAAATGACCCAATTTCATTCCTTTTTATGGCTGAGTAATATTCCATTATATATATGTACCACATCTTCTTTATCCATTCATCTGCTGATGGGCATTTAGGTTGCTTCCATGACCTGGCTATTGTAAAGAGTGCTGCAATGAACATTGGGGTGCATGTGTCTTTTTGAATTATTGTTTTCTCTGGGTATATGCACAGCAGTGGGATTTCTGGATCATATGGTAATTTTATTTTTAGTTTTTTAAGGAACCTCCAAACTGGTCTCCATAGTGGGTGTATCCATTTACATTCCCATCAACAGTGCAAGAGGGTTCCCTTCTCTCCACACCCTCTCCAACATTTGTTGTTTGTAGATTTTCTGATGACACCCATTCTAACTGGTGTGAGGTGGTACCTCATTGTAGTTTTGACTTGCATTTCTCTAATAATTAGTGATGTTGAGCAGGTTTTATGTGCTTCCTGGCCATCTCTATGTCTTCTTTGGAGAAATATCTATTTAGGTCTTCTGCCCATTTTTGGATTGGGGTGTTTGTTTTTTTAACACTGAGCTGCATGAGCTGTTTATGTATTTTGGAGATTAATCCTTTGTCCATTGATTCATTTGTAAATACTTTCTCCCATTCTGAGGGTTGTCTTTTCATCTTGTTTATGGTTTCCTTTGCTGTGCAAAAGCTTTGAAGTTTCATTAGGTCCCATTTGTTTTTGTTTTTATTTCCATTACTGTAGGAGGTGGATCAAAAAAGATCTTGCTGTGATTTATGTCAAAGAGTGTTCTTCCTATGTTTTCCTCCAGGAGTTTTATAGTGTCCAGTCTTACATTTAGTTCTCTAATCCATTTTGAGTTTATCTTCGTGTATGGTGTTAGGGAGTGTTCTAATTTCATTCATTTACATGTAGCTGTCCAGTTTTCCCAGCACCACTTATTGAAGAGACTGTCTTTTCTTTATTGTATGTCCGTGCCTCCTTTGTCATAGATTAGTTGACAATAGGTGCCTGGGTTTATCTCTGGGCTTTCTATCTTGTTCCATTGATCTACATTTCTGTTTTTGTGCCAGTTCCATAATTGTCTTGATTACTATAGCTTTGTAGTATAGTATGAAGTCAGGGAGTCTGATTCCTCCAGCTCCATTTTTTTCCCGCAGGACTGCTTTAACTATTCAGGGTCTTTTGTGTCTCCACACAAATTTTAAGATTTTTTGTTCTAGTTCTGTAAAAAATGCCATGGGTAATTTGATAGGGATTGCATTGAATCTGTAGATTACTTTGGGTAGTATAGTCATTTTCACAATATTGATTCTTCCAATCCAAGAACATGGTATATATCTCGACTGTTGGTATCATCTTTAATTTCTTTCATCAGTGTCTTATAGTTTTCTGCATACAGGTCTTTTGTCTCCCTAGGTAAGTTTATTCTTAGGTATTTTATTCTTTTTGTTGCAATGGTAAATGGGAGTGTTTCCTTAATTTCTCTTTCAGATTTTTCATCATTAGTGTATAGGAATGCAAGAGATTTCTGTGCATTAATTTTGTATCCTGCAACTTTACCAAATTCATTAATTAGCTCTAGTAGATTTCTGGTGGCATCTTTAGGATTCTCTATGTATAGTATCATGTCATCTGCAAACAGTGACAGTTTTACTTCTTTTCCAATTTGTATTTCTTTTATTTCCTTTTCTTCTCTGATTGCCGTGGCTAGGACATCCAAAACTATGTTGAATAATAGTGGTGAGAGTGGACATCCTTGTCTCGTTCCTGATCTTAGAGGAAATGCTTTCAGTTTTTCACCATTGAGAATGATGTTTGTTGTGGGTTTGTCATATATTGCCTTAATTATGTTGAGGTAGTTTCCCTCTATGCCCACTTTCTGCAGAGTTTTTATCATAAATAGGTGTTGAATTTTGTCAAAAGCTTTGTCTGCATCTATCGAGATGATCATCTGGTTTTTATTCTTCAATTTCTTAATATGGTGTATCACATTGATTGATTTGCGTATATTGAACAATACTTGCATCCCTGGGATAAATCCCACTTGATCATGGTGTATGATCCTTTTAATGTTTTGTTGGATTCTGTTTGCTAGTATTTTATTGAGGATTTTTGCATCTATATTCATGAGTGATATTGGTCTGTAATTTTCCTTTTTTGTAGTATCTTTGTCTGGTTTTGGTATCAGGGTGATGGTGGCCTCATAGAATGAGTTTGGGAGTGTTCCTTCCTCTGCAGTTTTTTGGAAGAGTTTGAGAAGGATAGGTGTTAGCTCTTCTCTAAATGTTTGATAGAATTCACCTTTGAAGCCATCTGGTCCTGGGCTTTTGTTTGTTGGAAGATTTTTAACCACAGTTTCAATTTCATTACTAGTGATTGGTCTGTTCGTATTTTCAATTTCTTCCTGGTTCAGTCTTGGAAGGTTATACCTTTCTAAGAATTTGTCCATTTCTTCCAGGTTGTCCATTTTATTGGCATAGAGTTGCCTGTAGTAGTCTCTTAGGATGCTTTGTATTTCTGCGGTGTCTGTTGTAACTTCTCCTTTTTCATTTCTAATTTTATTGATTTGAGTCCTCTCCCTCTTTTTCTTGATGAGTCTGGCTAATGGTTTATCAATGTTGTTTATCTTTTCAAAGAACCAGCTATTGATCTTTGCTATTGTTTTCTTTATTTCTATTTCATTTATTTCTGCTCTGATCTTTATGATTTCTTTCTTTCTGCGAACTTTCGGTTTTGTTTGTTCTTCTTTCTCTAATTCCTTTAGGTGCAAGATAAGATTGTTTATTTGAGATTTTTCTTGTTTCCTGAGGTAGGCTTGTATTGCTATAAACTTCCCTCTTAGAACTGCTTTTGTTGCATCCCATAGGTTTTGGATTGTCGTGTTTTCTTTGTCATTTGTCTCTAGGTATTTTTTGATTTCCTCTTGGATTTCTTCAGTGATCTCTTGGTTATTTAGTAACATATTGTTTAGCCTCCATGTGTTTGTGTTTTTTACTTTTTTTCCCCTGTAATTCATTTCTAACCTCATAGTGTTGTAGTCAGAAAAGATGTTTGATATGATTTCAATTTTCTTAAATTTACTTAGGCTTGATTTGTGACCCAAGATGTGATCTATTCTGGAGAATGTTCCGTGCACACTTGAGAAAAAAGTGTAATCTGCTGTTTTTGGAAGGAATGCCCTATAAATATCAACTAAATCTACCTGATCTATTGAGTCATTTCAAGCTTCTGTTTCCTTATTTATTTTCATCTTGGATGATCTGTCCATTGGTGTAAGTAAGGTGTTAAAGTCCCCCACTATTACTGTGTTACTGTTGATTTCCTCTTTTAGAGCTGTTAGCAGTTGCCGTATGTATCGAGGTGCTCCTATGTTGGGTGCATATATATTTATAATTGTTATATCTTCTTCTTGGATTGATCCCTTGATCATTATGTAGTGTTCTTCCTTGTCTCTTGTAACATTCTTTATTTTGAAGTCTATTTTATCTGATATGAGTATTGCTACTCCAGCTTTCTTTTGATTTCCATTTGCATGGATTATCTTTTTCCATCCCCTCACCTTCAGTCTGTATGTGTTTCTAGGTCTGAAGTGGGTCTCTTGTAGACAGCATATATATGGGTCTTCTTTTTGTATCCATTCAGCAAGCCTGTGTCTTTTGGCTGGAGCATTTAATCCATTCACTTTTAAGGTAATTATCGATATGTATGTCCCTATGACCATTTTCTTAATTGTTTTGGGTTTGTTTTTGTAGGTCCTTTTCTTCTCTTGTGTTTCTAAGTCTTCTCTTGTGTTTCTCTAAGGAACTTAGAGAAGTTCCTTTAGCATTTGTTGTAGAGCTGGTTTGGTCGTGCTGAATTCTGTTAGCTTTTGCTTGTCTGTAAAGCTTTTGATTTCTCCATCGAATCTGAATGAGATCCTTGCCGGGTAGAGTAATCTTGGTTGTAGGTTCTTCCCTTTCATCGCTTTAAGTATGTCATGCCACTCCCTTCTGGCTTGTAGAGTTTCTGCTGAGAAATCAGCTGTTAACCTTATGGGAGTTCCCTTGTATGTTATCTGTCGTTTTTCCCTTGCTGCTTTCAATAATTTTTGTCTTTAATTTTTGCCAGTTTGATTACTATGTGTCTCGGCGTGTTTCTCCTTGGGTTTATCCTGTATGGGACTCACTGCACTTCCTGGACTTTGGTGGCTATTTCCTTTCCCATGTTAGGGAAGTTTTTGACTATAATCTCTTCAAATATTTTCTCAGGTCCTTTCTCTCTCTCTTCTCCTTCTGGAACCCCTGTAATGTGAATGTTGTTGCATTTAATGTTGTCCCAGAGGTCTCTTAGGCTGTCTTCATTTCTTTACATTCTTCTTTCTTTAGTCTGTTCCGCAGCAGTGAATTCCACCATTCTGTCTTCCGGGTCACTTACCCGTTCTTCTGCCTCAGTTATTCTGCTATTGATTCCTTCTAATGTAGTTTTCATTTCAGTTATTGTATTGTTCATCTCTGTTTGTTTGTTCTTTAATTCTTCTAGGTCTTTGTTAAACATTTCTTGCATCTTCTTGATCTTTGCCTCCATTCTTTTTCCGAGGTCCTGCATCATCTTCACTACCAGTATTCTGAATTCTTTTGCTGGAAGGCTGTCTATCTCCACTTCATTTAGTTGTTTTTCTGGGGTTTTATCTTGTTCCTTCACCTGGTACATAGCCCTCTGCCTTTTCATCCTATCTTTCTGTGAATGTGGTTTTTGTTCCACAGGCTGCAGGACTGTAGTTCTTCTTGCTTCTGCTGTCTGCCCTCTGGTGGATGTGGCTATCTAAGAGGCTTGTAACCTTAATGTTTTCATACCAATCAAATCCATATATATTTTGAGTGCTTTCTTAGATTTTGATTCTATTTTCATTGATATTTTCACTCCACAATTGGCATAGATACTGTTACCATAAATTCTACTGGGAGTAATAATTCATGTTATAGAATATAATCAGGTTCTTTTAAATAGGAAAAGAAATCTAATGACTAAATTATAAGAAGGTCTTGTAGTGCTTCCAAATATTATATCTCATTTCTGTTCTGCATTTTAAATGTGGATTCCAAAGCATGATGGAATATGCACAGTATGAAAATAATGCGGATATGATGATTGCCTTGCCTGCTAAATATGGTCCATTTATAGTCTGTCTTACAATTCAATGCATTTTCTATGGAATTTACTGTGTTATAACTCAGCATTAAGCACTCAGATTTTATCAAGTATCATCATAAAAATCATCCATATGAAAATCATTTTTCATGGTCTATAATACCATCATTTTCTCCACACAGAAAATGTGTGAAAATGCCAATTTTCCTTTTTACATTTAATCTCTGAAATACTCTGAGAGAGAAACCACCAACAAACAAATATAATCCAATAATTTAAAATCTGCTGGGTAGCTTTAATATTTTGCTATACTATGTTTTGTTTACTTATTTATTTTTAATGGTAGAGGCTTATCAAGGAGGCCAAATATGTGGGACTATATACCTGCATACATTTTTGATATTCATACTTCTTGGAAAGTTCCAAAGGAATATCCACATCTGGGAAGATTCTCTATAAAGCTGCTGTGATGTAATTCATAGTGGGAGGAGACTCACTGTAAATGGCACCTTTTTGACAACAAATTACTTTTTCTAGTTCAATTAGTCTGGGTTATATAAATGTAAAGATATTTATCAAAGTCAAAAGAAAATGACTTGCAAATGAAAGTTAAATAGTTTAAGTGTAGAATCTTTATTTTTAGCAGGGAAAACTGTTGATGACATAAAATTAAGAACGGAGGGAAACTGGGAGTACAAACACCCTAAGTTAGAAGGTTCTAGAAATAAGTCCATCTGAGCAGACTGCCCTGGGTAACAAAACCACCTGCAACTGCAGTCACTCTGAGCTTCCTGCCCATAAAATCCCCTCTTTTCAATACTGTCTGTAGCCTTGTAGCATTTTGGAGTTCAACATAAATACTGCTTTTTATATATTGGTGTTTTCTAGGGCTCCATGTGAAAGCAGAGTCTGAGAAGAAAGAAAGAAAGAAAAGCTACTGTAAGAGTGATTACTGACATCAACACGGAAACCAACAGGTGCCCTTTCCTGTGCGGGGCTTCAGAGGAGAGTAAGATGCTTCTCAGAAACATCAGCCTGGGGAAGGACCTTGAGAAGTGGTTACCACGAGTCCATCTTCCCTCTGCCTGAGATCTGCCAGAGGTGACAGCTCAGGCACAGATGTACAGAACAGAAGTACAGGGGGCAGAGAAGTCACAGTTTCTACAGAAGACTTAGTAACGTAATAGAACCTCTGTTACATTACTAAGTTCATGAAATAATCTGGCTGTGACTGGTACCACAGCTATCCTTGACATTCACCTTCTCCATCTTCTGCCACGCAGGCTAGACTGTCCTTACTCTCAGCCATGAATGTCCGATGTAGGACTCCTGCAGGTGTCTGTACCATATGAGAAACCCCAGAAGAGGTGACGCTCCACTTGGCATACGCTGAAGTGAGAGGCTTAAAAACCATTCCCTTGCAGCCACAGCTGAAATCAGAGGTGCATGAGAGCTTCTGGGGCATTCAATTCATTGGGAATGGCCTTTCCTGGCTGCACATACAACTGACCCAGCTTTTAGGCTAGCTTCGTTACTAGAGTAGTATTGTTTCTTATCAGCATTTTATTCTTAGTGTCTTCTAGTTCTGGGGACTCAGTGGACAGTTAAGAGTTCATGAAAGAACACACAAATGAAGTAACTGATCTTCCCAGATACCCAAACTAGTCCTATCACATCCTGCATCCTTCTTTTCCTGGCCATTCTACTTAAGAAGTACCTTCCTACTCAATCCCCTTCCTTACCTTGTAGTACATTCCCTGCCATGCTGTTTGGGTTTGCCATCAAATCTAAATTCCAAGGGTCAGAAAAGAAATAGGAAACAAAATCATATGCACAGAATTGGACCACGTTACCTGTCTGTAAAATAGGCTGTAAGCTCCTTATTATTTTCAGTATGAAATATCAAATACTTTGCCTGGTCAATGAGGTCATTCACAATCTGGGACTAACCTACAGCATCCTCTCAAATCATATTACTACCCTTCTATGTCCCAACACCAAGAAACTAGCAAATCCTTTTCAAAAGCATCATATTTTCACACTTCTCTCCCTTGCTGTTCACTGCCCACAATGTTTTTCTCTCCTTTCTCAGTGTGAAAAACACTACTAAAGAATCTACGTTAAAAGTTAACTTTCTTTTATTTATATCTTCTTTTATTTCTTTAGGAACAGTCACTCAGGCCACTTGTGAATTTCCTATCATATAAGTCTCCTCTTTTCTGTGATCCTCACATGCCATTTTTTTCACAAGTCTGAGAACTTCCTGAGGCCAGAATACACTTATCCTGATATCCTTAATATTATGCTAACTCATAGGAAAAATCCATCTCTTGATAAAAAGGAAGGAAAGGAGGAAGAGAGTGAGTGAGACAGGGAGGGAGGATGGAAGGGCAGAGAAGATGAAAAATGCCTTAAACTTCCCCCTAAATGCCCAGTGGTCGCAGATGGGATCTGTGGATGTGACTACCTCATTCATACATATTTTTAAGTCTTTCAAACTTTTCTCTCAAGAAGGTCCCACAACACATTCTTCTGGCCTCAGAGGTAAAGAAAGTCACCCTCTGCATTTCCAAATTCTCTACACAGCGGAAAAGATGGTCAGCATGGGAAACTCCAGCCTCCATTCCGGGACAGGGATTAACGGGACAGCAGGCCGCTTGGAACTAAAGGTCACTGCACACATAGAAGGGTGCCCTGGCCATAATTTTTTTTAATCTTCTGAGCAATGCGCACCTGTGGACATCTGGTGTAAGAACAGCAAGGATACTTCAGAGGGCCTAGCCTCCTGTCTGTGCGCAATCATCTCTCTCTCTCTCTCTCTCTCTCTCTCTCTCTCTCTCTCTCTCTCTCTCTCACACACACACACACACATATACATGGCCCCTGCAGGCATGTCAGCTCTCATTCACTGTCTCGAGAAAGGAAGCTTACAGAGATGGCTGTGTTCTGCCATATGGCTGTTCTGTGACACCTGATTCTGACCTGCTCTTCTTAATTTCCTCTCTGCTCCGATCTCTTACAAGGTCCCTTACCCTAGACTGAGTGCTGAAGTGCTTCTCTTCTGTAGAGCAGGACTTGTGTTATATGCAGGGCACTCAGCTCACTCTATCTATTAGGATGGGTCTCAGACTGAAAACTCCTACCATGTATTTTCTGGCTGGATTTCCTGGTTGTGTCCTGAGCTGTCCATCTTGGCTTGCCCACTCTGACTGTACCAGTTTCCTCTCTGAATTAACCCAAGATTCAGATGCTGACTTGGAAACCTCATCACAACACCCCAACCATCCTAACCATCCAGCCTCAAACCTCTGAGAACCTGACCTTCCTCCTACACCCCTCAGATACAAATGATGACACAGTCTTGTTAACTGTACTAGATTCTAAATGTTCAGTAACCCTGTGATTCACTGTAACTGCTTTTATTAAAGTCTTAAAAAAATTTTTTTTTTTACCTCACCTGGTACCCAGCACATTGAAAGCTATCAATAATTGTTTGACAAAACAATTAATTAATAATATTAAAGCCTAGTAATGTACCTTCATGGCTTCATTCCAACCTCTCTTGAATCCATATACCACCTTTTTGCCAGATTTCCCTATTTCAATAAATTAACATCCAAATTCCTTTGCAGGGCATATAGGGTCACTTACCACTGAGCACTGCTCATATTTCTTGCTTTATCTTTTGAAGTCCCTGTATGGTTGCAAGCATTCTTTCTTCTTCCAGGAACTGCCACTGAGTGAAATCTCATTAAATTCTTCAAGACTAGGGATTTCCTCAGACAGAACTCTCATAAAAATGTTCTGCAGAAGCACTTTTTGTAACACACTGTCCCAATCCCTCTGTCCCCGAACTAGATGTGAGCTCACTGAAATGAGGATTGCCCGCCTGGTCTAATAACCAGCAGAGTGCCTGGCACAGAGCAAGTTTTCAAGATTTTTAAAACAAACTGTATCCCTATTTCTCATCTTTATGTTTTGCCTTTACTTGACTTCTCAGACTGCCCCATCCTAACCTCAGCTTGGTCCACCACCCTGCATGGTTACAACAATCCAGCCTTCTAAGGCTACGTGAGTATACAGTCTCCAGTTTATAAACAGAATCACATCTTTTTGAAACTATATAAGACAGAACTTTAAAATCCATTTTTTACTCCTTAAGAGAAAGAATAGAATCTCTAAAGTTTGTTGGGGCAGGCCACAGAGGGATAATCTACATTTTCAAATAAATAAAACAGAATACAGTAGCCAGTAGCCTTTTCACAGAAGATGATTCCAGGGGAAAAGGAAGGCACACCTCTTCAGTAGCCTCCAAACTGTGCCACACGCCACACTTAGATATCACCAAGCATGATCAGCCAGTTGGGGAGAGACACTGGCTGACTTGCTCAGGAGGTGTGAGGTCCATGTCAGGTGTGGGAAAGAAAAATAAATGAGATTGCACACCCACTTTCAGGGAGAGCAGTCTTCACAATACTCTTTTGGGGCAGGCAATATTACATTCTCACGGAAAACAAACGACATTCTGAGGCCACAGTTAATAAATGGCAAGGCCACGATGGGAACCAGGTATGTCTGTGCCAACAAACCTGTGTTTTGTAACTCATTTTCCTGCACCTGCAGAAACACACAAGCCAATGACTCTGCTCTAATTCATCCAATAGAAATCTTCTGAAAGAAAACAAGACAGACTCTTAATTTAATGCACGGGTTATGGGAAATGAATACATTTTGGTCCAAATATACAAAGTGTAGGATTTTGAAAAATAGCTAATAGATTGATTAGCAATGAAATTGCTGAAGAAAATAAGTGAGATGTATCTTAATTTAAAAAGTACAGCCATTTTCTCTATTTTCTGTGATTCGGGGGAAAATCTATTTTGTTTTGGAAGAAGGAAATTACCAGACATGCAATAGTAGATTCTTTTGGAATTGATACTTCTAGAGAAAAAAGAGGGTAAAAGATGGTTTCCTCAAGGGAGGTTGATGAAGAAAAGGATATGCAAAATGTTTGATTTTTCTGAGTTCACAAAATGAAGAGGGCTTCCCCGGTGGCGCAGTGGTTGAGAATCTGCCTGCTAATGCAGGGAACACGGGTTCGAGCCCTGGTCTGGCAAGATCCCACATGCCGCGGAGCAACTAGGCCCGTGAGCCACAACTACTGAGCCTGCGCGTCTGGAGCCTGTGCTCCGCGACAAGAGAGGCCGCGATAGTGAGAGGCCCGCGCACCGCGATGAAGAGTGGTCCCCGCTTGCCGCAACTAGAGAAAGCCCTCGCACAGAAACGAAGACCCAACACAGCCAAAAATAAATATAAAAATAAATAAATAAAAAAAAAGATTACTATAAGAATGAAGAACTTCTGCAGGAAAACTGAAAAGCTGATTCTCTTGTGAACCCCCTTTTCTATAAGCAAACCATGAAGCTTTCCAGGAGAACTAAAGATCCAAAAAAGAAAAATAGTGCATGAACCTTCCTTTGGAAGCGTTCCCTTTTCTCCTGCAATCTTTTTTCTTCCTTCTTCTATAATACGCAGGCGTTATCTGTCACCCTTAGTTTCTCCAAGTCTCTTCACCTCAATGATGTCGGGGACAGCCTTCTCCCCAGGATTCAGAACAATCTCTCTGAACCTCTTTTCCTCTTCCGTATGCACTCTACACACTCATTTAGAATCGTCTTCCTAACTCCCTTCAACACTTCAGATGATACTCCGGGCTCCTACAACTTCTCCCACCTCAACCAGTAACTTTTCTTCAACTAGATGCAAACCCAGTGGTGTGCTTAAAGGCTGTTAATTCACAAACAGAAGTGGAATGGGGAAAAAAAAAAAGGAGGGTGGCAGATTTTTTCTTTACTGTTATTAACCAGTAGTTGAAGGAAGCAGAGATCTAGGATTAAACGGACACATATGCATATTCTAGTCTTTCCTGCTGTCCAGGAACTTGTTCAATCAATTAGCCTGAATTTCCTTTCCATCTTAATACTTCCAACACCACTGTTTCCTTTTCTTCTGCCTCCAAATATACTCAGATATTCAAATCCAAAAAAAAATATTTTTAATAACTTGCAATCATTTCAAGCTATTTTCTCCATTTTTAATCCTTTGCTACTAAACTTTCCAGAACGTTCGTTGTCACTTATGCCTAAAAATCCTTTATTTTTTTTAATTTTTCTTTTTTATCATTGTATCGATAATACAAAGTTCAAAAAGCCAAACAGTTCTACGTGGCATCAAAAAAATGTTCAGTTCCTTACCCCACCCTCTCCACCTGCAAAGTTCACCATCCAGAGTCAACCTCTGGGCATTCTCAAGATGTTTCTCCTGTTATTTAATTCTTACTGCTACATAATAACTGCTACTTAGTTTTCTAATATTAGACAGTATAGAATACCTTCCAAAATACAAAAGAGAGAAATTTCGGTCTCTTCTATCATTGTCCCCTTTTCCCCAAAACACAGGAGCCCTCTGCTCTCCAACCCTAATGTTAGTTTAAAATTTATGGTTAAATCCATTTTCAGGATTTGCAGCATTTTATTAATAAAAGTTGTTCAATGCTGACCGATACTGTATGATTATATTTTCCTTCTTGTCCATCATGGTTTTTTGAAGTTACTAATTCCTGCATCTTTTAACTTAGTTATTTAACCTAATTACCCATCAATTATTACTGTAAGAACATGAACATCTTGCTACAGGACTCTCCTAATATGCCACGTATGGGAGGTACCTGATCCATTCCTTGTTTCCTCCTTAGAGCAATCTCCTGAGGAGCCCTTAACCTTCTTACTCTAACTGTATGAGCTGCTCTGTATTTTTCTGTTTACGTCTCTGTTTTTTCCAGTAAGCTGACAATTTCTCTAGATAAGGACTGTACCTCGTTTAGCATTTTCTTCCAAGCCCTAGAGAAATGCCTGGATGTAGTAAAATATTTTAACTAAATGGATTGGTACAAATCATATCATTTTCCAAGCCCCAGCTGACACTTGTATTCTTCTCTTGAATTATGATCTTTTCTCATTTTCCTATTAAATTCTCACAACTCTTTGAGGTACCTACATCACATTTTTTGCCTTGTACAAACTTACTTTTGAATACACATAATTCCCTAGTTAGCAAACATGAATTTTTGTTTGTTTCGCATAAAATCTTACACCTAATGATCACACAATGAGTTGATTTCAAAGAAGTAACAGGAAAGGATAAGTAAGATATTTCTTTTTTTCTTTTTTTTTGCTACCAAATTTCACCATTTATTTGGGGAATTTGGTGGGGATCAATGTAAAAAGTTTTAAGAGTGACTGGCAGTGGCCCTATGCAATTGCCTGCACAGTTATCAGACATTAATAAGTCCAGTGTGTAAACTCAAAGAGAGTCAGTATAACCAAATGTGTCTGTCAAATATATTTCATTTAAAATGTTCTTTCTCCAAATAAATTTTTATCACAACACAGAGATAATCACAAGAAGCTTAATACCCATCCTGGAAAAACAGATGCTATGAAAAGCAAGACCAGGGGAGTAGAGCATTTTTGTGAAATAAGACATCTAGCAAAGAACATTCCATGTGATCTAATTGTCAGGAGATTATGAGATATAAGATTTCTAGAGTACTCTGGCAAAGGATTAATCACTGAGGACAAGAAAAAAGGAACTAACAAATTCTCCCAGTTTCAAAAAGCACTACTTATTTCTTAACTGTTAATTAACGCAAGAATGAAAAACAGATGAATTGAAACTTGATTAGGATTTTATGTTCTAAGCCTGAAATTCTCCAGTTGAAAATGTTAGGACTTCTCTCTGAGCCTTATAATATTTAAAAACTTTCTTCCTCCACACGCAGACAATGTATCTCTGAGAATTCTCTGAGGCACGTCACGCCTGAACCAATCAGTGAAAACGTACAAAACTTCAGTATATGTTCACTATCCTCTAAAACAGACCTGCATTTGAGTTGAAAATAATAAGCTTCTTGGGAGAATGTATTTTCTCTCACTGACAGAGGGTTCAAACTGAGAGAAGGCCGTTAGGAGGCTCCAGGACAGAGCAGTGGAGAGGCTACAGGTGTAGACACTGGATCCCCACTGAGATGGTCTTGTCCCAGATTCACAGCCATCTGTGTGAGCCACAAACCTCCCTGCACACATGTTCCGTATCCTATAAAATGAGGAGGACATCCAGTGGGGCGAGATGGGCCCACATGTAGTGAGGACCCTTTCAGGACTTGGCTGTGCTGTGGGTGAAGGGATCAGGCAGACAACTGGACCTCAGCCGGGTGGGTCAGACCCAAGGTATAGGCTGTTTATCCAGAGATAAACCTTTCAGAGGTGTTCATGATCAAGATGCACCCCACTGTACTCTTTGGTTTGCTCTTCGTTTGTTTTAAAGACAAACTAGTAAATTCTTATACAACCACGTAGAGGCCTCTGAGAAATGCATAATGAATACCTGAATGTATCACATCAGGTTAAGAACTACTGAGACCAGATTCTCTCCTCATCTCAGGACCAACAAGACAACAGCAAAGACATACTTATTGTGAATGAAAAAGGTCACCTGCCATATCAGTAAACAAAGGCTGTTGCAGCCATCAAGCCACTGCAGCTGCCCCAAACGGTGAGCCCTGGGGGGACTCAGGACGGAAACAGGATGCCTGCCATCAAGGCCTCAGCCACTGCAGCCCCCCACCATGGTGCACCTCGAGGGGACTCAGGATGGGAAAGCACAGGACGCAGGCCCCAGAGAGCTGAGGTGCACATCGAAGGAATGATTTCAGTCAGCCCAGACTCTTGCATCTTCCCATACATAGAAAACTGCTAAATTCCTTAACTTCAGATAGCTGGCTTTCTTTAATTAACAGTCATCTTTTGATGTTCCAACTACCTGGTCTTTTTTGCAAAACCCCTATAGATCCTGGCTCCTCGCTTACCTCCTGGGAGCAGCCCCTCAGAGCTGTCTGAGATGCTGCATCCCAGGCTTAAGTCCTCAGTTTTGTCTGTCAGATAAACCATAATTCTCAACTGTTAGGTTGTGCGTTTTTTTCAGTCGGTACTATTTTCTTAACACTAGTGGGTCCGTCATGGGGAAATGTGTTTCTTGCATGCTCTGTTGGTAGGTTAAAAAAAAAACAAACCTAATACATTCTCCCTAAAAACAGATTACAGAGCTCAGGGTCCCAGACGAGTATTATAAAAACATGTTTAATCCGTAAAAAACTGAAATATCATACATCAGCAATATTATGATTTGGTTCTATTTTATAGCTTATTTTTCAATTACCTTATATTTTATATAAAATATTAAATGACTAATAAACCATAATTCAGCAATTGTATATGAAAAAGTATGTGCCAAAATTCAAATAAAATACAATTGTTATTGCTTTCTTTAATGGCTAAAATTTATATACTATAATTACATTTTATTTCCATATTTACGTTTTTCTCATAAAAGTGATTTTAAGAGACACACACAGATACCTGAAATGCAGCAAAAGACGCTAATTAGAAGTCAGAAATTTTTAGTTAAAATGTCCTTTGACTTTGTGCATGTTTTCCCCTCATCCTGCTTTATTCCTTCCCCCTCTTACCTTTAACTTCTATTCACCCTTCAGCTTGCAGTCAAGGTTCGGTAGCTCACCTTGTCCTGGGCACCACCACATTTCTTTTTTTTTTTAATTTTTATTTTATATTGGACTATAATTGATTTACGATGTTGTGTTAGTTTCAGGCGTACAGCAAAGTGATTTAGTTATACATGTACATGTATCTGTTCTCTTTCAAATTCTTTTCCCATTTAGGTTATTACAGAATATTGAGCAGAGTTCCCTGTGGTATACAGTTGGTCCTTGTTGGTTATCTATTTTAAATATAGTAGCGTGTATAAGTAAATCCCAAGCTCCCAATCTATCCCTCCCCACACCTTTCCCCCTTTACCACACACATTTCTAAACCAGAAACCAAAACCCTCTCTACCACCTTCTCAGTAAAACACATGAAGGAAATATTAAAACACAAAACTCACAACATAATGAAAAGCTAAAATTCTGATAAGATATCCTTTCAGAATTTGGAAGGAGTTTTCCAGCAATTATAAATATAAACACAGTGGGGCTGAGTTGGAAACTGAGAAACATATCGGGATCTCCCCCATGGCTGTACAGTCTTTAAGTCATACAACAGAGGCAGCCTGCTTGGTCATTCAAACAGAGAAGTGGCAGCCTCCTCTCTCTCAGGATGGGGACGCTGAAGGAGACAGATGCCTGGTTGCTTCAGCCCTCTTTTTGGTCACCGCTGCACAAAGAGATATACACTGTAACGGCGTCTCTTTCTGATAAACACCGTCCTTTTTGACAGGAACGAGAAGAACTCTGCTAGCAGAGCAGGCTAGGAATTTTAGTTCTGAAGATTCTCCATGAGTTCAAAGTGACAAACAGCCACGTCAAAACCATGAAAATCTTAGCGACAACTTAATACAGTGTTTTCAAGACCGGTACATTGAGAAGAGCAAACCCCTGGGAAGGGGAATTCAAGACCTAAAAAAAGGAAGAGAGAGAGATGTCTTTCACATGTTGAAAGACAGTATTTTAAAGGTATGTACTCTTCAGATGTCTCTGTAGTTTCCATGCCAATTCCTGTCATGTTTCCAACTGGACGTTCCACAGACACTGACCAGCTGATTCTACCATTTACATGGAAATCCAAAGGACTGAGATTGGCTAATACGATTTAGAAAATAAAGAACAAATAGAGTACTTTAACCAACTGAAAACACTCAACATCCATTTATGATAAAAAAAAACTCTCCAGCAAGTGGCCATAGAGGGAACATACCTCAACATGATAAAGGCCGTACATGACAAACCCACAGCTAACATCATACACAACAGCGGATAACTGAAAGCATTGCCAATAAGATCAGGAACAAGACAAGGATGTCCACGCTCACCATTATAATTCAACATAGTTTTGGAAGTCCTAGCCATGGCACTTAGAGAAGAGAAAGAAATAAAAGGAATCCTAATTGGAAAAGAAAAAGTAAAACGGTCACTGTTTGCAAATGACATGATGCTATAAATAGAAAATCCTAAAGACAGTACCAGAAAACTACCAGAGCTCATCAATGAATTCAGTAAAGTTGCAGGATACAAAATTAATACCCGGAAATCTGTTGCACTTCTATACATTAACAATGAAATATCAGAACAAGAAATTAAGGAAACAATCCCATTTACCATCACATCAAAAAGAATAAAATACCTAGGAATAAACCTACCTAAGGGGGCAAAAGACCTGTACTCCGAAAACTACGACTCTGATGAAAGAAACTGAAGACGACACAATCAGATGTAAAGATATACCATGTTCTTGGATTAGAAGAATCAATACTGTTAAAATGATTTCAAGACTTAACTTTAAAGCTACAATAATCCAGACAGCATGCTAATGACATAATGTGTAGACATTTACACCGAAATAATAGAGCAGGGTCCAGAAACAGATGCACGCATATGCGTGGTCGATTTTCAACAAAATCAAGGCAATTTAATAGGAAAAAGATAATTTTTTCCGACAGTGCTGAAATACCTGGATATTCAGTCTAGGGTGGCCTGCAGTTTTTCTCACCATTGGATTGCCCTTAGACATCCTGGCAGCAATGCCATGGAAATGGAGCTGTGCCCTCTCAGTGTGTTCTGTTGGGAGGTACCAATACCCTTACTTCTTGCCACCTTGATCAGTTGGTGTAACTGCTCTCTGCCTGAGATCCTCCACTGTAACGTTACATAGGTTTGCCTTTAACAAGTCCCTTGTGGGGAGATACCTGGAGACTATGCAATTATTTTATTTTTCATCACACTTTTTCCAGGTAATCTTAGCAGCCATCAATCAACCTTGTCTATGACATGTATTACAGAACTGTTTGCCTCATGGTGATTTTCTAGTACCCTCATTACTTCTACCGTCAATTATTAGAATTCTACTGTAGGGAAGAGTTGTTCTTTCTTCCCCATTTAGTTATTTATTAGTTCACTTATGTAAACATGAACTAACTGATATTTATCCTATTTTATAGGTAGTAGGTGAATATTATCATTATTCATGTCTTGTTCACATTATTCTGGCTTTGGTCATTGAGAACTCTTTCAGGTGCCTCCTGTGTGTCCCTTTAACCTGTCACCATCATTTCTAAGCACTTCTTTGCCTGCTGGCACCCTAAGCTATTCCAGTTTCACCTCTGACTTTCTCTGCCCCATCACTGCATTTAAGAATTTCCTTAAGGAGCTCTGGCATGTCTAATTGGATAATGGTGTTTAGAAATCCAACCTGGGTCCTAGATTTACCTGTTGCTTCTGGGTGCTATTGCTTTTAGTCTCAGCAGATAAAGCTAGGAAATCAGTGTATGCACTAACACACACGTGTATACATATTTTATCTCTGTATCTGTGTGATACTTTTTTTTATTAGAAACTAACAAAAACCCTTACATTCATAGCAATACCTCCAATCCCAATCCAACACTAGGGTTTGTTCTAATCTTCCCTCTTTCCACTTGTTCCCTGGCAGTGAGAAAACTGGCTGCCATTATCCACTATACATGTTTCTTATTAGTTTAACACTAGTGTGCACATAAATTGGATTCAGAAGTCACTACAGTATGTATTTGTTTATGGTTCATTTCTCCTTGACTTTACAATATATAGTCAAAACACTGTTTCCCAACATCACTTAAGTTAGTTCTTTCCTTCTCCAACCTCTTGAGTGTAGTTACATTATTCATCTAGAAGATAGATTTACGTGCTACTGACTACATTCCACTTGGGGCTTCCTCCATAACTGTTTGATTTTCATTAACTATTTCCTTAGGATATATGACACAATGCCATGGTTCTAACAGTCAGAGAAATGAAAAAAGCTAAACTCCAAGTAGTGTCTCCCCTCTCATACCAATTACCTCATTCATATTTCCCCATGATTTCTACCCCACTCCCATCAACTTTCTGTAGGCAAGAAATCTTATAAGTTTCTGATATTGTTTTATTTTGTACAATGTCTCTCAGCAATGAATTGCAGTTTTCAGTGTGCAGATCTTGTGTTTCTTGTGTCAAATTTATTTCTAAATATTTACACACTATTGTAAATGAACAATTAAAATATTCTTTTTGGATTTTTAGTATATGATAGAGAGAAATACAACTGACTCTCTGTATATCAAACTGTATCTTTTAGAAATATACTACCTTGCTAAAATCAAGTCCTTTTCCCTTTTTTTGCCTCATCGCACTAAGATTTCTAGTAAAATCACTGAATCAAAATGGTCCACATGTATACCTTTGTTTTGTAGCATCTCTGGATTTTGTTTTGTTCTTCTAAATGCTGTTGGTTTTAGTAAGCAATAACCTTGCCTGAATTTCAAATGTGAAATATCTTACTCCACAATGTACAACCCCTGATATCTCTACTCTGTTTCATATTGATTTAAGCCCAGCACCCCTAGCTGCTCCCCCTGTGTCTTCACAGTTTAGCAGGCAGTGATTTGAGCGGTTGTTATGCTAAGGTTTTATGCCAATGAGGCTTCTACCCTTTGCCTTCTCAGTAGACTGTGGATTGAGGGTCACATTGAATGGTTCAGCAAGTTTACAAATTTCTCCAGGTTTCAAATTTTCTCTAGGTTATCTGGGATGTCCAACAGGCACTGTTTAGTAGTCAGCAGGGATGCATAGAAGGTTTGTAAACTCAGTCTATCTATGGCCCTCTCACTCCCCAAATAACTTTTTAGCTGCTCTATCAGCCACACTGAAGTGACTCTATCCTTTCCAGCCAGAAAGAGGTGTCTGTAGCCTGAGCTGGGAGTGAGGGTGAGGTAGCAAGATGGGACAGCATCCAAGCAAGAAAGCCACAAATTTTCCACTAGCAGTTTTCATGTATATGCACTTCTCAACTTCTCATTGCCTTTGGTTGATTTCTAGTGCACTGAAATTTTAAAAAATAATTTTGTCCAGTTGCATACTTGTTTTGAGGAATTTGCTTGACTTTCCCACACTTCCATTACCAGGACTTCAAAACATTTTTAATAAAATATAGAAAAAAATATTCATGAATCCAAGATAGGTAAAGATTAAATAGAAAAAAGCACTGAAAAAATATATATGAAATATATATATATGAAACATAAATGAAAAAATAATAAATTTGACTACTTTAAATTTAAGAATTTTTGTTCATTAATAGATATCACTAAGAGAATGAAAAGGAGAGAATATGTGCAACATATTCAACCAAGAACTTACTCAAATATAGTTCTGTCTTGTATGGCACCAGAAGGAAGGGAACAGTTGTAACATCACAGGCCCATCAGCGTGTCCCTGAAGGACACAGAAGAAGGAAATCCTCTCTGTGTGCAGCACTTTGAGAATCACACCTGGATGGTAAGTTTTGCCTTTAAGGTGAAATGGCTAGAGGTCCCAATCTACACTGATTCACTGTCTTGATAGTAATTGTATTAGTCAGGGTTCCCCAGAGAAACAGGAGAGCGAGAGAGAGAGAGCGAGAGCGAGAGAGAGAGAGAGAGAGAGAGGAGATATTAATTGATTTTAAGGAATTGGTTCATGCAATTATGGAGCAGACACGTCCAAAATCTGCAGGGTGGATGTACAGGAAGAATCAATTTTGCAGTTCAATTGGAAAGGCTGTCTGCTGTCAGAATTCCTTCTTATTTGCGAGGAGTCAGTCTTTGTTCTATTAAGGCCTTCAACTGATTGAGTGAGACCCACCCACATTATGGAGGATAATCCACTTTACTCAAAGTCCACTGATTTTATCTCATCAAAAGAACTCCCTCCCAGACACTGGGTGCTGTGGCCCAGCCAACCTAACACATAAAATTAACCATCAAAGTGAGAGACAAATAAGTGACAACTGAAAATGTGGTCACTGACATAAGTACACCTTAAACTTACAGAGTGCTGTATGTCAATTATATCGCAATAAAAGTAAACGGGGGGAAAAAAAAAAAACAAGAAAATCTGGTAACAAGTAGGTCTGAGGAAGAGATGTTGATAGACGTTTAAGAACATGTACCAAAGTGTTTGTGTCCCTATGAACACCCAAAACAACAACACTGCAGAGAAGACTCTCCGTAATCTTGTGCATAAGATGGGCCCTAATAGGGCAACATAAGCAAAGAGCAGTCACTGGTGACAAGTTTATCAAATTTAAGCTCTTCATAACAGAATAGGCAGCAGTTGATCCTCACTGGAATAAACACCTTCTGTAGATAGGCATCTTCCTTCCTGCCCATCCTGTATCTAAAGAATGCTTTGTTTATCAATGTTGTTTTCTAAACAGCATCATTTCTGACCAAGGAACTCATTTCATAATGAAGGAATATGACAATGGACTCATGCTCACTAATTCCTAATCTTATTAATGTCCCCTTACCCCAGATGAGGGGCATAAGCATGGAAGAGCCCACTGAAGTCCAGTCATGGTGCCAGCTGGGTGACAACACTTTGAGACCAAGTAGGTCTTCGTCAGCACGAGGGTGAGCTACATGTTGAAGGCAGAAGGTTGGCACACCCTCTTAAATACTGAATTCAATGGGAAAAGTGGTAAGTTTGGGATCTGACTTTTTAAAAAATGTTATTGGAGTCTAGTTGCTTTACAATGTTGTGTTAGTTTCTGCTGTACAGCAAAGTGAATCAGTCGTACATATACATCTATCCCCTCTTTTTTGGATTTCCTTCCCATTTAGGTCACTGCAGAGCACTGGGTAGAGTTCCCTGTGCTATACAGCAGGTTCTCATTAGTTACCTATTTTATACATGGTAGTGTGTATATGTCAGTCCCAATCTCCCAATTCATCCCACCCCCGCTTTCCCCCTAGGTATCCATACGTTTGTTGTCTACATCTGTGTCTCTATTTCTGCTTTGTAAATAAGATCGTCTATACCAATTTGTTCAGATTCCACATGTATGCGTTAATATACGATACTTGTTTCTCTCTTTCTGACTTAATTCACTCTGTATGACAGTCTCTAGGTCTATCCATGTCTCTACAAATGACCCAGTTTCATTCCTTTTTATGGCTGAGTAACAGTCTATTGTATATATGTACCACACCTTCTTTATCCATTCCTCTGTTGATGGACATTTAGGTTGTTTCCAAGAACTGGATGGGGTTCTTTGCCTGTTATTGAATCATCTTCCATCTTACCGCCTTCCATGCGCTCCATATTTCATAAGAGAAGCTGGGAATCCGGTCACCAGTGTGCTTTTCCCCAGAAGGTCTCTGGTCAGAGTCTGATACTGAGAGGTAGCCACGTGAGATCTGGAAGGCAGTGACTTCAGGAGAGAAGCCACTGTCATGGAAGCAGGTGCACACTGATGTGAGAGCAGATGCCGGAGCTCTGGGGCTCTCCAGATGGCTCTAGAGCACACCTGCTTCCATGCTTCTGACCGAGACCACTGGTGTCTGTTCCATCAGTACCTGCAAAGGCCGTGCAAACCTCTCCTTTCCTATGCTAAGGTCCTTATCCCTCTAACAAATAGCGTGACTGTGGCTTTTCTCTCTTAGGTGCCTCAACGACCTATACAGTTACACAACTATCCTGTACTTTTCTTTGAATGACTGAATTGGAGGCATCTCTGAGGATGAGGAGAACAGTGGAAGGAGGTGACAGATCTGCTCCTCACTGGAAACCCAAGAGTTTATCTAGAGTCCTCTAAAGACTTCTGGTCAAAACCTCGACTGCTTTCTAAATGACACACTCTAATAATTTTCTTGAAAAGTTTAGGCTTTTATATCAGTTACAGAGGTTTAAGAAAGAACAATTTTAACTTTTTTAAAGCTTCAATGGAGCTGATCTTAAACTATCTCAGGTGTATGACTTCATGTGCAACCACTGCCTTTTTCGTCAAACGGAGACGTTTGTTTCCGCCACACAGGCTCGTCAGTGGCTCTCACTGAGGGCTGACTTTACCTCCCAGGGGGATATTTGGCACTACTTGCAGACAGCTCTGATGGTCACAAATGGGGGTGAGAGGGTAGTGCTGTTTGCATAGAGATGGTAGAGGACAGAGGGGCTGCTAAACGTCACACGATGCAAAGGACAGCCCCCAGAACAAGAATTAACCTGTCCAAAATCACAACCTAGATGCTTACAAGGGTGATGTAATTATTCCGAATTTAGGGATAGTTAAACTGTGGCTCTGAGAAGTTAATTTATGATCTCCAGTTACACAACTACTAAATAAAATAGTCAAACTCTTGCTCTTTTCACTACATGTATGATTTCTAAGCCTAATATTAAGCAAGGTTGTTTTTACCAACTGCTAAGTGAGAAAACTTTAGAAATGCCAGACTTCACATTGTATTTAAGTGCACAGGATATGAAACAACTTGCAACATGTGAAAACTGCAAGCATTCTCACCCATAAAAAACGTTTTCTCCCCAGCTGTACAGATTAATTTTCTTTTTCAGACCTATTTTTCTGAGCAAAATTATCTGGTATACAATGTAGAAATACTCTGTATAAGTAAATAAATGTATTTTACAGCACAAGTTTATCTACGGAAACTAAATTTTTATACCATTCCCATAGGTCCTACAAATAAATGGCAGTCGCTTTGTGATAATCACTCTAAAACACTAACAGATCTATATATACTTTCTGGATACCCCTATATATCCCTGTTATGGGCTGAATTGTCTCCCCAAATTTCATATGTTGAAGTCTTAATCCTTAGTACCTCAGAATGTGATTGTATATAAAGATACATTCTTTAAAGAGGTAATCAACTTCTAATGAGGTAACTAGGGTGGACTCTCAATCTGATATGACTGGTGTCATTGTAAGAAAAGGAGATTCGGACACAAAGACACAGAAGGATGACCGCGTGAAGAAGCAGAGAGAACACAGCCGTCCACAAAAGGAGAGCAGCCTCAGGAGAAACCAACCCTGCCCACACCTCCATCTAGGACTTCCAGCCGCCAGAATGGTGAGAAACAAATTTCTGTTTAGTCACCTGGTCTGTAACGTTTGTTACGGTAACCCCAGCAAACAAACCCACTCCCCACAATAGAGCACAGCTGCACGCACACCTCAGATGCAGGATGTGACCAGTGTCACATTCCTAAAGCTCCTACACTATCTTCCTTACATTGACTGCCACGGAACCCTTGCCTCCCCTTCACCACGCTGTCTCCTGCCATCGGATATCTCTAAAATGTGAGTGAACAATGGCAAAGCCAGTCACCATGGCTTGGTTTGCTAGAGCAGATTTTCAGATATGTTTCTGTGGTAGTTGATCCTTAGGCTTAAGGGTAATAGACATTTAAGTGAAGATGGAGAGAATAATTTTTCCTAACAATTAGCAGTAATGAGTATAAAAACCTCAAAGAAAACGAACTCTGTGACTCAGGATAGGCTCTCAGATTAATACTCCACTCTCTGTAAAAAATGATTGCTGATATTTGTTCTCTTACATAGATATATAGATATAGATAGATAGATATAGACAGATACAGATAGACATAAATATATATATATACACACACACACACACACACACACACAAAATCAGTATCTTTGTCTTTTAAGACTTATTAAGTGGAATGGACTTTTGGTTTATTGCAGAGAAAGGGTATCTTCTGGGCTATTAGAGAGAAAGGGCATCTTCTTGGTTTACATAGATGTTTTCTGAAAATGATAATTGGAATATAATTTTCTCGAATTTGTAAGACAGAATTTTGTGCCTAGTATTTATCATATCTAATGTTTTTTAAATAAACAAATTAAAAAGGAGACTAGACAATGTAACTTCTAGTCACATCCAATGTATAAGATGTTACTTTAACTCCTTCATTTTAAATGACTATTAAATATTGGTCACATACTTTTCCCAATATATTTTAGATTAGAGCTTACATGCTTTCTATACAGATAAAACAGCTTCCTGGCTTTGTGTAACACACCAGCTCATGACTGTAAAATGAGGCAAATGGTTGCTGAACCAAAATTAGAAAGCTATCAAATGTACTTTAGAATAATATGACAAACCATCACTCAACCTGGGATTCACTAAAATTTGGAATAAGAAGAAATTAATACTAGATAAAGTTCATAACATATCTAAAACTTGCCTAATTTTACTCAGAAGCTTGTGTCCAAAGCCGTCTATGAAATCCACCCCCCCAAATTACCTAAGGTTTCCACAACTTCTTGTTAAATTAAACCGTCATTTAATGTGCATATTCAGTATCCCCCAACAATTCTTCCTCCCTGTAAGAAGGTAATTCCATGGAAATTACATGACGCCTAACACTTAACCACTCTCCTGCATTCTTTAACATTTTTATTTCCTTCTCCTAAGAATGTTCAGGTCTCCCCAGTGCAAACACTTTAACCCATCCAAGCTAGATTTAAAATTTATCCCTTCCATACGCACCTCCATTTTCACAATTTCAGTCATCGCTTGCCTGCTATGCCATCTACTTCTGTAACTTCTCTATCTCCTCTCAAATTTCTGCTCTTAATTTTCAACTGATGCCATAAAACATTTAAGGCCAAGTTTTCTCTCATAGGTCAAACACAATCTAACACTAAGTCTGATGCACCAGAAGTATCAGAAATGATTTTGAGCTCAAGTTATTCATGGTATTAAGAGAATAAAAATGGCATACATTCTCCAATAGTAACTGAAAATTACAAAAATATAACCATATAACCATTACGAATGCCAACAGCCATAATTGTTTGTATAAATATGAGAATTTCACTAGTCTGATTTCACAATACTTGTCACCTGAGAATCGTTTAAACCTTATAAAAAATAAATAAGAATTCCAGTTTCAGCTAATATGGTAAAAGTAGGAATAAACATTGCTTCTAACTTTACAAGAAGGAAAAAGCTAGAGATCTGCAAATTAACAACTTTGATTTAAACTATCAGGGAACTGACGTCACACAGAAAATAATAAGAAATTCCAAAAAAAAAAAAAAAAAAAAATCCACCGCCAGGGCCATGTGATGTTCATTAAGTCTAATGCATAAGGAATCCACCTGAGAGGCAGCCCTTGTTAAGAGCCACGCGGAGGAGAAGCCCGAACGGGAGTTCTTTGCCCAGAACACCTGCACAAGACCACGTGGGGTCTCACAGCCACGTGAACGCCCCGCACCAGGGGCCACAGGCCACCCGCTTCTTCTACCGGCCTTGTCCCCACCCTCTGTGAGGCTGTCACCAAGAACATCCCTGAGTCCTGTCAGATCCAGACAGGCTGGGACCGCGTCATCTCGGAGTGGCCACGGGAGGGCCCTGCGGGGCTCAGGCCAGCTGTCCAAGCTCATCTCTTCCCGGGTCCGCCAGGACCAGACAGACCACATGGGCCACCACCTGGACAGGGAGATGGGCCAGAACCTTGTGTGCTGAGGTTTGCCAACAGGATCTATGGCCCATCTGGAACCTGGACATCACCTGCGTCAACCCTTACCTTCAAGAAGTCCTGAGGCCCTCGGGTGCTACTTCGATGAACTTGGGGTCATCCTGGACGTGATGCAGAACCACCTCCTGCAGACACTGTGTCTGGGCCACTGAGAAGCCCGCCTCCACCGACTGGGACAGTGTCCCTGACCAGAAGGTCCCGGTGCGGAAAGGTACCTCCGAGGTGCAGGTGACCTACGTGGTTCCGGGCAGTGGGCAGGACCAGCCCTCCGACCCACCGAGAAGTTGAGGGGGCGAGGCCACCAAACGGGGGCCTAGACGACCCCATGGCCCCCGCGGGGCCACCTCCGGCACCCTGGCGGTTTGGCTGCCGTCCTCCTGGTGTTGAACCGAGGGGGCGGGGGCCCGGCATCCTGCGCCGCGGCCCAGCCCTGAAGGAGCGCGAGGCCGAGGCGGGCGGGCGGCTTTTTTCCAGCGCCCCAGGCCGCGGCAGCGCAGCCTGACGAGCGCGCACAGTCCCAAGAAGGTGATAGCGCCGCCTGCCCTTCAGCTCGGAGTCGGAGCTGCAGCTGCACTCGCGGCGTTGACTGGACTCAGCGCGCCGCTCCCCGCACCTCCGGGAGCCCGTGCGCCGCGCGCGCAAAACGTGCGGAGGAGACGTGTGACCGGCGTGACCCCTCCCGCGGGGGCGAGGCCCCGAGGCCGGCGAGCGGAGGGCGGGACAGGGCCTTCCGGGAGCCGGGCGCGTACAGGTGAGTGCGTCTGGGACCCCCCCCCAACCCCGCCCCTTGGCCCCGTCTGTCGTCTGTCTCCGTCCTTCCCACCTCCGGACCCCACTTAGGAGGACTCGGGACCCTAGGCCTCAGCCTCCCATTCCGGCCCGGAGTCTCGCTGGTGGCCCGGCGACATGCGTCAACCCCAAGCCCTCAGTGTCCCCGCCGCCGCAGGCCCTGCCTGAGCCAGTCGTGCCCACGGGACTGGGACAGAGGGAGGGAAAGAGAAGAGTGACCCTTCCATCTGTCCCGGGAGGGGCAGGGGGCCAGCCTGCTCCCCTATGTGTGGCGGGCAGGTCCTCAGAAGGCTGGCGAGGGAGCGGCCTCTGGAGGACGCAGGGAGACCCCAGCCTCAGCGCCCCTCGACGTCCCTGGTCAGCAGCGGGGAGGGACCTCCGTCCTGCCCAGCAGGCCCCCCTGTGTCTCGGGCCCCCTGGACGACCCTCTGCCCAGCCAGCTCCCTCCCGCCTCCCCAGCTCTGCACTCCGCGGCCACCCCCTGGGCACGGGGCCCCCTTTAGAAACAAACAGCAACAATAATAACAACAAAAACATAAAGCAGGGTATTAGGAAAACCGGAGTGAAATTCAGTCCCTAACTAATTTAACTGCGGTACAATTACTGTAATATACCTCATTTAAAGACAGCAAGGAAAAGGAGCAGAACTAAGTAACTTTGGAAAGCAGTGTTTCGATTGAATATCGTAAAGCTCAAAGCAAAGGAAAAAAAAAAAAGTATAAAAACACTGTAATGTAGTTGGTAAATTTGTTTCTTATTGGTATGGTCACCAATTCTGAAAAGCCTTCAAACACATACTAGGGTTAAAGCGATGCTTTGTCAATAATAGAAACCAGATTTCTCACTGCCAGAGAAAAAAGTTACAAGTAAGCAAGAGAGGAAATGTTGACCAAAACTTGTGCCGAATGAGAGATACCACTATTAACTCCTTTTTATTTTAAGAGATGTAGAAATAAATATAGATACATGTGTGGGTTAGTTAGTACAAATATCCACATCGTTAGCAATATAGATATATGAGTTTCCTATCTCTGTCCTCTGAGAACTGTACAGTTGCAACGAGTGGTACATACCATTCCCCAGTAAAAGAAACCATGGTTCTTTGAAGAAGTGGCTGATTCTAGGCAGCAAAAATACAAAGTAGGTCTGGAACATCTTGTAGTTGCAAAAATAAGGAATTGCTAAAAATAAAAGGGGGAGGGGTGTCCCTGGAAAATCTCCCAATAACCAAAGCAAGAAAAATATGAGCAACAAAACAAATATGATTATACTGAATTATAACCGAAAGAATGATTTTAAAAACCAGGTAAGGCCATCCTGATAGTAAAGTGATAGAATAAATAGAGAAGAAGAGATAAATCTACCTTATCAAAGAATTCCAATTAATAAATGTAAAAGTAATGAGGAAAATAATCACCATTTGAGCACTAGAGTAATAATTGCAGTAGGCAAAATCCACTGATGGTTGCTAAAATTAACCGACTTTAAGAAGAAACAGAGGGACTTCCCTGGTGGTGCAGTGGTTAAGAATCCGCCTGCCAATGCAAGGGACACGGGTTCGAGCCCTGGTCCAGGAAGATACCACATGCCACGGAGCAACTAAGCCCATGCGCCACAACTACTGAGCCTGTGCTCTAGAGCCCATGAGCCACAGCTACTGAGCCCGTGCACCTAGAGCCCATGCTCTGCAACAAGAGAAGCCACTGCAATGAGAAGCCCACGCACCACAACGGAGAGTAGCCCCCGCTCGCCACAACTAGAGAAAGCCAGTGCACAGCAATGAAGACTCAACGCAGCCAAAACTAAATAAGTAAATAAAATTTTAAAAAATAAGAAGAAATAGAATAGTTGCATAGCCTCAAATGATCTTCCCCAAAATATGTATTAATTACTGTGGTGTATTTAACATATGTCCACAAATTCTTTGATATTTCTTCCAGGATTTGAAACTTAACTCCCTTTTCCTTGAATGTAGGCTGAACTTAATGACTCACACCTTAGAAAATAGAGCATGGAAAAGGAAAAATAATGATTTTAGGGTATTCTGTCTTCAATTTCATAACCCGGCTCTATTCATGAGAAGACATCAGATAAACTGAAACTGTGGGACATTCTACAAAATACCTTCAAATATGTCAAGGCCATGAAAGGTAAGGAAACAGCAGGAAATGTCATAGATTGGAGGAGAATAAGGAGAGGATTGACTAAATGCAGTGTGATGTCATAGGTGGGATTCTGACTCGAAGACAGACATTAGTGAGAAAACAGTTGGCATCAAATATTATATGTGGTTTAGTTAAGTGCATTGTCCTAACATTATCTGCTTAGTTTTCATAACTGTACCAAGGTTACAGTTATCAAAACTAAGAAGATGAGATATTAACATTAAGAGACTGGGTGAGGTTTCAGTGGGAATATTTTGCATTATTTTTTCCATTTCTCCTATAAATAATATAAATTATTTCAAAGTATGAAATTTTTAAAAGTTTATGATACATCCAGACAATGGAATATTATTCAGCAATAAAAAGAAATAAGCTATCAAGCCTTGAAAAGAAATGGAGGAACCTTAAATGCATATTACTAAGTAAAGGAAGCCAATCTGAAAGGCTACATACTATATGATTCCAACTATATGATATTCTGGAAGAGCCAAAACTATAACTATGGTGACAGGATCAGAGGTTGCCAAGGCTTGGAGGGGTGATGGATGAATAGGGGGAGCACAGGATTTTTTTGAGCAGTGAAAATACTCTGTATGAGACTATAATGATGGATACATGTCATTATACATTGTCCTAACCGATAGAATATATAACACCAAGAGCAAACTATGGACTCTGGGTGATTATGAGGTGTCCATATAGGTTCGCCGGCTGTAAGAATGTATCACTCTGGTGAGGGGTGTTGATAACGGGGGAAGTTATGCATGTGTGGGGCAGAGGGTAGATGGGAAATTTCTGTACCTTCCCCTGAATTTTGCTGTGAACCTAAAACTGCTCTAAAAAGTGAATTCTTTAAAAACATTAAAAAAAGCTAACAAAAATAAAAGTGTAGTGAATGTAATGAACATTTTAAGTAATATAAATATGGATTATCCTTAAAAACATTTAAGCAAATATTGTGGAAGTTTTTCTTAAACATAAACATAGGAACAGGCCGTAAAGGTCTACTTCTAGCCCATTGTGGCTAAATCTTGCTTATGATAGAATATAAAAAGATGATTATCATAACCCTAAAATTAATGGCAAACATTTAAAAATCTTGTTTCCAGGTAAGCAGTGTAAATAAAGTGCCTACATGGTATCCAATCATACATACAGAGTTCCATTTTCATTAATATATCATTGCCAGTTTGAAACAAAGCATCAGTGAACAGCATTTATACCTTCAGAAGGGAAAATGTAAATTCAAAAAGATTATAGTTGAGAAGCAGAAGTAAAGGTGGTATTCAAATCGAAAACCCAGTGACATATAGAAAGTGAAATGTCAAATATTTATACTAACTTCTATTTATGGGTAGCCTAGGCACGTAGAATACAAATTACTGTGTGTTAAATTACTATCAATAATATTGTCAGGTTTTCTACAAAGATTTGAAAAATTTCATGGAAAGAGATTCCTTGCTGTTACTATAGTACTTATTAAAGCAATTTCTAATCTAGGTTGTTTAAAAAAATTCCTTTCCAATATATGTGATAAAAAAGGGATTTTCCTCTTTTGATCACAAGGACTTTAGAATCCCTTGAGAAAATAATTGAAGTGGTCTGGCCATCCACATAGATTATCAATTTAGTCCATTGTTATTTTGGCATATTCTTTACTGACTGCAAACTGGTGCTCTTCCTATATTTTAGGCTATATTCCCAAGCAAAGGGCACGTTAATTGTTCTGGAGTGAACACAGATTTAATGCACTTTGATGTCATTTTTATGTGTTAATTGCTCAACTTTACATTAGAATCAGTCATAAACCATAGGCTATTTTGTATTCAACAGTGCGCCAAAAAAATGTTACCCACAGGTTAACTGTCTATCTTTACTCATCCAAGGAGAGGAGCTCTGTTCCTCAGATACGGAATACTTAGAATATCTGTGCCAAAATGCTCAAAATTCACTCATCATAGATAAACATAATCTAGAGTATGTCAGTTGGAGCAAACTTTTTCTTCTAACTGCTGACAGGTATTCTTACAGAATGACCATTCTGTTGTACAGGTTTATAGATTGTGTCCTTCCAAAAGTTAAACTCACTCATTTTTTACTCTGCTGTGCAGTAAATAACCGTCTGATCATTCTGAAGTGCTGTCATTGGAAGAGCCTAGAAGAAGTTAAGGTGAATTGGCATTTACCTCCAAAATGATAAGGATCATAGTGTAGAGTTACAAAGGATATAAAGAGACAATTCACAAAAAAACCCTCAGTAAGTAGTGATTATATTAAAGATATTCAACTTCATTTGAATATTTTATACTTGAATATATAGGAAATATAAGTTACAAGTCTGGAGGGGGACAGTTTGTCAATGTTGTTTCTCAAAATGAAGTGGTGATTCCTGTCCTAGATCTTCACAGACAGAAATTATGGAGGTGGGGTGTGCAATGTGAAAGTTCAAAATAGTGGGGACAGCTCCATATAAAAGGAATTGTATAATGTACACCGTTTGATACGTTTGAGATATATAATAAAGAAAAGTGATGAAATATAATTTCTGATGAGAACTGGATTGGGTGTCAGAACATGAAAAGTTAAGATTAAGAATTTCAAGTAAGTAACTATAACAAGTCAAATTTAATTCCGTGCTGCACTTACAAGATCAGGGAGCTTAGAAAAAATCACTTAACACCAACACTTCAGTTTTTCCATCTGTTAACAATGATAATAAAAATACCTACTTAATAGGGTTAATAGGCAAACTAGGTTAACTTTGCTTGCATTTAATAATACAGGTATATACCATTATTGTCATGATGTTGAAAGTCAATTTCAAGCTCAAAGACAGTAATCTGATGAAGGATTAAGTAGGAAGTCACTTTATTTCAAATAGCTTCTGGCTCAAAATTAGTCTCCTAATGATTAACACCCGATTTTCTACAACATGTATATACAAGCAGAAAGAAATACAATGGATGGATGTTAATTTGATAAATGTTATTCATAGTGATTCGTTATCAATGCAATAGCACGTCCTACTCTCAGTGCATCAATTATGGTATTATTCTTAGTTTGGCATGAGATTCTAAATCTTATATCTAAGGGAAATAGTTCTCTTTGTTTAAATGAGCAAATGTATGAACTTAAAAAAAAACTAATCTAAAATGCTATGTGAATGATAAGGACTCAGTGTGTATTTATTGAACAGATAAATGGACTCCTGAGGAACTGGGAAGCCTCGATCAATTTATAGAAAGAGCAACGAGTTTAGGATTCAAGACCGCAAATCTTCCTCTTCACCCCTCTCTTTCTCTTCTTTGCGTTCTTCCTTTCCTGAGAAATTCAGGTGTAGAACTCTCAGGTGGGACAAAGCAGGGAAGGCGCGGGGCACAGTGGCTCAGGGTGCGGGGCAGAGCCCAGGTGGGCTGGGGCTAGTTTCCATGGGGACAGCGGAGGCCAGGCGTGGAGTTAGGCCAGGGAAATCACAGGAGGGAAGGGCCTGTACTCAGAGGGCGGGAATCTGATGGGGAGAGGAGTGCCCCCGTCTCGGCGAGGGGGAGGGCATGGCACTTAGAGTCAGGTTTAGAGTCAGAGCCGCAAAACGGTCAGCAGGGCCCCCAGGCAGGAGGGCGACTCGGTCAGGGAGGGTGTGCAGTGCGAGGAGGAGGTCCTCTGAGGAGACAGACAGCCCAGTTACCGTGAAGACAGCGGCCCTGAACGCGGGCCCCAGGGCCAGGTCACCGCGGGAGAGGCACGCAAGCGGGCGTCCTCACCCGGGTATCGGGGCCCAGGCAGGGTAACGAGGACATTCTCACGAGTAGAGCCAAACCGAAGTGCGGCGAGGAGACCGCATGGAGGAGGAGAAACCCGGAAAGAGGAAAAACTAGACTGAACCTTGTGGTTTGGATCTAAATGGGATATTGCACTGTGAACTCATGGTCTTTAATGCGTAGAAATGGATGTAGAAATAAATATGGATATTAACATGGATGTGCATATGTCTGTCTGTGTGTGTGAATACATACATGTACAGCCTCTAATACCCACTGAGATGGCTTGGAGTGTGGAATAAAAATCAGCACATCTAGTGGCCATAACTTGGTTTCTACTTAACATTATCCCCCAGAACAAAACCAAAACAGAGCTATTTGGAGAAACTGGTGATTTATGGACTAGGGCAAAGAAAATACAAAAGAACATGGAATATCTTCTGCCAGAAAGAAAGGCATTGCTAAATGAAAAAAAGGGAATATGACAAAGGACACAAAATGATAGGATTCCCTGCCCAAAACTGGGACAATTTGAGGATCAAAATAAATAATGATAGTAATTAAAAATAGCCCATTAAACAAAAGAGGAAATCACGGTCACATATAGACATAAGTAAATAGTTGAGTAAATTGAAATTTTAATGAAGTATGGAGAATTACTTAATTACGATGCATCTCGCAGAAAAATGCTTGTTAATTGTGATGGGAGGCATAACTTTATAGTGGAGAAGTCTGGTAGACAGTAAGTACCTTGTTTAATAAAGTGAGCAGGTGAATTTCATCAGTAAATTGAAATATTGTGCCAACCTGTACGTGCAATGAGGATACAGAAACATTTGGAATGAGAGTCCTCTGACATTCCTGCCTAAGATACATAGCTTGAATCTAGTTATGGTGAAACAGGCAAATGTGATTTGAGAGACATTACAAAATAAATACCCAGTAATCTTCAAAAACTCAAGGTCACAAAAATCAAGAGAAGCCTGAGGAACTCATCTAGACTCAATAAAACTAAGAGACAAGGCAGCAATGTGCTCCATGACCCTCAGCTGGAACCTTTTGAACTAAAAGGCATTACCGAGACATGAATTCATCCTGGGATCAGATGGCATTTATGTTAATTAGGTGATTTTGACAGTGAATTTTAGTTGTTTAGGAAAATGTCCTGTTTGTCAGAAATATATAGTGAAGTAAAGAGGAAAGATGAGACGTCAGGTCAGCAAATTACTCCCAAGTGTTTCGGAAGAGACTTATTTTTACTGTCAATTTTTCTGTTAAGCTTGAAATTGTTAAAATAAGAAAAATTAAAGGTGGAGAGCAAAGAAGTTTCCCTTTTTAAGTAAAGCTCTTATTTTTACAACTGAGTTTGTGGAAATTCAAATGGAAACATGAACACAAACGTACAAGTTCATTTAAACATGTTTTCAATCTCCTTCTATCCTGATAAGGTCAGGCAAACAACCATAATATAGTCCAGTAGCTGTTAAATTGAAGTTGACTTTTCTTTGCTCTGATTTTCTTAAACTGACTTCATATTCAAGTCATTTTTTTTAAATTTAAGGTATTTCATTTATAACAGATTTTTTTGTAAAAATAACTTGTGTGCATATCTTTCCTCATTCAATTTCCCAGAGGTACCACTTTCTAAGGAACACCTACCTAAATAAACACACACACAAATACATATATATGAGTGTACTTATGCACGTGTATCTCACACATCCACCGATACACACAAATGTATGTATAGTATATAATATACAAATATATACATATATTTTATGTATATGTATATTTGTGCATGTACATGTATGCATGCACACATGTATATTTTCCCCCCAAAATTTGTATTGCATATATTTTTCTGAAACTTATTTTTACTTACCAGGTAACCACGTACATATTCCCACACTGTTTATTATAGCATATGTATCCGATACACTGGAAATCATTATTGAGTTTATTACAAATTTTAGTGCAACAGATATTCTACAATCAACATCTTAGTGTATATATATATATATATCCATATATATGGATATATATATATATATATATATAATCTCATTATGAACATGGATGGATACATCTTGTAAAATAAATTCTAGCATGTTAAATTCCTGGGGCAGGAATTTATGTATATATATAAACTTATTGCCAAACTGATATTCAAGAAATTGTGCTCATGAACATTCATACCGACAGCCTAAGGAAAACAGTGTTCTCGCATCCTCATCAATACTGGCTGTTGTCAATATTTTAAATATTTGCCAAATTAGTACTTAACAAACATTACCCATTATAGTAGTTTTCATTTTTTAAATTGTAATAAGGCTGGACCTCAGAAGCTTTCATTTTGTGTAGTTTTGGAATTGTTTAGGGATCATTTTAATTATTGGTTTTGAAAGTTTGAAAAAAGTACCTATTTAGCTATATAACATGAGCCTGGCATATATATATATATATATTTTTAAGCCTGGCATATTTTTTAAGGGTGCATTTCTTTGTCAACTTTTTCAGCTGTCCTGAGCATTGAGAAATTCAATTATCTACCAAATTAAAATATTAAGGTGAGCAGATCAGTAGATTGTCTCCTTGTAAAACAAAAAATCGACAGCTGTTGACATATGCATGGAACTCTTTCAGTCCATCAACAGTGCATGTCTGAGAGCTTAGTAGGCCAGGCACTGGTCTGGATACTGAGAATACAGTAGTTAACACCATAGACAAAAATCTTGCACTCGTGGAGATTATATTCTACTGAAAAGAATGTAAATTGGATGTCTCAAAAATTAGGGACAACGTATTATAAAGTCTATAAATATTATACAATCTTTAGAAAAGGGAAACATTTGCCCAGGATTCTGAATCTGAAGTCTGAAGGCAATGAGATTCTCTCTCTTGGTGGGAGCTCAGATGAACCGTGTTCAATCAACACCCTTTCAATTTGATTCAAATTATTCCCATGGACACATGTTTCCTTAAAATACGGTATCGTCATTTACAGTCTAGTTAGAAACCACTGACTCTTTCAATTTTTAGTGTTATTTTATAAATTTATAACCAGATCTACTATGTGCTGATTTTGATTTTACAATTTCCAGGAAGAAAGTCAGAAAGAAGTTTCACTTCCAAGTGCTAGGAAGACATGTTCCTGTTTCCTTCATGTATCAGGTTTGGAAATACATGACATAATTATTGTATTATGTTAAATAGTAATATGTATTCATTTAATACTAAATGTAATTTTTGTGAACTTTTTGGAATTACATTTTTTTCCTGATGTTGATTATATAATTTCCTTGCATATCAGTTATTTCCATTATGGCATATTCTCATTTTACAATTTCCAGTTATTCTCTACAAATTGATTTTTTTTAAGATGGCATGAAGTCAAGAAATAAAATGCCACTGAATTTGATAATTTTCCATTCCTTGCTGACTAAAATGACTGTCAGAGTTAAACATTTCCACAATTGTAACGGTTATAATGTTTATGTTTTAGTAGATTCTATTCAATAGTACGTGATCACACCAATATTTTTCCTCCTAAGATAGAATACAAAAGGTTAAATATTTTTTCACTTAGAAAATGAATTTGAGTTTAAAGATATTTTCAAATTTTTAGGAAATTTATGAACTTTCAATCTTTTTTTGAGAAGTATAATAATCACAGTAACTTTCAATCTTTTTTTGAGAAGTATAATAATCACAGTAAATGAAGTTTGGGGATTTGGAGTTTGCAGATTATTTAATTACATGGAGAAGGTTACTCATACATAAAATAAATAGGGTACATAAAATCAAATAATTTTGATACTACATGTATTTAAATCCATAGTTAATTTTATAATTTCCAAAAAAAATAAATCACTAGAATTAAGTGTGCTAAGCTGTGGAGAAAAAAATATCAAAGGATAGTGGGGATACAGATAATTTCACTATTTTCCTAAAGATGTTTTTGTATTTCTAACATTTTTTTTAGTGCCCAAAATCAAATATGTAAATATATCTTGAATACTTGTTCTGGGATAGACATAGACACTTTTCTATGCATTTTAGAGACATTATATGATTGAAATTTAATCATATAACTACTTAAAATATTAAATTACATAGCATCCTATGAATAGTTTATTGTTTAAATCCAATCCTATTATTTCTCTCTAAATAGGAAATTGTACAGTGAGGATTTTTACCCATATTGTCTTTCCCCTGAATCTCCCAAACATCCACTACTCAGTATTGACCTGTTGTTTATCTACTAGTTATAAACAGAAAAATTTAGTACTAAAATGATGTTTAGCAATGAAGTAGAAATAACACATTTTAGCTTGAATAAATGACACAGTTAAGAAGCAGCAAAAAATAGTCAATTCTGACCATGGACATTTAGGTTGCTACCTTGTCTTGGCTATTGTGAATAGGGCTGCTGTGAACATAGGGGTGCATGTATATTTTTGGATTATTGTCTGGATATATGCCCAGGAGTGGGATTGCTGGATCATATGGTAATTCTATTTTTAGTTTTCTGAGGAACTTGCATACTGTTCTCCATAGTGGCTGCACCAATTTACATTCCCACCAACAGTGTAGGAGAGTTCCCTTTTCTCCACATCCTCTCCAGCATTTGTTATTTGTAGAATTTTTAATGATGGGCATCCTGACTGGTGTGAGGTGGTACCTCACTGTAGTTTTGATTTGCATTTGTCTAATAATTAGTGGTGTTGAGCATCTTTTCATGTTCCTATTGGCCATTTGCATTTCTTCTTTGGAGAAATGTCTGTTTAGGTCTTCTGCCCATTTTTGATTGGGTTGTTTGTTTTTTTGTTGCTGAGTTGTATGAGCTGTTTTTATATTTTAGAAATTAAGCCCTTGTCAGTTACATCGTTTGCAAATATTTTCTCCCATTACATAGGTTGTCTTTTCATTTTGTTTGTGGTTTACTTTGCTGTGCAAAGCTTGTAAGTTCAATTAGGTCCCATTTGTTTATTTTTGTTTTTATTTCTATGCCTTGGGAGACTGATCTAAGAATATTAGTATGATTTATGTCAGAGAATATTTTGCCTCTGATGAACAACAGTGTCCTACTGTGTAGCACAGAGAACTATATTCAGTATCTTATGATAAACTATAATGGAAAAGAATATAAAAAAAGAATGTATATGTGTATATAACTGAATCACTTTGCTGTACAGAGCAATAATTAACACAACACTGTAAATCAACTATACTTCAGTTTAAAAAAAAAGTGAAAAGAAACTGGAAAAAAGTCAATTCATAATATTGTATCAATAAAAATAACAGAAAATTCATAGTAGTTTTAATCAAAAGTTAGTTCAGTGAATACCATCTTGTCAAAATGTAAGATAAATGCAAAACATTTTATTCTACTGAGTGGTAACAGTGAGAAAAAAGCAAATAGTCAATAGTGCCTTACAAAGTAAAGAGTTTTGAGAATTTAGTTGCTCAATACATGTTAATTTTCAATTTTGTTTTTGTAAAATGATTTTTATTCAGCGTCCTACTGTGTAGCACAAAGAACTATATTCAGTATGTTATGATAAACTATAATGGAAAAGAATATAAAAAAATGTATATATGTGTATAACTGAATCACTTTGCTGTACAGAGCAGAAAATAACACAACATTGTAAATCAACTATACTTCAATTTAAAAACATGGCAGAAGTCAGCCTTAGAAACAGCAGTTGAAGGGGAACCAGAATAGTGTTGTGTTTCAAAAGCCATGTAAGAATTTTCAAAGAGAAAACAGTGGTCAGCTATATCTGGTGAGGCAGTGATGACCAAATGCCTGTGGATTTAGATAAAAATACTAGAATTAGCAGTTAATAATGGGAACATTCAAGAGTCAATGTCATCATTGTAGCAAATGGCAAAGCCATATTTTGCTCAGTATATGCTTTAAATATTTTAGGAAAAAAGTAGAATTATATATTTTTCATTATTCTTATGAAGAGGAGAAAGACAGTAGGGTTTTAGCGCCTGAGGATAACATAGTCAGAGTTCTTCTTTACTTTTTCTTTTTCTCCCTTCCTCCTTCTCTCTCTCTCTCTCTCTCTCCTCTTTCTGCTTTATTGAGGTATACTTTTATTAATTTTCATAACACTATCTTTTGAAAAGTCAAATGTGTAACATACAGTAAAATGAATCAATTTTAAATGTACGGCTTGATGAATCTTAACAAATACATATAGTTGTGTGATACCAGCACAATTAGGCTATAGACCATTTTCACAACCTCAAAAATTCCTTCCTAACCATTGCGGATAATTCCCATCTCCTACCAAATTAGGAAAGCACTGGTTTGCTTTCTGTCACTATAACTTTCCTGTTTCTTGAACCATAGGGAATCATCACCAGCCTTCTCTCTCTGGAGTCCATCTCATGGTAAATTTGCAGTTCATCCATCTTGTGAATAAACTAAATTTAGTTTTATTGCCTGGTCATATTCAGTTTTGTACAGTTATTCATGCATTCAGTTGAAGGTGGACATTTGGTTTGTTTCCATTCTGATGCTGTTTTAATAAAGCTGACACAAATACTCACTTGCAAGTGTTTTTGTGGACATACCCCTTTCAATTCTTTGTGATGAATACCTAAGAGAAATGTGTGAGTTCTTGCTCTGTATCCTCATCAACAGTTGGTAGTGAGAGTCTTCCTATTTTTAGGCATTATATTGGGCGTGTAATATTATCTCATTGTAGCATGAATATGCATTTATCTAATGAGTTAAGATATTGTGCATCTGTTCATATGTTATGAAATTATTGGTATATTTTCCTTGACAAAATCCAAATATTTTTACAAATTTTTGATTGAATGGTTTATCTTGTTTTTGAATTGTAGGTGTTTAATACATTTTTGGATACAAAATATCAGATATATATTTCGCAAATATTTAGCCCAGTCTGTGCCTTGCCCTTCAATGTTCTTAATTTTTCTTAACAACGTCTTTTAAAAAGCAAAATTTATCATAACTTGCTTATTAGCTCTAATAGCTTCTTTGTAGATTTCTTATGATTTATTATATGGAAGGTTGTCATCTCCAAACAAGAAAAATTGTGTGCTTTATATTTATTTTGAATGCCTTAAAAATATAAGCAGTGAGAACAGATACCCTTGTCTTTGAGTTGGATCTTAGGAGAGGAATATTTATTTTTTTCATCATTAAGTATAGTATAAGCTATTAGTTTATCATAGTTGTCATTTTTCAAGTAGAGGAAGATTTCTTCTGTACATAGTTCACTGAGTAAATGCCATATGAATATTAAATTTTGTCAATTTGTTTTTGCAGTTTTTGATAAAAATCAAAGATTCTTCTACTTTACCCTATAACATAATGGATTACATTGATTGATTTTCAAATATTAATCTTGTATTCATGAGATAAATCCCATTTAGTCATGATGCACTATTCTTTTATAAGTCACTGGATTCAGTTTGCCATTATTTTACTAAACTTTTGTGTTTCCATGTTCATAGGAGTTATTGGGAAGTAATTTACTTTTCTTGTAAGTTTTTGTCTGATTTTGATATCTAGTACTGGCCTGATAAGATGAGTTGGAATGTATTCCTTCATCTTCAATTTTTGGATAATTGTGTTTGTTATTGGTAACTTTTCTTCTTTAAATATTTGGTGGAATTCACCAGGGGGAAATAACTGGGCATGAAGTTTTCTGTGTAAGAAGGTTTTAAATTAAAAATTGTGTTTTGTCTATAGATACAGGCTTCTTCACATCATCTTTTTCCTCTTATGTGAACTGTGGTTGTTTGCGTCATTCAAGAAATTTGACCACTTCATCTAAGTTGTCATAATAAAGTTGTGAATAGTGAATAAAGTTGAATAAATATGAATAAAGTTGTTCATAATCATCTTTACTGTCTTTCTAATGTCTATAGGCTCTGCCAGGGTGACTTTTTTCATTCTGATATTGCTAATCTTTTTCTTCTATTATTTTATCTTGATAAGTCTGGCTAGATATTTATAAAATTTATTAATCTTTTCAAAGAAACAGCATTTGTCTTCATTGGTTTTTCTATTGTTTTTCATGTTTTCTGTTTCATTACTTTTGTGTCTTCATTATTTTTTCCTTTGGTTATTTATATTTCCTTTCCTCTTCTTTTGTTAGTTTTTTTTTCAGCTAAAAGCTGATATCATTGATTTTAGGATGCTCTTCCCTTTTAGTATGTGTTTAATTCTCTCCATTTGTCTCCAAACACTGCTTTAGCTTGCATGCCACACATTTTTATGTTTGGTACTTTCATTTTTATTCAGTTCAAAATATTTTCCAATTTCTCTTTTGATGACTTTTTTCCTCATGGGTTATTTAGAAACTTGTCATTTAATATTCAAATATTTGGGGGGTTTCCAGATGTGTGTGTGTGTGTGTGTGTGTGTGTGTGTGTGAATACACAGATGTAACATAGATAGATAGATATAACATAGGGATACATAGTTGATATATAGTTTAATTTCTTTGTGATGAGACAACATATTCCATGTAATGAAAACCTTTTAAGTATTGTGGCACTTATTTCATAGCACAGAACATGTTCTATCTTGGTGACTGTTTCACGTACACTTAAAAAGAATGCGTATTCTTCTGATTTGGGGTGTAGTGTTCCATAAATATTAATTACAACACAGTGAAGATAGTTTTTCAAGGTCTTTTATATCCCTCCTTTTTAAAAAAAAAAAAACTTTTATTCTTTAACTGTGCATCAATTGATATTTTTACTTTTAGTTCTATCATTTTTTGCTTCATGTATTTTGAAGCTGTATTTTTAGGTATACAAATATTTAGTGTCTTCTTTCTTCATTTTGATAAATTGGTACACTTTTAATTATGAAAATACCTTTTCATCTCTTGTAATATTTCTTACTGTGAAGTCCAATTTTCCTTTAATTAGTATAAGAACTCCACTTAATTTTGATTAATTTTTCAACAGTGTGTTTCAGTGTTTTCCTTTCTTATTTTTAAGTCACTTCCTGTGTATGTTTTATCTATGTTTATATATCTAGTGTACAATATGCAGTTGGGTCATGCTCTTTTAGTTCACTTTGACCCCCTCTATCTTCTAATTAAATGTAGTTAAATGTAATTATTGATACGTTTGGGTGTAAAAGTACCAACTTTCTCTTTATTTTGTATTTGTCCCATTTTTAAGTTTTCCTTTTTGTTTCTTTTTTCATGCCCACTTTGGGTTCAATATTTGTATAATTTTGTTGTATCCCACTATTAGTGCATTAGCTGTAGCTCATTCTTTTACTTCTTTAGTGTCTGCATAGGGTTGACACTTTACAATTTTAGCTCATCCTAGTCTGCATTCAACTAATAGCGCTCCATTTTGTCAATAGTGTAAGAACCTTAAGACCATATACATCCATTTCTCCATTTCTCATACCCTTTGGTACATTATTGTCATACATTCACTTCAACATATGTATTATAAATATGTGTTTTTCCTTTGCTTTAAACAATTTAACATATTAACAAATAATGTATTTTACATTTATCTACAATTTTTAAATTTAGACATTTTTAACTGACAACCTTTTCCTTTAGCTGAAAAAAAACTTCCTTTAACCTTTCTTATTGTGCAGTACTGCTGGTGTGAATTCTTTCAGCTTCTGATTTCCTGAACACGTTTTCATTTTATCTTCATTTTTGGAAAGGCATTTTCTCTGGGATTTAGAATTCTAGAATGGCCTCTTTCTTTCTCTCTCTTTCTTTTTTTGAATATCTTTTTTTGTGCTGCATTTTAATATTTTTTCTTCATTTTCACCAATTTTATATAATGTCAGTTTATTTTCAATGTTACATCTATTTGGATTTCATTGAGCTTCTTGCATTTTTAGTCCAGAGTTTTGATCAGATTTGGAAATCTGTGCACATTATTTACACAGTTTTTCTTCTGTCTACCTGCCCCTCAACTTCTGGGACTCTAAAGTATGATAGACTGTTCTGTATTGCCCAATGCTTCACTGAGGTTTTGTCATTCTTCTTCTTTCTATGTTTCATTTTGAATTTACTTGATTGTTATGCCTTCAACTTCTCTGGTGTTCTCTTCAGTTGTGTACAGTCTGCTCTTATTCCCAGTGTATTGTCCACTTTCTATATTTTATGTTTAATTTCTAGAAGTTTCAGGTGGTTCTTAGGCTTATCATCTGTGGTCGACAGAATAATGGCCCCTAGAGACCCCAGGCCCTCATTCCTGCAGTCTTCACGGTACCTTGTAAGGAAAAAGGGTCTCTGCGGATGTAATTGAGGGTGTTACCCTGTGAGGCTGCTCTTATTATCAGGGTTACTCTGGCAACACGTGTCTGGCAAGAGAGAGGCACGGGCACGTGCTCCACGCTCAGGAGAGAATAGACAGTGTGGCCACTGAGACAGAGTCTGGGGCGGTGTGTCCACGGGTCAGGAAGTGTCAGCAGTCACTACGAGTGGCAGCAACAGGCCTTCCCCCAGAGCTTGCCCAGGGAGCACAGCCCACCTTGATTTTGGCGTCAGTGAAACTGATTTCAGACTTCTGTGAGAAAATGCTTTCCAGTTGTTTTAAGTCACCAGTTTGTGGTACTTGGTTACAGCAGCCTCAGGAAATCAATGCTGTACCTGTTTTTCTTCTCAGCACGCTCATGTATTCCTCCATGTTCTTGAACATGTAAAACATTTACGATAGCTGTTTTAAAATAATTGTGTTTTTATACTATGATCCCTGTTATTCCTGCATCAGATTCTATTGATTGAATTTTCCTTTGATAATAGGTTATATATTTCTATCTGTTGGACTGTTTGGTAACTTTTTTCTTCAGCTTACTGAGCTATATTTTTTTCTGACCTTTGTAAAGTAAATATTTCATTAAATAATTGTAGCTTCTGGTGAGTTTTACCAACATTATTTCCTTTGGGTTTTACCACCATTCCACAATTTAAGCTCAAATAGGAAGCTTTCATCATATGTAAACCAGTAATTTTTGCATTTGTTCTTTTTGAAAAAAACATTTCTACTCATGACTCTGCCTTTGTAGTGTTGTTTCTCAGCCCTGAAAAACCTTTTCTCTGCTGGAGCATTTGGTAAATTCCTATTTATCTTTAAAAAGGTCTTAGAAACTATCTTCTCTGAAGTCCTCTCTTACTTGCCTCCCGCCCACAGAGTAAATCATCACATCTTTTGTGCCACCATCACTCCTTGAGCACATATTTTTATGGTGCTTATCACACCATATTGCAAATATTTGCCCATGTCTTCAATGCCTTGTAGTCTAATGGGGATTTCCTATGCACTGAAAGCTAATTCTAATTAGAATTCTAATTAGAATGTGCAAGAGCTAATTCTAATGTCCCTAGCACTTAGCAGGTGCTCAACAAAAATCGATTAAGTTGGTGAAAATATGCTGGGTGGTGTGAAGATAGAAAAGATGGGGAAGACAGTTTCTCCTTCAAGAAATTCAACATCTATAGCAGAAACAAACCTCAGTCCACAATCTCAGGTGACCTATGACTCAGTTTTCTTTCTACACTGAGCCCCTAACATAATCTCAGTTAATTAATTCATTGTTTCCCCTCTGCTACAAAGGTTTTCCCTGAAGTTATATCTAATTCCACCTCCTTGGTGAGGGCATGAGAGTTCCGTCCTTGAGGGTCATCCGTCCATGCTAGCATCCTCTGGGCCATTCTTGTTCTGGCCTTGTCTTCCATCTCTGTCCACAAGACCCCTCTAGGTCTGGGGGGGTCTTGTTGGCCCTTCCACGTCAAGCTGAGCTCAGTCATGGGTGGTCCTTCTTCTGCCCCCACCTCATGCTGGGCAGTATAGAACTTGATTATTTATACCTCCTTGAGCTCTCCCTGGTTGACAGGAGCTGCAGTCCCCATTGCTGTAGGATCTCGGAAACCTTTTAGGCTTCTGTCATTCCCTCTTTCCAAGTTACAGAGGGTGATCACTGAGACCCTTTGCAGAATTCCACTGGAGTTTGAGGTCTCCTCATGTCTCCTCCTAGCCTCTTCTCCATACCCCAAACAGGAGGATGTTTCCTTAATCTCAGGGCCATGAAGCCCTTGCTCTTAGTCATTTTTTATCTCTGCAGTAAGTCCCCTTATAGCACAGAGTGTGGACCTGAGGCTCTAGAGCCTTTCCTCTGCTTTCCAGTGTAGGGGTCTTTCTCCAAGGCCATGAAGAGCTTGCAGTCAAGCTGTACAAATGGAGGAAGTGTCATAGGGTCCCTAGCAGCGACCATATCCTGCCACACCTCTAGTGCCAAAGAAAAGATGTGCACAGTTAAGTGTACTTCCCCTGTGGCAGTCTGCACTGCCTGAGGCCAGGGTCAGTAGGCTCTGGAAGGCCTCAAATCCATGCTACGACTGGGAGAATACCTCCTGACTCTCTGTGTTAGTTTAGTTCTCTCGAGACCTCCGCTACCTAGAAACAACTTTCCACTTCCCATGCAAATCTGCCTGTTCTTGACTGCACAAAGTGGTACAGGGAGTCTCACTTAGAAGAGGCTGCCTTACTGCTCTTCCAAAACTGACCTCCAGCCTGGGCTTGACTGAGCTGTTGAATATGAGTGTAAGGTCCACCTGTCACCAGGTCTTTGCTACTTCCCAGACCTACCACCTAACCAGGGTCTTTTCACTGCTGGCCTTCACTGCTCTCATCTCCAGTCTTAGAGTTTTCAATCTGGTGTCTAAATAATTCTCGAGTATCACTAATATTCTTGAGATTGAAAGTACAAAATACAAATTATATCCCTTGCTTAAAACTATTCTACCTTTATCAAAAGTGATGCTGCTAACGCATCAGCAGAAAGACATAAAGCTCAAGCCATTTTCATAGTGAGCGTGAGCTTCAACTGCTCTCGTGATGAGTGGCATGTCATTTTCTAGGTTGGCAGTCACAAGAAGGTTACGCGGCCTTGGTCTTTGCTTCATTAGCATTGTAAAGTTAACAAATTCATCATACCTTATGAGCTGTGCCATCAGATTATGTTCTAGGGAAAAGAGACTTGCAACAAAAACTGTTTTTGATTTTTCAAAAATGAAAATTCAACTAGAAGTGGATCCAAGGTAGATTCTTTTATAGAGTTACATTGCATATTAAATAATGACATAGTGCATTTCCAGTTTGCGTTTTACTGAAAGTAACCTTATACCCATCTTAGTCAAATTTTCCATCAGCATTTTAAAAAATCACTAATTTCCACAGGTCTTTTTGTCAACAGAATATCCTCAGTTACTTAAAAAGTTTATTTTTCAATGTTACTGAATCGTTGATAAGTTGCTAGCTAGGCTTGCTATCATTACGTAATAGCTATACAAGGAATAATTAACTCTTTTATTATTTTTCTTCTTTTTCCAGCTTTATTAAGATATAGTTGATAGCGAGGTGTGATTTTTGATAGGTGTCTCCCTTGTAGATTTTATATTGTTGAGTGCTGCATTTTGTTGGATTTTATAAAATACTTTTGAATTTCAGTTACAATGCTCTTATGTAGTGTGAGCATCAGATTTTCCCCTTAGATGCCTGCTTTCAGGCTTTTTCTATGGCAGACCCAGGGTAGTTAGTCGAGGGCTACTTGGTCTCTCTACGAAGGTACGTCCATTATTTTTTTATTTATTTATTTTTTTAACATCTTTATTGGAGTATAATTGCTTTACAATGGTGTGTTAGTTTCTGCTTTATAACAAAGTGAATCAGTTATACATATACATATGTTCCCATATCTCTTCCCTCTTGCATCTCCCTCCCTCCCACCCTCCCTATCCCACCCCTCTAGGTGGTCACAAAGCACCGAGCTGATCTCCCTGTGCTATGCGGCTGCTTCCCACTAGCTATCTATGTTACGTTTGGTAGTGTATATATGTCCATGCCACTCTCTCACTTTGTCACATCTTACCCTTCCCCCTCCCCATATCCTCAAGTCCATTCTCTAGTAGGTCTGTGTCTTTATTCCCGTCTTGCCCCTAGGTTCTTCATGACCTTTTTTTTCCCCTTAGATTCCATATATATGTGTTAGCATACTGTATTTGTTTTTCTCTTTCTGACTTACTTCACTCTGTATGACAGACTCTAACTCCATCCACCTCACTACAAATAACTCAATTTCGTTTCTTTTTATGGCTGAGTAATATGTCCATTATGAGAACTCTACTCAATCCCCATGTGAAACCGGTATCCCGTTTTGCTGTTGGGAAGATAACTTCCAGCCCCATTGGAATTGTACAGTCCACTGCTTTTAGTGCTTCCGTCCTGTCATCTCCCACCTGCACCCCTCAGCATCCGGAGGCTCAGGCCGGCCGCTGCAAATCTCCAGTGCTCTCTCCACTTCTCACCTGGGAATTCCAACAGGGCCAGCCTCTCCAGAGGATTTCTGTCTCTGTAATTCAGCAAGGCCCTCAGGCTGTTATGATTTCCCAGCTCTGAGGGATAACTCGGAACCTGGTTAATATTGGGAGGTAAGCTGGTGGAGTAATAGGGCTCATTTCATTGTCTCCTTTCTGTCAGGGTTTATAGCCCGTCACTGCTTGTTGTCTAATGTTTGAAAATCCTTGCTTAAGTTTTTGTTTGTTTTCTCCATTTGCTTCTGGCCAAATGGCAGGTTTTATAGCAGTTAATCCTTAATGGGCAGAAGTAGAAGTCATTCCTCCCTGCCCCCCTTCTTTCTTCCCATTGTCATTAAAGAAACAAGTGGGGATTTATAGGGAGAAGGAAAAGGATTGATTCTTGTAGCATTAAGATGAAAAGACATAATAAGATAGTCATGATATCATAAAAGAAATATGAATTGATAGGAGAGGAAGAGATAGTAACAATAATAACTAATTTATCTAGGACTCAGTTTGTGGGAGGTCAGCTAATGTAATGCACATCAATTAGTTTTCAAAAGGGGTACTGAGGAAAAAGCAGACTTTTATTTACAAGTCATTCGAAAATTCCTATGGTACATAAAAGCGTCATTATAACTATGTTGTAAATATATATGTGTTTGAGTTGAGGAGAAAAGACAGTTTGGTTAAAGCAGGGGTACCAGCAAGTGATTACAATGAATCTGTTCCATTTCCTTCCAGTAAGTAATTCCTAATCCTTCTAATTTCAATGAGTTTCTCAAGCCAGTTCCACTGGCGTCAGCGGCCTCTGTCTCAATCTAAAATGTGAAAGGCTATGTTGCATGAAATAGATTTACACATTACTACATAATGCCAACTTTATTAGCAGTTTGGCTTTTATGGAGTGTGTTGTATTTGCCACAGTCCACAAGCGTGTAAGCCTGTCCGTTGTTTCCCTGTACTGCTGATTGGTAAGCCCTCAGTGCCAAGGACACTGGCTGAGGAAGCTGCAGGATGAACCCATGGGGGGTTATTATTAAAGCACAGCACAGAGAAGCAGCACAAAGGGTATCAGTAGCAGACAGTGGTGGATATTTAGAAATGTGCATATAATATAATGTTATATAAAACACGAAAACCTGTTTAGTCAAATATTGATGTATTGTAGACTTATGAAAAGAATGGTAGACTTTTCTTGAGAAAAATGGGGTTTCATAACTCACAAAACTTTTAAGTTTGGATTGGGACAGTTAAGGCAAATTCATGATTTAAAATTGTTTAAAATGCAAACTCAAACAAGGATGAGTCAGGGTCAGTTTGCCAGCTACAGCATGGACTAGATTAACTAACTGTGTCTTTTAGAAGTTGGACAAAGAAAGCAGAAAGTTTTGCATAGAAGGTCAGATTTCCAAATCATTTAATTCACATACTTTACTGATCCTCCTTATGATTTAGAGCTATATATTGATAACTACTTTACACTAATGAAAGACAAAAAATGAGACAATGGTATTGTGGTAGGCAGAATAGTGATCCTTCAAATAAGTACACGTCCTAATCCTTGAACCTGGGAATAGGTTACCTTACATGGCAAAAGGGAATTTGTGGCTTTAAGTTAAATGCATTTAGATGGGAGATTATCCTGGGTTATCCTGGAAGACACAGTGGAATCACAAGGGTCCTTAAAAGTAGAAGAGGAAGGTAGAGAATCACAGAAATGGCAGCATGAAAAGTCCTCAGCTCAACATTGCTGGCTTTGAAGTTGAGCAAGGAAACCATGATCCAAGGAAAATAGGCAGCCTTTAGGAGAAGGAAAATGCAAGGAAATGGATTTGTCTGAAGTCTCCAGGAAGGAATGCAGTCTGCTGGTATATTAGCCCAGTGAAAGCCCTGTTGGACTTCTAATCTACAGATTGTAAGATAATTAAATTTGTGCTTTTTAAAGTCACCATGTTTATGGGTATTTGTTACAATAGAAAATAGCATCACTGTAATCAAGAAAGATAAGACACGTGGCCCATCAATGCAACTGATAGATTAGAAGAACTCAGGAAAACTTTTAGTTCCCAGAAATGTGAGCTTTTGTTCTCCATATCCTTTGAAATCTATCATAGGCATGATGTATTAATCAGTACCACTACAGTAACAATGGCCACAATATCTCAGTACCTTTCAACAGAAAGTTGCATCTTTTGTTCACAGCAGTCAGGCAAGAAAAATAAATAAAAGGCATCCAAATTGGAAGGGAAGAGGTAAAACTGTCACTATTTGCAGATGACATGATACTATATATAGAAAACCCTAAAGTCTCCACCAAAAAAACTATTAGAACTAATAAATGAGCTCAGTAAACTTGCAGAATATAAGATTACTATACATAAATCTGTTAATTTTCTATACACTAATAATGAACTATCAGAAACAGCAAGAAAATGATACAGTTTAAATCACAAAAAAAATGAATAAAATATCTAGGCATAAACTTAACTGGGAATGTGAAAGATCTATGCTCTGAAAACTATAAAACATTGATGAAGGAATTTGAAAATGATAGAAAGAAATGGAAAGATATCCCATGATCATGGATTAGAAGAATTAATATTGTTAAAATGTCCATACTGCTCAAAGCAATCTGCAGATTTAATGCAATCCCTATCAAAATACACATGCCATTTTACACAGAACTAGGACAAATAATCCTAAAATTTATATGGAAACAAAAAAGACACAAAATTTCAAAAGCAATCCTGAGGGAAAAGATTGGAGATATAACCCACCCAGAATTCCAACAATACTACAAAGCTAAAGTCATCAAAACTGTATGGTACTGGCACAAAATCAGACATATAGATCAATGGAATAGAATAGAGAGCCCAGAAGTAAACCCATGCACATATGGTCGACTTTTCTTTTGCAGTTCTTATTGGGTAATTTCCATTATTCTATCTTCCAGATCACTTATGTGTTCTTCTGTATCACTTAGTCTGCTATTAATTTCTTCTAGTGTGTTTTCCACCTCAGTTACTCAAGTCTTCATTTCTGTGTTGGTCTTTTTTATGTTTTCTAGTTTCTTGTTAAAATTCTCACTGTGTTCATCTATTCTTTTACCTAACTCAGTTAACATTCTTATCACCAATGCTTTGAATTCTTTATGTGGTAAATTATTTTTGTTTTCATTATTTATTTTTTCAGGGATTTCCTCTTGCTTTTTCAATTTTGACCAGTCCCTCTGCCTTTTCATTTCACCTAACTTTCTCGGCCTCTATGAATTTAGGTGCAATAGTCACCTACTGCAGTCTTGAAGGGGTGTTCTTATGTGGGAGCATCTCTATACAGACTCATGTGCCCAGTGCCTTTGGTGCAGGGATGGATTTGACATGGACACAGTCACATCTTTCCTCAGGGGGTACTGGCAGCTATCTCCTGGGTTAAGGGGTGGGGCTGGAGATGGAGGGGCTAGAGCTGGAGTTGGGTGAGGGATGGGACTTCCACTCTGCTCAGTGGCTGTCACCACCCTATCAGGGGTGGGGTCTGATCCCAAGTTGCTGGAGCAGAAGCCTTGAGGGTCAGCCCATGCTGGCTGTGTAAATTGTTCTTATAATAAAGATATTCTGGGCAAAATGGAAGCTAGATAAAGTATTTGGATTTCCAATTGAATTTAAAAAAAAAAATAACTACACACACACACAATTAAATATATATGCATATATTTACATATATATACATGTGTACCTATAGGTATATGATGTCTAGGGATGGATTGAACATAGTAATTTGTACCCAGTATTTCATGATTTTTAGATCAAGAGGCTTGATCTGGTGGAGGCTCAATCATTTGTCTAGAATATTTATAAATGGTGTTATGAGTACCTGGGGACACATAATGTACTATTGTGATGTTAGTAGCCATTCATAATTATTACCTATATCTATTATTTCATCAGGAGTTTGCAAAGCCTAATTATTATTTTATAGATATTTAGTAGATCATATAATTTCATAAAGAGAAAATGTCTCTCATGAACTATTTCACTCTGAAATATACAAGAATAGTAGGTGAAATGCTTTATTGTTTTTCTTTATTCACAAAATTTTATAGTAATGAATGCTTTCCCTAAATCTTCAAAAGGTGACTATTTAAAAATATCTTTCTGATCTCATGGCTTTAATCTATTTCATATATTTTAGCTATTGAAATATTGGTTATCAGTGCCAAAATTGTAACCTTTATGTTCAATGAGAGCCTGCTCTAATTGGCTTTTGAATCTGGTTGATATAATTTCAATAGTTTTTGATAGCTTGTATACATAAAAATGCATATTTTCAGAATAACAATACCAGCAGTATTGTGAAAAATGGTTATAATATTTTTCAGATTTTCTTGTCCTTACAAAGGCATTTCCTTTTATTAAGTCTAAGTTAGTATGTCCTGGATTACAAAACACTCTAAGTATGAACAAATTATTGTTTCAAATTCACTTGATATGTTATATCTCTTTATAGTAATGCCCCCCAATCAATACCAGTTTATTTCCTTTTTTCTATATAAATTGTTTATTCTCCTTATACTATTTTTATAATTGTGTTAAGCATTTACACATTTTCAAAGAAAATATACAAATTATAGAAATATTTTATATTTTCAACCATTTCAGACAATGTCAACATGTTTTTAATATGATAAAATTAAATTCATCTATTTATTTGCAATGTATCATTCTGTAGTTACCCTTAAATCTGAAATACTCTCATTGCTTTGAAATCTATTTGTATATTCACTTTTTTATTTGACTTTTTTCACTTGGAGTACTTTTAAATGTGTTCTTCCCATTTGCTACTCCATCTTCACAATGTAATAAACTTTCAGTTTAAAAACTTTTAACTCATTCTCTCATCCTTTAACTATTGTCATCATATCTTTTACTTATACATACGTTATAAAACTTGTATTGCATTAGCATTATATTTGTTTTAAGTAATCAGTTGCCTGTTAAGGAAATAATTGTAAAATTGTGTGTATATGCACTTTATATTTTATCAACTTCTTATTTCTCATTCTCATCATTCCTTTTGTAAAAGCTAATTTCCATTTTGTGTCATTTCACTTCAGTCTAAGCAACCACCTTTAGCATTCCTTTTAGTGTAGACAGACTAGCAGCAAATTCTCTTAAGTTTCATTTGTCTGAAAATCTCATTATTTCAGCCAAATACTTAAGATTATTCTTCCAATTTTTTTTCCTGCACTTTAGAGATGTCATTTAATGATGTTTTAGCCTCCATAGTCTCTGATGAGACATCAGTGGTCATTCATATTATTATATTTATGTATGTGATGTGTTTTCTTCCCTTTGGCACACTTCAAAATTTCTTCTCTCTCCAAGCAAGACTTCCTCTCTATCCTTGAAGTTTGATTAGTATGTGCTTAGATGTATTTAATATTTAGTGGGCTTTGGCTTTATTCAGCTTCCATTTTGTTTCTCTTATCCCCTTGTGATATTTCAATTATATATTAGATATTATCTGATTCTCCTTGGTCATAGCACTTATTTACTGTTGAAGAATATAACTTATGAGTGATTTTAACCAGAACACAGACATACTAATACACCCTGAGAAGAACCTGTACAGACCTGATGATTCCAGTTACTGTTAATCTGTTTCAAATAAGGACCCAAATGTCTCAAAGTTTTGTGTGCATGATTCTATAATTAATGTCCAATATATTTATGTAACAAACAGACATGTGCACCAACATTTCACTCCACAGGATGCTATAAATTCATAAATATCCCCTACTGTCTTCAAAAGCTCTTCCAGAAATTAAACTCTTACTTTGTATTAGGACTCTTTCAGTTCAAATTTAAGTTACTATGGGCAAGCCAATGTCTACTTATCATAATTAGCTTAGTGTGTTTAATCTTGCTGGTTTTACTTTGGGGATCTTTGACAGTTTAAGAAACTGTCTTCCCCTTAAAAATTTTTAATGAATTATTTATTATAATTTCTTAAAGGCTATACTTTTTTATTATATCTCTATTTTCAAACTCTGTCAAAAGCATTTTAAATAAGTTAAATCTATGTGCTCTGTATTATTATTATTCACATTTCACATATCAGAAAACTGACTCCAAAGAAATTATAAATAACTTTCAAAGCTAGATAACTAATAAATAGACTGGGATATGAATTAAACTTTTCTTATTCTAGGGTTTCCAGTCTTACCAATTACAATATAATGCCCTTGTGGAGAAAGGAATTAAAGCAGCTGGCTTGTAATCTGTTTCTTTCCAGCTATGGGGAAGGGGTGCTATCGAGGAAAGAATGAGGGGTTCCAGTCTACTGTCCTTATAAACATGCTGATAACTGACCTCCTGATAAAAACACTAATGATATTTGTTAGGAGAACACTTATCTGCGGAAACCTCCTAATAGAATATCTCTGGTTTGTAATTGCTTCTGACAAACAATCCTAGAATCTGCGGATTTATGAGTCATCATTCTCCAGAAAATCTCAAGCAAGGTATACAGAAACCTGGGTATAAAAACGAGGTGTTTCATAACCTAAATTCTCGCTGTGTGGTATCTGAGAAACCTCACTTAGAGATCGTGTCTACCACCGTGGGGTGCATCTGATGAAGGAAGAAAGGGAACCAGAAGCCACGTGCTGTAACCCAGACCCCCCTCTGCTTTTTCACTGCCTCTTGGTCCTTATGTCATTGAAGTGGTTTGTAAAGATCTACCCTAGATAAGATTTCTGATTCACATGTCTTATTTTGCAATTTAATTCTTTGTTAATATCTCACCTTATGTGGCAGAAGGGAGTTTGCATATGTGGTTAAGTTGGTGTTAGGATGGAGAGCTTATCCTGGATTTTCGGAGTGAGAGGAGGTAATATAGTCATGAGGGTCTTTTGTAAGAGGGAGTCAAAGAAGGAGCCGTCACGAGGAAAGCAGAGTCCTTGTGATGCAATGACAAGCAGTGGAGATGGGAGTTGCCAGAAACCAGGAATGAGGCAGCCTCTAGAACCTGGGAAAAGGTAAAGAAGCAAACTTTCCCCCAGAGCCTCAGGAGGGACAGAGCCTTGCTAACAAGGCTTTTGACCTCCCGGACCATAAAATAATAAGTTTGTGTTGTTTTAAGTCACTGAGTTTGTGGCTTTTTTTAATATATCAGCAATAGGAATCTAATGCAGGTGCGTGTTGCCTTTTTTAATTACATGGGTATCAACTAAGTCTCCTTTTCTTCCAGTTTTAATTGGCCATGCTAAGTGAAAATTTGGGGTTTCCTCTTTCCACATCAGCACTTCAGAGGGAGGGAATAAACCCTTATTTCTCTCTCTTACATTGAGTATTGACTAATAGTCAGTGTTGGGAGAAACCCTGGTTGGATTTCCTCTGGTGGAAGAAGAGTGGATTTCTACCGATTTTAAGCACTTCTTCAAGGTTCTACCTGGTGAGTCTGAGGAGAAGATGTGAGGTAGCACATCTGACAATGGAAAGTCAAGTGAATGGGATAAAGTAGAGGATGCAACAGAGCAGAACCTCTTTATCCTTCAGGCGGTAAGTCAAGATACGGATGTTGCTAAAACAGCTGCCTTGGTGTGACAGAACTCAGGTTAAGGCTGCCTGCCCAGTATGTCAGAGTTTACTATGATTCTTTAAGTCAAATTTAAATTTGCATGGAATGTATTTAAAGAAAATGGAAATGGAACCTAGGTAGTCTCAAAAGTGTCAGGTCTGGACATGATCGTATGGTCTGACAGTATAGATGTCTCCCCTCAGAAGTACACAAAGGACTTTTATGGAAGACTTTTAGTATATCCAGGTGAAGCTGTATTCAGAGGTAAGATATACCCAAATGAAAGTTTTGTTGGGTACCCACTATTTGGGAGTACAGACCATTTTCCCATATTTTACAATTTCTTAAATGTACAATGGGACAAAGTATGTGGTATTGTGATTGGCATCTGCCTCAGAGGGCCAAATGCTTGGTGGAGATATTAGGAGCTGGTCGTTGTGTACTAAGTGATGCTGCAAAATGTTACTAAAGGCTTTTTATCATGAAGAAAAAGACTTTTTAATCTAAACAGGGTCATCAGAAGGAGCTCTCTTTCAGAACGGAGAGACAGCACAGTTCTCATTGAATGGAATGGTCAATGATGACCGTATTCATACACGGCAGAAATTCTGGGAGGAGCTCCTAAACTCTCCCAGGAAGAACTGTTAAATACTGGAATCACAACAAAGTCTGATGTTTGCAAAGTTCTGCATCTTAGAGAGCCCAGTAAAGGCATGTATGTAGCTATGGGCAAATTTTGATAAGGTTAAATTATAGATCATCATTGTAGAGTGTGGCTTTCCTTGTGTTCTAATGGCCCAAGTGCCACAGATAAGAATGATATTCATCTTCCCTTTCTTGTTCGTTTGAGCCTCTCCATTTTGTATATCCTGGACCTGGTGAGGCAACAGGTTAGGAGTGAAAGAAAAGGGCACAATACAGCATATCCTTATGGGGGATAGATGGGCAATGCTATATAATGACAGGTGGAAGCTGCTATCTGTTAAAACCCTGCAGTGTACCTGCAAAATAGTTATGACCACAAACCACAGAGAATACAGACTTGACTGGAAGATTGCCTGTAGTCACCACCCCAGTTATTTCTAATGTGGAAAAAGTTGCTTCGGTTGGGAAGGGATGGAATATATGACTGTAATCCTAATTTACATACAGTGTAAAAATATGACTTTATTTGTTATAGCAACATGTTAACAAAGAGTTTTAAGTTCTGTTACTTGGAAACCTGATTTCTGCATACCATGATCCCAGGATGAGAAAATATTTTTGGAAGCTGAGATGAAGTCTTGAATTGATACAATACCTATGGAAACCAATTGAAATGAATGTAGCTTTAGGAAGATTATGCAATCAAATGCCTCCAATAGATAGAAAGATTCAGTAAATGTGGCTAAGGGAGGATAAACAGTAATTCAGCTGATTAAAGAAATATCAATACACCTATGAAGAAATATAAATAACAGTTCACATGTTTTGTAGAGGAAATTCCTGCTCCCCTTTGGAAAACAAATTCTGGTGATCACCATTATGTTATGCCATTATAGGAAGGATTCTCCCAGAGGGAAAAAAAGAAGGAATGTGATCCAATTTAATCTCACTGACAACATCATAAAGGAACCTAAGGGCTAGTTGTCTGAGGATGTTTGCCAGGAGGAGGGTCCTTATTTATGGAAGACTCTTTGTTTTTCTTTTTTTTTTTTGGCTGCACTCACTGTGTGGCTTGTAGCTTGTAGGATCTTAGTTCCCTCCTAATAGGGTATATCTGATGAAAGAGTGTGGTGAGTAAATAAACCCCAAATCTATAGTTTATTTGGCTTAACCCCTTGAAAAGTGTCAAAAATGCTGCGGTGTAAAATGGAGATATTCATGAGATAATCATTCTCCACTAGGTGAGGTGAAGCCATATGTCATGTACCTTAGTAGAAACATTTTCTATTTGAGGTAAGCAAGCCCTTTCTGTTGTGGGAATGAAGAACCTGAAACCCAAAGGTAATGTCTCAGATCACTTCCTGCTCTTGTGAGCCTGCCTATGGCCGTGTGCACCTGAGAAATTAGTTGTAAAGCTTGAGTGATGGATGAGATCTCTGATCACGTGAATCTGACTGTACAATCATATTGCTATGGATTGGGTTGTATCTCTGCCCCCCAAAATCCATATATTGAAGCCCTAACCCCCGGTGTGGGTGTTTGGGGATGAAGCTTTTGGAGGCAATAAGGGTTAGGATGAGCTCCTCGGAATCAGTGATCCTGTAGGAAAAGACACCATAGAGTTTGCTCTCTTCCTGCTTTGTGAGGTCACAGCAAAAAGGCAGCTTTCTACAAGCCAGGAAGAGAACGCTCACAGGGAACTAAGTCTTCTGGTACCTTGATCTTGGGCTTTCTAGTCTCCAGAACCCTGAGAAAATAAATTTCTGTCTTTAAGCCACCCAGTCTAGGGTATTTTGTTACGGGAGTTGGAGCCGACCAAGACATTTATCTTTTAAAGTTATCTCAGTAACGCTGAAATCTGTGGATCCTTGATCAGTTCATGAAAATTCTTAGCCTTTGTGTGTTTCTTACACTCCTTTCTGATTTATCTATTTTCTGCACCATTTTTCTCCCCATACCACAGTACAGCAGTATGCAGGCAGCATCTGACCTATCATTAAGTTCACTACTTTATTTTTTCAGCAATGCCTAATATGCTGTTACCCATTTCTACTGATTGCTTAACTTCAGTTACTGAAATTTTCATTTTAGAATTTTAATTTGCTCTTTTTATTGTATCTAGTTTCTTGCTGAAATTTTAAATCTTATTTAATTCCTTCAACATATTAATCATACTTATATAAAATTTCACATATCATAGAACCAGTATCTACATGTCATGTTTCTTTGTGTATTGTCTGTTTTTCTCTCAGTTCCCAATAAACTGTTATCTTTTTATGTGCTTAGTTACATTTAATTGAGTGCTGACATTATATTTAAAAGAAATAAGGATTAATTTGAGGCTCCGGATGTGGTTTTCCTTTGCTTCTGGCAGGAACAAATCTAGGAAAGATCAATTTAATTGAGTCAGGAAATGAAATTATTTGAATGTTGTTATTTGAGGTCATATTACTCTGAGGATATCTTAGTGTGCATAGGCTGCTGAAACAAAATACCATAGACTTGGTGGCTTAAACAAGAGAGATTTATTTCTCATAGGTCTAGAGACTGAGAAGTCCACCATAAAAGCGCCAGAAGATTTGGTCCTGGGTGAGGGCCCTCTTCCTGGCTTGCAGATGTGCCTTCTTGCCATGTGCTCACGTGACCACTTCTTTACATGCATGCAGAGAGAGGTGGCGGGGAGAAAGAGAGAGAAAGCTTTATTAGGACACTGATCCCATCTACAGGGCCCCATCCTCATGACCTCATTTAAACTTATCTCCCCAAAGGCCCATCTCCAAATACCATCATGTTGGGAGTTAGGGCTCTAGCATATGAATTTTGCGAGGACACAATTCAGCCTATAGCATAGCTCCTCAGTTTTCTCATCAAAACCCTGGGTTCCTTACTAAGCTTTCTAACTTCTCACAGTTTCTAAAAGTTAATGTTTGCCCCCTCAGCTCAGCCGCTCATTTTCCCAACTGTGTTTTTTGCTTCATAAAATATTGCCTCGAGGAGAAAACTGAACCAACGTCAGGTTCATATGTCCTAGCTTCTCTTATCTTTCTCTTTTTCCTAAGAATTCCCTGAGCACTGAATTCCTGTGCAGTCAGCAGTGTGTTGGGGCGTGCTGGGGAGAGCTTCAGGTTTATAGTGTAATCAGGTTAGACATTTGCCTGATACTACAGTACTTCATTTTGCTCCCCATGAATCATGTCATTATTCTGCTTTCAACAGTACTGACCCCAACTCTCTGAGGTGGGACGGGTATCATTCCCATATTGCAGGTGATGAGCCCATGACTTAGAAATTAGAAATAATTTTCCCAAAGTTGCATGTCATGAAACCACAAATTTAGTTCTGTCAGACTTCCCTACTACAAAAAGCCTCACACTGAACTAAAACATAAAGATGCAATGAATTATACATAAAATCAATATACTATGCTGAGCCTTAACTCAATATCATATTTTATAGAGGTTTTCCTGATTTCAGCAATAACTTTGAAAGTCTCACCAACAAGAAAAATATTTAAATTCATGTGTTATAAATATGCCCCTCAAAAATGTATTCGTTATATTAGCATTACCAATCATTAAAATTCTGAGTTTACATGAAATAACCTTCTGATTTCCTTATCATGCACTATTTTCAGTACCAATAATGAAAACTGAGAACGTGGAAAAACCAAAGCTACTGAAATCTTAGCTTATTAACACCTAATTTAGATTTTTTCTCATCTCCATGTCCTTTGAGGTTTTTTTTTCTTTAAAGTTTCTTTTTCATTCTTGCTCCTACTTCCCTAAACCTCTTTTTAAATTAAACTTTAAAAAATTATCCTGTCATCAATTAAAATCCTTTTTAATCTCATACTCACTATGACAAGAAAGTAAAGTGTTTTATGAACTAATAAATGATTAATGAGACATGCCTGAAAGAATGTTTGTCGCTCAAAAGCATAATAGAGCTAGAAGCAAAACTTAGGCATGAATGAATCAACACTGATATATGCTTAGGATAAATAGCCATTTATTTGCTTTGAAAAACAGTTTACTGCACTTAATACTTCTGAAATAGCATATTCTACTCTGCAAATGATACAAATGTTATCAATGTGCTAAAGTATTAAAACTTCTAGCATTGTAAATAGACTTGTAAATTCAAACAGAAGCAGAAGCATTTGGTTGTAGTTTTTAATGCACATAGGAATTAAATTTTTCTCTAACAAAATACAAGTCTCTGTTTTCTACTTGTTACCCAACCAAATGAAATTTTGTAGTAGGTGTGAAGTGCATTCACTAAGTCCACTAAGACCAGCTGGAAGACATTTTCTCATTTGGTCCAAGAAACTTACTGTTAATTGTGCCTGCTCTCAAATGCTGAAGAGCCAATATTGACAGCTTGTACGTACCATGCAGAGTACAGGCAAAGCATATCTCAGGAATGTCAGATGGCAATGATATGATAGTACCATGAGGAATTTACCAGAAAAGAAATTTTAAAATGCAAACTGGTAATTTTTAATGCCTAGGAATGCTTAAATCATGTCCAGTTGCTGTTGGTCTAATATAAGTGTTCATTCCTTGATACCACTATTTCCACAGTCTTTCTGTGGCAAAGATACATTCCCCTCCCCCTTGCCCAAAAACGTTACTTCTTTTCATAACCAAACATGTTACAGACCTTCCCAAATATATTTTTATATTTCCTCAAACAAAAATATGTATTACTTGTCTTGAATTTCCCCACAATGCTGTTTCCCTTTTTTAAAAAACAAATAGCTTATATGTTGATGCTATAATTGCTGTTTCATGTCTGATCCTGTTGAGAAAACGAAACAGAATAATTAAAAGACTGATGCTTTCTTCCTTCTAATGAACACTTTTTTACAGCAGTAAATAGAAATAAGGTTTCTGAACACTTCATTTTCCAAGTGTATTAAAATTAACAAGTTATTATATAACAGAGCTATTAAGTAAAAGAAATACATCTAATCAATAATAGGGCTCCCACTTTCATTAATCAATTAACGCTCTCTTGAATACAGCTGTTTTTGACTCCTTAGTATCTTCTGTTTTCAATACTTATTAACAAACTTATATTAGGAAGCAAAGAAAAGTATAATTACTTATCTCTACATTCAGTTGGGGTAATTATTAATAATTCGTTATTTTTATTCATGATGAACAGATTTTAAAACTAAAATCAAAACTTTCAAACTTACAATTTTGACTTATTCTACTTTATTTAAATACAAAATGAAAAGGAAGTAGTCTCAGGATCAACTAATTAAGACCTAAGAACACTTGGGAAAAATGACATTCACTGCAAACATATTTCACACATTTGTAATCATTCCATTGGGCATTTTAGATAAATAGAAATAAATTGAGTCACACTAATGGAGAATGAAATTCTCCAGCTGCACAATAGGCATATGATTTAATAGGAATGAAATGATTTTTGTTTGTTTTGTATTGTATCTCAGCCTGAACTGAAAGACTTAGTTAAAGAATAAGGAGTCATGCATGACACTGAAAGAGTTTTTTTTTTTTTGATTTTATTTATTTATTTTGGGCTGCATTGGGTCTTTGTTGCTGCACATGGGCTTTCTCTAGTTGCGGTGAGTGGGGGCTTCTCTTGTTGCGGAGCACGGGCTCTAGGCGCTTGGGCTTCAGTAGTTGTGGCTCATGGGCTCAGTAGTTGTGGCTCACAGGCTTAGTTGCTCCGTGGCAGGCATGTGAGATCTTCCCGGACCAGGGTTCGAACCCGTGTACCCTTCATTGGCAGGCGGATTCTTAACCACTGCGCCACCAGGGAAGCCCCACTGAAAGAGTTTTGTTTGTGATAAGTTCATCTAACTCAAAGATTCAACTGAATCTAATAGAGATCATGAAAGATTTTATAAATTAATATAATCTGTGAGGCATATAATACTACTTTAATGATTTATAATAAATATGAACCATTAGGATATCTGAGCAGGAAACTTCAAAGAATGATCAAAAGTGGTACTCAGTTTATGATTAACATATAGAGAGATATGTGAAAACATATGCACTATAGCTATTTCTTAAAATACCAGAGATGGTTTGTGAATGGAGGTTTATACACTCTTGTTTTAAAGTTTAGAAAGTCAAAATAAGCTACATAGAAAAAAACAGTGGAATGAGGTGTAACTGTCCATGTGTCCCCCAAATATTCATATCCACCTGGAACTTGTGGATGTGACTTTATTTGGAAACAGTCTTTACAGATGTAACTAGTTAAGATGAGGTCATACAGGAGCAGGGCAGGCCCTAAATCAATATGACTGGTGTCCTCCTAAGAAGATGAGGAGAGACACACACAGAGACACACACAGGGGGAATGCGGTGTGCTGAGGGATGCAGAGATGGGTCCAAAACATCTCCAAACCAAAGCGCCGAGGATTGCCAGCAGCCGCCAGAAGCTAGGAGAGAGGCAAGGGATAGATTCCCCCTTAGGGCTCCTGGAAGGAACCACGCCTGCTGACACCTTGATCTCAGACTTGCAGCCTCCAGATCTGTGAGACAATAAATTGCTGTCGTCTTAAGCCACCCAGTCTATGACCACTTGTTAGGGCAGCCAGAAGAATACTAATGCAGCCCATCTACATGGAATAACCGGATTTTAGCTGGATCAGGCTCAGGTGGAACGTGGGCCACAGAAGCAGGTTCTGCCTTTCTCTGTGTTGGCTTTATTTTCAAGAAAATGGTGACCAGAACCTCTCAGCTCATATTAGCCTTTAGTTAGCAACCCAAGAAAAGAGTGAAAGTTCCCTTCCTAATGGCACCAGATAAAAAGACTCCAGATAAGGACCGCTTGCCTGACTCAGTTCAGTTGCACTTAAAATAGTCAAGATGGCCAAAGGAGGGATTTCCCTGGTGATCCAGTGGTTAAGACTCCACTCTTCCACTGCAGTGGGCACGGGTTTGGTTCCTGGTCTGGGAACTAAGATCCCACATGCCATGCAGCGTGGCCAAAAAAAAAAAAGATGGCCAAAGAATAAAGAATTCTAACTGCAAAGGTCTGAGGCACATTCTAAATTCTACAGCCTGGTGCTGCATTAGAGAAGAAAGGTGATTACCCTTAAAAAACTTATGCAGAATAGAATCCTCTTACCCCTGCTAAAATATTAGCAGATATTCACACTGTAAAAATGCTGGACACTGATGTTATATTGGAAATTTTCTAATGTAATAGGATTATTGAAACACAAATGATTTATGCTCATTTGAACTCTTGAAGAAAGTTACAGAGAATTATTATTTCCTATTAAGCAAACTCAAACATGTCCTCATAATAAGAGGATTAATTTCAGTCTCTGTAGAAAACTAGGGGAATTCACAGTTAAAAATAAATCAGGTGAAGAGAGAGCTAAAATCTCATCATTTTTCTCATCTGATACTTTTTTATAGAGATATATTCTGTGGAACACTTTACCTATCTACTCCTTGCAAAAATATTTCCACCATTGTTTAGGTGACAGATCACAAATTTAAATGATCACAAAAAATAGAAGTAACTAAAATGTACGTAATATATTTAAAATGTTCTTTGGATATTAGAGACAAGAACACACATATATAACATATATACACATACATATGTAAAAATATGGTCAGCACTTTTGAGTTTTAGAGGAAATAGATGCACAACAATTTTACTGGAAATTTCCCACTTTAAAGGTTTATCGATAATTCTAATAGAAAATTCTTATAGATATTTCAAAGTCCTCCTTTTCTCCATCATTTTACAAATTCTGTTCCATATGTTTATATGCTGTTTGCATTTACATATCTTATTTGTAATATATTCCTCTTTGTACATTTAAACTACAATATAGTGAAACATAAACAAATGTGTATTTGTATATACAAATAAAAATATCAAGCATATATTAATTTAGTGAAAGATTAATTTTTGTATAAATTTATATGATGATTAGGATAAATGAGTGATCAATAACTTCATTTTTTTCGCCAAATAAAATACTGTGATCACTGTTGCTTAGTGGAAGAAAAAATTGTGAGCTGAATCTCAAAAGGTAGATCAATGATAAGTGTATCTCGACGTTCGTGAGAACACCTTGGCATCAAAGTGGGCATAGGGACAGAATAAGAATGTAAAGAATAAATCTGCCTGGAAAAAGGGACTAGTGGGTTTGAAAAACAAAACAAAATAAAACTGAGAGCTCATAGCCAGGTGTAGGGGCTTAGAAAAGTTGTGCTGATTTTAGTTCTATTCCAAAGAACACTTGGAACTCTGTGGTGTGTGTTAAGAAAGAGAAGTGTGCGAATGTTATGCTAAAAGTATGTATAAAGAATAGAACATAAGGAAGCAATGCAATTCCTAGAAACAAAACTGTTTCAAAACGATGCAGAATATTTCCATGATCAACATTCCTCAATCCTACAGATGGGGGTGCTTCAGAGGCACTGCCCTTACATCACACTGAAACCTTTGTGTATGTACTAGTATCATATCTTCAGTTTATAATTTACTTGACAGGGACAATTTAATGTATGGTAAATGAACTCAGGCCATTCCACTAGTAGTGGTATGTTAATACCACTTTAATCTTGGTAGGCTTTTAAACAGAACTAATTCATCAAAAGCATAAAATCCTTGCAACTAACCATAGAGTTTACTTAGTAAAAAGAAACTTTGGAAATAACTATTGAAATTCTCAGTATTATACATTGTAAAAATTCTCCTGTACTTAAATTTTATAATCTTTATCCAATATTATTTTGGTATAATAATTAAAACCTATCATTGGAAGACCCTTAAACCTAAAATGGGAAATAAATTCAACTCATTCCCACCTCATTTCTCTTCCTTAATCTTCCCATCCTTTTGCTTACTATCTCTTCCAAATTTTGGCATTAAAACATAGGCAAATAATTTACAGTATGAAGTTTTCCTCATTTGGATATCCTGCAAAATAAAGAAGCACATTCATACGCAACAATTACTAAATAAAGTGTGTTTCTGCATGAAGAGAGAAAGGCTCTGCCTATGATCATTTCTGAGTAATTTCTCACATAGTAAAACAGAGGGACTTCCCTGGTGGTCCAGTGGTAAAGAATCCACCGTACAATGCAGGGGACGCAGGTTCGATCCCTGGTCAGGGATCTAAGATCCCCCATGCCGCGGGGCAACTAAGCGTGCCTGCCTCAGCTAGAGCCCATGTGTCGCAATCTACAGAGCCCACGCTCTCTGGAGCCCGCGCACCACAACTAGAGAGAGAAAATCCGCATGCTACAACTAGAGAGAAGCCCGTGGGCTGCAATGAAGAGCCCGTGCCACAAGGAAGACCCTGCATGCCTCAGCTAAGACCTGACGCAGCGAAAGAAAGAAAGGAAGGAAGGAAGGAAGGAAGGAAGGAAGGAAGGAAGGAAGGAAAAAAAAAAAAAAACAGAGAAAGGGCTCAAGGTTCCATGATGTGGCAAACAGTGTGATACTGGGATGGGGAGAGATTTACAGAAATAGCCAAGGAAAGGTTTAGGGTCCAGGGCTCCATAATTTACTGTTAGAATAACTTAAAGTTACCACATTTAACAATTATCCTACATGTTCTAAACCAGAAAAATTGCTAGCAAAGCATCTGTGTCTGTCTGTATTTATCACAATACTGCTATGGAGAGACTTCTTTCTTTTTTCCCACTTCCTCTTCAATTTCAATTTCTTCTTGATTCAAATATTTACAAAATGATGAGGGCAAAGGTAGGAAATGTGAAAAGCACATTAAGTATTCTTATTTCTCTAAGGCTTTAAAGCCCCTGGGGCAGGACCACTGACTGAAAACATGGATATTAATAACATATTTATATTTGCTTTGTTTTTTTTTTTAATTATTTATTTATTTATTTACTTATTTTTGGCTGTGTTGGGTCTTCGTTTCTGTGCGAGGGCTTTCTCTAGTTGCGGCGAGCGGGGGCCACTCTTCATCGCGGTGCGCGGGCCTCTCACCGTCGCGGCCTCTCTTGTTGCGGAGCTCAGGCTTCCGACGCGCAGGCTCAGTAATCGTGGCTCACGGGCCCAGTCGCTCCGCGGCATGTGGGATCTTCCCGGACCAGGGCTTGAACCCGTGTCCCCTGCATTGGCAGGCGGACTCTCAACCACTGCGCCACCAGGGAAGCCCTATATTTGCTTTTTAAGAGCATTTTTCAACATATTTCCTTTCCTGATATACTATAAGCTGCTTATAATATGAAAATTGCTCTCCATTTCTTGAACTAAATAAAGACTACAAATGGCCATGATCTTCATGGCTAAGGAGAACAGTCTTGGCATTAAATAGGATAACAGTGAATTAAGGTTCATAATGGAGAATGTTAAAATGGTATAAAGAATAAAAAATAATCAAGATTTAAAGGAACAACTGAAGTTTCCCCTAAGAAGACTATCACAATTCTTATATCAAGTTATGTGTTTTTATTCTTTACTTGCCACTTGTTTGATGTTTATAATCCTAGCAGACAGCATAAACAGCTAATGGTTGTACTCAGAAGACAGCACACGTCCCGACAGTTATTTTGAGATCTTTTTTTTGGACAGTGAATTGTAACTTTTTAGAATTGGCTGTGTTTCAAATCTGCAATTATATGCTTAATGAATTCTGAACTAAAATTGTCTATATAGTTGATCTAGTCTCTTGATAATATAAATAAATTAAATTAAGTATATTTTAAATGTATGCAAATATATTTCAAGATTTTAAATGAATCATAGAACAAAAGAAAATTGTATAAGATACTATAGCAATATTTGTGACATTTAAACACTGACAAAATGCAAGGCACTAAGATATGTGTTCTGGGGGTCCCAGAGATCGAAGAGATGTTCCTTTCTTTTAGGATCATTCCTTATTTTTCTTTTTGAAAGGTGAAACATTCTTATGAAAAAATGAAGTTTCTCCTGCTTAATATGAAGTGTAATAACCCAATTCCTGGTCTTTATGGAGAAAATCTTGTCATTAATATAATTTAAAGTTTGCCGATAATGTTACTCTATATACATGTCTTGATATTCGACTTGAGACTGTTAGGATAAAAATATACTGAATCAAAGCCACCTTGATGTGAAAGTGGTGGTGTGATGAATTGGGAGATTGGGATTGACATATATACACTAGTATGTATAAAATGGATAACTAATAAGGACCTGCTGTATAAAAAAATAAAATAAATTAAAAAAAAATAGCCACCTTGATGCGAGCTCAGATAACAGCAACAAAATATTTTTACTGATGTCCATAAATGTTCCACAATGCTTAATAAATAAGTTCCTAACTTACTAATGGCTTATATCCTATTTTTTTGTCATTGTACTCATTCCAGAGTTGCACACTTTGTATGTTGAAGGAGGTTATTGTCAAGCTGGGAAAATAAATTGTTCCTAGAGCCTCCTCTGAAGACTTGAAAATCTGTACCATTTTTAAAAACCAAAGATGCTTTGGAGGAATATTTAAGAAGCAGATAAAACAATGTGGGAGCAACTTTATGAAGCAGCAGTTATGTCAGAGATTCCAGGATGGGGGGTGACTCTCAAACAATTGCAATCTAGTGACTACACAAATATGTACTGAGCACTCCTGTGTGTCAGGGGCTGTTCTTACTCCTGGGGACATATATTTGAAAGTCCACAGAAGACTCTGGCATTTATTTAACTTTTACCCACAATGGCAGGGTAGCAGAGGATAAACAATTAGATAAATAACTTTAAAAGAACATGGAAAATACGGGTAAGTGCTATCATTTAAAGAGAAATATTAGTGATGTAGTTAGTAATGTAAAACGGCAGTGATAAAAGAACAGCTTTACTTCGGTGGTTAGTAAAGACCTTTCAGTAACTTTAACTAACAAAAAGTCAACTTCCAAAATTAAACAAACAAAATCAAAACAACACAAAATACAGGAAGAGCAGCCTGGTGGGTGAAGTAAAGAGGTAAACAGCCTCTAAACTGGAAATGACTTGGTAGTTTTGGGAAACGCAGAAAAATGTGGCTGAATCCCAGGGAGCAAGTAAACACATAAGGTTGGAGTCCTGGGCATGCCCCAGATCTGTGTGCTGTGAAGCCTGGATACTGAATTTGGATTTATACATTTTCTCATTTGGGGAAGGAGCAAAGAGAGGATTTTAATCAGGAGAGCTGCATGCTTTCACTCATATATTTCATAAATTACTCTTGCAGGCATTTGGAGCATGGATGAATGAGGCACACAGAGAAAGAAGCAGACACGTTTCACTACTGCATCTGTCCAGGTGAGAGTAATGGTGAAAATACGGAGAAGTTAACTTGCAATATGGTTCGAGCTGGAATCTGCAAGATATTCTGATGGATGGAGTAAGGAGCGGTACAAAGACAAGAGTGAAGGGTGCGTCCTGTGGGTTGACTTTTGTAGCCGGATGATGGGAAGGAGTGCTATTAACTGAGGTAAAAAAGATTGGGGAAATAGCAGGTTAAGGAGCTAGTTAAGAAAAATAAAATCTACTTCAGACTGATAATTTTGAGGTATCTTCGATTAAGTGGGGATTCTGAATAAGCAATTAGATATGGAAGACTGGCATATAAGAGCAAGGTCAGGACTAGAGATAAGAATTTGGCCCAGCTGTAAAAAAGAACGAAGTAGTGCCATTTGCAACAACTGGGATGCAACCAGAGATGATCACACTAAGTGAGGTAAGCCAGACAGAGGAAGACAAATACCATATGATATCACTTGCATTTGGAATCTAAATTATGACACAAATGAAAGTATCTACGAAACAAAAACAGACTCACAGACATAGAGAACAGACTGGTGGTTGCCAAGGGGTCTGGCAGGTGGGGGAGGGATAGACTGGGAGTTTGGGGTTAGCAGATGCAAACTAGGATATAAAGAATGGATAAACAACAAGGTCCTACTGTATAGCATGGGGAACTATATTCAATATCCTGTGATAAACCATAATGGAAAAGAATACGAAAAGGACTGTATATATATGTATATAACTGAGTGACTTTGCTGTACAGCAGTAATTAACACAATATTGTAATCCAACTATACTTCAATAAAAAAGAAAGAAAGAAAAAGAATTTGGGAGTCATAAACCTTTAGGTGGAATTAGAAGTCCCATGACGCTGTGCGATGGCCTCGCCAGATAATGTGGAAGTAGCTCCCAAAGATGGCTGAAAAGCAGAAAATAGCACATTTCTTGTATGCATTGCTCCAGATTCAACTGGTCCAAGACTTCAAGTTTGGTTATCATAAGAATGATGCAAAAGACTTGTGCTCCCATGTTCTGAATATTAAACCAGATAAATTAAAAGAGTTTTCTAGGGTATCGTCAAAGAGCTCTGGATGAAAGAAGCCCTAATGCACAAGATCCCGGGGAAGACAGGCCTGGATCCAGACCAGCAGCAGGCCCCTGACTCTGGCTGCGCACATGCAGGACGCTGGCCTACACCCTGCAGCTGACATCCACAGCCCTGTGGACGCTCAGGGCCGGCCCCTCCCCGTGCGCCGGGATGCCACCAGTCTGACTCCCATCCCTGGCCTCCACGGCCATGTGAGGACCTGCGACAAGACCCTGCAGCCACAAGAGTGCAGGCTGACAGCCAGGGTCCCCACAGCTGCCCGTGGGCCTAGATCTGTCCCTACCTCCGGTCGCTGGCCTGCCTCGCGGGGCTTACGCGCAACAAGTCCCCTGCAGCAGTGCAGCTGCACCCACCAGCTTGACCGCTGGACTGGCCTCCGCGGCTGTGTGCGCGCCTGTGGTGAGACCCTGCAGCCACGGGATCGCACCCCGACAACCAAGGCCCTCGCAGCTGCAAGTGTGCCTGCCGTGGGTCCCGGCCCCTGCCGTTGCCACTGAGCTTTGCCACGACGTGTGTGTACAGTGTGCACAGGCGCGCGCAGCCAGCCCCTGCTGCCGAGTGGGTGCGCACCACCTGCTCTGGCTCCCGCCGCCGCCGCCGCCGCCGCCACCGCCGCCACCGCCGCCTGGACGCTGCCCGCTGGACTTGGATGTGCCACTGAAGACGTCGGCAGTCCTTGCAGGCCCTGCAGATCCCCCAGAGCACTTGCAAAGGTTCGGGCAGTTGTTGATGTCGTGGACCCCCAGGGACATCCTGTCTGTCTGGACCCAGAGCCTGGACCAATCAGAAGAAAGCACAAATGACTAGACGACACGTCCTCTGAAATCATTCAGTCAGAGGAACAGAAATAAAAGAATGCAGAGGAATGAAGACGGCCCACGGGACTTAAGGGACGTCATGAAGAAAATAAACAGCACATTGTTGGAGGCCCAGATGGAGAAGAGAGGGAGAAAGGGGTGGAAAGCCGATTTAAAGAAACAATGTCGGAGAACTTACCAAAACCGCGGAGATATTTGGACTCCCATGTTCACGAAGCTCATAGGTTCCCAAACAATTCAACTGAAAGAGAACTTCGCCAAGACCACTCCACTCGCAGAAGTTAACTAGAAATGGAATAAGGACTTGCATGTCAGACCTGAAACTGTAAAACTCCTCACACCCTCAGGATGGCTATTATCAAAAAGACAAGAGGTAATAAATGCTGGAGAGGGTGTGGAGAAAAGGGAACCCTTGTGCACTGTTGGTGGGAATGTAAATTGATACAGCCACTGTGGAAATCATTGTGGAAGTTACTCAAAAATTAAAACTACCATACTATCTACAATTCCATTACTGAGTACACTTCAGAAGGAAGTGAAATCACTATCTTGAAGATACATCTGCACCCCCATGTTTATAGCAACTTTATACACAAGAGCTGAGATATGAAAACAGCCTAAGTGTCCATCAACAGAGGAATGGATAAAGAAAATTTTGTAATTTAAAATATAGAGTTTCCCTGGTGGCGCAGTGGTTGAGAATCTGCCTGCCAATGCAGGGGACACGGGTTCGAGCCCTGGTCTGGGAAGATCCCACATGCTGCGGAGCGACTGGGCCCGTGAGCCACAACTACTGAGCCTGCGCGTCTGGCGCCTGTGCTCCGCAACAAGAGAGGCCGCGACAGTGAGAGGGCCCCGCACCGCGATGAAGAGTGGCCCCCACTCGCCGCAACTGGAGAAAGCCCTCGCACAGAAACGAAGACCCAACACAGCCAAAAATAATAAATAAATAAATAAATAAATAAAATATATATTAAAATATTATTATGAGCATATATTTATATATGCTGTATATAATATGTTAACTAATATTTCTCTATTTTTAGTTTATTATATATACATAGAGAAAGAGAGGAAGGAAGGAAGAAGAAAGAAAATATACATATATGTCATATGTATAATTATATATATATATATATATATGTTGTCACAAATGGCTGGATTTCCTTCTTTCTCAAGGCTGAATAATATTACACACACACAGTGAAATACTATTCAGCCTCATGAATAAAGAAGGAAATCCTGCCGTTTAAGGACATATACTAAATGAACTAAGTCAGAGTAAGACAAGTGCTGTATAATCTCACATATATGTGGAATCTAAAAAAAAAAAAAGCCCTACTCCTGGACACAGTGAGGAGAACGGTGGCTGCCAGAGGCTGAGTCGTGGGAAGAAATGAGAAGATGCTGGTCCAAAGATACAAACTTTCAGTCGTAAGAGGAATAAGTTCTGGGCATCTAATGTACAGCATGGGGACTCTGGTTAACAGTACTGTATTATATACCTGAAAGTTGCTAAGAGAATAAATCTAAAACGTTCTTCCCATAGCAACGACAAAAAAAATGGTAGTTATGTGAGGTGAAGGATGTGATAACTAGCGTTATTATGGTAAACATTTTGTGATAGATACACATATCAAATCATCACATCAAAACTACACCTTAAACTAGCACGATGCTGTATGTCACGTATACCTCAATAAAACTGGGAGGAAAAAGAACAGAGAAGGACAAGAAAAATGAGTGCTGGGCTTGAGGAAAATTAATTCTTAGGAAAGGTTCTTTCTTAGGAGAATAAACCGAGGTAACTTTTCTTCGAAGTCTTTCCATCAGTGAAATACCTAGCATATTTCATTGCTTGAATGGATCATTTTTACACCCCTTCTATTATGTGCTGATTTCTGTTTCCCCAAAATTCATATGCTGAAGTTCGAATTCACAGTAGCTCAGAGTGTTACTGTATTTGGAGACTGGGCCTTGAAAGAGGTTTTTAAGTCAGATGAGGTCATATGGGTGGGCTCTAATTGAATGTGACCCTGTCCTCATAAGAAGGGAGATTAAAATTCCTGCACTCTGGTTTTCCTGCCCCACCCGTAGCTCTCAGCAGACCCCATCTCCCTGGGTCGTAGACAGCGTTTCTCTCCACACTCCTGCCTCTCTCGGGGTGGATGGCAGCTGCCGCTCCTTTAGGCATGGCCTGTGAGGTGGGGGACCTCTCAGCATCCCCTGGTGCCTGCTCCAGACTCAGGCTAAGACGTCCCTGAAAGCCTGAGCCTTAGGTGTGAGAGTTTCTCTGAGGTGCTGCCCTTCTTTCTTAAGCCGAAACCCTGCCTTTCCTATTCAACACGGGTCCCCTCGCCTCCTACAGGGCCAGCGCAGCCCTCCTTTGTTCTAGTAAAAGATCCCCATCAGGATGCGGTTTCCTGCCCATCTCCCAGCAGGTCGCGACTGTCACTAAAGCCAGAACAACAGTCTTGCCCAGGACTGAAAAGGGAGAATTCTCCACACTTCTTTTTTTTTTTTTTTTTTTTTAACATCTTTATTGGAGTATAATTGCTTTACAATGGTTTGTTAGTTTCTGCTGTATAACAAAGTGAATCAGCTGTACGTATACATATATCCCCATGTACACACATGTAAACATATGTTTGTATATATTGTTTGCTTGTCGCTTTAATCCATTCTGCCTCTGTCCACCTCCCTGGCCTTGGATGCTCGCCTTGCCTCTATCCTAAGAACATAAACCCTGGCCATGGCCACCACAGCAAACCTCACATTCCTCTATCCTTGCTCAGAGGCCAGAGCTGGCTGCAGTGCGGTTCCCATTGTACGCGGTAAGCTTGGGACCTGAGCAACCCTAGTGAGCATGTGAAACGTGACCGAGCCCACAGAAGCTCTGTCTTCTCCAACGCTGCTCAGAGAAGGTTCATGACACCCACTGTAAGTGCAGCCGGGAGGTGAGGAGATTGCCCTTAGGGCTTTCAACAGTGAGAGACAGGATTCTTGATACATTTCTGGATAAATTGCTCTCTCTTCCTCCTAGATGCTCTGAACTCAGATATAACACTTCTTCTGCAATGTCCTTACTGGGGGAACATAAGTAAATTAAAAAGGGTCTGTCTTTTTCCGCAAACTGTGTCCAGCTTAGTAATTCATCTCCTTGTATTTGTTTCCTTTCTCACAATCTCACTTTCAGTTCCCTTCACTCTTGCTTGCTTGGAATGCGTCCCCTAATACATTAGCACAGAATCTTTGCTTCGGTTCTGTTTTGCATGTTTGGGCCAAGATGTGGACTGATAAAGTCATAGGGAAAGGACAGGAGTGGGAGGTCAGAGGCCGAGGAGGAGAGTGGTTTGAGGATGAAGTGCTGGACTAAATCCAGCATGGCGACTGAGAAGCTGTGTAGCAAGGCATCACCAGGAGATTTGTCGGAGCCATTTCAATGCAGGGACAGTATCTATGGCTGTAAAATGAAACCAACCATGACTGCAGACTGCCGTGCACAGTAGACGCTCTTGATTTTCATTCAGCTCTGTTCACACACCCGAGATTGGAGAGTTACAGTGTCCTCTTGTTAAATGATCCCTCTGGTGTTAAATGTCCTTACCTTACAAGTGAATAATGATGCCTCGTTGAATTTCGTTGTTTTGGCAAAAACCCAGTAGTGGGTATTAGTGCACCTAATTTGTTAGTGTATACCCAAGAAATGTTACCTTAACTTGCTTTGAAGTTATTCCTACATCGGGAACTTTGCATGACATAGACCAGATATTTTCAGTTTGAATGGAAGCCTCTTCCAAAATAAAAATTGGTTGTTGACTAGATCAGTTACTGATCTAAATTTTTAAAATTCGCTATATTCCATTCTCAAAGTAATATTGAGAAACCAACTGTTAGCTGGATTGTTTAAACAAAATCTCTCAGTTGGCTATAAAACACGTTCACATTCCAGTCGTCATATACTTTTGGCTCTTTCTGTACAATCAGAAAGAAAGAAAGCAGGAGTGGCTGTAAACCCTAGAGCAAACAATTCAGCTCTGCACTGTAATTAAGAAAAGAATCACAGTGTAATTAAGGCTACATTATGAGACTCATTCAAAAGCTTGTGTTTTTACCTATAGGACCCAGAAATACCAGCCAGGTATCAAAGCTCTGTATAACGGGGTGAAGTATTTGCCACAGTGGGGTCCCAGTGAGTACACATGATGGGACTTTCCTTTTCAAACCACCACTGCTCCTTTCAGAGTCCACACCCTCTCTTTCTGTTTTGGAAATTAGGAAGGTTATGAATTCCTAAGCCACTGAAAGATGAAAGCTCCTACAGTTCACTTTTAATCAGGATCAGAAGATTTCAGAGCACAGATGACAAGCACGGTCAGTCCTGCTCAATGACCGAGGGGCGGTGTGCCAGGTGGGGGGTTAGTAAAGTGTATATCTTCACCAGAGAGAAGAAATAAAAACCTATGAGCATCTTAGGTGGTGCCAGGAAGTCACTAGGCTGACCAAAACCACAGACGGTCGACAGGCATTGGTTGGGTTTAGCTGTCTTTTGCCCGTCACACGTTTTTCCCCATGTGGTCCACCTCGAAAAGAAATAACCCCTTCTTTCTCCATCCTCCTAACCTTTACTAGAAACACTATCTCACAGAGCTTTCTTCCCGTTTTTCAGACCAGATGACTCTCCTCTGTTGTCCGCAGAAATGGGCTAAATGGAATGTTCCTCTATTCTCTGTACTATTATGGAAGGGACTAAATGGCCTCCTTTTGGGGAGGTTACTTTTTAATACTCACTACTCTTTTTTTCTCTCAACAAAACTCCTTATGCAAATGAAACGTGTAAGTCAGTGTGGAGTTTTGAACCTATTTTTAAAAGTTAGAAATCGGAAAGTTTCTTACGAAGTATAAACACATCTGCACTGTGACCCACCATGCCACTCCTAAATACTTTTCCATAACAAATACAAACATATGTACACAAAAAGCATTGTATGAGAATTATTGTTGCAGTTAATTCATATTATCCCTAAGCTGAAAACAGCTCAAATGCCCAGTACAAGGAAATGGATAAACACCCTGCAGCATAATGATACAATGGAACATAATTCAGTAGTAGAAGAAACAAAGTACTGATGCACTCAGTAATGTGAATAAATGTCATTGAGTAACGAAGCCAAGCACAAATAATAGATAGATACATAGATACATAGAAGAGAGGGAAGGAAGGAAGGAGAGAAGGGAGGGAGGGAGGAAGGAAGGAAGGAAGGGCAAGAACATGCCAACTTACCAGTGGTGATAGAAGTAAGTTGTTCCTTTGGGTGGAGGGGACAGTATTTATTGCTAAGAAGAATGAGGGAGCTCTCCATGGTAATGGAAATATTCTGTATCTTATTTTGGATAATGGCTTCATGGGTATATATAGTTGCCAAAACTCACTGAACTGATCATTTGAGATCTGGGCATTTTTGTACATTTTTTGTACATTAACTAGACTTCAGTTAAAAAGGAATATTTATTTTGTGTGTGTCTTTGAACATCTGGTATATCAATGTTGTTTCTTTTTTTGGAAAACATCAAATACACTTATTGACTATGCCTCTTCCTTCAACGGTACTTAAGTGGTTATGTTTGTTACACTCTATTCATTGACTTTTAGAGCACTGTTTTTCTCACTAGGCTCTTTGCCATCCTGCCTTTTTTCTCCTTGCCCTGCTGAAGATAAAGGGGCTCTCATACTTAGACATATTTCTTCAGAGCAGTAGTTTTTACACATCATGCAGCAGCGGCTGTGTCAATAATATTTTACAAGCTTTGCAAGTGTAGTAGCAGTGAACCTGTATACCGACTATTTCTTGACTCTGCAACTATGGTTAGGGTTATTCATGAGTTTCAAATATTTTAACTCTACTGGGAACCCCATAAACCTCTGGCTTATCATTAGATGTGTATCTTGCCTCAAAATATTAAGAACAGTCTAGCCCTGAGCCTTAAATTCTCTCCAATTTAACAAAACGTCACCTCCGTCTTTGCCACAGTAAATCCATCGTTCCATCCTTCCCTAGCCCTGACAAATTAGGAGATAAAACATACACTTTCTCTTTGAGAAACTAGCCCCTCTCCTGGGCACATATATCCTCTCTGCACAGGATGGAAGAGAGAGCATTACCTTTGGTTTTTTTTTTTTTTGGAGGGGGGGAGTTAGTGATTGATCTATTTATTTGTTTATTTTTTAACATCTTTATTGGAGTATAGTTGCTTTACAATGTTGTGTTAGTTGCTGCTGTATAACAAAGTGAATCATCTATACGTATATACATATCCCCATATCCCCTCCCTCTTGCGTCTCCCTCCCACCCTCCCTATCCCACCCCTCTAGGTGGTCACAAAGCACCGAGCTGATCTCCCTGTGCTATGCGGCTACTTCCCACTAGCTATCTATTTTACATTTGGTGGTGTATATATGTCCATGCCAGTCTCTCATGGGGAGGGGGAAGGGTAAGCTGGGATGAAGTGAGAGAGAACATTACCTTTGAATTGATCTGGGAGCAATAGATTCTTCTGTAGATAACCAACTAGCCTGTCTCCAACTTTATTATGTTGTATACAAGTAATACAAGAAAGAGGGAATTCCCTGGTGGTCCAATGGTTGGGACTTGGCACTTTCATTGCCGCGGCCCAGGTTCAATCCCTGGTCGGGGAACTAAGATCTCATAAGTTGTGCGGCATGGCCAAAAAAAGAAAAAAAAAAAGAAGGAGAGTAGTTTTTTTCCCCATATTTTTGTTTCTTTTGCCTGAAAGTTTACAGTATTATAGTTGAAAGTAGCTCCTTTTGATGGTAGTCCTGGGGGCTGTTTCAAAAATCCCATTTCTCCCCCCAAGCATGAGGCAGAAATGCACTGACATGACACACAGAAGCTGGTCACAGCCGTGTGACTGTCTTTGGCCCACGAAGGGATGTGAAATATTTGAGGCGTGGTCCTCTCTCTTCCTCTATCCTGGTGATGGGTAGTGTTCCCCACAGTGGCCATTTTATCAGCCTGTGTAATGGGAGGACAATGGACCAGAGTAAAGCCAATAGGCAGCATGATGAACACATGTCCTGAGTCAGAAATAAAATATTGTTGCTTTAAGCTCCTGAGATTTTGAGTCTGTTCTTTGCACAGCATGCCCTAGAGACCATCCCAACTAATCAAAGTTCTTTTAGTGCTTTTCGTGTTTGTCTGACACCCTCCCATTGCTTTTTTTATCCTAATATTGCTGTAGATAATGTCAATAGTTAACCAGAATAATTCCTGCAAATTGCCCCTCTGGTTAGCTCCATTCAGAGTAAAGTTTCTCAGTGCCTTACTTCTGTCAACCAGCTTGAAGCAGTGATCAATATATAGCCTGGATTCCTGCCTGAACGTTAAGAAACAAGAAAGAAAATCAATGGCTGGGTTCAGAATGCATCACGGGCCTGCAGTGGGAGGTCTGCATATTGGTTCCAGGGTCTCTCCTCCCCTCTGGGAAAAAGTCTTCCCAGCACATTAAGTAACGTCCCATGAAACTCCTGGGTCCTTTTGAGTGTCTTCCTCTGGACACTGCTGACATAATACTGAATTTCTTCCCCTCAGAGGCCAAAACCCATACTGTGGTGGAAGTTTCTGTGAATTCTGGGTGCATAGTAAAATGATCACTTCCCAAGTGCCTGAGAAATGGTATGTGCATATGCTCCCATGGCATATAAACCTCTTCTTCACCAGTGAAGCTGCCAGACATGACTACTACTTCCTTTGGACTGTGGCCTTCAGTTTCTAAGGGCAGGAAGATAATGTAGATTATTCCACAAAGCTACGGCTCTGAGTGTTTCTGCAGGAATCTGCCCGATTCTGCTCCATGAGTGGGCACAGGTTTGGAATGAACACATCCCCATGGGTCAAATAAAGCCTAAGGCTCCGATTACTTCTAAAGTTCTTTCACTTCCCACAGGACTTACGTCACCATGTGTTTCTCTCAAAAGTGTTCTTCAAAGGAAGCAGTGCAATGCTCAGCCCACAATTTTTTTTTTTAATAGTATGTCAGGAAGCTTTTTTTCTTAATTGAAGTATAGTTAATTTACAATGTTGTGATAGTTTCAGGTGTACAGCAAAGTGATTCAATTATACGTATTTTTTTTGCAGGTTTTTTTCCCTTACAGGTTATTACAAAATATTGAGTATAGTTCCCTGTGCTATACAGTAGGTCCTTGTTGGCTATCTATTTTATACATAGTAATGTGTATCTGCTAATCCCAAACTACTAATTTATTCCTACCCCCCTTTCCCCTTTGGTAACCATAAATTTGTTTTCTATGTCTGTGGGTCTATTTTTGTTTTGTATATAAGTTCATTTATATCATTTTTTAAGATTCCACATATAAGGGATATCATATAATATTTGTCTTTCTCTGGCTTACTTCACTTAGTATGATAATCTCTAGATCCATCCATGTTGCTTCAAATGCATTATTTCATTCCTTTTTTATGGCTGAGTGATATTTCATTGTGTGTATATATATATATATATATATATATATCTCCCACATCTTTTCTATCCATTCATCTGTCGATGGACATTTAGGTTGTTTCCATGTCTTGGCTATTGTAAATAGTGTTGCAGTGAACATTGGGGTGCATGTATCTTTTCAAATTATGGTTTCTCCAGATATACGATCAGGAGTGGGATTGCAGGATCATACGATAGCTCTATTTTTGTTTTTTTTAGGAACCTCCATACTGTTCTCCATAGTGGCTGTACCAATGTAGAAGTGTAGGAGGGGTCTTTTTTCTCCAACCCTCTCCAGCATTTATGGTTTGTAGATTTTTTGATGATGACCATTCTGACTGGTGTGAGGTGATACCTCATTGTAGTTTTGATTTGCATTTTTCTAATGATTAGTGATGTTGAGCATCCTTTCATGTGTTTGTTGGCAATTTGTATATCTTCTTTGAAGAAATGTCTGCGCAGGTCTTCTGCCCATTTTTTGATTAGGTTGTTTGTTTTTCTGATGTTGAGCTGCATGAGCTGTTTATATGTTTTGGAAATTAAGCCCTTGCCGGTCACATCATTTGCAAATATTTTCTCCCATTCAGTAGGTTGTCTTTTCATTTTGTTTATGGTTTCCTTCACTGTGCAAAAGCCTTTAATTAGGTACCATTTTTTTAATTTTGGTTTTTATTTCCATTATTCTAGGAGATGGATCCAAAAAGATTTTGCTGGGATTTATGTCAAAGGGTGTTCTGCCTATGTTTTCCTCTAGGAGTTTTATAGTATCTTGTCTTGCATTTCGGTCTTTAATCCATTTTGAGTTTATTTTTGTGTACGGTGTTAGAGAATGTTCTAATTTCATTCTTTTATATGTAGCTGTCCAGTTTTCCCAGCACCACTTATTGAAGAGGCTGTCTTTTCTCCATTGCATATTCTTGCCTCCTTTGTCACAGATTGGGTGACTGTAGGTGCTTGGGTTTATCTCTGGACTTTCTATCCTGTTCCAGTGATCTATATTTCTGTTTTTGTGCCAGTACCATACTGTTTTGATTACTGTTGCTTTGTAGTATAGTCCGAAGTCAGGGAGCCTGATTCCTCCAGCTCCATTTTGTTTTTCTCTCAAGATTGCTTTGTCTATTTGGGGTCTTTTATACTATCCAAGGCAATCTACAGATTCATTGCAATCCCTATCAAATTACCAATGGTATTTTTCAGACAACTAGATCAGCCTACGATTTTTAATGAATTCTAGTGAGTTCCTTGGAGAGTAACTGGATTCTGTGAACCCTGTAGTCTTCCCACTTAGCCTCCCTTTGTCAACTTCCCGAAACCCCTCATACAATGGCTATTTGGCTAATGTAATATGAGTGACAAGTATTAGCAGTGACACCTTGGAGCCAGCTGGAATAAACTAATAAAAATATCCTCCTACAAGTTTTACCTGCCTATGGAGTCCCAAATTTTCTTCATCTCTTGCATCAGAAGAGTTTTATTTTTCTACCAATGGGAACAGGGGGAAAAGTCATTTTCATCTTTGTTCTTGAGCTATAAATCATTCTAAGTTATATCTAACAGTGGAAGCATACTCTGTTGACCCATAGTATCTAGACACTTAAAAGTTGTCATTGTCAACTTCCAAATGTGGTAAGTATGTTTAGTCCTTGTCAAAATGGCCAGTTTTAGAACCATAAATTATTTCTTTTCACAGTGAAATGAATATCCTTGATGTTCTAATTGTAGGTATGAGATTAAGTTTCTATTGCGATTGAGGGATGAGCTGTTTTGTACCTCTTAGAGTTGAAGATGGATGTCAGGGTTAGCAAAAGCCGCAGATTCTAAATCATGACTGACAACCTAGGTCTAGTTTTGTATGGAGGAAGGAGTAAAAACAAAGGCTCAAGTGACCATCAGAATACTTTAAGCTTATTAACAGCAGTGAATGGCTACGAGGGACAAGGAGGTCAGCTCTAGGAAGGAGAGATGTGGAAGTTGATCTATGAAAGACGGAGCTGGAAGTCGCTAAAAGTCTTTGCAGCAAGCCCTAATGGCTGTGAAAAATGTCAGGCATACATCATTCAGAAATAGCAGGTGAAATTAAAAATCAAAGAAACAAAAAATTTCTCAGTTAGCACATCAAATGCAGCTTAAATGTTATTGTACTAATATGCATTCACTAATTGTTAGTATTACCTATTTCTTATAATTTAGCACTACAGATAAATATACTGAAGAAAGGTGAAATTCTACCATTTAATGGTAAAATCCATTAACATCTTGATTCATCTTCTATCATATATTTATTTAAAAATATGTACACTCTTACACACATATGTATATATGTATATTTTTACATACACACAAATAGATGGATTGATATAAGTATCAATATATATTTTTGTTTTATTAAAAGGTAATTCTTTTGATACATATACACGAGTAGATGGATAGATATAGACAAATATTTTTGTTTGTTTTATAAGAAGATAATTCTTTTTGGTAATGATTGTGACCTAGTCCATGGTCATGGCTTTGAATGCTTCCTAACAGAAAAATCCAAAATTAGTGTTGACAGTATGTGCCAGAAATGGCATCTTCAGCAAATTCTTCTTCCCATGTGACCTTGGCTATCCACTGGAAAGCCTCTTTTGATTCCTGGCTGTTTTCTGAAACTAACTTGTTGGTCTCATATAAGATGCTATACACTTTAAATGTCTTTCTAATAATGGAGTACTTTTCTGCTCAAATAAACCAAAGCAAGTTTTTCTTGTAATCAATAAAACTGACTTATAACCAGTTACTTCAGTATGCTTGTACTTTCTCAGTTTGTTTCTGTTCTTTTCTGGCTTCTCAGTTCAGTGTTTCTTTAGAGTGGGAGAAAATGGAAAGGACAGGAGAATACTTAAGACCACTTCTTCCTCCCATGCATTCCATTCCTCTCTAGTTACTGTTGTTTTCTGTCACTAACATAGCACATATGAGCAACATTCCAAAAATCTATTTCACGTTCAACACTTATTAAAAAGCCCTGTCCTTTTTAGTACTCGAAACATCCAAACCACAAAACATATCCTGTGATAAAAAGACAAAAAAAAAAAAAGTGAGATGAAAAAGATCAGACATTTACTACATATGAGGCACTGTTCAAGATAGTTTATATACTATGGCTTCTAATAATTTTATGTGATATAAATTATGTTCCTCAATTTACAAATAAGGATACAGAATAGGAGGACGTGATTTGCTAAGACTCATAGATAAATGACAATGCCAGAATGTAAACTAGAGTTTTCTCACCGTAATTCAACATAATTTAAACTATATCATCTTTTTCCCCCTAAATTTTGCAAGCATATTTAATTTTGTCTCTCCTTTTGGAACACAAGTCCAAATTAAAGGCAGTGTGTGTGAAGATATGACAAGTTGAGATCTTGTAACTCATTTCCAAATTCCATGTTATCATTAGTAATAAACTCATCAGTGTATCTTAAAGGACTAAATCGTACTTTGAGATCACTTATAGGCTCTAAAATGGCCAAGGAATCTCAGATCAGAGTTAATGGGAACCAGGACTGGCTACTTTATTTTAGGGTTCATCCCTCAAAAACTATTACAAATTTCAATATTGTGATATCAAAGCATTAAGCCAAGCATGGACCCTTAAAGCATGAGAACTTGTATGATGGCACAGGTTATACACTTGTGAATCCGGTCCTGATTTGTGGATTCACTTCCAAATAATCCAATTTGGGTTGGTAATTGCATAAATAGAACATATAGGCCACAAGTTGGTAATTATTACAGCTCAATGACAAGATGGGGGTCATGATATTATAATTTCTACTTTGTATATGGTTGGAATTCTCTGTAGCAAACATTTAAAAAGAAAAATTTTGGAAATATGAACTAAGAAACATTTGATAATAACAAAAAATAAATAATATGATAGAATATAATAAATATGAAAGATGAAAAAGATCTGATATACACACAAATTATGTTCAGAGGAATAGAACAAAAAGTGTATTCAAAAATGTTATAGGAATTATTCTTCTACAAGAACATAGAAGAAAGTGTGCCTCAACTTTTCCAAACAGCAATATTTGAAACTGTGGATCAAAAGAATAACCTCTATCTTAGGAAAAAACAATACAGAATGATCGGTATATACAGGTAAATTTGCTGAAATATAATAAGAAAGAAAGTCTAACGAAATCCAAGGGAAACTAACTACTAACCTATAAATGAGAAAAATTCAGGCTGACCTCCAATTTCCCCTTAACAAGATTTTATGAAAGATTATGTAAAAACATCTACAAAGTTCTGGATGAAAGAGAATATGATCCAAGAATTTCTTTCAAGTAAGAGATAACAAACAGGTATTTAGGCTTCTACTAATCCAAGAAATATAGGACATTTAAGCCCTTCTTGAAAATAAACAAACCCTTTCTTGATAATGAAATCTAGCCAAACAAGAGATTAATCAACTCAGGAATAGGAAAATATGGTAAAAGCAGTGACTAGGGTCATTGACTGTTAAAATAAATAAAGATGAAAAAATATCTATACATTATAGTTACAGAAATGGAGACAAAATCTTGGTGACTGTGAAAATATTTTCTAATAAGCAGTCAGTATTTATAGTTTAGGTGAGTTGGGCAGAGTACACATGTCCTCATATTTCATTGCAGTAAGTTAATAGCCAATGTCTAGAACTGAAACTTATTGCAGAAAAAAAAATGTTTTCTTCATGTTTTTTATGTTGAAGATGTCTTTTGTAAAGTAATAGTTTTGTTTTTAAGGAAACATTCATTTAAAATTCAATCATTCCTTCAGTTTTACTTCTATTTTTGTTGTTTCTGACAAATTCAAATCGATTTGTGTTTCATATTTTGGTTGCCATGACATATTGAGAAATGTTCATTTGAGAATAAAATGCCTGCCAAATTCTCTCTCTCCACTCGTCTGTCATTGTAGTGACCCTTCTGTCTGCATACATATGATCAGGATGATGTTCACCAAATATTACCTAAGGCTAGTTCTAGCAGGTGGGGTGTCGAGTGTTTCTTCCAGTTAGTTTTCAGTGTCTTTGACTCTTTTAAAAAATGCAACTATTATTTAAGGTTTTTTTTCTTAAAAATTAAGAAATTTAAAATATTGTTACTAGTAACACATATATTTTATTCAGCTGTAGTTATTAATTTGAGATGCCATTTTTATAAGATAAATATCGGTACAATAACATGTAAGCTGCACTTGATGTGTTACCTGAGAAATCTTTTTGTTTCTTTGTTTTTTAGTTTCACCTGCTATTTCTGAATGATGTATGCCTGACATTTTTCACTGCCGTTAGGGCTTGCTGCAAAGACTTTTAGCGACTTCCAGCTCCGTCTTTCATAGATCAACTTCCACATCTCTCCTTCCTAGAGCTGACCTCCTTGTCCCTCGTAGCCATTCACTGCTGTTAATAAGCTTAAAGTATTCTGATGGTCACTTGAGCCTTTGCTTTTACTCCTTCCTCCATACAAAACTAGACCTAGGTTATCAGTCATGACTTAGAATCTGCTGCTTTTGCTAACCATGATGTCCATCTTTAACTCCAAAAGGTACGAAATAGCCCATCCCTCAATCGCAATAAAAATTTAATTAGATATAATGTGTTTGTATTGATATTACAGTCATATAGTCACATCTATTCTTAACAGAAACAGTAAAATCTTCAAATTTTCACAAGCATTATTATTCTTACGGGCATATTCTCAAGAAACATTATCATAAAACATATTAGACATACACATAAAAGTCTGTCAAAATCTGCCATGATTCCCCACCCTGAAATCACATTTTATCATGTATCTTCCATCCGTAAGCTACCTAGGAAGTGCATGCTGTCTGGTCAGCCTCAGAAAAAAAAAATATTTTAAAATATGGTCAGAGTGTGACAATTGTAGCAAAGTAAAAACATCAAAAACTAAAAACTAGGAGAGCAGACATTAAGTGCAGGCTTTACGACTTTCTAGTTTTGTGGACTTCCTAGGTTATTTAACTGGAATTGAAATAATTGTTCTGCTAATGGTAAGTATAATTCGTTGGGGGAAGGGATGCTGTCATATTTAAATCAGGCTTAAAGTGGGTCACCTGATCACCAGATGTGCAGCAGCTGATACCCAGGTCCCTGACACATTCCTCAGCTGTGCTGTTCTGGTGACTTATCATTCCTTGTTCTTGTTCTGTTCTAACTTAAAACACCCACACATGACTTTCTTTCTGCCCCCAGTTCACAGGCACTCATTCCTGAGGCACTTGCCAATTTGGGGGTACTCCTTGGTCACTTCCTAATTTTTACTTCTGACCGTGGTTCATGTTCTCAGTTACTCCATAACCTCTATCAATTATGGTCACTATAGATGTCTGTCAGGAGAAAACTAACTTGCAAATTTTAATTATTATATATTGTTGTATTGGAGAAAAAGTTTTTTTCTCCCCTGTGTACCCTGTTATACCTCTTTGCTGATGTTGATATTTAATATCAATTCTATATATTAGATATATTGAAAGTGAATTAAACATATATTTAATCAAAAAAGGCCAGTAGCCCATAGACAGGAAGCAGTGCAAATACTTCCGTGTCCATTAATGTTTGGGAGAGTGAAATGAGAACAGAGTCAACCTGAGGCCAGGCTGCTGACCAGACACCACCTGAGTCCCTCAGAGACAGAGGTGTGCAGGTGTTGGGTGAAACCTCTTCCCAGTGATTCTCCCAGAGCCCTGAGCTGAGAGAAGGGAAAGGACGCCGGTCCAAGGACTCTACCAGGAATGAATCTCCATTGTGCACAATGATTAATTTATGGTTATTATAAATCCTGAGTTCATGTCCTCATAGTAACGTTTGAATGGGGTGATGACCACCAAGTTGGAGCTCCTCTAGTTCATGTGTTTAATTACTGTCCTTGACTAAGAGAAGATTAATTTTTATGAGGTAAGGGAAGTAAGTATGATCATAAGCAAATTCCCAAAACACTAGGCAGGTTTTATTTTGAAAGAGAAAAATGAAGGCATTTGGAGCTGAAAATAAACCCGACCAGATATGTTCATTCAGACATTGTTAGTGAATATAAATGAGATGGTCTAAATTTGTAAAAGTTGCGACAGGAGCATGTAGCACTGATTTTATGAATACTTGTAATGGGAAGGTTGTTTAACAAAACAATAATCTGTCCAGTTGTTCCCGTTAAACTTAATGAAATGTAAGGCTTCCATGGAATATCGAATGGGAGAGTATTTGCAAAAGTCTATGCAGTATGGATGGCTAGAGCAAAACTGTCGAGAAAAGGGGAGGCAGACACTTTGGAGGCTATGGATAAATTTTCACTGCTAAATATTGGCAAAACAGACTAAATCTCTTGATTCCTGGTCCATGGTAGAACTTTCCTGCTTCAGTTTGCTAAGGCTGTCATAACAAAGTACTACACACTGGGTGTCTTAAACAACAGAAATTGATTGTTTTCACAATTCTGGAGACTCGAGGTCTGAAATCAAGGTCTCAGCAGGGTCTGAGGACTCTTCTCTTGGCTGGTAGGTGATCATCTTCTCCCTGTGTCCTCATATGGTCTTTCCTCTCTCTGTGTCAATCCCTCTTCTTCCAAGGACACCAGTCGTATTAGATTAGTGTCCACCCTAAGACCTCATTTTAACTTAATTACCTCTTTAAAGAACCTGTGTTCAAATACAGTCATATTCTGATGTATTAGGGATTATAACTTCAACATATAAATTTTAAGGGAACCAAAGTAAATCATAACTCTCTCTTTATAAAAGAAAAAACCTTTATTTCCTTTTAATAATATCTTGTTCTATTTGAAAAGATCTGGGTTTGCTTGCATGAAGAGAACTATAATAAACACTGAGAATGGAAAAGTGAGAAAACAATTGGATTCTGCCTTCAATGAAATTACTGTGAATTAAGAAAAATAGATGTGTGAATTACTGTCACATTAATTTTAAAATAGAAGTTCATAAGAGGCAGAGACACTTAGAGAAGGGATGTCTTACTTTAAGAACAAGCATAGGGAGGCATCACATGTAAGTAATATTTACTAGGTTTCTAAGAATTTTAGTATTTTTCTGGAGAGCTAAAGAAGAAATTTCAAGACCAGGTAAAACAGACTGTGCAAAATAGGAAATAGAAAATACAAATAAAGTTCTCCACAAATTGCAATATCCTTGGTGTAACTGTATTATGCAGTTGGAGAAGTATTAATAAAAGAGTCATGGAACATGGGTAGCCTTACATGAAAAAAATCTCAAAATAATTGTGCTGAGTGACAAAAAAAGCCAAACAACAAAACCTAATTTATTCAATTATTTGATTTTATAAAGTTCTAGAAAATGCGAATTGAAAATTGATCTTTAATGAATGAAGAAATTAGGGGGTGGGTCACATACATACTCAGTTTCTTGGCTGTGATGAGACTTCACAGATGTATTATATGTATGTCAACACTCATCAAACTGTCCACTCTAAATAAGTGCAGTTTTGCATATGTCCATTACACACCAATAAAGCTGTTAAATGAAAAACAATCATATCGGGGAAGGAGTTAGGTTGCTACCTTTATATCATTTGTATGCTGGTCATAGATGCTCCTTTATGATGGGGAAGTTCTCTATTGTTCCTAGTTTGCTGGATTTTTATCAGGAATTGAAGTTAGATTTTGCCAAATTATTTTCCTGGATGGCAGTATAGCTTTTAATAATTAATTAATAATTAATTAATTGGTGTTTAATTTAGACTTTTTTTTAGAGCAGTTTTAGGTTCACAGTAAAATTGAGGGGAAGTTATTCCCATATACTCAACAACCCCACATATGCACGGCCTCCCTCATTATCAACATCCTCCACCCGATGGTCCATGTGTTACAATTGATGAACCTGCATGGACACAACATGATCACGCAAAGTCAGTAGTTTACATCAGGGCTCACTCTTGGTGATGTATATTCTGTGGGTTTGGATAAATGTAAAATGACATGTATCTGTCATTATGGTCACCGTATAGAGTATTTTCACTGCCCTAAAATTCTTCTGTGCCCCACCTATTAATTCCTCTCCTCCCACCCCCAGCCCTTAGCAACCATTGATCCTTTTACTGTCTCCATGGTTTTGATTTTTGTAGAATGTCATATAGTTGAAATCATAGAGTATGTAGCCCTTTCAGATTGGCTTCTTTCACTTACACATCCATTCATCTACAAAAGGACATCTTGGTTGCTTCCAAGTTAGACAATTATGAATAGAGCTGCCGTAAAGATCCATGTATGTTTAGTTTTGTAAGAAACCACAAAACTGCCTTCCAAACTTGCTATACCATTTTGCATTCCTATCAGAAATAAATGAGGGTTCCTTTTGTTCCATAACATTGCCAGCATTCGGTGATGTCCACGTTTCAGATTTTGTCATTCTAATAGGTGTGTACGGGTATCTCATTGCTTCAATTTGCATTTTCCTGATCTGATGACATATAACGTGCATCATCTTTTCTTTTAACTTGTTTTATTTTATTTTTTAACATCTTTATTGGAGTATAATTCCTTTACAATGGTGTGTTAGTTTCTGCTTTATAACAAAGTGAATCAGCTATACATACACATATATCCCCATATCTCCTGCCTCTTGCCTCTTCCTCCCACCCTCCCTATCCCACCCCTCTAGGTGGTCACAAAGCACCAAGCTGATCTCCCTGTGCTATGCGGCTGTTTCCCACTAGCTATCTGGTTTTACATTTGGGAGTGTATATATGTCCATGCCACTCTCTCACTTCATCCCAACTTACACCCCTCTCCCCGTGTCCTCAAGTCCATTCTCTATGTATGCGTCTTTATTCCTGTCCTGCCCCTAGGTTCTTCAGAACCTTTTTTTTTTTTAGATTCCGTATATATGTGTTAGCATATGGTATTTATTTTTCTCTCTCTGACTTACTTCACCCTGTATGACAGACTCTAGGTCCATCCACCTCACTACAAATAACTCAATTTCGTTTCTTTTTATGGCTGAGTAATATTCCATTGTATATATGTGCCACACCTTCTTTATCCATTTATCTGTCGATGGACACTTAGGTTGCTTCCATGTCCTGGCTATTGTAAATCGTGCTGCACTGAACATTGTGGTACATGACACTTTTTGAATTATGGTTTTCTCAGGGTATATGCCCAGTAGTGGGATTGCTGGGTCGTATGGTAGTTCTATTTTCAGTTTTTTAAGGAATCTCCATACTGCTCTCCATAGTGACTCTATCAGTTTACACTCCCACCAACAGTGCAAAGGTTTCTCCACACCCTCTCCAGCATTTATTGTTTGTAGACTTTATGATGATGGCCATTCTGACTGGTGTGAGGTGATACCTCATTGTAGTTTTGATTTGCATTTTTCTAATGATTAGTAATGCTGAGCATCCTTTCATGTGTTTGTTGGCAATGTGCATATCTTCTTTGAAGAAATGTCTGTTTAGGTCTTCTGCCCATTTTTCAATTGGGTTGTTTGTTTTTTTGATACTGAGCTGCATGAGCTGCTTGTAAATCTTGGAGATTAATCTGTTGTCATTTGTTTCTAGATATTTTTTTATTTCCTCTTTGATTTCTTCAGTGATCTCTTGGTTATTAAGTAGTGTATTGTTTAGCCTCCGTGTGTTTGTATTTTTTACAAACTTTTTCCTGTAATTGATATCTAGTCTCATAGTGTTGTGGTCAGAAAAGATGCTTGATACGATTTCAATTTTCTTAAAATTACCAAGGCTTGATTTGTGACCCAAGATATGATCTATCCTGGAGAATGTTCCGTGAGCACTTGAGAAGAAAGTGTGTTCTGGGTTTTTGTATGGAATGTCCTATAAATATCAATTAAGTCCATCTTGTTTAATGTATCATTTAAAGCTTGTGTTTCCTTATTTATTTTCATTTTGGATGATCTGTCCATTGGTGAAAGTGGGGTGTTAAAGTTCCCTACTGTGTTTGTGTTACTGTCGATTTCCCCTTTTATGGCTGTTAGCATTCGCCTTATGTATTGAGGTGCTCCTATGTTGGGTGCGTAAATATTTACAATTGTTATATCTTCTTCTTGGATTGATGCCTTGATCACTATGTAGAGTCCTTCTGTGTCTCTTGTAATATTCTTTATTTTAAAGTCTATTTTGTGTAATATGAGAATTGCTACTCCAGCTTTCTTTTGATTTCCATTTGCATGGAATATCTTTCTCCATCTCCTCACTTTCAGTCTATATATGTCCCTGGTTCTGAAGTGGGTCTCTTGTAGACAGCATATATACAGATCTTGTTTTTGTATCCATACAGCTAGTCCATGTCTTTTGGTGGGAGCATTTAATCCATCTACATTTAAGGTAATTATCGATATATATGTTCCTATTACCATTATCTTAATTGTTTTGTGTTTATTATTGTAGGCCTTTTCCTTCTCTTGTGTTTCCCTCCTAGAGAAGATCCTTTAGCATTTGTTGCAAAGCTGGTTTGGTGGTGCTGAATTCTCTTAGCTTTTGCTTGTCTGTAAAGGTTTTAATTTCTCCATCAAATCTGAATGAGATCGTTGCTAGGTAGAGTAATCTTGGTTGTAGGTTTTTCCCTTTCATCACTTTAAATATGTCCTGCAACTCCCTTCTGGCTTGCAGAGTTTCTGCTGAAAGATCAGCTGTTAACCTTATAGAGATTCCCTTGTATGTTATTTGTTGATTTTCCCTTGCTACTTTTATTTTTTTTTCTTTGTATTTAATTTTTGATAGTTTGAGTAATATGTGTCTTGGCGTTTTTCTCATTGGATGTATCCTGTATGGGACCCTCTGCGCTTCCTGGACTTGATTGACTATTTCCTTTCCCATATTAGGGAAGTTTTCAACTATAGTCTCTTCAAATATTTTCTCAGTCCCTTTGTTTTTCTCTTCTTCTGGGACCTCTAGAATTTGAATGTTGGTGCGTTTGATATTGTCCCAGAAGTCTGGGACTGTCCTCAATTCTTTTCATTGTTCTTTATTTATTCTGCTCTGTGGTAGTTATTTCCACTATTTAACTTCCAGGTCACTTATCCGTTCTGCTGCCTCAGTTATTCTGCTATTGTTTCCTTCTAGAGAATTTTTAATTTCATTTATTGTGTTGCTTATCATTGTTTGTTAGCTCTTTAGTTCTTCCAGGTCCTTGTTAAATGTTTCTTGTATTTTCTCCATTCTATTTCCAAGATTTTGGGTCATCTTTACTATCATTACTCTGAATTCTTTTTCTGGTAGACTGCCTATTTCCTGTTCATTTGTTTAGTCTGGTGGGTTTTTACCTTGCTCCTTCATCTGCTGTGTGTTTCTCTGTCTTCTCATTTTGTTTAACTTACTGTGTTTGGGGTCTGCTTTTCACAGGCTGCAGGTTCGTAGTTCTTGTTGTTTTTGGTGTCTGCCCCCGGTGGCTAAGTTTGGTTCAGCGGGTTGTGTATGCTTCCTGGTGGAGGGACTAGTGCCTGTGTTCTGGTGGATGAGGCTGGATCTTGTCTTTCTGGTGGGCAGGACTGCGTCCGGTGGTGTGTTTTGGGGTGTCTGTGAACTTATTATGATTTTAGGCAGCCTCTCTGCTAATGGGTGGCATTATGTTCCTGTCTTGCTAGTTGTTTGGCATAGGGTGTCCAGCACTGTAGCTTGCTGGTTGTTGAGTGGACCTGGGTCTTAGCATTGAGAATGATCTCTGGGAGAGCTTTCTCTGTTTGATACTACATGGAGCCGGGAGGTCTCTGGTGGACCAATGTCCTGAACTCATCTCTCCCACCTCAGAGGCAGAGGCCTGACACCCAACCGGAGCACCAAGACCCTTTCAGCCACATAGCTCAGAAGAAAAGGGGGGAAAAAACAAAGAAAGAAAGAAAAAATTAAAATAAAAAGAAATAAAGTTATTAAAATTAAAAATTTTTTAAATTATTGAAAATAAAAAAAATAAAAAGTAATAAAAAAACTGAAAAAAGATAGAAGAGAACAACCAAATCAAAAAAACAAATCCACCAATGATAACAAGTGCTAAAAACTATACTAAAAAAAAAAACCACAGACAGAACCCTAGGACAAATGGTAAAAGCAAAGCTATACAGACAAAATCACACAAAGAAACATACACATACACACTCACATAAGGAGAAAAAGGAAAAAAAAAAAAATATATATATATATATAAAAAGGAAGAGAGCCATCAAATCAAGAAACAAACCTACCAATGATAATAAACTCTAAATACTAAACTAAGATAAACATAAAACCAGGAACAAATTAGATGCAGGCAGCAAACCCCAAGTCTACAGTTGCTCCCAAAGTCCACCACCTCAGTTTTGGGATGATTCGTGTGTTTTCAGGTATTCCACAGATGCAGGGCACATCAAGTTGATTGTGGAGATTTAATCCGCCGCTCCTGAGGCTGCTAGGAGAGATTTCCCTTTCTCTTCTTTGTTCGCACAGCTCCTGGAGTTCAGCTTTGGAGTTGGCCCCGCCTCTGCACGTAGGTTGCCTGAGGGCATCTGTTCTTTGCTCAGATAGGACGGGGTTAAAGTAGCGGCTGATTCGGGGGCTCTGGCTCACTCAGGCCAGGGGGAGGGAGGGGTACGGAATGCGGGGTGAGCCTGTGGCGGCAGAGGCTGGCGTGATGTTGCACCAGACTGAGTTGCACTGTGTGTTCTCCCAGGGAAGTTGTCCCTGGATCACGGGACCCTGGCTGTGGCGGGCTGCACAGGCTCCCAGGAGGGGTGGTGTGGATAGTGACCTGTGCTTACACACAGGCTTCTTGGTGGCTGCACTAGCAGCCTTAGCATTTCATGGCCATCTCTGGTGTCCGTGCTGATAGCTGCGGCTCACGCCCGTCTCTGGAGCTCATTTAGGCAGTGCTCTGAATCCCCTCTCCTTGCACACCCTGAAACAATTGTCTCTTGCCTCTTCGGCAGGTCGAGACTTTTTCCCAGACTCCCTCCTGGCTATCTGTGGCGCACTAGCCCCCTTTAGGCTGTGTTCACACAGCCAACCCCAGTCCTCTCCCTGGGATCTGACCTCCGAAGCCCGAGCCTCAGCTCCCAGCCCCCACCCATCCTGGCGGGGGAGCAGACAAGCCTGTCAGGCTGGTGAGTGCTGCTTGGCACCGATCCTCTGTGCAGGAATCTCTCCACTTTGCCCTCTGCACCCCTGTTGCTCTCCCCTCCATGGCTCCAAAGCTTCTCCCCCGCCACCCCCGTCTCCACCAGTGAAGGGGCTTCCTAGTATGTGGAAACTTTTCCTCCCTCACAGCCCCCTCCCCGAGGTGCAAGTCCCACCTCTATTCTTTTGCCGCTGTTTTTTTCTTTTTTCTTTTGCCCTACCCAGGTACGTGGGGAGTTTCTTGCCTTTTGGGAAATCTGAGGTCTTCTGCCGGCATTCAGTAGGTGTTCTGTAGGAGTTGTTCCACGTGTAGATGTATTTCTGATGTACTTGTGGGGAGGAAGGTGACCTCCACGTCTTCTCCGCCATCTTGAATCTCCCCCCTGCATCATCTTTTCATATGCTTCTTTACTGTTCGTGTATCTTCTTTGGTAAGATGTCTTAAGATCCTTGGCCAATTTTTAAATTGGGTTGTTTTCTCATTGTTGAGATTCAAGAGTTGTATATAAAAGTTGTGTATTTTGGATAACAGCTCTTTATAAAATGTGTCTTTTGCAAATATCTTCTCCTAGTCTATGACTTGTCTTATTCTCTTGACATTATCTTTTGTATAACAGAAGTTCTTAATTTTAATGAAGTTCAGTTTATCAGTTGTGTCTTTCATAGATTGTGCTCTTGGTGTTATATCTAAAATGTCATCACCATACCCATGGTCATCTATGTTTTCTCTTATGTTATCTTCTAGCTTTATGGTTTCACGTTTTTATTTAGGTCTGTGATGTGTTTTGAGTTAGCGTCAAAGGGGGTAAGATCTGTGTCTAGATTCATTGTTTTGCATGTGGATGTCCAATTGTTCCTGCATCATTATTTTTAAAGGACTATTGTTGCATCATTCTATGGCATTTACTTCTTTGTAAAAGTTCAGTTGGCTTTATTTATGTGCATCTGTTTCTGAGCTCTCTAGTCTGTCCTGTTTATCTGTTTGTTCTTTGATCAATACCATACTATCTCAATTATTGTATCTTTATACTAACTCTTAAAGTTGAGCAGTGTCTGTCTTCCACCTTTGTTCTTTTCCTTCAATATTTTGTTGGCTATTCTAGCTCTTTTTCACTCCATATAAACTTTAGAATCAGTTTGTCAATATCCGCAAAATCACTTGCTGGGATTTTGATTGGGATTGCATTGAATCCATATGTCAAGTTGGGAAGAACTGACATCTTGACAGTAGTGAGTCTTCTCTTCCATGAACATGGAATATCTCTTCATTGTTTAGTTTTTCTCAGCACTGGTTAATTTTTGAATGTTAAAACAGCATGAACCTCCATAGATTAGACCATTCTTGGTCAGGTTATATTATTCTCTTATGTTTTGTCAAAATTAATTTTCTAAAAGTTTATTAATTGTGCTAGTTCCATGTGTTATTGAACTTTAGCTTTCATGCATAGTAATATTTTATTACAGTTTTGCAGTCAAGTCGATGCTGGCTTCACAGAATTATTTTGTGTAGAAGTTTTGATTATTGTGTATGTAGTGAGATTACATTGTGGTTTTAATTTATTTTTTTTCTTTTTTGATGAATAATGAGCTTGACTACTGTTTCTGAAATTTATTCGTCATTTGAATATTTTCTTTGAACTGCATGGTCGTATTACTAGATCTTTTGAATTGTATTTATATATTCTAGAGGAGTACTTTGTTAATATTATGGATTTCATATATTTTCCTTCGTGCTTTTTTTTTCCTCTTGCCTTGTTATCTCTCATGGTGTCTCAATGATAAACAAAATTCTTAATTTTAATGTAGTCTAATTTATCAATATTGGTACTCATGTATTTATTTATATGTAATGTTTTTCTTCTACAAGATTTATTTTATCTTAAATGTTTACATTTATCACCTACCTAAAATTGATTTTTATGTACAGTATAATCTTTGAAACAAGAAATTTTTTCATTATGAATTTTTATCGACTGGCACCATTTATTTACAAGATAAAGTTAAGTTGAAATCATTTTGATATTCTTATTATTGTTGAAATTAATGACTTGATTTTAAATTTTATATGGCAGTACAAAGCAAAAACCATAACCAAGACACTCTTGAAAATGAAGAACTTTTTTGTGGTACTTATATGATCAAATATAAAAACTTATTATAAAGCTATATCACTTAAGACAGTGCTCTCCTGCCATAAAGATGAACAATAGACAGTTGGAACAGGAGAGAGAATTCATCTACAGACACATATACGTGAACATTTGATTTACGACAAAGTGGCACTGCAGAACTACACTTGGTGACAGCCTTCATAAGATTGGAAGGAGGTCCTGATAGCTCCGGTTTTTGTGGATCTCTCTAGAATAGAGCACAATTAATACATCTTTACCAAAGCATTTGGATCATAGTGGCCAATTTCAGGGCAGTGCTGAAGATTTAGCATTTTGATTAGATTAAGGTGTCTGTACTATGAGAGAGCCGAACATGTTTATGGGCTATTTTTCAAGTAGGTTTTAAAAAACAGTACATAGATTAGGGAACCCAGAGACAAGGAAAGGATTTTATGATTTACGTGATTGCAACATGCTTCAAAGAGAAAGACTAAGAGAGAGGGAAAGAGAGAATAGAAATGCACAGCAAGCACTTTTCAAAAAAAATAGGTATTTGAGAATATAGGTGAAAAATTGGCTCTGAAGAAAAGACATGTAACATTTCAGATTCCAGCTAATAAAACAGAAGCAGAGTCTTTTAGACCAGATGGAACACAGTAGTGTATACATACTAAATTACATGTTTTCATGTAGTAGTTACTTAGTGTTTCTATTCAGATACCATAAAGTTAATTTAACAGGAAAAAAAATGGTGCACTTGGAATATTCCCCCACAAAATGCAATGCTGCAGTCTCTTAAGTGAAACCACAAATGGTCACAAATCAAAGTACAAGTGAACAAAATATTAGCAGAAGTACTGTAAAATATAAAATTAGATGGAAATTAAAGGCATGTGAGACTGATTTCTTCATGAAAACGCTGGTCAAATTAGAGACAGCATCATTGTTTCATGTATTGAGAAATCTTCAAAAATTTTAATTATAAACTTCTATTAAAACATACAACTGCAGAAAATAATATCCTAGACATTAATATACTATGACCCAGATATAGCACAAGAATCTTCTTTAAATACTTTAATTGTAGTGTCATTTTAATTAATCATTTGCTATCTTTGTCAGGTTTCTAGTCTATGTGGTCATTTGTGTGTCTTTGAAATATTGCATATCACACATAGGTTAAAGAAGCTCTAACTTTTCCTGACGATCAGCGTTAATTATTCCTGCTGAGATTCTGACTCTTCATGTTTGCTGATCTTTTAGCATCAGGAATCTGAAATGATCAGATGTGGCTTACTTAGTGGTTTAATGGAACTGTTGCTCTGCCCCTTGCTAGAAGCAGCCACACTCTAGGAAACAGTACCTCTGAACCCACAGGGCTCAGAGTGATGGTGACGAAGACACATTCCCTAAGAGGGTCACTGGAATTGATGGTGGGGGGGGGGGGGCCACTCCTGCTTTCATCCTTCTACCTATTGGCCAAAAAGCCATTCCACTGCTCCAGGAGGCCAGCAGCTTCTGGTTTAGAGACCAGAAGATCACATACCATGTGCCCACTGCTGTAGCTCCTTTTCTGGAAGGTAGCTTCCATAGTTTCATGTAATTTGAAGATTGGGGTCCTGTGCTGGTAGAAAAACAAACAGATTGAAACTTCTAAGCTCTCGGAAAGCACCATGATCAAGCGCCAGGAGAGAAAAAGGCAAACATGTCTAAAATAAATGTAGGTTCCAGCCAATTTTAATTGCTGCCTCTTCCAGGGTTAATGGGATTAAAAAATAGCTTGCCATCAAGTAATTGGTCTCTGAGAGGAGAGGTGCTGTATTGGGGGAGTACCATTGGTCTCAGCTGCTGGCAAGTTGGACTCAGCACTGGCACTAACTAGGTTTCAGCTTTCATGAGCATGAGCCTGTGTCATTAACCCCAAGCTTAGCTTCAGGCTCTGCCGTCATGGCTGAATCATTCTGTCTACTGGGTATTTAGTGCCTCTTCTGTGCTAAGTGCTGTCTGGTGAGCACTGATAGGATACACAAAGACTTTCCAGCTCTATGTTCACTTCCATAGTTTCTTTCCCCTAATCTTCTTGTCCCTTATATTCCCATATTTCCGTTTTCAGGTTGCTGATCAAATAGTCAAGATACTTACCACTGCCCACTAGTACTGTATTTTCTAATCTGTGGCCATTATTTTTCCCAGACATGGGGATAGTCAGTCCTGCGTGCCCATTGGGAGAATTTCCCTCTATACTGTTTTTCAGGCCCCTCTAGGTGGGGCTAATGTCCACACCCATATCCAGAGCTGAGTTGAGGGAGAGCTGCCAGTGTAATAGTGGTTGATAACATACGAGTCTGGACCACTGCCTTATGCAACGTCTACCCCTTGGTTGTGTTCATGCTTGACATAAAATATGTCACTCACATCTTATGATGGATTGCTACTGGTCCAATCTGGCCTTATGATTTGGTTGATATGACAGGACCTAGTTCACAGAGGGTAGTTCTGACCATGAGTTCTCTTTGATATCTCAGGGCCCAGTAATAGGACAGGATCTGTTTTGCAAAAAGTTTATAGATGTCGACTGCAGATGGCATGACCTTGACCCATCACCTTAGAGGTCTACTTGTGATTCTATTGATTGATTCTATTGGGGCTTGCTGTAAGCTCCACACGGCATCCTTCCCCTTTACAGATATGTATAACACCATTTATTCAGCTAGGTCACATTGTCCATGTGGTAGAGCCACTTCAGTGTCAGCCTGGACCCAACTGGCTTTTGATGGGCAACATTGGTGGATTTAATGCTGTTTTTTATGTCTTTAAGGTTGGTAGTAATCTCTGCTACTGCCTCAGAATATGGCATTCTTTTGATTTATTTTCTTTGTGAATGAGAGGGAGATGGTGTCAGAGACTTCTAAGTGACCTTCGAATATGATAGCTCATACGCCAGAGACCAAAAACCTGATGTGAAATTTTGAACTTTTGTGGAATATATCCATTTCAATTATACATTTGGCCATCATAGAATTACCCCTGGGGGCTCTATACACTTATTGAATGTACTGTGGACCAGGCTTGATCACAGACTGAATTTATTACAACTTCCCCATACACACCCACTCGACAGAAATCCATAAAATGCTTTGGGTCTTCTGCTATCAATGTTAATTTAGACCCCATGTCCAATAGTCTTCAAATGTTTTGGCATTCCTCCTTCCCAGGATGTTAATACCAAAGTAAAAGGCCATATATCCATTTGGAAAGGATTCAGAGCTCATTATCAAATGCCCTTGCCATGGTATTGAATGATCGTTGCATCTTGGAACCAGGCCTCTCTTACACTCAGTAGTTTCCAGGTCTGAAAACTGGCTCAGATTCAGGAAATTGGCAAAGGATAACAACTTTTATTTGGAGTGGCTGGCCACGGTTTCCCGATTATCCATCCTTGAGTTCTTTTGAAACACATTCTAGCCAGATACTCATTAGTTATGCCAAAGATTGTTGTTTTAGTAACCATCTCCTTTGCTCTCTATAATGATATGGATTGAAACTAGAAACCTCGCTCTGCGTTATAACAATCCTGCCCACCTTTCATTTCTGATGGTGAAGAACATCCACTTGGCCTTTATTTTTTCCAGATTGGTCCATCCCATTCTTACCAGAAAGCTCAGTTCTATAATGGCTTATTACACTGTCACTTACGCCCTAAAGAGAGCAGTCACCACTGATCTTTTCAGAGTCACCAGGACATCCCTTATTGCTCTGATAAATGAAATGTCTTCTGGGACCACTCCACTCATGCATAGTATTCATCTGGTGGGTTTTCCGACTTTATGTAGTATACGTTCTCTAGCGTGGCCACTTCTTTGAGTCTTTCTCTTCCTTCCTTCAAAATCTCTCATGGTAGATTTGGCATTTCTACTCCACATACCATGGGCAGTAACTTTCTTCAGGCTTTTGCGGTTTCCTGGAATCCCTTGCTAGGATGTTACATTCTGTATCACGGGAAAAGACTTGCATATTGACAGAATCTCCTTTCCCAAAATTTGTATTTACCTCTCCAGTCCCTTGTTCATTCGCCTGCTCCTCCCAAGACATTTTGTCAAGCTCTCACAGATCTGTCAGAGGATAGCCCTTTTTTCCTCTTAGCAAACCCAGCACTTACCTGCTTATATTATATTGTGACTTATTCCTTGTCATTGGTCTGGTAGACCAGAGAAAGGGTGTGAGAAGATTGGAGAGAAACATTGCTGGCTTGATAGACAGAGGCATCTGTATCATCTTCAAAGAAGCTGGAATCACTAGCGTTTCCCAAAGAGGAAGCCTAGACTTTTGTTATTGTTTTTGTTCATTTACCCAGATTTCCCAATCCCCTGTCTAGTAATTCTACCCTTTCCCAATCAGGGTCCTGACTTTTGTGTAGTATAATTATCAGTGATGAGAGTTCAACTTTCTCTGGAGCAACACTCCCCTTGCAAGCAAGTGCTGGGCTTGAAGCTTTTTTCTGACCTCTATAGCAGGTGATGAGATTCCCTTCCTGTGCTATCAAGAAGACCCTCTGGTTTTCCCATTTTGCAATAAATTAGTGATTCATCATGCTCATCCTTTCATTATCTTTCTTTTTCTAATTCCTCATTAGTACCCAACAAGACCACTTCATTCTCTAGTCTTTGTAATTATTGTTTCTCCAGTATTTCTCAAATGCCTGATAAATGGCCTGCATCAGGGCACTTCTGAAGCTGAATCCGGCCTCTGTACCCCAGCACTGAATTAAATCTTGGAGACAGTTTTGGGTGAAGTAGAAAAGAATAGCTTTATTGCTTTTTCCAGGCAAAGAGGGCCACAGTGGGCTAATGCCCTCAGAACTCTGTGTCCCAACCCCGGGGGGAGGGGGGAGGGTTGTGAGGAGTTTTATAGTCCAGGGGTTGGGTTGCTGATAAGGATCAGAGTGCTTGCAGGGCCCACACTCCTTCAATCCAGAGATACCTGGCAGCAGGTGATGATAGGCGACTCCTTCAATCCAGAGATACCTGGCAGCAGGTGATGATAGGCGACTCCTTCAATCCAGAGATACCTGGCAGCAGGTGATGATAGGCGACTCCTTCAATCCAGAGATACCTGGCAGCAGGTGATGATAGGAGACTCCTTCAATCCAGAGACACCTGGCAGCAGGTGATGATAGGAGACTCCTTCAATCCAGAGATACCTGGCAGCAGGTGATGATAGGCGACTCCTTCAATCCAGAGATACCTGGCAGCAGGTGATGATGGGCGAGCTGTGACCTCCTGTGGACATGAAGAATGCTTCATAATGTAGTTAACAGCTTCCATTTGGTGGGGGCTTTAGTTCTGCAGAAGAGCTCAAAGATATTGTTGTGTGTATCCCTTGAGGGGGAACCAGGACCCTGCCCCAAGGCTGCACTATTGTTTCTCCAATGCTCCTCCCTTGTCTCTGCATCCCCTCCCTTCCCTGATTAGCAACTATTTGAATCTGCCCCTTGAAACTCAGGGAAGGAGACACAGAAAGGCTTTTGTACCCAGGAGCCCCACAGGGTCCTGCTGGGTTTCACTTTCTTCTACCAAAATAGTTCACTTCCAGTAAATTTTAACACTTGCACCAATTGCGTGTGCTGGAGCCTATGTGTTCTCAAACTATCACAGATGATGGGGTTTTATTAACAGGCAGCTGATGGATGATCCAGTTCCAAAACCCTATGTCAGGGTCTGCTGTCTTAAACCACTTCTGGTGCCAACCAATGCTGTTGAGGTCCCTTGAGAAGCACTGTGAGAGGGAGATTTGTGTGCACCTTTTATTGAGCAGAATTTCAGGGTCAATCCCAGTGCACTGTCAACCTCAAAAAATAAAATATCTCGTTACTCCATCAGCAAAATGGGTTTATTCGGGAAGAGCAGAGAATTGCAATTCGGGACAGGCAAGCTATGGTGAATCATAGGCAAGTCCGAGGAGACAAAGGGAAGGCCAGCTTTCATTAGGTTTCAGGGGGAAACTGGGGAGGGTTGTTTTGAGTAAAAGTTCTTTGGAGAAGAACACGAGTTGGAGGTTTGGTGGCTTCTCATTGGCTGCAAGAGGTCGCGAGAGGGTTGTTGTTGAGGCAGGGAGGGATCTTCCTTTCCTTAAAAGCAGGAGAGGAAACTCCCACGTGAAAAATGTTCTCCCTTGCACCAGAAGAAAAGTAATATTCTTATCACCATAGATAAGATGTTGAGACGGAGGGCATCTCATATTGGGTTGGCCAAAAAGTTTGTGAGGGTTTTCTGTAAGATCTCAATGGAAAAACCCGAGCGAACTTTTTGGCCAACCCATGCAAAGACTTCCATACAAACAAGCCCTGTTAAAGTCATTCTTATCTTCCTTCTCCCTGCCAGTTATGCAGGCTGCAAAGAAGGTCCATGCCTGAGAACTCTCCCTCGGGGCTTCCTGACTCCATTTTAAATGAGGTTTTCTTCTGCAGAAGGACAAAGTGAATGATGACCTTTCGTTGAAGTAGCTCTTGAATGTCCTTTGTAATTGGGGCACCCCCCCCCCCCCGTTGACCAGTCATAGAGTGGGAGATGTTCCTAAATGAGAAAGCTCTCTTCTCCAGATGGCAGATCTTGGAGAGGGACTTGGGTGAAGGCTGGTGAGCCACCAGCACGCCTGGGAGGTCAGCGGATGAGTGCCTCCGTCCTAAGAAATGAAAACCTGATGAAACGTTGTAAATTTGAAAGGTGGAAACAACATAAATCCACGTCAATAGGGGGATATAAATATGATATAGAGGAAGAGACAATAATGTTGAACAGTAAAATCAATAAAAGTAGGTCTTCAGATATCAATGTGAACAGTTCTCAAAAAACGTGAAATTGAATACTAAAAGCAATATGCAGAGTAACAGATATGTTTATCATTTACATAAATTAATAATGCACAGAATAATTCCCTGTGTTCTTCATTAATAAAATCAAGAGGTTGTGAAAATAATAAGCTAACTAAAAGGATAAATATAAAATTATTGACAGCATTTGTCACTGGGGAGAGGAAGCCACACAGAATACAAGTTTCTCTGAATATTATCACTGTATCATTTGTATGAAAATATGGAAAAAGTGTTTGCCAGTGCAAATATGTAAACTCTGGTCTCTCCAATTGCAAGGTGAATGCTTAATAGCATTGAAACTCTTTCCTAAACATTATCTACTCTATCCCAAAACAGCCCACTCCAATTTTCTCTTCATTTCCACTGCTACCAACTGCATTCATATCTTACCATGTGTGCTTGAATGATTTAATGTTATCAGGTGCCTATTGGCTACCTCCTCCAATTCATCTTACATATTATTATTATGAAATAATAATATTCCCTAAACACATCACTAATCGTATCACTACCCTGTTCAAATCCATCAGTTGCTCCTCACTGTTCAGTAAATTATGTAGAAAAAAACAAAAAGATAGAAAATACAAGGAAATAGATGATAAGAAAGATTCCAGGATATCAGCACCAACAAAAGGACTCCAGAAGTATAGTAAAGAGAAAAGGGAGGAATTTTTTCAAACAAAAAGTACCTGTAATCTTAAATTATGGCTTAAATTATTCCTCTTTTTTTACAAGAAATCTTCAAATATAGGAGATAGCATTCGTGTGTCTTATAATTAGGACAAACATATATTCTGCTTTGCTTAGCACTGTCCTGGTTGACCTGGTTATCCTAGCGTAATTAGTAAGAGTGTTTCTTTTTATTCTCTCAAATATCACAGTTTGTCCTAAAATTTATATAGTCACCCTACATCAAACCTTGTATTTTTGAAACCAAAATCCTTGTAACCTTTAATTATGTGAAACTATTATATTTAAGTCTTAACAAATCCAACCCTAGTAAAAATTAAGGTGAAAGGTTATACTAAATTAAAGAACATCCTCAAGGTATTCAGAGGAAAAAAAATGGACACACTGAAAAATAATGAGAGTAAGACAGGCATCAGAATCTCATTAGTAAAATTGAACACTGGAAAACAGAGCTAGGTGTTCACAATTTTTATGGAAATTTGTGTTGAGCTTAGAATTATATTTCATTAATCAGTGTGAGAACAGAATAAAAGCATTTTCAGAAGTGTCAGAAGACAAAGTTTTCTGCTATGTACTACTTTTTAAGGGGTTACTTAAGGAGTTTTTCCAAAAAATTGAGTGTATCAAGGATTACATATGCGATCCCAGAACTGTGGATCCACAGGAGAGAGAGAGAAGCCTTCAGGTGTCATCTGGGTGACAGGAGAGAGAGCAAGCATCACAGTTTAGAACACAGGGGACAAAACTTTGAAAGACTTCAAGATTAGACAGGGGAGTCAGTAGAATGAACAATAAGATTGATGGTTCGGAAAACCGTGGGAATAGCCAAGAAAAGATGGCACAGAAAGCAGAAATATAAATGTGTAATTTGAAGTTTTAGTGATGATCACCGGAAAAACCGAGAATAATATTGTAATAATATTGGGAAAAAGGAGGGTGAGGAGAGATGCAGTGTTGTGTGAATGAGGTAAATCTCACCTATCAAAGCAGAAGATAATAGATTAGGTCAAAAGTGTAAAAATCGACGTATTTAAAAATCAACAAGAAGTGTAAGCAAATTATTCACAGATATAGGGGTAAAGACTAGAGTAACTAAATCAGGTTAATGATAAAGTAGTTAGTTCTGGAAAGTTATAATTAAAAATTAAAGGTGGGAAGATCTCGGGAAGAAACTGTTGCTCATTCTAGACTTTTCTAAGTTATGTAAATATTTCCTTGATCAATAAATAAACAATAAACAAGCAAACAAAACTACAGATGATAAGAGAGACTATTAAACACTGCCTTTGCTAATGTGTGATGTAGCTTTGTTTTCTGGTTTCTTTCACCAAAATGCAACCACATGGCCCAGAAACAATATCTACTTTCAGCAGTGGAAAAATTTGCTAGATTAATATTTGTTCACACATGCATTCATTCATCTGACAAATGTATGTGGGGCATCTGCCACGCTACTATATGAGAGTTAAAATGTAAAACAAACAAAAAAGCAAAAGCAAATCCATTTTTTTCTAATTTCAAATATTTTACAGTAATGATATTAGGCAATGAAATAGATAACAGAGAGCATGATTGATGAATGTTACTAGTGTATTAGTCAGAGGGTACTAAGGGAACAGAAAAAACATAGGAAAGTAAATTCAGGATGATGTACTACTTTTATGGAAGTGACAGTTGCATTGACTCAAATATCACAGTGATATTAAAAAACTAAATATCAGTTTCCCTGAGTGTGCTGCAATAATGAAGATCCAACATTATGCACATATATACACGTCTATTGAATGTGATCCAGTGAGTAAACCCAGCTTTTTCCTTATATTGTAAAATAAACAAGTCTACTGTTTTAATTCACTTAGTGTTCAGGTTAAGAATGCTCTAAATCTTCAGAAACTAAAATTGACTGAATATATTTTAGTTTTCTAACATGGTACTTTAAAGAAGTGAATTATACTAGAAAGAGGATAAAGAAGACTTAGATCTATGGAAACAGTCATTGGTAGCAGAGAAGAAAAAAAAAAAAAAAAGGACATGCCCAGTAAAAGGAAAGGTGAGCGTGAATTTGAGCCAAGGTAATAACAGAACCTTTGAGGAGGAATGTAAAAACAAAACAAAAAACTTGCCCTGTTTCGGTGACAGAAACACTATTCAGCTGCTGCTGCTACACGGACTCTGAGTGACATTCTGGGCCAGGTAGGTGGAGCTGTGTGGACGCTGGGTCCTGGACAGAAGAGGGGGCAGGCGTGGGCACTGAGAAGGTTTCTGGTGAGGACAAGCAGGCAGGATGGTAGGCGAGGATGCAATATCAACGGGATTGTTGGAGACTTTAACAGTGCAGAGTTGAGCCACGGTCAGTGCCAGCTCCTCTCTTGTGAGGGGGTGAACAAGACTACCAGCCACAGAGGTTGAAAGCACAGGAAGATTCAAGAAACATGTTGAAGGACGAAGGAGCAAGGATTGTGGCTGGCGAAGGCTGACTGGGAGTGAAGGAAGCTGGAGGGATTAAGATGATACAGAGCTTTCCGTCTGAGTGGCGCTAAAATGATGTTGCCGTTTTGTAAATAAGTTCATTTGTATCTTTTTTTTTTGGATTCCACATATAAGTGATATCATACGATATTTGACATTCTCTGTCTGACTTACTTCATTTAGTATGATAATCTCTAGGTCCATCCATGTTGCTGCAAATGGCATTATTTCATTCTTTTTTATGGCTGAGTAATATTCCATAGTGTATATATACCACATCTTCTTTATCTGTTCATCTATAAGGGAAAAGGATATGAAAAAGAATATATACACATATATGGATAACTGAATCACTGTGCTGTACACCTGAAACTAACACAACATTGTAAATCAACTATACTTCAATTTAAAAAAAGATGTTATCATAACAGATATAGGGAAGCAAGAACAGGGAACTCATTTAAAAGAAACAAACAAAAGAGAAATAGAAAGTAGAGTAAATGTTAAAACCAATCAACATACCATTGAATCATTTTAGGCTTAAGAAATTGCTCAACTAAAACAAGTGCTCCAAATACAAGAAAACTTTCTCAGTACTGTATTTTATTTTTCTTAACTTAAAGACAAAAATTGAGTTTTAAAGATACTCTATTAACGTAAGACATTATATGAGAATATATTCATATGTGAGAATATTTACCTCATAATTCTCTGCTACCTGTCCTAATATTTTTAAAAGTTTAATTGTAAGTACTTTCTAAACAAGAAATTTGGTAATTTTCCCTAGTATTACATCTCCGGCTGATGAAACTTGCTTCTCTTTGATGTTTTTCCAGGAAGAGTTTTCCTTTTCTCTGGTGACATCTGAATCACTGAAAGACTGCATCTTGACTATAAAATTAACAGTATGTTGGTAGGCATCTAAATCTTTTCAGATGTGATATATAATTCATGTTTATTTCCCTTCTCTGTTGTGGAAGTGAGCCTGGTCATTTACAGCTTATTCAAGGAAGAAGTATGACAAATGTGTTGTTGCTAAAATTTTGTTGCTAAGAAAAGCAAGAGATCGCTAATCTTGTCTCACTCCCCACTCCCCCATGGTAACTCACTTGAGCAGAGGACAGAAAGAACTACCACTGCGGTACTTTTTAAATTTCAAAAGGCTTGATGTAATCTTTTTGTTTCTCTTTATTAAGTTGTGAATTTCTTCAAAATACAGAACATGCACACACAATATGTCAAAGACAGTGTTAGAAAAATCCAAAAAAACTACCAAATCTCATTATTTCTAGATAAAAACATGCATCTCTGCTGAACAGTAAATCTAAATTTTGAGAGCAAAGCAAAAGCTTCAGGATAATACTTGCATATAAACTGAAGTAAACATAATTTTGACTTGCACTTATAAAATCTTACTGTTGAGCAGGGTAAATATGAAAAAAGATAAATATGAGAAAATATATAAATGTCACCATTATTAATGAACAAAAAGGATATTGAGCAGGCAGCAAGGTCATTTTTAGTGATAAACAATTGAAATGTAAGAGTTAATGTGAAATGTGCTCTTTTTTTTTTTTTAAACTGAATCATAATTATCATAGTTCTCTTTTATTTATTTATTTATTTATTTATTTATTTATTTATTTATTTATTTATTTATTTTTGGCTGTGTTGGGTCTTTGTTTCTGTGCGAGGGCTTTCTCTAGTTACGGCAAGTGGGGGCCACTCTTCATCGCGGTGCGCGGGCCTCTCACTATCGCGGCCTCTCTTGTTGCGGAGCACAGGCTCCAGACGCGCAGGCTCAATAATTGTGGCTCACGGGCCCAGTTGCTCCGCGGCATGTGGGATCTTCCCAGACCAGGGCTCGAACCCGTGTCCCCTGCATTGGCAGGCGGATTCTCAACCACCAGGGAAGCCTGAAATGTGCTTATTAGTATGCTAGTCCATGAAAACCCAAGTTCAAGGGAAATAACTGAACTGACCTTTTCTTTAACTTGAGTGAGAGAATAGGAAAACATTGCAAGTCAACACAAACGTCTAATTGTTCCAACATATAAAAGGAGACCTCTTTATTAAATAATTCATTTCTCTCCTCCTGGGTTCATTTGTTTTCTTCTCCTTAACATATATAAAAATAACCATACGGGCCTTGCTGTTTTTATAATCTTTATATAATAAATATCATTTTACTGAAATGTAAATCAAATAGGCTTTTGTAAAATCACCTGTCCACTCAGGTTTTTTTAATGATTGTTTTATGTTCTCATACTAAACTATTATAAATTGTGTATGAGTGATTGTATTACAGAAATGTTTACACACACACACACACACACACACACACACACACACACGCTCATGACTAGAGAGAGAGTAGCCAGTGTTCCCCTCTGTTACCATCTCTGATCTGTAGCAATTGCTACAGTCAAACCAATACTGTGTTGATCCATTATTGTTTGAAAATTTTAAAGCAAATTCAAGAAAACAACGTATTTTACACTTAGGTAGCCCAATATATACTTCTCATGAGACGTTATTCTTTTTTAATACAACCATAATGGTATTCTTACCCGTTAAAAAAATTCTTCAGTATAAACTAATATCCAGTCCATGTTCAAATTCTCCCATGTATCAAAAGTATTATTTTTGTACTTGGTTTATTTGAATTCTTAAACGTTTTCTGATATCTACCTCTGTTATTATAGGGTATGTGAATTATACATATGACTATTAATGTACATAAATCTATATATTTCTAGTGCAAATATTTGTACAAGTTTTTGCAAACAACACGATTTCAGCATCATATACATTGGAGTTTTAAATTTTATTGAAAGATATGGGTGAATATGTGTTTGTGGTTTAAGTATATAATTTTTACTCTAATCATAACTATTAGGCTAGATTTTATGCTATAACCTAAGACGTACATAGCATGAGATTGATAGCTCAAACTGTAGTTTTCAAAATTAATTAAAACATTCCACAAATATTTACTGAACACATACACTAAGAACCTATTACTATGCTCCCATTTGTATACAAGAGAAAAATCAAAAGGAGAGAATTTCGTTGATTTTTTTTTACGCTAGGACCATGTGAAGAATCTATTAAATATTGTATGAAAGGGAAAGCTGTATTTGATAACATGTAGAGACAACTAACGAGCTGAAGATGCTGGAATCTTGAGGAAACATCATTGGCTGGAAACAGCTTTGCCGAAGTAGGTGGCAGTTTTATTTGGTTTTCATGGCAGCAACTTTCAAAGACTAACATGAAAGTAAGTCAAAGTAAGATCTGTTTAGAGGAGAGTAAATGAACAAGGCTAGTAAATATTAAGCATTTATTTGGAGAGCTGATTTAAAGTGAGAAAATTGTGGGATAATAGAAGTTCTTTAATTCCAAATTAAGGTATATTGATTATGTGACAGTGAAGGGAACAATCCACTTTAGGTGTCTTAGGCAGAAAAGTGTTTGATGTCGGGCATTTCATGATTCATGATTGTACCCATGATCTCTTTAGCTGACACTCATATGGTTTCAAAAAATGGCTGATGTAAATCCACAGCATGTTACCTATTCTATTTTATTTTGAGATTTTTTTTTTTAAAGGAGGAGTCCTTTTGAGCACCCACATGGCTTAGAAATACTGCCCAAGTCTGGGTGTACTCTGAGAGGACTTCTTTCTTACCTCCGCATAAGGGCTCCTCATGTCCAAACTTCCAATCTTGTTTCCCTCAAGCTTCTCACCATCTTGCAACCTGACTTGTCATTGATCATTAAAAGCCTATAAATATACCTCTGTCCATATAACTTTTCAAGCAAAGTAAAAACCTTGATGGGTTATTGGAAGTTCTACCTGCCAGGATGATTTTCCTCCCTGCTGTTGTTTGGGGCTTCTCCTGGGTGGTAATCTTACCTTGCGGTTGTCCAATTCTGAAAAACAGCAGATTCTATTGCATAACTATCTATAAACCAGACACAAATATTATTTTTTTGGACAACCATCATATGAAACACCACTAGAGGTTATAAGCGGAAGTAGGTCTATTGCAAATATGAGCAGCCAGTGCATCTCTCTTGTGCTGTTACACTGCTGTCAGGACCTGCTGTCTACCACTTTTGAAATATACCACCTTCATTTCATGATGGAATTCTGCTGCATGCACAGAGCTGTAGGACTTGACAGATAAGATAATATCCACATTCTTTTGGGCTGGTCAGTTCACTCATCACTTGGTGTCCTACGGTCAAGTCTTTCTTGTTGGACTCAGCAAGGAGCAGTCTCAAAACTTGAATACTTATCGCTAAAGAGAACATGGCTTTTTGACAAAACACTGCATGGTATTTCTTCTCCTGAGCATATCACAGGCACTACTATGCTTACAAACCTACCACGGATAGTCTGAACTCTATTATATCTGCTGAGAAGTGAAACTGAAGTTCAAGTGGCAGTGCAGCCTCTCCTGCAGCAGGAAAAAGCCAGCATTCTTTTGTCCCAGGAACCACGTGAAGCAGGCAGCCTGACAGGTTCTTCAGTAGATAAAGAGGGGCGACACAACCAATATGGTAAATGTCTCACCAAAAGTCTCTAAAAAGGACCAGCAAATGACGTGCTATTTCCTATTGGTAGTCAGCACAAGAGACAGAACCTCATCTTTCACTTCTAAGAGGATAGCCTGATGTAGGACCTCCAGAAAATTCATTGCGATGACAAGCCCCTCAATGTTTCTAAGGTTAATTCCCTATTTTCTGGCATTCATATTTCTTACTAAGGTAGGTGGATAACCTGCTACTTCCTGCATCGCTGAAGCTTCTGAACAAACTGTAGTCAACACTGTGAAACATTGTGATGATTGTGGGATGGTCAAGATTTTTCAGAAACAGTGTAGTAAGAAATTTAGAATTTTGACTTACCCTGAGAAGCAACAATGAAGGTTTATATCCATAACCTGTTAAAGTAACCATGATGACCTTGCCTCTTTTACGGGGCTTCATTGGCATGTGCCATTTCTGAATGTTATCTGTAGTACATCGTCATGGTAATAGCCCCCAGTGGATCACACCTCCTATATCCACACCCTTCTTTTATACCCTTCCAGATTGACCCTGGGCTTGATTATGAGCCCCCCTTGTCTGGCCATTGGTATATTAGCATATATGACAAGCAGAGACTTGAAAATCCCCTGAGCTTTAGGTCTTGCCCCCTTATTTCTAGAAAATTTTCCAGGACCATGTTAAAAAATGAGGTTCGGCTCTTATGAGATGAGAGCATATGGAAAATGTGCCAGTACTTCCAGCCAGCCCACCATTCCAGTGAAAGCCCAAACCCATGAAGAGCCCAGCCAGTACCATGTGAAAGAGAGGAAGCAACTCAACTGAACAGAGTCCAAAGTGTAAACCTTCAGAGCTATAATTAAGTGAATGATTATTTAAGGTTCCTGAATCTGGGGGTGGTTTATTAGGGAGAAATCGATAATCAGTAGGGAAATTGGTGGCTGGAATTGGGACTATAACAAAAATATAAAGCATATGGTAGATTCTATGAGACTGGGTGGGAGGTGCAGTCTGGGGAGGCACAAGGAAATGGTTGGTGAAGGTGGCAGATAAAGAGCCTATACTGGAAAAGCAATGAGGGAACAGCTACTGGAGACTGGAAGATGATGACTCATGTACTTTAAAAACAATTGTCCACCCACCGAAGTACAGGCAACTGATCTTTGACAAAGGAACAAAAGCAACGCAATGGAGCCAATGAAGCAAAGGAAGTTTTCTCAATAAATGATGCTGAGATAACTGGACATCCCCATGCAAAACAGGAAACTAGACACAGATCTTATACTCTTCACAAAAGTTAACTGAAAATGGATCATAGACATAAATAAAAATGCAAAACTCTAAAACTTCTAGAAGATAACATAGGAGAAAACTTTGACATATGACGATGACCTTTTAGTTTTAACACCAAAGGCACTATCCATGAAAGAAATAATGGATAAGCTAGACTTCATTAAAATTAAAAGCTTCTGCTCTGTAAAAGATAATGTCAAGAGAATGAGAAGACAAGTCAGAGACTGGGAGAAGATACTTGCAAAAGACACATCTGATGAAGGACTGATATCCTAAATATACAAAGAACTCTTGTGTCGATAATTCAACTATAAGAAAACAACCAATTAAAATATGGTCCAAAGACATCTCACTAAAGAAGATATACAGATACTGGATAAGCATATGAAAAAATCCACATCATATGTCCTAAAGATTAGGAAAATGCAAAATAAATCAACAGTGAGATACCATGGCACACCTATTAGAATAGCCAAAATCTGGAACACTGGCAACACCAAATGTTGGCAAGGATGTTGAACAACAGGAACTTTCATTCACAATTGTGGGAACTTAAAATGGTACAGCCAGTTTGGTGGTTTATTATAAAACTAAACATGCTTTTATCATATAATCCAGAAATTGTACTTGGTATTTATCCAAAGGAGTTCAAAACTTATATCCACACAAAAACAAATGCACAAGGATGTTTATAGCAGCTTTAGTCATAATTGCCAAAACTTGGAAGATATACTTCAGAAAGTGAATGGATAAGTAAACTGTGGTCCATCCAGACATTGGAATATTATTCAGCACTAAAAAGAAATGAGCTATCAAGCCATGAAAACACACGGAGGAACCTTAAATACCTATTACTAAGTGAAAGGAGCTGCAAAGTCTACATACTATATGATCCCAACTATATGACCTTCTGGAAAAGGCAACACTATGGAAACAGTAAAAAGGTTGATAGTTGCCAAGGCCTGAGGGGAAGGATGAATAGGCAGAGCACAGAGGATTTTTTGTGCAGTGAGAATACACTGTGTGATGCTATAATGATGGATATATATCATTATAAATTGTCTAAACCCACAGAATGTACAGCACCAAGAGTGAGCCATAAGGCAGACTATGGACTCTTTGTGGTTATGACATGTCAGTGAAAGTTCACTGATTGGTAACCAATGTACCATCTGTTGGGGGAATGTTGATAATGCGGGGGAGGTCTGTGCACTTAGGGGGTCAGGGAGTATATGGGCAATCTCTGTACCTTTGCTTCAACTTTGCTGTGAACCTAAAGCTGCTCTAAAAAAATAAAATTTTAAAAAACATTGTCAAAAGTTGCCTGTGATAACTAGGATGATATAAAACACACCTAGTCAATATATAGAGCTTGCTTTCCAGGGAGAACTTCTCTGAACTGCTTGGAGTCATACAATAAAGTTCAGGGAGTCCAAAGTTCCCCATCGTCTTCCTAAGACACATACTATTTTTAGTTACCAATTCTGGCAAGGTTGAGCTATTTTAAATCATATTTCTGAGGTTCAGGAATGATTCTTCTCTTATCCGCAGAATTTCTCTCAAAGAGTTACTTTACTTTGCAAGTTGAAAAATATTTTGTCCTTGTTATTTTGCAGCTCATGGTTTCCAATGGTTTCCCTCATTACTGCTGCCATTTTGGTAATTGGTCAATATGCACATGTACTTCTTCCTTTTATTCTCCCAACTGCTTCCTTTCTAGGTTATGTTGAGCTGTTTAAATAATTCCAGAGATGCAGAAAATCCTTCAGAGATATTTTCTGATAAAATTTCAACCTTGGAATATTGCTTCTGAAATTCTATTATTCATCTTAGTGTTTTTCCTAAACATTGAAAATCTGAAATTCACTCTCCCTGTTTGCTCATGATAAGTCCTAAGTCACACATGTGTGTGTAATTGTCAAAGCTCACTGAATACAGTTAATATTTGTTTATTTTATCGTATGTAAATGTTATATCAAAACTATCATTAAACTATGTAATGGCACGCATGCTGAAGTATTCAGAGGAAATCTACTGATGTCTGAGATTTGAAATGTGACAGAAAATACGATGGAGGAGTGGATGGATAGAGGTATGGATAAAGGATCGGTATGTGAGAAGCATACGTTAAAATGTGATCATAGAATCTGGTTGGTGGGAATAGGAAGTCTTCACTGTAACAATTTTCCCAACTTTTCTCTGTGTTTGAAAATTTTCATAGTAAAATGTTAGGGGAAAGAGTTCCAAGACAGATGTATTATCCTCCAGAATGTATGGAAATTATTATTCTCTTACAGAAATTCTCTAAGTCTCTTTTCTTATTGAAAACTCTGACTAGTGTTTTGAGACTTCATAAACTACTTAAATTGTTTCCTGAAAATGCTTCCTTGCTTTCACTGTTTGTGTTTGTTTTGTTTGGGTTGCTCTTTGAGCTGTGATTGGCTCAGTAAAAGATTCTGATTCATTGTCATGTTCTCTAAAAATTCAGTCAGAACTTTGTCATCATCAGAAGCATTACAAGTACATGCATCATTTTTGTTCTCCTGTGGCAGTTGCGACTTTAGGTGATTCTTTTATCTTCAGGGATTGGCAGCCTCAGTAAACAGAAAGCAATGTGACACATCATCTATTCAGAGTCAGAGGACCCTAAATAGAGGCAGACCGTGGTGGTTGCTAGCACAAAGCCCTGGAACCCACCGTCTGCCTAGATGGAGAACAGCCCTCACAATCTTCCTTCCTGGGCAAGAGCAGAAGAAAGCCCTTATTTCAGCCTACCTGCTTACCCAGGAAGAATACCTAGGCTTTATGATAAGGTTCACGGTTCGCATGGTTAATTACGACTGGACACAACTAGAATGCAGTTCTTCAGTTTCCTATACGATGACGGTTATATGGATCACATTGGGCATTTAGAGGTCCATATTTACTTAGCCAGGACTCCTGTTCATTTGCTTGATTTCACATTCGTTAAAAATAAAATTTCAATACAAAGGGAAAAAAGTTTATTTTGCTATAAAAATTATAAGTACAGTAGAAAATTTAAAAAGAAAAAACTAACAAATGAAAAGGTCAGCCAACAAAGAAAATGCTAATGTATCTCTACTAACAACACACACTTTTAAAACTACAAGACAAATACATAGCCGGCCGCTCACTGGCCGCTCCCCAAAGTGACAGACATAGAGAATGGACTTGAGGACACGGGGAGGGGGAAAGGTAAGCTGGGACGAAGTGAGAGAGTGTCATGGACATATATATACCACCAAATGTAAAATAGCTAGCTAGTGGAAGCAGCCGCATAGCACAGGGAGATCAGCTCGGTGCTTTGTGACCACCTAGAGGGGTGGGATAGGGAGGATGGGAGGGAGGCTCAAGAGGAAGGAGATATGGGGATATATGTATATGTATAGCTGATTCACTTTGTTATAAAGCAGAAACTAACACACCACTGTAAAGCAATTATACTCCAATAAAGATGTTAAAACAAAAAAGACAAACACATAGAAGACAAAATCAGGCAGATTTTTTAGCCACTTGGAAAACGGAAATTTTCCATTTTTTAATCAATATCAATGCATTCCTTCACAAAATTTGTAATAATTGCTGTAATTGCTGCCACTTGAATTCTCGTTAATCTTAGTACCATTGCATAGTTTGGGACCAATCTTGGTTCTAGTCAAGGATTGTTTAACAAAACCTAGTTTGATAGTTTACGGTTAAGGAGGGAACCTGAGATCATCTGAATTGAAACTGCAGGGGCTGTTACCAATACCCTAATCTCTATGCAAGTTAGAAGTCAACTCATGCTGTCTCTCTACTGCTTTTTCATAGATCCTGTGGATTTCAGTATCCCTGCAGATGCAAATGGTGGCACATAATTTTCAAAGGTGGCGAACCACTGCCAAATCTAAAGATAGTCACAAACACTTGTTGAACACTAGTGCAAGGAACTCTTAGAAAGTGCTTTGTGTGCCTTAACTCAAGCGTAGTGTCATCATTTCCCTCTTGCAGATAAGAGATTTGGGGCTCACAACATTAGAAATTTTCCAAAAGTTTAAAATGCTACTGAGAATTAGAGCTGGGATTTAAACTCAACCAGGTTGGTTCCAAACTTATGTTTGTAATCATTTTACTGAAGGGTAAACTAGAGGTTCAAGAGTCTGGTCTGAGTGATTAATAAGTTAACTACCTCCTTATTCCTTGTGTTTAAATCTCCAGACCTAAGTTCCAGCGACAAGGTCACTATCTCAATACCATTCAAAGTGCGCCAGTTCCTTTCAAATTGCACAATCCAGTAATAGGAGCACTATAACCCTTACCCAAACAATTTATTGATGGTAATAATAATAATATTTATTGTTCATTGTGGGCCTCATATACATATTACATTTGCATTCATGATCTCTTTTTTTTTTAATTGGAGTATAGTTGCTTTACACTGCTGTGTCAGTTTCTGCTGTACAATAAAGTGAATCAGCCATACGTATACATATATCCACTCTTTTTTGGATTTCCTTCTCATTTAGGTTACCACAGAGCACCGAGTAGCGTTCCCTGTACTATACAATAGGTTCTCATTAGTTATCTATTTTATACATAGTAGTGTATATATGTCAATCCCAATCTCCCAGTTCATCCCAGCGCCCCCTTTCCCCCTTGGTATCCATACCTTTGTTCTCTACGTCTGTGTCTGTATTTCTGCTTTGCAAATAAGATCATCTATACCATTTTTCTAGATTCCACATATATGCGTTAATATACAATATTTGTTTTTCTCTTTCTGACTTACTTCACTCTGTATCACAGTCTCTAGGTCCATCCATGTCTCTGCAAATGACACAACTTCATTCCTTTTTATGGCTGAGTAATATTCCATTGTATATATGTACCACATCTTCTTTATTGCATTCATGATCTCTTGATTCTTACAGCAATGTTAAGAGCTACTTACTATTATTAACATATTTACAGATGAGGTAACTGAAGCTTATGAAAGTTTACTTACATGTTCAAGATATACAGAAATTAAGTGTTTACAAATGTACCTGTAACATCCACAGAGATGTCTGGCAATTGCAGGTGCCCAGTGAACTGACAAAGGAAGTGAGGTCACATAGATTATAACTGGTTTAGTCAGCACAGTGTGAATAAAAAGTCCTCTCTCTACATTATGTCATAATTGCATTTTGGGGACCCTTTTTATTACCTTCTGCTTGAACCTCGATTGTTTGGCCTGCCCTGTGTGGTCTGCTTATTCCCTAGATCCCAGATGCCTCTCTTCTGACCCATTATAATCCCAGGGAGGGTTCATTCCCATTATGTGTTGATGAAATCGAAAATGAGGATTTGTTCTTTTCAAATAAGAGATTAAGTATGCATGTCAAGATATGAAAATAGAGAGAAGCGTGAATCAGGTTTGTCTTGGGTTTCCCAACCTTATTTCCCACTCAAATTATAGTTTTTTCATCACGCTTTAATAATGTAGAGGAACTAAAACAACAGCAACAACAATGAAATCTTTCCTGTATCCTCTTAGGTTCAGTAACTGGAGCCTGCAAATCAAACTGATAAAAGACAGATTAACAGGAGAAAGGTTCATTTTGCATGCATACAGGGAGCCTCACAGAAAAGAAGTGGAAACCACAAAGAAGTGGTTAGATCTAGAGGCTTATATATCATTTTAACAAAGGGCAATAAACTGTGAAGTAACTCAACAAAGGAAGGGAAGGTTGTGCTTCTAGGGCAGTAAATGGGGATAGATAAAATATATGGGGGAAACTAGTGCAAGATAAGGGTTATTTAGTAAGGTGTGTTATGCAGACTCAATTTGATGCCTTTTTCATCGATGAGAGTTGTCTTCAGTTGAGTCATCTTCCTCTACCTGGTTCTGGAAAAAGTGACACCTTTGCAAAGGGGAATTTATGTCCTGCTTTTAGACTGAAAGGGTGAGGGCAGAAAGCTAATTGCTTTCAGCTTGAAACAATCCTTATGCCAAGTGGAATATTTGGGGGCAGCAAATTCTGATTCCCTTCAATATCTAGTTAATATTATGAAGCTTTTGACCTAAAACATGGCTACCCAGATTTCAGGCATATAAAATTAATGTGCTAAGGAAATTATTTAAATTGCTAAGGCAATATTTTAAAAACATCTAATACCAACATATATTTATTTCTTTATTATATTGTCATGGTGAGTCACTCAGAAAATTACTATAAGAGGGCAGAATACGCTTTGAAAAAAAGTAACAGTGTGGGATTTAAGTAAAACTTCCCTAGCAGATAATTTCCTATACTGTCTTTAAAACAACTCAAGTATTTTTAAGATAAAGATATTTAATTTATATTAATGTCCAATTTAAATGTTAAAATTCATGCATTTGACAGACTCTAGCATACCTTGTAATTTTAGACAGCATTCTTAGAGGGCATTTTCTTTTTATAATTGATACTTTCCTCATTTAGTATATTATGCAGTCACATAATGAGTTTGAAAACTCATTAACAAATTACAGATGAAAACAATGCATCTCTTGGGATTACAGTTTTAATACCAAGCCTAGTTATATATCTACCAGGTAATAAAAATTATTTAAAAGGGAGTATTATTTTCATGATATAAAGAGTATCTAGTCCTCAAAAAGAAAATTTTACTTTATAATATTATAAAACAATAATATTAGATATGTTTAAGGATTCCTGCAGAAAGATTGCAAACCTTCAGACTTAAAGCTACAGATATTGACTACTTTTTGCCCCACTATTTCTCTTTTACAGCCTTACCATGTTTGTTACAGTGATATTTCTTCACAGCCATCTGCTAAAAAGATTTTCTCTTGGGTTATAGAGAAAATAACCTGTTTTCCTGTTGTATTCTAATTAGAGACCTTTAAGCTTTAAGATGAATATTTGCAACCAAGAACAAATTGGAGTAAAACTATTCAGTGCCCCTGGGAATCCCACAGCATCTGTTCTACAGTACTTATTCCACTTTGGTGTTCCCACATCCCCCCAAAAAGTATGTTGAGATATCAACATTCATAGTCATCATTTATAATAACCATATGAGAATATTCTGAGTACTTTCTCAGATTTATAGGTTTTCTTCACATTATAATTATGCTTTAATTTTCAGTTAAAATGATAAAATTCTTATCTTTTGAGATAGTTTTTGTTTTATTTTATTATATACTTCATACAAGATATATGCATATATCTTATAAATGTACATACATACATGTGTTATATGTGTAGTATATCTATCCGTTTGAATGTTGGCATCGCCAGTTAGGCAACTTCACATTTTTTCTTTTCAGTCTCAGATACAATATATCCTTTGCGTGCTTAAAACTTTTAATTATAGATGGCATCCATAAAGGGCATTCTTGTTATTTTTGCCTAAATTATATAGTATACAGTACACAGTAATAATCATTATCAGGCATAAGTGTGCTTATATCACCTAGTCCTTCTCCTTTTTTGGAATCTAGAATGACTCCTAATCACCTCTGAAAACCCTTAATTCATGACTTCACTATTCCTTCTTAGTCACCTTCCTTTTACCTTAGTTGCCCTAAGAGTTCCATGTACTTCAGCATTGCGTTTCAAGCTAAGAAACTCTGTGTCCTTTACTACAGTTTGAACATGACCAGTATTATTTTTCCTAAGAAGTGGACAACTTTGTGTTAAATAATCTCCCTGTCCCTCTTTGAAAAGTCCATCAATCCCACACTTTTTTTGAAAAGTGTGTCATCTCCTGTATATTCCAATTTTTGTTTCCTAAATTGCATCACACTTAAATCTACATGCTAATCCAGTGGTTTACATTTGTGTTCACGTGTCTGCATTTTGTGTTTGCTTTTAGGCTTACTTCTAGATGGCAAGGTCCTGAATAGAGAGATGCGTCATCTCAGTCTGCAGAAATTCCTGAAAGAATGAACACTCAGAAGGATGTTTACTGATCATACTACTTGATGAGTTTCCTTACTCAACTAAAGGCTCCCGTGAAAGCACATGAAGATACCTTCACGTGTTCAGGTAACTATTATACAGTATAGTCTAAAAATAAAATAAAGAGCTTAAATTTAAAATAAACACTTTGTGTGACATGCTGGAATTTATAAAGATATCTTGCTACAAAGCCTAATGTAAGGAATTTATGATTTAGTTGTAAAGCCACAACTAACATGTGTGTAAGACAGCTCCCAGTACTGAACTGTATTCTATCTGCCCAAAGTGAAATAAGTATTATGGGAATGACTGAAGAAAAGAAAGGGGAGCTGGGTCTTCTGCTAGGTCATGGCATTTTCCATTTAAATCCCTCTTCAAATATTGTCTCATAAAAATATATGTAAATTAAAACTTCGATCTACTCCAGGAAATATGAACTAGTCATATTGCTTTCAAATCCTTTTTCCTGATAAAGTAACTATCTTCTACTGTTAAGATTGGCTTGACAGTTTCTGAGAGATAAAAATATTTCCATGAATTATATGGCAGCCTTGAAACATGCTAAATTAACCTGTGCTAACTCGTATTTAGAAATGGAAGAATCTGAGGACTTAGAATTTTCTCGAGGGTATAGCTAATTAGATTTAAAAGAAATAAAAACTGGCATGAATTAGGAATATACCAAAAAGCAGTTCAGTGTAGTGATGAAATATAGTAATTCAGCATTACCTTAATGCCTCAGTGACAATAGTGAATGCCTAACTGCTGTGAAATTATTAACAGTTTGTACAATAAGTTTTGATGTTTGAATCATAGCTAAGATTAATATGTAGTCTGGTCCAAAGCACACAATTCTTTATATGCCTACAACCTCAATACGCCTGGTGTAAGAAGAACATCTATAAAGGAATAATCAAAGATATGCTGGCAATCTAAACACTAAATTATGTCAGATTTTTTTCCTTTTCTAAAGTAAATGTTTAAATATTATACTCTTAATGCCTTTCACTTCAAGTAAACTTGCCTAGAATTTGTAGATTTGGAGATACCAAATTAATGAAAACTTGAATTTATCCTCGAATCCAATTCCTTTCCTTCATTTTGTAAGTATAAATAACCCCAGGTAGATGTTGAGGTGTGAAAGTGGGGTACCCTTGGACTTGCACACCCCACCCTTCTTATTTCCCTTCTCTGTTCCAAACCCTCTGAACTGAGGGATTCAGATATTTGAAAAACCGAGTCTCCCCGTATCAGTGTTCCATCTCCTGTGACTGTCCTGTGGTTGTATTTGTGCCTGCCAGGGGCATTTCCAGATTGCTCTACCTTTTTCTTCTTATTTTCCCGCCACTCTCTCATCCTTCTCTTATTCAAGGTCAGTAAAAGCCAGGTAGATCAGCAGTGAAAGAAGACAGCTTTTTAATGTACATTTAAATGTCTAACCTGAGTGGTTGGCATAGACGGGATTGTTCCAGACCTGTCCTGGAAAGCTTTTCTCTCTCCACTCTTGTGTCCGTAATATCGTCCTGTAACCTTCCTCTCAGTTGCCCTTCAGGAATTACTGAGACATCACCCCCTGTCTTAGTATCTGCAGGGACATCTGAAAATTTCACATGCAGACCACCTCCAATTATGAAACTCAGTTTCCTTTTGTTAGAGGCTCTCCTTGGGAGACCCTAATCCTGTAACCTTGCTCTTTGGGACTCTCTTGTTTTTTCTCTGTAACAGCACTCTTACAAGGGTCAGGAAGGCGATGATCTGTAAAATGTCTTTCATCTTTCCCTGCTCTGTTGTGCTAATTTGGCACTTTCTCCTCTTGTATAATAGAGTACTGAGGTCCTGTTTTTCAATTAGAATTTTCTGATTAATTCTTCGTGATTTAGAGCATCTTTATCTCTTCAAGGAATCAGATTCAGTTGACCTAGAGTAACCTCAATTTTGTACACGACATAAGAAATGCTTTCTTTACTTCTACCTTTTTCATACAGTCATGCTTAGACGATTTTTTCTGGTAATCTTAGGGGAACTTGAAAGGAAGATTTAGGTAAAATATTGTAAGAGCAGAAAGCTAATTGGAATCTCAATTAAAAAATTAATTGCCATATCCTACAACAATAAAGAGGTCAAACAAATCTCCACTGTATTTTGCCAGCAATACATTTGCGTTAGAAAAATCAATAGAAGGTAAACTAACAAATCAATTTAGAAAGGTTAAATTGATTTGTTAACCCTTGTATTACCATTAGGGCCTGTGCTACTGATGGAAATAAAACTGGTTTTGACATAATTGATCTTATTCCTGCTTTGTACTGAATGGTCTCCGAGAGTCCTCTATAATAATTACGGGTATGCATGCAGTAAGCTATGAAAACAGTTTTTCTGAACCTTTTATGGAACTAGAGACTTGGGGTTTAGAGATTGCCCATTGAAGGTATGTGTATGTGTGTGTATGTATTTCTTATTTTCAAAATTTTGTAGACATACATGATGTATTTTCAACCAGAGACCAGTGAAACACCTGCCGCACATTTCTCTTTCCTCTGTTCATCCATTTTTGGGCACCAGTATTTGGAAGAACACAGGCTCCACTTGAAATAATCCAAGTTGGTTGGTTTGCCAGGACAACTCCACAGTAAAAGGGGAAAATGGTTTGTAGGCACTCTGCTTAAGAACTTCCTTGACAGTCCTTTTTCCACTTTGCTCAATATCTCCTTGCAAAATATTTCTCATTATTAGTTTTCAACATTTCCTCTAGTACTTTATTTAAAAATATGCCTACTAACACCCCAGTGATCACCATAATTTGAGCAATTCTGTCATGAGTAGGATTTCCCTCTACGAAGTTTGTTAATCTTGACCATATCCCCTCACAGGTCTTTTGATGTTCTTTTACCAGCAGAAATACTTTTTTCTTTTCCTATTATCTATAATGATTTAGAAATTTATACATGTGATAATGGAGGCATTTAACTGAGTGTGGATTTTTCCTGAAGCCAAATTTAAATGTTTTTCTGGGAAATCTGTTTCCATAGGCATTCTATTACTTGAGGGTTTACATCAGACTCCCCCAGAATATTTTCTCATCCTGGGCACCATCATCTACCACAGGGGCTAGCAAGCTATTTCTGAAAAGGGCTTCTGTGTTTGCTTTCTCGCTGCTGCAGTAACAAATTACTGCTAATTTAGTGGTTTAAAACAACACACATTTTTTTTCTGCTACAGTCCTGGTAGACAAAAGTCTAAATTGAGTCTAACAGAGCTAACCTCAGGGAGTCATCAGGGATGGTCCTCTGGAGACCCGGAGGGGAGAGTTCATCCACTTGCCTTTTTCAGCTGCTAGAGGCCACATGGACACTATGGTCTCCTGCTTTCATCTTCAAATATCCTGTAGTCTCTCATCTCCTGCTTCCCTCTCATCAGGACCCTTGTGATTACTTGGGACCCACCTGCATAACCCCAGATACTCTCTCCATTTTAACATCCTTAATCACATCTGCAATGTCCCCTTTGCCAGATAAGGTAACATTCTCAGGTTCTGGGGATTAGGATATGGACATTTTGGGGGATGGGGGAGTATTAATTAGCCTAGCACAGCCAGATCGTAAATGCTTAAGGCTTTGCAGGCCACAGTCTTTATCACATATTCTTCTTTGTTTTATTTGTTTATTTGTTTATAACCCTTTAAAAATCTTAAAACCATACTTAACTCATGGGCCATATAAAAATATATTACCGGCCAAATCTGGCCTAAGGGCATTAGTTTATTGGCCACTGGTCTACATAAGTCTGGTTTTTATTTAATTCTGTTTATGGATGTACAAATCCTTTGTTACGCCACATAACCGTACTGGAGATATTAACATCTTATTTGCCACACCATACAGCGTGTATTTAAAGAGTCTTTTTCTTTCCAACATACCACACAGTCTCTGTGATGACAATGGTGACTAGCATTAATATTATTTTGTCAATTCTGGATTCCATCTGGTTTGCAAATATAACTACATTGTAAAGCAAGTTTTTACAATTGACAACTTTCAGTCGTCATTATAACACCATCTGCATCTCCTAATATTTCTAAGAGGTGTTTTTCCTTTATTTGTCCATTCCCAGCCAATCGTACCATTGGTGAGATAAATTTTACTTTCATCCAGAAGACAATGAAAACCACACTGTCCAGTGACAACCTGCCATAAGTTTGGTTTACCTTAGATTTCCCATGGTTGGTCTTCCTTAGCCTGACTCTCCAGGACTCCAGTCACTTCAAATACACTCCATCCTGCTCTCAGCGTTGTTGACAGAGGTGAGGTTCCCGTAGAGTCATTATCCTGTTAATTCATCCAATTAGATATTCGTTGTCCCTCCAGACCAATTTTCTAAATGTGGCCTGCTTCCTGGAAGAGAACTTCCTCTGTGTCATTATGAGAATTTGCAAGTCCTTTACATCATGACGAAAAACCTAAAATAACTGATCATACCCTAAGAGCAGTTCCTAACACACCTGGGTCACAGTGGGACCAGTGCTGATCAAGCCATCACATACGCCACTGCTTTACACACTAACAAATCTCATACCGTTTGAAAAAGTGCCCTGCACCAAACAAACATTGTGTGTCCCATGAGACTGTCATCTGGGGCTATTCTAACCCCATAACAGCTCTAGCTGGGAAGGCCATTCGTCTTCCCATTCCAGTGGAATGGAGGTGACCTGACCGTAATTTTAGCCACCAAATCACACCCAAATCCGTCTTTTTGGTGACTGTCTACAGTCCATTTCCACTGTCTTTAAGTAAATTCTATGTTTCCTCCACAGACCAGTGGTGACACACTGGCCAGGCAGCTCCATTCTGCTTTTCATCACATTAAGGCTGCTGTCTTAGCAGTTCCATGTTCAAGCTTTATTTATGGCCACCCGGAGTGCAGAATCTCTGTTGTTCAGCCTTCCTCTCTGTCCAGTGTGTTGGTAATATTTCCTCCATCTAATCTGATAATCAACCAGACAAATCCATGTGGCTGACGAACTGGGAACCAGCTGTATTTGACTCCTGTAAGTTGCATCACCTGAGGGCACCTTCTCACTCCTCTACTCAAGATGATTGAGATGAACTCTTTAGGTGGAACTTGTAATTCAGCAATAGTCTATTTTTTCTTCTCCAGAGAGGACAGCTCCCAGAAGTTTTTCCCCAACATTGGTCATTAGTACCAGATCTGAGAGAGGTAGGAGTGTTGTTCTAGTGCTTCATACACTTGGGGGAAGTGGAATGGTTTGCCCACCCCCAATTGTAATAGAATTCTAAGAGCCTCTTCCCTATGCTAGGATCTCCTGCTTTTTCCATTTACTACCTCTTTTAACCTCGCCTTCTCTGTGGTTGAGCTTTCCAGATCAGCAGAAATACTACTTACCCACAAAGATGATAATAACAGCAGACTAGCTCACACTTCTCCCGAGCCCCACTTCAAGGCAGATGTTATAAGTTTAGACAAGAGAGGAATCAAGATTTTCCTTCCCACTGAGGGATGGAGATGCATTCAGAGCTTGTTAAATTTACCTACAGAGGAAGAAGTTAGACCTACCCCTAAAGAACACTTACAAATACACGTGTTCAAAGGCGGTGGTTTAAATGTCATTCACATCTCTTGCTGACATGTAAATTTGAATCCAGGCCTAGAACAACACACCGAGCAAAATGAAAGAGAGTTTTTATGGGGTGATGAAGGAGTAAAAGCAGCTGGCTTGCGATCCCTTCACTCAGTTTACCAGAGCACGCGCTGCTAGCAAAAAGAAGAAGAGTGACACACCTGTTGACCTTGTTACTTGGACTACAGGTAAATAGACTAGAGGGGTGGTATTTCTCATGTGAAGAGATGTTATCTACTGAATAACTTTAGTAGGGTGCCCCTTGCTAAAGATGGCTTACAGTAAGGGAGCAAAGAATCCATGAGGCATGCCTCTCTAGAAACATGTAAACAACCCTAGGATAATAAAAAAAAATGAAATCTTTCATAACTGAAATATTTCTAAGGAACTCCTAAAATCCTACGTCCAGACCTCATAGTTATCCTGGGCCAGGCAGCACAGGTCAGCTCTGAGAGGCAGGACCTAGGGAAGAACTCGAGCTGGTCTGGACCACTCTGCTTTCTCATTTGTTTCATTGCCTGTGTCCTTGAACTTATTAGGAACAGCTGTAACACTTGATATTCGATATATGGATGGTTCTTGTGAATCTGACTTGAAAATCTGATCTGTTTTTCTCTAATTTCTTTTTTGTAAATTTTTAAATAAAATTGCATATATTTAAACATAACAACATGATGTTTTGGTACACATATACATAGTGAAGTGATTACTACAGCCAAGGTAATTAGCATACACATCTCCTTATGGTTACCTTTTTCGTTACCCAAAATCTACTCTCTCAAGAGGTACCTCAGGTGGGAAAGATACAAATCGTGTAACTGTATCCTCTCCAGCCTCAAACTAGGTTGTTCTTTACTATCCAGTTTATCTGAGGCCCAGAGGCCTGACCATACAGTAAAGCCATTGAATGTCTAAATGCTTTCCCGAGGGTCTGGACCTAACTCATCATCAGCTTAAAAATGGATAGCTAGTGGGAAGCAGCCGCATAGCACAGGGAGATCAGCTTGGTGTTTTGTGTCCACTTAGAGGGGTGGGATAGGGAGGGTGGGAGGGAGACGCAAGAGGGAGGAGATATGGGGATATATGTATACATATAGCTGATTCACTTTGTTATACAGCAGCAACTAACATACCATTGTAAAGCAATTATACTCCAATAAAGATGTTTAAAAAAAAAAACAGTACGGCCGACTTAAAAATTGCTTCAAAATTTAAAAGGCTAGATCTCATGTTAAGTATTCCGACCATAATAAAATTTAAAAAATTTAAAGTATAATGTTGGTATTTAGTATACATTAAGTGCTTAATAAATATTAGTTCCTTGTCAAAAAAAACAGAGTCCAGATTCCTCCCACTCTTGAGACTTGCCCCTCCTCCTGTAGCAAGATTTTAGCATTTGCAGGACCTGTGGCTGATTTCCAAGTGCCATGGGCCTGATCCATGGAATCTGCGTGGGAGCCAGGCAGCTTACTGTGGCACAGCTGGGAAAGAAGGGTGGGTCTGACCACCCAGGAGCAGAGGAGACGAGGTCCTCAGACGGCTCCATGGTTGGGCACAGGGGCAGTGAAGCAACACCTCCTGTATATGACAAAACCGCCCCGACCTCCACAAGGTACCCCTCGTGGTATATTCTCCAGCATACCATTTCCAATTCAGAGTTAAATCTGTCACATTGCCCCTTCCATCTTCTAATCCCTTCCCCGATACCCTCTAAGACATGATGGAATTTTCTGACCTCAGAATTTTCTAATGCCTTTTTTTATCAAGAGAGCAATCTTGATTACTGCCACGCAATGTACCAACGATTACCTTTCAAATCTGGTGTAGTGAGTGACTTTCTCATGTAGCCTAGAATCTCAAACCCAAAAAGTCACCACTGGGTGGCATGTGTCAGTTTGGGACAAAGGCTCCTGTCTGCACACGTGGTCTGCTATTACCTGAGCAGATAGGTCATAAGTACCTCCTAGGAGTGCCTGTGCCATTTACCCCCGTAAAACGTTCAGTTGTTTCTGCTCAGACCACATGCAAATTCAGGCCTCTTCATCTTGATGTTGGGAAGCGGGCACAATAAAATTCCTAGATGAGAATGATAATTTTACCAAAAGCAAACAGACTTGCTAGTCTCTGAAGTTCTTTATTAGCAGGCCCTTGAGAAATAATGATTAACTTCTCATAATTAGATTGTTATGTTTGGTTGCTCTGGCCCTTTTAACTTCTGGGAATGTTACAGAATCACTTGGTCCATGAATTTCATCAGGGTTTATGCACTAGACACCATTCGCCACTAAGGTGTCACACCAGTGGTCCTTACCCCCTCCCCCCAAAACACTTCTTCTGAGAAGCAGTTACCATGATATCCTTAATGTCCTATACTGACTTGTCCTCAAGGGTTTTCAGTTCTAACTCAAAGATTATGCCAACATACCATGACATTTAGATATACTTTTGTCACCCAGTAAATGTATACTGGGACTTCCATTCCATAAGAATACAACTTTTACCTGACTGACTTTCAAAACTGGAATCACACAGAAGAACCCAGGTCTGTAATGTAATACAAGCTCGCCTTCAGCTGTTGTTCTTCCTAAGTTGTCTTCATCGCCGTTGTTACCGTGGAGAATTCAGAGGAAACACCTTGGTGTCTCAGCCATTATGCCTTCAAAGTCTGAAAGGCAAGTCTTGCTGCCAGTATCAACCTGATATAACACCAAGGATCAGAACATCAGATCAGAGTCACACAAATTATAAGATCTTTTCCAATATCAAGCTCTCTTAAGAATTTCTAGGGTACTAGTAATGGAGATGCACATATGAAGCAGCTTAGCTCCCAAGTTTTTTTTTCACATCATGCATCTTCTAAGCAAATACACAGAAGATGCTGTATCAGTCATAAAGCACCCCAGTATTTTTGGAGACAATAACATAGGTCACATGGCATTTTCCAGGGACAGCCATAATTCATAGATTTCTATTATTTAAATTATACATATAAATATGTATATATATATTTACCATAAGACAGACAGATTCTGCTATAAGCGTTTCAGAGATAATGACTCTCCTGCCAACAGAAACCATGTACTGTTGACGCTTGAACAACAGGAGTTTGAACTGGGTGGGTCCATTTTCATACAGATTTTTTTCCATAGTAAATGTTACAGTACCGCAAGATGCAAGGCTGGTTGAATCTGTTTATTAGGAACTGCTGATATGCAGGAACCACAGATACACAGGACCAACTCTAAGTTAAATTAGCAGCCTTAAATATCGTGACCCCCGTTAAATCAATCGTCCTTCTTAAATCTATTGACGTTCATTAAACCAACCAAACGCCCTAGGTCTCCTGAGCCTGATTCAATCAACCCCCTTAGGTTTCCTGACCCCCATTAAATGAATATGCCTTCTGAAGTCTCCTGACACCCATTAAGAAGGATGATTGATTGAATTAGGGTCACCATATGTAAGAAGGCAGATTGAATCAAAGGGAGTGCGCCCAAGCACCCGCTAGGGTACAGCCGGGGGGGGGGGGGGGGGGGCTTGGGGTGTGGTGGTGGTGTGGTGCCATCCCTTGTAGGGGGGAGTTCGGGTGCCCCGTGGGGGGCCTGTGCACCCCCTCGTGTACAGCAAGTGCAGGCACGGTCCATGTCCCTAACCCCCAATGTGTTGTTCAAGGGTCAGCTGTAGTCTGTTCCCAAAGAAGCCTGCCATTAGTATGTTTACAAGAAGGGTAAATCGGGTCACCTGCCTTTTTCGCCTCTAGAGCTTTCCCCGCCATTTCCTAATCCTCCAGCCAGACAAAGCAAAGGAAGGGTTTAAGGATTGTAGGTATGCAAACTTTTCTAATGCTTCTTTTTCCTATGCTAGCAGTAATTTCTGTTTTTATAGTGTTTCTGAGAGGTAGAAAAATGAAAAAAATCTTTGCTAACTTCCTTGAATACTGATCAGTTTTTAATATAGTTTTTGCTTTTATGTAGTTGATTATCATGTTAATATTCTTAGGCAAACTCTGATAGTCAAGTCCATCTATGCTTTTAAAAGTAGGTTTTAATAAAAATCAGTTTGTGTTAGGATGATAGCATCAATTCTCAACATATTTTTATACTTTTAACCCTCACTTCTTGGAATATCTTATTTTTAAAAATATCAATGTTGGCAAACTTGACTTTGAAGTTTATTTTTCAAAACAACCAAAAAAATTGAGATCATGCCTGATGAATATAGTTTTGGTTAATTAAAATGAGTTTTAGAATATTAAGTCTAAATCCAGAGGTTAAGATAATAGGGGAAATTTTGTCACAGTCCTTATTAATTTGCTGTGAAGTTCAATTCATAAAATGGAAGCAATATGCTTTTATTTTAAATTTTTCTAACACATACAACTGATTATATTTTTGTGGTACCCATTGAAGAAATCACAGTTTAAGGAGATAAAGTGATTTATCAATCTTCTAATATATGATATGATATAAATAATATAATACACATCTATACATATACCCAAATACAAACTTTATGGCCTAGGTGAGGTAAGGTTATAGTATATTGTTTTGAGTAACTGTTTTTTCTCATAAAAATTTACTGAAGAGCTCAGAATAATGAAATATAATTTTATATATTTGTTATAATTAAATAAATAAATATTATTGTATTTCCGTGGAAAAGAAGGGCCAAATGAATGTTAGGATGAATTCAGGTAAGACCATCTTCAGAAACTTCCGTATAATAGTCAGTAACTGTTACTTAATCTTTTGACATATTACAAAATACAGTACTATCTTATGTATTAGATTTTGAGTTATATGTTATTCTGCAATAGTAACCTAAAGATAACAATTCTTAAAAATTAAGATTCATTTAAGAATACTATTGATACTTGTTTTAAAATGAAATCGGACATTTCAGTGAAAAATATTTGTATAGGGTTGAATAGCTCATAAGGAAAATCTTCATGTTATGTTAAAAATAAACTACCCATACATCTTTCTTTGGGTGAATGTGGCAAAAGGACATTTCAGAAACAGATGAAGTGACAATGGGATTATAAATTCCCCTCTGCTCACATTCTCACTCCCAAATGAAAAGGTGAAAATAACAAGGAAGCCCTGCCTTCCTTTGCTTACTTGCTCTCTAAAAAGTCTGCCTGCTCTCCGCACATCTGCCGGCATTGGGTAGAGAGTAATGAAGTTTTCCACCTTAATTTAGGAAACGCAGAGTCTGGATTTAGTCTGTGAGCGCTGGGAGCTGAAGTTTCAGGAGGATCACTTGCTGGATTAATGTAATGCAGCTGTAATTCAGTAAATGGTATCTCATTGCTCAAAAACTCTTCTTTAATTTTAAATAAAATAGTACTAAACTAACTAAACGTGAAAAGGATTTCTAAAAGGAATAAACAAGTCTCTAAACAGCCACGTGCATATTCCTCAGCCGAATGCTGTAAAAAAACAAAGCAGAATAGTCCTTAGAAAATCATTCTTTTACATGAAAAAGTAATGTTAATAAAACACCAAATTGAATTGTCTACAGTAATCTCTTAGCAACTTGTTAAATACGTATGTAAAATGCTGTTAACTTCTATTAAGATCTTATTTTCTGACGAAAAATATAGTCTTTTCCTTATGTGAAAAGTGAGTGGGGTTGGATAGATGATCTTCTGGTTCATTTCCAGTTTAGAACAAAAAGTCTAAGGATGAAATGGATAAGATACTTAATGACGTACTTGTAATGTGTTACATATGTTTGACAATATACTGGAATGTATGAGCATTTTTCCTGTAATTAACCAGTTCTCCAGGGCTAAGGGGTAAGAAGATCATAATCACTTTACTAAGTGACACCTGGCATGTGATTAGGAAACACGTTTAGCTCAAGGACTTCTTCCTGCTAAATCATTACGAATACACTGATGATCATTTTGTGCCTACCCAGCTCACTCACTTCTTCCCATGTGATGTCAAAATCTAACAGAGTATTTCAGAAAATCCACAAATCCAAGAATGCTTTTGCTTTTGTTATGCTAGTGTCAGATTTCAAATCGGGAGTGCAGTTGAAGAGGCAAGAAAACTGAAAGGTGCATTGAATAACCTTTTCAAGGGACTTTTTCAAGGACAAAACCCATGCTTGACTAGATGATTTAATTGATTCATTTATTAAAGAGATACTGATAATCTAGTCTATGCCTGGCTCTGGGGATATAACTTGAAAATATGGTTTCTTGTCTAAAGGATTTTATAAAATTTTTGAGGGGACAAATAAGTAGATTTGAGAACGCAGCTGTATTTTGTCGAATCAGACATTAATGAGATTTGCAAAATGTGAAACAATCTCACTTCTAATCAAATTTATGTGTGGTTTTGAGGAATATTCTCCTATTCCATGAAAATATTTTATGTTAACTTTTAATCAGTTTATTAATGTTATTTAAAATATACTATTAGATATTTTTTAAATTATTTTTTTAAATTATAAAAATGATAAATATCAATAGATGTAACCCACATAAACAAAAGGTCTAGAGGGACCTTAGTAAAATTGACTAATTTAAAGGACTCCTTAGACCTCAAAGTTTGAGAACCTCTGTTTTTATAACAATGGTTCCTTCTCGAGCAATAGGATTTGAGAGCGATGAAATTTGAAAGGTTAAAGGATATTTTTTTCACCTATTTTTTTGTGTGCCTTGTTTTCTCATTTGTTTCCCAGATCCTGTTTTGCAGTTTTTTAGATCCCACCCAGTTTATCTTCAACTGCTAATTTTATGTGCTATTTAGACATCATTGAAGGGTACTTATTTTTCCAATTGCTGAAAATACTACAATATAAATGAATTTGCTATGCTAATTCAACAGAGATTGAAAAAGATTCATTCCAAAAATTATTCCTCCTAATCCTTGAAGAAATGTGTGCTCTCTTTTTGAGATATTCTTAAAGCACAAAAAAGGTTTTAAAATATAGAAAGTGCATAGAGGTGAGGGAAATAATTCTCTAATCTTACCAGGAATATTTGCAAGATGATTACTTAAAACAGGTTCTCAGACCTGGGAGAAACTTCCTTCCAGCTGGAATTATAGCTTACAGGTGTATTGATCAGCAAGTTTTTTTCACATTACTAAATTTAATACATAGTTTTTGATGAGTGAAAATACAAGTAGTATTCTCTACCAGTAGTGTGGGGTTTTGGTTGTTGTTGTTCGTATGTATATACTAGGTTCATTTTGAAAAATTGTTTTATTTAAAGATTTGATTGGGGAGCTGGAGTTTCACCTCAGCCCATTTATTACATCATCCGACCAGTAAGTATGTACTGGCAGCCTTCTGGCTATATAAATCTTGAACATGAATGGCAGGAATAAAAAAATGACTACGTTACAACACTGAGTATTTGCAGTCAAGCAATACAACCCAGTGTTTGAGTCTAAAATCCCTATGGAAAATCAAACTACAGGTAGTTGTCCTAAAGCAAAGAGGGACCTGCCTGTGTTATATTCTAAAAAATAGTTGTTATTCTATTAATTAAATATGTAACACGCACTAGTATATCAAACTACATGCATTTCATCACGAAGAAATTGACAAATGCTTCTTTCAGTAGTCTTAGAATAGTAGTTGAACTGTAGTTTCTTCAGGATCACTTGGGCTGGATAGAAAATACCGATCAAATATGAACACAGAGTACCAAAGGTAGTGTAAATTATCAAATATTAGATTAGTAAACACACATCTTCATTTTCTTTAATTTGTGAAGATTTTCCTCTTCTGTCTCTAAAAAACATACAACAACAGTACATTTTCTATAGGAAAATAATTATTCAGCCTCTGTTTTGGGTTTAAGACACTAATATAAGTATGTAACCATATTAAAACAGGTTTAAATATAATTACTTTAGAAAATACATTGCACTTACTCTGTGTCAACCTCCAAAATATATCCGCTATTGGAGGAATTGTTATGTGACAATGCTTCTCTTCAGACCTGATTAAAGTATAAAATATATTGCCAGAATCATCTTCTCTGTTTTATCTAAAACCCTCTAAATATGACTATATAATCCCATGGGAGTTTTTGAGTCATGTGAACCCTGCTGTAATACTCCTATGTATGGTTCTCAATTTAATGAAGTTAAGCTTGACAGCCAGAACTGCATATAAACAAGTTGTTTCTGTGAATGAGCATTTTAAGTATTGGTTTTACTCGGTACACATCCGTGAAGTTAATAAAGTACTCTCCTTGTCATCAAGTCTATTACAAGAGAGACTCAATGAGAAAGATATTTCATTTTTACAATTAACTAACAGCTCACTTCCCTATGCCCCACAGATATATTTTAATTTTGTTGTGTATCAATTAAAGTATGTCAAGGGTGAGAATACAATAAGTAAGCCAGTATCCCAATTAAGAATGTGATTTTGCAGATTTAAAAACCATGGCTTCATTTATATTTAATTGACAGGAACTAAAATAATGCAATGCATTTCTCATAATCAAGAAAGGAAAAAAATGTTCCTTTTTGTCTTTAACTCTGCAGTAGTAATTTTAAACTCTGAACACTTGAGAGGAAAAAAAAAAAAGATGCCATCAGCAATTGAGCTCTGAATACTTCACAGCTGCTCGCTCCTCAACCCAGATTACAGAGCGATAATGAAGACCGTCCTCATGATTCAGGTATGAATGGATTTCCCCCACCTGACTTAGTAGTTTATTCCAATGGTTTTATTTTCTATCTTTAATTGCATAGGCTTGATGAAGGGATCAGAAAGTCTCGGGTTGAGACTCAGTGCTGTTTCACACTGCCGGTGCGGTGCTGGGGAATGTACCAAACCATTGGGGCATCTGGGGGATGGGCAGTAGCACCTCATCAGTTCATTTGTGAATTAGATAAGACACTGAACATTAAGCACTTTGCCTAGTGTTTGGCGCATAGTAGGCGCTCAGCATTGTTGACTTTCTTCCCTTGTTCAGTTTCCCTGATTTCACGGAGAGGAGTCACAGACGTCCCTCGCCCTTGGCTTCTCTTCCGGGGGTCATTCCTTTGTGGATTCTGAAACGATAGTTTTACAGGCTTGCTATAAAGTACTTACACCTCGAGTACTCACAACTTTGTGGATGAGCTCTTTGGAGACAGAACAGTATGGAGGTTCCTTAAAAAAACTAAAAATAGAACTACCATGTGACCCAGCATTCCCACTACTGGGCATATACCCTGACAAAACCATAATTCAGAAAGAGTCATGTACCACAGTGTTCATTGCAGCACTATTTACAATAGCCAGGACATGGAAGCAACCTAAGTGTCCATCGACAGGGGAATGGATAAAGAAGATGTAGCACATATATACAATGGAATATTACTCAGCCATAAAAAGAAACAAAACTGAGTTATTTGTAGTGAGGTGGATGGACCTAGAGACTGTCATACAGAGTGAAGTAAGTCAGAAAGAGAAAATCAAATACCGTATGCTAACGCATATATATGGAATCTAAAAACAAAAAAAAATGGTTCTGATGAACCTAGGGGCAGGACAGGAATAAAGATGCAGACGTAGAGAATGGACTTGAGGACATGGGGAGGGGGAAGGATAAGCTGGGGCGAAGTGAGAGAGTGGCATGGACATATATACACTACCAAATGTAAAATTGATAGCTAGTGGGAAGCAGCCAGATAGCACAGAGAGATCAGCTTGGTGCCTTGTGACGACATAGAGTGGTGGGATAGGGAGGGTGGGAGGGAGGCTCAAGAGGGAGGGGTTATGGGGATATATGTATATGTATAGCTGATTCACTTTTATACAGCAGAAACTAACACAACATTGTAAAGCAGTTATACTCCAACAAAGATGTTAAAAAAAAAAAAAAAGAAATAGGATTATGATCGATCTTACGTCACACAAGACACACGGATACAGAAACCTACCTGAATCTGAAGCCATTCTACTGCTTTTCTGTTCTGCTGTGGGTCTCATGCAGCAGCCAGTGTGCTAAGCATAACGTGGGTGGATTTAACCCAAGTTTCTAAGAGCTGCTTGGGGAAATGACACATTATAGAAAAGACATCGGTGTCATCGCTGTTGTATTGTTTTAACCTTCGAAATCTCTTAATAGCGTCTAATACTCTATATTTTCCCTATACTGTCACTTTGCCTTTTTTCCTCACCATCTAAACCAAAGTGTGACTTAGGGTACTAAAATAAAAGCTTTCCCAGTGTTTACAGCTACTGATGTCACTGAAAAACATAAAACCGTGAGACAAAACTTTAAAAGATGTTTTTATCCTTCATCATCTCCCCTCATTCCATCTGCACCTACACTTCCCTACTACCCTTTCATCCCCATGGAAGAAATATATCTCCTGTTCATGTCCAACCACTTTGGTAACACTTCCTCTCAGTGGTCTTCAAAAGATTATCTTTTGTGCCTGATAAAATCATTTAAAAAATACTTTTAAACTGGAAGATTTAAAAAACATTTTTAACTTTAAATCAAAATATTTTATCATGTGTTTACATGATTGACACAGATTCAATTTACCATGTTGTCCAAATATTGACAATTTAAATTATATATGTTACATTAGTCTTTTAATATTTAACAAAGTGCAAATGAATCCAATCAAGAAGCTGGTCTTTATAATCAGAAAGTTGACATTTCCCTTTTATCACCATGAACCTGTATTTCCATTACTTTGCCCCCAAAAAAGTTTATCTTATAGTAATATATTTTATTCTTAAATTATCTTATTAATTGGCAATAAATACATACTCATATACACAAAATAAAATTAGATAGTTTTTTTTAAGTTTCTTATTACCATAAATCTCTAAGTGTGAACATTTTTCTTCTGGTTTGAATTATCATTGCTATTATTATTACCACAAATTAATCAAGCTGACAAATTTTAAATTAAATACATAGAACATATCTGATGAAAATTTTAGTTGGAAATTACCATTTAATTAGAAAAATGGAGCCTTATAATAAATTTATTAATTCACATGCTGGAACGAGTCATTCCATCATCAATTCTATTACTATTCTTAGGTGCTGCTACAAATACAAATTCTGAGAACCTCTTTCCAAGTGATACACTAACAATCCCTGTGGGATATATTATTACATTTATTTTTAATGTTATATCAGCTGACGATTCTGTTAGGTAATACTAAAATTTTGAAAATGAGGAATTGGAAAGCTTATGATTGCAGAGTAGTTTAGTATCCAGTCATAAGAATCATTCATTATTTTCAGTTCCACAGCCAATATTGAGAACTATCCTTTCATTTGGACATGCGTGTTCCCTGGAGAAACATGCCTGGGTGTAAATAGGAGGAGAATGCTTATCAAGAAGTCAGGGGAAAATTGATCCGGCATGTGGAAGTTGAGGATCTAAAATTGATTCCCGTAAGACCATCTCTGCCTCAGTCACCAGCAGAATGTATCTGTTCTCCTAGGAGGGTCCAGACTCCAGTGTCAAGACTGCAGCGAAATATCCCTTTTCCCCTTTGCATGCCTCACACTCTTCTCTGTCTTTAGTCTTTGTCTGCTCTACTGATTTTTCAATAAAGTCAGTCCTTTGTAAACAAGGGCCGAGCATCTGCAGATTCAACCAGCCTCAGGTCAAAAATACTAGAACAAAATTTCCAGAAATTTCCAAAAAGCAGAACCTGGATTTGCTGCACACCGGCAACTTTTTACATAGCACTTGCATTGTATTTACAACTCTGTGTGTAGCATTTACATTGTATTAGGTATCATAAGTTATCTAGAGATGATTTAAAGTCTATGGGAGGATGTACGTAGGTTATATGCAAATATACACTGTTTTATACAGCAGACTTGAGTGTCTGTGGATTGGTGTCCATGGGGTTCCTGGAACCAATTCTTGGAGGGACTACTGTATGTAAAATTGCTTGATTTCTCCTTCATAAAGCATAAAACATCCCCCTGAGCTATATCCCACTGTAGTCACTTTCCTATCTCTTTTAAGAAATTAAAAAAATATATTACTCCAAATTTGATTTTATTACCTTACATCCACTTCACCTGTTTTCTAGTTGCTGGTCTCTCTAGGACATTGACATTATGTTTATTAGCATCACCAATGACCTCCTTATGAATGTAGTTATAAAGATGCTCAAGTCCCTTATATGAAATGGTGCGTGTTTGCATGTAACCTACGCACATCCTCCCATAGACTTTAAATCGTCTCTAGATAACTTATGATAGCTAATACAATGTAAATGCTATGCAAATGGTTGTCAATACAATGTATATACTATGTAAATAGTTGCTGGCATGCAGCAAATCCAAGTTTTGCTTTTTGGAGCTTCTTGGAATTTTTTTTCAAATATTTTTGATCAGAGTTGCTTGAATCCACATATGCCAGACCCTCGGATACAGAAGGCTGACTTTATTGAAAAATCAGTAGAGCAGACAAAGACTAAAGACAGAGAAGAGTGTGAGGCGTGCAAAGGGGAAAAGGGATATTTCGCTGTAGTCTTGACTGGGGTCTGGACCCTCCTAGGAGCACAGATACATTCTGCTTGTGACTGAGGCAGAGATGGTCTTAACGGGAATCAATTTTAGATCCTCACCTTCCACATGTACTTGGTCCTAAAGCTGATCTGCCGGATCCATTTTCCCCTGACTTCTTGATAACCATTCTCCTCCTATTTGCAAATAAACCTTTGCACATCCTCCCATACACTTTAAATCATCTCTGTATTACTTACAATACCTAATTCAGTGCAAATGCTATGTAAATAGTTGTAAAGACCATGTATGTGCTATGTAAATAGTGGCTAGCCCAGAGCAAATCCAAGTTTTACTTTCTGGAACCTTCTGGAATTTTATTTTTACTATTTGCGATCTGCAGTTGGTTAAATCTGCAGATGCAGGACCTGCAGATGTGGAGGGCTGATGGTATATCTAATAGACACTTTCTTTTCCTTTACTACGTTCTCTTCATTTCGTCATGTAACAGATATCTATTGAGTCTACACTCTGTGTCTAGGACTACATTTGGGGGAAGGGATACAGCAATAAGGAAGTGAAAATGTCCAGTGGAGGGGCACTGGGGACCATCTTCTCCCTTTGGGACAATTAATCTAACATCCAGTTTACAGTAAGAAGAGCCTGGGCACAGAGAGCCCAGGTCAAATGCCTAAAGCTATATGTCCAAGAAATGGTGGACCTGGGAGGCACCAGACAGCCTGCCGCCAGAGTCCATACCCTTCCCTGTTCCTCTACGGTGCCTCTCAGACCACTGCTCAGTTGTTTACATGTTTCAAAGACCCACAGGAAACCAGACATCTTGTGAAATTCTAATGAAATATTCTGGGGGCTTCCCTGGTGACGCAGTGGTTAAGAATCCGCCTGCCAATGCAGGGGACATGGGTTCGAGCCCTGGTCCGGGAAGATCCCACATGCCGTGGAGCAACTAAGCCCGTGCGCCACAACTACTGAGCCTGCGCTCTAGAGCCCATGAACCACAACTATTGAGCCCGTGTGCCATAACTGTTGAAGCCCATGCACCTAGAACCCAGGCTCTGCAGCAAGAGAAGCCACCGCAATGAGAAGCCCGTGCACCGCAATGAAGAGTAGCCCCCTCTCGCCGCAACTAGAGAGAGCCCAAGTGCAGCAACAAGGACCCAACACAGCCAAAAAGAAAAAGAAATATTCTGTTTATCCTGGCGACATTGGTCTCGCGGTACCTGGAGGTACAGCGTCTGCCACCTGCTTCCTTCACTGAGCACACTCTCTCCACGGAAGGTGAAGGGGGCCTGGAGTCAACATCGTTTCTCCCGCAGAGGTAACTCCTCCTCCTCCAGAGTTTGTGACGCCCAGACAGACAAGGTCTCCTTTTGCATTTGGCTGTTGCCTGGAGTGCTGGACTCAAGGGCTCAGTTCCTTCTTTCTGCAAGGTGTCCTGAGTGAAATCAATACAACACCAAAGCGGAGGGCTTGAAACTGGTCACTGAAGGAAGCTGTGCAGTCCTCCTAGTTCTGGAGGACAAGGGAGTTGGCAGGTTAGCCCCCTTCCCTACAGTGCTCTGGGGGAGAGCTTCCTGGTCTTTCAGTTAAAAAAAAAAAAACTACATCATCCTCATGCTGACTTTAAAAAATGCACAGCCTAAAGGTTGAGGGTTATGTTTTATTTGGCAGACAAAACTGAGCACTTACACCCAGGACACAGCATCTCAGACAGCTCTGAGGGACTGATCTGAAGAGGTCAGGGAGGAGCGGGGATTATAGGGGGTTTTGCAACAAACACCGGGGAGTCAGGACATCAAAAGTTTACTGTTAATTAAAGAAAACCAGACATCTCAAGTTAAGGAATTTAGTGCTTTTATGTGTATAAAGGTGCAAGAGTCTGGGCTCACTGAAATCATTCCTTTGATGCGCATCTCAGCTCTCTGGGGCCAGTGTCCTGTGCTTTCTCATCCTGGGTCTGCTAAGGGTGTACTGTCGTCAGGGGTGGGCTGCAGTGGCTGAGGGCTAGAAGGCGGGCATCCTGTTTCCATCCTGAGTCCCCTCAGGCTCCCTGTTGCGGAGGCTGCAATGTGATGGCTTGACGGCTGCAGCATCCTGTGTTTACTGATATGGCAGCAACATTCTTTCACTGACGCTCAGAATTGGGTGTGTTAGGTTGGGGAGACCTGGCAAAGCAGGAGGTACAGTTATATTATGTCAGATATGGCATAGTCCACTATGGCTCCGTAGCTCTGATTATTCCCCCCTCTAACTCCACAGCTTAGCTAGGCGTACCTCCAGCAGGGAGAAAGCCCTCTGACACCAGGGAGATAAATTAGTGGCTAAATAGATAGATACAGGACTGATTAGGAAGCATACTTATCAAAATATGCAAAAGGATAATATTTGGGTGATGGGCTACTATTGCTTAGCTGTTTTTGCCTATCATATGTATTTCTGTATTACAATTTACTTTAAAAGTACGTAAATGATATACACACGGTAACTATTATAAATAATCTATAATTTTCTATTTTCTACACATCCAAAAGCTGTTTTCAAAAAGTTATGTAGCGGGACATGTGTTCCCACAGTTTCAAGTTCCTGCATTATTTTATAAAATAGGAACTTCCATGTTTTGAGAAGTTTGGGAAGAAATCTACTGTGCTCTCTACTTGGCTCTTCTACATGCGGTCATTTACATGCTTAGTGAGACTGCAAACTCTGCATCCTTTGGTCTCCATTTCTTCCTTGGCTTAATTTAAAGATGTCATGGCCCCTGCACATAGAAGGACTCTATCTTTCTCCTTTCTGAACGTTGCACACCAGGAATGTGGTGCCTGCCATGAGCTCCACGCAGCTGGTTGGGTGCATGAGCTCTATTTGGAGCACTGAATACACACGTGCAAATCCCATGGTCTTGACTTGAAGTGAATCAGAAAGGAGGTGGAGACATGATGTGCTGCCCTAACTGCAAAAAAGCCATCCTTTAGTTGGTCCATAGCACTGCCCATGACCTCCTGCAAAGTTCCCTGGTGTAAGCCTCAGCGAGCTGTGGAATTCCACATGCATTCAGTTTATAGGCTTATGGCACCAGCAAAGCAGAGACACACAACAAGAAAAACAGTAATCAAAGAGATGTGGAGAGAATCTAAAAAAAATAGAAAGACCCAATTTTCATTTTAAATTGAATGGAACTGTTAGGTCATTTTGAAACTAACCATTTACCCCCAATTTAATAGATTTTAGGTTTTAAATACACTAGACTGCACCTAACCTAAAAACGAACTTAACAATATCATGCTCTTACTTTAATTTTATCTCTTTCTACCTCTTCAATATCCTTTGACATACGTTTCCCTAGTCTTTTTTTTTTTTTTTTAATCTCTTGTTTTGCAATTACAGTGGGACGAAAGGCAGAGAGCCCCTCACTGGAAGTTGCACTGTAGCAGCGGGTGAGCAGACAACAACTTAACCCTCTGCCCACCTTTGTGTAAATGGTGATTCCTCCCTTGAAAGGTGACATGCAATTGTAGAGGAAAGAATTAAAGAGAATGGCACACAGCAAGCAATGAAGCTTCTGGTTATGGAGGGACCAATCCCTTAAAGATTTTATAAAAATCACTCTTATCCTTCCATGGTGGCTCTTCTCAGAGGCTACTTGTCATTTTTAACTTAAACTTGGGCTATTTAGAACTCTCTTTAATGTTTATCACCTTATGAATACAAACATACTTTCAACATATCGTTTCTTACTTGCCTATTTTTTCCAGTAACTTCATGTTGAGTACAATCCCTCTAATACTCATCCCTTCTATGTATTTTCTTTCCCATCATATGTTAGGAAAAAGTCCTGATTATGCATAAAAATGTTTCTGATACATAAATATATATATATATATATATATATCAGAAACATACACACACACACACACACACACACACTTTTAAGTTATCATCCGTGGTCACACTTTTAACTATTAGAGGGAAGAAAAACATTCCACCCAAAACATGAGGTAATAAAATATATTAATACAATGTATAAATATATATAATAAACGTGTAATAAAATAATAAATACATAAAATGTAACAGTATTACAAAGTAGGTAAATCCTCATCTGGCAGACTTAAACTAAGTTACAATTATCTCAAATGTTATAACTAGGTCAGATTACATTTTGTTTATGTCTTTTCCAACAGACACACACACACTCAATTCTAAATGCTGAAATTTTCTTGTTTTGTGGTTTGAATGTTCATTCTTCAGAGCATAGTTTAATCTCTCTGGAATCTTAATTTCTGGACATGAGAGTATTTCAGTGAAAGATAGTTATTAAGAAACTGCCCTGAGCAGAAAATGCATCAATGAATACTACTAAAAGTATGATGGAATGTTTAATTCATTCTTGGACATGTAAGAAGCAGGGTATTTGGAACTTTGACGTATATATAAAACCATATTAGCAAGGATGTTCTCTGATAACAATAAAATGTATCAGTTTGCCCACAAGTAAGAAGTAAAGGTACTGGTATTCCTGTGTCATTTATCATCTGCAATCATATAACTAATGCATGGCTTTTCCTTTCACTCTAAAATAGACTGTCTACTTGATGATAGTTTACATGGCCAAAGATAATTCAATCTGAAGAGAGTAAAGACCAAAGGAATTAATTCAGAAATCTTCACTAGAGGATTTAAATAAAAAACAGAAGCCGTCATAAAACTTTTTGATAAACAGGAGTTTGGAAGTCCAGGAAAGGGGCTGGCTTCAATTGCAGATATATTTGGTGTATAGAGATGCTCTTGGTGAAACTTCAGGGCCATGAAGGCAAGCTCCAGGTGTGGGAGGGCCGGCGTCAGTGGAGAAGGACTCATTCCGGGCAACTTTAGTCCACAAACATCAATTTAGCACTTACTATCCATTCAACACATCTTGAATTGTGGCAGTCAGTATTCTAGGTACTAGAAACAAAACAATGCGCAAAGCAGACACAGGACCTACTCTCAAGGAGCCAGCTTTTTACCAGGGGAAAGTATATACATATCAAAAGATGTCAGTGCTATGCAGGTAATTAAGGTAGGGTAATGATACTGAAAGCTACTTGAGACCTGTTTTAGATATGGTAGCTTTAAAAGTATGCTAGCCAGGATGCTGTCAAGAAACAAATGGTCTGCTGCAACAGGGCCATTGAGCAATGTTTAATAAGGGAGAGTTTTTATAAAGAAAGATGTGGGTAGGGGTAAGAAAAGCTGGGTAAGTTCCTTGGGCTGAGAACTGAGGGGCCATTAGCACCCCAAGTCTGAAGAGGCATGTAGAGGGCGTGGTCAGAGAATCCCAGACAGGGTAAGTGTGGGACAGGAGTGACAGGAGCTGCCGGACTTTGGGAAGGAGAACACCTGGGGAGAGGCAGGAGGGATGCGGGAGAGGAATGGCCGAAGGTCAGCCCTTTTGTCCCACTCCTGAGTCTCTCACTGACCAGGTCACAGGGCAAGGAATCAACGGAGGCAATCCACACAGTCAGCCTCTGAGGGGCAGGGCAAGTGGAGCATGGCACAGAGTGGCAGCGCAGAAGGCCTTTCTCAACAGGTGACATTTAGTCTAAAGCTGAACACCTAAGAGAAAATACGGGTGTAAAGGTCTGGGATGGGAAGGCGCTGCGAGCTGGCGACCCCGAAACTATTTACAACACTTCTTCTTAAAAAAAACATTTTTTAATGGAAGTGTAGTTGATTTACAATGTTTCAGGTATGCAGCAAAGTGATAAAGTTACTCATATACATATATATGTATATATATTCTTTTCCCTTATAGGTTGTTACAAGATACTGAATGCAGTTCCCTGTGCTCTACAATAGGTCCTTGTTGGTTTTCTATTTTATGTATAGTAGTTTGTATCTGCTAACCCCCAAATCCTAATTTATCCCTCCTCCAACTCCCAGTTTGTTTTCTATGTCTGTGAGTCTATTACTGTTTTGCATATAAGTTCATTTGTATCATTTTTTAGATTCCACATATAAGCGATATCATATGATATTTGTCTTTCTCTGTCTGACTTACTTCACTTTGTATGATCATCTCTAGGTCCATCCATGTTGCTGCAAATGGCATTATTTCATTTTTGTTTTTTATGGCTGAGTAGTGTTCCATTGTGTATATGGACCACATCTTCTCTATCCATTCCTCTGTCGATGGACACTTACAATGCTTCCATGTCTTCTTCCTCCTTCTACTATTACAAAAGCTAAAAAACCCAACCTTCTTTTCATCTAGCAGTGTCAATGTGATGTATTTATGACCAGTGTGGTGAACGGGGAAATATGAAAGTGGGGTTTTTCTACCATAATATATGGGCAAATGCTCCCAGGGAAGAGACTTTGGTCCCTTCCTCCTGCTTGTACATGGACGTGATGCCTGAAATTAGAGCAGCTGTTTTTCTTCCATAAGGCTAAAAGAGAGACATAAAACCATAGTCCTGCAGAGCTAAAAGGATCCTGAATATTTTTGGATATGATTGAGCCATCAGGTCATTCCTAGATATCCTGCCCTTGAATTTTTGTTGTGAGAGAAATAAACCTCTTTATTCTTTTAAAAACAATTTGATGGAAATGTTGATGACTCCTTGTTGAGCGCAATTATGACACTTAAAACAATTATCACTGACGGATGAAGAAGACCTTACTCTGGGAACCAACTGGGTTAGTTTAAGGCATGTGGAGAAGGCCAGTGTCATTGGAGCATAAGGTGTGAGCAGTTGGTCAGGACCGATCCAGGGTCTTATTCTGTCAGTCAGAATTTGGAGTAGATCATAAATCTAGTGGGAATCTAAGAAGAGCTTTAAGAAGCAAAGTAACATAATGTGATATGTTTTACTAAAATTCTACCCTGTCTGTGATATGAATAATGTGCTATAGGAAAAAGGAGATTTAGGGATACGAATTTTAAAAATATCTATGAGCTTAGTTTTTTAAAAGGTACAAACTACCATTCATAAAATAAATAAGTTCTGGGAGGTCATGCATAGCATGGTGACTATTAGTTAATGGTACTGTATTGTATATTTTAAAGTTGCTAAGAGAATAGATTTTTAAATCTCCCATCACAAGAAAGAAAATATTTGTAACTGTGGTGATAAATATTAACTAGACTTACTGTGGTGATCATTTAGCAACATATACAAACATTGAGTCTTGTTGTACATCTGAAACTAATATAATGCTATATGTCAATTATACCTCAATAAAAAAGAGCCTATTACTACATGTGACAGAGACTGTTCTCTGTTAAAATCCATGCTCTTCCCTTCTTCCTGGCACACATCTGGACTATATTATCCACCCTCTCTTGCAGTTACATTGGTCATGGTGTTGAGTTCCAGGCAATAGAAAGCGAGCAGAAGTAATGTTTGCCCTGCCATTACCTACTACGTGAGTTCCATCGACCCCCATCTGTCTTACTCCATGCTGGCTCCCTCCCCGGGCAGCCTGGCATGGGAATGCCCAAGGGGGTCTTTGGAATTTATGCACTGAAGCTGACAGAGCCACCTTTGGCCTGGGTTAGATGAAGTAGCAGAGCTTTTCCCCCTTAACCAGGAATCAAAAAACAAGAAACAAGCAAGAAATACACTTCTATGTTTGTTGAGCCCTTACATTTTGGGTCACTTTGGTAAGCTAGTCTAATATACTGTCAACCAGGTACGATATTGGCTATCATAGGAGCAGCTGGTTCGTGAAGGAAGGTGTTAACGGCGTTTTGCATTGATTGAGTTTAAACAACTTGATCAGCCTCCTGTAATTATTTGAAGGCCAAGTTCAGATTTTCTGGAAGCTCATTTCGAGTGAATAAAGATTTGAAAGTACACATTAAAAGATGCAAATAGAGGGGTGACTGGGGTAAAGTGTAAGAGAGAATGTCTCAAGACGTGCTTTCTGATAATGATCACGGGGATTGAGTCAGCAAATGGGAAGAAGACTGTTGTGCAAACCGCCTACGCGGGCCGAGGACCTTGCCAAGCCAACTATTGCTGTCAGCCCAGCTAGGACTTTGCTTCCTCTTGTGGTTAATTCCTTCTAATGTGCCCATGTTATTTATCTTCCATACTAGGGCACTTTTGAGAGTGAACAGAGGTTAAAATTAATGAATCCATCTGGAAAGTCTACATAAATGTGGACAATCCTGGCCAAATGGAAATAAAAGATGAACACAGACCACTGTAGTTAATCCAGAACCGGCGTGGATGGAGCCTTTCCTCCACAAACCTCTATTCCAGATGGCTAGCTTCCTCAATCAGAGGCTGTCGAAACAAAAAGCACCCAGCATTCTGTGGTGTATCCAAAGTTTATATGTTATATATGGAGGGATGGTGAACATACATGGTCACGCACAGATCATAAATCTAATCAGTTTTGACAAATGCAGATGCTCTTTTCACCCACATTCCCATCGAGATATTAGCATTTCGACCACCCCAGAGAACCACCTGCTGCCTTTTCTCAGTCAAGCTCGCTCCTCAAGGAACCTCTGTTCTGACTTCTATCACCATCAGTTACTTTGCTCATTGCATGACAGTCGTTTGGTATAGTTCTACCTGTTTTGTGTTTGATTTCCCTCAGAGAGCACCACGTCTGTGAAATCCAACTTTGTTGTGTTGAATGTCAATAGTATGTTCCCTTTTAACGCTGAATTGGGTCTTCCAGATGTTGTTGTTCATTCTCTCAAAACAAATTTTATTCTTACAAATTGATTCCTTATGCCTGAATATGGTATCTCTAAAAAAGAGAGAAACTTTAGAGATGGGAAAAACAATCAGATACCAAACTCTTTTTAATCATTATTTCTATGTCTGATGATCTCTATAAATTACCCTATATGAACAATTCCGAGATTCTGTATCACTGAGTAGAAGAGATTCATCAAGGACAAATGTAAGCAGGAACCAAGGGTTTGTTACTCCTTTTATTTAGTGACTGTTTTATGCTGTCTCAAGCCTATTTATAACCCATTCTTCAGGAAAAAACTTTGAAGAGAAGTAGCAGAGGTAGCTATGTCAGATATTTACATTGATTTTGTGAGGGAAACAGGGATCATCTTAGCAGCCTATTTCAAAGATGTCAAATATATTAATATCTGGTTTCTATCATCTCATTATTGATTAAACTCTCATGCTGACATATTTCTTCGACAACAGAGGTTCTGCTACTGGAACAGGTCAATGACAAATGGATGATTATCCTTATAATGTACAAGATGCACTGAATTAACCAGTGCTTATTGGGCTTACTTTCAGATTGATTTCATTTTTAGTAGTTCCATTTAATTAAACAATGAAGCTAGAAACTTAATTGACATCAAACTTCCATGAATTCTGATTTTTTCCTCCATTCATTAAGCTCATACTCTATTATTTTTGAACTTGCAGTCAGCCTTCTGGTAATTAAATAAATGAAATTTATTGATGGCAATATCATACTGTGAAAGTGTGTTCATTTTCTTTGGGGGAAATTGAAAAGAAACAAATTATTACTTTCCATTGAGATGGATTTTCCAGTCTTCATTCTCTGAGTAGATAATTGTCAAGATGAGACTTAAAGAATTAGAAGTGGTTGGAGTTGCAATGATCCAGGGAACAGAAGTTCAGGCAGAAGGGGCACATGTAGATAAGTCAGAAAAGAGTTTGGCAAGTATAAAAAAACTGATCTTTAGTCACTGGGAGGAGAGTTTATTATTGTCATAGAAATGAGTCATAATAAAATCAAACACATTAAGACTACAGAATGAGTCTCCCCAGCACTAAAGAAAGATATGCCTTTCTACACATCTGCCTCCCTTACATTAGCAGAGGTTGATCTAGAAAACTTTATTTCCCCTAATCCTAAAGTACATTAGTAATATTTACATGGGACAAAAAGCTTAAATGACAAATGTGTTATAAATATGTTAGCACCTTAGCCTGTAATTGGAATAAGCCAAAGTAGGGGTTTATTGTATAGGGCATATGGTTAGATATATGTTGTTCAATTATAAAAGATGTCAAATGCTCCCTCAGACAATGTTAGAAAGTACCAACTCTGGGAGAATCAATACTGGGTTGGAAATAAATATATTAGATTAAACCAAGGGTTAATATATATATATATATATATATATATATATATATATATATATATATATATACACACACATATGTGTATATATATATATATATATATATATATGAGTTATATACTTATATAAAACCTTTGAGCAAAATAAGTAACCTTCTGTCTCTCTTGTCTCTCATTTTTAAAATAGGTGAACATATACCTATGTAATGGGACTATTATGGGTATTGAAATCACTGATACATGCAAATAACTTAGAAAAAATGCCCAGAATATAAAACCTTGTTAATAAATGTTAGTTGTTGCTGTTGCTTTTGTTGTTATAAGCTGTGTAAACCTCTGTGTCTGGTATTGGGAAAGGCACTGTTACTGACAAGCACCTTAATTACTAACTAGTGGAGTTTTGAGAATGCTTGTCTCTTGTTTTAGTACAAAAGGCAGAAGGACCTGGGCAGATTATGAGCGTGACATATGAAGAATTTTCCTATATGCTGTATTGTATGAGAATGGACATTTCCCAGGGTCAAGGGATAATTAAAGATTACTGGTCTTGAGTTTCAGCTATAAAGTTTATATACTTCCCATAAATACTGAAAATTGCCTTTCATCTTTTTGAAAAGACTGTCTACGAAAAATACTTGGTATTACATTTTTGATGTATAAAATCATCAGCAGAAATAGTTTCAGTGATACGAGTTTCTAGTAACCATGAGATAATTCACTGTTGCCTCATTAAAAAAAATTCAGATGAAAACTTTCTATGCAATATAAAATGGACTTAGGGTTGAATTATATAAGAAACTACATAATTCTAATCACCATCCCCCCTACACACACACACACACACACACACACACACACACACGCAAATTCCTGTCAACTAGATCCTAAAGCAAATTGTTGTTTTAGGCTAGTGGCTACTCAAGTTTTCTGTTAAATCCAACTCTGTATTGTTTACTGACATGATCTTATTTATGAAAACGATGCACTTTTATGCTCTCCCCTTAGACATTGGTGATTTTTGTAGTTTTCTTTGTTTAACTGTATGATCTTTACAGTCTTTACATATGTTTCAGAATTACAGGAGGAAAAAATGTTTAAAAAAATTTAACAAACACTTTTGAAACACATTGTTTTCGCAAATAAGACAAATTTGAGGTTAATTTTTGTGTTGATCGATTTGAGTCCTATCATTGCATGCTCTAGATTACTCAATTCCAGTTTCCTCTAAGAAAAAGAGAGTATCCCAGAAGTCCTTGAATATATTAGTAATCCAAACACCATATGATCAATAATTGAAGTAATGGTTTCTAATTTGATCATCCTTCCTGTGTAATCATCCTCCCCTTCTGACTCTGGGCTTGGCTGTGTGACTTCTTTTGGTTGGTCAATGGGATAATAGCAAAGGTAATGCACAAGAGTTTTGAAAAGTATTTGGACATTGGGGATTTTTTTTTTTGTTGCTGCCCTCAAAACTAATTCCATCTTGTCTTAGTCAGTCCAGGATGCTGTAACAGAATACCACAGATTGGGTGGCTTAAACAACAAACATTTGTTTCTCACAGTTCTGGAGGCTGGAGTCCAAGATCCAGGCGCTGACAGATCTGGTGTCAGGTGAGGGACCCTTCCTGGTTTGCAGTACTCATCAACGTAAGCATCATAGCATCCAGTAACCAATAATTTAAAAAATATATATTAAAGATTAGGAAAAGCCAGGAAACATGACCCATAACTAGGAAAATAATCAGTTGCTATGATCATATGCAAAAATAAAGGAATTTTTTCATAGTAGTTTCAGTAGAAGAGTGGGGCTAACAGGGCTGATGAGTTGGGGAGGGGTGATAAATATCACCCATGAGTAAGAGATCCCTCTTATTTCTATGCAGTCCCTCTTGACCGCAACCCTTGGTGGGAGAAGAGGAATACTTCTTCCCACTTCCTATCTGGATATAAACTACAACAGATAAATATTCTGAGTCTTTAGCCAATATAAATTCAGTCTTGGTCCTACATAACCCCCAACTATATTTATAAAGTGCTTACTGAAAAATATGCTAAAGAAATTCCTAGCCACAAATAATCTTTCAGAACCTAGGAATTAGAGGGAGGAAATGTGGTGGTAAAGCACAAGATGCTTTAGACCTATTTGACAAATTTAGAAACGAATCATTTATCAGCAGTAGATGGCACCGACCAAGGGTCTTAAGAAACTCTAGGATGAACTTGTGAAGCTCTTGGCCAAATTGTAACCTTGCAGTTGCAAATAGCCACATGCCACTGGAGTGGCAGATTTCCAGACAGACTTGGGCTGACAAGGGCCACAGAGGAGAGCTGAGAACTACAGACAGGAAGGTCTTACTTCCAACTCCAGTATGTTGTTAAAAATTATGATGAAGTGGACACCTACTACACACTTAGAAGCCTAATCTTCCATTTTGAATGTGTCTCTCATTCTCGGAGGGGAAGCAGGGTGGTCCCTGTGGAACAAGCAACAACGGTAAATTGGGAGAATCACTCTCATGTCTGTTTTGCTCCTACTGAGATTGAATCACCCTGTGTCTCATGAAGAAAGAAAGAAAGAAAGAAAGGGAAAGAAAGAAAGGTGAAAGTAGAAGATATAATCACTAAAATAGCTATTTCAAGTGTTCAAAGGAAAACATGGATGTAATAAGGAGGGAAATTGAAAATACAAAAACAAACCAAATGAAATGAAGTGACACATGAAAAGCATAATAACTGAAATGAAAAATCCACTGATAGAATTAATAGTAGATTAAATGCAGACAAAGCAAAGATCATTGAACCTGAAGACATAGAAAATAATATAAACTATCCAAATTGAAACAGCAAGATAGAGACAAATATAAAAAGAAAGAATAACAGGCTAAGAAAATTAACAGACTCAGTGATACATGAACTGATGACAAGTAGTCTAATATAGGTGTAATTGGAGTCTCAGAAAGAGAGAATAGAGGGTAAAATCGATAAAGGAAAAATGACTGAACATTTCCCAAAGCTGATGAAAACTATGAGAATGTTGGTCCAAAACACCCCAAGCAATTCCAAAAAGATACACACCAAGAAAACTACACCAATCCAGAGTATATTCAAATTAATGAAAAATACTGTTAAGGAGAAAAGTATAAAGGCAGCCAGAGGTAAGCAACACATTAGTAAGTTTAGAGGGAAAAGTACAAGAATGACAACAGACCTCATCAGAAACTAGGCAAACCAGAAAACAATAAAAAAAAAAAAATCTATAAGGTGTTGAAAAACATATTTTAAAAACCCTTACAACCCAGAACTTTACACACAGAAAAAAAATCTTGCAAAAATGGGTTAACTACTTTAAGTGAAGTAACTGCTGTTTTGTTGTTGTTATTATTGTTGTTGTTGTTATTGTTCCCTAGGTAATGTTGCTACTAATTCCCAGGAGAGGATAAATAATAATAGATGTTTCAAGCCATGTGGGAGGGAACCTGAGAAGTTGTAGTAATGCTAAATTTTTAATAAATTATATCTATTGAATAAAAAAAATTCTTGCAAAACTGATGGCAAATTAAAAACTTTTAAAAACAAACAGAAGTTTAGAGAATTTCTCAATGACAGACCTGCACTACAAGATGGAAGTTTGGAGCTACACACAGGGATTAAGATTACTGTATATGGTAAATAGGTAGGTATGTATAAAGGGGTTTTGTATCACGTTTAAATCGCTATGAAATATAATTGACTCTTGGGTTATCAGATAGGATCAGAAGGTCAAGTCAGACTCACAGAACCATAGATCGTACCCAGGCTCAGGTTTTACTAAATAATTTAAGAACATAAAAACAATTCAGAAAAAGGCTTAGATGAAGAAGAAAGAGATATGGGACCTGGGGGGCTCGGGAGGGGGGGGCGGTGCCTTTCTTCCCATGTCAGACATGCCCCTTTGGCCTAGAATATTAGAGGGCTTTAAGTAAGGTTCATGGGATTCTTCACAGAGGTAAGAATTTATGTTATGAAAGAGCCTGAAGGGTTGTACAGCCTTTGGGACATTTCTGCGGACATTTCTCATACACACTAGGTTCTATTTAGTATGGGATCTCCAGCTAGGGATATTTCAGAGATTGGGTCCCTTACTCTTGATAATATCATTAATCTATCTGAGGTCCACTTAGCAAAAAGACATTTCCAGGAACTTACCCTTCTTTTCTTCCTACCAGGAACTTCTACCAAGTAAAAAGAGTAAATGGATCACAGACAACTTACTTTAATTCCTTTCTTTCAACTTTTCAAAGCAAAATTAATAACCATTTATTTTGGATTTTATAACATATGTAGTGGTATAATGTATACAAATATAGCACAAAATTGAGTTGTGGGGAAACGGTGTGTACTATCATAGATTCTTACATTATTCATGTAAGAAACTTGTTTGAAACTTGACTGTAATAAAAAGATGCATATTTTAAACCCAAGAAACCATTAAAACAATAAAAAATTGTATCTACGAAATCAATAGTAAAGGTAAAATGGAACCTAAAAGTACACACGGATCAAAAGTAAGACAAGAAAAGAGAAGGAAAAGGGCAATAAAGAAAATGTGAGAAAACAGAAACAAATATCAAGATGACAGATAAAAAAACCAAGAAATCAATAGTTATATTAAATGTGAATGATTAAACAATTCTCTTAAAAGGCATAGATTTTCAGGTGGGATAGAAAACCAGGGCCCGATTATATGTTGTCTCCAAGAAGCACAATTAAATGTAAAAACACATGGGCTGAAGATAAAGTGACAAAAGATACACCACACACATCTAAGCACAAGAATTGTGAGTGACTGTCTTAAATCAGAGGAAGTAGACTTCAGAACAAGAAATGTTGCCAGGGCCATAGGAGGGTATTTTGTAATGAGAAAGGAGTCAATTTATCAAGAAGGCACAACAGTCCTGAGATGGCACCAAACATCAGCACTTCAAAGTCTATGAAGCAAGAGCTGAAAGAATTGAAAATCTGAAAAGGACATCCATAGACTTGATTGACCCAGGGTTGTCACAAATCTTGAATTTGTAAAAACTGTAATATCTGCAAAGCACAATAAAGTGAAGTGTGGCAAAACAAAGTATGCCTGTATTGGAAATTTAACAGTACTCTTTTATTAGATGGTGGAACAACCAACTTGCAGAATGGCAAAAATCAAATGATAAACGTGAGTTGTAGTGCACTACTAAACAGTGTTAAGTTCGTGCAATCATGTTGGAAGACTGGCAGCATCTAGTAAAACTCAACACTGTCTCCTCAGTCCAGAAATCTCATTCCTTGGAAGAGACTGAGTAAAAATGTGTGCATAAATGTATGTGTAACAAGAGGCACACACAAGAATGCTCAAGTTAACAAACACTGGAATCAACTCAAATGGCTGTCAGGAGTAGAGTGGATAAATAAATTGTGATATTTTCATAAAATAAAAACTGGATGACAGTTAAAATGAATTATCTATAATTACACACCATAATATGTATGAATCTCACAGACATTATGTTGCATTAAAGAAGCCAGACACAAATAGTGCATGTAAATTATTCCATTTACATGAAGTACAAAAACAGGAAAAAATAATCTCTGCTGTTAGTACTCAGGCCAGTGATTTACTGTGGGTGTTTAGTGACTGGGCGATAAGACAAGTCTTCTCAGATGCTATTTAATCTCTTAATGTGAATGCTGCTTAACAGGGGTATTCACTTTGTGAAAATGTTTTGATTTGTATGCTTATGATTTCTCTATGCATATTAAACTGCAACAAACTTTAAAAAGGACAAAAGAAAAGAAAACTAGGATGATGGGGCATGTAAAACAATGCATATGTACAAAGAAACATTGATATATGCATATATTTTTTTAATTAAAGCTACACAGTGATGGGAGAAAGAAACTTGATTGAGGTTGTAGATATGCTTTTAACTATGACACTTTGAGTCAATCACTTAATTTCTCTTGGTTTAATTTTTCCACCTATCATGACTGAGTCTGGCTAGTTAACATGCAAAATATTATTTAATTTGAATGCTACATATTACTATGTATGATGTCATCATGGCACAAATATAATGGGCAAACTACTGACAAGATATGGAACCCAAAAATGTATAGAACTTTTGGATTTGATGCCCATTTATTTAGGTAAAATTTTGAAGTAAAGGAAAAGCAAAATGTCAGAAATGACTTTTACTCTTCTGTATCCATTTATATGCAAACTTAAAATTCTTAACACATTTCTTTTTCAGGATTAAAAAAAAATGTGTTTGCAGACAGATTGGCAATGTATCTGGCTTGAAGAATTAAAATCACATATGTTATACAATATGTATAAAATTATCCTTCTGTTTTTCAAACACGTGTGATACAAATGCCAGGAACAGAAGTTATATTTCCTCTATTATTTGAATTTGCATTATTTTCTTCACAGCCATGAGAGCATATTTTTAATATGTCTTTCTTTAGTCATCTATTGAGGTACTGAATAATTAAATTCCTCTGTGTATAAATAACAAAGAATGCTTCTATCTTTAAAATATTGCAATCTCATATTCTGATATTTACATTGTGATATCTCTCTACTGCCCTCATGATCTGATGCTGGAAAAGTATATAATTTCTTTGGATCCTCAACCAAGTAAAATATGTATAATTAAGCTTTATCTTTGACAAATCCAATGGATATTTTATATCTTTTACTCCATGAATGAGGGAGAATTATTTAATTCCCTTTCTGTTTCATTGAATCTTCATATGCCAAAGAAGAGTATCTTCTATTTCCATCTCCTTTTTCATTTTTGAAAACATTATTTGTCAGTTTTCTTCTTTAATTTGGAAACATAAAATAGGAAAATATTCCCCAGATTGACCACAAACATTTTGTCTTCTTAATCCTTGAAAAACTGGCATATATACACATATATGCTCACATACACATATGCACTATGTGTATATATACATACATTGTATGTATTGTACATATATAACAATGTGTGTGACTTTGAATAAATGTGTATGTATAATATAAAAATATAGTATGCATATATAGTAATATAGTGAAAAAAACATAATTTCCAAAATAAAGCAAAATAACTCCATACTCATTCAAGGCAACAGATTTGAAAAGTTTTTTTATGATTACTGCAGGAAAAAAAATCACGTGTCTCTTTATATGTTTCTAAGTATGTGCATATGAATATATCATACATATATGATATAGCATATATAACATATATATTAAATGGGAGAATAAAAACTAGCTAGACTCCTAGGTGCAATCATTAAGTCTCTTTATTTCTTTTCCTTCTCTGTCCTTCTAAACATCTGTGGAACTAATTATTTCCCTTTTCTCACTGCAATCTTCTGCAAACCTCATGAATTTTCTAGTCACTTTCAGGTAACGAAAAGTCACCTAGTAACAGCCAGTCCTCCAAACAGTTTCATTTCAGTCTTATTTTATTCCCATTGAAAATGTATCTTTTCCCCTGGTTTGGGCTGGCTGCAGGTTAGTTGCTAACAGTGGGAAAGGGGGTAGTCAGCCCCTTCCCCCTTTTATCTTTTCACCTGATTCCTCTTCTTCTCTCCAGCTTCTTAAGTGTGGTTTTGGAACCCGATAGGGTCAAAAGCATACAGGGAGGTGGAAGACTTAAGGAAGCTGGAAAGGTCTTACTTGACTGACCCTCTTGCGAACCAGCATCTGCGTTCCCTGAGCTGAGCAGAAGTTGACATTGACCATGGTAGCCGTGGTTTTGTTCTACAGAAGTCCTCCACATCGCTAGACATTTCTTGCCTGCACTTCTCTTGAGTCGCATGCATTTCTCTAGCTGGTTGCTCTTGGTCCATAGCCATCTGCCTGTAAACCCCCAGCCTCTTTCAGCGGAGGCCTTCTCTTTCCAGGTGAGACTCAAGCCAGCTCTAAAACATCCCCTTGCCAACACTCACGTGGCAGAAGTCTTGTGTTTTTGATTCACTGATTTTCAGAGCATATATACACATATATGCTCACATACACAAATCCAATGGACTTGCTCTAAAACAAGCCAGCTCTAAAACATCCCCTTGCCAACACTCATGTGGCAGAAGTCTTGTGTTTTTGATTCACTGATTTTCAGAGCCCTCTACCCTTCTTCTCTTTACAGCCTCAGGCCACTTCATCTGGGCCATACTCTGTGTAATACCAGTCTATTCATTTCAAAATCTGATCGTATCCCATAAATTGATTTTATTATTCCCTTTTTGTTGCTATCACCAACAATTAACTTTATTTCCCATGACATCGGCTACATTTTCAATTGTTAGAAACATCGGTGAGTAGTGTTCTGAGATTTCATGAGAATACCTATTTCTCCATACCCTAACTGACACTGGTGTGGCAGGCACTGTTGTTTACCTTTTTGTTCTAAAGGCCTTTCCTCATTTTCACTTAGTTTAGGAAACCCAATGTGCCCAAGTGAAGGTGACGAGGTATGGCTAGCCTAAACCAGTAATTGCAATTTCATTCTCTTTTACTGGATATGTGACTAAGTTGTCCAAAAGGAGATATCTGCTGGGAATCCTCAGGAAAAGATTTTGTTCTCTTCAACAGGTTTGAAAATGGATCATTAGACCTGAAGCACTCATGTTGCTCCTGTGCATTGACAAGCCTGAGGATGGAAACCCACCACCTTGGAGATGGCAGAGCAGAGATTAGAAGGTATCTGCGTTCTGGATAATATTGCTGAACTGTCACACCAATCATAGAACTACTGATGATCGATTTTTCTTGTATGAGTCAAAGAAAAAACTTTAGTGCTTAAGCTACTTTGGATGGATAATCTGTTGCTTACAGTCAAAAACATCTTAATTGATTAAACTTGATATCATCAAACTTTACTTCTAAGAAACTGGGCAAAAATATATTTATCCCTTTTATAAGCCAGAAATGGAATATGAAAAACAAAGGCTATTTTTTGATGTTCAAAACTGAATCCATCTAATTGGTAGCTCTTCTGAAATAACGTGTTATTTTGATTTTATGAAAATATAGCCGCAAAATATCTAAGTCACTCCTTTAGGTTGTAGAAAATTAAAGGCGTTGTTTGTTTTTGAGTTGGCACTAGATCGAGTGTCACCCTGGATCAGCCCACCGAATTCATCTCCGTACTGTGGAGAAATAGAACCTCCCTGGATTTCTTGGTACTCCTTAGACACAGAAATTTATACCGCATACTGATAGAGGGAGTGTTTGCTTTCACTTTCCTTAGAAACATCTTACTATTCATATAGCATGATAATTAGTCCGGTATCCATTTATCTAATATATTGCTCTGATATGAAAGAATAATAAAGTTTCTGTTAACTTGCAATAGGGCTAAATGATTCCAGTCAGAGTAGTTTCCTGGTAGCAAGGACTCTCTCCTTACCCACGTTTTAATCAGGCTCCTCTTGAGCCGTCTTGACTAGACCTGGATCTTGGTCTGCTACCCTGCTCGTGGCCTGTCCAATTTTAGCAAAGAATCCCACTAATCCCGGTTAGCGAGAATACTTCCACCTTTTATAGCTGATCAATTTCCACCCTTGGCCTGCCTTTAGCAAGATCCTGTTAAGTTATTTTAGCAAGAATCTTCCTGCCCTTGATACCTAATCAAGTTCTTGTTAGTAACTTTCCGTGCACTGACCCCCTCGCTCTGCTTGTTGGCTCTAAATCACCAGCTGTCTTTGCTGTCTTTGGAATTGAGCTCAGTCACGTACTAAGGTCTTTTTCCCCTACTGCGGTGACTCCAAATAAATCTGTTTTGCTATTTTTAACATGTGTCTGCTGCAAAATGTTTCTTTACCCTAGGTTAAGCTGCTGAGGCACTGGGAAAAATGGAGTGCTATCTCCCTTGGTATTTATGTTTCAAAGAGATAAAGCCCAGACTTGAAGACTTCTCTGGCTCATGGAAGTGGAAGACACCCAGGATTTATCCAGGCCGTGGAAAGGCATGTGTATATTCCAAAAGGTTAGGTGAGAACCCAGGGCCCTTCCGTCCCATGTCAGAGGAGCGGTTTTTACCTTTCTCCTTGGAGGGGAGGGAGAGATAGCTTCTTCTCTCCTGTGTGCAAATGTGTTGGCACTCCTGAAAAGCCTAGGAGATGAAATCCTGCCCCTTTAGGCCACATCTTACTGAAATACAGTAAGTCCCCTACATACAAACATTCAAGTCACGAACTTTCAAAGATGCGAACGTGCATCTAGTTCCAGCAAGGAACCAGAACCTGTGCCATCAGCGTCAGGCATGAGTGAAATTGCAGCTTGCCCTCCATCTCCTATTGCTGACAATCCTTCAGCTCTACCATATCTCCCACCTCCTCTCCCCCACTCCAGTCAGTAACTCTTCTTGCCTGTTCCCTCGATGCCAGCCCCTGTATGCCAGCTGTTGTACTGGACTGCTGTACTTTTCAAGGTACTGTACTGTAAGATTTAAAATGTTTTCTTTATTTTTTGTTTGTTTTTTATGTATTATTTGTGTGAAAAGTATTATAAACCCATTACAGTACAGTATTATATGGCCGATTGTGTTAGCTGGGTACCTAGGCTAACTTTATTGGACTTCTGAACGAATTGGACTTACGGACGCACTCTTGGAACAGAACTTGTTCCTATGTAGGGGACTTGCTGTAGATCAGGAGCAAGATCGACCAACCCACTCTGACCCATCGTTGATCAGGATGTTCTCTTAATGATGTGACCTGGTACCCAGTGGTAACTAGAGGTAGGTTCTGTCCAAGAAAGGAATAAAGAGCAAACCCAGAGAGGAGGGAAGGAGGGAGAGAAAGAGACAAGGAGAGAGTCAGACAGACAAAGAGTAGCAGTGAAAAGAGAATCCAAGAGACTCCAGAAAGACTGAGAGATTAACCTTAATCATTTCCCTCCCATTTATCATCTTTAAATTTGACCCTATTTGTTCTCAACCCTTTCATTTCTGCAATGGTTGTCTCCTCTTTGCCTCCCATCCCATGTTAGATGTAAGTTACTTTGAGTATATTTCTGTTTCTTACAACAAATGGTTCTTGGGTGAAATACTTTGTTCACTTTAACTATTTTAATCATATGTACATTTTAGAAAAATGACAAGTCAAGATGGAACTTCTGACCATCATTCTACACTTCCTCATTCATATGTAATATATCGCTAGTATATTTAATCAAAGCTACCTACTAATACCATCAATGAACATGTTTTTGAGAGAAAATTCTTAAAAACTTGCCCAACCTAAATTAGCTTCTTTACTTGTTTTTAAATTTAAAACAAGTATGTGGAAGAGATACCTTTGGTAAAGAATATGTTTCTTTTAGCAAAGCTTTTATGTCCTATGCCATTATTTCTATTTTTGCCTTTTCAAGAAAATGGATTCAGAGGAATTTATTGATACTATTTAATACTGGGTCCATTGTTATAGATCAGTGATTTATAAATCTTTTCTGAATAACAAAATCACTAGGGAAGCTTTTAAAATACAGATTATTTAGCTTCATTCCTGTCCAACTAAATCAGTAACTCCAGGGGTGGGTCTGAAATTTTTCTGTTTATTTAAATGACTCCAAAATATTCTGATGATAAGTCATGTTTGGAACCCACTGCTATATTTCTCAAAATAGGATGCAGAGTAGTATTACCTGGAAAAATAAAAACCGGCAAACAAGCCTGATGGCCAAATCCTGCCCCGAGGTATTGTGATTTAAAAAGTCTAGTGGAGCCTGGTGCTGGGGTTTCTTCAGAGCTCCCCAGGTGACTCTTAACAGGCAGGCAGATTTCAGAACCTTTACCCAGGTGTCCCACCGGGCTCTCAGGCTTAGAAAGAGCCTTTCTTTGAACTATCCCTGGAGAACTTCGTAATATTATTATCATCAGAGCTCTATCTCTGTAGTCATCTTTGCACCATTCAGAAACTTCTGGCACAAGCAAAGATCTCAATCAAAATCTCAGAGCATCCCATTACAGAATCACTCAACTTGGCCCCTGCAAAAGGGAAAAGACCTGGGTCATGTGAGAAGAAACGAACCTTTTTAACAGCATGAGGATTCATTGTATGGCTGCCACATTTATTTAGCTGTCCATCAGTTAATTCATCCCACAACTGTTTATTGAGCATCTACTATAAAATCAGATACTATAGCAGATATTGATACATATTTAAACCTGGGTGGAAAAAGTGTCATTAAACAATTATATTAAGAGCTAGAAATGAAGATGGGCCGGTTGACAGGAGAGTCTGTATTGAGGATAAAATAAATAGTCTAAATTAGGGGATTAAGGAAGATTTCCTTGAGTAAATGACATATAAGGATTTGAAGATTGCATTTTCCAGGTGTAGATGCAAAGCACATTTTTAAAAATCCTTTATTTTTGTTTTTATTCTTAACTTATTTTTAAATTTTATTGGAGTATAGTTGATTTACAATGTTGTGTTAATTTCAGGTGTACAGCAAAGTGATTCAGTTAGACATATGCATATATTCATTCTTTTTCAGATCCTTTTCTCATATAGATTATCACAAAATATTGAGTAGGGTCCCCTGTGGTATACAGTAGGTCCCTGCTGGTTATCTATCTTGCATATAGTAGTGTGTGTATGTTAATCCCAAGCTCCCAATTTATCCCTCCCCCTCATGTTTCCCCTTTGGTAACCATAAGTTTGTTTTCTAAGTCTGTTTCTGTTTTGTAAATAAGTTCATTTGTATCATTTTTCTAGATTCCACATATAAGTGATATCATATGATATTTGTCTTTCTCTGTCTGACTTACTTCACTTAGTATGATAATCTCTAGGTCCATCCCTGTTGCTGCAAATGGTATTATTTCATTCTTTTTTATGGCTGAATAATATTCCATTGTATATATGTACCATATCTTCTTTATCCATCCCTCTGTCAATGGACATTTAGGTTGCTTCCATGTCTTGGCCATTGATAGTGCTGCAGTGAACATTGGGGTGCATGTATCTTTTCGAATTATGGTTTTCTCTGGATACACACCCAGGAGTGGGATTGCTGGATCATATGGTAGTTCTATTTTTAGATTTTTTCATGTTTTTTAGGAAACCTCCACACTGTTCTCCATAGTGGCTGTATCAATTTACATTCCCACCAACAGTGCAAGAGGGTTCCCTTTTCTCCACACCCTCTCCAGCATTTATTGTTTGTAGATTTTTTGATGATGGCCATTCTGACAGGTGTGAGGTGATACCTCATTGTACTTTTGATTTGCATTTCTCTGATTTGCACATTTTTGATGGCCCAGAACCAAGGTAAAGAGAAATTTGTCTTTATGATTGAATTGAAACCAGTATGACTAAACATAGTGAGTGAAGGAGAAATACATATGATTAGGCGAGAGATAAGCAGAGTCAAACTGCAGAGCTGAGTACGTCTCCTTAAGGATTTATTTTTTACTTTATTCTAAGTTCATTTTGAATCAACTGAATTGTATAAAGCAAGGAAGCAAGAATCTGTGACAGTCTGGACCAGGATGGAGGCAGTTGAAATGTAAATTGTTGACAAGTCAAGATATATCTGGTAAAATTGTAAGAGTGAGACGATTTGGTCAACTGTAGAGATTATAAGAGTGTGTAAGAGATACATGCACCCCCATGTTCATTGCAGCACTATTACAATATCCAAGACATGGAAACAACTTAAGTGTCCATCGACAGATGAATGGATAAAGAAAATGTGGTACATATATATATATATATATATATATATATATACACACACACACACACACACACACACACACACACAAAATGGAATATTATTCATCCATAAAACTAACAAAATACTTTCATTTGCAACAACATGAATGGACCTTAAGGGTATTCTGCTAAGTGAAATAAGTGAGACAAAGGCAAATACTGTATGATCTCTCTTATATGTGGAATCTGAAAAACAACAACAACAAAACAAAAAACAACAACAACAACAAAAAAGCCCAAGCTCAAAGCTCACAGATAAAGAGAACAAACGGGTGGTTGTCATAGGCAAGGGGTGTGTGTGTGATGGGGTGCGGGGGAGATATGGGTGAAGGGGATCAAAAGGTAAAAAGGAAAAGTAGTGAATTAGGAAAAAACTGCCAATTTTCTTTTCATCTTTATCATAATTGATTTTACCTGTGCATCATCTTGGGTCTTGTTTCTTACACATATTTGTAATGTAGGTTAAAAAAAATTACTGGAAATGACTCAAGTCCTTTTGTAAAGGACAATAATGGTTCAGTAAACTAGGAAGCAGCCATCCATACGATGGAATACTACAAAGCTGTGATAAAAGAATGAGGAATCTCTCTCTACCCACACGGAAAGATCCCTAGGACATATTCTTAAGGACAAAAGGCAAGGCACAGAACGGCTTATATAATGTGCTGCCTTTTGTATAAAAGAGTAAGAGGGGGAATAAGAACATATATTCATACGTGCTTGCATTTACGTGAACACTGTACGGATATATGAAACACTATTGAATGGTACTAACAAGGGACTGGGGGCCTAAAGGGGGGACCAGAACTGAGATGGAAGTAATACTGCTCAACATATATCTTTCAGAACGATTTTGTCCTGTTTTTAATTTACCTTGAGCACCTGATTCATTTGGTAGTGGGGTTGGGGGGATCTGTGTTCTCCTCTGTTGGAACCAAGTGGTCAGGACTCAGACTTCTCACCTGGGCCTGCTAGCACTCATCAACCTCAGGACAGTGATAATTTAGGTCAGAGGAGCAGCAAGGCTGTTACTTGACTATCTTCCTAGGGAAGGAGCAACTGATAACACACGCGGGTCCATGTAATTTGAACGTTATGTGTAAGACTAGGTTAACTCAGCTTCTAGAACTGTTTGACCAGCAGGGATGTGACACGGTGGTAATAAAGGGGGTGGAGGGGAGACCAGGGTAGAGAGTGGCCATCCCTGTCTTCTCCCTTTACAATTTGACTTTTTATTCTTGGGTTTTCATAGTGGGCTTTTGTGAAGTGGGGAGATTTAAATCCATCTCTAGGATTTCAACTATCTTAAGGCCGCTTTCAACACAAGTGTTTTCTATAAATCACTCTCGTGGTTCTCCTTCCCGAGACAAAAAAGAAGAGAGAAGGAGAGGAAAAGGGGTACATCGGGGGTTTATCTGGTTTGTGGGGTAAGAGGATTGGCACAAAAATGAATAAAATAAAATTAAGCCAGTTCTCTTAAAGAGAGAGAGAGAGAGGTGCCAGCCGAGAGTCCTGGCTGTTGTTGTATGGGGCTGATGGGGCACCACTGCTGATTTATGGAAAAGGTTTGGGAAAGAGCACGAGTTCTATCTGGTTAGGTTTCTTTATAAATGCAAATGAGAAATTCAAACGGAGATGTTTAGTAGGCCATTTGATATGCTACCCTGGAGATCGTGAGAGTAAGCGTCTAGATACATTTTGAGGAGAGCCATGAATCCCTAGCAGTGGATGACATATCAAAGGTAGAAGATGTATTACGATAAGAGACAAACCTCCGAGAAACTCCAGTATTGAAAGATCAAGGGGGAGATGAGGAACCTGCAGAGAGACACAGGGAATACAGCAAATTGTGGAATTATGACACTCAAGGGAAGAGTGTTCCCAGGAGGAAGGGGTAGGTAGAGGCAGAAGATTGTCACATGGCATTTTTTTTTAAAAGAGCTATGCATTCAGATATGATAGAAGCAACTGGGGAATCATTTGACATCCCATATTCCTGTGTGGGAAGTGAGAAGAGCTTTTTTTTTTTTTTTTCCAATATCCCATAGAATACTTTTCTTTTCTTATAGGAGGGAAGGCAGTTGTGAAGCAGTGGGTTGAACAGTATCCAGTTTGTTACTGCTGGGCATTTTTATACTCTCCCGGCTGCTGGGACGTGGGAAGTTATCAGTTGCTGACCTGCTGAGTGACAATTGTGCCAGTAACTTATCAGTATTGTATCGTACGCTTAAAAATCTAGGAGGGTAGATCTCCTGTTGTGTTCATACCAACATACAATAAAACAAAATAAAAATAGACTTCGATTATTGCACTGTATCTTATATGCCTTGTTGCCCTAGTCCTTATGTTATAAAGATGATGAATATTAATGGAAAATTATTAAAGACTATTATGACAGGTAGAACAAGGCACGATTCCTTGATTTATTAGTCAAATTACTTTAAACATTGATGAGTAAAATGGAAATGGATTAATTCTCAGATGGATGGGTTGGTTGGTAAGGGTCCCAAGAGAGGTTAAATTTTAGGATGAATCTTAAAGAAAATGATAGGTATTTTGTTGTTTTTTAAAAAATATTGTGAGCTAAAAATCCAACTGTTACATATAAATCATGTCAAAAATATTTAACTGTATAATTACTAAGGAATTCACAGACTCAGTGAATTGTCATTAGACACCCTAAAATAAAAAAATTTCATGAGTCAGGGATTCAAGAAACCATGTGAGTTAAATTATAGATATTCAAGATAATTCTTTTAATGTAAATGACTAAAAGCATATAGTCAAGTAATTGTTCTTCCTTTTATATTTTCCCATATTTAGAAAGAAAAGCTGATATCTTAAAATGTTTATTATTCTCTTCCCTATCAGCACCACCAAATACCCCCAAAATACAAGTGAATCTTTATTAAAAGTATTATATCCCTTATAGATGATTAAAGTAGTAGGTTGCGACTATATTGTATTTTTTTTCTGTAAGAGAAACAAAGAATAACCTATTATGGAACTTGCCATTACTTTTTCTTAAACAAAGCTGGGATATTGTAATCTGTTTTGCTATCCAAGTGCAATGGTGTTCTCTTGTAGCATGCTTTAGAATTATGGGTTTGAACTGGACATTTTTTACTACCACTAGTTCAACTTTTTCTGAAAAAAATGATAATAAATTCAGAAACTGCATTTGAGCTAAATGAGGTTTAAGTGTTATCTGGGTTTTATTCTTATTTCAATAGAAATCTCTAAAATATTCTATTCCATTTTCAGTGGTCAGAGACAGTCCCATGAATTTCCCTAACTCTTGTTTCTCATAATCTAGAATCTGTTCTTCATATTTTATTTTGAAATGTACCCCTTTTTTTTTCAAATTTAGTAGCAGTTGCCCTTGTTCTTTTCAGAGTGGTTTTAATTATTTTCCCTGAGAAATTCCTAATTTTGACTAAATTCCATTTTCTTCCTAATGTAGTTATCAATATGAGTTTTAACGCCACCTTGTGATTCAAGTAGAGAAATGTTCATCATATTAAAAGAAGCCAAGCAAGTCAGAGAAAGGAGAGTTTGAACAACGTAAGAAAATATTTACCTAAATAAAAGGTTCATGATTCTATCACCAACTTAATGTTATATTCCTATTTTTTAAGAAAATCAAAATATCCTTATTATTGTAAATAGTCAATCCTTCATACAGTACACCTTACTCCCTAAAGTATTAGTATGTCCAAGGAGGATGTTGTATCAGTTACCAACAATCACAAATAATCCCAACATGGCTCTTGCTTTGCCCAGAGTTAAAAGGTCAGGAACTATAAAAATGCTATCAGATACATTAAAATGGTTATGGAGAATTACTTCATATTTAGGCAATCTTTATGTCCTATGATAAGTTTAATCTTACAAAATCAATCCCATGAAAACCTACGTTGAATTTTAATTGTACTGAGAAAGGTTTGTGGCAGAGATGGGCTCCCTGTCCATCTATTTCTTTGACAGAGAACCAGACAGCATTTCCCTGCCAACCCCCCAGTTAGACTTGGCCAGGGACTTAGTTAGGTCCTGGACCCAGGGCTGGCCAGTGAAATCCACCCATGCGCAGCCCTCCCTGTCCTTACTGCCTCTGCTGGATGGATACAGATAAGCAGGGCAAACTTGAGGGCCCATCTTGGAAACAACAATTCTACAAGATGAAAAGAGGGGTCTGGTCCACAAAATCTTTCTTAGAGGCAACTTGCCTTCAGTCAGATGATCTCATTTAGATTTTTCTATTAAAAATACATATACCTATATTTTGATAAGCCATTGAAATTTTTGGTTTCGTTTGTAAAGTTGTGTTATATTTTTAAAATTATTTTATTATATTATTGTAAGGACATTTAGCATGAGGTCTACTCTCTCATCAGATTTAAGTGTACAGTACAGTAAGCACAATATTGTACAGCAGATTTTTAGAATTTAGCCATCCAATGTGTGGTTCATTTTACATACCAACTTGACACCAGATAGCTGGTGAAGCATCGTGTCTGCTGTGTCTGTGAGGGCAGCGCTGGAAGGGGTTAGCTTTGAGTCAGCAGGCTGAGTAAAGTAGATGGTCTTCAGCAATGCAGGTGGGCATCATCCAATCTGCTGAGGGTGAACAGAATAAAGGCAGGAAGAAGGGCAAATTCACTCTGCTTGAACTGAGGCATCCAACTTCTACCCTCAGACATCAGTTCTGCTGGTCTCAGGCTTCGGGACTCAAACTGGGACTTAGACACTATTGAGCCCCAGATTCTCAGGCCTTCAGGCTCAGAATGAATTACACCTCCAGCTTGAAAATGGCAGACTGGGGGACTTCTCGCCCTCCACAACCAGGTGAGCTAATTCCTATAGTAAATCTATAACTCTATTTATCATCTATCTATCAATCATCTATTTATCTATCTATCCATCTATTTATCAGTCATCTATCTATTGGGTGGGCCAAAACGTTCGTTCATGTATTTTTTTAATATTTTAAAAATTTGTTTATTTTACTTATTTTTGGCTGCATTGCTGTGCACGGGCTTTCTCTAGTTGTGGCGAGCAGGGGCTACTCTTCGTTGCGGTGCGCGGGCTTTTCATTGCGGTGGCTTCTCTTTTTGCGGAGCACGGGCTCCAGGTGTGCAGACTTCAGTAGTTGTGGCTCGCAGGCTCTAGAGCACAGGCTCAGTAGTTGTGGCGCACGGGCTTAGTTGCTCTGCAGCGTGTGGGATCTTCTCGGACCAGGGCTCAAACCCATGTCCCCTGCATTGGCAGGCGGATTCTTAACCACTGCGCCACCAGGGAAGTCCCTGTTCAGTTTTCTCAGTAAGATGGCTCTAGTAGCATTTAGTTGTCTTTAACTTCTTTCAAAACAATTTTGTTGATTTTATGTGACAGCTGTCATATCAACGTGCATTTAAAAAAAGACTTATCAAAATTGGTGAATTTTTGTATAGCCATTTTAATATTGAAGATAGAAGGAAAAAAGCAACATTTTCGGCATATTATGTTTTATGATTTCAAGAAAGGTAAAAATGCAACTGAAATGCAAAAAATGATTTGTGCAGTGTATGGAGAAAGTGATGTGACTGATTGAACGTGTCAAAAGTGGTTTGCGAAATTTCGTGCTGGAGATTTCTCGCTGGACGATGCTCCACGTTCGGGTAGACCAGTTGAAGTTGATAGCCATCAAATCAAAACAGTAATTGAGAACAATCAACGTTATACCAAGCGGGAGAGAGCCGACATACTCAAAATATCCAAATCAAGTGTTGAAAATCATTTGCACCAGCTTGGTTATGTGAATCACTTTGATGTTTGGGTTTCACAAAAGTTAAGCAAAAAAAACCTTCTTGACCATATTTCCACATGCGATTCTCTACTGAAACGTAATTAAAACGTTCTGTTTTTAAAACAAATTGTGATGGGCGATGAAAAGTGGATACTGTACAATAATGTGGAACGGAAGAGATCATGGGGCAAGCGAAATGAACCACCACCAACCACACAAAAGGCTGGTCTTCATCCAAAGAAGGTGATGTTGTGTATATGGTGGGATTGGAAGGGAGACCTCTGTTATGAGCTCCTTCTGGAAAACCAAATGATTAATTCCAACAAGTACTGCTCCCAATTAGACCAACTGAAAGCAGCACTCGACGAAAAGCGTCCAGAATTAGTCAACAGAAAATGCATAATCTTCCATTAGGATACCACAAGACCGCATGTTTCTTTGATGACCAGGCAAAAACTGTTACAGCTTGGCTAGGAAGTTCTGATTCATCCGTCGTATTCACCAGGCATTGCACCTTCGGATTTCCTTTTATTTTGGTCTTTACAGAATTCTCTTAATGGAAAAAATTTCAATTCCCTGGAAGACTATAAAAGGCACCTGGAACAGTTCTTTGCTCAAAAAGATTAAAAGTTTTGGGAAGATGGAATTATGCAGTTACCTGAAAAATGGCAGAAGGTAGTGGAACAAAAGGGTGAATACGTTGTTCAATAAAGTTCTGGGTGAAAATGAAAAATGTGTCTTTTATTTTTACTTAAAAAACGAAGGCACTTTTTGGTTCACCTAATATTTATGAATCATCTGTCTATACATCCATCTGTCATAATCATGTGAGCCAGTTCCTTTAGTAAATCTATATCTATATATCTATCATCTATCTATTTATCAATCATCTAATTATCTATCCATTGATCTATGAATCATCTATCTACTCATCTATTTATTATCTATCATCTATGTATCTATAATCTATCTTTCTATTTATCAGTCATCTAATTATCTATCCATCTATCTATGAATCATCTATCTACTCATCTATTTATTATCTATCTATCTATCATCTATCTAACTATTGATTCTGTTTCCCTGGAGCACTCTTATGCATCTCACATGACTGCACCCACATGCCCCTTGACTAGCAACTCCGCATGTCCTCCTCCCCTCAGCCCCTGGTAACCACCTTTCTACTCTGTGGATCCATGAGTTTGGCTAGTTTAGGTACCTCCTGTAAGTAGAATCAGGCAGTATTTGTACTTCTGGGACTGATTTATTTTACTTAGCATAATGTAATGCCCTCAGGTACATTCATGTTGTGGCATATTGCATAATTTCCTCCTATCTTAAGGCTGAATAAAATTCCATTGTATGTATAGACCACATATTCTTTATCCATCTGTCAGTGGATATTTAAGTTGTTTCACCTTTTAGCTGCTGTGAATACTGCACAATTAACATGGGAGCGTTAATATTTCTCTGAGACCCTGATTTCAATCCTTTTGGGTAAGTACCCACAAATGGGATTGCTGGATCATATGGTAGCTGTATTTGTAGTTTTTTGAGGAACTTCCATATTGTTTTCCATAGTGGCTGCACCATTTTGCATTCTTACCAACATTGAACAAGGATTCCCTTTTCCTCTGTGTCCTCATCTACACTTTTTGTCTTTTTTTTGGTGATAACCGTCTTAGATTTTTTAACTTTCCTCATGAGTCTTTGTCTTTTTAAACAACATTATACGTTTCCTGGATCATAGAACAGAATTTAATGTGATCAAAAACATATAAATGTCCCAATAATATAGAAAATATCAGATAAAATGGTTGTATCATATTTCCTATATAATTAATTTCAAATTGGGTTTATTTCAAAATTTGAAAATGTTCTCAAAAAGCAATCAGTTAATTTGCACTTTTATTTGCATATATTTATTTTGTTGGTAAATCCATTAACTACTCACCTCTGTGGTTACTGACCAATTCTTGGATTTGCTAAAATTATAGCAAATAATGGTGGTGAATTTGACTTCTTAGTTTCCAAGCTTATATTTCCTATATGTTGGCATTATATAAAACTAAATAATACAGTTCATAACTCTTTTACAAATTATATTTATATTGTTTTATAAATACCATTGTTGTATTCATCATACTCCACAGTATCAAGCCTATAAACTCATAGAAAACAGTGAGGCTTAGTCATCCTTATCTCCAGCACCAAGTATAGTTGAATGAATGAATGAATTCCACTACCCAATAATTTTTGGTGAAAAATATGAAATAAGTGTTATATAAGAATTTCTTAAGAGATAGTATTATGCTCTTTTAATACTCATATTTTATAGTTAATATAGTAAAACATTGAAAAATATTAACATTAAAATTAAATAACCTGATTTTCCTGATGTGTCAATATTTCTCGGCAGACTACGTTTTATTTATAGATGGCTACTTCTGTATTTTTATGAGCCCATTACATTTTTTTTCCTCCCCTGTGGTCTACGTGGGTTCTTTACTTATTTACCTCTACAAAAGTCATGCCCAGAAACAAGGGCATATACATGATAATGGAAACTCAGAAAGGACTTTGGAATAAATAACTACTGCATATCAACAACACATTGTAATTCTCAATTATTCCTACTTTACTGATCTCTGAATCTTTTTGATAGTGTACTCCATCAGGAAAAATTTAATATATGCTGACATAAATGTTTTTGATTTATAAACTATGTAGATGTATTAGCACATTAATATAACACAATGCTAAGTACCTCAAAATATAAGTTCAAATGAAATAAGATGTTTACTGATATTTTTGTTGTGTGCTCACAAGTGGACATTTTTTGGGCACTTTCTGGAGTGTGCAAACCTCACTTTAAATCTCACTACCCAGCTGACTTCTATTAGTTTTGCTTTTAGGTGAGAGAGAGAGATGGAGAGATAGATTAAGAGGAGCATCCACACTGAAAATCAATCTCTCAAAGCATTAGATAACTTTTATTTTGTTAGACGAACTTTTGGCCCTATAATTCTGCAGACTAGATAAGGTTTATTACTAGTAAAGAAATGAGAATGTATCAAGTATACTATGATGTTTATATTATTCCATTTAGTCATGTTGAGTTTTGGACTTTTATGAACGGCTTATTCATTAATTCTATTATGTTTTAATGACATCAAGTGCACTCAGTCAGGACCAATTCCAGCCTCCTGCAATGGCTGCCATAAAAAAATGCATTAAGAAATAAATTGGTGTGTCTGTATGCACCATCTTCAGGGTTCATTAGGGCGTCTGGTTGTTAAAATATAGAGAAACCATTTAATTATATGATATGCTAGTAGCCTGGTGTTAGCCCACAATCAGATAGCTCTATAATGATTTACCAGCCCATCTAACTAAAGCCAGGAGCCATCATCTAAGAATCCCCAAAGGACTTATGTGCAGGAAGACCTCAATTATCTGGAGACTGACTTTCTGGCAATATGCTTCATCAGAGTGCATAGGACTGCCATATAACAGTGATAAAAATATCAGGAAGAGAAACAAATGAGAAGCAAAGAAAAACAGCAAACCCTAGGAACTCAAAGGAAAGGAGTCCAAAAGAATGGAAAAACGGTTCAGAGCCAGGGCAGTTAGCAACAAGAATCATGAGAGAAGAATAGAGAAAGGCCAAGTGAGGATAAAGAAGATAGATGTCTCCACAGTACTGTGACACTAGCAACTCTCTAACCATCTATCCCTCCCAAAGCCTTTGCTGTACAGTCCCCCAAAGTACATTGGTGGTAGAAGGACCATGCATTATGCTTTCTCCTGGGACATTTGAGAGAAAAACCTAAGCTATTCAATAATGATGAATAAATATTTAATAATGTTAACACTTCCTATCTGCAACATAGGATTCTAATGCATGAATGCATGCATGTGTAATACAATAATTCCCCTCCATATCCCTATGAAATAGGATCTACTATGATCGCCGCTCTAATGATGAGGAAAGGGATACACAGAGAGGTTAAATACCTGACTCATAGACACTCAGATAAAAAAACGGCACAGTAAATTTGAACCTGACAGGTAAACTATGGAGAACATTGGTCCAAAAAATATTGGGTCAACTTCAGTCATGTGCTAGGCACTAGTCTATGCATTCTGATATACAAGTGAACAACACAGAAGATCCCTGCCAAGGTGGAGTTCCCTACACGGCCTCAACAGCATAGACGTCATTACTATATTCTAGAATGACAGTGATAGTCTCATTAAATATTAGCACCTAGCAGAAATTTGCAAAAAGCCATCTTTGTCCCTAATTCAACAGCATATTTGTACAATGTTTTGCAGAGAGAAATATTACACTAATGTGATAAAGATAAAAAAAATGAGAAAAGTCCTAATATCTCACAAAAATTTTCCTTTTATTTAAAGAAGTAACATTTCAGATCATCTTCTTGAACTAGATAACATTCACCCCTAGGTCCTATAGTATCAACATCTCCTGTCTTAGAGTGAGCAAAATACCAAACTGACTTTCAAAATTATGACCCTGGGGATTGCAGTTTTAGTTGATTTCAGTTGTACTTTATTAAGGAAAGAAACTTCAAAGTTCATTTCATTAAATAACATTCAGATGCAGTAAAATGTTAGACTTCAGTTAACAGGAAAACCTAATCATCTGGGAAAGGTCATTCTCCAGTGATACTAAGAGAAACCAGAAACAAGGCCCATTTCCTGAGAAAGGCAGGCATTTTTCTTGACCTCCCACATTCATGTGGAAGGAATAAGAAAATTAATCTTTGGAATTAAAATCTCCTCTGACACATTGGTCTTAAATAACTGTTCTTAGTAGATCTGCACGTTAGAACTGCACTTTGAATCTCCCCATTTGTTGCTTTCTCTTTAAGCTTTTTACCTTAACCATTATTCACCAGGGACAGGTGTCTCCTTAATTTGACATGTGCTGTTTCTTTAAATTCTTCTTCAAACCTGCAGTTGGGAGAAGTGTTGACAATGATACTCGTTACTGAACTAACTGAAGCTCGCTTAGAGGTTTTCTCTCTTAAGCGAGCTTCAGTTCCTCCTGTTTTATGCAATAGTGTTAAACGAAGTTGTCATTTTCAATGTGTAACCTCATTTATTATTAAAAATAATAAATAGGTAGTTGGAGAAGTAATCATTAAGTAATGGGTATTTTGCTTTTATCCCTTCTTTTAAAAAACATTTCACAAACACAACTTGGCAGTAACACAGACATGCAGCAAATTTTGCAGCACGAAAGTAATTTTAAAATAGTCGAGGAAAGTAAGCAACAGATGAAATGAGCTTTGGAACATTTATCCAGTTGACGGTGAGATTATCATAGTGCCAAAGAGCTTATAGTCAACTTCTCCAAGAAGTGAAATATCTTGTTTTGTTTCAAAGTATATTAATGCATTAATACCAGGAAGAGCACTAACAATTTTACAGTAGGTAACAACAAAAAGGCAGTTCATGCTGATTTTAGGAGCACACTTTACTGTAGCTAAGAAATACATAAGTAGCTCCATCCCTATCTTCTCGCTTCCACGCACAGATACAGATAACACAAATATGATAAAGAAACAACGACCAATGACTCAGAGAAATAAAGAAATGACAGTAATACAGAAAACCATAATCCCTTTGCATCAAGCAGAAATATTTGCACAGCTTTTAATAGCTTCCAAAGAGTTACCAATTTCCGACACTTAAATAATTCAACCAAGTGATAAAAGTCAGAATACAATCCAGGTGTTCTAACTCCCGGCCCAATGTTCTAGTTCTTTCCTTTCAGGCACACACTGAATCCAATGAGCCATCTGTGTCTGAGAACTCTATTGGAGAATTATGAATGCTAAACATCTAACATTTATGAACAGAGATGGCCCTGTGAAACTTTACAATCAATTTAAAAATCAAGTAACATGGCTGACACAGAGCACACATCCAACAACAAAACCCAGTCTAGACAAACATGTGTCTTCATGGTTCAGCTATAAGTTCTTTCAATCAAGTCCAACAATTGTGCTGCCTTATCCTTCCTTATAGTTTTCCCTTCCATCGCAGTCAAAGTTTTCTACCCCATCCCCTTCCCTAGAATAACTCACCATGTTCTCTTGATTCTATTCCCTCTGAAGTACTGCTGGATTCTGAACATTAATTATCCACCTGTTTTTTTTTTTTAATGCTTATATTTTAATGAGTAATTGTATTCGTTTGCTAGGACTACCATAACGAAGTACCACAACATGAGGTCATACTGAAGTATGACCCTAGTCCAGTATTAATGGTGTTCTTATAACAAAAGAGGAAATTGGGACACAGACACATATACATCTACAACAACCCTATTCCCAAATAAGGTCACAATCTGAGGCCCTGGGGTTAAGACTAATATATGAATTTTGGAGGAACACAATTCAACCCAAACAGTAATATATACTTAAGAAAAAATTCAAACCATTAACAATAGTATTCAGTGATGAAGAAGTCTTTCTCTCCCCAAATCTTGACCAAGTTGTTCCTCTTCCAGAGCATACCGGTAAAAGTTTCTTTCTTATCCTTCCAAAGATAGTCTACATAAAAATAAGTATGATTACATAAATATTTATAATTTTTCACACATGTGCTGGCTTGATGGAAAGTCACTGTTCTTGAATCTTCTCATTTCAAGTAATTAAGATTTTTAGAGGAGGAGAATAGCAAATGCAACTTCGTGGAAAGTGAAAATATTAAAAATCACTCCCATCGTCACAACTAAGGCTATAACCTCCTCCATCCATACATTGCCATCTGCGTTGTGTACGCCATGCTGGCCATGGAGTAATAATACGTCATTGTGTATGTAACAAATGTCTTATTGTTCTTTCCTTAACCTGCTCTAACTATCAGCAGTCTGGACAAAGAGTTGCACGTGGAAGGCTCAGTATTTCTTTTCCGGTGTGAGACCCTCCAGGTCTGTCTCTCTCTGCAGTAACTGCCAACAGTGCCTGTGATGAGAGCAGCATTGGGTGAGGACTAATAATGCACCAGACATGAAGTCTGAACAAAAAGTAAACGATTATTGTTTAAGCTGCTGACACGTGAGGGCTCTTTTGCACACGGCAAAACACACAGCCCAACCCATTTTGGCTAATAAACATACTGTGGCTATTATTTTATTTTGAAAAATCAGTGACTTTCTTTTGATTAGCGTTCAGTGATATGTGTTTTGTTTTCCACCTATGTTTTTTTATATTTTATGTGATTTTCTCATAGACAGCATAGGCTGAGCCTTGTTTTTTATCCAAATGAACAATCCCTTCTTTTTAATTGCGATAATTTTATTTACATTAACATTTAGGGTGGTTATCGATATGTTCATTTAAATCTACCATCTTCCTATTTCTTTTCTTTTTTTTTTTTTTTACAATTATAAAGATTGTCATTCATTTATTTTTTATGCATTCATTCCTCACATGTTCATAAGAGAATTAAGGACGTATAAGAATATGCACGCACATAGTATAGAAATATCAAATACATGTAAAAATAAGTTGAGACAAAATTACCTGCATTGGAAAGCAAGTTGAAGCCAAGCCTGGAGTGAGGGTAACATCCAAAATATTATGAAATCCATAAACTAGATCCTCATTGTTTTCTATTTTTCTGATATGTTCTTTTCTAACTTATTCTTTCTCTACCTCCTTTTGTATTAACTGAGTATAGTCTTTTTTTTTTAAATTGAAGTATAGTTGATTTACAATGTTGTGTTAGTTTCTGGTGTACGGCAAAATGATTCAGTTATATATATCTGTACCTATATTTAGATCTATTATTTTTCATATTCTTTTCCATCATAGTTTATTATAAGATATTCAGTATAGTTCCCTGTGCTATGCAGTAGGACTCTGTTGTTTTTCTGTTTTATATATAGTAGTATGTATCTGCTAATCCCAAACTTCTAGTTTATCCCTGCCCCTCTTTCCCCTTTGGTGACCATAAGTTTGTTTTATATGTCCGTAAATCTGTTTCTGTTTTATAAATAAGTTCATTTGTGTCATATTTTAGATTTCACATACAAGTGATATCATATATTTGTCTTTCTCCTTCTGACTTACTTCACTTACTATGATAATCTCTAGGGCCATGCATGTTGCTGCAAATGGCATTATTTCCTTCTTTTTCATGGCTGAGTAATCATTGTGTATATATACCATATCTTCTTTTTCTAGTATATTCTTTTTTATGCAATCAATATCTATTTAGTGACTACTACATACATTCTATGATTCCAGTTTATCTCCTTCTTTTGGCTTACTAATTCCAACTCTATTTTATTTCTCTGGTGCCTGCTTTAGGATTTATAGTATCTTATAGTATAGTATCTTTCAAGTACTATTATGCCACCTCACATATAAGAACCTTACAATATTATATTTCTATTTCTTCCATTTAAACCTTTTGATATTATTGTCATGTTTTACATGTAATTACTTTTAATTTTGTTATATATGCCACAATACATTATTACTTTTTTACACCATCAGTTATTTTTAACTATTAAAAATATTTCATTTTTACTGTTTCCCATCCTCTTCATCCCATTGAGCTGATCTAGCTTTCCTTTGGGTATCATTTCCTTTTTTTCTGAAGAACTTGTATTTCTCATACTGCAGGACTGATTACAATCATTTCTTTCAAATTTTACATTGAAAGAATTTTAATTTTGCCTTCATGTTTGAAAGATATTTCCAGTGGGTATGGGATTGTAGGCTGACAGTTTGTCTTTCATAACTTTAAAAGAGTTGCTTCATGCATGGATTATGGTAAGAAGTCAGCATTAGGATTTACTGTGTTCTTTTATACTTCATGTGCATTTTTCTATGACCTTGTTTATGATTTATCGCTGATTTTGAGGAAGTTCATTATACTGTGCATTTTTATAGTTTTCTTCATGTTTCTTGTTTGGGGTTTCATTGAACTTCTTGGAACTTCTTTCATCAAATGTGATACATTTTTGCTATTATTTTTCAAAAATACCTTTATCTACCAATTTCCTAATTTTTCTTTGGGGACAAATTTCTCATATTTTAGGCCACTTGAGGCTGTTCCACAGCTCACTTATGCTTTATTTTTATTTCATTTTATTTCATTTTTTCTCATTGTGTTTCATTTTGTGTAGTTTCTATTTTGATGCCCTCAAATTTTTGCGTTTTTACTTTTGTCTATGTATTATTTGCCATTAATCCCATCTAATATGTATTTTTAATCTCAGACACTGTGATGTTCATTTCTAAGAAGTTGATTTGGCTCCTAAAGGAAAAAAAAATCTTCCATTTCCATATTCACCAAACTCTTGCCAGGACCCTCTCAGTCCTCTCCTAGCTGGGCCTCCACCTTGGCAGATAAAACTGCAGCCCCTCAGCCCAAGTGACCTGTCCATCTCTCCCTGCCGCCCACACACATACACACGCTGGAAGACGTGAACAAACACTGACAGGGTTTCCAACAGCTCAAGGCTGCGTTCCTAGGATGATCCTTCTCCTTATAAAGTGCCTGCCGGAGAAAGCTCACGGCTGCCAACTTAATGGACTGCTCCAGCCAACACCTGCAGGGAGGGCCCCTCTCCCAGCCTCCGTGGGTGGGGAGGGGCCTGACTTTGATCAACTCCAGACTGCAACCCAGATGGGCTTCTTGTGGACCTGACTCTGTTCAAACCCCAGCAGTTCCCACTCCCTGCTCCCACACTCTCCCTTTAAAACATCCAGTCTCTTCTGTACAAATCCACGCAGCCTTCAGTTCATGCTGGACCCTCTTACTTAGTGCACCAGATATTCTAATTAAAATCTGTCCTGACCATTTTAGTGTCCGGCTTTGTTTATCATTGGTGCTGTGTTCAGTCTCCTCCAGCTTCATGAACGTGTGGAATACAGTTAAAATAACTGTTTAATTGTCCTCTTCTGATAATTCTTGTTTATTATTTACTGTGTGGGCCAGGACAGTCTTTAAGGCTACCTTTTTGCACCACAGCTTAGCAATGACTTTCTGTTTAATCGATGCTCCTCGAATGACACGTGTTTCCTCTACAGCTGATGGAAATGCAAACTATTCCCAGCTGGGCTTGAGCTCAGACACTCTTTGCCTCGACATTTTCTTCCAGGTGGGGCTCTCCCCAGTCTCGTTTGGTTTCATCTCGTAGATGCACCGCTTCCTTATTTGTCTGGAGATACAGGGATAGCTACGAGCAGAACTACAGAGCTCTCCCATCCGCAGCTTTCTCCTGTCCAGCAGTCTGCCTGGTGCACCCTGGCACCCTTGGATCCACTCTGTTCGTCAACTCTGTGAGAACACCAGGGTCCCCCCGGGCATCCCCTTCCTGGGGCACCGCAGATACTCCGAGAGGTAAGGTGGGCAATTACAAGCTTCCTATCCTGTGTTTCCTCTATTTCACTGTGTTTTTTCTGACTCTGGTAAACTGTTGTTTGATCTATTTTGTCTGGTTCTTTTTTATAGGCTAGAGGGTAAATATGGTACTTGTTTTTCCATATTTGGAAAGTGCCTGCTTTCTCAGGCAGGCACTTTTTAAGGAAAAGGATCATCCTAGGAATGCAGCCTTGAGCTGTTAGAAACCATGTCAGTGTTTGTTCACGTCTTCCAATGTGGGTGGCGGGGAAGCAAAAGTACCCCTCCCCCCACGCACACAATTTCAATCAGAATTGAAGCCGTGTCTCCCTTCCTTATATCCCCGGCCCCCAAAGTAATATTTGACATACAGTGGGCCTTCTGCATGCTTTCTGAATCAATAAATAAATGAATCAGAGAATGAATGCCCCATAGAGAGAAAGATGAGATCCTGTTTCCTTCAAGGTTGTACAAAGGTAAATGTGCTCCCTGCTGAAACCTTCAGTCTCCAAAGATGCTCACATCTTCAGATACACACACAAGTAGGAAGTCTTTCTAATTTACACACATTGCTTTTTCCTTTACTGAAGAAGGGTTTGTGAACCTAAATTGCGTTCACCTGTCTCATAGTTCATACACCCTACAGTAGACTGGATTCTGCCCCCATCATTCGGCTGATTTTGTTCTATTTTACATAAGACATGGTCACCTAATTGCTGAGTCAAATATCGATTTCAGCTCTTATTCTCTTTGACATCTCTTGAGGATCTGAAGTTTTGAATCATCACCTTCTTCGTAAAAATTTCTTTGTTTCTTATTTTTCACTGCTACCCTTTGCAAGATGGTGACATGACTCCTTGGAATTGATTTTGGATCCCAATATGCTAAAGAGGCAAAAGCATTATTTTACTTCTCAACTTTCTTTACTGTGTCCTCTTACCAATCTTTACATTTTGTAGTGCTCTAAGATGTAGTTCACTGCTTTTGTTTGTATATTATTTTGCTGTAATTACTCTTCCTAGGTAATTCCATATAAGTCAAATAGCTTTTAAGTCTACATACAATGGTGGCTCTGAAATTTATATCTGCAGCTTTGACCTTGTCATTGAGTTCTAGACCTTTTTATCTGATTGCCCACTTGACATTATCCATTGGCCATCTGTACACTTAAAAGATATATCATGTCAAAAATAACTTTGATCCTATCCATCTGTAATTGCCCAAATTTTCCTAACCCAGTAAATATTCAGAATAAAAATGTAGCTGTTAAATTTTGAATCCTTACTTTATTCACAGCCCATATTAATCAACAAGCTTTAAAAATAAATTTCAAATCTGTCCACTTCTCAAATTCCTAACTCTGCCACTCTTTTCAAGACATCATCACTTCCACTGAGATTATCACAATTCCTGCCTAATAATTCCCCTCCTTTGGTTCCTCATTTCTGCTTTTGTTTTAATCCTCCAAATAGCAAACAGAAATGATCCTTTTTTTTTTAAACAGATGTTCTTTTTTTTTTTTTAAATTTTTATTTATTTATTTATTTATTTATTTATTTATTTATTTATTTATGGCTGTGCTGGGTCTTCATTTCCGTGCGAGGGCTTTCTCTAGTTGCGGCAAGTGGGGGCCACTCTTCATCGCAGTGCGCGGGCCTCTCACTATCGCGGCCTCTCGTTGCGGAGCACAGGCTCCAGACGCGCAGGCTCAGTAATTGTGGCTCACGGGCCTAGTTGCTCCATGGCATGTGGGATCTTCCCAGACCAGGGCTCGAACCCGTGTCCCCAGCATTGGCAGGCAGATTCTCAACCACTACGCCACCAGGGAAGCCCCAATGATCCTTATTTTTAACTTGTAACTTGGGTTGTATTATTCTCCTGCTCAAAGTTATCCTACGGCTTATTACTGCATATAGGGTACTCAGGGGCTTAAACAACAGAAGATTATTGGCTCACAGTCTGGAGGGTCGAAGTCTGAAATTAAGGGTTGGTTCCTTCTGAGGGCTGTGAGGGGAAAATGTGCTCCAAGTCCCTCTCCCTGGCTGTGTCGATGGCCATCTTCTCCCTGGGCCCCTTCCCATCATCTTCCCTCTGTGTGTCTGTCTCTGTGCCCAAATGCCTTCTTTTAATAAGGCCAACAGTCATGTTGGATTAGGGCCCACCTTAATGACCTCATTTTAACTTGATTACCTCTGTGAAGACCCCATCTCTAAATAAGGCCACCTTCTGAGGTACTGGGGGTTAGGACTCTAGACATCTTTTTTGGGGAGATACGGTTCAACCCCTAGCACATGGTATATAAGGTATATAAGGACGAGCTGGTCCTTGCCTGCCTGCCTGCCTGCCTGCCTGCCTGCCTGCCTGCCTGATCTGTGTCCTTCCATCTTCTCCCCTTCTCCCTCTGTTTAGACATAATGAACTTGGTTGTTGCTGCTGCTGCTGCCGCCTATGTTGTTTTTTTTCTACTGGAAGGTTCATTTCCATCTCATTGTCTTACATACAATGTTCACTTTGCCAGGAATAGTCCATCCCCTGTCTTCCCTTTTTCACTCCTTCACTGCAGTTAGCTCTCTGAGCAAATATCCCTTCCTGAGATGTGCTTTCCATGATCGCTGTACCTAAATACAGGAACCCCGTCATCACTCTGTCTCTCTCCACTACTTTATTCATCGTTGGAGTTACTATGTCTATCTGGATATGATCCAGTAGAATATAAACACCATGTTGAAAGGACTGTGTTTGTATTGCCCATTTTATAATCCCAGAGATGAAAACAGTTCCTGACACACATATGGCGTTCATTCATTCACTCATTCATTCATTCTCAGGAAAGTCCAAGACACACAAAACCTTTGCTCTCAACTTCAGTAATGAGCAGACTTTCCAATTTGAAGTTTTGAGATAGCATTTTTCATCTATCAAATGAGCAATATTAATGGCAATACTCAGTGCTGGCAATAGTTTTGTGAGACGGAACTCTAATGAACTTTAGGAGGTAGCATGAATTGCTGCAGTAGACATTTTTGGCAGTACATATTTAGAAACATTAAAACGTTTACACCCTTGAGCTTAGTCACTTTTTTATTGATACTTAACAGTGTATCGTGAGGAAATAACAACGTCTTCAGAAGTAGACATATGACCACGATTTATTCAATACTTCTGATTCTAGTTATGGAAAAACTTGAGAAAAATTCAATATCTAAGAAACTAAAGGATTTCAATTATAAGTGTATATAGTTGTATGCAACAAATCCCCTACTACCTTGGCTTGAGCAAATGTAAACTTATTTTATCTAACTTAACTAGACGTCCAAAGGCAGGCAGTTCAACAATCCTACAAGGACCGAAGCTGTTTGTATAACCAGGCCTTCCATCCTTTGCACTTTTACTGTCATATGTTTGGTGCTACATGATTGCTAATGACTACTTTCCTCCAGGATTTGAATCATAAGTATGGAAAGAAAAGAAAGAAGGTAGAACACTATGAGGTTATATCTCTACTGGGAAAGCAAAGTTTCCCCAGAAACCTTCAGTTTACTGGGCATTCTGTCATGTATGTACACCTAGAATATCAGGGAGATCAGAGGCAGCCCAGCCTTAGAAATTTGATTGTGCCTTCAGGATCAATATCGGTGAGGGTAGAGTGGAGAGAAAAGCAGATTGAGAGCTTCTGAATTCTGGTGGTCATAGTCAAGGGCTGAGCTTATTCCACATGACCCCCTTGACTTGTCCCATCTCAAGGTCAGGGGCTGGTACTTTATACTGCATATTAAACAGTCGTTAGATGCAGACTGCCCCCAGGGAGGGTGTGATTTAGATGAAGCAAGTCCCTTGGGCTGAATATACTGTCCAGAGAGGAACACAGCTGAGAGCCTTCAGTCATGAATGTAGCCGAAATTTGGCTTCTGTATCCTGGTACCGAATTGAATTTCAGAGACAGAGTTTTTGGTGTGGAAAAGAATAGCTTTATTGCTTTGCCAGGCAGAGGGGGCCACAGTGGGCTAATGCCCTCAAAACAGTCTGTCCCAACCCTGGAGGGGGTAGTGAGAGATTTTATAGTAATGGTTCAAAGAGGGCGTGGTCAGCTCGTGGACATTCTTCTGATTGGTTAGCGGTGAGGTAATCGGGTGTCAGCATCATCAACCTTCTGGTTCCAACCCATCTGGGGTCTCCGTGTTTGTGGGCAGCATACAGTTAACTTCTCCCACCTGGTGGGGGCTTCAGTATCTGCAAAATAGCTCAAAGATATTGTTATGTAAATATATCCCTTGAGGGGGAACCAGAACCCTGCCTGAAGGCTGCACTACTGTTTTTCTGACTGCTCCTCCCCCCCCTTCCCTGATTAACAGCTGTTTGAACCTGATCTTTGGAACTCAGGGAAGGTCATGAAGGCTGAATGAAGCCTATTTCCTGCCAACAAGAAATGGGGGACACAGAAAGGCTTTGGTACCCAGGTGCCCCTCAAGGTCCTGGTTTCATGAACATGGGCAGGGATGGGCAACAAAGTGCTTAGTCCTGAAGGAGTGATCTGGGTGGTACGACACAGGATTCCTACATTGCTGAGTAAATTATGGATATTCAGGGAAATGCAGACTTTAAAAGAATGCTTTTGAAGAATAAATGGAATAGAGAAATGCACATGAAAAGTGAAGAAATTTCTACAAAACTCTATGTGGTATGATTGCAAATGAGCATCACATTTGCGTGTCTGCATCCTTGAGGATGAGAGCTTGGGTGAATATTGCCCACATCTGTACTCTGAAATTTCTACCAGCGTGCACACTTTACCCCTGTTTAACCACAGTGATTTGGAATTCACACATATAAGTACTTTAGTTGCCATAAAATGGAACGTCATTGGCTCCAGAAGAGACATATGTTCAGTGTGCTTAATTATCTCACTGCTCTTTGGAGTCAGTGTCTTTATAATAACAATGATACATAGTTCCTGGTTTAAAAATCATTATCTTTTACAGAGAAGAGACACATGTTCAGTATTTTAATATACTATTGTGTATTATGTAATGTATAATATCATTAAATTATTTTAACTTATTCCTTTCTTACTATATACTTGCCTCAGTTGAGAACACTATAAAAATATTTCTGTGATATAGTATTTTGTAAGCCTCAGTTAAGAAGTACTTCTTTTAGCTGCCTGGCCTCCTTCTTATAGGGCTGCTCAAGTCTTTGTTGTTTGTTCTGGTGGTGAGATGCTATTAATCCCCTGTGAGTATTTAACAAACAAACAAATAAACAAAAAGCCTACTGAAGAGCTTTCTGGAGTAACCATATTGACTTACTGTTCACAATTGGACCAATTATGACTGCATTGCCAGAACATATTTTGAGATCTTCCTAGCTCTACTAAACTGATTCATTTATTTATTTTTGTAATCTCTAATCATATAAATGTTCTAAATGTTGGTATGTGCCCATAACATTATCATTGCTCCATGTCTTCTTGTCTGTAGAGCAAAATACCCTTATACCAAGGTTCTACTCTCAAAGACAGGCATTCTGAATAATGAATTTTTCTTCTGATATACTGTTTTATTCTTCCTGTCCTCCTTATTCTGCTGATCAAAATGTATCCTTTCTTTAGTTACATATTTCTGACACCCTTTCTACTAAACATTGGTAAGAGATCTATTGTGTTGAAGTGTCACATTTATTGCTTAATAACCCATATTTGTGCCTTATAGGAAGACAGTAAGGGTCTAAATATGTCTTATACTCTTCCCACTTGAATTGTTTTACAAACTGTAGGAACCTTCCTTCAATTATTTAATTTTGTCAAAGAACTTGTACTGGTTGGAATTAGGTTTGCCTTCAATAATTAGAAAATGTAGTGTAACAGTGGCTCAAGCAAGATATCAGTTTAATTCTGTCTGTCCTAAAGGAGTCATAACGTAGGCAGATAAGGGATGCAGTTATCTTGCTATAGTTCTGGTCTTGGTAACATCCTTTGGTTCTGTTTGACTTCTCAAGTAATAGCCATCTCTGCTTTCCAGGCAGCCAACATGAAGAAAGATGCATAAAGAAAATATCTCTGCCTTTAAGCTATTTTTAATTAATATGATACACAGAAAGTTGCATAAATCAAATATACCACTAATAAATTACCATAAGGCATTGTAACTGTCACCCAATTAAGAGATAATAATCTTGCCATATGTCACAGAAGCCCTCTACTTGTCACCTCAAATCCCAACCCTCTCCTTCCTCTGAGTGATTTTACCTGACTTTTATTATAAACTTACTTACTTTTTCTCACAGATTTAACTCTTAAATGAATACAGCTAAACTCTTTATAATTTACTTTTACCACTATGTTATAGTAGTTGATTTTAATCAATGTAATTGCCTCTATCTTTCTCTTATTTTTTAACTTTTTTGCCTGCAATTTATTTGTTGAGGAACCTTGATGTCTCATCGAGTTTCTTACAGTCAAGATTTTGCTGGTTGCATTTCTCTTGTACAATTTAACATGTTCCCCCATCCTCTGAGTTTCATGTGAATTGTTAGGTGAATCCAGAGGCTGAGTCTGATTCAGGAATAATGGTTTTCCAGGATTGGCCAGGTGCTGATATTTTCCTTAGGAAGCATACGATGCCCGTTGATGCTTGATACACACAGTTAATTAATGTATTAGGAGTTGCACAATGGCAATATTACAATTCCATTATTCTACCTTACTTTAACTTCCAGAATACTTCTATTAAGGGAAATTGTGTCTCATCCACTATTTGGTTACCCAGAGGTAAAGTCTGAATAGGAAAGGCAAGACAAATACTAAATAATTTTATTTACTAGTTAAAAAAAATAAAATTGGTTGCCTAGCATAGTACAGAGGTGACCAATTCAGTATTATTTTGGAAAGTTAATGGGTAATGAGTTAAAGCATATTTGACTTGTTTTGATCCGGGTATTAGCTTTTGATGTTTACATTTTCCACCCTTTGGCCAATGGAAGCTCTTATAGTTGATTCCCAAATCCTTCAGACCTTCACCCAATGTTCCATGATAGTTTCCTATCTCTCTGGTGTCACAAAATGACTCAGGTTGTCTTGTATATTCCTTGCTCTATTCCTAAAATCAGTCATTTTCCCAAGAAACCCTGATTTCCTTTAGTGGAAGTGGAAATTGTAGATCAGTACCAGGCTACTATGGATTGATGTCTACTGGATTGGTTATAATTTCTAGGTCTTTATAGTGGAACCTCATTTTATGTCCATTTCGAATTCACTACTGCAGGGGTTTCCTTAATTTCTTCAATCCTGAAACTGTATTTTTTAAAAATCCAAACAGAGCATCTGTTTTTTTTAAAGAACATTGTGAAGAAGAACATTAGACTACCAAGTAATTACTGATAAGTTTTATTTCATATTACAGGTAAAATTTTCCAGATAATAACACTTTCATAAACACCAATATTTGATGACTGACATATGTTCTTCCCATTCTCACTTCATTTTTTCACAGCTGTACTTATCTACATTGTCAGAGCAGATAACTATTACAAACTATACACCCTTCCATATATATGTCTCTGTAATCTTAGTTCTATGTGTATAATTGTATATCTGAGGCTCACCATCAGTCTCTATATCAGTGCATTTCCAGTTATTATGAATGTGTGATATCCAGTATGAAAACATTTAGGTAATAAAGACAAGTTCAGTTCATGGACAAAATATTTACTAAGTTCTTGCATAGTGATGAAGTTTTATCTTTAGCCTTTAGAATTGAAAATCAGTTTGACTGTTTTAAATCATTCTTTTAAAAATTTGTCCTTGATTATTTTAAGTGTATTGTTCCATATTCTTCTGAAAAAAGCTTCGTTTACAAAGTGACTAATGGCAAACTGATTTTATATCCCTTATAAATGACTTGGTTTTTCTGTCTATATGATGAAAAGATTTAGGATTTATTCTTATATTCTTCAATATTAAATCATTTTGCTAGAATTTATTTCATTACTGATTATTTTATGAAGATTTAGCAGAGTGAGCCCTTTCAAAATATGTATGTAGCATATAAGCTATGTATTTATGAATTGTATGTATGTATGTATCTGTCTATCTATCAGGAAGCTATCCGTGAATTGTAGTCTGTAGTGTTCCTTCTCTTCATTTGCTTTGATTTTTTAAAGATAATCCAATTACACATATTGAAACTTCTTTACCTTTTATCTTTTATCATTCTTGAATCTTCTTTTTAAAATTTATCAACTTTTCATCTTGTTATTACTTGATAATTTTTTATAGCGTTTTTGTTTTGCTCGTATGGTTCCTTCGAGTTTAATCTTCAGTTCTGAAATGATATTTTTCCTGCATTTCTCGTTGCTTCCTAAAATGCAATAAAACATTTTTGGTGTTTTTTTTTCTTTTATTTTAATATTTTCATAACATTTTGAATCTCATTTTGAAATATTAGATTATTATTTTCAGCTACATCTTTCTGGAATGATTTCATCTTATATAGGAATGCTATTGTTATAATATTCTCTTCTTTCTTACCAGAACTTTGGAGATTGAACTTAAATTTTTTTTTGTTTTTTCTTTGTTGTTTTTAAGCTAAGCTTTTTGAATGAGGCATGTTAGAGGATAGGTTTGTTTTTTTTAATTGAAAGTCTCCAGAGTTCCTTCTCCTGCGTTTTTGTAAAGTTCAACAACATGGTAGTAACTTCTGGTTTCAGTTTCAGCCTGTAGAATCCTTAGATGCCATCACTCCCGACACTCCTGAATTGCTACAGTAAAAGCTGGACAAACTAAATATCAGTGACTTTTCTTAGATCCATAAAAGAACTGAAGTCTCAGGGTAAACTGCCTCCCTGAAACCTGAAGTGACAGGTGCTTCCAGGTGTCTTCTCACCTAGATCAGGAGGCAGCAGAGCCCTAAAATGGGGGATACATTTAAATACTAATTTTGATGAATGATAAAGGCTAAGTGGGAACTAGCGTGAGAGTGAACTCCTGCAAGCTCCAGTCTTAGGGGCATGATACATTTTCATGGACCTTCCCTCTAAGAAGTGCATCAGGTTCTCATGGTGAAAAATTGAGAAAGGCACCCTTCTGGCTCTGGCATGGGGAGAGCAAGAAAACCACTTGGAAAAGAAATGCTAGAAATAAAAAACAGAGTGACAGAAAAGAAGGATGCCTTTGATGAGCTCTTCAGTAGACTCAACACAGCTGTGCAAAAAAAATACATATCAGTGAGCTTCCAGATAGGTCTATAGCAACTTCCCATACTTAAATGCAAAAAGAAAAAATGGAGGAAAAAGGAATAGAGTATCAACAAATTTTGAGACAATTTCAAAATATATAACATATGTATAGTTGAAATATGAGACAAAAACTCAGATCCTAAACCTTAAGAACATAAAATAGGATTAAAAAAATAGGCATATCTTATTCAAAACACATAAAACCAAAAAGAAAGTCTTGAATTTGTTGGTGAGAAGCACCTTACACAGAGTGAACAAGAGTAAAAATTACAGTGAACTTCTAGTTAGAAATCATGCAAGCAAGACAAGAAGGAAATGAAGTGTTTAAAGGGCTGAAAAAACAAACTACCAACCAACAATTTTATATCCAGTGAAATTATCCTTCAAAAATAAGGGATATACAAAAATACGCTGGCTTACTCTTAGACATCTCATGTATCTGCTCCTTTCCCCACTCTTATCTGTACCCTTCCTTCCTTTATGTCTCTTGCTCTCATCCTGTTCAATGTGGATTCTATTACCAGAAGTTGCTCTCATTGTGGAGATTCTCCTGGAATGGCACTTTGGTTGACTTTGAGAATTCATTGGCTAATTGGTCTCACGCTTAACTGACCTTAAGTATGATTTCCTTGCTGTTTCAGCTGCTATCCTCACTTTTTTCTTTTTTTTTTGCTCAACTTTTGATTCAATGCCTGTTTGTTTCTTGAGTTCTCAGGCCTGACAGGTTCAATACTGTGTATCTGAGTCTTCCTGCACAATTTCTTTACCATGGACTCTTGTAACTGTTATCATGAAAGTCATTATCATGAAAGATAATGGTGGTTCATTATCATGACCTCATATTGGGGGATTTGAGGAAAAATCTTGCCTCATAATCTTCTGTGGATGTTTGATATGGGCTCTTGTCTTTGTTATTCAATCTTCCTTTTCTGTTTTTATTGTTGTATTTGTGCAGATTAAAAAAGCTATATCACCAATATTATCTTTCCAGGACCACCTTTATGTTTTTTTCCCTTTAAAGACACTTCTTCAAAGTGGCATAGAACACACATGCTTTCATACCTTTCATCCAGCTTAGTCATATTGCCAAATTTAGCTTTAACAGAATCTGGAAAATTTAATATTTATTCTGGGCTGCCATATACCCAATTTAAAACCATGTGTCCATTTCCTAAGGTAGCTTAAAACCATGAGTTATTTTCCTAAGTTATTATTGGAAGTTGAGGAAGGAAGCTAGCAGGACACAGAAACTTGTAAACTTTTGCTCTGAAAAAATGATAAACAGAATACACAATCCCTCATTCTGTAGCTCAGTAAGGACTCAGGGAAAAGGCAAATTCATCAGATTGCCAGTATCAAATCAGTTGTCTCAAATCTTTGCTCATTCTATTACTCACTAAATTATTACTGATAGATTTTTTCCACTTATTTTGTTCTGTTTTCCCACAGAATTTTTCTCAACTTCTTATTTAAATCATCTTGATAAAGATAAAATTTCCTGAAATATGTCTTCTTATATTCATAAAATATCACCTTTTCTATAGGAGAAAACATAATCCCATCATTATATATACTATGTATGTAAATATACATTTAGGAACTTGAATCTTCTTCCATTATCTATATTTAATGTCTTTACTTTCTACATATTTCTGCTCCAATCAGATATTTATTAACTAAAATAGGAGATTAAAATGTGATATAGGCTCTCAGTTTCTCTAGTTCCCTCTCAGTTCTTCAAGGACATTAAAGTTATGCTTGATATTCCTTCTAGATTGTTTATTCCCATCATTTAGTAATTGGCTAATTTGTGACTCGTCTCATTTTCTACACTATTTGGGGTAGTTCTTATCATATGAATCAAATACGTTTGAAAGTTTTCAATGGATTTAATAAATTTTGGGATGCTCTTCATTCTGACTATAGCATGCTTCATAATGAAACACACCACCAGATTAGGCGTTTTGTAATCTCATTACGCTTCTAGTGTAGCTAAGGCATGCTGAATTGTTGTGAGTCAGCATGGTGCAGTGGAAAGAATCCTGAACAAGAAGAGTTGATTACTGAGTCAGAGTCCAAGATATACTAATACCTTGCACTAGAGAAAGTGTATGTGAAGGCCTTCTACCCCCACTGCTAGATACTATGTATCTACGGTCTTTAATATTCCAGGAGATTATATAGTTATGTGTCTGTGCCTTACGATCTTTGATCTAGTCCTTGGCTTCCAAACTTTCAATTGAAAGACCATTCCACTATTGGAGGGAACACATCTTCTCTCTGGAAGTTTGTCCTTCCATGCTGTAGAAGCTCAGTTAGTGCAATATTTCTAGCATTTCATGGCCCCTTCACTTCCTCTACCAGAAGAAGTAGACTTCTCTAGTAGGTAAATTGGAGGGGAAAAAAATTGCTTGGTATATCCTCTGTTTCCTTTGTTCATAAAACTGCCCTGTCTCAGAGGGCCCCCTCCTGTGGGGTAGCCAACACTAGACCAGAATTGCTGGAGGGCCAAACCCTCCTCCTCTTTTGGAAGCATGGAAGAAGAAAGAGGAGAAAGCATGGAATACCCATTGCTTTCCCGTAAGCAGTGAATTTTGCAGCAGCATGCTCTGATCCTTGGAATAAGGCAGGTGAGCTGCAGCTTTCTGAGCCTAACCTAAAAGGCCCCAATATCTAGTAAATCAGCCTGTAAGCCATAAGAAATAAATGAATAGAGTAAAAATTGGGAAAGCAAATATAAGCAAGGTGAAAAAGCTTCTTGCATGGTCAGGATGGGAAACTAAATTTTTGTGGCCCTTTGTGACATACTAGGTTATACAAATTTAATATTACTTAGTTTTAAACTTTCGAGGCTTTGTGCCTCAGGAATACTGAGGTTGTATAGTCCAGACTAAGGAGGCATAACATGACAAATTTCAAATATAAGGGAAAAAAAGACTTTCTGTATCCAAGAATTTAGACATTATGGGGTTGAACATCATTTGCTACTATTATTAGTTTCTTGTCTAGGTCTTCCAGAGGGTTTTTTTTTAATAGATAAGTCATATATTTAAGTGCAACATATATGTATTACAGAGCACTTGACATTTTTGGTGGCAAAAAATATATGAGGTATTATTAGGCTGCCCTAATTATGTTTTTTTAAGGTTGTTTTGAGTAGCTGTCAGAGAACACTAGGGGAATAATGGAGGGAATAACCTTGAATTCAGTTTTTCCATGTGGCTCAAGAGTGAACACTGGCCCACTCCCTGTAACACACGTGAGGTTTCTATTGGATATGTAAGGCAGAAACATTATAGCAGATCTCATACTGAATTTAGTGCTCAGTGCAAAAAAAAAACAAAACAAAACAGATTTTCAAAGGTGAAATGAAGATTAAAAGGTTTGTATATACCAAGATAAACTTTTTCTAGGATTTTCCCCCTATTTCACTTTATATTTACTGGCTTTAATGCTAGACAACTGGCATTAAGTGGCTGGCAGCCTAGTGAATGTAAACAAAATATTTTCCATCTACCCTGACTTACCTTTGACTTTTTGCAACAGGCTTTGCTGACATTAACTGCTGAGTTCATAAAACATTACTGGATACAAATTCTAAGGATCGACATTTGGCTTATTTTCTAAAGTTCATGGTTGAGAGTTTTCAGTACATTGATATTGTATATACCCTAATAGTTATTTGGAGTCTTTAAATAAAAGCCCATTTGAAACTGAACGTTGAGTTAGTGAGAAGTTAGCTGCCTGAAAAGAACAGCCAAATCTATGAAGTCCTAGGTGCAGTCATCCCAATTCTAACTGGGGACTCAGAAATTCTCCAGCTGAAACTAAGCAAAATATGGAGATGGGAGCAAAAGGGACCAAGGTCTTATTAACTCACAAAGGAAAATTTTTTACAGTAAAAAATTTACAGTAGGTTCCCCTACATAAGAACCTTCAAGTTGTGAACTTTCAAGGATACGAATTTGCATTCTTATGTCCAATCACATAAGTTAGTTCACGTGTCTGGCGTACATTGTCACGTGCGTGCATCATCTACAAGTGGTTGTTCTTTTGTGTACTTCACTGTACAGGACTGTATAGAGTACAATAGTACAGTATCTTTATTTCAAGTCCAGGATGTCTGGAAGCAAGCGTAAAGGCAGCAGTGATGTAAATAGCTGGTACTACTGTACTTTTCAAGGTACTGTACTGTAAGATTAAAAATGTTGTCTTTATTTTTTGTGTTTGTTTTTTATGTATTATTTGTGTGAAAAGTATTATAAACCTTTTACAGTACAGTACTATATAGCCGATTCTGTTAGTGGGGGACCTAGGTTAACTTTGTTGGACTTATGAACAAATTGGACATATGAATGCACTCTTGGGATGGAACATGTTCGTATGTAGGGGACTGACTGTATCTCAGGATTTACTTTCTTTGGTATTTTACTTGCAGAAGAGTTTGCTTCTCAGGCTTTGATTTTGCTCTAGGATTTGGGGCATCTTGTAGCCACTGTTGTATTCCTACAGTGTCACTGTGCACTTTTATTAGAGTGTCTTTATGATATCATTTGATATTGTCAAACCTCTGGTGGACATATTGTATCATGAGCATACCATGATATGAGTTGAGAGATACAACAGGAAATGAAGTTAGAGGTTTGGAAATGAAGTGATCTTCAGGTTAATAGGATTAATATTTTGTTCAGATGCATTTCAGAGATTTTTAAGGCAAAATGTAACTGATAATCTCAGTGACATATAAAAAGAGAAGTTATTGGTTTTGGCAGTGTGGATTTAGGAAGGTGAGGGCAGGAGTGACCACCTCTGCTTCCAGAGAGTCACAACAGGTACAGGGTATTTAATCCCAGCAGGTACATAGAGAAAACAACTAGGGAATCTTGGAAATATGTTTTTTCTCAACCCCTGATGCTTTCTTTTGTGTGACCTTTTGTGTGACACTCAATAATGTGCAACTTCTGTCTTTTCTTTACTCTTTTACTAATTTGAGGGATTGGAGTAGTTTACTTGATTGATAAATTTGCAAAGAATAACCAGAGCATGACTTGTATCTCTTCCAAGTGAACTGACCATGAGGCTACAGAGATCTCTGCTCTTCCAAGGACCTTTCACACAGCCATACCTGCCCTAGACCATAAAATATGTAAAAGGGTGGATAAGAAAGCCCATTTCTGACTTTAGTGAAAAGAATCTCTGCAAATTCCAAGTCTCATCCCAAAGCTATGAATGCTAACTGAGCCCAAGTTATGAGTTGTGTGTGTATGTTTCTCCAGAAACTCCTGAAAATCTCCAAGATCAGAAAATTAGAAAATCATAATTAAGGAAAGAAAAATCAGCAGGGTAATTATAAGAGTGACATTTGGGAAAGCAAGAGGAGTTGGACCATTACCCTGTTGCCTGTGTAAACAGAACTGTGGATTGCAGATTTCTGCTCAGTTTGAGTCCTAACAATTATAATTTAAATGAAGTTACTGAACTTTTTCCAGTGGTGGGGGGAAGCTACAGTGGTACTTAAATGGAAAATTATAGCACTTAACGGATTATGTGCAGAAAGAAGAAGATAATGACCTCAATTTTCACCCTAATTTCTTGAGAGCAAATGAAATGCAGTGCATAAAGATATGAGAAAAAGTGAAAGAAAACATAACAGAAAAACAGGGAAAGTCAAAAGCTGGCTGTTAGAGAAGATCAATAAAATTGGTGAACTGCAAGCCAGACTGATCGAGAAAAAGGTCAGGACATCCCAATGTTAGTAATGAGAGTTAATAGCACTGCAGATTTTATAGATAGGAAAAGGAAAATAAGAAAATATTATGAATACATTTAAGTAAATAAATTCAGTAGCTTGGACGAGATGAAAATGTTCCTCAAAAGATACATGTAACCAAATCTTACTAACAAATAATAGTTAATACTTAAAAAACCCTCCACAAAAATCCTTTAGACCAAAATGGCTTTACTGATGAATTATACAAAAAAATTTGGATGAAATATTGTCAAACTCTTCAGGAAAATTTAAGTAGAATGAATGCTTCCAACTCATCTATGAGGCCAGCATTACCTTGATATCCAAAAACAGACAAAAATATTACAAGGAAAGAAAACTATGGACCAATATACCTCATGAACACAAGTAAAAATATTCTTTATAGCTTCTTAAAAGATTTAGAATACTTACGTAAATGTAATTCAACCATTTGTAAAAAGGATACTATATCATGACCAAATGGGGTTTATGCTAGCAATGCAGGAATGATTTACATTTAAAAAACAATAAATATATTTCAGCATTTTAACAGACTGAAAAAGGAAAATTGTGGATTATCTCAAAGATCATGGAAAAATCATTTAACAAAATACAACTATTTCTGATTGAAACTCTTTTCAAACTAGAAATAGAATGGAACTTTTTCAACCTGACAAAGGCCCCTTCAAAAACCCAGAGCTGACACTTTTAAAATACTATATATGTTTCTCCCTAAGAACAGGAATAAGGCAAGAACATTTGCTCTCATACTCCTATACAATCTTATAATGTGATTCTAATCAGTGCAACAGGCAAGAAAAAGGAATAGACGATAACTACATTAGTCACAGTTGTATCTGAATATGACTTTACTTTGCATTAATTCTTGAATATGTGCTTGATAAAATTTTACGCTGACCAACTTTTTCCTTCAGCACCTCAGAGAAGTAGTTCTGCCGATTTCTGGCTCCCGAAGTTTTTGATGAGAATTGAGCAAATATTTGAAATTATTGTTTCCCTGTCATGTTCTATTTCTGCTTTTTAAAAGTTTCCCTTTATTTTTGGTTTTTATCAATTTGAGTATGGTGAAACTAAGCATGGATTTCTTCATATCTACTATTCTTGGAGTTTGCTAACCTTTAGAAATGTGTATACTTATTTTTTTCGCCAAATTTGGAAAAATTCAGGTGATCTTCTTTCAAATTTTTTTCTCTGTTCTCTCTCTAGAACACCAAGTGCATGCATGTTCACCATTTTGATATTGTTCAACAATTCCCTCGGTCATCATTTATTTTTCTCTTTTCTTTAAATAAGGTAATTTCTATTGGTCTTTCTTCAAATTCATTAAGTCTGTTCTCTTGTTATTTCCTTTCATTTATTATGTACTTCCAATGATATTTTTGAAATTTCAGAAATTGTGTTTTTTATCTCTAGAATTTCCATTGGATTCTTTTTCATAGTTTTCATAGTTACTGTTTCTCTCCTGAGACTTCCTACTCAGGAAGTAGAAGTCCTACTGAGAAGATATTGTCCTTTACCTCATCAAGCACAGTTATAATAGTGGCTTTAAAATCCTTGCCTGTTAACTGCTAATTTCAGCATCTTGGGCTGTTGATTTTATTTCCTCTTGAGAATGGGTCACATTCTTTGGTTCTTGAAATGTTGATTAATTTGGGATTTTTATCCTCCCTTAGGCTAAAAGGCATAAACAAGTTTGTGTATTTTGTTCGGAATAGTTATTATCTGCATGAAGCTTGCTTTGGTAGAGATTACTCCAGCGTGCTGGAAGAAAAATAGTCATATATTGGCATTAACTCACTCTACAAAAATATTTTATTTTAGTTAACTACACAATGCATTTTCCATTTCATGCATATTTAACTTTTGTTATTCTTTATTCTTTCTTGTATTTCCATGCTCCCTTCTGGGATCATTTTCTTCTGAATATTATAATATTTTCTTTAGCATAAATTTTGCTGGTAACAACTTCTCTCCATTTTTGTTTTTCTGAACATTTCTTTTTTTTTTCTCCACCTTAATACTTGTTGGTTGTTTTAGCTGGCTATAGATTCTTATTAGAAGGTAAGTTTTTGAGCACACCGAAAATAATATTTCATGATCTTCTGATTTGCATTGTTTTAATGTACTATCCATCATTATTGACTCTGTAAAAATACTTTTTTCTCTTAAAAATGTTCTCTTGTATATATATATATTTAGATATATTTTAAAATTATAATATGCCTAGGTGTTTTTTTTTTTTTTTCTTTTTCTTTTTTCTTCTTGGTATTTGCAGAATTTCTTAAATCTCTGGTTTGTTGTCTTTTGCATTATCATTTCAATTGCTTGAATCCGGCTGTCTCTCCTGTGTTCCTCTTGATTTCCTTTACACGTACATTTGACTTTTATATTATGGCACTTATGTCCCTTGGGTTATTTTCTGTATTTTATATTTTTCTGTATTTCTGGACTTCTCAATATATATTTTTCTCATCTGTGTTCAAGCTCACTAATCTTGTTTTTGGCTAGGCTAGGCCCTATCTATCTCTACCCACTCAATTAATAACTTCTGAACTTTTTAGAGTTCTGAATTTTTAGTTCTAGAATTCCTGTGTGTTACGCTTTTTATATATTCTATTTAGTTGCCAATATTATGACTTACTTTATATATCCACAAATATTTAAGGTCTATATTAAACACTTCGCTTTTCTGAATACAGTTCAGTTTGTGTCTGTTATTTTTTGTCTCTTGTTTTGTGGTTATATTTCATATGCCTGAGTTTTTTAAGTTGCAACCCTAATGTTGTATGTGAAAACAATATAGACATCATTTGAGACCTAGTATAGTGTTATTCATCATTTAAAGGATTTCTCTTTGCTATAGGTAAGAAGCTAGAGTTACTAACAGTTCCGGATTATGTTAATCCAATCAGGCTCCAGTCTTTGCAAGGGCCAATTTATTTCCAGTTCACTTTTGTACCTATTTTATAACCTTTCTGGGTCACAAACCAAAGGTGGTAGACCGGGGTGATGTACATGTGCTTTTTGTAGGTGGGCCCTAACTTCAACTTGCCTTCCTAGTCCTATGATGAACTTTTTGATAGTTCTGCACATCTTTTCAATTCTTTGGGCACCTCAGGAGGAGTGTTCATTTGGCTCTAGGACGTAAGTGACACCAAATGTGACCTTTAGCATTTTGTGATTCTTTATTTCTTCTAGTTTTTGCTTCATACATTTTCACTGCTTTTTTTTTTTAGCTCTCTGGGGCCTCAAACATATATTTTCTTAAGCATATTAGTTTTTCTTAGAGCAGCTTTTCTAATTATTCTTTTTAGGATAGATTTTCTGAGTTACATTCCTACAGATACTAGAGACAAAACAATACAATATAATAAGCTGAGAAAAATAAAATCTAGTTTACTTTCTGAAACATTATTCATTGATGCATTTCTTGCCACAGAATTCATGTTATAATGCTTCCAGAGATCTTCCCTTGGGAGGGTTTTCTATGGCAATTTTCTACTGATTGACTTGAATTCAGCAGCTGGCACATACATTCTATGGAGCGTTTAGGAAGGTGTTTAAACATACTGCGACATATAGTACTAAAACTATAGTATTGCAACACATAGTATTATAATATATTGTGTTAAAAGCAAGACAACAGGCCCCAGAAGGAGTCACTTCTCTAAGCCCCACCGGATGGAAGCTTAATTATGGTTTCAGCTTTCCCAGAAATAGAGCCCTAAACTGGTCAATCAGGAATCACCTGGTCAGCAGTTAGTGAGGTCATCTGCCCGATAGACCCCTCCCATCCCCTAAAGGAGGGTGACCTTGACACAACCAGTCTGCTATTTGCTGGTATAACTTCCTTGCCCCTGCTCCCTTCTGCCGATAAAAGTCTTTGTTTTGTACAGCTCCTAGGAGCTCCTTTCTACCTGCTAGATGGGATGCTGCCTGTATCAGAAATAGTTGAATAAAGTCAATAAGATCTTTAAAATGTACTCAGTTGAATTTTGTTTTTTAACAGTAGTAAACATAAATTAGTCTAGGTTGCCGATGCAGGCTTGGAATTAGGCAGACTGAGTTTATCACCTACTAGCGTTTGGACATGGAACAATTTACCTAATATCTCTATGCCTTGGATTTTTCAGCTGTTGAATGAAGAAAACAGTATATTCTTAGAAAGTTTACATGAGTTAAATATGAAAGCAGTAAGAACACTGAGTACTAATATGGCCCAAATACCCCATCACCAGTTTCAGAGTATTTTATTTATTCTCTTACTATATATATTATATCCTTTCCTGGGATTTTCTTGAACAACAATAGTCTTTATTATTGTCTGTCAGTCAAGCATTTGACGCACAAACATTTAAAATAATTATACTAACAGTCTCATTTATCAGTTATGAAGAAATTAACCATCAGGTTTGGGAATATAAAGTTATATACATAGTGAGGGTTTTTTCTCCTCTTCAATAAGTAAAATAAAAAATAGGGTAAAGGGTTTACAAAGATAAAACCCAAAGAAAGGCAAAAATCAGCAGCTTTGGCTAAATATAATAGATTCCAGAGGATAAATAACACCCCAGACCCCAAATATCACCAATAAAGAGTAGAAATAATAATAAGAGAGAAAGAAGTACTAAAGTCAAGTTAGCTAATAAAGTTGACCTTTTTACAGGTCTGTGAAATAGTGAAATCATCCATCTGTTTACTGTGTCTAGATGTTCTAAGTGCTTTCATATAATTTTCCCAACTCCCCAACTCCCTTTTTTTTTTTTTTTTTTGGAGGGAAGAAATCATTATGCTTCCTCCGCAAAGAAATTTTCCTCTTCAACAACCAATCTCCACCAATACCGCCCCAAATGTATATTCAATAGCATAAAAATGCTTGCTTTTTAGCACTATGCTGTTTAGTGTTATGGATGGCTACTATACGCAACCTAAACTTTCTCAGTGTTTGGCTATAAAAGAAGTTCAAGGAGGACCCAGCATTGCCCAATGACTAAGTTTTGTCCTTTTACCCCCCACTTATCTGCTGCAAACACACATTACTATCCATCCTCATTGCCACCATTTCTCCATGGTTACAAGCATCTCACAAGGAAGAAAGTGACAGAATTGTGTGTGCTCTCCTTGCCCTCAGTCTTGCTTTTTCTAACGTATTCTTCACAAAGCAGCCAGAGTGAAATATTTAATAAGGATTAGTAACTTCACTCTCTTGCTTAAAATAAATCAATGCCTTTTTATAGGCATCAGAACGAGTGCAGACTCCTATCATAATGTACAAGAATACCTTCTAAGAGACTTTCATTTCAAAGACGTACCAGTGTTTCTAATAGCTGCCACTCAGGCCACTGTCTGCCACGCCCAGTACATTCCTCAGATACCTGGCTCTTTCCAGGAAACTTTATCTGTCAGGCTCATATTTGGATGCACCATATACTAGCCACTGTGCCTGGAAGACCCTTCACCAGCCTTCCTAGCCTTCCTCCCAGGTCTATCTCCTGAATATCCACAGGTCTCACTTTAAATATCACATTACCTGTAAAGCCTTTCCTCACCCTGTACCTTTTCTTAGGAAATAAACTGACTTCTGCATCTGTATTTACCTGTTCCTGCTGTAACATAACATGTCTTTCTGATTTGCTTTTATACAAGTGTCCTAGTATTTGGCACACAGACAATAATTAAAATAAGATTTATTGTTGAAATGATTTTTCCCATTAGACCCAGAAATCACTCATGAACTCCATATATCTGACCTGCAACTGAGAAACAGGAGTTCTTGTTACTTACCCTTCAAGTGTTCGTTCTCTGGATCACCCCAGAGCACAATTGGCATTATAATTATAAAATAGTTTCATAGACTTTCTCATGACATCCCAGAGTAAGGAGACAAGACAAGTTATTTATTTTCTGAGCAGCTTCTCCTATATCTCTCTCCCTTTTTTTTGTAATTGATTAACAATGTCAGGGATCAGGGCAAGCTGGGAATTTTAGACCTGATTTTGAGGAGAAAAATGAGCTCTCAGAAATACCCACACTTCAAGTCAGACTGTGCAGTATCAACATAACGCATTTAGGGCATTATAAGGAGCCGCCTATTGTTTCTGGAGATAAAGGGCTAGGGAAAAATGATACATACCTCTTCCCAAGGAGCTTATTACATACCAGACAGGGAAACTGACATTAAACCAATAATGTATACAAACTGAGATGTGTATTCCAAAAATATGAAACATGGTTCTATAGGAGCTTAGAACAAAGGGCTATATGATCTAAACTACTATTTGAAAGAAAAGCTTGAGTTGAAATTAGAAGATGGTAAAATTTAACTGGCGAACAGGTGGAGAGCATTCCAGATGGAGAAACAGGATATGCAAAGACCTTGAATCAGCAAGAATCACTGCACAGCCCTGGAGTTGAAGAACACTCGGGAGGGGAAATGCAGAGTCAAGATGCTTATCAGCTTTGGGAAAGATTTTATTTTATCTTTGTCCTAAGAGCCTATGGAACCATTGATACATTTTAAAGACAGAAATGACATAATCAGATTTTATTTGTGACTTGATATCTAAACAAATCCCTATGGTTTGGCTTATCACCTCTCTTCATTCTAGTTCAAGAAGATGAATTAAATTACTGGAAGAACAAATAGAATGATCATATCCACTGAGATTCCTCAGTGCTTACTAGGTTGGCTGGAAAGAGGCATTAAAGAATTGAAATGAAATCCCCTTTGGTAACTTCACATACTGTCCCCTTGACAGTCAGTTTTGATTTTGTTTCTTAGGTTTTTTTTTTTGAAGCTATGAATCCTTTGAGCATAGAACAGAAACTTTACTGCCAGGCGTACACACTAGTATGATATTTGAAGATGTAAAATCCTAATTTAATATAATAGGAAGAAAGAAGTTTCAAGCCATCTTTAATAAAAAAAAAAAAAAAAAAAAAGGGCTTCAGAGGTCAGTATTTTGTATCAGAATTCAAAACAACTATAATAACCAGAAACTAGATAGCAATATAAACACTATTCCTTGGGGAAAGTATATATGCTTGAAATAAAAGTGCTTGGATATAAACATGATATTTAAACAGGGTTAGAACAACAATATGATCAGCTGTATACAAAGTGATTTAATCTAAAGCAAAATCTTTCAGCATTTGCATTCCATTTTCTATAGTTTATAGTATTGTGATGATACTGTCTCTTAAAATTTTAAATCACACTATATCATACCTGGATGTTTAAAAAACAAATAAGGAAAAACAAGTTTAACATTCTTTACCTCAAATAAATGATTCTTATCTAAGAAGAAATGTAATTTTATGGATTTTCTGAGTATTAAAAAAGGGGCTCAAGTATAGTCTAGGGTTTGTAAAGTTTAAGAATTATTTTCTACATGCTATACTTTGAATTTTTAATTGATAATTATTTGTGGTATTTCATAATTAATGTATTTCAGAGAAATTATAAAATAAAAGTAAAATCTAAATGTAACGGCATTGATATACTTCATGTTGCTGGTAAGGTAGAAAAACCCACTGTCACCATACTTATTAAGTAGAAAGAACACAGGCATAGAATTAGAACTAACACTGAGATCAAGCTTCCTTCGAAGTTTTACAGTGGGTATTACATTTATATATATAAATGAGTAAAATATGCCCTACCCATAGGAAAAGTGTAAGCATTCAGTGTTATAGCGGAGAAGAGATAGTCCTCTCACCTGGGTAATTGGAAGAGATTTTACGAAAGACCATTGACAAAGAAGTGGCCAGAGTTTAGGAAAACCACATGGCAAAGGGTGGTGATCCAGGGCTAGTAACCACAAAAGAAAGAAAGAGTAGGTTGAAAGCCCCATCTAACAGGAGATCTGGTCTTGAGTGGAGGACACAGACCACATGAGGAATTTTGCATGAAGGGACTCATGTATTACATATACTGACCTTACTCTCCCATTTTTTCCTTCTCTCTGGATCTTCTACCAGTGCATACCTCTGGCCAAACTTACCTGGAAGCTAGAGGATAAAGGATGCACATATACAACCTTTATAGCTCAGTCTCCTGGGACAGAGGAAGGTAGAGTACAGAGAAGAATAGAAGCAAATGGAAGAAATACAGCTCAGTAAGTACCAATAGATTTTTTTTTAAATAAACTTTTCTGGTTGAATGAGATGTTTAACAAATTATACATTTGATAAATTTTCACAAAGTGAAATGCAACCAATTCAGGAAGCAAGATAAATAAATGGTATTGGCGATGAGAATACAGGAGATGTGTCGCCCAAAAACATTGGAAGTTATTTTTCTTGAGCTGTGAGCAGCCATTGAGCCTCTCAAAACTGGAAGTAATTTCCCTTGCCGATGACATGGAGCCCTTCTCTCCCTCTGCCTCCTGAATCCCTTTCAACACTTGTGACTTGAATTCAGCTGCTTTAGGGAGAACCTTTTGGAACAGGGCTGAGGTTTGTCTATGTCCAAGGGGAGCTGAGTGACATACGCACCTGTCCAAATAGGTAGGAACTTGGGGAGAGGAGCACTCAAACTTTTATGACTCCACTGGGTACAGGGACTCAAGTCACTACTGTATCCAGTGTCCGGTAGGGGGTGGGGACGGTGCTGCTTCCTCTGGATTTGAGTGATGGGGTTTCCTCAAGGTTCTCAAAGAAAGTTAAGGTGACCTTGTAGGGGGAGCCCTTTGGGCCAGTTTTGTGCTCTGCTGTTGTTGCCTCCTCCACCCCTGAATATATACTGGAAATTAATGTGTCATATGCTTGTACTTCTCCACCCCAAAGTGCCAAATTGGTTAGCTGCACCCTTTGAGAAGTGCTATTGGGACATATAGGTCCTTACTGTCTCCTGTTCCCTCCCAGGTGGTCCAACAGAAACAATTTGGGGAAGATGGGGAATCACAGCCCTAATTAAAGACCTAAAGGCAGCAGGGTTAAGAAGAGATGTGATAATATCTCTGGGCAGTGGCCGAAGTACAAAGAACTTACTTTGATAGACACGGTTAAAGGACATGGTAAATTTAAAGTATAAAAGTTGTAAATACATATGAAGTCCCCCTTTTTGAGCTACTTAACAAATCATTTTTTTGTGCATGGTGCAGGCAGTAGTCAATGTAGTTAGGATTATTTAAGGATGACTTTCCTCATGGCAGAGACAACATCTCCAGACAGTAGCCCTGTGTGCCAATCAAAAGGAGCGGCTGGAGCTACAGGCTTACAGAGGGTCATCATGAACTGAATTCACTCCTTGGGCCTAGTGTCCCAGCTGTTCCAGATACTGCGGGTGGGGCTGAATCATCACACAGGCTGAGGGCCCTCGGTCGCCATCTTGGACATTACCGATGCCCTATATTCTGTACCACTGGCAACGAGGGACCAAGACTAATTCACACGCATGTGGCATGGCCTCCAATAGATGTCTGCAGTTCTCCCCTGCCATTTGCCACCAGCGATGGGTCAAGATATAGGACACTTCCGATAGCCAACATTTTCACTGTGTGGGTGATGTCTGATCGATCAGCAACTCAGAACTTCAGTCTTAAGGTCTAGATGTGATGTTATCATAATCTACCAGCAGGAGTGGCTGAGAAACCCTGACAAAATGCAGGTCTGCTCTCCAAATCAAGTTCGCCAGGATTGTGTGGGTGGATTCCCAATGCAAGGTCCCTCCAGCAGTCTGGGGAAGACTTAATCCCCACCACCAAGAAGGAGACCCAACACCTGTGGAAGTTTTGGGAAATTGGAGGCCATAGGTGCTTCACCTGGGCATTCTCCTTGATCTTTTATGCCATCTCCCTGCAAATTCACATGCTCTCAGTGGGCCCAGACCAGCTGTGGTGTGCGCGCTCTACCTCTGTGGCCTCTGCAAGTGTGAGTCTCTGGAGCTTTCTCCTCATTGCAGGATTACTCCACTGAGAGTGTGCTTGTGCTGTGCTTCTCCACTGGTTACTGACACCTCAAGTCCTTAAGGCACTTGCTTTGACGCCCCAGCTGTAAGCACTGCAGAGGGTCCTCAGGCAGAAAACTACAAACGCGTAAATGTCCTTCAGTGCCATTTCTGTCTTTCACAAGTAGACTCTTCTCCAGTTTCTGCCTTCTTCTGGTGACACTAGAGTGCTTTCAAATAGATTTCTTTTTTCAGGCTTTATCCTTATTGTCCACAGGAGGTTTAGTATGACGATCTATTCCACCATTACCAAAATCTGGAACCTCTAATTTTTTACATTTACATTTCCCTAATGACTTAAACACATTTCCATGTGTTTAATGGCATTTTGGATACCTGCAAGCTACTTGTTTAAGTTTTTGCTCATTTTTCTCTTGGGCTGTCTTCTTTGGTTATGTAGACCTAGTTCATTCCCTTTGACCTCTTAGCAGCAGTGGTTTTTAGCCTGAAATGTGGGCTCGCATTCATATATTTTTGAACTTTTAGCTACAGGTTAAACATTAGAATATCATTTATTTTCCATTTTCAGCTGAACTTACTTTGTTGAACCTGTACATTTGGAATACACACCGTAGTTGCCAAGTCTGTCTGAAGCCTTGCCATTAGGAGAGCCATCCTTAAATAATCTTAACTACATTGACTACTGCCTGCACCATGCACAAAAAAATGATTTGTTAAGTAGCTCAAAAAGGGGGACTTCATATGTATTTACAACTTTTATACTTTAAATTTACCATGTCCTTTAACCATGTCTATCAAAGTAAGTTCTTCGTACTTCAGCCACTGCCCAACAATCCTTATCTCCTTCCCAAACAACCTCAACAGATCGGATTTATTCTCGATTTCTCCTGCAATATATCTTTGATAAATAAAATATTTGAGACACATAAAATCTTTAAGATACATATCAAGTTATCAGTAAGAAGATTCAGTATTATGCAGATGTGGGCTCTCTTCAAATACATAAGATTAATATAATCTCAACAATAAGTTCAGTTGGATTTCAGTATTTATAAAGTAACTTTTAAAGGAGAAATAGTTAAAGCAGCTCTATGGCAAAAATAGTAAAAATTTTCCCAACCATATAATAAAATGTTTTGTGGAACAACAGTAAGTAAATGAAGTGACTTATAGTACAAAATAAGAGTAAGATTAATCGCATGGAATATAAAGCGAGTTGATATCATATAAGTGGCATTTCAAGTGAAAAAAATACCAAAACATCATTAAAATTTCTATTCATCAAAGAGAAACTACAAATTTCAATGAACTATTTTTATCTACTGCATGTAAAATAGTTAATTCACTGTATACTTTACAATGTGGAAAAACAGGCTGTCATACAATACTGACAGTTTTTAAAGCTAGTACATTTCTAAAGAAAATCTTGATAACATGTATCAATAATACAACTCCAAAATAAATTAGTCTCATTAAGACCAATTCCACTTCTAAGAACTGATATAAGGAAATTATTAGCTAAAATGTAAAAAGACAAGCACAAAAAGTGACCATAGAAAAAAATTGCTTATGTACCCAAAGTCTTCTTTTTAAAGGAAGTTGGTTAATTAATATTTTTTTTAGAAAAAGGAATCATAAACCACTCAAAATGTTTATCTGGTTATATCTTTGATATTTAGGAATTTTTAATATTTTATAAGAGGAAAATGAAAATATATGAACGTCATGATTAAATTTTTTAAAAAATAAAATTTATACATGTATACATACATACATGTAAGATCCATTGTGATATACAAAAAATTCTAATGGTATTTTTCTGGAGGAATTACGGTTAATATTTTTTTGTTACACAATTCATTACATCACATTCTTTTTCATACAGTCTTTTAAATTTTGAGCATGAATTAATTTAATAATCTGAAAAATCTATTTGTAATATTTTAGAAACAACTTTGAAATAATTTTACCCAGGGAATTATGAGTTATTTACATGTCAAATAATATTTTTAGGAAGTTGTGAATGATCTCTTCCTAGGAATGATAAAACGTACTTCACAAAAGTTGAAGGAGATTATCACTATGGACTCATTCAATTCTAAATTCTGAGTCTATAGTTAATTTAGGTTTGTTTATAAACAGTATGCATTATGTGTACATTTCTTGTATGGTGTCAGGGAAGAAAAATTTTCCTCTACCCTTCCCAGTTCTTCTGGCTGGTCTAATAAGTCAATTGACATGAGACATTAAAGGGAGAAAATCAAATTTAATTTCATATGAAAGGGGGCTCCATAAGAATATAAAGCACTCAGGAGAGTTAGGCAACTGACTCCATAGCTATTAGCTAATAGGGACTTCAAAGAGGGAGGAAGACCCTCTTTGAAGGGAAGGGAAGAGCAAACTTTTGGTCAACAAGAGTTACCCTGTCCTGTGGAGAAGTCTTTCTCAGGTAAAACAAAGTTACCTTAGGTGACAGCTCTCTTCCTGGTGCAGCCCCCCTATCTAAATTATTTTAAGCTGTTAAGGGGAGGTTAAAAAGAAAAACTTCCTGAGTGTTCTGTTTCTTAAAAGAAATCAGCATAACATAATTCTCATGCCAAAGAAACACATTTTGGGGTGGCAAAATTTGCTCCCCTACAATGCTTATAGAAAAAAAAATCATATTCGTATTTAGTACAGACAGTACTTGATTAGACAGTACCTAAATTATTGTTAAAGTCATTTACCTTCCTCTGCCTCCATGCCATATAATTCATTTATATTAGACCCTTTAAAGTAGGGAACAAGTCCTACCGTTTAATTGCATCTTTCCATGTTACCAATCATAATACATTCAGTTACTAATCAAAAGATAGAAGTTAGCCTCATGATGTCAGGGAATGTGTTCTCTTTACTTTTTTTGTTAGCTCTAGTATCTAGAATGTACCTGGAACAGAATGAGTATTCAATGAGTGTTAAAAATGAATAACGTTTGATAATGAAGATGAGTTTGCCAGACTTAAAACAAGGTAATTAATAATATTTCATCTATCTCTACCCCACTATTTTATATGTCTTCCTTGCAATCAAAATTTTATCAAGAACTTGGTGATTTTTAATCATATTTGCCATGGAACTACCTGACATCGAGCATTTGAACAATGCTCTGATTTGTTCATATTTAATATCAGCTTCCAAATTCTACATTAAAGCACAATGTTTTTTAAACTACTTAGGCTTTGGTAAAAGGCCAGATTTGACGGCACAGAGGATGTGATCAGTGATTATCACACTCCTAGATCATAAAGCCAAGAAAAAGGAGACGAGGAAATGGGTGATATTGTGGTGAGCCACAGCTTATTGGCTGTAGCTGAGTCACATCATAAAACTGTCATTCAATCCAGGGAAGGGAAACTCCGGTATTGCTTCTAATTTTTCTCTGAGCCCTGTTCGTGGTAGGAAACCCTGTGAACAACCTTCTGTTAATAGCCAGTCAAATGCTCCTTTTTTATTTGCAGAAATACTTTCTTGAGAAATATTTGTATTGACCTTTCCTTAGGAAATACACACAAAAATGTGAACATTTTTATTTTAATAAAGATCAAAATCCATTTAATATATTAATCAAAATTCAGATGCATATCAAAATCTGGGGATAAAAAATTATTGTTATTCTCGTTCCTCTCTTCTTGTGTTACGGACTGAATTGTGTCACTCCAACATTTATATGTTGAAATCCTAACCCTCAGTGTGACTATATTTAGAGGTAGGGCCTTTAAGGAGATGCTGGACCTTAGCTAAATGAAGGCATAGTGTGGGACCCTAATCCAATAGGACTGCTGTCCTGATAGAATGAGGAAGAGACATCAGAGATCTCTCTCTTCACACAGAGAAGAGGCCACGTGAGGACACGGAGAGAAAGCGGCTGTCTTCGTGCCCAGAAGAGGGCTGTCACCAGAAAACAACCCTGCAGTCACCTTGATCTTGGACTTCCAGCCTCCAGAACCGTAAGAAAATACATCTCTGTTTTTTAAGTCGCCCAGCCTGCAGCGTGCTGTTATGGCAGCCCTAACAGTAATACGAGAGTCAATAATAGTCTCCTTTGCACTTTTTATTATTCAAATAGAATTGAGGGTGGAGTTCCCCTAATGTCAAGTTCCACTCAAGCATGTGCTCTCAGACTTTTCATTTTCTTCAAGCATCCCTAACCGCCGTAGGTGTCAGCCACCCCCGAAATGCTGTTTCTGTAGTCTTGTTCATAGAGCGGAGTGTGCGGACTCAGAGCTCGTTCCATTTTCTGGGCGGGGCGTGCCTCCTTCTGGAAGGCTTTGCACTAGATGTGACTAAGGGGATGGAGGTGCCCTAAGAGTTTCCAAATGGCAGGAGGTGTCATTGCCTACCATGAGGCTCCCTCAGCAGGCCGTGTGCCAACCCAGGCATCTCTTCATGCCAACACTGCGACCCTTTACTGAGTGTCCCTGCCTGTTCCTTTCCCACTGCGTGTTTACTTTACATTAATATAACTTGAATGCCAAATAAGCTGTTGTTCGTGCCAAAGCTGCTGTCATTCTAGCTGGGTAGAAGCAAGTGTTGCAAGTGAACGGGAGAAACCCTTTCAGGGTAACAGACAAATCAAGGTTGACACTTCCTCGTTTATAGAGTTAAACATTTGCAAGATGAGAGACCGAAATGTCTACTGACAGGAGCCATTAAACTCACAGAGTGATGGTGAAAAATCAGTAAGTCACAGCTAGAAGGACCTGTTTTCTCCAGTGGAATAAAAATACCGGAATTTAGCTGTGTAGTCACTGTGGAAAAGGGGTCAAAACAAAAGGTCAACGGGGAATTTGAAGGGGGCAGCAGGGTTTTCGGCATCCTGTCATAGAAAAATATTCCTTTAATCTAGGACATATGCAGAGGTTCAATCAACATGATTGAAATAATCCTGAAATAAATCAGATAACTAAAAAAGGAGTACTTTTGCTGTATATAATTGCTTCAACGGTAGAGAACCAATACTCACTGGAAAGCATATAACTTTCTGAATGTTAAGAGAGGTTGATTTTTTTTTTTTTAATTATTTGTTTTATTTATTTATTTTTGGCTGCGTTAGATCTTCGTTGTGGTGCGCGGGCTTCTCATTGCGGTGGCTTCTCTTGTTGTAGAGCACAGGCTGCAGGCACGCGGGCTCAGTAGTTGTGGCTCATGGGCTCTAGAGCGCAGGCTTGGTAGTTGTGGCGCACGGGCTTAGCTGCTCCGCAGCATGTGGGATCTTCCAGGACCAGGGATTGAACCCGTGTCCCCGGCATTGGCAGGCGGATTCTTAACCGCTGCGCCACCAGGGAAGCCCGAGAGGTTGGTTTTATGAGTTCCAAGATTCCGCTGAGATATGACATATAAACCAAACCTCCACGGTGATTTAAATTCATCTTCATTTATATAGGACATGGCTGTCCCCCCAACTATTTTCGTGATACCTGTGTCACATCTATATTGTGATAGATGGCATATACAGCGATGTATACCCGATAAAATCTTGTGCAAAAGTGTACGCTCGCCAACTTACTTACATTAGCATAATCACCAGCAAGGTAAAGAAAAAAATACAAAGTTACCTGTGTACTGGAAGTGCCCCCTTACTTCCCTCTGATCCCTGTTCACACTACTTTTTTACGCTAAAACTTCATTCTGATTTCCATGCTAATCACGTTCTTGCTGATTTTTAGGATCTTTTTTTCTTAAACATGTATCCCTAAAAACTAAAATGAATGGAATTATACGAATGTGGATAATTCTGCAGTTGTTTCTTAGCTCGGTATTACATTTTAGAGAATCGCCCACCTTGTTCTGTGCGTGTGTGCAAGTATCTCTGATGGATCTATAGTCAGGAGTGGGTTTTCTGGGTCATAAGATAAGAGTAGCACCAAATAGGGTAAATATAAATTACCAAACTGTTCACCACAACGGTCAGACTAGGTTACTTACCCAGTAGGATTGTAGGTGGGTCTCTGTTGTATCACTTCTTTCTTTCAGCAATTATGGTTAATGGGTAGTAGGATTGCTTCATGGATTTAGTTTTCATTTCCTTAATTATTATTTAGACTGAACATCTCTTTTTGACTAATGTAACCGAGCAAGGGCTCATGTGCTGGAGGTGCAGAAACCCAACCTGACAGTGGGCATTTGCAGCAAAGTAAGAGTCTATTGCAGGTGCCAAGCAAGAGAGTGAGAGACAAGCATCAGACCCACTCCCCCTTGGTCTGTAGCTGTTATTTATTTTTTTAAAGGGGAGGAACAAAGAGGCTAGGGTTAATCATTGTCTAGTGACATTTCTGTGACCTTTCTTCATCATGGTTTCAGCAATCAGGATGTCTCCGGTTTCTGAGTCTCTGGCCGGGTGGTCCATGGCTGGGGTCCATGGCTGGGGCTCATCTTGCCCTGGAGACACAACCTGAGTTTGTATGATAATGGTGCGTGTCTAGAATAACAATTTTAGTACACTAACGATGTTATCGACAACAGCTATTTTAGTCATCTGACTCTGGTTGATGAGTGTTCAGTGAGCACCGAATTAAGATCAGAGGGGACAAGAAAGGGAATAAAGTTTTGGATGGAGAGATGAATCATAAATTTGGCAGGGGAACTCGATTTTAGGGGACTTGGTTTCACTAATTAGGTCAAAAACATTTCCTTTTGGAAATCCTCCCTTGTGAAGAGCCTTTATAAGTCTCTTAAGTGTTTTTCCTTTGGGTACGTTGGTTTGGAGGAGTTCTTCATAAATTATTTCCTTAGATGACCTTTGTTGATTACATGTGTCAGAAATATCATTTCTTACTCTTGGCTTGCCTTTTCTCTACTGGTATCTTTTGATAAATAGAAATTATTATTTTAAATATAGTATAATTAATCATATTTTCCTTTATGATTGATAACTTTATGTCTAGCTTAAAAAATATTTTCCACCCAAATAGTAAAGATAGTCTCCTATATTATATTTTAAAAGCTTTGTGTTGCTTTTATATTAGATCTGTGTTCACCTGGAATTAAGTTTTTGTGCGTGTTGAGGTGGGTCGAGGGTGTTTACTTTTTTCTCTTTTTTCTTTGAGGGTAGAAGGTAAGGAGTATCACATTGTCAAGACAACATTTGAAGATATGTCCCTCCTCACTGCTGTGCAGTGCTGCCTGGGTTTATACACACATCTGTCTTGTCCAGGGCTCTATTTTACTCTGTCTCTCCTGTCCATCACTGAGCCAGGACCCACTGCCTACATTATGCAAGTTTAATACAGCTCTCAATATCATTTATAGCCAATCCTCCCTCTTATTCTTCCAGAATGTCTTATCTACTCTTCCCCTTTGTATTGCCATAACTATATTAAAATCAGCATGTCAGTTGCCACCCAGAGCAAACACATTTCTAGTACTGTGATTGGAATTGTTGTTCTTACAGTGATCAGTTCAGGGAGAATTGACATCTCTAAATATTAAGTATTTTAATCAATAATTATGGCATATAGTATATCTCCACATTCATTTCTCTCAATTATAAAAGGTATATTTTTGCTTTACCTCTGTATGTTATCAGTTTTAGAAATGTAACTGATTTTTCTAAATAACCCTTTTTATCTTTCCATCATTGATTAATATATTATTTAGGATTTTTGAATCTATGTCTATAGAGAGATTAGTCTGAGCATCACTTTCTCCTTAGAACTGTAAGAGATTTTTATACCAAGTTTTACTTGTCTCCTGTAATGGATGGATAAGTGTTTCCACTTTTTATATTCTCTGGAAATAATTATTAAGTCGGCAATATGTCTTTCTTAGATGAGTGATAAGATTTGTTGGTGAAGCCACGTGAGCCTGAAATTAAGGGAAGGCTTAAAATTGTGAAATTTAATATTTTTAATAAGTATAAGATGTGTAATTTTTCTCTTTTTGCTCTGAATTTTGATAGGATGTGTTTTTCTAGGCCTTTGAGCATTACCTCTAACTTTTCAAATTTACTACCTTAAAACTGTTTATAATGTCCTTATTTTATAAGGACATTATAAACATTAAATATTCGTAGAAACTGTATTGATTTCTCACTCTTATCAGTGAGGTTTATTGTTTGTGCACTTTTTTGTTTCTGCTGTTCAGTCTCATCAAGAATTTACTGAATTTATTTAATACATTCAAGAATCAACTTTAGGCTTTGTTGGTCTTCTTTATTTCACTTTTTTTTATCTTATTCATTTATTCTCTTTTTCATTTCCTTCAGCCTTCCTTCTTTGTGAATGAATGGGTTTGATTTAATATAAAAAAGATTATTCTGCAAGTCAGCCTCATGTCAGAGGCTTACCCAGTATCAGGCTTCACTCATCTATACTTGTGTTGAAATGAGATGTTTACCTTCATTTTTGAAGATTTTTGCTGTGTTGGAGAATCTAGGTTGGCGGTTGTTTTACTGGCTTCCATTATTTTATGTTGAGAAATCAACACTCATTATTGTCATTGCCCCTCCGAATGTACACTTCTTTATTCTCTGCCCAACCCCCCCCCCCCCCCTAGAATTTTCTCTCGGTTTCAGTCTTGCTTTGCTGTGCCTGCCTGTGACCTCCCTTCTCTTTCCCTTTCTTGGGGCTCAGAGAAGTGCCTGGATGCCTTTGCTACTCTGGAAAACTCTCAGACACCATGTCTTCAAACATGGCTTCTCTCTCCTCTTCTTGTAGCATCTGACTAGGTGTTTGTGGTCCTCTCTGCCCTATGCCATGTGCCCTGATTCCCATTTCCCTCCTGTTGTCTCTATAATTTCATGTGGATGTTTTCTACTGAAAATAATTCTCCCTCCAGTTGTTGTGGTAGGAATGGCCCCCCAAATGTCCATGCCTTAATCCCTGGAATCTGTGAACACTTTACATGACATGACAAGAGGGGCTTCGCAAATGGAAATAAAGTCACAGACCTTAACATAAGAAGGTTATCCTGGATTGTCTGGTGGGCCCAATCTCATCACATGAGCCCTTAAAGCAGAAGACTTTCTCTGGCTAACAGAGGAGAGATTAGACAGAAGAGAGAAGCTGATGCAGAGGAAGTTGAGGGATTTCAGGTACAAAAAGGATGTGACCTGCTGTTGCTGACTCTGAAATGTGGAGACCCACACGGGCCAGACAGAGGACTCTAGCATCTCAAGGCAGCAGCCCTCTAACAACAGCAAGGACTGGGGTTTTCAGTCCTACAACCCCAAGGAATGGAATCTGACCAACAACCTGAGTGAGTTTGGAAGTGAGTTTATCCCCAGATCTTCCATAAGGGACCACAGCCCAGCCACACCTTGATTTTGGTCTTGGAGACTAAGCAGAAGACCCCTTTGGGTCGTGCTGTACCCACACTTCTCATCTACAGGGCTCCCAGATCATAAGTGGGTGCTATATTAAAGCCACAGAATTGGTGGTGATTTGTTACACAGCTGTGGAAAATGGATACATTTGTATAATCTGCCATTAAATCAGTCGTGTCCCTAGTATCAGTGACCATCTGCTTCCCTGTGTGTAAATTTCTGTATCTGTGGTTTCTGCTCCTTCCATTTCATGTTGGTTTACTCCTATGTGCACTTCTATTTTTGTATTGTTTGCTAAACATTGTATTTTCAAAATTATTATAGAAATAATTTGATTTCAAATTTAGGTAGAATGACTTTGTCATCTTCCAGAGATTTTCTTTTGCTTGTGAGACAGGAAAGGGGCAGGGCACAACCTTTAAAAGAATACCATAGCCCGAGGACACGACATAAACTGATTAGAACCAATGAGGTCCAAGATGGCGGACGAGTTGACTTCCACTAGACCTTGACCCTCAGTACACGCTTATTGTAACACATCAGCTAAATCACACACCCATAGGTGCCATGACAGTTCCAAGGCCGACCATAAAAGGTCAAAAAGTGGGTGGTGGCCCAATTCCTGGAAATCCCCACCCCTTCCCCCAAATAGCTGGAATACTCCTCCCATTCCTCCCACTCTCAGGAGCTGAGATTATTTGTAGCTGAAATGCAATCCCTGTGAACATTTGTATAATTTCTTGTTTTACTTACATCCTGGGGTGCCGTCTTTCTTGTGCCTCAACCACACATTCCCAGTCTGGCCCTGGACATCCATCTTTATCCCTTCTGCCCAGATCAGTAATTCATCACTACCTTGTTGGGTCTCCAGTGCCCTCCAGCAGACATTTCTTATATTTTGTACAGCATTTTTAGCTTTTGGAAGCAAAAATATTATTCCAAAGTAAACCTTACTTTAAACTTTGAAAACAAAAGGGTTTCTATCTTCCCAACTGTTTAATTTGAAATCCTACATTTAATATAAAACTTGTAAATAAATATACCTACACGCTATTTGATATATAACCCGGTGAGTCTTTAAGAGCTTTGGCTATGGAGCCAAACCACTTGGGTTCAAACTCTTGTTCTGGTATCTATTAATGTGTGACCTTGAGAAATGTACCTAACTAATCTCTGCTTTAATTATCTCCTTTGTAAAATAGAGATAATAGCGGTACTTCTTCCAAAGGGTAATGGTGAAGATTGAATTCGTTAATGTGAGCATAATAATGAGAGCATTGCCTGCACCTAGTAGGAAATTAATTAAATATATCTCTAAATTTTATTAGAAGATGTTTCTAGTGAGAAGAAAGTTAGGTGTTACAGCCACCAATTTGCCCATATTTTCTGTTTATAAACAACTTCTTAGCCAGTGCTGATGTTTTTCAATGTCATAACTCTCTCTTTCCTCCCCAATAGAAAAGTAAAAGTTTAATGAATCTATCCTCTACTGCACAACTTGCATATAGGGTGACTTAGATGAGTCATAGGATTTTGCATTTTCCTTGCTATTGATTGACTTAGATGTGGGCATGCAGTGCAATTCTGACCAATAAGTAGGTGCAAGTTTTTGAAGGCCTTCTTGGAAATGAAGGACACCAAAAGGAGCAGTCCCTGCACTGCTGCTGTAAGAAGCATATGACTGTGGTGCTTGGCAATCTTTAAAGAAACTAAGCTGCCTGCAGAGAACAGCAGAGATGGAAGGGAGGAGGGGCCCTGGTGACATCTTGGTGCTACTGAACCCAACAGCTTTGTAGCCAGCCACTCTGTATCCTGGTTGTCTGAGAAAATACAGGGTGTGTTGTCATCGTTTATGCCAAGTTAACTGAGGTGCAGCCAAAGCTGTTTTACCTGATGCAGTCAGCATCCTCAGTTCTTTCCTCTGCGTGAATACCCTGTTAATCCATCCCCTTGGGTGCCTTGAAGGGTCCACATGGACAAGTTTTCTGTTTAGGAAGTGTGCTAAAACTGGGGGTGAGGGCAATGAAAGGTAAATGTCCCTTTATTTACAGTATATTTTTATACTAAAATAGGGATCTATGTCTATTGATGTCAGATGATCAGTATTCACATAATTGTTCACCGAGTACTTGAAAACAATTATTCACTTTTCTCTCAGCCTTCCTTCAGTTTCTTTAATCTTTGCTCATAAATCATCCTTCCCTTAATCATTTTTGTGTCTTTTCATTGGACACCTTCCATTTCCTTCCACATTCACCTTAAGATGGGAGCATGGGAAAAGAAGAGAGGAACAAAAGAACAGTCAAAATAAAATTTCTGACCAATTTCACAGCAGCCCCAGCTGGCCAAGGGAAAACAGAAATGCACTGCCCATTTTCTTTATGCATTAAGGAGGAAACAGTAATCGGGATCTCTGAATTAAAGCATCTGCTTTATTTACCTGTGACAGAGGGCGACCAGGAATGAGTTTCAGGGAAGCCTTTTTATCATGAGGTTATTCAGTGAATGGGCTTTAAAACAGAGCAGAGGAATGAAAGAGGAACCTTTCTGTGATCAGCCTCTGTGATGTGAGGCTGATTAGTGGTTAAATTGCTTTAGGTCTCTTATCAAACGATGTTTGCCCTGTATTACTAGGCAAAGTTTAAACCTTTGCTATCAGGATAGTGGATGATGTCAAAGAAATCAAGGCAGTCATTTGCTTATTTTACCATATCTGGGGAAAATAAGAAGAGATTACAATTGCATTGAATAGCTATCTGAAAAAATTTTCATTTCCCAAATTTCCATAATCTTGTCATTCTCAGTGGAATGTGTTATTTATTTTATCTCTGATATGGACATAACTTATTACTATGTGTCATTCTTCATATGTTTACAATTCCCAATGGATGGTGATAAATTGTATTTATTAAGATTGGAGAAATGAGTCTGGAGGGTTTTATTTGATATCTATTTTATCAGATGCATATTTGATTATCAGTTTTTACATGTGCATGATAATGATGAATGGGTAATTTATATGCATATAATTGAACAAAGGCAAAACAAAACTTGTCCAAATAGAACTAAGACTGCATTTAAGAATGATTTAAATTGAAACATTTTCATTTTGTAATGAACCAAGTTACAAAAAAAATACTTAGTATAATGTAACACCTGCATAATAGTCAAGCAACATTCTAGAAAGATAACTTGGTGAGTGGGACCCCTCATGGTTTTATGTTTTTGCCATCATGCATTTGGCAACCTGGTAAAGCCTAGTGACCAATCTCAGAATAATCATAATAGTGGTTAATAGTAATAACAACAACATATGTATATATACATGCATAAACTAAAATATAAAATTATGAAGGCAGCTATGTTTATTGAAATAAATGTCAAAACATAAATGTGTGGTATAGTAGCATATATAAATCTTTAATAATGCATTACCCTGTGAGGTATAGCTATGGCTCTGATAATTTTAAACTAGTGGTAAAGGTAAATGATATTTGAGAATTTTGCAATAATTTAAAAGTCATATAAAATTATCTGTAATTTCTATTGGTGACAAAATTACAGGTGCTCATAATACTACTGTGATGTGTTGCCTGGATTCATTAATAGAAAAATACTAAATTTCAATTAGATATTAGTAAAAATAAAGGCACAATTTCTCATTCGCATTCCTGGGCCCACTGATTTCTGTCTATGGACATTTGGGGACTCATAATTTCCATAATTAGACGCCCTTGGATGAATCAAGGCTGTTGGCAAACCTGGCCTTTCCCAGTCAGAAATCCTGGCTTTCCTAGTTAATAATTGTGAAACTTTGGAAGAGTCCTTCCACCATTCTTAACTTAATTTTATAATCTAAAAAGTAGAAAGCATAACAATATCTATTTTTCAGTTATATTGTCACTGAGCTATCTCGTAGCAATGCATAATATATGCTCTGAAAACACTGCAAGACTTCTTAGATTATAAAAATATATTATAGTTTTTTTTGCTTTTAAATGCATAGTTAGTTTAATCAATATATTTCGAATCCTGGTGGGTGTCTGTGTGTGTGTATACAAGTGTATTTAAGTTCAATCTCCAACAATATTGCATAGTAAGAATAATTTCATTCTTTTACATTTTCAACTCATTTAGTCTTTTATACTTCTACTTTTTCATACTTCTTTCCCGTTCAGATCAGCCCTTTCTTCTCTCATTGTTCGTCTTCCTAGAACTACTGCATGAACGGCCACCCAGAGCCGTGCTAAAATCCTTTCTTGGTTTGGCCTTGACTGCAGCAACCTGCAGACCTTGTCTCAGATTCCAGCCCGTATCACTGACCCTCTTGTGCCTCCTTCAGCTGTTGCCTGAACCTTGAACTGCCCCTCAGGCTTACACCCCTCCCGCATGTGCATTAGTTTCCTATCGCTGTTATAACTACTGCCCACAGAGCCAGGGGCTTGAAAAACACACGTTTATTGTCTTGCTGTTCTGGAGGTCAGAGTCGACAGCGGGTCTACCTGGTGCTGGCAGAGCTGCGATGCTCCCCGGAATCTGTACCCCTGTCTCCTCCATCTGCTAGAGGGCCCCCTGGGTTCCTGGTTCATGCCCCTCCATCTTCAAGGGCATCAGGGACTGCTTGGTTCTTTCCCATGTGCATCGCTCTGACCCTGACTGTCCTTCCTCCCTCTGCCATGTTTAAGGGCCCTTGTGGATACACACACACACTGGGCTTAGCCAGGTAAGACCAGGGTATTCTCCCTCTCTTGAAATCAACTGCTTCGTGAACCCCTTTGCACAGAACACCACATTCCCAGGTTCCAGGCATGAGGACCTGGACCTCTTTGGGAGGCCAGGGGTCTCTTCACGGCACCAGGCGATGATGATGAGATGCTTGTTTTTTTTTTTTAAGAGACCCAACTGTGAGGTGAGTGTGACAGGGATGCTGAGACTGAGGATTTTTTTTTTTTAATTTATTTTATTTATTTATTTATTTTTGGCTGCATTGGGTCTTCGTTGCTGTGCACGGGCTTTCTCTAGTTACGGTGAGCAGAGGCTACTTTTCGTTGCGGTGCGTGGGCTTCTCATTGCGGTGGCTTCTCTTGTTGTAGAGCACGGGCTCTAGGCACCTGGGCTTCAGTAGTTGTGGCACGTGGGCTCAGTAGTTGTGGCTCGCGGTCTCTGGAGCGCAGGCTCAGTAGTTGTGGCACACAGGCTTAGTTGCTCTGCGGCATGTGGGATCTTCCCGGACCAGGGCTCGAACCTGTGTCCCTGCATTGGCAGGCAGATTCTTAACCACTGCACCACCAGAGAAGCCCTGAGATGCTTGTTAATATGCAAACAGAGGCTAAGGAGTTCACAGCTTTCTTCTTGCAGACATATTGTTAAGGGATTTTCAAAGAACAGTGCTTTCACCCAAAGCAGTGACTCTTAATAGGTGTAATTTAAATCTTTACAATAAGACAGTGGGGGAGCAGTCTCTGGCATCATCAAGTCTCTAAATCACACTGGGTAGGTGGCCTTCTATTCTGCATGCGTGACGTGCTCTACATAAGTAACCCAAAAAAGGCTGTGTTTTAAGTTGAATGTATTATGGAAAAATGTCTGTGTGTCTTTGATAAAGCTCCAGGTGAAAGCACATATGGAAATTTAAATTTGTGGTCCAGATGTAGGGAGTAAAACTGCAGCTGTATACCACCGTGCTTTATTAATTCTGATCATAATATCTTTATTTCTACTTAGACTTCATGTGTGAAATTTGAATACAAGGACAATTTTGTGTCTAATTTCAAAATACAGAAATAATATCAGCTATGTTATAACAGCATACAGGTTAAAAACTGTTTTGTGTTGTATCCAAACTCTGCTGCTTGGGTCTTAAATACTGTACTTTGCAGTACTCAGAAGTCAATGAAGTATCCTCTTTCATAACACAGATCTTTGCAGAGTGTTGTATTATGTTCTCTATGTCTCTATAAGCTTATGTGCCTATTCATACTGCATGGATTAATTTGAAGAATTCATGTTATAAAATGATTTCAGATTGCCATACCTGCTGAAGGAAAATACTGAATTGGGTGGGTATTTGGCCATGATGGACCGGCTGTTCCTATAGAAATGTTGCAAAGCTAAGCATCACAAAATCTCAGGGACATACAATATGCCTACATGCCTAGGGCTTGCTGGGTTGGATAGACAGCTGCCACTCTGAAGGCTCGGGGTGGACCGATGGTCCACTGACCTGGGCTGCCTACAGCCAGGTAGTTGGAAAGTCTCAGCTCTGCCCAACTCCTCCCATCTTCACCAGACAAATGAGGCTTTGTAGAGGCAGCAGAGTCCCAAGGGCACATGAAAACATGGCTGAAATAATTTCCTTCCCTGTAATCACTCATAGATGCAATGAGACTTTTCAGGTTTTCCTATCAAGAAATGGAGTCTGCATGCGTTTGCCGCTCCTTGAGTCTGGGCCGGCTTTTTGAGTTCTTTTAACAAACAGCATGTAGTGGAAGAGACATATGTCTCACAAGGGCTTGCATGCTTCACCTCATTCTCTTGGAATGCTGCCCAAGCACTATGAGAATAGCCCAGGCTAGCTTGCTGGATGCCGAGAGACCACCACTGTCCCAGCAGACAGACAGCCAACCCCCAGACACAGGAGGCTCTCCTGCAGGAGCCAGCCCTCAGCCAAACAGCCCTCCGACTACAGGTGCGTTAAAGAGCCAAGCTAAGATCAACTGACCGTGGCCTGCATTTGCAGGAGTGCCCAGTGCCCACTCAGCCCACAGACTTGTGAGCAATGCAAAATGTTTTTGTTGCATTAATCTACCAAGTTTGGGTATGATAATACAATCCATCTTCTAAAAAAATAAATTGATTCAGTATGAGTTTATACCTAGTAAGCAGCGTGCTTCTTACTATAACAGGCATTTTAGCACACGTCTTACTTAATGATTGTTTTTGTTCTTTTTATTTATACTCTCAAATTTTTTTTGTTTCCATATTAGAGTTTTACTTAACCATTGTCTTATAAAATAGTTATTTTTATTCTCCAATACTTTATCTTCCAAGTTCAATAGCTTCAGATGGATACTTTTATAAATCTACCTACTGGCTCTTTTTTGCCAGCAGAGATTTTAGAAGAGCTGATTCCTCTTTGATATGTTATCAAACTGTTCTGATTTCTGAGTCATGTATATAAATAAAAACAAAGAATCAATGTGGAATATAGTAATTTAGATGGTGTGCCTGAATTTTTCACTCTTTCAAAAATCAGTTTTTCCCTTTATTCAATTTATAGTACAGCTTGGCCTATCCTATATTCCTTAAAATCAAAGCCTGCTTGAGTTAATTAATTTTAGGTATCCTAACGTTGAAGAAGACTTTCAACTGAATTTTCCCTTGAAATTTAATATTTTTAAATATTTAATGCTTATTTAATATTAATTCAATGAGTAATTCATGGGCATTAAATATTCAATATAAAGAAATGTTAAATAAAATAATAACTCTATTTTCTAATTTTATAAATATGTTTGTTTTTTAACTTTTAGAAAACTTGTATCTATAGAACACAAAAATAGATCTCCAGAATTCTTAGGTAACAGACCACTGGGCAGAAATATTGTTTACAATTTAAGTAAAAAGTAGTATAATAATTTTTTTCTAACCAGTAGACTTTTTCATGCTTTAAGTTACAGAACAAAATTAATATCTTCCAAGAAATTCTTGCCAGTTCTCTCAAGAAGCATTAGTGTGCTTATTTCTGTGCTCATGGCAAGTTTTCTCGTTACACTTTTTCACTTGTCTCCCCAACTAAATCTCATCTTCCTCAAGGTGACATTTACATAGTAAAGACTTCACACAGTCGTCCACTCTAAGGGCTCCTGAAGGTTGAATGGATGGATTCAGTCTGCATTAAACATATTTTTACTCTTTATTTTAATGTTCCTGTTCCTCATTTACTGTGGCATTAAAAAAATGCCTGATCTTTTGCCCTAAATTCTAAAAATGTGCAAACATTTTATGTTATCACTGAATACTGATACTTTACTAGTTCTTGGCATGGATACAGTATAAAATCACATCCCAGGTACTCTCCTTTGAATTCTTATTTTACCTGTAGGCACAACATGGTGATAAGTGAAAGCACAGAATTAGACAGAGAATTTTGAATATTGCTATATCTAAAATATTCATATTCTCAGACACATAGGACAGATTCGGGTATACAGTCTGCACTCATTTCTTTTTTTTAACTGATAGGTGAAAGTAATTAAATGTTTTTTTTTTAATTTGTCTACAAAATGATTGGATTGAAGCAGAAAATCTGAATAGAGACACAGGTATCTACCTTCTTTAATACTACTTCATGTTCATTTTTTCCTGTACTAAAGATCAATAGATGTAGCACAATCTTTAAGTGCATATAAGCAGCTTGCTTTCCTTTTTGGAGTTTACTTCTGAAAACTCCCTTAAGATACTTTAAAGTTTCACCAGTACTCTCCTTATTTTGTTTCATATACTCCCTTATATGTAAACTCACAAAGGCCCTCAGCTCACTAAAGGCTCATTCCTCAAAATTTATTCTTTACCATGGCAGTGCATGCCTGCTCCCACTGAAGTTTTATCTATGAATTCCTCAGCTTTCAAGTCTTGGAGCAAAAGGACAAAGCATTTTTTGTCATGAGATTTAATAGAAACTAAGACAATTGAGAGGTTGATGTAGCAAAAATATTGTTCAGTCTGTAAGACATTGATTTTTTGCATTACTTTTATTGAATATCCATTAAAGCCCATGAATTATTGGGGTGTATATGTTCCTTTAATGTGATTGGTTAATCTTTAGAGGTTGGTGCACTATGAAGAGAGTGATTTACTCTTAATCTCCCCTTTCCCTTAAATTATTTAGCTCTACAATTTATCAGCAGTTGCCAAAGAATGCTCTCCTGTTAATGAGAATACATTATATCAGAAATCACAAGGCTTTAGCCCAATAACATGGATTAAAAAGAAATGGCTATTCTTTATTTATTAGTTGAACATTTATAATGTATGAGTACTAAAGATGAGTTTGAAATCTGTTATGGGCTTGAATTATGGGAGGTTTTGCATCGATGGGTGTGAAAAGAACAGGACATTAAATGTAGAAGAACCATCTTGTTCATTTGAGCAAGACTCACATTGTAGGATTAGTCAATCTTTTTACGTATAAATATCATCCTGGTAGTTGAAGTACAGTTTGTGATATCACGTTTTGTAAAAGGGTACATTTGCAGTGATATTATCAAACCTTTGCAGCATATCCATTGGTGAAAGCTTGGAAGAAGAATGGACTCTCTTTATATAAATTATCAGAAGCGGCATTTGTTATATATTCTAAAGACATGGCTGTATAAGATGCAGGCTCCTGTCATTGGTTTGAAGGCTGACAGTAAGGAATGATATGGACACAAGCTGTTAGGCAGGTACGTGGACGGGAGTCTCATTAAGTCAAGTCATGGTGATACTGATGACTCCCTGCAGTGATTTGTCATGGAAAGAAATATTCATACATGGAGTCTGACAGGTGGTGAACGACAGGTTTATAGTTGGATAGTAAGTTGGAAGCTAGCAGATAATGTTCATGTGCTAGATTTACATTTCGCCCACTTTGTGGGCCTTTGATAATCTCACTTCCTATAAAAATTGTATCTGCCTTCGTATTTTCCATCTTTCCTCAGCTACCATGGATTCATTACAATTTTTTTCCATGTTAATGCACTGAAAAATGTTCCTGATATTATTTCTTTTTTTTTTGCATAACATTTTACCATGACCCTTACAAAATGAGCCTGCTGAATTAATTTAAGCAAAGTTAGGTAAATTAGAATATACTACAAATTAGTCTAAAATTCTCTAAAAATCATCATGCATTTATTCTGAAATATGTTTATTAAGTAGTTGACCAATCAATATTCAGTCAGAGCAATTCCAAATCAAGTATATAATATGTAACAATAATAGCCATTTCATCCAGAGCAGGAGAATAAATCAACCTTAGTCTAGTTGTAGACCCTCAATTTCCTTTAACCACAGACATTTTAAATATAGACTTTTATATCCTTGCATTTAAAAAATCAATAAGAATTTCTCACAGCAATTTCTAGTAAAAATATAATTGTCTTAAATATTCTAGTCACATTCTGTAACAATGAGATAAAGTTAACTTTTGCTCTAACTGCCAAACATAATTACTAAAACTCAAGAGAAGAAGAAAAATCTATTCCATTTACCCATACTTTAACTCTGCACTGTTTTGCTCACTTTCTGGATTTTCAATTTTATTCTTTTATAATTTCTGCTCTGTTTCAAGAATTCCCTTTAGCCACATTCTTAGGATAGGTCTGATTGTGAATAATGCTTTTACTTTTCCTTTGACTAAGAATGTCTTGATTTTCTTTTCATTCCTGAAGAATATTTTCACTGGATATAAAATTTTGTGTTGACTTTTTTTTTTTTATAGCGTTTGTAAAATGGTGTGCCACTTCCTTCTGGCCTCCATCATTTCTGAAATAAGTCCGCTGTCATTCAAACTGTTCTTCCCCTATAAGGTAATATGATGTTTCTCTCTGGCTACTGTTAACATTTTTTTTTCCTTAAAAATTAGTAATGCAGGTGAGCAGTGATGGAATAAGAAGACGCAAACCTCATTCCCCCATAGACACACTGACTTAACAACAATACATGACCATAAACCCTTTTGAGAACTCCAGAAAACAGTTAAGAAGTCACAGTACCCAAGGCAAGTGCAAAGCCAGAATAAATGCATTGAAATGAATAATAAAAGTTATTGTATTTCACTTTTTGTGGCCCTTCCACAAAGTCAGCACAACTCAGTGCAGTGGGGGGAAAATACCCAATTTGTATCTTCTTCCTTAGGAAGTATTAAATTTTTGTTAAATTAACTTTGTTAAGTAGAGCACCAGGGTGATGGATGGTGAGCAGTGGTTCAACAGCAGACCACAGGGAAATTGAAATAGAGAGGTTTATTGCTCACAGGTACTGGAGGAGGTGCACAGCACACCTCCTGGGGGGCCATGTGTGAAGGTCAAGGTCAAGGCAGGTGCAGGCAGAAAGAGACAGATCCTGGGGCACATGCCTTTATTAGGGTCTGTCGGTGGAGTGCTTTGGGGTTCCTGGGCTAAGGCCAGAGTGGTCAATTCAAGCCAAGGAGAGTGGGGTTAGATATGCTCTGTGGGAGTCTTATTGAAGGGGCACAAGAGGAAGGCCCTGGGAGGTGGCGGGACTGCTTATCATGAGGAGTCACATCAGGAACTTACCTGCAGGCTTTTATCTAGGGAGTGTGTTTGTGTGAGGGGCTAGTGTCAATGTAAGTCTTCTTAGGCTGCTTGGCCAAATAAAATGGATGCTGAGGCAGCAATACCATGGAACAGCTTAGCCAGACTCTCAACAGAAGGGGAAAAAAGAGTGGAATGTGTGCCCCAAATTCCCGCTTTTAGGAAGACTTCCCAAAGGATTGATTTCTCTCTTGCCAACTCAAAGCACTGATGAGGAACAACATACCTTCCATGCCTGGCAGTCTAGGGCAAAGGAGAGTTCACCAGCTCTGGAGGGACCAGAGAAACTGTGGTACTACAGGCAGATACCAGAGGGGGCAAGAGACAAAGAGCTCCTGAAAAAGAAACATGCAGACCCCTCTCATTGAGGAATTACAGGCACACCCCCTGGATGATGCTTCCCCCAAAAATATTTGAGAAGCCCCAGGAATCGTTGGCCAGGATAACTGATGGAGGCCTTCTCCTGTATAGAGTCCATCCGTAAAGACTGGGAGAGGTGGCTGTTTTTTCAAATGCCCAAATCCAAGCAATACGATATAATACAGTACAAAAATAAAATACTGTAACAAGGCATACAAAGAAACCGAGAGATATAGTCTAATCAAAACAATAAAATAAATCTCCAGAAAGCAACCTGAAGAAATGGGGAACTGTGAATTACCTGACAAAGAATTCAAAATAATCAAAGAAGTTCAGTGAGGTACTGAGAGAACACAGATAGACAACTCAGTGAAATCAGGAAAATGATGGATGAACAAAGTGAGAATATCCACAGAGACAGAAGCTATAAAAATAACTAAACAGAAATTCTCGAGCTGAAGAATGAAATAACTGAATTGAAAAATTCAGTAGCTAGGCTCAACAGCAGAGTTCAGTAAGCAGAGGAAAGGATCAGCCAACTGGCAGGCAAGTCATTTGAAATATCAAGGAAAAATAAGAAAAAAATAATGAAAAAAATGAAGAAAGCCTGAGAGACTTATAGGAACAATACATGCATTTGGGGAGTCCCAAAAGTAAAAGAGACAGAAAATGGGACTGTTATAAAGTGAATGTTTGTGCCCCCACACAAATTCATATGTTGAAGTCCTAACCTCCAATGAGTGGTATTAGGAGGTGAGCCTTTGGAGTTAATTGGGTTATAAGAGTGAAGCCCCTATGAATGAGATTACTGCCCTTACAAAGAAGAACCCAGAGAGTTCTCTCACCCTTTCCTACTCTGTGAAGATAAAATGAGAAGATCGCAGTGTGTAACTGGAAGAGGACTCTCACCAGAACCCAAACATGCTGGCATCCTGATGTCAGAATTCTAGCTCCCAGAACTGTGGGAAATAAGTTTTTGCTATTTCTTAGCCTCTCAGTCTGTGGTATGCCATTACAGCAGCCTGCACTGACCATACAGAGAGCCTATTTGAAGAAATAATAGCCTAAAGATTCACAGATTAAAGGAAGAAAATGGTGATCCAGATTCAGGAAGCTCAAAAGACTCCATTGAGGGTGAACCCAAAGAGTCCCACACATAGACACATTATAATTAACCTGTCAAAAGTGAGAGACAAAGAGGTAATCTTGAAAGCAACAAGAGAACAGTGACAAATCATGTACAAGGGAGCTGCCAAAAGACTGTCAGTGGATTTCTCAGCAGAAGGGAGTGGAATGAGAGCCCTTGCAAAGTAATGAAAGAAATAAAAACTGTCAACCAAGAATAATATTGTCAGCAAAACTATCCTTCAAGAATAAATGAGAAATAGTGACCTTCCCAGATAAATAAAAAGTTGAGAGAGTTCATCGCCACTAGAAATGCTAAAGGGAGCCCTTCAAGTTGAAATGAAGGACCACTAGACAACAACACAAAAGCATATGGAAATATAAAGCTATCTGGTAAAGGTTAATATATAGACTGATACTGGATCCTGTATTACTGTTAGGTGGTGTATAAATCGCTTTTATAATAATTCTGGAATAGAGTTTAAAAGGTAAAATAGCTACAAAACCATAAAAAAGTAGCAAACAATCACTATATCTCTAAGACTATGTTAATATATATGAAATATTAAAAGATGTAATTTGTGATATCAGTAACACAAAGCATGTGTGAGAGGAGCTGTAAAGAAGTAGAGTTTTTGCAGGTGATTGAAATTAAATTGTTATCAGTTTGAAATAGATTGTGATAAGATGTTTTATGTAATCCCATGATAATCACAAAGAAAATATCTGTAGAAGATACACAAAAGAAAATGAGAAAGTCATCAGAGCATGTCACTACACTACAAAAAAAAAATAACAAAACACAAATTAATGGCTTCCCTGGTGGCGCAGTGGCTGAGAGTCTGCCTGCCAGTGCAGGGGACACGGGTTCGAGCCCTGATCTGGGAGGATCCCACATGCCACGGAGCAAATGGGCCCATGAGCCACAACTACTGAGCCTGCGCATCTGGAGCCTGTGCTCCCAACAAGAGAGGCCGCGATAGTGAGAGGCCCACGCACCGCGATGAAGAGTGGCCCCCACTCGCCGCAACTAGAGAATGCCCTTGCACAGAAACGAAGACCCAACAAAAGCCAAAGATAAATAAATTAATTAATTAATAAAATTGTGCAATCTTTAAAAAAAAAACAAACACAAATTAAGAGAGGAAGAGAGAGGAAGAGGGACAAAAAACCTATAAGACATTAAAAACACTGAATAAAGTAACAGTAGTAAGTCCTCCTATATCAATAATTCCTTTAAATGTAAATGGATTAAACAACCAAATTAAAAAACATAGAGTGGTTAAATGGAGGAAAAAAATGCAAGATCCAACTATGTGCTGTCTACAAGACACTCACTTTAACTTTAAGGACACATAGGCTAAAAGTAAATGATGGGAATTCAAAAAGAGTCATGCACCACAATGTTCATTGCAGCTCTATTTACAATAGCCAGGACATGGAAGCAACCTAAGCGTCCAACGACAGATGAATGGATAAAGAATATGTGGCACATATATACGATGGAATATTGCTCAGCCATAAAAGGAAATGAAATTGAGTTATTTGTAGCGAGGTGGATGGACCTAGAGACTGTCATACAGAGTGAAGTAAGTCAGAAAGAGAAAAACAAATACCATGTGCTAACACATATATAGGGTATCTAAAAAAAAAAAAAGTTCTGAAGAACTTAGGGGCAGGACAGGAATAAAGATACAGACATAGAGAATGAACTTGAGGACACAGGGAGGGGGAAGGGTAAGCTGGGACGAAGTGAGAGAGTGGCATGGACATATATACACTACCAAATGTAAAATAGATAGCTAGTGGGAAGCAGCCGCATAGCACAGGGAGATCAGCTCAGTGCTTTGTGACCACCTAGAGGGGTGGGATAGGGAGGGTGGGAAGGAGGGAGATGCAAGAGGGAAGAGATATGGGGATGTATGTACTTGTATAGCTGATTCACTTTGTTATACAGCAGAAACTAACACACCATTGTAAAGCAATTATACTCCAATAAAGATGTTAAATTTTTTTAAAAAAGTAAATGATGGGAAAAGATATTCCATGTAAATGGTAATGGAAGAGAGCCAGAGTGGCTATGGATTTGAAAGTCAAAATGGACTATCAAAAACAGTCAGAGAGACAAAGAAGGACATTATATAATGATGAAAGTGTCAACTCACCAAAAAGATGTAAGAATTATAACCATATCTGCACCTAACAGCAGAGCACACAAATATATGAAGCAAACATTGACAGGCTTGAAGGGAGAAACAGACAGTAAGATAATACTAGTTGGAAATTTCAATACCCCACTCTCAGAATGGGATTCACCAGACAGAAGATCAATATGGGAATAGAACACTGTAGATCAGTTGAACCTAACAGACATGCAAAGAACACTCCACCCAACCATGTCAGAGTAAACATTCTACTCAAATGCACATACTACATTGTCCAGGATAGATCATATGAAAAAGGAAAACTATGGACAATTCACAAACATGTGGAAATTAAGTAACACACTTTTGAACAATCAATGTGTCGAAAAGGAAATCAAAATTGGAAAATATATTGAGATAAATAAAATTCAAAACATACTATACCAAAATTTATGGAATAGAGCAAAAAGCAGTACTAAGAGGGAAGTTTGCTATAACATATTCATTTCAAAAAGAAAAATGATTTGAAATCACCAACCTAACTTTACACCTCAAGAAACTGTAAAAAGAGGTTCAAACTAAACCCAAAGTTAGCAGAATGAAGGAAATAATAAAGATTAGAACAGAAATAAAATAGCTCATAGAAAATATCTATGAAACTAGAAGTTTATTGAAATGATCAACAAAATTGACAAACCCTCAAATAGACTAGAAAAATAGAAAAGACTCTAATAACAAAAATATGGAAGAAATAAGGGGGAAATTCCCTAGTGGTCCAGTGCTTAGGGCTTGGCATTTTCACTGCTGGGATCTGGGTTCGATCCCTGGTTGGGGAACTGAGATCCTGTGACCAAAAATTAAAAAAATAAGGGGCTGATGCCACAGAAGTTAAAAAAAAAAAAGATCATAAGAGACTACTATGGACAATTATACACCAAAAAATTAGGTAAATTAGGAGGAATAGATAAATTCCCAGAAACACACTACTTACCCAGACTGTATCTTGAAGTAGTAAAAAAATCTGAATAGACCAATAGTGAGCAAGGAGATTGAAGCAGTAATCAAAAATCTCCCAAGAAACAAAACCCCAGGACCAGATGGCTTCACCAGTGAAATCTACCAAACGTTTAAAGAAAAATTAGTACCAATTCTTCTCAAACTGTTTTATATAGTTGAAGAGGAAGGAACACTCACAAACTCATTTTATGAGGCCAGCACTCCTGTAGTGTAAGTGCCTGACGTTAAGTTTTTGATTGCCAAGGCATCCATTTCAAAGACATCCATCTCAAATAAACGTGTTGCCAGTTGTCTCTCACAGCTACTAAGAACCAACTAAATACGGAACCAGGTCCCCCTACCCATGATGGTCCTCTTTTAGAAAACCCTGGGTGAACCATGTAACTGACAGCTTGAGTGACCCCACTTCTCCTTTCCTGCTCCCTAATTCCGGCTCTTATGTTTTAAATTCACCAATGAGTAAACCCACAGAAACCTTCAGACCCTAATAAAGGCAGAGCCCCAGGTCCATGCCAATTTCCTCCTCTTATAAGGGTACCAACATTATTGGACTAGGTCCTACCCTAAAGACCTCATGTTAATGTAATTACCTCTTTAAAAACCTGGTCTCCAAACACAGTCACTTTCTGAGGTACTTGGGGTTAAGACATCAACATAATTTTGGAAGGGACACAATTCAGCCCTTAAATGTCCGCAGATGGCACACACTTGCCTTAGGTCACCTAAAACTAGCAGTATTTATGTACTCTCTACCTTTACAAGTAATTGTAATAATTCTATGTAAGTAGGACCCTAGCTGTGGTTAACTAAATTATGTAGCACCCTTGTAGAGGCAAAATATTGACCTATAACAGTTCTTATATGGTTTCTCTATATTTTAAAAACTTTACAATACAATAAACCATTGCGTGATGTCTATACATTTTTTTTCAAATATATAGTATAGAATAGGAATATAAAAATCAGAAAAGATGGGTATTTTATCTCAATGAAACACTCAAATAACTTTGAATTAGCAAGGCAAGAGATCCATCTTTGCATTCATCAGCTAAAATGGCTTTGATGACTTATAGAATTGTTATTCATTTACTTGTAATAGAAAACCGATGGTCAGAAAACTTACAAGAAGGAAAAAGAATATTGAAAATTTGATGAGTTCAAGATGAGAAGTGTTCAGAATCATTAAACTCATTCACAGAGAATTTTATCTATATCTTTCCTATATAGATAACAGGGCACTCCATCAAGTAAAAGACTACAAATTTAATTATCATCCTGATACTATGCTTTCTAGAAAATTTAGAAAGTCTTGTGACAATTTAATTTCATAAAGCAATTGCTTACTAAGTCATCAAAATTTAAAGACTATTATATATATATATATATATATATATATATATATATATATATATATATATATATATTAGACTGATGGATTTCACTAACAATTTCATTGAAACCACTTTTATCTCTTATATGAAGCTTATTTTAGATAGATGGACTGGTGTATTATAACTGATGCCAAAATTGAGCTTTCTATCGGGATTCTGTGTCTTTTGAGTTCAAAATAACCTTGCTAGATACATGGAAAAAAAGAAACTGTACTTTTTTAAAAAGAAAAAAATATATTTTATTGCAATTGCTCTAAAGTGGTGAATAACAGTAGATAAATAAAATAAGCAGTAGTAAAATCATTAATTTTATTTTTTACTTTGACTTTGATAATGAATTTTAAATAACCACTTATTTTCAATTTATGTTAGCACATTAGTATACAAATCACATAGACCTTTCATGTTCCTGTCAATTTCTATAATCTGTCAATTGCTTCTCTTTACAAAATAAGAGTTTTAGAGGTATGGTTATCTATGTGTCCTGGAAATCACAATTCTACATTCAATTCTGCATTCAGTGAAGGCTGAACTCTATAGTGAATAAAGGTATATCAAACAAGGCTTCTTTATTCAGCAAACAAAAAGAAAATGATTTACATGTTCAAAATAAATTTCATATTTTCACTTTTTAATTAAAGTACTTTAACATTATTCAAAATGTTTGATGCATACAATTTAGTGAATTGATCTTGACTTAGATCATTGTATGATGTCCACAACCTAGTTTAAATATAAGTTCTCTTCATTTCGTGTGGCACTATAAGAATACCCGTGAAATTCATGGACAAAGGTTAGGTGTGGATTGTGCACTCATTTCAGGTTTCATGGTGCTGGGGCTTAGCTCTCTCCTATAGGCGACACTGCCCTGTGCTCTCCTGAGGTAGAAATGAGGTCCCAGACCTGGCCCCATGGACTTAATCCTCAACAGTTCTGTAGGTATGCAGTGGCATGCATATACTATGTTGGTCAGTATACTCTGTTTTGTGTTGTGGTACCAAACAATTCCCGCGTCCTTGTGGTTTAAATCCACAAACATCAACTTCTTCCTTGTAAATTGGATCCATCACCTACAGCAGTGGTTGTTATAGTCTCCAGATTTCCAGGGTGAAGAACTGGAATGAACATTTCAAATACTACCAGGAGAGGGAAGAAGGAGAACAAAGAAGGATATTGTGTTGACAGTTAACTATCCAGTCTGGAAATAAGAAATGTCACTTCTGCTCCAAGCTCACTGGTCAAAACTAGTCACAGCTCTACCAACCACAAAAGGATTAGAAGGTGCATTGTTGCTGTATTTTGGAAGAGGAAAGAAGTGAAAATATCTGGTGGACAGAACTCATAACAACCACGTTCCCTGCCATCTTTACCTATTAAATTCACCCCAGTTTCACCACACACACACACTTCAAGATGGAAGGAATTCTGCCATTTTTCTCCCATATTTATGAGGCCCCTCTCCAAAATGGCAATTAAGTTCATTGTTTTTTTTTAAAATTTTTAGTGAAGTATGGTTGATTTACAATGTTGTGTTAATTTCAGGTGTACAGCAAAGTGAATCAGTTCTACATATACATATACCCATTCTTTTTCAGATTCTTTTCCCATATAGGTTATTACAGAGTACTGAGTAGAGTTCCCTGTGCTATACAGTAGGTCCTTATTAGTTATCTATTTTATATATAGTAGTATATATACGTCAGTCCCAATCTCCTAATTTATCACTTCCCCCCACGTTTACCCTTTGGTAACCATAAGTTTGATTTCAACATCTGCGAGTCTGTTTCTGTTTTGTAAATAAGTTCATTTGTATCATTTTTTATTAGATTCCACAAAGAAGTGATATCATGATATTTGTCTTTGTCTGACTTACTTCACTTAGTATGATAATCTCTAGGTCCATCCATGTTGCTGCAAGGGGCATTATTTTGTTCTTTTTATGGCTGAGTAGTACTCCATTGTATATATATATACCACATCTTCTTTATTCATTCATCTGTCGATGGACACTTAGGTTGCTTCCATGGCTTGACTATTGTAAATGGCGCTGCAGTGCACATTGGGATGCATGTATCCTTTTGAACCATGGTTTTCTCTAGATATATGCCCAGGAAGTTAGTTCGGTTTTTGTCTTTTTTTTTCTTAATCAACACTGGAGGCTTTGCTAATTAGCATTGTAAGTTTAGGATATTATATTAGGTATTGGTTAGGGTTCTCCAGAGAAACAGAGAAATGGGATATATAGAGAGATAGATAGATAGATGATAGATAGATAAATAGATAAATAGACAATCAGTTCTGTTTATTAAAAAAACATTGAAAACGTCAGTCATTTTTCTTATAAGGCCTTTACTTAATCAGATGAAACCCAACAATATTATGGAGAGTAATTACCTTAATTCAAAATCTACTGATTTAAATGTTAATTTTATCTAAAAAAATACCTTCACAGAAAGATCTAGAATAATGTTTGACCAAATGTCTGGGTACCATGGCCTAACCAAGTTAACACATAAAATTAACCATCCCCGATATCATCAAACTGGAGAGGTTGGCTGCTAGCTAACCATCAGGAACAAAGTGGATATAATTACTAACCATTATGGGCCACCGCCCTGCATGGCAACCAGTAGCTTGTGATGCACAGGAATCTGTGGTGGTAACTAACAGACTGCTGTGTCCTGTGGATGAGACTGATGGGGAGGCAAAGGCTATAACCAAAAATCGTAAAAATCTGGTGGACAGAAAACCAATATCAGCTCCACAGTTGAAAACCATAATTTGTTTTCTAGTATCCAGAGCGAGCATTTCTCATGCCCAGATATTGTTGATTTAAGAATAACCCAGTTCTCCTGTGGAAAAAACCTAAAATACCTCTGGATTTGTATATTACTATTTCCCCACTCTTTCTCCAATGGACCTAAAGCCAGTGACCTGTATGACTATATATTAGGAAGGGGACAACCCAGATCTTTTCAGGGTTGTTAGATACAGGACCTGAGCTGACAATGATTCTAGGAGAACCAAAGTGCCATTATATTTTAACTGTTGGGCTGAAGGTAAATGGTGGCCAGATGATAAGTGGAATATTGATCCAAGTTCCTCTTGAAGGGGATCCAATGGGTCTGTAAACTACCTAACTTCCCCTCCTCCCCCCGACCCTCAGGACTTAAGTACATAATATGGATAAATACACTTAGCAGCTGGCACAACCTCACACTGGTTCTATGATCTTATGATCTTTGGGGTGTAATCATAATGGAAGAAAGGGAGATGTGAGGGACCCTAAAACTCCACATCCACCTCAACTAGAAAGTATAGTCAGAAGCAAAATGACCTCCTGAGTGGGATACTGAAGGTGAATGCTCCCTCAGAGACACAAAGAGTTCAGTGGTGTCGATCTCTGTTATGGCCTCCATGTAATTCATTTAAAGGATTTTTGAAAAGTAAACAGATGGCAGAGAACCACCATAAAATTAAGTATATGGAAACCTCACTGCAGTTCTGTGCTGGATGCAATTATCATTACTAAAAGAGATCGATACATACTATAACTTTTGGTAAGTTTTATTGATTTGGAAAATGTTTTCTTTTCTAGTCTCCAAAAAGAGAGAGTATAAAAGTAGTAGTTCCAATCCACCTGGGAGGATATACAGAAAATCCACTCTCTGAGGTTAACTGTCTTCTCTAGATGAGCGGATCTTCCTTACCTTGTCGCCCAGGAGAGCATCACTGTGGACCTCTGTTTTCGTACTCTCCTGTGAATTGGATTTGGTGAGCAGAGCATCAGAAATAATTTGGCAGCAAGCATGTGCCAAGAGTGAGAGATTAGCCGTGTCCATTGTGGCACTGCCATACTGGTCGTTATTTTGGTGATACAATGATCTGGTCCACATCATAACATACACTCTAAAATTAAGGTCAAGTTACTCTGCTTTGCCTCCTACCTCTAAAAAAGAAGACAGTGTTTTGTGAGTAGTTTTGAATTTTGGAGTATAGTTGATTTACAGTGTTGTGTTAATTTTTGTCATACAGCAAAGTGATTCAGAGTTATAGATATAGATTCTTTTTCATATTCTTTTCCATTATGGTTTATTACAGGATATTGAATATAGTTCCCTGTGCTATACAGTAGGACCTTTTTGTTTATCTTATATATAATAGTTTGCATCTGCTAATCCCAAACTCCCAACCTATCCCTCCCCACCCCCCTCCCCCTTGGCAACCACAGTCTGTTCTCTATGTCTATGAGTCTGTTTCTGTTTCATAGATAAGTTCATTGAAAAACAGCCACAATTTTTGATTAGCGAAAGTACTCCGTAAGTAGTATAAAAGAGATAAATGGAAAAAGCTGGGTATAATTGCAATTTATATCATAGAAAAGTATTATTCCTAATATGTATAAACTTTATTAACAAAGAATACAAAGATTAGCAGTCATATGGAAAAATGAAAAGTAACAGGAGTATAGCATTCATAGAAAAAGAAATGCAGTGGATAAAATGAATGCTAAACATGTGTTATATATACAGAAGAAAAAGGGATGGTAACTCAGTGTCTTTGAATATACATTTTTATCTGACACTGAAACTGAATAAATGTTTGTACAATTACAAAACAAAAATGAAATCAACATTAAAAAAGTGATTCCTAAAAACCAAAGCAAACGGAACCAAGTGCACTTCCCCAGGTGTGTATGGAGTTGATGGCTTAGTCACACAGAGTAAATGTTCCCAGATATTTTAAAGCTGAGTAATTTGCAGATCCCTAGTAGAATATAAGCCAAGAACAAAATGAACTGTAAGATAAGATTACACATTTTCTATAACCATATTTTAGTAATAATAGTGATGTTACTCTGAATATATTAGGTGTATTAATCTATATATAAATGTACACCTCTGAATCATATATATGTGTATATGTATGCATATTCATATATATATATATATGAATTTAAGAAAAAGTAATTACATTACTATCATTAGCAAATAAGAGTTTTACAAGAGAAAAACATGAAAAACAAATTATGTTAATTAAAACTGAAATAGATAAAATATGGTAATTTTAAATTTGAATTAGACATATAAGTATGAATTCATGATGTATTTTCATTTAAAATAACAAAATAAACATGTAAAATTATATATGATATTCATTATAAACGTATGCATACATATGTGTGTATTTCTTACTTCTATTCCCCACTACAAAGATCCAGAATAAATGATAACTCAGTAGCACTGATGACCCCAAATGTCTACCCTGTGGTTTCTAATGACCATTTCTCATTCAAGGGAACCATTATTTCTTAAATAGGTGACTGATTTCAGATGTGGAGCAAGGCATATACAAGTGAAACTGAGTGATATTATTATTCAAAAATCAATGAATCTTTGAAAAATTGTTGATTTCATCTTAAAAGGGTATAGCTGTCAACTTGAAGAGGCTCCCATTCACCAAAGACGGGCAATGCAATAAAGGGAAATAAGAATGCATTTATGCTGACTTTCCTATGTGAACTGTACCTTGGGCAACAAAAAGTTGATGAGAGAATGTCTTCTTTATAGGAGAATTTTGTTAATAAATGATACCACTGGAATATAGCATTTGCAGAACACTGAATAAGATAATAGAATATATCATCAATGGTTTCTAAAACCATTAAGTGTTTTTAGGAGCGGAATTTTATAATATTGGGTTGGCCGAAAAGTTTTTTCAGGTTTTTCCGTAAGCTGTTACGGACCAAACTTTTTGGCCAACCCAATAAGTAAACTGAAACACTTGAACCCACGATCAAAATTACCAGCAAGAAAAGAGCTACAACTGAACTGAATTATGTGTCTTCTGATGTGATGCAAGTGAAAGTATATAGCACCATGTATGATAAATCCTTGACAAAATGTCAAACCTAAATCTGACAGAGCCTCTCCATCTAAATGTCATTTTATTGGAGGATAGAACATATTAAGCAAGCAATGGGATGCAATCATCAAAATCCAGATGGTAAATCATTCTACAGGGAAAATGTTTTGGTTTCTTCCATAACAAATAGCAAGAAGAAAATAAAAGAGGGGATCTAGATTAAAAGAGAAATCTAGGAAGCAAATTCAATAAATGGATTGTGAATGCTGATATGAACAAACCAGCTTTAAAAATGTGATATTGAATTTTAATAACACCTGTGTGATTGGTAATCTTATGAAATTAGTGTTAATATGTTTAAGAGTTTAGTTATTTGTGTGATGTTGTGTAATACATGAGAAATTGACTGTATTCAAATTTGTAACATTATAGACAATCCTGAAAAACAATTACATTTGCTTTATTTTTAATTTGAGATTAAGTCCATGAATAAAAGTAGGTAACATTATAAATTCATTCAATATATAAGCCCTAGAACTATTGATATAATTTGCATATGAAAATACTTTTCTTAAAAAGAGCATAGTAATCAAATAATATTGATGGTTTATTGCAGCTGCTTTGTCTATGTGAAGTGAACATTATCCCAATAGTCAATGGGAAAAAAAACTTTAAAAATTTAAATTTCTCATTTTTGTCATTTCTTATAATTGTTATTAACTTATAGTCTTTTCCATGACTGTATATCTAAAATAATTATAAAGAGCTGTTCAAAAATATTATATTGCCATAGATGGTGTTTATCCTTGTGATTACATCGGACACATCAGGTGATCTAGAATGATCTCCTCATTTCAACATCTTTAACTGGATTACACCTGCAAAGTCCCTTTTACCACATATGGTAACATTTTCACAGATTCTGGGGATTAGGACATGGGCATTTTTACATAGGGGCCTACCACACTATAACATAGATTTGTGATTTCTTTGCAAAATACAAATACAAATTTGAGCTACTGAATATATATTTTTGGTAATCATCAGCTTATCTCAATATATTAGGAGTTTTTAGTCTGAAAGATCATTTCTATTTTAGTCTCTTTCTATTTGAACTTTCCATTACATGTCAACAATTTTAAAAAGTGAGAACAAACAACAACAATGACAAGAAGATTACCAGATGGCCCTTTGATAGGTTGTCACCACAAAGCAGTTTATCTAGTTATTTTTGTGCTGTTGTGTGAGACATGAGACAAATTACTGTTAAAACTTTGTGGTTTTGGCTTAAAAAGATATTATTTTCTATAATTTTCATGTTGACCATTTCATTAATTTAAGGTACTTTATAGCATTTGCTATGTGCCAGATGCCATCCTGAGACTGTATGAATATCACTGTAGTTAGCCTTCAAGTACTCTTTCTAGCCTCATTACAAGTGAGGAAACTGAGGCACAGAGAGTTCAGATGTCTTGCTTAAGATGGCACAACTAGTGAGTGGTGGGGCTTGGGTTCCCACCCAAACAGTCTGGTTTCACCAAGAGCAGAGCCTGCAGATTTAACCACCACACTAGGGCTGTCTACAAGTCAGCAAGCGCAGATGGATATTAAAGCAATGAAGTTTTCTGTATAGTTGCTGATAAATCAGGAGTTTCTTCCATTGCTAATCCCCAAATGATAGAGCTCTTTTCATCCACAAAGAAAGATGTTATTCCCAAGTCAAGGTCAAGTTATAAGTAACTTTGGGTTTGGGTGGCAGGGTTCATGCCATCCATAGCCACTGTTTACAAACTCAGCATGTATCTTGAGTGACCTATGCCTAGCTGTTGAGTTCAGATCACTAACCCAGACTCCTCCTCCTTTAGTTTTGTTCCCTCCAAATATCCCAAGTCTCCAATACATAAAAAATGTAAAAATAATTACAAATTTCAAAAGAGAATGATTGAAGGTAAACTGTCAGTTGCTGATGAAAATGATTTAAAGAAGATTGAGTTACCTAATAAGAGACCCCATATGCACACATACAGACATTTATGTATCTTGTATGTTACATAACAAAAATATATTTCTGTATATATAAACATATAAATGCATATATATGTGTGTGTATATATACACATATACATATATATATACCTTATATTATGAACTACCATTTCAAAAGAATAATTTATGTCTTTAAAGTAATACAAAGCATTTATACCACTTAACTGCAACCAACGTAAAATTAATTTTTTTGGTTAAAGTCCCTTTGTAATAATATGAGTAAATTTGCATTGCTCAACATAGCTTATATATTACCTACATCTTTATGTACTCATTCAAAATCAGATGTTGAAATGTAAATTTAAGATTATTTGAAGACAAGAGGCTAAATTATTATTAGTTTCTTAAAAGCAATACAAAAGAGATAACTTCATAACGTATCTCTGATTTCAGAAATTTTCCAAAATAGATTAGCACTCTTGCAACTTAAAAATTTAGAGCTTTAAGAACAGACAAAACTGTTAGTAAGAATTTCAATTCCATTGTTTTCTTGCACAGCCACAAAACATATTTTTATTTATGCCAAAATTTGTATATTTCTATTACTTTAAATTATCCTAGTAAGAGTGATTTTTATTTTATGTTATTCTCATACTTAATTTATTTTTCCCAAAATCTTATTTCTAAAGATTGGATAATTAAGACATTTATTGTTATAGAAAAATATCTATAAAATCATGAAGTGTGTTTTTTTGCTTAGAGGATTTTGTGAATTTCTGCCTTTAAATTTCTTACCCCATTTTGCTTTGTGTATTGGCATATAATTAACAACAAAACAAGATTTTAAAGCTTTCAAGGCAAATAGATCTTATAGAACAGATCTTGGGCAAATAGATCTTAGGAAAAAAAAAAAAACCTCAACAGGCAAGAAAACCTGAACAACCCAATTTAAAAAGTAGGCAAAGGACTTGAATAGACATTTATCCAAAGAAGGTATATAAGTGACCAATATGTACATGAAAAGAAGTTCAGCATCACTAATCATTAGAGAGATGCAAATCTTAACCACAATGAGAAAATGATTAAGTTTATTTTAACTTAAAAAAGAATCCAGGATGAAGGAATTGCTAAATTTCATATAAATGTTTTTCTACCAAAAAGATATAACTACTAAAAACCAGTACATGCATGCAAGTGTGTGTGCGTATGTGTGTGTGTGTGCGTGCATACACAGGAGTGCACAAGCACATATGCTCACCTGGTAGAGCTGAAAATATTAAGTGGTTGTAGGTTACATTTCTTATTCACTACGTGTTTCCATTTTAGGTGTATTCAGGCTCATTGCTTCATTAGATGATGAAATAAGCAAAGACACAATTATACATGCTCCCACCTCCATCTCTCTGGTCTTTTTTAAGCTAGATTATACATTTTACCATGTCAAACTTTTTTTAAAAAATTAATTTATTTATTTTGGCTGCATTGGGTCTTCATTGTTGCGTGGGGGCTTTTCTCTAGTTGTGGTGAGCAGGGGCTACTCTTCGTTGCGGTGCACGGGCTTCTCATTGTGGTGGCTTCTCTTGTTGCAGAGCACAGGCTCTAGGAGCCCAGGCTTCAGTAGTTGTGGCACATGGGCTTAGTTGCTCCGCAGCATGTGGGAATCTTCTTGGACCAGGGCTCCAACCCGTGTCCCCTGCATTGGCAGGCGGATTCTTAACCACTGCACCACCAGGGAAGCCCTACCATGTCAAACTTTAACTGTTGTATTGTTACTATAAATCCCCTCTGTCAGTGAGTCTCAGTTCTATATTTAAAGGAATTTAATGCCCATCAGTAGTTTAATTTTTGCGTTTCTAGGATGTATAATTTCCTTCATCTCACAGTCTGCATTTCATTATCAGATCATTTTATTCAGAAAGTCACACGTGCTCTATATCCCCTGACTTCTCATGTGTTTGAGAACGTTGGTCTGTTAGCTTCATGCTGAAGACACCTTGGACAGTCATTGTATTGTTCACACATCTCTGTAGACATTGTTCCGTACATTTTGTTGTTTTATGTTGCTGTAAAGACGTTTAGATCCAAACTCAAAGATTATTTGCCTTCTTATGTTTGGCAAATAGAGAGAGAACATCCCTATTTACGACTAAAAGAGAACATCTTTTAGTCATAAAGTTCAGTAATATCATCAGTATAAGCTTTGAAGTTGATAATTTTTTAAATCACTTTTTCCTAGCAAATATTATACAGTTTTTATCCAGAGGTTTAATTTTTCCTTTATTTCAGGAAAGCATGCCTGCATTTATGTTAGCGTAATTTATTTGCCTGGTGTTTCATTTGTTTAGATCTCTTCTTTAAGAAGACCAGCATCTATGTATATTGGACTCCATTTTTCTGCCTTCCTAACGATCCTCTTCTACCAAATCATTTTTATACATGAATTTTTTTTCTATTTTGTTTCCTGGGGATTTTAAAGTTTGGCTACAATGCCTCTTTTTAGTCATGGTTATTAACACTTCTTTTTTCTAAGATGATTTTCTTCTCCGCATGTCTTGTTTTTATCTCATCTACCCTGAGTAAGACCAACTTCATTTTAATCTCTGTTTGCTGTATCATAATCTCTTCTCTCAACCATTGTACCTCATTTTTACATTTTTTTTGTGTTCATAGAGAAGTCAAAGTGTTTGGAATTTTACATTTTTTCTCTGAAATAGTCATGCATTTTACTGATTATCTACATTTATTATGTCTTATTCATCTAACTTTAGTTTATGCTTCTCTCTCTCTTCTTATTTTGTTTTTGCAATTTTTTGAGCTGAGGTCAGGCTAGGTCAGGTATGAACTCCTGTGTGATTATGGAATAGGGCAGGTGCACATGTGGTGTGTTTGTGTGTGTGTGTGTGTGTGAGTCATGTTCTCTTGGAAGGGAGGCAGCTGGGTTGCCCTTCAGGCCTTACGAGGATTTATTCTCTAACACCATATACAAGCTGTTTCCTCTGGAAGCTTATGGCCTTTTATTATTCAATCTACACACCAGTGGTGAGTTGAGCTGTATAGTTACTGAGTTGTAGTTCTGTCCCTTTCTTTTTTCTTTGAATAAAGCAGTAATACTTCTCAATATACTTTCTCACTGAAATTGGAAATAGAGTAGTGAGCAAAGATACCTTCCTTTGACCATCAGACTTGGAGCTTGAAAAAAAATTTAATAACTCCTGAAAACTTTGAATAGGCATATCATAACATTCTTCTTTTTTTATTTTTTATTAAAGTATAGTTGATGTACAATATTACATGTTATAGGTGTCAATATAGTGCTTCACAATTTTTAAAGGTTATACTCCATTTATAGTTATTATAAAATATTGGCTATACTCCCTGTGTTGTACAGTATATCCTTGTAGCTTATTTTATTTTATTTAACATCTTTATTGTAGTATAACTGCTTCACAATGGTGTGTTAGTTTCTGCTTTATAACAAAGTGAATCAGCTATACATATACATATATCCCCATATCTCCTCGCTCTTGCATCTCCCTCCCACCCTCCCTATCCCACCCCTCTAGGTGGTCACAAAGCACCGAGTTGATCTCCCCGTGCTATGCGGCTGCTTCCCACTAGCTATCTATTTTACATTTGGTAGTGTGTATATGTCCATGCCACTCTCTCACTTCGTCCCAGCTTAGCCTTCCCCCTCCCCGTATCCTCAAGTCCATTCTCTAAGTCTGCGTCTTTATTCCTGTCCTGCCCCTAGTTTCTTCAGATCCATTTTTTTTTCTACTTTCTTTGGATTCCATATATATGTGTTAGCATACGGTATTTGTTTCTCTCTTTCTGACTTACTTCACTCTGTATGACAGTCTCTAGGTCCATCCACCTCATTACAAATAACTCAATTTCATTTCTTTTAATGGCTGAGTAATATTCCATTGTATATATGTGCCACATCTTCTTTATCCATTCATCTGTTGATGGACCCTTAGGTCGCTTCCATGTTCTGGCTATTGTAAATAGAGCTGCAATGAACATTTTGGTATATAACTCTTTTTGAATTATGGTTTTCTCAGGGTATATGCCCAGTAGTGAGACTGCTGGGTTGTATGGTAGTTCTATTTTTAGTTTTTTAAGGAACCTCCATACTGTTCTCCATAGTGGCGTATCAATTTACATTCCCACCAACAGTGCAGGAGGGTTCCCTTTTCTCCACACCCTCTCCAGCATTTATTGTTTGTAGATTTTTTGATGATGGCCATTCTGACTGGTGTGAGATGATATCTCATTGTAGTTTTGATTTGCATTTCTCTAATGATTAATGATGTTGAGCATTCTTTCATGTGTTTGTCGGCAATCTGTATATCTTCTTTGGAGAAATGTCTATTTAGGGCTTCTGCCCATTTTTGGATGGGGTTGTTTGTTTTTTTATATTGAGCTGCATGAGTTGCTTATACGTTTTGGAGATTAATCCTTTGTCAGTTGCTTCATTTGCAAATATTTTCTCCCATTCTGAGGGTTGTCTTTTGGTCTTGTTTATGGTTTCCTTTGCTGTGCAAAAGCTTTTAAGTTTCATTAGGTCCCATTTGTTTATTTGTGTTTTTATTTCCATTTCTCTAGAAGCTGGGTCAAAAAGGATCTTGCTGTGATTTATGTCATAGAGTGTTCTGCCTATGTTTTCCTCTAAGAATTTTATAGTGTCTGGCCTTACATTTAGGTCTTCAATCCATTTTGAGTTTATTTTTGTGTATGGTGTTAGGGAGTGTTCTAATTTCATTCTTTTACATGTAGCTGTCCAGTTTTCCCAGCACCACTTATTGAAGAGGCTGTCTTTTCTCCACTGTATATTCTTGTCTCCTTTATCAAAGATAAGGTGACCATATGTGCGTGGGTTTACCTCTGGGCTTTCTATCCTGTGCCATTGACCTATATTTCTGTTTTTGTACCAGTACCGTAATGTGTTGATTACTGTAGCTTTGTAGTATAGTCTGAAGTCAGGGAGCCTGATTCCTCCAGCTCCGTTTTTCTTTCTCAAGATTGCTTTGGTTATTCGGGGTCTTTTGTGTTTCCATACAAATTGTGAAGTTTTTTGTTCTAGTTCTGTGAAAGATGCCAGTGGTAGTTTGATAGGGATTGCATTGAATCTGTAGATTGCTTTGGGTAGTAGAGTCATTTTCACAATGTTGATTCTTCCAATCCAAGAACATGGTATATCTCTCCATCTATTTGTATCCTCTTTAATTTCTTTCATCAGTGTCTTATAATTTTCTGCATACAGGTCTTTTGTCTCCTTAGGTGGGTTTATTCCTAGATATTTTATTCTTTTTGTTGCAATGGTAAATGGGAGTGTTTCCATAATTTCTCGTTCAGATTTTTCATCATTAGTGTATAGGAATGCAAGAGATTTCTGTGCGTTAATTTACCAAATTAATGCTACTTTACCAAATTCATTGATTAGCTCTAGTAGTTTTCTGGTAGCATCTTTAGGATTCTCTATGTATAGTATCATGTCATCTGCAAACAGTGACAGCTTTACTTCTTCTTTTTCAATTTGGATTCCTTTAATTTCTTTTTCTTCTCTGATTGCTGTGGCTGAAACTTCCAAAACTATGTTGCATAATAGTGGTGAGAGTGGGCAACCTTGTCTTGTTCCTGATCTTAGTGGAAATGGTTTCAGTTTTTCACCATTGAGGATGATGTTGGCTGTGGGTTTGTCATATATGGCCTTTATTATGTTGAGGAAAGTTCCCTCTATGCCTACTTTCTTGAGGGTGTTTATCATAAATGAGTGTTGAATTTTGTCAAAAGCTTTCTCTGCATCTATTGAGATGATCATATGGTTTTTCTCCTTCAGTTTGTTAATATGGTGTATCACGTTGATTGATTTGCATATATTGAAGAATCCTTGCATTCCTGGGATAAACCCCACTTGATCATAGTGTATGATCCTTTTAATGTGCTGTTGGATTCTGTTTGCTAGCATTTTGTTGAGGATTTTTTCATTTATGTTCATCAGTGATATTGGCCTGTAGTTTTCTTTCTTTGTGAAATCTTTGTCTGGTTTTGGTATCAGCGTGATGGTGGCTTCGTAGAATGAGTTTGGGAGTGTTCCTCCCTCTGCTATATTTTGGAAGAGTTTGAGAAGGATATGTGTTAGCTCTTGTCTAATTGTTTGATAGAATTCTCCTGTGAAGCCATCTGGTCCTGGGCTTTTGTTTGTTGGAAGATATTTAATCACAGTTTCAATTTCAGTGCTTGTGATTGGTCTGTTCATATTTTCTATTTCTTCCTGGTTCAGTCTCAGAAGGTTGTGCATTTCTAAGAATTTGTCCATTTCTTCCAGGTTGTCCATTTTATTGGCATATAGTTGCTTGTAGTAATCTCTCATGATCCTTTGTATTTCTGCAGTGTCAGTTACTTCTCCTTTTTCATTTCTAATTCTATTGATTTGAGTCTTCTCCTTTTTTTTCTTGGTAAGAGTGGCTAATGGTTTATCAATTTTGTTTATCTTTTCAAAGAACCAGCTTTTAGTTTTATTGATCTTTGCTATCGTTTCCTTTATTTCTTTTTCATTTATTTCTGATCTGATCTTTATGATTTCTTTCCTTCTGCTAACTTTGGAGTTTTTTTGTTCTTCTTTCTCTAATTGCTTTAGGTGTAAGGTTAGGTTGTTTCTTTGAGATCTTTCTTGTTTCTTAAGGTAGGATTGTATTGCTATAAACTTCCCTCTTAGAACTGCTTTTGCTGCATCCCATAGGTTTTGGGTCATTGTGTTTTCATTGTCATTTGTTTCTAGGTATTTTTTGATTCCCTCTTTGATTTCTTCAGTGATCTCTTGGTTATTAAGGAGTGTGTTGTTTAGCCTCCATGTGTTTGTATTTCTTACAGATTTTTTCCTGTAGTTGATATCTAGTGTCAAAACGTTGTGGTCAGAAAAGATACTTGATACGATTTCAATGTTCTTAAATTTACCAAGGCTTGATTTGTGACCCAAGATATGATCTATCCTGGCGAATGTTCCATGAGCACTTGAGAAGAATGTGTATTCTGTTGTTTTTGGATGGAATGCCCTATAAATATCAATTAAGTCCATCTTGTTTAATGTATCATTGAAAGCTTGTGTTTCCTTATTTATTTTCATTTTGGGTGATCTGTCCATTGTTGAAAGTGGGGTGTTAAAGTCCCCTACTATGATTGTGTTACTGTCGATTTCCCCTTTTATGGCTGTTAGTATTTGCCTTATGTATTGAGGTGCTCCTATGTTGGATGCATAAATATTTACAATTGTTATATCTTCTTCTTGGATTGATCCCTTGATGATTATGTAGTGTCCTTCTTTGTCTCTTGTAATAGTCTTTGTTTCAAAGTCTGTTTTGTCTGATATGAGAAATGCTACTCCAGCTTTCTTTTGCTTTCCATTTGCATGGAATATCTTTTTCCATCCCCTCACTTTCAGTCTGTATGTGTCCCTAGGTCTGAAGTGGGTCTCTTGTAGACAGCATACATACGGGTCTTGTTTTTGTATCCATTCAGCCAGTCTATGTCTTTTGGTTGGAGCATTTAATCCTTTTACATTTAAGGTAATTATCGATATGCATGTTCCTATTATCACTTTCTTAATTGTTTTGGGTTTATTATTGTAGGTCTTTCCTTCTCTTGTGTTTCCTGCCTAGAGAAGTTCCTTTAGCATTTGTTATAAAGCTGGTTTGGTGGTGCTGAATTCTCTTAGTTTTTGCTTGTCTGCAAAGGTTTTAATTTCTCCGTCAAATCTGAATGAGATCCTTGCTTGGTACAGGAATCTTGGTTGTAGGTTTTTGTCCTTCATCACTTTAAATATGTCCTGCCACTCCCTTCTGGCTGGCAGAGTTTCTGCTGAAAGATCAGCTGTTAACCTTATGGGGATTACCTTATGTGTTATTTGTTGTTTTTCCCTTGCTGCTTTTAATATTTGTTCTTCGTGTTTAATTTTTGATAGTTTGATTAATATTTGTCTTGGCATGTTTCTCCTTGGATTTATCCTGTATGGGACTCTCTGTGTTTCCTGGACTTGATTAACTATTTCCTTTCCCATATTAGAGAAGTTTTCAACTATAATCTGTTCAACTATTTTCTCAGTTCCTTTCTTTTTCTCTTCTTCTTCTGGGACCCCTATAATTCGAATGTTGGTGAGTTTAATGTTGTCCCAGAGGTCTCTGAGACTGTCCTCAATTCTTTTCCTTCTGTTTTCTTTATTCTGCTCTGCAGTAGTTATTTCCACTATTTTATCTTCCAGATCACTTATCTATTCTTCTGCCTCAGTTATTCTGCTATTGATCCCTTCTAGAGAATTTTTAATTTCATCTATTGTGTTGTTCATCACTGTTTGTTTGCTCTTTAGTTCTTCTAGGTCCTTGTTAAACGTTTCTTGTATTTTCTCCATTCTATTTCCAAGATTTTGGATCATCTTTACTATCATTATTCTGAATTCTTTTTCAGGTAGATTACCTATTTCCTCTTCATTTGTTAGGTCTAGTGGGTTTTTACCTTGCTCCTTCATCTGCTTTGTGTTTCTCTGTCTTCTCATTTTGCTTAACTTACTGTGTTTGGGGTCTCCTTTTCACAGCCTACATGTTCGTAGTTTCCATTGTTTTTAGTGTCTGTCCCCAGTGGCTAAGGTTGGTTCAGTGGGTTGTGTAGGCTTCCTGGTGGAGGGGACTGGTGCCTGTGTTCTGGAGGATGAGGCTGGATCTTGTCTTTCTGGTGGGCACGTCCACGTCTAGTGGTGTATTTTGGGGTGTCTGTGACCTTATTATGATTTTAGGCAGCCTCTCTGCTAATGGGTGGGGTTGTGTTCCTGTCTTGCTAGTTGTTTGGCATAGGGTGTCCAGCACTGTAGCTTGCTGGTCGTTGAGTAGAGCTGGGTCTTGTCATTGAGATGGAGATCTCTGGGAGATTTTCGCCATTTGATATTACATGGAGCTGGGAGGTCTCTTGTAGACCAGTGTCCTGAACTTGGCTCTCCCACCTCAGTGGCACAGCCCTGACGCCTGGCTGGAGCACCAAGAGCCTTTCATCCACACGGCTCAGAATAAAAGGGAGAAAAACTTTTGGGAGGTCTGAGGTCTTCTGCCGGCGTTCAGTAGGTGTTCTGTAGGAGTTGTTCCACATGTAGATGTATTTGTGGGGAGGAATGTGATCTCTGCATCTTACTCTTCTGCCATCTTGAAGCTCCTCCTTGTAGCTTATTTTATACCTAATGGTTTATACCTCTTAATCTCCTACCCCTATATTGCCCCTCCCCCCTTCCCTCTCCCCTCTGGTAACCACTAGTTTGTTCTCTATGTCAGTCAGTCTGCTTGTTTTTCATTATATTCACTAGTTTGTTGTATTTTTTAGATTCCACATTTAAATGATATCATACAGTATTTGTCTTTTTCTGTTTGAGTTATTTCACTTAGCATAATGCCCTCCAAGTCTATCCATGTTGCTTCAAATGGCAAAATTTCATTTTTTTTATGGCCTGATTAAAAAATGGACAGAACTGAATAGACATTTTTCCAAAGGTGAAATGCAGATGGGCAACAGGCACATGAGAAGATACTCAACTTCATTAATTACAGGGAAATGCAAATCAAAACCACGAAGAGGTACCACCTCATACCTGTCAGAATGGCTGTCATCAGAAAGAACACAAATAACAACTGTTGGCGAGGATGTGAACAGAAGGGAACCCTCCTACACTGTTGGTGGGAATGTAAATTGGTGCAGCCACTGTGAGAAACAGTATGGAGGTTTCACAGAAACTAAAAATGGAACTACTGTATGATCCAGCAATTTCGCTCCTGGGCATATATGTGAAAAAAACAAAAACACTAATCCGAAAAGATACATGTACCCCAGTGTTCATTTCAGCATCATTTACAATAGCCAAGACATGGAAGCAACCCAAGTGTCCATTAAGAGACGAATGTATAAAAAAAGGTGTCGTATGTATAGATTATGAAATACTACTCTACCATAAAAAAGAATGAAACAAAATTCTTCTTTTAAAAAAAAGTTTATATATTTGCTTTTTGTTGCCCAAAATCTGTGTGAAAGTATGAGCTGAAGTATGACTGTGTAACACGTAATTAAGTGGAGTGAGTTAGTAGACATTTGGGAAGATTAAAGTATTCTAAGCAGTAAGTTAGTAAAACTCCCAATTTTTTGTAAGTTTTTGTTTCAAAGAAACATTATTGATGTAGTATATATAGCGAACAAAGCACATAGCATTATAAGCATTCTCATCCAGGTTTAAATTTGCTTTTGGAAACAGTCTCTATATCTTAAAACAATAAAAGAAGCTTGTATATCTAGACATAATCAATGGAAAGTTTTCCAGTAGTAATTATTTTTTACTTTGCATTGCTGAATAGCATCAGAATTACAAAATCAGCTTGTGTCCTCATATATAATTGTAATAAGCCTTAATATATACTCTTGTGTATCTAAGTAACATCATTTGCAAAAACAAATTTAGTCTGATTAAAATTTAGGCAGTCCTAAAAAGGTTTTGATTACATTATCACAATAGCTGTAGTTAAATTGTAAAGAACCTAGAAATACAGCATGGCTTAGCAAGCATATTTTTAGGCACCTAGGAAACAGGAAAATGTAAGATTTATGATTTTAATTAAAATGGATGGAAACAGAGTATTACTTATAAAGCTTTTCAGTGATATTTTTGCTGCCTGAGTTTTCCTGAGAGTCTTAAAACATTCTTATAGCCCTTACTTTGTAGTTAATAAACTCCATTGCTTTCCTACCAGAACCAAAAGTTTTTTTGTGAAGCAGTTTGACTTTGCTTTATATCGAATGAATAACATGATATGAAAGATTTTAGACATTTGGTGTGATGTTGATGGACTGGTATGAATATATCTCAATTTGAAAATATTTATCATTTTCATTTTTGTGATTTGCGGTTTACTAATCACTGTGGAATATTTTTATATATTTGTTACAGTGCACAATGGAGATTACCACTAGACCAGGAGATTTTGTAGAAGGAATAATAGATTTAGGAAGATCACTTTCCAACGAGACCCAGCAATGTTTTGATGGATATTTTATCTTGCAGTTTGCAAACATAATTGGAATAATCCAAAGTACAATATCTAGGACTAAAATCTGCACTTAATTATGCATTTACATTAATTTCAAAACCAGACAACTCTCCCTCAAATATTTTAGGATGATAAAATCATTAGAAATATTGGGGTTATCATTTTTATCTTAGCACTTTTATTAGAATGCTTTCTAGATGTGATCAGCATATCAGTTTTTTGGATGAGATATTCTGGGTTAATATTAATGACTTGTTGCCTGAAGCCCTGCTTGCCTTTCACCAGTACCAATATCATTACCGACAAGTGAAGCTCCTTCCAAATGGCAATCAGCAGAAGGATAACAGGTAAACCTCATGTTGTTGCAGTGTGCGAACGCTGACTCACACCAGCTCCCCAAATCTGCGTTTAATTATGTAATTTTGGTGGCTTGAAGTCAGCCACTGTGGGAGTTTTTGCACCATGGAAATCAGCAAATACCCTAAATAAGGACTTTTTAAAAAATATGAAAGAGCTGGTTATTAAACATCTGCCAGCATACCATTGCCTAACCATGCCAAGGAAAAATGCAAGTTTTCATTAATTCAGGGTGTACATAGCAGGTGGGGGAGGACAGGGTGTTGAGTCTGTGATTGTGTCAATATACCACTAACAGTTATCGTCAACCTTATGGAAGAATCAAGTGATTATAAAATGTCATAAGAGACAAGCCACAGTTCATTCAGTGAGGTTCTGTCTTGTTGATCAATTGCTATATAACCTATAACTTCCAGAGAGCTGCACCGAGCTTGAGGAAGCTGGTGTGAGCTCTGAAACTACCAGTTCCTACCTATGATACTTTGGGAAGGTTACCTGCTACATTCAGTACTATTTCCCAATCAGTAAAATGTGAATGAGAGTGATTCCTCACTTAATGCATTCTTTTGAAGATTGAATAATAAAATTCATATACCAGGAGAATCCCAAACTACCTACACTCTAAATGTTAGTTGCTATCGTTAGGCTCTTTTTAGATACTTTGAGTTTATACCGTATCTTTCATCTCTTTTTTTTTATAATTGCTTTTACCAGATTTCCTCATTTCTAATAATCTTCCCAAGTCCTCAGGGTTAACCTTCACATCTGCAATAATTATTTCCACTTTCCTGAGTTTTTGTGTCAAATTGTCAAAGGGGTCACATCCTGATAGAGAGGAAATCCCGGAGGACTCTAATGAGAGCAAAGGGTTGCTATAATTCATACGTGAACACTGCATTTTATTAAAAATGAATAAATAATAATAGTTCTTCCTTTGGGATTATCTCATTCCCCTCCCTTTACTTTTATTTCAATATATTTGAGTTTGGTTCTTTTTTGTGTCAAGGAAATAAGACAGTATAAGGTAGGGGCACATATCATTTTGAAAAAAGTATCAGTATTGTCTGTTTTTAAAATTTGTGTACAATATGTCGTGCACTTGGAACTGCTAAATATGATTAAATAGGGATGTGGGGTTTCATGTTCATCACAGTGCTGCGTAGATTAAAGCAAACTGAGAAACAGTGTGAACCTAAAGACGGTTGCGTCAAATGTGCTCTAAAGAAAGTAACTCTTCCTTAGTATCATTAAATTCTGCTTCTCTTTTTGTCCATTTTGATGGTAAGTTCTAAATGTCTAGGTCTTAAATGTCGTACCGCTTCTTTATCTTTTCGTGTATTATCAATCTGCTCTTTATGACTACAGCCTGAATATATCCTGCCTTTCTTTATATTTTAATCTATTGCTGTATTTGACCTATTGGATACTATGTGATTTTTAAAATTTCTTTTCATAAAAAGGAAACATCAGCTTTTTGATGGAGGCGGTTGAGACTTTGAGGAGGGCTGTAGATGGGGAGCAGGAAGTATTTTAAAGCAACGGCCCAGTGACACCACAGCCCTTCTTGTGCCAAAACAGTGTCAGGAAAACATGGGACTTCAGTTTTCCCATCCCACGGTAAAACCTAGTTAAAGGAAAATCTTTTACATTGCTCAGTGCTGTGCAAACGTTCAGCATGAATTATTTGTCATACCAACTCACACAAAAATAAAGAGAATAAAATTCAACTTCCATTAATCTCCAAATCCATTTCAAACATGTTCTCTCCCGGATCTCCAAAACACACACATCAAGCAGGCACGCCCTAAAGCCATCTTCACTAAAGTTCTGGCAAGAACAGATAAGGCACCACGAACATCTAGATCTTCCTTCCAATCCCAACATCTATACCTCAGAGTGGGTCTCTGCTGAGTAGGACGGACTGTAAGAGGTAATGCATATGCTGCGTTCTCTTGTCACTGGAATTGGTATGGGGAGGACAGCAGAATAATGTACGCAATGAATCTGATGTAGTGAATCAGGTTCTAGAGGCCAGTAAATGACCACCCACCAAACCTGAGCTAAGGTTTAGGGAGTAGCGTGAGTTCTCCCAGATTCCTAGACTTCACATTACCAAACCAAGAAGGAACACTTGATAGAAAAAATGATATTCATGCTTAGTAGGAATGGGGAAGAGTATTTTTGTGATTTATGAAAAGCAAGGCAAATTAACAGTCAGTTTCATAAGCAGATTATTGTACGAGGAATCAAAAAAACTTTCTATCACAAAGCTTATATACTGTGTAACTCAGAAGAAAGCACTGAAATTTTCTTCATTAATAAGTTTCTCAATCAAAATAGATAAATAGGGACTGGTCTAACTCTTAAAGGATTTATTTTGAAATAGTTTAAGTATTTTCTAATTTTTCTTTATCTGCCAAGATGCAATATTTTGAGAACCAGTGCCAAATTTGAATTAATTGAAACCATTGCTATTTTAATTTTACATTCCCGTAAAAAAATTTATAGCTTTTAATGGATTTTTTAAATTCTAAAATATTGGCCTTCAGCCATTTTGAGTATAAAAACCTCTTTATAAGTTATTGTTAAAATTTTTGAAGATGGAATTAATGGCAATTAATTATACATTCTGTATCTATTGAAGAAAATACATATCAACCAAAAAACTACAGTGACTTCAGTGTATCTTTTCAATGCCCTCTGCATTTTATGAAGTCAGTATTTTTGAAAACTAATATTGTATCTCTATAGAGAGCTGTGTCTGAGTGTATTCTTGGGCCACTTCTAATTACTTTGCAATGCCTCAGGCACTCATGTCCCAGGCACGGTAACAAACATGATAAAAGGAGTCCTATAAAACAGAAAACTGTTGAAATGATGGGAGAATGTGTAAATATAAGAGATTTAAAATATATGACAGTCGTATTATTTTTTTATCAATAGCAAATTTTCTAATTTAATTTTGTGTATGCTCCAAAGCTGTGGCACAAAATGAAAAATTGATTTACTTAGTTTTTGTTGTTGATATATGGGAACTATTTAGATTAAAGTACTCGTGATTTATAAAGAGCCTAATTTATTTATAAATGGCATATAAATCATCGCCTCCCTCATTGGCTCCAATTTAATTTTCTGAGTGCTGAATTCTTCTGCTGGATGTGATGTATTCCTCAGGCAGTTGTGGAATATTTTGATTGATATAACACTTTTAAAATAAAAAAATCTAGAAAGAATTTTTAAATAAAAATTTCCACTATACTTTAGTAACCTGACAACTGGCATTGGTTTTGCACTCTGGCTTATTTTCTTTAAAAAAGTATCAGTTTACACTGCTATGCATGTAAGCGTAACTAATCCTTAAATTGAGAATTTAAATAATTTACACATTTGAGGTAAGTGTGAATTAACTATCAGGATATAGCTTTCCTAGTATTATCTACACTTAAAGTAAAAGTGTTATTTTCCATGCATCTTCTCTCTAACATGTGCATTTATACCTTGTTTAAAATTTACATTTATAAACTTGACATTAAAATAATCTCGAAAGATGCACTGATTTGAAAAGGGTCTGTGAATTTGTTCTTGTATTGTTACTGTTGTTGCTGTCATGTACCCTCAGTCGTTTTCTTCAGAGTTCTTTGGAATTCAAGGAGAATATTTTGAAGCTTCCAATTCAACTCAGCTCTTCCCTCCTTACCAGGTCAATTTCTTTCATGCATGGCAATGCCAAAATCCATGCTAGCTGAATAATAAAATGAAAACATTCACAAAATCGTAGACTCTTGGATTATTTTCTATTCACTGTAAGAATACATTTTATAACAAAATAGACTTTAAATCATTTATTTTAAATTTATGTGACATTTATTCTGTAACATACATACTTAAATTCTGTCATGTACTGTTCACTTTTTACTCCAATGGCTTCACATTTTCTCATGTTGTTTCTCTAATAAAATAATAAATGATTTTTTAATTGTAGTATTGTTTTACAATATTATATTAGCTTCAGGTGTACAACAGTGATTCAGTACTTTTATAGATTATACTCCATTTAAAGTTATTACAAAATAATGGCTATATTTTCCTGTGCTGGACAATGTATCCTTGTATCTTATTTATTTTATACATAGTAGTTTATATCTCTTAATCCCATATGCATATCTTGCCCCTCCCCCCGGCTTCGCCCCACTGGTAACTACTAGTTTGTTCTCTATATCTGTGAGTCTGTTTCTGTTTTGTTATATGTATTTGTTTGTTTTATTATCTAGATTCCACATTTAAGTGATAACATACAGTATTTGTCTTTCTCTGACTTATTTCACTAAGCATAATAACCTCTAGGTCCAACTACGTTGTTGCAAATGGCAGACTTTCATTTCTTATGGCTGAGTAATCCTGTGAATATACGTGTGTGTGTGTGTGTGTGTGTGTGTGTGTGTAATATCTTCCTTATCCATTCATCTGTTGTTGGACACTTAGGGTTGCTTCCATATCTTGGCTATTGTAAATAACATTGCTATGAACATTGGGATGCATGTATCTTTTTGTATTAGTGTTTTTGTTTTCTTTGGATATATACCCAGGAGTGGAATTCCTAGATCATATGGTAGTTCTAGTTTTAGTTTTTGGAGGAACCTCCATACTGTTCTCCATAGTGGCTGCACCAACTTACATTCCCACCAGCAGTGTAGGAGGGTTCCCTTTTCTCCACATCCTCACCAACATTTGTGATTTGTGGTCTTTTTGATGATGGCCATTCTGACAGGTGTGAAGTGATATCTCATTGTGGTTTTGATCTGCATTTCTGTGATGATTAGTGATGCTGAGCTTTTTTTCATGTGCCTGTTGACCATCTGAATATCTCGTTTGGAAAAATGTCTATTAGATCTTTTAAATGGGTTGTTTGTTTTTTGATATTGAGTTGTATGAGCTGTTTATATGTTTTGGATATCAACCCCTTATTAGTGATATCATTTACAAATATTTTCTCCCATTCAGTAGGTGGTCTTTTCCTTTTGTCAATAGCTTCCTTTGCTGTGCAAAATCTTTTAGGTTTAATTCTGTCCCATTTAAAATTTTTTTGTTTTTGTTTCCTTTGTCTTAGGAGACAGATCCAAAAAAATATTGCTATGATTTATGTCAAAGAGTGTTCTGCCTATGTTCTCTTCTAGGAGTTTTATGGTTTCAGGTCTTACATTTAGATCTATAATCCACTTTGAGTTTATTTTTATATATCGAGTGAGAAAATATTCTAATCTTATTCTTTTACATGTAGCTGTCCAGTTTTCCCAGCACTACTTACTGAAGAGATTGTCTTTTCTCCATTGTATATTCTGAGCTCCTTTGTTGTAGATTAACTGACTGTAGTGTGTGGGTTTATTTCTGGGCTGTCTATGCTGTTCCATTGATCTATGTGTCTGTTTTTGTGCCAGGACCATGCTATTTTGATTATTGTAGCTTTATAATATAGTCTGAAATCTGGCAGGAGTGTACATACAGCTTTGTTTCTTTTCTTTCCCTCAAGATTGCTTTGGCAATTTGGAGTCTTTTGTAGGTCCAGCTTTTGTTGAAGTGAGACTCTTGTTGAAGTGCGGTCTTGTTTTTTTATTTCTTCAGCAACTCTGTCTTTTGATTGGAGCATTTAGTCTATTTACATTTAAAGTAATTATTGATAGGTATGTACTTATTGCCATTTTTGTTATTTGTTTTCTGGATGTTTTTGCAGTTCTTTGTCTTTTCTTCTTTAATTTCTCCCCTTATGGTTTGATGATTTTCTTTAGTGGTATGCTTGTATTCCTTTTTCTCTACTTTTTGTGTATATTGTAGGTTTTTGATTTGTTTACCAGGGGGTTCATATATATGTTGATGTATAACTATATCAACTTGTTTTAAACAGGTAGCCATTTAAGTTCAAACACATTCTGAAAGAGCTACACTTTTAACTCCCTGACATTTTGTGTTCATGATGTCATATTTTAAATCTTCATATTTATCCCTTTACTGAGTATTGTAGTTATATTTGGTCTTACTTTTTTTTTTTTTTTGTCTTTTAATTTTTGTACTTGCTTATTTAAGTGATTGATCCTCAGACTTTACTATATGTTTTCCTTTACTAGTGGTATTTCTCCTTTCCCATAGACTCTTACTTCTTGTTATAGCCTTTTCTTTTCCATTTAAAGAAGACCTTTAACACTTCTTTTAGGGTCAGTTTAGTATTAATGAACTCTTTCAGTTTTTCCTTTCCTTAAAAGTTCATTATCTCTCCTTCAGTTCTAAATCATAAGCTTGCTGGGTTGCAGGTTTTTCCCTTTCAGCACCTTAAATATATCATTCCACACCCTTCACGCTGCAAAGTTTTTGCAGAAAAATCACCTGATAGCCTTATGGGGGTTCCCTTGTACATGACTCTTTGTTTTTCTCTTGCTGCCTTTAGAATGCTCTCTTTATCTGTAATTTTTGCCATTTTAATTATGATATGTCTTGATTTGGGTCCAGTTGAGATCATCTTGTTTGGGACCTTCTGTGCTTCCTGTACCTGGATATCTGTTTCCTTCTTTAGATTTGGGAAGTTTCAGCCATAATTTCATTAAACACACTTTCGACCCCCTTCTCTCTCTTTTAGACTTCTGGCTATAATGTGAATGTTGGTATGCTTGAGTTTGTCCCAGAGATCCCTTAATCTGTTCTCATTTTTTAATTTGTTTTTCTTTTTGGTGTTTTGATTGGGTGATTTCCATTATTCTATCTTCCAGATCACTTATGCATTCTTCTCTATCACCAATTTGTTGTTATTTCCTTCTAGCACGTTTTTCATTTCAGTTATTGTAGTCTTCAGTTCTGACTGATTGTCTTTTATATTTTCTAGTTCCTTGTTAAAATTCTCACTGTGTTCATCTATTCTTTTCCCTAAATCAGCATTCTTATTACTAATGCTTTGAACTCTTTATCTGGTACAATATTTATTTCTGTTTTATTAGTTGTTTTTTCAGGGGTTTTCTCTTGCTCTTTCAATTGAAAAATTCCTCTGTCTTCTCATTTTGCCTAACACTCTGTCTCTATGAAATTAGGTGAAACAGTTACCTACCCAAGTCTTGAAGGGGTGTCCTTGTGGGGGACCATGCCTATACAGTCTTCACGTGCCCAGTGGCTTTGCTGGGAGACCTGGATCTGACATGAACACAAGTCATGGCTTTGCTTAGAGTGTGCTGGCAGCTGTCTCCTTGGTAGGAAGTGGAGCTGGAGATGGAGAGGCTAGAACCAGAGCCAGGGGTGAGATAGGGCTACTCTTCAGCTCGGTGGTTGTCACCACTCTATCAGGGGTGGGGCCAGTTTCCTAGTCTCTGGCGCAGAAACCCTGAGGGTCAAGTCCAAGCTGGATCTGTCCCCTTAACTGTCCCCATATCCCAGAATCCCAGGAACCCTTGCCCCACAGGGGAGCATTGCTGGAGCAAGAGGGGCTGATGCGGGTGCTTGACATGGGTTTGGGCATGCAGGGTTATGGGTTATGTGGGCCGCAGCCAGTCAGTGGCCCAGACCACTTGGGATGCACTGCCTGTGTAAACACCAGTAATGGCTGCCCCCACCCTTCTCAGATGCTGCTCTGAGTCTGAACCACCTTTGTGCCTCAAAGCTGAGCTCTTTCCTCATCTGCTGCCATCCTCTCCCCAGCATGGAGCCGTGTCATGAAACAAGCAGGGCCAGAGTGATCGTTCAGCTCAGGCTGGGGTGTGTGCTATAGGGCTGTTGTGGGAAACCACCCAGAGACCCACGTAGTTTCGATCCACCTTCTGCCCTGTTTTGGGAGTAAGCAAGTGTGTGCACACACTCCTCACAATAGGATTCCAGGCTTCCCACAGCCCTCCTGCTGGTCACACTGGCCCTGCAACCAGCCAAGGGGGCTGGTCTTCCCTATGTTGGACCCCAGGACTGGGAGGCCCAGTACATGGCTGGTACCACTCACTCCCCAGGGAGGGTCTCTGCTCCTATAATCCTCCTCCTTTTCTGAGTCTCCTCCCAGTGGACAGGTCCTGACCTGATTGCTTCTCTTCCCTTTCCACCCAATTCCATGTGTATCTTTTTTATAGCCTTGGTTGGACAAGAGTCTTTCTGCCAGTCTCCAGTTAGTTTTCAGTGAGAATTAATTGTTCCACATGTAGATGTATTTTTGATGTGTTTGTGGAGGAGGTGAGTTCCATATCCTCTTACTCCACCATCTTGATCTCCTCCCCTAAAATGATTAATTCTCCTAAAGACATATGTTGCACTTACCTTCCATGTTGCACAGCCACACACCACACACAGTATTTAATAATAGTTTTTGATTGATTAAAATTGAGACACTAAATAATGCACACTGAAAGCACTGCATGTAGATAATTTGTATTTTCATGCAAGAAAGTTTTAGTAAATATACCAGACTTTCATCATTCATCAGTATTCATGGTAAGGCAGAAATCTGTTTCTTACATATTTTCTTAAATGAATTTCTGACAAGAGCATTTTCCATTAAGAATAATCATGTATTCCACGATTAACATATGAAAAATAAATCTAAGTCCATGCTTTTTTTTTTTTTTTACCCAAGTGATCCAAGTCATAGTCTTTTTAACCAGACTTCTGACCTCTGTTCCAGAAGTTTCCTTAGATACAGAATCCATTTCATTTTTTTCTGAATTGAAATTTTTATACATGCTATCTGTACATACATAGGTAAACTGAAGTGGAAAACTAGACAAAATATTTTAGTGAGGTTGATAATTAGAATTTAATGAATGCATTTTACTCTGGATATATCACTGTTAAATTATTTTGACAAATGCTTTCATTCCTTTCATTGTCTATTTTATATCTTTATACTTACCAGTCTTTTGGAAGAGAGCTATAGTAAAATGCACCTAAATTTTTTTTTAAAACTTCTATTTTGAAGAGTACTCTTATGAAATAATTAAAATAATTCATTATGAAAAGAAAATATCAAATGTCTGGGCTAATAAAGTACATTTTCAAATGCATTGATTTATTTAGTATAAATTTGCAATATTCACATTAATTGTCAGTTATAACATTTACATTAATTTGCTTCTGATGATTTACTTGATAATTATATTTTACTTGTTTCTCAGCAGATATCTCATCAACTTTGGGTAGTGACAATATAGACTTAAAAATTATTTTGGTAGTCAAAGAAAAGGGAAAGAGGGTCAATCTATCATATCTCACAGAATTAAGAAGACTAAAGTTTTCACATAGTTTCAACATTAGCAGTAGGCACCTTCACCATGGCTTCAATTGGTATCTGTGGACTTGTCAGTTTGGACATTGAATATTCAAAATCTGTTAATCACATTTTCAGTAAACATTACAATCCTAATCTTTTTAATGTTTATTATATTTTCTGAGGAAAAGCAATAGAAATGTTTTCACCTGTTACACAGTATAATTAAAAGAAAGACATTGATTAATGTGTAACTTGATTCAATGATCTGTAATTTAAAATGAGATAGGTATTTGCTCTCAACAGAGCATGATGCTCTTTTTCTTATTATCATCCTATTTTTAGTCTAATTTTGGAATGACTTTATAAACAAAATTATTATTGATTCAAAGAAACAACAAAATGCATTACTGTCCAAATTACAAACAAGAAAATTTTCTTTCTTCATTGGTGAGACCAAGATATTTTTATTGTGAAATATTAACTCCCTCTACTGTAATTGCCTTTAATTTTCCAAATATATTTTAACTTTCTTTTCCAGAAAATATAAGCAAGTAATTAAAAAGTTACTTGCCCTAGATGGCATATAAACAATATACACAACACTCTTTATCTTTTCTTATTAATTCACATAGATAAATGAAAATAGATACATGCCAGACTTTTCGTTTTCATTCTAATATTAAACATAATTTGACTGTCTTTTTGAATAACTTTTTTCCTTGGAGACTATTCATTAAAGAAGATGAAATTATTTTTTTAATTTTTATTTTATATTGGAGTATAGTTGATTTAAAATGTGTTAGTTTTAGGTGTACAGCAAAGTGATTTAGTTATACATACATCTATTCTTTTTCAGATTCTTTTCCCATATAGGTTATAACAGAGTATTGAGTATATTTCCCTGTGCCATACAGTAGGTCCTCGTTGGTTATCTATTTTATATATAGTAGTGTGTATATGTTAATCCCAAACTCCTCATTTATCCCTCCCCCTTTCCCCTCTAGCAACCATAAGTTTGTTTTCTGTGCCTGTTGAGTCTCTTTTCGTTTTGGAAATAAGTTCATTTGTATCATTTTTTAGATGCCACATATAAGTAATATCATATGATATTGGCCTTTCTCTGTCTGACTTACATCACTTAGTATGATAATCTCTAGGTCCATCCATGTTGCTGCAAATGGCATTATTTCATTCTTTTTTATATGGCTGAGTAATATTCCATTGTATAAATACCATGTCTTCTTTATCCATCCATCTGTCAGTGGACATTTAGGTTTCTTCCCTGTCTTGGCTATTGTAAATATTGCTGCACTGAACATTGGGGTGCATGTATCTTTTCAGATTACTGTTTTCTCCAGATATATGCCAAGGAGTGGGATTGCTAGATCATATGGTAGCTCTATTTTTAGTTTTTTAAGGAACCTCCATACTGTTCTCCATAGTGGTTGTACCAATTTGCATTCCCACCAACACTATAGGAGGGTTCCCTTTTCTCCATGCACTCTCCAGCATATATTATTTGTAGACTTTTTGATGTTGTCCATTCTGACCAATGTGAGGTGATACCTCATTGTAGTTTTGATTTGCATTTCTCTGATTATTAGCAATGTTGAGTGTTTTTTTCATGTGATTTTTGGCCATCTGTATGTCTTCTTTGGAAAAATTTCTATTTAGATCTTCTGCCCATTTTTAAATTTGGTTGGTTGTTTTGTTTTTTGTTTTTATATTGAGCTGCATGTGCTGTTTGTATATTTTGGAAAGTAAGCTCCTGTCAGTTGCATCCTATGCAAATATCTTCTCCCATTCTGTGAGTTATCTTTTTGTTTGTTCTATGGTTACCTTTGCTGTGCAAAAGATTTTAAGTTTAATTAGATCCCATTTTTTACTTTTCGTTTTTATTAGATTAATTGACCATAGGTGTGTGGGTTTATTTCTGGGCTTTCTATCCTGTTCCATTGATCTATAATTCTGACTTTGTGCCAGTACTGTACTGTTTTGATTACTGTAGCTTTGTAGTATAGTCTGAAGTCAGGGAGCCTGATTCCTCCAGCTCCATTTTTCTTTCCCAAGTTTGCTTTGGCTATTTGGGTTCTTTTTTGTTTCCATACAAATTTTAAGATTTTTTTTGTTCTAGATCTGCAAAAAAAAATGCCATTGGTAATTTGACAGGGATTGCATTGAATCTTTAGATTGGTAGTATAGCCTTTTGACAATATTGATTCTTTCAATCCAAGAACATGGTATATCTTTCCATCTGTTTGTGTCATCTTTGATTTCTTTCATCAGCATATTACAGTTTTTGGAGTACACGTCTTTTGCTTCCTTATATAGGTTATTCCTAGGTATTTTATTCTTTTTGATGCGATGATAAATGGGATTGTTTCCTTAACTTCCCTTTCTGATCTTTCGTTGTTAGTGTATAGAAATATGACAGATTTCCATGCATTAATTTTGTATCCCGCAACTTTACCAAATTCATTGATGAGCTCTAGTAGTTTTCTGGTAGCATCTTTAGGATTTTCTATGTATGGTATCATGTCATCTACAAACAGTGACAGTTTTACTTCTTCTTTTACAGTTTGGGTCCCTTTTATTTGTTTTTCTTCTCTTAGTGCCATGGCTAGGACTTCCAAAACTATGTTGAACAAAAGTGGTGAAAGTGGACATCCTTGTCTTGTTCCTGATTAGAGGAAATGCTTTCAGTTGTTCACTTTTGAGTATGATGTTAGCTGTGGGTTTTTCATATAGGTCCTTTATTATATTGAGGTATGTTCCTTCTATGCCCTTTCTGGGGAGTTTTTATGATAAATGGGTGTTGAATTTTGTCAAAGGTTTTTATGCAATTTTTGAAATGATCATATGGTGTTTATTCTTCAATTTGTTTATGTGATATATCACACTTTTTGATTGTGGATATTGAAATATCCTTGCATCCCTGGGATAAATCCCACTTGATCATGTTATATGATCCCTTTATTATATTGTTGGATTCAGTTTGCTAGTATTTTTTTGAGGGTTTTTGTGTCTAAGTTCATCAGTGATATTGACCTGTAATTTTCTTTTTTGTGGTATCATCAGTAAAGGCAAATATACAGTTAAAGTAGGAAATTATCCACGCACAAATATGACATCAAAACCAACAATCATGAGAAGAGAAGAGCACAAATGCAGGATATTTGAAATGTATTTGAAATTAAGAGACCAACAACTTAAAACAATCTTGTATATATATAGTATATATATACTATATCAAAACCTGATGGTAACCACAAACCAAAAATGTACAATAGATATACACACAAAAAAGAAAAAGGAATCCAAACACAATGCTAAAGATAATCATCAAATCACAAGAACAGAGAACAAAATGGAAGGAAGAAAAAAGACCTACAAAAACAAATCCAAAACAACTAACAAAATGGCAATAAGAACATACATATCAGTAATTACCTTAAATGTAAATGGATTAAATGCTCCAACCAAAAGACATAGACTAGCTGAATGGATACAAAAACAAGACCCATATATATGCTGTGTACAAGAGACCCACTTCAGACCTAGGGACACATACAGACGGAAAGTGAGGGGATGGAAAAAGATATTCCATGCAAATGGAAATCAAAAGAAAGCTGGAGTAGCAATTCTCACATCAGACAAAATAGACTTTAAATTAAAGACTGTTGCAAGAGACAAAGAAGGACACTACATAATGATCAAGGGATCAATCCAAGCAGAAGATATAGCAATTGTAAATATATATACACCCAACATAGGAGCACCCCAATATATAAGGCAAATGCAAAGAGCCATAAAAGGAATAATTGACTGTAACACAATAATAGTGAGGGACTTTAACACCCCACTTACATCAATGGACAGATCATGCAGACAGAAAATCAGTAAGGAAATACACACCTTAAGTGACACATTAGACCAGATGGACTTAATTGATATTTACAGAGCATTCCATCTGAAAGCAGCAGAATACACATTCTTTTCAAGTGCACATGGAACATTCTCCAGGATATATCACATGCTGGGCTATAAAGCAAGCCTAGGTAAATTTAAGAAAATTGAAATCATATCAAGCATCTTTTCCTACAACAATGCTGTGAGATTGGAAGTCAACTACAAGGAAAAAAACTATAAAAAGTGAAAATACATGGAGGCTAAACAATATGCTACTAAACAACCAATGGATCACTGAAGAAAGAGGAAATAAAAAAATACCTAGAGACAAATGAAAATGAAAACATATCAATCCAAAACATATGGGATGCAGCAAAAGCAATTCTAAGAGAGAAGTTTATAGCAAGTAAGTTTATAATCTCACATCAGGAAATAAGAAAAATCACAAATAAACAACTTAACCTTACACCTAAAGCAACTAGAGAAAGAAGAACAAACAAAACCCAAAATTAGCAGAAGGAAAGAAATCAAAGATCAGAGCAGAAATAAATGAAGTAGAGACTAAGTAAACAGTAGAAAAGATCAATGAAACTAAAAGCTGGTTCTTTGAAAAGATAAACAAAATTGATAAACCTTTAGCCAGACTCATCAAGAAAATAAGGGAGAGGGCTCAATTCAATAAAATTAGAAATGAAAAAGGAGAAGTTACAACTGACACCACAGAAATACTAAGGATCATAAGAGACTGTTACAAGCAACTCTATGCCAATAAAATGGACAACCTAGAAGAAATGGACAAATTCTTGGAAAGGTGCAATCTCCCAATACTGAACCAGGAAGAAACAGAAAATATGAACAGGCCAATCACAAAGACTGAAATTGAAAGTGTCATTAAAAAACTCCCAACAAACAAAAGTCCAGATGGCTTCACAGACGAATTCTGTCAAACATTTAGAGAAGAGTTAACAACTATCCTTCTGAAACTATTTCAAAAAATTGCATGGGAAGGAACACTCCCAAACTCATTCTATGAGGCCACCATCACTCTGATACCAAAACCAGAGAAGATGCAATGTTTAGTATGTGGGTTTTTATATGTCTACATTATTATCACTATTTTACTTATTAAAACTTCAATGTATTTGGAATTTAAAAAGAAGAAATCAATTTTTAAGGAATTTCAGAATCTAAATATGCCCTTAGGAATTTGGATTGTGAATATTATAGCATATTAATGAATCATAAAGGAACTTTCAATAAGTTATCATTATGATTATAAAGCCATAACTACAATTGTTACTTGGGTTCCACCCAATGTTAATAATGAGGTAATGAGTCACATTTCATTATTTAATTATTTTTCTTAGTACTGTCAAAGTTTTTTGTCAGAAGTAATATAGTATTACTCTTACATTTTATGATACTTAGAGGGAATATAGAAGGTGAAAAATCTCTCATGAACTAGGTCAGATATCTATTCCATCATTTATAAACCTATCTAATTAATTCATCCAAATCTGAAATCCTTTTTGCTACTCTCTATATTTTTATGCTACTACTCTGTATGTAGTTTTCTTTTGGCCATAGGACTTATAATCATATATACCACATAAAACAGTTATTTATTGTATTTAATGTTTATTGACTTCTCTCTCTATAGTGTAATCTTAAGGAAAGGAGTTTTTCTTAACTTGTTAATGAATCTGGAAAAATTTGAATCCATATGCAAAAAGAAATGAAAAATGCTCCATCTCTTGCATCAAATAGAAAAATTACCTCAAAATGGATTATAACCCTAAATGAAAACCTAAAACTACAAAACTTCCAGAAGAAAAAAATAAGAGAAAACTTCTTGGAACCTCAGGTTGGGCAAAATTTCTTACACTTGATAGGAAAAATGTGATCTACAAAAGAAAAAAGAGGATAAAACTTTATCACAAGTTTTTCATGATAAAAAACGTTGAAAGTAAAAAAATAAGATAGACTGGGAGAATATATTTGCAAAGTATATAGCTGATAAAGAATTTTTATCAAGAATCAATATAGAAATTACAAACCTCAATTTTAGTAAAATATCACACTAAAAATAGGCATAAGGTTTTTGACACCTCACCAGAGAAGCCTATGAAAAGGTATTCAACCTCACTGGTAACTAGGGAAATGCAAATAAAAACCAAGGTAAGATACCATTACACACCATCACAATGGGATGTAAAGAAAATGACAGACACCAAGTTCTGGTGAGGCTGCAGACAGTGGGAACAGTCATCCATTGCTGGTGTGGATTTAAAATGGAACAGCCATTTGAGCAAAGAATCTGTAGCATCTTATAAAAGGAAACACACTCAGAGAAATGCAGTTGAGGGCAGAATGAGATACCAGGACACAAGGAGCAAAATTCTAAAAGTGAAAAAGAAAATACCAAATTGGTAAAGACTTGAAGCAACTGAAACTCACAACTGTTCTGCTGGGAGAACATAAGAGTAAAACCACTTTGAGAAGCTCTCGGAAGTATCTGCTATCAAAGAACACACGTGGATCCTATAGCGCAGAAACGTCACTCCCCGGCTTGTGACCAGTGGCAAACTGTGGAGATACTCATACAAGTGCACAAGAATATTCAGAAAAGCTCTGTGCCTTATAGCCCCAAAGTAGAAAGTACCCAGATGTCCATCAGATATACAATGGTATCATAGCTCATTTATAAAATTTGAACTTTTTTCAAAATTCACTGTCCATGATAAGTTCTCTTTTCTGTATATGTATTAAACCTCATTTAAAAGCTAAACAAAAGTCCATGTTATATATGATTGGTTAACTTTACACAGGGCAATAAAACAATATTATCTTTAAAAAAATAAATAAAAGTAAGCATACAATTGCCGTATGATCCAAAAATCTCACTCTGATGTATTGATCCCAATAAAATTTAAATTCGTATTCACAGAAAACCTTTTCACAAATGCTTAGAGCAATTTTATTCACGTTCACCCAAAACTCAAAGTCCCAATGTCCTTCTCTGGGTAGATGGATAAACCAACTCGTACGTTTATGCAATGGTCTGCTATTTGTCAACACAAAGGAATAAAGTAGTGCTACAGTTAACATAGATAATTGTGGAATACTTTATGCTAATTTAGGTGAGCAAGATTCAGAAGACAATATAAGAATGATTCCCTTTATAAGCCTTTCTGGGAAAGCAAAACAACAGGGGCAGAAAACAAATAGCAGCTATCATAAGACAGGTGGGCAATCACCTTTGAGCAGTAAATTACTGTAATGGGTACCAAGAGCTGAGGGGAGCCTGAGTTATAAAAATATATTTACCATCATCATGATTGTGTCTCACTGTGTTATGTGTCATGTTTTCATTGCACACAGGCACATGACATACCTCATCACAGTCCACGTTTTTGAAAGTTAAAGACGATATTTTACTTATTTAGGGACTTGAACCTTGATATTAACTAACAATATAATAATTTTTAAAAATTTTACACATTTATGTGGGAATATTTTATAATTTTCTCTTTTCATATAATATGGCTAATCCTCACTCCCGGACAATGATTTCAGTGTGTCCGATTTCAACATTTTTAATAGAGTTACATTTCACTCTGCTCTTGAAAGGCTATCACAGAAAGGACCCATCTGTGACTAGGCTCCTGGTTTCCCCTAAGTCAGCACCAAAGACCGATCAAAGACAGGAACAAAGATCCATTTGTGGATACAAAGAATGAATATTATAGACCATTATAACATAGTGTCAGTTACACACCTGTCAGCAGTGTCTAGAGAATTATTAAGCCATAATAAAGTTTCAAAAAGTAACTCAGAAAAAGTAGAACTAGTTACAATTTTGCAGAACAGGTAAGGTTTTTTTTGTTTTGTTTTTTTTAATAAAAATCTTTAAATGATCCCTTATGATGGTTGTAGTAGAAAATTTAACTGACACTGTAAAGCTGGAGTTCAAAAGATTTTGCTTGCCTGGGACTTTGTTTATCATAAATTTCATCATTAAACCTTTACCTTTAGAAAAGACTTCACATGAAAGACAGAAAGCTGATATTTCAGATTCAGGAGAAAGTACATTATTTATGTGAGTAGTTGTATTTTAGGGAAAACTCCACAAGCGTGCAAATTCATAAAAGAACATTTACCTGAAAATGGGAGACATGAAGTAGCTATTCTATTTTTATTTTTAATAGGCCTACTTATAATACATAGAAATTTTGTCAGGGTATACTAAAGCCTGATAAAAAATATTTACTGTTCAAATTCAAAATATAAATGGAAATATGAGGTTGTTATCATACTTCTTAAATAGCAATAAGTTTGTAAGCATTTTACCAATATCTATTTGTATTCAAAGGGGTAATATGCTGATATTACCCTGGCTTTAGCTTTTTTTTTTTCTTTAAAGGTTATTCCACAAGGTTATTCTATAATAACCTTGTGGAATATTTTGTTATTCTATATCAATACTTCTCTGGGTGTTCTATAACTTGACTTTAAATAATAGGTATTCGTTTCAAACTTTTCATTGATTTTCACATTAATGTGCTTTTGCTCTATTATAAAATGTCTGATTTAATTAAGAAGCTGAATCTCATTAGTGAGAGAATAGGAATTGTAAAACAGCAAGAAGAAGCTCTCATTTATTGCTGGTGGAAATGCAAAATGGTACAGCCACTTTGGAAGATAGTTTGGCAGTTTCTTACAAATCTAAACATAGTCTTACTATACAATTCAGTAACTATGCCTCTAAGTATTTACCCAACTGATTTGAAAACATATCCACACAAAAACCTGCATGTGAATGTTTATAGCAGCTTTATTCATAATTGCAAAAACTGGAAGGAACCCAGATATCTTTAATAGGTGAAAGGAAAAACAAACTACTACACATCCATTCAACGAAATACTGTTTGTCCATAAAAAGAAACTTGCTGTTAAGCCACAAAAGGACATGGATCAACCTTAAATACATATTGGAAGTAAAAGAAACTGGTCTGAAAATGCTACACACTGTATGATTCCAATTGTATGATATTCTGGAAAAGGTAAATCTGTTAAAAAAAAATCAGCAGCTGTCAAAGTTTTGGGGAGAGGGAACTACAGCTTTAATAGGTAAGGCACATGGATTTTTTTTTGTGGGGGGGGGGTGAAATAGTGGATGCCGGACATGCATTTGTCCAAACCCATAGCATTTTATAGCACAAAGAGTGAATCTTAATATATGCAATTTAAAAAATCATTTAGGAGCTCAAGGATGACAGTTTGGGATGCAGAATGTGACAACACAGTCTAACAATGTCATCCATGTTCAGTGGGTGGCGGGATCCAGGTCTCCCAGTGTTGGAGAGGAAGTTACAGATAAGCAAAAAGAGGAGCTCTAAAAAAAAAAAAAGAGGAGCTCTGACATGCCGCTGGTGCAAACAGACTGGAGTGGGAGATGTCGGTATGAACTCGTATGAACTTAGTACAGATACAGATGATTGCATACAGCTATAATTATAGATATCTGTATTTTCACGAGTTAGTATACTTGCATACATGTCCTTTCTCTGTCAGCTGAGAGGGTCTAAAAGCAACGTCACTCCAGTGGTGAAGGCTACACTTACCACTCAGATCTTGGCGTCTAATATTATTATCTAGTAAAAGAAAACAGGTCTTTTAGAGAGATGGATGATTCTAGGACTGGGCAGGAAATATACAAGATGAGCCTGGAATATCTTTTAGTGCAAGAAAGAAAGAAAATGCTAAAAAAAAAATGATGGGAGTTTGTCAGGGACACAGAAGCCAATCGAAAGATCATCTGATGTTCAAAGCTGGAAATATTTAAGCAAAATTATAGATAATGTATCACTGGATTATAATCTAAAATAAATATCCGTGAACTCATACTGATATAAGTAAATGATTGAATAAATATATAAGGAAGAAGAGACAAATTTTCCATGCAGAAAAATTCCCAATAATGTATGCAGATAGTCTGTTTTCCAGGAGGTGGAACATAGATAAACTCTCCACCCCTTAAGTGTTGGCTGCACGTAGCAAGTTCCTTCCAAAGAGTACAGTATGGAGAAGGGGACAGGGGGAGGAATTTACTAGTGAATAGATCTGACCAACCCTACCTCAATCAGGTGATCAAGGTTAACATATTAGTGATAAGATAAGGCAAGTTGATCGTACATACTCTTGGTATCATGTGACAATTATGGCACTTTACCTCTGTGGTCTTCTCCGCAAAACAAAACCCCAGTCTAATTGTAAGAAGAAAGTTAGACATATCCTGCTTGAGGGGAATTCTATAAAATACCTGACCAGTACTCAGCAAAACTGTCAAGGTCATCTAACACAAGGAAAGTCGCAGAAACTGTCACAGCCAAGAGAAGTCTAAGGAGAAATGAAGTCTAAATGTAATGTGGGATCCTGGAACAGAAAAAAGATTTTAAGTAAAAACTGAGGAAATCTGAATAAATTATGGACTTTAGTTAGTGATCATCAATATTGATTGATATAACAATATCAATATTCATTATAGTTGATGTGTCATATAAATATAAAATGGGGAAACTGCACTTTATCTTTGCAATTTTTTGGAAATCTAAAACTTCTCTAAAATTATTTTTGAAAGTAAGAAGAGATAAAAATGGAAAATATAGACCAATGAAATATACAGATTTGATTTATATGGAACATTGAGCCATATGACCATATCTAAGATTATGAACAAGAAAACTTGGCAGGAGTATATAATGTCGACTTTATTAATTGAAATCTCTTCAAGATGACACACAATTTTAGATGTCATGAATCTTGTTAAATTTTTCAAAATATAAGATACAGTGGAGGAACTAAGTGTAGTGTACAGTAGCTCTTTTGCACGTTTTCCCCAAAATCAATGGGAACAAAATATTTAGTATAATTTCTGAATAAAAATTTTGCAATAGTTATTACTCTCACAGAAACCTTGCTCTAATACTTTATGTATGTGGGAAAAAAGTTGTATATCCTAGAAAGAAATGGTTAATAGAGTTGCTTTAAGAAGTAAGATCCATTTAAATTTATAAGATAAAAATAGAGGTTGGCAATTAAAAGAAGATATAAATTCCTATAGAAATTGTGAATATTTTTCTTAGGAAAAATTTGGTGCAGGGAAGATAAAACCATTCAAGAGAATGAGATTTATTATAAGTATTTATTCATCACTGAATCTAAGGGACCTTCAAACAGGGGGACTCCAGAGAGACTGCAGTCCAGGAAACGTTTTCGATTGCTCCTTTTTTTCTCTGATATCTGCTGCTTTCAGCACAAAACTGCATGTAACTTTTGCATACTCACTAATCATTTTGAAAAAATTCATTGTGAGATTGGCTGTTTGGTCTAAGAGATGACAATCATCTCTACCTGGTGACCTTTCATTCAGTAGCTCGACTTGCTTTTTTGGTTGACTCAGACAAAAAATTAAACTTAATCTTGTTAACATAAGTTAATTATTCACATTACAGATATGTTTGGAGTCTAGAGTCAGGTGACATATTTTAATTTAAAATACGTGATTGCGAATTCAACCTCGTCCGTTCTTAGAATAGCTTCCTGTTCCATCTGAAGATCTTCCTTCCTGTGGTAACTCATAAGGTTCCAGAGACATCGCACAGTCCAAAATGTCATGTAGTTATATGTTATTTCCTCCGGACATAATCATGTCAGGATGTACCCCGCAGAGTCTCCACGCACTGCCTCTGCTGCGTGGTGGCAAACTTCGTTTCCACTTGAGAGCCAGCGTCCATCACTGTAGGTGCCAGAGCCCCTTCCCAGACTTCAGCAAGAGTCCTCCAGGAAATCTTGCTGTGCATTGAGGCCTCTCACGTCTCCAGTTTTAATTCAACTCCCCCGCCCCCGCCCCAGCTAGAAGCTCTGCTGCTTCTCTTTCAGCCCCTGCCCTCCCTGAATCCTGCCTTTGCCCCCAGCATGTACCCCAAGTGGGTGAAAGCCTCAGGGAAACACGTGGGTGCCAGGACCCCAGTTACCAGCAATTACTACTAAGATAAAAATAAGTGCTTTTTGATATTTCAAGCCTCAGACAATGAGAGCTAGAATTTATTTTTTAGTCTAGACCTGTATAAGTAATCAGATTGTTAAAATAAACTTGTCCTAAAATATCACTTTCAGCAAAACTTTAGAAATTAATTCGATTATTATGTTTGCGTTTAGAAATTGACTTGTATTCAGTTATATATTAACATGAATCTTATTAATCATGCTTAGAGATATTTTAGTTATGGTTTACATGAAATAATTTATAATTCCAGGGAATTAGAAACTGTATATTTGTTTGATAATTTGCTTCTTCAGATCAAATTACCGAAACACTCTTTTTTGTTGTTGTAAAGTTGAATTGAGAAGTATTAAAATTTCCATTTAAGTTTCAAAAGGTTATTTTATGCAAATTAACTTTATTCCATATAATGTTCTATAAAAAATTTCATCAGATTAGAATTCTACTTTTCACATGAGCATATTAAATCCTATAGAGCTAAACCAACCCCAGTTATACATGATCAATTTATAACATTCTTTTGTTTTGAAACTACTGTATCAAAAGAAAGGAAGATAATAAAACTTTGTATTAGTCAGAACTCTTGGTTTCCCACTACAAAATGCAAATTAATCCTAATCTTATGTTTAAAAAAAAAAAACAAACGAATCCATTGTTCACCTGAATATTTTATGAGAAATCATGGGGGAATTTAACTTTAGGGATGGTTGAAACCCATGTGCCTAGACATTGTAAATATCTCTTCCTTCTTTTTTCATCCCTGCCTCTTCCTGAATGTTGCCTTCATTCATGAAGCCTAGCTCTCCTAAAGGCAGGCTTGCCTCTTTACAACTTCTAAGCCAGAAAAGAGTCTTGTCTATAAATCTAACCAGGAAAATGTCCAGGAAAGACTTTAATGTCTCATCTCATCATCTCTGGACCAATCACTATGATGTGAGTGGAGTGTTAGAATTACTCCAAGTTTGGTTAGATGACCACTTCTGAAGTCGGGGGCTGGTTGGCAAACCAAAACAGGATCACTTGGTTAGGGCAAGAAAAAAGCAGTTCCTCATATAAAGGAGGGAGGCTGTTATCCGAATTTCCAGAGAAAAAGAAGTGCATACACTTTGTATATAATAACTATCAGTGATAATGTTTTGCACTGAGAAGTACACTATGGCAGAAATCCTATTCTTACAATTCAAGATAGTTTTATGAGAGATTGAACTCATTTAAAATGACTAATTTCCACAGAACCACGTAGGAGTAGGCATAATATCACACTAACGCTAGAGTTCTAACATTTCATGTTTTTCCGTGTTTTATCCTCTTCTTTTATCCTTTTCTCACCAATATCTTTTCTTTCCCATTGTCTTGATAAATCTCAAGAGAGAACTAGAAAATTCATTATATGTCAGTCAATATTGACTATAATGATCAATAAGAAACTAACATCCCACTACGCATGGTCCTGGCTGGCAAAAACACTAGGTAAGCGTCTGTCGGTACCACTAAAAGGGTATCATTTTATTATGTCTTCCCACTTTTATCTGCCTCTGAGACAAGAGGCATGAAGCATCACATGCGGGTATTTTTCCCATCATCTCATTTTGCCAAGGACAGAAATATGAAGGTGATAAAGAGGAGCGGCTGGTGGTGAGGAGATAAAGTAACGAAGCACTAGAGATAACGTCCAGCAGCAGGAGGTGGAGGACGGACACAAGTGAGCTGCAGAGGCCTTGTACCCACGCTCCTGGGACCCCTCAGAAAAATACTGCTGTCAAAGTCCATGCACCTCAAATAATGACACATCACATGGAGTACTATTTTGAAAAGACCTTCAAGGATGTCCAGTGACAGAAGCCTATGAAATGGGTTAAGTGGAGCTGGCATCTCTAATGGTACTTTTCTGCAAACTTGCTTTGCATGGTGCAGAATTTCATGAACTTATTATTTTGGAGCTCACATATGCTGATACAACTTTATAAGAGTTAGAATATAGTATGCACCAGGGACTTTTGTAATGAAAAGGGGTGATTTCCCATACCAAAAAGATGTATAGTAAGAAAAATGACTCAGAGTAACTCCCTTGACTTTGCAGGTTACAAGTACTGGATACTTATATTTAAATCTGAAAGATGTTTCTGTAACTTAAGTTTATTAATTTAAAATGTAAAAGATTTTTATTTGAAAATAAAATTTTTAATTAGGAGAATATTTTTTTCCACAGGAAGCTGTTCACTTATTCATACTAGCTTAAAGCATTAAAAAAAAAAAAAAAGAAAGAAAGAAAAGAGTTGCAGACCGTATAAACGTATGAACAGAATGGAATATGAATTCATTTTTACCATCACATATTACAGTTGTGGTTTATAGAACATTATTTTAGAGGTCGAAGAAATCAGACTTTCCCTTGTGTATTATAATGTGCATGTTTTTTTATAACCAGTTTATAAAGTGAAATTGAAAAAGGCATTGGGATTTCTATATATTTATATCTGAACAAGTACGTTAATAGTCTATGTACATAAAGCAATAAATAAGAATAAAGTTGTAAAAAAATAGCTGATATGGGTACACTCATAAAACTTATATACACTTATATATACACTTATATATACACTTATATATACACTTATATACACTTATATATACACTCATAAAAATGTGCAAAAGTGTGATTCACATTATAAAATCCACAGAATGGTATTCTGACCAGCCCCCAGAACACTGCAACTAGTATTCACCAAAATGTTTTAAATAAGGAAATTCACAAAAAAAGTAATAAATTAATGTAACTGTTTAAAGTGAGCCTAAATTCAGAATTGTTTAATACTGTATTCTTATTGGGAGCTTAGTATATATTAAGGGCTTTACATACATCATCTCATTTTATCCTCATTTCAAAGGAGATTTCTATTTTAATCCTCAGTTCTGAGAAAAGGAAATAGAAGTTTAGATAGACTAAACAATTTCCCCAACAAAAAGCAAAAACAAAACTATTCAGTGCCTGGCTCTGAATCCATTTTTTCCTAATTACAAAGTTGATGTTTTTAACCTTTTATTGTAGATGTTTCTACTACTTGTATTCTACGCAGATTTGATTAATATGTAGCATGAGACATACCTGTGGAGTACTCATATTTTAAAACGAGTTTGACTTTGGAAGACTCAAGATGCAGTTTATCTGTCTCTTTCTAAAAGTTGAAACCTTAATATTTGGCCCCAATATTTGAGAACGGTTTTATTCCCACATCCATTTACTCATTTAATTATTTAACCAAGTTTTATTAAAGTCCAACTATGCCCCAAGTGCTGTTTTAAGTACAGTTGATATAGCAGGAAAAAAATTAAACAGACAAAAATCCATGCCCTCATGGAAATAACATTCTGGAGGACAGAGATAGGCAATTAATTAAATAAGCATCTACCTATCTACTTACCTATGTCATTTTAAATGGTGAGAAATCCCATGGAGAAAAATTTTAAAATTTCAATAATAATAAAAAATAAAGAGTCACAGGATATGTTAGGATTGCAATTTGAAATAGAACATTTGGAGAAGTCCTCACTAAGGACGTGAGCTGGATAGGGAACCAGGTGGATATCTGGGGAAAGAGCCTTCCCGGGAAGGAGCTGTGAGTATAAAGATGGACACGTGTGAGGAATGTTCAGTGAAGAACCAGGTGTCAGAACTGGAGGGGAAAGTGAGGTCAAGAGAACTTTCCCTGATGTTTTTTGTTTTAGGAGAAAAATATTGTTTTATTTCTTCTAACATTAGAAAAATTGAAAGTGAAGGAAGGTCAAGGGGAATTGCAGAAAGAAGTTCTGTGGGTAAGTAGGAAGACACGGAAGCTGTTTCAGGAGTGACCATATCTGCCTTTCCTGGGAACATAGGCAGTCCCTCCGTAAAAAGTCTAAGAGAAGGTAAAAGTACATGGGTGTGGGGCGGTAAATAGACGGGGTGGAAAAAGCTTGTGAATTATCTCCCCTGATTGCTTCAATTTTCTCAGAAATTTAGGAAGTGAGGTCATCTGTTACCAGTACAGAGGAAGAGGGTTTGAGTAGATGAAATCTATGTGAAATCAACATACAAAATAGAGAATGGAGCAAAGAGATGGGGTAATGTGACCGCTTGTTAGCATTGGGTCCACCTGAGAGTAAAAGGTGTGAATGAGCAGACATCCACGGTGAGGTGGTGATGTATCTTTTTCCAGCCACATTCCTCTGCATTTCCTGTTAGACTCTACATAGTCTCTCTAGATAATAGGAAAGAGAGATTTACTTAATAGCTCTGCCAGAACCACTTGATGTCCCCAAAGAAAAACCACTATTTCCAGGCAGGTTATGGCTTAATCACAGCTTGAATTTGACTGCAAAGCCTCAGGTCAGCATGTGGGTTCAGCTGCTCTGATCTCTGGGGGAAACATGACCATTAACTCTTCTTCCAGGTCTGTGCAACATGCAAGCTCAGGTGAAATTTTCAGGACTGTATTTAATTGACTTAAATATATAACAAATGATATTTCTTCATATATGTGCATTTTAATTTCAAGTTTAATAACTTGGAGAGTGTTGTCTGTTTCATGCCTGGCAAGAACAGTTCTTGAGGTTTTCTTAGGGCCCACACTCTCATGATATAGTGAAAACAGTGATTTCTCAGAACAAAAGCCAAAAACTAGGAGCCAACAGGAACGACAGGAACAGGTATCTAATCTCCAGTCATAAAATGGGAGAGAACACTATGATTTGTAAGTAACATGGATTTCTTTCCCATACGTCTATTTCAGACTCAAAATTTTCAATCAGCATCTCTGTATCCATCACTGGAGATGAAATAAAAAGGTTGCCAAGAAGTCCATCACTTAAAACCTGTGTTTTTTGACTGCACAAGCAATTCAAAGCTCTTAAGGAAATTAAGGAGATAAAACATCTTACTTTTGGGGGCTGAAATTTTGAGTAGGGAACCATAAAATAGAAATATTGTTATCTTTCAAAGTTCCCAAATTGCATCATAAGCATAAAAATATGCTCAACAACTATTTTAACTTTAATAAGAAATTGCAGTATTTTCCCTCCCCAAGATTTTATTTTTAATTGAAGCGGTAGATGAGGGACAGTGGCTGTCAACAGCCCTTGGTGGGAAAGCTGCCCATTAAGTGAAATTCTTGACAATTGACCATCTGGGATTTTTCCTGATGAATTAGCTTTCTGAAACCTGTGTAATGTCATTGTTTATCCCATGCTATCTTGAGGGTAAATACTAATGGGTGCACCTCTCTCTCTATGTATATTTTAAGCTAACGTAGCCTTTTCACTTTTAGTTGTAAACTCATTAAACCTCTTTTTTCTCTTCATTCACACAAGCTCCAAGGTCAGGAGCACGCCCATCAACTATAATAGTATTTCCAGAAGTCACTCACAGAGTCTAACTTACAAGTTTTTAGACACTGAATGTCTTGACCATGTGATGTACCCTTGGGTCATTTCCATTGTCCTTTTGTTCTAAGGGAAGCTTACGGCTGTATTACCATTCAGCCAAGTAGCGACTGTGTCTTTGTATATTTTCCTATCTGGTTATTCAGAGAGCATAAAAATTGGCATGTGATTCATTGGAAAGGAGAAAAAATATCTGCAAAATGCTGACACAACATTATGATACTTACAGTCATCAAACTGTAAGGAAATTAAGCCTGTAATAACAATAGTTTTGAATTTTAAATGTTCTGTAATTTATGAATACCTATTGTAGAATTAATCTCACACGATCTCAAGTACATTTCAGGAAGCCTGGATAAAGCTGTGAGACAAAAAGCATACAGATATTTTAACCCTTACTTAATTTACAAAGCAAGGTTTTATATAGTTAGGTCTAATTGTTAATGTTTCAGAAGAAATTTGTTGTGATGAATATGAATCCCAAAGTAATTTTCATAATTGCTTTTTAATAAAAATAATATTATAAAAATTTTCTGCTAATACTATAGCATCAATTACTTCCAAGCCAATAAAATAATTATGTTTGCCACATTCGAGCCAATACAATAATTATATTTTGATATTTATAATTAGCATTACAGCAAGCTATATTCAATGTCAGCTCTTAAATGCTTTCGATTTCATTTAATAGATTAACAAATCTGATAAAACTTAAAAATCATTATAATATGTGATCATTTATAGAATACTTAAAATTCTAGTAGTCTAGTATTCTAGAATTCTAGCTTCAGAGGCGGCCTAGTGCCGCCTCTGAAGCCTGAACAAGACTGCTTCACTAGCTTCCCCTACCCTCACATGCTGCAATTGTTGAATATGCCTTTTGCCTTTCTATGAAACAAGGGAAATAATGAAAATAAATATAGTTCTTAAAATCACAAGTGTTAAAAAATTCTCTATACAATGATTTATTTTTCATGCATTGTGAACAGTGAGAATGTTTAGCAAATATGTCCCATTTTTGAAATGTAAACAGACGTAGGAAAATACTGACAGTTATTACTATCTTGATACGCTTTCAGATGTAACAGGTTAGATGTAGCGGGTCAGAAATGCTGCCGCCCCACCGTGTCTATAGCCGCAGCTCCTGTGGGCAGTGACTGAGGATGGAAAGCAAAGACATAGCGGTTCTAGCAGTGGCAAGTGCTTCGTAACATCACTTGATAGACAGAAGTACAGCCGGAAGAATCTGGTTCCAAAACTCCTAAGAGTTCATCTATTGAGCCTAACCTGCATTCTAGAACTCTTGCTGTAAAGGCACCTAGAGCATGAAATTTTGAGTTTCCCATTTTTAGTTTTACAGGAGGGGAAGTAGAAGAGGTTGGAAATTGATGTAAAGTATTAATCAACATATCCAGAACACGTGGGATATTTATTTTTCTACAAATGTCTATTTACTTAACTCTGATATTTTTATGAGTTTAGTTGAAGACATCTGGATAATTTGCATTTGTTTAATAATGCCTTCAGGTACCACTACTCTTGAGAACCTGGCCTTTTATGCTCAATGCAGGAACTCTCATTTTGTTATCTAATGTCAAATATTTTATGTCTTCCAGCTAAGTGGAAAGGAGTATCTTAAACTGCTCAAGCAAGAAAATATGTATAGGACTATAAAATAATAAATCAAATTACTTACTACATAACCATATAAATTATATGAACTATATAAATTATATAAAATTTAATATATATAATGTGGCAGAGAAAATACTGACTATATCTACTTCACTTGTGTAAATATGTCAGATGTAATATAATATAACGGGTGTTAGAAATGTTGAATATTAAACATATATTTTTAGAGTATAGCTAAATAGGACAAATATGGCTTTTCTAGTTTTTAAGCCAAATGATGGTAGTGTTCACTGCATCCAAACTGCTTGAAGATATTTTCCAATTTTTAGGTATTAACATAAAATTCAAGTGTGTTATTAATAGAGATAAAATAATTCATGTTTCATATAAAGTGAAATTCTGTACATCATTTTAGTTACATTTTCTAATTTGACAGTCACAAGTACCCTGTAAAACAGGTAAACAGCACTTATTGTCTTGGTTTGCTATGACTCAGAGAACTTTTAAGACTTGCCTAAATTCACACAGAGATGATGGGTAAACCTGGGCCTAAAAGTCAGGTCTGCTGATTTGTAACCCACTGCAACTTTTATAAAACTATCATCAATTCAGTAAGATACTGTCTTTCTGGAATGTACCCTTAATAAATATTATTTAATTTTAAGTGCTCAATATATTTGGTGAATTGTGACATTGGTTCTAACTTCCACTATGAATGATCTTTACAGATTCTTCATTATAAACCAAGCATCTAGGTTAGACAATTGCCATTGATTTGATTTCCTAACATATGCACTAAATATTGTCTACTAACTACAACATCAAAATGCTTATTTGTAATAAATATATGTACACATATACGTGTAAATGTGTGTGTTGTGTGTAGTATACGATATACATACACATACAGGCATACCTCATTTTATTGTGCTTTACAGATACTGTGTTTTTTACAAATTAAAGATTTGTGGCAACTCTGTGACGAGCAAGTCTACTGGTGCCATTTTTCCAATACATTTGCTCACGTCATGTCCCTTTGTCACATTTTGGTAATTCTTGCAATATCTCAAACCTTTTCATTATTATTATTTTAGTTATGGTATCTGTGATTAGTGATCCTTGATGTTACTAATGTAATTGTTTGGGGGGGTGGGCACCATGAGCTACACCCATAAAAGCAAACTTAATAAATGTATGTATTCTGACTGCTCCACTTACTGGCTGTTCCCCTATCTTTCTCGCTCTCCTTGGTCCTCCCTATTCCCTGAGATTCAACAATATTATAATTAGGCCAATTAATAACCCTACAATGGTCTCTAAGTGTTCAAATGATTAAAAGAGTCCCACGTCTCTCACTTTAAATAAAAAGCTAGAAATGATTAAGCTTAGTGAGAAAGGAATGTTGAAAGCCAAGATAGGCTGAAAGCTAGGCTTCTTGTACCAAACAGTTAGCCAAGCTGTGAATGCAAAGGAGAAGCCCTTGAAGGAAATTAAAAGTGCTGCTCCAGTGAACACATGATTGATAAGAAATCAAAACAGCCTTGTTGCTGATATGGAGAAAGTTTTAGTGGTCTGGATAGAAAATCAAACCAGCCACGACATTCCCTTAAACCAAAGCCTAATCCAGAGAAAGGACCTAACTCTCTTCAATTCTATGAAGGCTGACAGAAGGGAGGAAGCTGCAGGAGAAAAGTCTGAAGCTAGCAGAGGATGGTTCATGAGGTTTGGAAAGAAGCCATCTGTCTCCATAACATAAAAGTGCACGGTGCAGCAGCAAATGCTGTTGTAGAAACTGCAACAAGTTATCCAGAAGATCTAGCTAAGATAATTAATGAAGATAATTAACTGAACAACAGATTTTCAGTGTAGACAAACAGCCTTCTGTTGGAAGAAGATGCCATCTAGGACTTTCATAGCTAGAGAAGAGAAGTCAATGCCTGGCTTCAAAGCTCAAAGGACTGGCTGACTCTCTTGTTAGGGGTTAATGCAGCTGGTGACTTTAAATTGAGGCCAATGTTCATTTACCATTCTGAAAATCGTAGGGCCCTTGAGAATCATCTAAATCTACTTTGCCTGTCCTCTATAAATGGAACAACAAAGCCTGCATGACAGCACATTTGTTTACAACATGGTTTACTGAATACTTTCAGCCCACTGTTGAGACTTACTACTCACAAAAAAAAAAAAAAGATTCCTCTCATAATATTACTGCTCAATGACAATGCATCTGGTCACCCATCATCTGATGGAGATGGACAATGAGATTAATGTTGTTTTCATGCCTGTTCACACAGCATCCATTCTGCAGTCCACGGATCAAGGAGTAATTTTGACTTTCAAGTCCTATTACAGTAAGTCCCCTACATAGAAAGAGTTCTGTTCCGAGAGTGCGTTCGTAAGTCCAATTTGTTCGTAAGTCCAACAAAGTTAGCCTAGGTACCCAACTAACACAATCGGCTATATAGTACTGTACTGTAATAGGCTTATAATACTTTTCACACAAATAATACATAAAAACAAACACAAAAAATAAAACATTTTTAATATTACAGTACAGTACCTTGAAAAATACAGTAGTACAGTACAACAGCTGGCACTTCTTAGCAGTACCAGTTACATCACCGCTGCCTTTACACTTGCTTCCGGACATCCTGGGATTGAAATAAAGATACTGTACTACTGTACTCTATACAGTCCTGCACAGTAAAGTACACAAAAGCACAACCACTTGTAGAGGATGCACGCACATGGCAATGTTCGCCTGACACGTGAACTAACTTATGTGATTGGACATACGAACGCATTTTTGCATCTTTGAAAGTTCGCAACTTGAATATTCGTATGCAGGGGACTTACTGTATTTAAGAAATACATTTTTAAGGCCATAGCTGCCATAGATAGTAATTCCTCTGATGGAACTGGGCAAAAGCCATTGAAAACCTTCTAGAAAGGATTCACCATTCTAGATGCCATTAAGAACATTCATGATTCATGGGAAGAGGTCAAAATAGCAACATGAACAGGAGTTTGGAAGAAGTTGATGCCAACCCTCATGGATGACTTGGACGGGCTCAAGACTTCAGTGGAGGAAGTAGGGGGAGACGTGGTAGAAGCAGAAAGACAACTAGAATTAGAAGTGGAGTCTGAGGATGGGACCGAATTGCTGCAATCTCATGACAAAACTTTAACGGATAAGGAGTTGCTTCTTATGGATGAGCAAAGAAAGTGTTTTCTTGAGATTAAATCTATTCCTGGTAGAGATGCTATGAAGATTATCGAAATGACAACAAAGGATTTAGGATATCACTTAAACTTAATTGATAAAATAGTGGCAGCGTTTGAGAGGATTGACTCCAATTTTGAAAGAAGTTTGTAGGTAAAATGCTATCAAAGAGCATCGCGTGTTACAGACAAATTGTTTGTGAAAGGAAGAGTCAATCAATGCAGCAGACTTCATTGTTGTCTTATTTTAAGAAATTTCCACAGTCACCCCAACCTTAAGCAACCACTACCCTGATCAGCCAGCAGCCCTCAACATCGAGGCAAGACCCTCCACCAACAAAATGATTATGACTTGCTGGAGGCTTTGATAATGGTTAACATTTTTTTGGCAATAAAGTATTTTAAAATTAAGGTATGGACGTTGTTTTCTTAGGCATAATGTTATTGCACACTTAATGAGTACAACACAGTATAAGTATAACTTTTATATGTGCTGGGAAACTAAAAAATACATGTGACTCGTTTTATTGTGATATTGATTGTGGTGGTCTGGAAACAAAACCACAATATCTCCAAGGTGTGCCTGTGTATCATATTGCATACCTACTACATTCATGTATACTTATATGTTAGTATGAGGTATCTCTGTCTCATACTAGACACACACACACACAGACACGTTCCTCAGGCAGAGGGAATACAAAAAGATTCCTCTAAGAAAAAAGAAGTTTGAGTTGTTATCTGAAGAAAAAGTAGGAGTTGCATAGGAGGGAGGGTGGGTTTGAGGAGAGGTATCCATCTAATAGACTTTCACGAAAAGAAAACAGGTGAGAACAGATTAGGTAACTGCATAACTCAAAGGGCAGCTGTTATGTAGTAAGCTATAGGTCTCCTGCTGTTTTCTTTGTGCCTTTATGGTGGCGTGAAGTTAGAAGGCTGTTGAATGACTTAGCAAAGGCAAGACTTAGAGGTATGTGAAAGAACTGAGAAAGCGATGAGATCAAGAAACAATTTTGATATACAATGGAGAAAAGACAGCCTCTTCAATAAGTGGTGCTGGGAAAACTGGACAGCTACATGTAAAAGAATGAAATTAGAACACTCCCTAACGCCATACACAAAAATAAACTCAAAATGGATTAAAGACCTAAATGTAAGGCCAGACACTATCAAACTCTTAGATGAAAACATAGGCAGGACACTCTATGACATAAATCACAGCAAGATCCTTTTTGACCCAGCTCCTAGAGAAATGGAAATAAAAACAAAAATAAACAAATGGGACCTAATGAAACTTAAAAGCTTTTGCACAGCAAAGGAAACCATAAGCAAGATGAAAAGACAACCCTCAGAATGGGAGAAAATATTTGCAAATGAAGCAACTGACAAAGGATTAACCTCCAAAATTTACAAGCAGCTCATGCAGCTCAATATCAAAAAAAAAAAAAACAAACAACCCAATCCAAAAATGAGCAGAAGACCTAAATAGACATTTCTCCAAAGAAGATATACAGATTGCCAACAAACACAGGAAAGAATGCTCAACATCATTAATCGTTAGAGAAATGCAAATCAAAACTACAATGCGATATCATCTCACACCGGTCAGAATGGCCATCATCAAAAAATCCAGAAACAATAAATACTGGAGAGGGTGTGGAGAAAAGGGAACCCTCTTGCACTGTTGGTGGGAATGTAAATTGATACAGCCACTATAGAGAACAGAATGGAGGTTCCTTCAAAAACTAAAAATAGAACTACCATATGACCCACTACTGGGCATATACCCTGAGAAAACCATAATTCAAAAAGAGTCATGTACCACAATGTTCATTGCAGCTCTATTTACAATAGCCAGGACATGGAAGCAACCTAAGTGTCCATCAACCGATGAATGGATAAAGAAGATGTGGCACATATATACAATGGAATATTACTCAGCCATAAAAAGAAACGAAATTGAGTTACTTGTAGTGAGGTGGATGGACCTAGAGTCTGTCATACAGAGTGAAGTAAGTCAGAAAGAGAAAAACAAATACCGTATGCTAACACATGTATATGGAATCTAAAAAAAAAAAAAAGTTCATGAAGAACCTAGGGGCAAGATGGGAATAAAGACACAGACCTACTAGAGAATGGACTTGAGGACATGGGGAGGGGGAAGGGGAAGATGGGACAAAGTGAGAGAAGGGTAGTGTATATATGGACATATATACACTACCAAATGTAAAATAGATAGCTAGTGGGAAGCAATCGCATAGAACAGGGAGATCAGCTCAGTGCTTTGTGACCAGCTGGAAGGGTGGGATAGGGAGGGTGGGAAGGAGGGAGACGCAAGAGGGAAGAGATATGGGGATATATGTATATGTATAACTGATTCACTTTGTTATAAAGCAGAAACTAACACACCATTGTAAAGCAATTATACTCCAATAAAAATGTTAAGAAAAAGAAAAAAAGAAACAATGGGAATGGATAGAAGTGAAGTGAAAACTGCAATATTGTTTCATGAGGTTGGGTGAGAAATGAGATGAACCATGGCATATGACCAGATATTAATTTCAAGGCTTTGCCCTACTTTTGGCAGTTTTGTCACTGTATTACATCTTCCTGTAGCATTCTATTTAGCAATCTATGCATTTGTATGTACTACAGATGAAAATGATACTTTGAAGTGAAGCATTATGGCTAGATAACCAATAGCTTTTGGTTAAAAGAAAAAGAGAATAATCTGTCCGTTTAACTTCTAATTTTTTCTCTAATTCTCACATTAGCCTGAGTAAGCCGTGATTAAGTTCTACTGATTATTTTATAACCATATTCTTTCAAAAACATAAGGTACCCTAAATGGATCCTCAGAGCACATGTGTTATTATTTGTCATTATTGTTCTTTCTTTTTTTCTTCTCATACCTGGTTTTATTTTAAGGACTGAACCACTCTTTATCCTTAGACTTGGCCTGCAGAGATCTGTAATGCTGTCTGTGTTTCAACACAGTGGAAACTCAATTGCCAATAAAGATGTATGTTATTCTTTTTTATTATTCTTTTTTCCAACTTTATTGAGATATAATTGACATATAATATTGTGTAAGATTCAGGTTTACAACATGTTGATCTGATACACTTATACATTGCAAAATGATTACCACCTTAGTGTGAGCTAACATCTTCATCGCATAATTACCATTTCTTTTTGTGTGGTGAGAACACTTAAGATCTACTATCTTAACTTTTGAGCATTTAACACAGTATTATTAACTATAATCACCATTAGATCCCCAAAACTCATTCGTCTTATAACTGAAAGTTTATAACTTTTGACCAACAGCTCCTCATTTTTATTATTCTTAAGTAGCAAATTATCTTTAATGAAATAGACTCTGCATGTATTACTTTAGAATGATCGTATGAGAATACATGTCATAAAGCCTTTACAGCTGCAAAACTCCACAATCTTCCTAGAGTTTGAAAGTTTAATTGTGCTTTAAACATGCTTCTCACTTCAAACACACCTATTCTCTCTCTGTCACTTTGTTTCTATTTATTTTGTTTATTTGTCCCAGATGCAAACACAATATTATTTAATATACTGTTGTGAATTAGCTTTCAATTCCCTTTTATTCTCAGTCTTCTGCTAGTGGATGGTAGTCACTATGGATTTCATACACTTGTTGCTGTTTGACATCACAAATCTGAGAATGATTATAATAGTCATCACAATTATATGAACACTGCTAACTTTGACCCAAAATATTCTATACAGATATATCATTCTTGGTCTATATTTATGCAAGTATGTTCATAGAAGCAGGTGCCAACAAAATAAAACAGTTACAAGAATGATGTCATGGTAAACTGGATAGTGGGGTGTATGTACAAGGTTAGGCAATAAGACCAAATTAACAAATAGTGTCCAGAAACAGACCTACACACATATAGTTATCTGATTTTATGACAAACGAGTCAGTGCAAAGGGCGCTTTTATCTATTGGCAAAATGAGAAAAATGAATATTTAATCCTAACCCTTTGTAAATCCTCATGCCACATACAAAGGTAATACTAGATGGATTATAAATATTAAATTAATATTTTTGAAAATTAAAACATAAGAGAACATTTTTATTTTGGAAAAGTAATAATTTCTTAAAAGTTTCCTGAAACTATTAACCCTAAATAAAGACAAAAGTTAAATTAGAATCTATTAAGGAAAAATTATTTGTATCCTCAAAAGATATTAAGAGAGTAAAAAGGCAAGTCTCAGAGTGGAATAAAATACTATCAGTCCATATGCAGAACAATATTTGTATCCAGAGTATAAAAATAATGTATGAAAGTCAATCAGAAAAGGGCAGACTAGCAAATAGAAAAATTGATAATTGTATTTTCCAGGGAGAATATCCAAATGCCAATAAATATCTGAAAAGTTACTTTGTTAGTCTTCAAGGAAATACAAATCAATCCCAGTAGGCAACAATTAGAATAGAAGGATAAAAGGACCAAACGTTGGCAAAGACAGAGAACAACTAGTCCACTCATCCGTTTCTAGCATGGCTGAACTTTTATGTAACCACCGGGAAAGCTCTGTGTACTTAGACTGAGCATATGCCTAAGGTGTGACCTAGGAATCCCATCCCAACATATATATTCAAAAGAAATATATACACATCTTCACCAAAAGACATGGGCAAAACTGTTCTGGGAGGATTATTCTCAATAGCTCCAAACTGAGTTACCAGAATGCCCATCAACTATAAAATAGATACATAAAAATAAACTGTTGTATATTCACATATTAGAATAATATAAAGAAATGAGAATGAACAGACTATAATTAAATGATTCAATATGGAAAATATTATCTGGTAAGATTTTATTTTTATAAATGTTATTAACATTCAAAACTAAAATGTGTTGGAAGTCAGACTAGGGATTACATTTGGCAGGGGAGGGTTGAGGTGACTTGAAGGAAATGCCCAATGGACTCTGGGGTTTTGCTAATGTTCTGTTTCTTAAAGCCAGTGTTGGTTACAAGACTGTGTTCAATTTGTGAAATTCATTAAGGCTTACACTTGTGATTTGTCTTATTTTCTGCACTTATATATCAATAAAAATTTAAAGAGAAATGTACATTTTAATGACTTCTAGTGGATATTCACTCTCCAGTTAATGGTGGCCCCTTTTTCTCCTTATTGTTTAATTTCCATCTGCTTCACAGGTTGACAGCAGTAGCCAGACACCTGATGTTACTGAATTTTTAGTCTGTACTAGAATCTGGAAAGTGTATAAACCGCTTCTGTCACTGAAAATAAATTCCAGTGAATTAAATTTTTCAATTATTTTCAAGAGTAGGAGTTGACATTATGGAGTAGTTTTCTAATCTCCTTTTCCTGTGGTTGTCACAACAGTTATATGGTACTTGCTTTGCTTCCCACAAATAATTACGTTTGTAAAAGTATAGAATGACAAAGCAAAGTATTAATGAGTTGTTATGGGGACAATAGGTTTTTGAGCTCTCAGAGACAGACATGCTTTACTTTCACGTTTAAATGTTGCATGTGTGTGTGTGTGTGTGTGTGTGCGTGTGATGATTTATGATTGCTGTTCTCTTTAATCCAACGAATACTGAGTGCTGGCATGTAATTTTATCTAACATGCTTTACTAATACATTTCTAAGGACGGCCCATTCCCTTTCTGGCAGATATTGATGGTTTAAACTCCTAACTTTCAATTAAATAAAGAAATATATCTTCACGCTGTCTTTTAAAAAGTGATTGCTCCTTTTATGACATGCTGAATGCCTGAGGTTTGATAGGAGTAGGACCCATATTTTATTTCCCAATAAACTAGTAAATATAGCAAATATTCTTCATATTCTTCAGTTGCCTGTAAATCATAAGGCCCTTAATGGCAGTCGGCATGTGAGTAAAAAAGGTCGACATCCAATTAACACAGGCTTTTATAGGTTTAATGAGCAGTAATAAATTTAAATCCCTTCTTTGGCATTTTTAAGGAAAGCGTAATAACAAGTGGAATGAACTGGAGGCAATGTTGCTCCAGTGATTCATAATAAATCCTTTCTAAATTATCTGTTTTCAGACAGGAGGAATTCGCTTTGCAATGAAAACCATAGGTTACTTAAACATTTCTGTCTGCTGCAAAGCCAAATGATAAAACACAAATCCTTATACTATATAAGAAAATCACAGGGTCCAAGCCTGGACTTGCTATTTTATTTGATTTTATTTTTAGGCATTCAATTTGCAAGCTGTTTCTTGATTCCCCTTTATTATTTTACTGTCAGTATACAGGATGTTTCATGTTGTCAAGGTAACATCAGAGATTTTATGAAATGTAACAGTAAAGTTTTAATTACCAAGTAAAATTTTTGCATACAAATTACTGTCTCAAATTCTATCCTTATTTAAAAATGTGTTTGCAAATGATATCATACAGGGATTTTTGTGGGGTATTTTTGCTGGTGTGGATTGATATAAATTATTGCAAGTTATTCAATATAGCAGTAATTAATTCATCTTTTTGTGTATAATGTAACATTTTGAAATGATAATAGCCAATTACACTCATTCCATAGATAAGTGATTCTGAAAGCCGTCTAGTGTATATCTGATTGTAGCATGACTAAAGTTTCCATAATTGTTTTATTATTTGAGATGATTATGGTAATTTTCTCAGATGTCTTTCTGCTATTATCCCTCCCATTTACAATATGCATCATATATATATATGCACTATATATATATATACATATATATATATATATATATATATAGTGGGAAAAAAAATGGGTCCTTGATTTCTGTTCCAAAACAGAAAAAGAAAATTCATGAACTTTTGGTACTTTTCTGAAAGTTACATGTTCCTTCACTTTTGAGAAAGTGGAGAATTATGCTACAAAATGCATTCCTAACAAGGCAAATACATTTTCCAACCTTTTTATAAGGTGGTATTCTAATTTATTTCCAAAGATACCAAGAGCAAAAAATAGCAATTACTCATGTAAACCTAGTCCATATTTATTTAAACTCATAAAAACTGGTTTTGGGAAATACTGTGGTGTTTGGCTTTTCACACAAAGAAGCTTTGTTCAAATGTACAAGTATTTCAGTTATCGGCACTTTGGAACAACCATAATTAATTATGATTGATGCCTTTTTCATCATCACCTATATCATTGCCATTAAATGAGGTATATGCCCATTAAATGTTGTAATAAACGAAAAGAAAAAGACTTTTTATCCTATCTCACATATAGCCAAAATTAATTACATGTGGATTATAGCTCTGAAAGAGAAAATAAAACAATAAAACTTACAATATAAAATATAGAATAGGGGCTTCCCTGGTGGCGCAGTGGTTGAGAATCCGCCTGCCAATGCAGGGGACACGGGTTCGAGCCCTGGTCTGGGAAGATCCCACGTGCCGCGGAGCGGCTGGGCCCGTGAGCCACAGCTGCTGAGCCTGCGCGTCCGGAGCCTGTGCTCCGCAACAAGAGAGGCCGCGATAGCGAGAGGCCCGCGCACCGCGATGAAGAGTGGCCCCCGCTTGCCACAACTGGAGAAAGCCCTCGCACAGAAACGAAGACCCAACACAGCCATAAATAAAAAAAAAAAAAAAAAAAAAAAGATGGCTAGCAGGACATCAGAGCCGTTTTAAAATATAGAATAGGATCTTAATGAACTCGGAGTAGAAAAAAATGTTTGAAGGATACCAAAAGAATTATAAGTAAAAGAAAAATAAGCGATAAATTGGATTCCATTGAAATTAAGAATATCTGGTCACCAAAAGATCCATGAAGTGAAGAGGTAAAACAGGCAGGAAAAGGGAGAAGTCTCTCTAAATATAGAGAGACATTAGAGGGAGAGATGAGAGAGAGATATCAAGGACTCATATCTTTTGCTCAGGCTATAGGAAGACTGTGATAGGCAAAGAGTCCGATTGAAAATGGACAGAATAAAAAATAAGAAAAAATCAGCCCTGACAGTTCAGCTGCTGTCAGTTGATGGTTGTCTCAGCACTGCTAGGTAGGATACAGGATTATCCTGCTAAACATAAACAATTTCACATAACACCACTATCAGATCAGGTCACTCTGTGACAGCACTGAAGTGAGACAAGGACAGGTCCCTTCATAACCATGTCCAAGCACAGAAAGACATAATAAGACAATGCACAGCACAAAGTGAGGACTGTCCTCTCCCTGCTACCATGAGTGCCTGCTGATAATTTATCACCAATTAGAGGTTTTGCTGGATTCCATTCCTCCACCTCCTGGATTTCGTCCAGCGGACCAAACCACTAAATCGTCCCCGCTTTATGATTCCACCTAGGCCAGAGCAAACTCTCTGCTTCAGCACCAAAGGAACTCAGGTCTGAATCCTATGAGGAACCTCTGCTGACCCTGTTTTGTTGAGAAGCCTCTTAGGAGCCTGCTGCTGCTTACTGCAGCGAGTAAAAATACCCAAATACGTTTGAGAACGAATGTCTTCCTAGTGATCTTCAGCTACCAGTAATATACACGCTGTGCAGAAAGAATAAGCATGTGACGATAAGTATAGGAACACATGATAATATTACTTTGCAAAGAAGTTGAAATAAAGCTAAAATGAGGATATCTAAAAATTTAAAAAGCCTGACAATACCAAATGTTGGAGAGGGTGTGTCGTAACTGTTTCCCACATTACTGGTGTAAGCGAAATATGATTTTTTTAATTTAATAAATTTTTGACATTGTGTTTAATTAACATACAATAGACTGCGCATATAGAGTACACGATTTGATCTTTTGACACACACACATATGAAACCATCACCAAATCAAGGTAATGAATATATCCATCCCCCAAGTTCCCTCATGCTCTTTTGTCATCCCTCTCTTCCTCTCCTCCCTGCTCCTGGGACCCCAATAACCACTGTTAGGCCTTATAATACTATACATTACTTTGAATTTCCTAAAATTTTATGAAAATGGAGTCATAGCGTACGAATAGCTTGCTTTTGGTTCCTGTTTATTTCTGTTAGCAAAATTATTTTGTGATTTACTGATATTGTTAGACTTAGGCATCACTTTTCATTGCTGCGTACTATTCCATTGTATGAATACACCACGGTTTGTTTAACCATTCACCTGCTGATTGGCATTTGGGTTGTTTCCAAGTATTGACTATTACAAATAAAGTTTTTATAAACATTTATGTTAAAGTCTTTGAATGGATATCTGCTTTCATTTATCAGCCTAAGAATGAAACGCCTGGATGTATATTTAACTTTAACAAACTTCCAAATGGTTTTCTAAATTTTTTGAACCATGTTCAGTTCCCACCGGCAGTGTATCCAAGTTCTGTTTGCTCCATGACCTTGCAAATATTTGGTGTGCTCATTCAATTTTAGCCATTGTAATAGGTGTGTAGTGGTGTCATTGGGGATTTTATTTACATTCCTCTGACAAGATATTGGACATATTTTTATATACTTATTTGTCAGTCATATATCTTTTTGGTGAATTGTCTATTCAAAACTTGACACAGCCTAAAAATCCATCAACAAGAGAATGAAAAATAATTAACAATACTTTCGTTCAATGAAAAATAACCCGCTTGTAAAGAATGAACTACTGATACAATATGGATATATCTCACAGATTTTATGTTAAAAAACAACAACAGCAAATCCAAACACAAAGGAAAACATACTTGATATGACTTTATGATGCTTAAGAATAGACAAGCTACAGTGATATCAGAGTCATAATAATTCTTCTGGGGAGGTATTTGAGACAGGACCTGAGGGAATCTTCTGAGGTTATGAAATACTGTATATCTTGATTTGAGTATCATAGGTGTATAAGTGAATATTCTTCAAACTACACACTTAAGATTGTTGAACTATGTTCTATGTAGTATACACCTCAATTTAAAAAAGATGGTTTGTGAGATATTCATCATTGATCACCAAGGCAAAATAGTTTTCACTGGCCACTTATTGATGGGTCACCAGGACTGAATTAATGTAGCCATCATGCTTTATCTGATAGCAAACATCCCAAAATATATAGGCATTTACTTATTTTTCTGTCTATTTAATTATTTATTTAACTTTTTCACCTTCTGTAGATTAAATTCCCAGGACTTACTCATCGTATAACTTAAATCTGTACCTTTTGACCCACTTCACCCATTCCTTACCCCCTGTTTCTGGCAACCACCAATCTGTTCTCTCTACCTGTAGTTCATTTTTGTTGGGTTTTTTCCCTAGTTTTCTGTTTTTAAGATTCTACATATAAGTGAGATCATACAGTATTTGTATTTCTCGTACAATATTTGATTTATTTCACTTAGCATAATGCCCTCAAGGTCCATCTATGTTGTCACATATGGCAGTATTTCCTCCTTTTTATGGCTGAATAGTATTCCGTTTTTTATGTATCACATTTTTTTAATCCATTCATCTGTCGATGGACACTTAGGTTGTTTCCATATCTTGGCTATTGTAAGCAATGCTGCAATGAAGTTGGCAGTACACATATCTTTACTAGATAGGATTTGGTTTCCCTATAATAAATACCCAAACGTAGAATTGCTGGATCCTATGGTAGATTTATTTTTTCATTTTTCAAAGAACCTCCATACTGTTTTTCATGGTGGATGCACAAATTTACATTCCCACCAACAGTGCACAAGGGTTTCCTTTTTTCCACAACCTCACCAACACTTGTTATTTCTTGTCTTTTTGATAGCCATTCTAACATTGTGGTTTTAATTTGCGTTTCCCTGATAATTAGTGATTTTGAGCACCCTTTCATATAGTTGTTGGCCATTTTTACATCATTGGAAAAATGTCTATTCAGATCCTCTGCCCATTTTTTAATCAGATTTTCTTTTCTAGTGAGTCTTATGAATTCTTCATTTATTTAAATATTAACCCCTTATCAGATATATAATTTGTAAACATTTTTTCCCATTCCATAAGTTGCCTTTTTACTTGTCTGGTTGTTTCCTTTGCTGTGCAGAAGCTTTTTAGTTTGATATAGTCCCACTTGCTTATTTCTGCTTTTGTTGTCTTTCTTTTGGTGTCGAATGCGAAAAATCATCACCAATACTAATGTCAAAGAGCTTACCTACTATGTTTTCTTCAACGAGTTTTATGGTTTCAGGTATATGTTCAAGTCTTTAATCCATCTGGAGTTGATCTTTGTGCCTAGTGTAAGATAGGGGTCCAGCTTCATTCTTTTGCAGGTAGACATCCAGTTTCCCCAGCACCATTTATTGAAGAGACTCTCCTTTTCCTGTTGTGTATTCTTGGCTCCTTTGCCACAGGTTAATTGATCATATATCCATGGGTTTATTTCTGGACTCCCTAATTCTGCTCCACATAAGCACGTTCTAAAATAAGTCAGGAGATACCATTTGTGTAATTACCATAAATCACATTTTATATTATCGTCAGTATCTTTTTATACTTTATATTTGTATTACTCATTTGTAGATAAAAGATATCAAAATAAAAGCGTTTAATCCTGTATGGCTATTGAATCATTTTTACTCTTGTTCATAGTTTTTACTTGTCTGATAGCTGTTACCCCAAAATACTTGTCATAGTCTAGATGACTACACAGGACAGTGCATCACCAGTGTGGAGTCACTGTAGGAGAGACAGAGACATACATATGCAGGCTTAAAAAACTGTCAGTTGCTGCTGTGTGGGAAGTGAAATTAAATTCACTCATCACACAGCATCCATCTGGCTCTTGAGTTTCACATGTACATCTGCAGTTGATGAATGGGATACACATATACATAAGACAAAGATAAATGTATTAGGCCATGAGTAAGAACGTAGTCATTCCAAACAGAATCAAAGATTTATGTTCCATACCCAGATCTTAAGGAATTCTTGTTTGTTGATTTTCTTCATCATGTTTCAAAAGTTCAGAGGTGAATTATTTGTTGTTATGGTCTGAAATCCTTGTATAGCAATTCATACCTATGATTGTTCAGAGTTTTTATCTCAGAAAAGCTGAAAAGTATCTTTTAATTCTTTTCCTCATCTTTCCCTGTTCCTCTCCCTGCCTTTTTTGCTCCAACTACTAATTTATTTAAAAGTTTCCAGGCTTGAAAATCCAATTCTACTTGTCTTTCCTTGGATATTTTTTAAACAATTCAAAATGTTTTTTAATTTTGCCACAGTTTGTGCCAAAGTGTACCAGAATGTTTTCCTCCTTTAATATGTTGGTATTTCTTATATTCTACACAGTGAAACTGGCTCTATTATATAAAGCTCACTTATCTTCATGCTTTAGTTTTATTTCATTTATAAATTATTTTTATTTTAGTTATTAAAACAATTCATGGTTTAAATAGAAAGGCCCACTTTTCTTTGAAAAAAAAATTCCTTGTGAATAAATGTAAAGATGCATAATCTTTTTGGTAATCTCAACATACTTCTAAAATATAACTTATATGAATGCAATATTTGATCAACATAAAAAGGTCTCGTTTTAAATTTCTTCCACTATATATTGCCATGTTGGCTTCTCGATTTTCTTATTTTTAACAAAACACAATTATGATATGCGTTTATATTATTTGATCTAGGTACTAGAATGGGCTTCTAAAGATCTTTGTCTCAAGAGAATTTTAATTTAGTTTTGTAACTGTTTATTTAAAGAGAGAGAATCCTTTCTGCTCCATATTAAAAGTAAATAAGGTTTAATTTGAATTTCATGACATTATCACTACATTTACCCATTCTGGAAAAGTTTCCCATTGAACCAGCTATAATCAAATAAGATTGACTAATGTACTATTTTTTCTTCTTTTCACTTCTATGTTTTGTTTGTTTTGAATGAGGCAAGGAACATTGGCCAGATGATTCAGCAAGAAAATAAATACGTGAAAAGTAAACTGAGGTGATTCTAAGAAGCTCCAATGGACATTATCAGTTCCTTAAACTTGACTTCGGATTTCCATTTAGCGGTGTTAACGTCTCCTTACCTTTGAAGCACTCTGTTCAGTTATTTGAATTGTGTTACATTAAAGACGGCTATCACGGCTCCACCAACAGTTTAATTTTTTACCCTCTTAAATCTGGACTGGCCTATGTCTATTTTGACCTATAGAATATGGTGGTATTAAAGCTGTGCCACTTTTGCGGGGAAGGGTGGGGGGAGGGATAGATTGCGAGTTTGGGATTGACATGTACACACTGCTATATTTAAAATGGAAAACCGACAAGGACCTACTACTGTATGGCACAGGGAACTCTGCTCAATATTATGTAACAACCTAAATGGAAAAGAATTTGAAAAAGATACACGTATATGTATAACTGAATCACTTTGCTGTACACCTGAAACTATCACGACATTGTTAATCAACTGTACTCCAATATAAAATAAAATGTTAAACAGAAATAAAGCTGTGCCACTTTTAGGCCGAGGCTTGAAGGTGACTGGCAGTTTTTGCTTATTTTTGTGGAAAGCTGGCTCTTTGGAAGCCCATTTTCATGGCAGTGTGGGCAGCGCCTACTGCGTTCCAGGCCAACAGCCAGCTTCCAGTGTTGGCCCGGTGAGCGAGCCACTTTGGGTAATCAAGTCTTTGGACATTTCAGCCCCAGCTGACATTTGACTCAGACCATGAGAGATGCCAAGGAAGAAGCTCCCAGCCAACCTCAGTCAACCCACAGATCCATGAGAAGTAAAAATAAATGTCATTTTAGGCCACTACATTCTGGGGTGTATTTTTTTACACAGCATAAAAACATCTGCAGGATAGTTTAACAACAGAGTTAAAAGCAGGGCATTAACTATCTGGTTTTCCTCCCGTATCTCTGGCTGTCCCTCAATAACTTTTATAGGTTTATCCACCCATGTTTAGCTAACAGACTCTGGAAGTTTCCAATAATCAGCTCTTGTAGTCTACTTCTTTTTCCAATTAATATTTTATCCTCTGGCGACTTCATCCTTATTTGTGCGTTAATGATTATCTATATGGTGATGACAGACCTAACTTCCTCCTGAAAACTTCAGATTCAAGTATTAACTGCTTACTTGATATTCTGTTTCTTAAAACACCTGTCACTCTTCAGACTGGGTTTTCTCCCAGTGTTTCCCAAATCAGTGAGCATTTCTACCGTTCATCCACTGGGAGAAGTCAGAAGACTAAAAGGCAGGCTAGGGAGGTGCTGTTCCATCACATCCTACTAGCCGTCCAACACCCTTATTATTATTATTAAAGTACAGTTGATTTACAATGTTGTGTTAATTTCTGCTGTACAGCAGAGTGATTCAGTTATACGTATATATATATACACGTACATTCTTTTTCATATTCTTTTCCATTATGGTTTATCACAGGATAATGAATACAGTTCCCTGTGCTATACAGTAGGACCTTGTTTATCCATTCTATATATAATAGTTTGCATCTGCCAACCCCAAACTCCCACTCCATCCCTCCCTCACCCCCTCCCCCTTGGCAACCACCAGCCTGTTCTCTATGTCTGTGAGTCTATTTCTGTTCTGTAGATAGATTCATTTGTGTCATATTTTAGTTTCTACATATGCGTGATAGCATATGGTATTTGTCTTTGTCTGACTTACTTTGTTTAGTATGATAATCTCTAGGTCCATCCATGTAGCTGCAAGTGGCATTATTTTATTCCTTTTTATGGCTAATATTCCATTGTATATATGTGTGTGTATATATATATATGTATATGTGTGTGTGATATATGTATACATACATGTATATATGTATATTTTATTTATATATATATATATATTACATCATCTTTATCCGTTCATCTGTTGATAGACATTTAGGTTGCTTCTGTGTCTTGGCTATTGTAATTAATGCTGCAATGAACATTGAGGTCCATGTATCTTTTTGAATTAGTTTTGTCTGGATATATGCCCAGGAGTGGGATTGCTGGGTCATATGGTAGCTCTATTTTTAGTTTTTTAAGGAACCTCCGTACTGTTCTCCATAGTGGCTGTATCAGTTTACATTCCCACCAACAGTATAGGAGGGTTCCCTTTTCTCCACATCCTCTTCAGCATTTGTTATTTGTAGACTTTTTAATCATGGCCATTGTGACTGGCCAACACCCGTATTATTAATGCCACCTTGGTTCCTGAATGTGTCCTAATTCTACTGCCACTATCTGAGTACCAGTAGCCGTGATCTTAACTTAAAGCATCATGATGGTCTGTGATCGTCTCCCAAATGGTTCATCCACATCCACTCTTGCACCACTCAGAGCTATTCTCCCAACTGCACTCACGGCCCATCTGTTTAAAGCACAGATCATTTTAAGACCTGTTTATACGTAAAACATTCCATCCATATCAGCAGTTGAGTTAATGTCTATTTCTGTTTTCTATCAAATTCCTAGTCCACAGCTTTCTGTGCAGTAAATAAATGCTGAACAAATTAATCAAGCGTAGCTTTACAATTATGGATAGAGAGAATTTTTAAGAAGTGAATAAAAACCCTATCTTATCTTTTTTAGGCCTTCTTTTTTCAGTTTTTGTTTTGTTTAAAGATGTAAGTAATGTATGTTGTGAAAATATGCACATACAATTATGTGTGTTCATGAGTGTGTATGTGTATAAAGCCAAATAAAGTCAACGATACATTCTGACTTACAATTTATTCCTACACGTCACAGTGTACCTTGAGCCTCTGTAGATGTCATTACTTACACATTGACCATATTTTTAATAGCTCTGTAGTATTTTCTTGTACTGACAAATAGTTCTTATTTTAATGGCCTCTAAGTTGATGAACATTTCTGTGTTTTTCTCATTTTCCTCTTATATTTCTTCATGTTATGTAGTACATGTCCTTTCTCAGATTCTGTTCTAATAAAAATTCTTAGGTAACTTTCACATCTTCAAAACGCATTTTAGAACCTGAGGTTCTAAAACCAAATAGATGTCCATTGCCTTCATGGAAGTATGAATGGGAAAAGTTACAAAGCCCGTGAAGTTTCCAAGTTTAGTAGACTGAGTTTGAAGGAGGATTCCCTGTGTGGTGTTAGGATAGACAGAGGGTTAGAAGGTCCAGAACATACACAGTTGTAAGAAGAAAGAGAAAAGAATGTGTGTTTATAGAAAATGAATCAAACTCTCATGGGTATTGTCACCATGAGCAAATCATAGAGAGTGATGTGTACAGAATGCCCTTTTTTTATTTTGCAATTTGTATAATGGTCATGTTAATTTTAACTAACTCTTTCACTTTATATAATAATGTTTGTGGAAACAAATTAAAATCTGACAATTGCTTGGTTGTCAGTGAGTCATAATAAGGAAAATGAGCTGAATAATTATGTCTAAGTAATCTAGCTAATCCATCATTTTTTCCATACCAGAATAGTCTGGCTAACAGGAGGATAGAATTTTAAATCATTATCCAAGCCACTGGCTGCCCTGCACATGCTTGGAAGGAATTATTGCTACAACATAACCATACTATTTCTTAAATGTTAAAATTTTAGACCAAAACTCTATTGAACAGAAGGGCGTGTTTTAATATCTTCCACTGTGATTATAGCTTTGGTCTATTCCTTGGTATAGTTTGATCAGTTTTGTTTTTTTTTACTTTACATATTTTGGGCAATATTATTAGAAATGTTTAATAAAGTTGTAATTGTTAAATCTTAAAAAAAAAAACTCTACTGAACAAAGAGCCATTTACCTCCTCAAAGCTCTGCTTCTCAAATTGGGATATCAGAAGCCTCATAATAAACTGTCCAGGTTTCTGAGTCAAAAATGTACTTGATAAAGCAGCAGGATGTGTACTTTTACTGTGTTTCCATGGAAATATGACAAGATAAAATGCAAATTTCAAACCTGTCTCTAAAGAACGAGACTCTGAAAATATGTCACATACATGAGTGTCATACTTCCTTTGCCCAGATCATCTGAGCACCCATTGCTGCTGGAACTGAGGTTGCTTTGAAGAAATAGTGAGATGGATTAAGCTGTCTAACATTTGTCCCACTGCACATAAAGTGATTCTAACTTGCCTCAAATAAGATAAATCCTATTTAACCATTTCCAAACTTTTGAAAAATGTCTCCAAATTTTTCTTATACAGGTTTTGACCTCATGTCATGGTGATTAATTGATTTTAATACTGTATAATTTCTAAAAGAATGCAAACCATTAAATGAATTCCTGCTATCCTTATCATTTATTTCCTTTGATAATGGAAGATACACACACATACTTGCAAAAAAATAATAAGGCTTGTTCAAGAAACTATCCCCAGGAGTGTATAAAATATGTATATATATAATTATATATAGCTATATATAGTTTGGTTTCTGTTTCTTTGATTGTCTGTGGCTGTGTTTTGTCATGTTTGATTTTAATCTCAATTTCATCCATTTATTCTTGGTGCATTTTCCTTCTGATTTTGAGCCTTTTCTTAAGCTATTGTTATTGTCTACCACTGACTTCGTTCTTTTACCTTCATATGCCTTATATATTTATTTTGTTTCTGCTATTTTTCCCAATTTTATTGAGGTATAATTGATTTATATCACTGAATAAGTTTAGGGTGTACATCATAATTGTTTGACTTACATATATTGTGAAGTGATTACTATAATAAGTTCAATTAGCATCCATCATCTCATACAGATACAGTAGAAAGAAAAAAAAGAAAAAAAAAGTTTTTTTCTGGTGATGAGAACTCTTTGGATCTACTCTCTTAACAACTTTCATTTATCATACAGCAGTGTTGACTATAGTATCATGCTGTATATTACATTCGTAGTACTTGTTTATATTAAAACTAGAAATTTGTACCTTTCGACCAACCTTCCTCCAATATCCTTTCCCTCACCACGTCTGATATCCACAAGTCTGATCTTTTTCTATTTCTGCTGTTTAAAACAATATTCTGCTGCTGCTATGGTGAAATCTTTGTAAGCACAATTAAGCAGATATAAGGTAAACAGCGGGAGAAAAGGAGAGGTAGGGTAATCAACAGTCAACAAACCCTCTTCTATTTTCTAATTGAAATTTGTATTGAGATAATTGTAGATAATTATAGATTCATATGTAGTTATAAGAGAGATCCCATAACACACTTTGTCTTGTTTTCCCCACAGTAATATTATATTTTTAAAAAGTGTAGTGTAATGTCACAAGGAGGACATTGACATTGACATTGATGCAATCCACTGATCCAATCTTATTCAGACTTCCCCAGTTTTACTTGTTCTGGTGTGTGTGTGTGTGTGTGTGTGTGTGTGTGTGTGTACACTAACTTCAGTACAATTTTATTACCTGTGCAGGTTCATGTATCCATCCCCATAGTCAAGATGAAAGAGTTCCAAAAGACAGGATCCCCTTGTCTGATCTAGATATTAGTCCTCTGTCAGATATGTGCTTTTCAAATGTTTTTCTCTTAGTCTGTACTTTGTCACTCCATCCTCTTATTAGTCTTTTGCACAGAAAAAGGTTTTAGTTTTTATGGTGTTCAATTTATCAACTTTTCCTCTTATGTGTCACTATTTTGCCATCAAGTCTAAGAACTCTTTACCTTGAGACAGATCTCAAAGATTTTCTCCTAAAAGTTTTGTAATCTTACATGATCCATTTTTTTCATTGAAGTGTAGTTGATTTACAATACTATGCTACTTTCAGGTGTATAGCACAGTGATTCAGTTATTTTTTCCTTATTATATTCCATTATAGGTTATTATAAGGCATCAAATATAATTCCCTGTGCTATACAGTAAATCCTTGTTGCTTATCTATTTTATGCATAGTAGTTTGTATCTGATAATTCCATACTCCTAATTTGTCCCTCCCTCCCCCCAGCTTTCCCCTTTGGTAAACACAGTTTGTTTTCTAAGTCTGTGAGTCTGTTTCTGTTTTATAAATAAGTTCATTTGTATTATTTTTTTAGATTCCACATATAACTGATATCATATGATATTTGTCTTTCTCTGTCTGACTTCACTTAGTATGATAATGTCTAGGTCCATCCATGTTGCTGCAAATGGCATTATTTCATTCTTTTTTATGGCTGAGTAATATTCCATTGTTTATATATATACCACATCTTCTCAAGCCAGTCTTCTGTTGATGGGCGCTTGGGTTGTTTCCACATACTGGCTATTATAAATAATGCTGCTATGAACATAGGAGTGCATGTATCTTTTCAAATTAGAGTTTTCATCTTTTCTGGATGTGTACCCAAGAGCGGGATTGCTGGATCACACAGTAGTTCTATTTTTGGTTTTTTAAGAAACCTCCATACTGTTTTCCATAGTGGCTGCACCAATTTACATTCCCACCAACAGTGTTGGAGGGTTTCCTTTTCTGCACACCCTCTCCAGCATTTGTTATTTGCATATATTTGATGATGGACATTCTGACTCATGTAAGGTGATACCTCAAAGTAGTTTTGATTTGTATTTCTCTAATACTTAGCAATGTTGAACATCTTTTCATGTGCCTGTTGGCCATCTGTATGATTCATTTTGAATTAAGATTTGTATATGATATGAAGTTTAGGTTGATGTTTATTTTTCTGTCTACCATCATTGTATGTATTTATTTGTTTATTTGTTTGACTATGGATGCTCAATTTCTTCAGCACATGTTGTAAAGACAACACTTCCTCCATTGTATTGCTTTCACCCTTTCATCAAAAACAATTTGGGCATATTGTGTGAGTCTATTTCTGGATTCTCTATTCTGTTCCATTGATCTCTGTCTATTCCTCTGTCAATACCGTGCTGTCATGGTTACTGCAGCTATCTATATACTAAGCCTTATTAATAATGAATAGTAATACTTCCCATTTTCTTTTCCTTTTTCAAGATTGTTTTAGCTATTGTAAATCTTCTGCTTCTCCATAAACACTTTAGAATGTGCTTGTTTATGTCAACAAAATCATGCTATACATTTAAAAGATTACATTAAGTTTATAGATTAATTTGGGGAAAATAGACATTTTTACTGTGTTAATTCTTCAGTTCATGAACATAGCATTTCTCTTCACTTATGCAGGTCTTCTTTCATTTGTTTCACCAATGCTTTATGAATTTCAAGATAAAGATCCTATGTATGTTCTGTCAAGTGTATATCTAAGTATTTTATTTGCTTAGGAACAGTTTTACAGGGTATTGTGTTTTTAATTTGGCTTCTGTGCGTTCATTTTTAGCACATAGAAATGCAACTGGTTTATTTGTGTTGATCTTGTATCCTGTAATCCTGCTGCAACCTTGTTTCTTAGTTCTGGGAATTTTTTTTTGTTGATTTCTTAGGATATATTATGTCAACAATTATGTCATCTACAACTAGGCACAGTTTTATTTCTTTCTTTGCAAACTGCATGCCTTTTATTTCTTTTTCATGCCGTGATAGTGAATAGAACTCTTAGTACTCTGCTGAATAAATGTGTGAGGTTGGATATCATTGCTAAGTACAAATCTTAAGGAGTCGTTAGTCAGTTTTCCACCACTAAGATGTCAGCTGTAGAATTTTTGTAGATGCTCTTTATCAAGTTGAGGTACTTCTAACTTGCTGAGATTTATTATTTTTTGTCTTAAATGAGTGTTACATAGTGTCAAATGTTTCTTATGCATAAAGGGATATGATCAAAATTTTTTTTCTTTAGCTTGTTGATATAGTAGATGTCAGTGATTGATTTAGAATACTGACCAGCCTTAAATATCCAGAATAAATTGCACTATCATGGTGTGTAATTATTTTCATGAATTTTGAATTTGATCTATAAATATTTTGTTGAGGATTTTTGTGTCTAAGTTCATGAAAGATATTCCCTAGTATTCCTTTTTTCTGTAACCATTGTCTGGGTTTGGTATCAGGTTAAAACTGGCCTCATTAACTGAATTGTGAATTGATCTTTTTGAAGAGATTGTGTAAAAGTGGCATTAACTCTTCTTTAAGTGTTTCATAGAATTCTCCAGCGAAACTACCTGGGCTTGGAGTTTTTTGATTGCACTTCAATTTATGTAATGAATATAAGGCTACGTGCGTTATCTCTTTCATCTTGACTGAGTTTTGGTAGTGTGTATTTTCCAAAGATTTATGAATTTATGAGCGTAAAGATGTTCATCGTATTTTCTTTTTTTAACCTTTTAATGGCTGCAAGACCTATAATGAATATCTCCTATTTCACTCTTGATATTGACCATTTGTGTCTTCCCTTTTATATTTTTTGTCAGTCTTGCTAGGCGTTTATCCATTTTATTGATTTTTCCAAAGATCAAGGTTTTTATTTCATTGATTTTTCTCTATTGGGTTTCTGTTTTTAATTTCATTTTTTTCTGCTCTGTTCATTATTATTTCTTTCCTCTGCTTTCTTTGGATTAGTCTTACTCTTCTTTTCCTAGATTCTTGAGACAGGAACTAGATATAAGGTCTTTCCTTGTTCTACTGTATGCACTTAGTGCTTCCATTTTCCTCTCAGTACTGCTTTAGCTGTATCCCATATATTTTGATACAGTGTATTTTTTAATTTTCATTTAGATCTATACTTTTTTGAGACTTTCTCTTAGACCTATGACTTATTTATTTACTTTATCTACTCATATGTTTAGGAAATTTGCTATTGTGTTTCTGTTATTGATTTCTGGTTTGATTACACTCTGCTCAGAGAACACACTCTGTATGATTTTGATTCTTTGACATTTCTTATTCTTGTGATTTTGATTCTTTGACATTTGTATCGTGGCCCAGGATATGGTCCTCCTTAGTGAATATTCCATAGGAACTTGAGAAGACACTGTGTATTCTGCCTTTTTGGGGTGAGGAGCTCCATATGTGTCAATTAGATCTTGTTGGTTGATTGTATTGTTTTGAGTCTTTGCTGTTTTTTGTTTAGCAACCCTATCAGTTGCTGAAAGGAAGATATTAAAGTCCTAAATTGTGATTGTGGATTTGTCTCTTTTCCTTTCAGCTCTGTCACTTGTTTCTTTATGTATTTTGAGGCTCTGTTGTTTATTGGGTCCACACTTAGGATTGTTATGTGTTTCTGGTGGATTGATTTTTTCATCATTTGTAATTTCCCACTTTGTCAGTAGAAATCTTCTTTGCTCTAAAGTCTACTTCATCAGATATTATTTTAGCTACTTCTTTATTTCAGTTCATCTTTCCACAATATTATTTTTTCCAAACTTTTACTTTAACATACCTATGTCATTAGGTATGAAGTGAATTTCTTGCAAACAGCTTATCGTTGGGTCATATTATTTTTAATCTGCTCTGCCAGCCTCCCTCTTTAATTGGTATATTTAGATGTTTACACTTTAAGGCAGTATTGATAGGATAGTACTTAAGTCTGCCATTTTATTATTTTTTTCTGTTTGCTTCCTCTGTTTTTTTTTGTTTCTCTGTTAATGGAACTCTCTATCTGCCACCCTTGACAGTGGTGCGAAGTTCACCTTGAGTTGTTGGGAGGATTCCCACTTGGTCTGGAGGAGGAATGAGCCTATCTGGGCTGTGTTCCCCTGTGAGATTGGGGGTTGGGACATGCCGGGCCCAGGTCACCTTCTTCTCTTGAGCTGGGGGGTATTTGACAACCAGCTGCTATGATACCCCTCTAGTCCTGGCATTCCCAAACCAGTTCATGTTCCTCTTTCTACCTTTACACGTTTTCCTTTTGCTGCCTCTTGCATGGTTTTCAGGGTTCATAGCTGTACTTAACAGGGAGGAACAGGAAGGAAAGAGGAGGAGTAAAGACCATCTTGACTGGATTAGAAGTTCTCCTTGCCCTCTTTTAATTTGCTTTTTGGACAAATATTTCTTGAAAAATCAACTATAAGTTATATGCTTTGCTAGACATTAAAGATACATAGATTAAACCAACTGTCTTCCTTTGCAGAACTTGTTAATTCCTTGTTAATTTCTAATGTAAACCAATCATTGCAACCAATGTAAACAGACCCATTGATAATGTATTCGATTCTCTCTGCTCATAGGAAGGAATGTTAAAGTCAACCTGAGCAGGTCAAAAACGGTTTTCTCAGATGAACAGAAATGTAAACCGATGTAAATCTTTACAAGTTTAATATGATTTTAAAGGGGATGAATGGCCCAAGCAGAGGAAATCATTAGTGTCAAAATAGTGCAGTCCTTGGGAGAGCTTGACATCTTTGCAGTATTAAAATAAGCTTTGTATGGCCAGGTATAAAGACCAAGTGGGATATTCTGTTAATTGAGTGTGAGCAGATGTTAGGGCCAGGTTATAAAGGGCCAGAGGGATGTTTAAAGTGGGAAAGAAGCAGTAATTCATTAGTAGGATGAGGTTGTCAAGCTCTTTATGATATATGAATGTATGTTCAGTTCTATTAAGTTCATTTCCATCCCTGCACCTTCTTTATCATTTCATCTGAGTGTTTCAACATGTGTGATTCTATCGTTTTGGGAGAAGTAGTCCTCTTTCTGTGGGGACAGTTTTGTTCAATAAGCAATGAGTTGCATCCTTAGACACTGCACCCAAAACGTCAGTGTTTTGTGTCAGTTACTGTGACAACAACTCAAAAGGCTTCTAACATTACCTAATATCCCCGAAGGAGATGATATAGCTGCAGATGAGAATGATTTAGGATGAGCCATGAGTCTGTGGTTGGAGAGGACAGGGGCTCACGAAGATCCCTACACAGCAGGAAGTAGAGGGAAAAAAATTAATAATGACCTGTCATTGGAGGCCAAGAAAATGAAAGTGATGGCCAGAGAGATTTCAGAAAGCCAGTGATGAGACATAAGTGTCCCAAATTATCTTCTTCAAGCCCGATTCCTTGAGATAGTTTGAAAGGAATTTGAAGAGAAAAGAGCTATTCCCTCCTTTAAGTTTTAGACTCAGAGAAGAAACAGCTCCATGGGCTTCTGTCAAACCAACGTGTTTCATAAATGTGGAAGGAGTCAGGGGAGAGAGTTGATATTTAGTTCTCCTGAGTGGACCTAGTTCCTGTGTAGGAAGGGGGCCTAGAAATTCCATCATGCCCTTGAGGGGAAATTAAAAAGCTAATTGAGAATCTGCTAGGGAGCTTGTTAGAGGGGGAAAAGGTTCTTTCAAATTCAAAATGTTTTATACAGATTAAATGTATTAATCAAGTAAAAATCCTAAAAATGATGCTTGCCTCATATTGCATTAATACATTAGCTGTTATCACTATTGAATATGTACTTTGTGTCAGATAGCCTTCTATGTATCTACACTAAAAATATGTTTTAGAAAACCTAAATTGAATCAGTTTAAACCAGTTGAAGGAATAACTGTCTCCTTCCTTCCAATAATATAAAGAATTCACACGGCTTTCGTATACAGCTAACAGGCTAGATATTTGCCTTTGTTTCAATTAAGGCCCTTGGTTTGACAGACAGTTAATGGTTATATTCAATATACTGGATACTCTAGCTAATAAATACTTGGTTTGACAGACTTGGTTTGACAGACAGTTAATGGTTATATTCAATATATTTGATACTCTAGCTAATAAATACTAATCACAAATTTAGCTATATTGATAGCAAAAGCATCACTGATAATTCTTCAGTTTATAGTTACTGCACCAGTTAGAATAAGGTTATGATGTGCCTTAGATAAACCCTAAAATAACAAGGATTATCCAATATAGAATTAGTATTCTCTCATGTACCAGTGTGGAGATAGGCATCCTGCCTGGCGTGGGTTAATTGGCTCTGTTCCAGGAAACCCCCAATTCCAGGCTTCTTTTAGCTTAACGTTAGGTCCTTTCTAAGGCATTGTCTTCATTCTCATGGACCATTGTTCCAGCATCCAGATTCCAGACAGCAGAACAAGGGCAGGGGAAGGAAGAGGGGCAAGGGCTTATGCCAGTATATTGATGAAAGATTCCAGGAGGAAAACACATGAGATCCTGTTGGCCAGGACTTAGTCACATGGACGTACTAATCTGAAAAAGAGACTGTGCAATGAATTGTTTATGCCGAGTGGCCATTCAAAAATGTTGTCCCCATAGAGAAAAGAAAAAAGGGACATGGAGAGACCGTGAGAAGTCGCTCTAAGACTTAACATAGTTTTTATGCAAAAAAATGCAAAGGGTGGAGAATAAACATTTAACTTCCCATACATTATGCACTTCAGAATTTTAAAGCATGAATTTAAAATAGTATCCTCAAAGTTATATATAAAGTGTACATTGCCCAGATATTTGCATACCATTTATAATTCGGGTCAAGGGAACTTGGAACTCAGAAACTATTTTAAGGTGAATTGCCCCTTAGATTATTTTTATTCTGGTGATCCTATCTCATTTACCAGTTCCAGTGTGTGGATAAGGTGGGACTTATAGGAGTAATCTTATATATTGGCTAGAAAACAACCCTTATGTGTAAGTTCGTTCAACTAAGAGAAAAAACTTTGTAGGCTTCATCTGATTTGTATAAATATATAAAATATAAAGTAAATAAGGTTGCTATTAAATCTGACACTTGGGAATTAGTCAATGTCTGGTCTTGGCAAAAGCATGGACTGGAGAATTTCAATGTAAGAAATGCTTTGTAGTGCACATGTAGAGTCTGAATCAAATTACTTTGTTAACTATTGGAGGCGACATATATATTTCAGCTTAATCATCTTTAAGTACTGAAAGGAAATGATTTCTTTTGTCTATGGCAAAAATCTTTTGTCTCTACGGATAATAATGCTCTTGAAACAGTTTATAAGAGAAATTATGAATTATACTATCATTGAAGGATCAACATTCTTGGCTTGATATTGGGGCTTGGAAACTGGCAGATTTCCCTTGTTAACACTTTCTAAACCAAGGATTTTAAGTAAAATATAAAGATATTGATAATGTGACGATGCTATCAATAAAAGCTGAGGAAATTTTGTAGCAGGTTTAGTACTCTTAGATAATTATTTGCTACAAAGTTCCCGGCAGATTCCCTGTGGAAATCTGAGACCATGAAAACGATTGACTGAGAAAGAGCATTTTGGTGAGATTAGAGCTGTTAAGTCAAATACACATTATGTACAGTGGGGATATTATAGCAGGTAATGGAACACACAAATTGGTCACTCAGAACATAAATGGGATTAACTGCCCAGTAAAGACGTTTCTCAACCATTTGAGAGGCTAAAATCACCTAGATGCAGATAGATAGATTATAGCTGCAAAAGGTGCATTTAGGAAAGATGAACATTTTGAGTGACTATATAATTTGATATGAAAAAGCTTTACAATGATGCATGAAAGATAATAAAGAGCTCTCATGCCCAGGACATTTATTTTATTTTTTTTTACTTTGTTAATAAGTAGTATCTAATGGAGAGGTATTTGGAACACTGAATGTCGGGTGGTACAATACAGACTTTAGCAGCAATAATGCATTTCCTTTAATCATCTGCACATAAAAGAGCAAAAGGAGAAGCACTAGAGTCACGTGATTATTACTGTGTATGAAAATTCACTCTCCTTCCTCTCCCCACTGCCAGTATTCACACTGGTGAAGGGGACAGAGCAGCTAGGTTGAAGTTTGGATCTTGGCCATGTATCAGCTGTATGGAAACGAGCCAGTAGATTATTTAGGATTCAATCAGGAAGTCAAGCTACCAGGGGTGATGGTGAATAAGCAATTCAGTAGTGAGATTAGACCTTACACAGTCACGGGCGCTGAAAAGGACTTGGCAAAGCTGGAGGGGACTTCCTGCTCCAGGAGCCAGGCTGCTGTGGACCCAGCTCCACGCCCACAAGTGATGCAACAGAGCACAGAGACCAGTGTGAGCGGCAGTGGCGCTGATGGTCCACACTGGATTCCAGGGGGTGGTGGCTGTGGCGTTGGTTTCACCTCCTAAATCTCACACTCGTTTCTCCCTGAGGACCACACGGGCAAGAGGAAGCTGAAAAAGGTCGTCTCAACTCAGCCAAGTCCCAATGGTGCAAAACCACCATGGCGTTGTATGTCTGAGCCTCCGTGTTATGTTGTCCATGATGGAGGGAAGATGCCTCCCTGAGTTAACGTGAGTGTGTACATATGGAAATTGAGGGGGAAGCTGACTCCACGCACCATCAGAGTCAGGCACGGTTCTTTCTTCCTCTGCCGGGGCTACCACACCGGTGAGAAGCACTGTGTCACAGGAGGTACAGCTCCAGAGACCCTGAGACGTGCACCTTCCGCTTCTCTTAGCGGTGCTTCCATCTCCTGTGTCCTGCAGAGGGAGCCACCTTGAGACATGTGGAAATGGGTGTTTGATTTTCCAGGCTGTGCATTCAAAGCATATCCTCAAAGGAATGACACAATAAAAGATGGATAAGTCTAGATCACAGATTTTTGAGTCAGAAAGACTTGTAAAGAAACCCTGCTTTTTTTTAACTTTATTTTATTGAAGTATAGTTGATTTACAATGTTGTGTCAACTTTTGCTGTACAGCAGAGTGATGTGTGTATATCTATGTATATACAAACATATATGTATATGTATATATATATACATTCATTTTCATATTCTTTTCCATTATAGATTATCATGGGATATTGCATATAGTTCCCTGTGCTCTACAGTAGGGCTTTGTTGTTTATCCATCCTGTATATAATAGTTTGTATCCGCTAATCCCAAACTCCCAATCCATCCCTCCCCCAGCCCCCTCCCCCTTGGCGACCACAAGTCTGTTCTCTATGTCTGTGAGTCTGGAGAAACTCTGCTTCTTATTTAAAGTATGACACCTTGATTATCTAGTATATAGAAAATAATGTTAATAGATAATAATTATTGTCATTTAGAGGGCTTTTGTGAGGGCCAATGAATTATTTGAGCACGTAGCACAATGCCACCTACACACTGAATTTTAATAACCAACCTCTCTTTCCCTTCCCCTTCCCCATTCCCGTGGACCAAACAGGTAAGATGTTAGCCCACGTGCATAGGATCCACTCCCATCACTGCGTTGCTCTTGTAGAATTCATGCCCACTGAGTTGAGCTCAAAATAAACTACTGTCACATAAACTTTTAGAGGTAAAAGTAAATGTCTGGTTAAATTTAAAGGTTACAGAAAGCATAAAAAGAAATAAAATGGACTCCTCCAAAAGATACAAATAAGCTAGTTAAAAAATCAGAAAAGAGAAACAACGTTTGTAGGTCACATAATTCACTTCTCTGATTGTCAAGAAATGGTGTCTTTGAGATAATTCATTTATCTCCACATCAAGCTTTCATTTGTAATGTTAGAATTAGAATTAGAATCCCTCATTCTTCTTTCAAAATGGGGAACCAGTAAATGATTTTACAACAAGCTATCAGGTATTAGAGGTAAGCACTAAAAGCAATATAATAGATAAGACCTCATGGAATATTACAAAAGCATTTTTGAACAGAAAACTAATTATTTTTAGCTAGTACTCATAAAGATTTCGACAAGAATAGATGGTATATCTTTTAAATTAAGTACAAGAAGTGAAATGTTATGCTAATAAGCCATTAACTGGAGCTAGGCTGAAACACTTGTGTGTAAAGAAATGAATTTAAGAGCAGATAAAGGTTGCAGAAATTTTCTTTTAAAAACAAATTTTATATCCCAAGGAAGATAAATGAAAACTTATAGAGTAAGTTTGGTGTAGTCAAATAATTAATAATCTCTCTCAGCTTTAGAGGATTGAAAAGTATTTGTAAAAATCATTTCTATAGTCAGAGCTGGTAAAGTTGGGTCAAAGGGAAATTAATTTTATGCTATCTTTTTCTTAAGTCATCGTATCTCATTACCTCTCCCAAGAGCATTTGGCATGCCTTTTCATATCAGGGGCCCGGTTTCTTTCTGGGCCTTTCTTTGTTTTAAACCATAACCTAGAATCCGTTATTTACATTACATTGTGGTTTTAATATAAAGTTTTAAATGTTTCTTACTGTTATTTATAGTATATGCTTCATTTTGTTTATTGGCTAGTTTTGCCCTCTGCTATGAGTCAGAGGTTTATTTATTTATTTGGTTATTGGCACATAGATTTTCTATGATTAAGTAGACAGTGTTGTATAGTTAAGAGCTCAATGTTTGGAAAGACTCTGCCACCTTCAGATTGTGATGCCTGGGGTGAGTTATTTAACTTTTCTCAGCCTCAGTCTACTCACCCATAAAATGGGAGGCATAATACTTACCTTAGAGAATTGTAAAGATTAAGTGACATAATATACATAAGAACATATAGCACTATGCTTGGTGTATATTAAATTATGATTGTTATTATGGTTATTTGCAGACCTCATGAAATTTCAACAACATAGATATTGTCTATCGCTCTGATTTGTAAAATCAACTCTGTTTTAAAGTGCCTTTTTTCAGGGTCCTGTGTTCATCTGTATCTTCCTTTTTCTGTGGAATAGTGGGTAATCGTGCTTTGTATCCTCTACGAAACTTTCTCCCTTATTCCACTTAGCCCAGTAATACGTGTGTCTTGAACATGTCTTGCCCTCATAGGCATTCAAAACTATTTTCCAAATGACTGATGGTAACTAGCATTCTATCCCCCCTTATACGCATCTTGTATACTCGGTGCAGCACAGCAATTACTAGACACCCCTGTAAACCACCAGGCAAGAAAATTCACGAACCATTTTCTTCTCTCCTATCACAGCCCAAGCTGACTGTACTGATATTTCTTCTGAGCATACAGGAAGAATCTTGAAAAAATAAAGACTAGTATTTGGCACATTAGAGAAATCTGGAAGGATGGAAATTAGTGACACATTATTTAACTAAGTATCTTCAGATGATAACAGTAAGATGTCAGTAACTCTGTAGTATTTGAATATTTCCAAAACCACCCACAAAATCGGAGAAAGCAACTAACCTAGAAATACCCGCAAAAATACTTGAAACAAAACCAAGTGACAAAGAGTCACCGTGAAACCCCAAATCGGACAAACTACCATTAGCAGTGATGCTCTGTGCCCTCCGCAAGTGTTCAGGACACGAAAAGGGGGGAGAGGAACCCAAACGGCCTGAGGGTTCCGAAGTTGCCAAAATTTACTAAGGAGAAAGGGCAGCGGGGAAGACTGAGAACAGCAGCTGAGATTAGAAGGAACCCTTTCAGACGCAAACCTACAGGTGAGGACATGTAGGTTTCTATAACATTTGATGGCAATGAAGTAGTCCGGACCCTATGAATTCTTGAAGTTAACCATCTAAGACCCTCATTAGGACTAAAGTGAAATTCATAAACCACCAAAATGTAAAACCATCATAAAGTACCAGATCTACATGAAGAAACAGATGATTCCAGGTCTGGGGTAGAAAATATAAAATGTGAATTTAGAACTCATTATTGTACCACAAAGCTAGGAGACGATCTATATAAGACTACTGGGATCATGGCCAAAGCAGCTGAAAGCAAACTCAAAGAACCGCTCATTTGGACAAACATAAAATAATTTGAGCAAAAAATAGAGTAACAGTTTCAATGAATTACAGCATGTCAAATTTATTAAAATTCATGAGTTCAAAAGAAAATACCACCATCACTGCCAACAGATTCATAATTTAAAAAACAAATTAACTTCTTACCTTTAGAGAATGTTAATAAAATATAATAATTATTTAGAAAGTTGAAAATAATGGGAAAGAATCAAGTTTCAGACTGTCTTTCTTATACTTTACCATTGTGTCTCTACTGAAATCTTGATGAGAGAAACTTTATCTTCACAAAAGCATTCCAGCTAATAATTGAAGAAGGAATAACTGTTAGAAAGTATTAGAAAAATCACTTATTTACAATCCCCAGTGAAATAATAGACCTGGGCTTATATAATCATTGACTGAATAACATCACAGGAAAGAAAGAAAGAGAGAGAAAGAAAAAAAGAGAGAGGGGGAGAGAGAGAGAGAATGAGGAAGGAAGGAAGGAAGGAAAGAAATGACAGGAAAGAAAGAGAAGAGACAATGTTTTTTCTGATAGATGTACACATCTATTATCATATAAATTCTCTTACTTAATAAATTGAACAAGAAATAGATAAAAACTTAAGACCTAACAGCCAGATTACAGGAAATACAGTGGCCAGAGAAATACGTTACATGACAATACAGGAATGCATCAGCAGAATGCTGTGAATCATTCTATAACAGAAGATAGAACTGGTTTCTTTTGAAAACAAATTGTAGGAAAAACAAACAACAAAAAAAGAGGTTACCTTTATATTCAAGGAGACCCCAAAAAACATATCAACAAAATTCAATGTGTGCATCTTCTTTGAATTCTGATTTGAACAAGGCAGCTGTTATGAGAAAATTAGAGAGATGAGCAGTGTGTAGATATATCGGATGATACTAAGTATTTTTTGTCAGGTATTAGGTATGATGATGATGTGAATATGATTTTTAAGGAGAGCCCTTATGTTGTATATGTTTGTGCTGAAATATAGGATATCTGAAATTTACTTGATATATTTATAGGATATATGGAATGTAATTTGTATGTATTATTGGAATAATGCATTACTTAGAGGTTTGTTAGAACTCACCTATTAAATCATTAGGGTTTATTTATTTGCAGGGTGGTTCATAATAAATAGTTGATTGTGTTTAATGGTTATACGTCATTTAAGATTTCTAATTTTTCTCATGTCAATTTTTATCAACTGAGTTTTTCTAGGAATCTTCCCTTTTCATCATTTATTTACATACAGTTCTTTATAGCTTTTTATTTTAAAATGTCAATTCTATACACGATTATGTCTCCCATTTAAATTCTTTATACTATTTTTCTTTTTACCATCCTTTCTTGTTCAATCTGATGAGAATTATTTTTTAATTTAATAAGTCTTCCATTTGGTTTGTTGATCTATTTATATTGTTTCCTATTTCATAAAATTATTTTTTGATCTTTATTATTATCTTAATTCTACTTTGGATTTTTCTGTTCTTCTTCTAATTCTTAAATAGATACATACATCATTAGCTATCAGCCTTTTTCTTCCTTAAAAGAAAAAAATTTATAGCCACACATTTTTTTGAAAATATGTTTGTTGCATTCTACAAATTTTAATGTGTACTTTTATTGTTTTTCAAGTGTTAAAATTTTGAATTTATATTATAATTTTGAAATGTAAACTATTTAAACTAGGAAATACTTTGTGTCTTCTTCTTATCTATTTCTGTTTATTGGGATATATCTGATTCCACTTTTACCATCTTAAACGTTTTGATTCCTATTTGTCTCAGATTTTTGATATTTCTTTTCCTTCCTGGTTTGCCTATATTATGAGTTTTCTGTTTGTTAGTTTTCTCTCCATTAAGAATTTGTTCCTTTGTTGTTTTGAAACACTATTTCTGTTTCATTGTAACTCTTGAAAATTTTAATTTCCCACTAAATTTAGTGAATGCAAAATAATATTTAAGCCCTCTCCTGATACATACAGGGACACTAGAACACTTAATTTTGATAATCCCCTTCTTCCTTGATAAGCTAATAATGTCTAGTGTTTTAAGGATAAATTTAATTTCTCAGTCTAGAAATTATCAGCATAATATTTTATACAGATGATGTTCAGATTTATCTACATGCTGACCACTTTATTACCTTTTTTTTTGTTGGTTTGTTTGTTTCAATCTTAGGACTTCCTTCTGGGATAATTTCTCATCGTGTCTGGACTCCTTTTGGAACGTGGGTTAGATGTTTGTGGTAAACTCTATCAGGGTTTCCATTTTTTGTTTTTACCCTGGTTCTTGTCAGGCCAGATCTGCAGGGCACTTTAATTCTTAGCTGACACCTATTTTCTTTACCCGCTTAGGTTATATTTTTTATTTTTTTAACATTTTTATTGGAGTATAATTGCTTTACTGTGGTGTGTTAGTTTCTGCTTTATAACAAAGTGAATCAGTTATACATATATCCCCATATCTCCTCCCTCTTGCGTCTCCCTCCCTCCCACCTTCCCTATCCCACCCCTCTAGGTGGTCACAAAGCACCGAGCTGATCTCTCTGTGCTATGCAACTGCTTCCCACTAGCTATCTGTTTCACATTTGATAGTGTATATATGTCCATGCTACTCTCTCACTTTGTCCCAGCTTACCCTTCCCCCTCCCCGTATCCTCAAGTCCATTCTCTAGTAGGTCTGCGTCTTTATTCCCGTCTTGCCCCTAGGTTATTCATGACCTTTTTTTTTTTTTTTTTTTTTAGATTCCATATATATGTGTTAGCATACGGTATTTGTTTTTCTCTTTCTGACTTACTTCACTCTGTATGACAGACTCTAGGTCCATCCACCTCACTACAAATAACTCAATTTCATTTCTTTTTATGCCTGAGTAATATTACATTGTATATATGTACCACATCTTCTTTATCCATTCATCTGTCGATGGACACTTAGGTTGCTTCCATGTCCTGGCTATTGTAAATAGAGCTGCAGTGAACATTGTGGTACATGACTCGTTTTGAATTATGGTTTTCTCAGGGTATATGCCCAGTAGTGGGATTGCTGGGTCGTATGGTAGTTCTATTTTTAGTTTTTTAAGGAACCTCCATACTGTTCTCCATAATGGCTGTATCAATTTACATTCCCACCAACAGTGTAGTGAAAGAATGCTCAACATCATTAATCATTAGAGAAATGCAAATCAAAACTACAATGTGATATCATCTCACACCAGTCAGAATGGCCATCATCAAAAAATCTACAAATAATAAATGCTGGAGAGGGTGTGGAGAAAAGGGAACCCTCTTAGGTTATTTTTATAGTTGCTTCTGAGATGTGTCCTGTCAGCTATTCTTTCATAAATTATCTATTCTTGTCATCTGCTTTTAAAACCTTCTCTACGTCCTTGGTGATTTAGCATCTTACTCTGATGTACATAGGTTTAGATTAATTTTTTATTTAGCCTGGTTAGTTATATTGAACTTACTGTAACAGGAGGTCACTCCTTTATCAATGCTGAAATCCCTACTCATTATCTTGGCTTGTATTGTTTCTCCACCATATTCTCTAATTCGTATTCCTGGAACCTAGATTGGAGGTATGTTAGAATTTTTGTTTTAGCTATCATATGTTTTACCTTTTATTCAAATGTCTGACTTTCTGCATCTCTCTTTTCCATGTTGATTATTGTCTTCAGACCTAGTTTCCAGTCTACAGATTCTCTCATGATTCTTTAATGTGCTGTTGAAAAAAAACTCCATTACAAAATTAAAAAAATTAAAAACTATATTTTTCTATTAAAAATTATTTGTTATCCTTTTGAAAATCAATTTTATGATACTTGCTCTTTTGGGGAATATCATTTTTCGTAGTTCAGACAAGTTATTCCTTATTATGTATCAGATAATTCTAATGTATGACATCCATTGGGATGTAACTGTGATTTAGCTGTTTGTACTGACGTCCATTCATAGTAGCTTGTTTCCTTATGTCTTAATTATCCTGATCATAAGCTAATATTTCTTTGATCTTAATCTATGGAAATTCTGAAGGGCAGAATTGTGGATGCTTTTTTTCAGAGTGAAATTGCCTTTGGGGTTACAGGTGTTATTACAAACTTGGGTTGAGAGACCCATGGGACCGCTTTTGGTTCTTCCAAGATTGATGCTTCATTATGGAGTTGAAAATTAAGCTTTTCAAACCTGCCATGAGTTCGTGAAGCAATCTTGGGTCTTTGTGAGAATTGGGGCCTTTGTATTCAAAGTTTCTGTTTTAGGTATATTGTCGGGGGTGATAGAGGAGATTTTACTTAGTGTGAGACCAACAATGTACTGCAGAGTATGTTTTCTGCAGGATTTAGGTAATGACCCTTTAATGCATGTGTTCCCCAGGCCTGCTAGAATTGGAAATCTCTATACACTGTAAAAACCTATGTTTTCTCAAATATCAGAGACGAATAGTAGTATCTGCTCTTTTACATAAGAAGAAATATTCTTATAGTACCTTCCCAGCAATTGTGGTGTGTGAATTGTAAGGCCTCTTAACAACTCTGACGCAATGGACCAGTGTCAAGCCAAAGACGGACGGACGGCAATTTGCTTTTATCTTGGGTAGTTCCCTGTAATTCCGAGAAAGATAAATGAAGAGGGTGGCAACGATCAGAGCCTGACATGCAGGGCCTGCGCAGTAGAGATCAACTTCAGAGTTTGTTTTGCTTTAAGTTTTTCTTTCATCTTAAAAAATTGATTATTGGCCATGGTTTTTTGACCCAGTAGGCGGAGACTTCAAGAAAGCGGTGAGGGCTGCTGTGCCAGCTAAGAGGAATTCCTGTTGTATCAGAGAATCTTTTTCGGAATCTATCTTACTTATTTTGGTGAGTTGATTTTTAACATGTATTTAACCAACCCCTTATAACAATTTCTCCATCAGTGCTTCTGCTGACATAAGTGTTGTTTTCTTGGACATCGTGTTTATTTTAGTTAAAAGCAATTAAAGTGTCCACTAATATCACATGTACTTTTACCCTATGTATTATCTAAATTAATTTTACCTCTGTTGCACATATAAGATCCCTTTGACCATTAGACTTGTAATACTAATCAAAGACATTAACTACAGAATTGTAGGGTGTATAAATTGATAAATCCTAAGTGCTAATTGGAGAATAGTCATCACATGGATTATCTATAAGCCTCTGATTCCTTTGAGACCTTTTTAAAATAGAATCTACAGAGGTGACTCACTTGATTGATCTTATAATGTCACCTCATATAATCTTTTTTTCATTTCTCTGATGGAACGGTTAATAAGCAGTGAAGAGGTGAAAAAAAATGTCTAGAGCAATTAGAGGCCTTATTTCTGGTTGATTGATATTTCACTTTATATCACTAGACAAGGACCCATTTTAGAATACTGTACTTCAAAATAAATGGTTGAAATAAAAAATGATCTTAGTCATTTTATCAAGATGAGTCAAAATAGCTGCTCTTCTAATTTTATTGATTAATTTGATTATTGAATTTACTATTTGCTTATTTTGCTAAAGAGGAAAACATATCATTATTTTAAATAGTAAATAGTAATAGCCCACTGTTTACTAAAATTGAAGTGAATTACTTGTGTTCAGAAAATTAAGCCCTACAAGTGGTTATTTTCTTTTCAGTGTCGATTGGTCAAGATGAATGCAATACCACCCAGAGGTACACGACTACTTATTTCCTTTTTTGCTGCAAGTAATTTTAAAGTTTGAGAAAACATTCAACCTGACTGAAGGAGTATTTGGAAGAGGCAGGTGTGGGATCAAACTTGAGCCGGCTTTTGAAAGATAACTCAATGGTTTCCCGTTTAAAAGAGTCAGTTTTGGATTAATTCAGGTTTTCAGGTAAGTGCTAATTTATTTAAAAGTTTCTCCTTTTTGTCAAGGGTCTCTTCTTTCTTTCTTCCTCCCCGTGACGTTTTCTTCAGAAGCAAGCGGTCCCCATGGTGGGATTTTTTTGGGGTCTGGTCTCATCCGTGTGAGCCCTAAGCTGTTATCTGCATGGCTTATCTGATCTGCCTCTCGAGCATCCTTTGATGGTGTACAGTGACATGTCTCTGATTCAGAGTGTTGTGGATCTAATAACTGTGATTCTTGGCATTCTCTGGAGCTGTGGAACTCACCTAGACTTGGGCCTCCAGCATCTCTGCTGTGACCCGGGCCTTTCCTTCCCACCTGTAGCTAAGCATTGCTGGGAAGCTGAGGGCATCTGGCCTGCTTTCTAGCTGCTGTACTGCAGGATGCAGAATTTGGTGGGAGCTCTTCTGGAGATCCGCCAGTCCTGGCTACCCTGTCATAGGGGTGTGCCTGCCAGGTTGGATATGGCACCGTGTGAGATGTGTGGGGTCCTTGAGTATAACACCTTCCCACAGGCAATGACTGGGACGTTGGCACACCAGCCCTAGTTTTCTTAGGAGTCCTGCAAATTATCATGCATTTTTTTTTACTAGAGACTCCGTTGCCTCTCCCTTCCACAGGCTGGGCTGTGATACAAGGAGTGGCCGTCCTGAGGTCATTAGGCGGGAACGAGGCAGTGACTCTATACACTTCCATCCTCACCTACCCCACCTCTGGCTTGCCGGGAGGGGTTTTCCTGGTATAAGGACTTTGTTACTGATGTTGTCACTCTGACACTTCCCCTCATTTCTGAGGTGGTAAACTGCACGGATTATGCTTAAAAAGAGAAAAGGAAAAGTTCAGTGAGCCGGGAGTCAAAACAGAAAACTGACAGATCATGGATTATTTTTGAAATGTTATTTCCCTTTTTCTAGTTGTACTGTTGTGTCTATGGAGTCTACCTATTCCTTTGTTTCATTTTGGCCTTAGAGAAACTCTTATGCCAGGTGAAGACAGCTTGACAAAGCAATTAAGATCTTGGACTCTGGAATCAGGTAGAATTGGATGTCAGCACCAACCCTATATGTTTTAGCTCCAGGAACTTGGAAAAAGCCGTTTGAATGATTTCAGATGGTTACTTCAATGAAAAAATTAATAACTGAATTAATTAATAATTCTGACCTCATAAAGTATATTATGAGATAAAATAAGGTAATGTAATGGCGCTACTTTCAGCAGTCCCTGGTTTAGGGTAAATGCTGAGTAAATCATGGCAGGATGGCCGTCATTATTATCTGATGGATAGGAATTGTGCTAGTAATAGTAGCAGAAGAAGAAGGAAAAAGAGGAGGAGGGGGAAGGGAAGGAAAAAAGAACTAGAAGAGGCAAAGAGAAGAAGGACAAATAGAAAAAAATTTTCACGACAGAAAATGCATATTTCAACTGCTTCTATCAAATCAAATATTAATTTATAAGAGAAAGTTATAGAGATCTTTCTGTTTTACCTACAAAGTTTTGCTTATTCTAGATGTATGTATTTCATTCATTGGCCATTATTTTCTTTCATTTTTCACTTAATGTCTGATGGGTTTACTTCATAACTTTTTCAACATGAATAGGTGAAAAATATTGATCATAGTTTTGGATTTCATTTATTATTCTTTTAAAAGTCATCATCAAATTTACTTTCCTAAGTCTACAACCATATAATCTACTCAAAAAGATAATATTAACTTTTAATTTTCAGTATTTTCACATTATTTTTTTTCTTGTCATAATAACTGAACCTCCAAAACAGATTAAAATAATACTACTAGGCTCTGTTGTCTGTTTCTCTCTTGAATCTTCAATCACTTTCTAGAAATTTCTTTCTACTTTTAATGAATAAAGGAAAAAAAAAGTCATCATCAAATCAACATATGTATATATCTTTTATCTACGGCTAATTAAGATCATCATCTTCAAAGAGGACCTGCTAGTCATATAATATCAGTGTCACGTTTTTGTGTCACTCGGCCATCAGTAAGTTTACATGCATTGGGGGGTGAACAGAGTGTGTTAACCGAAACCATTGCAATAAAGTTTTAGTAATGATATAGAAAGAATTATCATGGGCCCTGTCTTGCCTAAAAACTTATAAACTGTGTAGAGACTTGGGCTCTAAATAGTCATTATGCACATTTAACCTGATTATTATCTGTCTGAATCAGACCCCTGCTGATTTTGACCAAAAGTGGTTTTCATTTGACAGCTGTTCAATGTCCTTGTGAAATAATTTAGTTTGTTTAGTTCATTTTTGGAAAAAAAATTTCCCACATTGTAATGAAATGCTTATGCTAATTATCTCCCCCATCTGAGACTAAGGATTTATTAATGTGACAACTGAAGTGTAACAATTACAGACATATTTTATGTAAATCGTTGCTGTGTGTCCATGCATTGGCAATAGTTTAATGGCTGAAGATTAGTATGAATAATCTGTTACCTGCAAAATATGTAGAAGAGGTTAGTGTGTATTACTGTATCTTTCGCCCTCTAAAATGTAATTTATGTAGATGAGGCCAAGGTACTTGTACATAATATTTAGTCAAGTCTCTCTTCTCCCTCACTCTCATCTCCCTCTTGTTCTTTCTTTTTTCTTTTTGACCTAGGTATAGAATAAATATTTTTTAAAAAATTTAGTCTAGATTTTCTGCTTGTTGCTGCTGGAGATTTCATCAGAGCTTCTATTGATTTCTGTGAATGTGGTCTTCATGGTTGGCAATATCCACAGTAATATTAGCACAAGACAGGGTTGAAGACTAAGCAGAGGGTAAGCTCTGTAACTGGCCTTTCATCTCCAACTCAGTCTCCACGTTGCAGTCAGACTGACCTTACTAAAATACCAATATAGTTTTGTCACTCATCTGCTTAAAACGCTTTACAGGCTCCTATTGCCTTTAGAATAAAAGCCAAATCACTGATCTCATCTTAACAGTATTCTTTTCCTGTTCATCCCTCACTATTTCTTTAGCTTCTTGTTTTGCCAACTCTATCCCCACTTGCCATTTGTATTAGACTTTTCAGTTCCTCAGATTCATCAGCCCCTTCTCACCTTCAAGCCTTGGTGTATGTTCTTCTCTTTGCTATGAACACTTTCTCTGTATTTGCAAGTGGCTCATTCTGACTCATCCATCAGGTTTCAGCTGAAACTGTATTAAGTTTCCCTGCTGTTTCTATTCACAGTATGTTTCATTAACTCCATCTTATGCATTTTTGTAATTACTTGGATTATTGTCTTCTCTGATAAATTTTAAGCTCCATGAGAGCTAAGGCCTTGTCTATCAATTTTACTGTTGTATTTACTTTTTAATTATTATGGTACTTAGGAGACATTAGATGCTCAAAAGTTTGTTCTCAGTTGGTGAATTAACAGATGGATAGATGGATGGGTTTAGTAAGACTACTGGGTCCATATTTCACCATCAGCTGAATTTATTTGCAACTGAATTGACCTTACTGATATTAGTAACTGTTTAGCATCCTGAATCTGTTTAATATTAATTCATTCTTTCATTCACATTATTCACAGAGCTCCAAATATTGTGTAAGGTACTGTAATAGGCAGAGCCCTTTAAGAAATTAATAAACGTAAAATCTCATGTACTTCACACTCTACTTAACAAACAATAGAATATTCAAGTGAAATTTTAAATTAGTTTAAAACATAATAACAAGTGTATGTTTGAGTTGGATGCTTTTTAATCATGTGGATACAATGAGGTATTTTTCTCTGCCTTTTTTTTCTACCTTTTCATCTTTTAACTGTCATAATTTTCTCTATAAATTTTCCCATGTGGTTTAGAGTCCAGGGAAATTCTGTCAAAAAAAAAAAAAAAAGAACAAATTCATTTCTGGTGCTTAGTGGCAAATTCTTGATGTAAGACTAGTAGTTGGTTCATGGGAAGGCATTAGGAGAAAATGTCAGTTGGCTGGTTCTCCTGGTGTCCCGTGAAAGCAGCTGTTGGGTGTTGCCCTTGTTAAATCATGGCTTGATTTCTCTCTTCCGAAAGACAGCTTGCAAACATTGAGCTGAATGTGAAAAACAAACTTTTCCTTTCAATTGCTTCCAATGTCTCTGTTTCCTTTGCCTCCTTTGGGAGATGCACATTAAACTCTTCAAGTTGCCTTATGGCTGGGACTTGCTGCATTGTTCTCTGCAATTTTAGCTTGATTTGGTCTGTATTTTAAACATTAACATCTGTGAACCATTTATTACTTTAAATTTGTATTATTTTATATTTTAATAAGAAAAACAGAAAGCATTGATGCAAAGAAACAGTTCCTTATACAGCACTTGAACAAAAAAGAAAGGCTAAGGGTCCCTTTTCCATTGTTTACTCCTTGGGAATTTTCTTTGCCGCCTCAAGCAGATCATCCAAACAAGGGTCTCTTGGTCACCACATTAAAAGCAGAACAACCAAAAAGGAACAAGACAGTACCCACATACATTCCGCAGCAACCTCCAGTGATCCTTGGTGAGGAAATAGAGTAGATGTGTACAGCTTCCTGAACACATAATTTTAATCAAGTTAACTGTATATAATTCTGATTTTGTATTGTCATTTGTGATATTTTCCGTGAATCATTTCCGCTGGCCTTAGAAAATCATTAGTTAAAGTAACTCTAGATATTGTTACCAATATATGAAGCTCGTAGCACTAATTAACCTCTGCGCTTAAGAAATTAGCATCAACAAATGAGCTTATTTACAAAACAGAAATAGACTCACAGATATAGAAAACAAACTTACGGTTACTAAAGGGGGAAAGGAGGTAGGAGGGATAAATTAGGAGTTTGGTATTAACCAATACACATTACTATATATAAAATAAACAACAAGGACCTACTATACGGCACAGGGAACTATATTCAGTATCTCTTCCTATAATGGAAGAGAATCTGAAAAAGAATATATATACATATATATGTGTAGCTGAATCACTATGCTGTATACCTGAAACTAACACAACATTGTAAATCAGCTATACTTCAATTAAAAAAAAAAATAAATCAGCATCAAGGATAGACAGATCAAGTGGATAGTTTATCTTCCAGGCAGAGTGTCAGAATGAGTACTAATCATGCAGCAGGCTGTGTTTAAGGGTTTAGGAGTTCTTTTTCCATTTCCCTTGTCATCACTGCATTATACTGAGCTATATAACATTCCTTTTTGGAAGGATCTATGTCCTTTACATTATTGAATTCTTGGTTTCTTTTAGGGAAAATGTCTGAAAGTAGGATATATCTCCTGAATTAATTCAGGGAAAGCATCTTGCAGAGAACAAATACAGCATGATCTTGGCACTTGACTTTTTCATTATCTACATAAATTTTGGGAGGAAGATTTAGGTAATTTTGAGAATTTCAGGTCTCATTTCTCTCTTTCTCTCCCTTTCTTTCTTTCTCTCTCTCTCTCTCTCTCACACACACACACACACACACACACTCTCAGAGACACACATGCACACACTTATATTGTATGTTGGATTCCAATACTGGTTAAATGATATATCAGATCTACACTGTGGACGGTCTATTTCTGGTTTGTTAAAATCAGAACTTTGTGTTTCGGCAAAAGAGGAAAATAAGACATACCTATGATTATGCCACAACTAATTCGAAACTAAACTGTGTTAATACCCATACACAGAGACAATCTATTTTAAAATTGTTGAGTTGTATCAGGACAAGGTAGAACTATATCATTCTTCTTAAGGACTGGGTGTACTGTAAAATATTTCACACATATTTTGCTGACATTCTAAAGTGTGGTGACATTTAGATGGAAAAAGATGCTATCGTGCTAAAAAAATATTTAGGCTTGGTATCATTGCTTGTCAAAAATTATCTCAAAATATCCCATGTGGAGCATTTAACTTCACAGAGAAATACATCACTTGGATGAGTTTGTAAAAAGCACAACCTATGTTACTTACTTGATTTGACATTTTGGTTGCTGTTACCTGGTCCTCTTCATTTCAACATTAAAGAAGGCTCACCATTTACAAAGACTTTCTGTGCTTATTTTGAAGTTGAGTTTAGATAAAAGTATCTGTCTTGGTTTCAGACATACTGAGTTGGAAGAAAGCCAGTTCACCCAAAACAAATATGCTTATTTAGCACTGGTTAGTTAATGATTAATTTGCCTAATGATTTGTTCACCCAAAAGATCTATTGGTCATATTTGTGCTTCAAATGGACAGTCTAGCCCATTTGTGTGCAGCTGTGAACACAGTTGTCTCTCAACGTCAACTTTTGATACTTTCACATACTTTTAAGTCATTTTGTGTAAGTTTGTTTATGAGTTGCCCTCTAATTACAACATTAGATTTATTTTCCACCCTTTCAGACTCATACCTTTATATTATTTAAACACAGTATCATTTCAGAAAAAGAAAATATTTTTTCTTGTCTTTTATGCTTCCTCTGAAACTCAGAGTTTAGCTTATTAACTTCTTAGCATCTGTGACTTTTCTAGTTCTGGGTCCCAGCTAGTAAAGAATCTGGGACAGAGTAGCAATGAATTCATAAACAGAGAAAAGTGAAATAATATATATTTGTTCTCTTAATAATAAATGAGTGATTGTTTCTTCTTTTTTTGCATATGCCCAATTTTTTAATAGCCTCAGTTTCTTAGTATAGTAGCTTGAAATTCAAAGAGAAGTGTCCTTAGGTTAATTATTTGGGGAAAAAAAATTGCCCAAAGGAAATTTTTATCTTCGTATTGTTTTATATGTTTGTATATCAAAATTTGAAATTTGAATTTCCTAAAGCAAACAATGTTAATTTCTACTTAGTTCATTGAAAATACTATATGATAGCTACTCAACTTATTTATTTTTGGTGGTCTCTATCCTGTATTTTTCTTTATGAAAAATTTTAGTATTACAGTTAAAACGAAGATGTCTCAAATACTATTTTTTTATTTGAAATATATTTGTTGTACAGTATTATGTTAGTTTCAGGTGTACTGCATAATGATTTGACATTTGCATACATTATGAAATGATCACTGTGATAAGTCTAGTAACCATCTGTCCCCATACAAAGTTGTTACAATATTACTGACCACACTCCTATGCTGTATATTACATCCCTGTGACCTATCTATTATATAACTGGAAGTTTGTACTTCCAAATCCCCTTAACCTATTTCACCCCACCCGCCCGCCGCTTCCCTCTCTTTCGGCAACCACCTATTTGTTCTCTTATCTATGAATCTGTTTTCATCTTTTTGTTGTTGTTAATTTCTTTGCTTATTTTGTTTTTTAGGTTCCACATCTAAGTGAGATCATGTGGTATTTGTCTTTCTCTGTCTGACTTACTTCACTTAGAATAATTTCCTCTACATCCATTCATGTTGTCACAAATGGCATTATTTCAATCTTTTTTTATGGCTGAGTAATATTTCATTGTATATGCAAACCACATCTTCTTCATCCATGCACCTGTTGATGGGCACCTAGGTTGCTTTCATATCTTGCCTATTATACATAGTGCTGCTATGTACATTGGTTTGCATGTATCTTTTCAAATTAGTGTTTTTGATTTCTCTGGGTAAGTACCCAGAGGTGAAATAAGTGAGTGGGCCCTTCTGTTGTGATGGTGCAGACAACCGTTGGTGAGCTGGTAGGCAGGGCTGGACCCCGCTAGTGGGTGGGACCTAGTCCCAGGGCAGTTGGCTCTGCAGCCTGGGGGTCCTGGGCTGTTGCTGGCCCCCTGGCGGGGGTCAAAGCCCCTGGCACTAACAGTCTAGAGGGAGGTCTTTAACATGGTTCTTGCCAGCAGCAGTGGCCTCGTGGTAGAATGAGCTCCCAAAAATTGCTGTTGCCATTTTTTATGTTCCAAGAGGAGTGCCAGTTCCGGGAGGCCCTTCAAGATCAGCAAGTGGTTCTCACCCAGGCTTGTTTCAAATCACTGCCTCTGGGCTGTGACTCGTAGTGTGTGAGATTTTGTGTGTCCCGTTTAAGAGTGGAGTGTCTGTCTCTAATTCTCCCCTAAGCAAGCCCTGCTGGTCCTCAAATCCAGACATTCTGGGTGCTCATCTTCCTGACGCACGACCCCCGGGCTTGGGAGCCCATTGTGGGGCTCGAACCCCTTGGTCCTTGAGGAGAACCTCTGCAGTTGTGATTATCTCCCTCTTTGTGGGTTGCCTACCCGCAGGTGTGGACTTGACTATACCGCATCGCTGCCCCTACTGCCCATCTCATCCTGGTTCCTTCTTTATGCTTTAGTTGTGGAAAATATTTTCTCTAGTCTTCAGGTTGTTCTCATAGTTAGTTTCTCCGTAATGGTTGTAATCTTGGTGTGCCCCTGGGAGGAGGTGAGCTCAGAGTCCTCCTGCTCTGCCACCTTGGCCCAAACTCTTGTCAAATACTTTTCAAAGCATGTTGAATATACTTTCTAAAACACTGTAACTTGGAGACAGGAAAAATCATTAAATGTAAGGATAACTTTTGGAAGTGTTCATTCTTCAAGTAATGAAAATAAAATTAAAAATTTCAAGTAATCATGAGCTATAGACTATTAAGTCTAGATCACTTTGATTAGATAATGAGTTGAAAAGTTGAATTGGTTAGGCCTATCATTAATCATATTTCTATTTTTTATTTTAATAATTTTTTTTGGTTAAAATTATATATATATATACTTTATGAAGCATTTAATAGTTGAGTAAACTACAGAATAATGTAAAGTATTACCCCACATCCCATCCTCCAGAATGAATCAAAATCCACATTAGATAAATACCTGTATGTAGAAAGAAATGCCTGGATAAAATTAGGATTTTACTATAGAGTTCTGTAAATTCTTTGAAAGTGCCAAGTTACCGTGATTTAAATTTTAAAAAGTATTTGAGGTAAGAATGAAGAAATTGTTGAACCTCAGTAAAGATGTCAAAGCATAACTTAAACTTTCATTTTAAGAAAAAGATGAGCAAACTAAACCTAAAGGAAGCAGAATGAAGGAATCATTGAAATAGGTGAAATAGAAAACTGAAATAGAAAAACAAAAATAGTCAACGACACCAAAATTTGGTTCTTTGCAAAGATGATAAAATTGATGTCCCTCTTCCCACTTACTTCTTCATTAAGTTCACTCTAAACCTCCATGGTTTCTTCAAGTTATTGTTGACTATTTTGGTTGAAAACATATACAAGAAGAGAGAAGGAGGGGTGAGTTACTGCCTGGGCTTCTGCAGTTTGTCGTAAGATTATAATTGATATTTATTATCTTCCTGCTCTGCGAAGCATTTCAGATTATCCTTGTCCTCCAGTAGTGCTCCTATTAGTCTAGGTGAATTGCCTGGGGAGGGAGGAAATGGAAAAACAGTCATTTATCCTAGTTATTGTATCTCATCCGGTCACTGTTGTAATGCATATCTCTTTATAGTTAAAACTGGGCATAGAAACACCACAGGGCACCCGGCCGTATCCCTTGCATTTCAGGTGTGCTCTTCCCTGCTCACATCATGTAGCAGTGATCCTACGTTCTCATGGGCATCAGCCCCAGACAGCACAGTGACTCCTTTCTTTGCTTTCTAGTCTGTAGAAACAAGGAGCCCAGATGACTAAGTGGTAGCCCCAGCTTTATGTTAACAAAACTGGTACTCTGTTCATGGTGGAAGTGTCCCCCATCTGGAAAACAGGACTTTGGGACCCAAACAATTTAAAGCTGTGGTATTGGAAAGCAGTAGGTGGGTCCCTGAATGGGATGGTAAGTAGGGCCACTCCTACTCCTGCCATGGTTCCTGGACCCATGGATTCTACTACATTATGGCCAAGACTTAAAGGGATATACCACATCCTGAGTGACAGCACCTGTTTAAGATGGTGCCTCCCCTGTGCCTTGAACAGGCTTGGCCAGTGCTCTGTCAGGCTTGAGGCTTTGGATGGTGTTGTGTATGGTAAGACTAGTGTGTACCATGTCAGATGCCCATTAATCTGGATGACCTTTTGGGGCACAAGCATCTTGCCAGCGCATCCAGAATATCTGTCTTTATCTACTCATTGGGTCAAATTATCAAATTATCTCATCGATAACATAGATCAATGTTGTATTCTCCAGAATGTCAAGAACATCAATTGTATTCAGAATATATCGTGATGTCTTGACAAATTTGCCATCTAAATGCTCTGTGACCTTGAGAAAGTCTTTTAATCTTTCTGATTCTTAGTTTGGTTATCTATTAAATAGAAATATTAATACTTACTTTATTCAATTATTTGCTAAAATTACATGGCATAATCCTTCTTAAATGATGTTTGCATTTCCAGAACCAAAATAAAAGTTCAATAGATGTTTTCTCTTTCATTGTCTTTCTTCCCATCTATTCATCAAATGAGTAAAGATAGTCAAGAAGGGAATTGCCTCCCTTGAAAGCCCTGGAGAATTACTGTGACATGTAAATTATATATAATGAGGAGTTATGACAAATCATTTCACTATCATTGGTTGCAATGCACAGCCCTTACGAGAGAGTCTAGTAAACACCCGATAAACACTTTTTCATTAACATATCGGTAAACTCTCTTGGGGTTCATGAGTGGGCGAACTCGAACTTCTCCTAAGGAAGAAACTATGTTTCGTGCTTTCTCCTAATTTTCCCTGATATGCAGCTCCAGAGAGATGTTAGTGCATTAGGGAATAGTTGTAAAGTGACCAAAATGAGCAGGAGAATATTTATAGATTAGCTGAATGTATCGCAGGTACTTTTTGGTTGCTGAGTCACTGTAATGAACAAAGGGTGATTAACGAGTACATCCTCATGACAACCGCGTGCTTTTGTTCTCTGCTTTGCTTTGTTGAACAGCTAGATCAGTAACTTGAGTGAAGCTGTAATAGACATCTTTATCAAATTGACCAAAGGCCCACACCATGTGATGACACGATAAATACTCAACTAGGTAGGTAGTGGGCCCTCAGAATTACTTAAATTGAATTGCTCAAGTTCTTTCCATCTCTCTAAGCTACATTATTCAGTTTAACTACCTATCATTCTCAATAGCTTCATCTTATTCTAGAGCCTTCTCCTCACAACTAACCATTTATAAGTACACCTTGCTCTCTTTTGTTCTTTTCTAAGACTTTTTGTTTTTCTTCTCTTCTACCTGTACTCTCTCTTCTATAGGGATTTTGAGGAAGTTTGTTAAGGCCATATTTTTATTTTACCTCAATTCAGTGCTATAATCTGCTTATCTACTATTTTCAGCAACATGTTTAGGCAGTTGAAAGTTCTCAGATTAGTCGTTTTAATACAATGAACCTTATTGAGAGTTGAGCAGTAATTAAATACATTTTGATATGAATTCATAGATAACTCACTCTCTGTATAAATTTCGTGTGAATTCCCCAAGGAAAGGGAATGTGTATTTTATGTCTAGGTCAACATCATCTAGAATAGTATTAGTAATAACTAACACATTAAGCTCTTACTATCTATTAAGCACTTAACTCATTTATCCTCACAACTCTATAAAGTATGTGCTATTATTGTCCACATTGCACAAATTAAGAGATTGAGTGAGCATTCAATAAATGTTTGTTTCAATCATTCTCTAATCTTATGCCACTAAGGAAGGTGGATCTATATGCATCAGTGCAATGAAAAATGTTTTTATGATTGAATTTGGAAGCAACTGGGAGTACTTTCTCACTAATCTATAACTGCTATCGTGCAGCAGTATGTTTATTATTATACTCGCTCCGCCAGATTCATCTTTAAAAAGAAAATACTCATTGGTTTGGATAATTGTTGGTCATCATTGTCTAATGGGACTTGGTGACGGCAGGTGAAATTATGTTATAATAGTGTGCATCAAAAATAAGGAAAAGTAGATTTGATAGAAGGTAAAAAGGCATGATTTTCAGGAACATGTCTGTTTATGATGTAGAAAGATAACTAAATTTTGCTCCTTATAGAAAAGTCTTCCTTTTTAATAAAAGAGAAACATGGGAGACTTCTATCGGTTTCCTAGAACTTTCTTTTTAGAAAGATGTTGACTCAGACAATCTGGGAATTTCCAGTTGGATGACTGATGTTTGCAGAAACAGGTCTGTCTCTTGCTCAAAGTGCTGTGGGAATTACACATTCCACTGTGATCCATCTGGAAAGGGAATTGACAGCCTCCACAGAGACTTAGCCAGATGTCTCAGACATTTAGCTGTTTATTTCAAACACCTGAATTTCTAAGGCATCCACCTGCACCCTCATCATTAACACAGGAGTTCATTCCTTCTTGATTATTAGTAAGTAGAGTTCATAGACCACCTAGAAAAAGCCAAAGTACGTACATTTACCTGAGTACCTAAGCAAAACAAATGCATCTAAAATTTTTTTTAAAAGTATGTGTGATTTTGCTATGTCTTTGATCTTCTGTATTCATACTACTCCAATCTTAGAGTAGTTTTTCATGATACATATGAAGGTTAATAGACTGATGGTGTATTGTTCAAATACTTTTATTATTGGGAATTCAGAAATTACACTTATAAATTGTGAATGGAATACTTGTATTTTATATGTTCAGTATTTACAATGTATTGGGTGGGCCAAAAGGTTTCTTTGTTTTTTTCTGTAAGATGGCTCTAGTAGCACTTCGTTGTCTTATTTATTTATTTATTTATTTATTTATACAGCAGGTTCTTATTAGTTACCTATTTTATACATGTTAGTGTATATATGTCAATCCCAATCTCCCAATTCATCCCACCACCACCACCCTCCCCCTGCTTTCCCCCCTTGGTGTCCATACGTTTGTTCTCTACATCTGTGTCTCAACTTCTGCCCTGCAAACCAGCTCAGCTGTACCATTTTTCTAGGTTCCACATACATGCGTTAATATACGATATTTGTTTTTCTCTTTCTGACTTACTTCACCCTGTATGACAGTCTCTAGATCCATCCACGTCTCAACAAATGACCCAATTTCGTTCCTTTTTATGGCTGAGTAATATTCCATTGTATTTATGTACCACATCTTCTTTATCCATGCGTCTGTCGCTGGGCATTTAGGTTGCTTCCATGACCCGGCTATTGTAAATAGTGCTGCTATGAACATTGGTGTGCATGTGTCTTTTTGAAGTATGGTTTTCTCTGGGTATATGCCCAGTAGTGGGATTGCTGGGTCATAGGGTAATTCTATTTTTAGTTTTTTAAGGAACCTCCATACTGTTCTCCATAGTGGCTGTATCAATTTACATTCCCACCAAAAGTACAAGAGGGTTCCCTTTTCTCCACACCCTCTCTAGCATTTGTTGTTTGTAGATTTTCTTATGATGTCCATTCTAACCAGTGTGAGGTGATACCTCATTGTAGTTTTGATTTGCATTTCTCTAATAATTAGTGATGTTGAGCAGCTTTTCATGTGCCTCTTGGCCATCTGTATGTCTTCTTTGGAGAAATGTCTATTTAGGTCTTCTGCCCATTTTTTGATTGTGTTGTTTGTTTTTTTAATATTGAGCTGCATAAGCTGTTTATATATTTTGGAAATTAATCCTTTGTCCGTTGATTCGTTGGCAAACATTTTCTCCTATTCTGAGGGTTGTCTTTTCATGTTGCACTTAGTTGTCTTTAACTTCATTCAAAACAATTTTGTTTGTATGTGACAGCTGTCATATCAGCGTGCATTTAAAAAAAGACATCAAAATTGGTGAATTTTTGTGTAGCTATTTTAATATTTAAGATAGAAGAAAAAAGCAACAGTTTCGGCATATTATGCTTTATTATTTCAAGAAAGGTAAAAATGCAACTGAAACGCACCAAAAGATTTGTGCAGTGTATGGTGAAGGTGCTATGACTGATCATATGTGTCAAAAGTGGTCTGTGAAGTTTCGTGCCAGAGATTCCTCGCTGGATGATGGCCCATGGTTGGGTAAACCAGTTGAAGCTGATAGTGATCAAATCAAAACAGTAATTGGGAACAGTCAACGTTATACCATGCAGGAGATCGCCGACATACTCAAAATATCCAAATCAAGTGCTGAAAATCATTTGCACCAGCTTGGTTATGTGAATCATTTTGATGTTTGGGTTCCACATAAGTTAAGCAAAAAAAGCCTTCTTGACCGTATTTCTGCATGCAATTCTCTACTGAAATGTAATGAAAACATTCTGTTTTTAAACAAATTGTGACGGGTGATGAAAAGTGGATACTGTACAATAATGTGGAATGGAAGAGATCGTGGGGCAAGCGAAATCAACCACCACCAACCACACCAAAGGCCGGTCTTCATCCAAAGAAGGTGATGTTGTGTATATGGTGGGATTGGAAGGGAGTCCTCTATTATGAGCTCCTTCTGGAAAACCAAACGATTAATTCCAACAAGTACTGCTCCCAGTTAGACCAACTGAAAGCAGCACTCGATGAAAAGCACCCAGAATTAGTCAACAGAAAATGCATAATCTTCCATTAGGATACCACAAAACCGCATGTTTCTTTGATGACCAGGCAAAAACTGTTACAGCTTGGCTGGGAAGTTCTGATTCATCCGCTGTATTCACCAGACATTGCACCTTCGGGGTTCCATTGATTTAGGTCTTTACAAAATTCTCTAATGGAAAAAATTTCAATTCCCTGGAAGACTATAAGAGGCACCTGGAACAGTTCTTTGCTCAAAAAGATTAAAAGTTTTGGGAAGATGGAATTATGCAGTTGCCTGAAAAATGGCAGAAGGTAGTGGAACAAAAGGGTGAATACGTTGTTCAATAAAGTTCTGGGTGAAAATGAGAAATGTGTCTTTTACTTTTACTTAGAAAACCAAAGGCACTTTTTGGCTAACACAATAATGGTCAGGTAAAATTAATCAGGGTGTTTTGCTCTTTTTTGCTCTTCTTCTTCTTTTTTTTTTTTTTTTTTTTTGCTCTTCTAATTAAATTTGAAGTATAGCTGATTTACAATGTTCTGTTAGTTTCAGGTGTACAGCGAAGTGATTAAGTTATACACATATGTATATCTATTCTTTTTTCAGATTCTTTTACATTATAGGTTATTACAAGATTTTGAATATAGTTTCCTGTGCTATATAGTAGGTCCTTGTTGGCTATCTATTTTATATATAATAATTTGTATCTGCTAATCCCAGACTCCAAATTTATCACTCCCTCTCCCCCCTCCCCTTTGGTAATCATAAGTTTGTTTTCCATATCTGTAAGTCTGTTCCTGTTTTGTAATTAAGTTCCTTTGTATCAATTTTTTAGATTTCACATATAAGTGAAATCATATGATATTTGTCTTTCTCTGTCTGACTTACTTCACTTAGTAGGATAATCTCTAGGTCCTTCTATCTTGTTGGCTCTTTTCTTGAAGTTAACATATTTTTAAATTTTAAAATAATTCTTAATAATTTATTTTACTGCTGCCAAGGTTCTACTGCATCTCCTCCTTCAGATATACCCTTTTAGAAAACATTCATGAGAAAACTATAAACTTGATGTTGCGTTATCCCTGGTCACTCCATTGTGTATCTGCCACGGACAAGAATGTTGGCCTAAATACTCATCATAGTTGGAAATCAGCACTGAGGCCAAACTGCTCTCCAGTCAACAAACTGCATGCAAATCTCACCAATCCTTCCGACAATATCTCTTTCCTTTTCTGGTCCAGTGCCCCTCCTAGAGCATGTGCAGTGTTCACTTACTGTGTCTCCTCAGGTTCCTTCACTCTGCAGCTTTTCACTTCTTCCACATTCCTCCTATTTGTACAGTTTCAAAAGCTTTGGCCCTCAACTTGTGTCCACCCAGTGTTTCCTTATGACCAGACTCCTGTCCTGCATTCTCTTTACGTCAGTGTCTGCTGAACATCCCCACCACCGCGAGTCATCACTGTTTTCCATTACGACTGACCCAGCACCATGTGAGGAGGTATTCAGAGACTGTGCTCTGACCCCCATCCAGCTGGAGCATTCATTGATGACTCCTACCTGAATCAACCACTATGCTGTGTCTGCCGTTGAGGATTTTCTCAGTCTGTCATTCCTTCTAAATGTATTAGTTGGTACTTTTCTTCAAGGAAGGGCTTTCCTTTATTTGCCACTTATACTCATTCATCTATTTATTTATTTTCATATGGACTCATGAATTCCTATGTCATGTAATGTATTTCTTGATGCTTAAAGTGTCCAAATTTTGTCATTAGGAGCCACTTCTGGCTGGTTTCTGTATCTTTTTGACACATCCTCATGACTTTTTGGGCATCCTTTGCTTTTAGAACAAGAAGACGTTCCAGATTCAACTTGACCTTTTCTTGCCACAGGTCTGGAATCACCCATTGATGCTGAGATTATGTTGACAGTGAGATCTGGTTCATTGTGGTGTGTGTGTATATATATAATATCTGTTGCTATTACACATGTATATATATAATATCTATTACTGTAATTACCTGTGTGTATTTATGTGCTCCTGTGTTTGTCTCTGTAATACGTGTGTATTTATATATGTATCAGTGTTTCCATGTTTATCCCTTCTCCACAGTGAGAAACCTGTCACCTCAACGTTTACTTGTTTACACACATCAGTTTGTTCAATATAACCAACATCTCAACCATGCCAGAATGACAGATCTCCACCAATTCTAGCTGCATCGCAGCTATCCCTCAGGCTGGCTTCCTTCCAGGGCTTCACAGCCTCCTCTGCACCCCTTAACCCTGCCAACTTTCCAAATTTCATTGGCCACCAGATAGGGTGCTGATATCTCTGTACCAGAAAAGGAAAGGCCAAGCATATTTTTAAAACGCAGAGAAGCAGAAAAGATCACATAAATGGTGAGATGTACTCATATTCTGTATGTATTTTTAAGAGCATCGACAGAATTTGCAGATAAATAAATGCATGTTGAAAGAGAATAGTCAAGGTTGACTCAGAGTTGTTGGCCTAAGTGGATGATTAAATTGCCATTGATTGATACAAGGAATAATGTAGGAGACAAATATTGGTGTAGATTGGAAATCTAAAACTCTTCTCTGGACATACTGAGATTAGGATGTCTATTAAGTATTCAAATGAAATAACAAAGCAGGCAGCTGGGTTAGTGAACCTGGACTTTATGTAGGAGGCCAGGGAAAAAGAGGTCAATTGAGATGCAACAGAATACTGATGATATTTAACACCATGGACTAGACAATTTCTCCAAGGGAATAATTGAATGAACACATAGAAAAGGAGTAAACACTGCCAGATACTACTGAGAGGTGAAGTGAGGACTGAGAATTACATTTTGGATAAGACCTGTAATCTGCTTTTGTTGTGGTTGGGATGAGAGCTTGGTTAAGTGGTAACGAGAGAGAAGAATGTGGGGAATTCAAGAGAGAAAGCATAAAAAAGTCTTATGAGGTATTTTACTGGAATGAAGAGCAGAGAAGGAGTGTAAGCTGAAATAATATGATTATCCTTTTTTTAAGAATGAATGCTACCATAGCATATTTGTATACTGATGAGACAATATATCCATCAAAGGAAAACTGATGAAACTGGAGAAAGATAACGTGGAATTAAGTTCTTTTCTAAGAAGGAGAGAATGACACATGAAGTTTATATTGGAACATAGGAAGTGCATCTATTATAAAAAGGTACATGTATTTAAATGTGGGTAAGTTGTTAGATTTAGAAATACAGTGATGAAATCTGCTTGTTATTTTTCAGTTTTCTAACAGGCAAAGATCAGCTGAGAGTGAGGAAGGAGAAATGTGTTGAATATTAATAGGAGATGAGAAATTTTAAATAACTCTCTGAGAGTGGGTGAGTGAATGACCTATAAAAAATAACAGTATTTTAGAATAGAACTAAGGGCACATTTGAAGTTGTAGTGATGAATTTGAAGTGTGAAAAGCATTATGTATTTGTTCAGGTTCAGAAGTGGAGAAGGCAGGAAGTTGAACAAACTAGGGTTGGAGTTTTAGGCACATAAATTCTCTAGAAAGAAATGTGTGGGAACTGAGAATATGTTCAAGGCTATGATTTTAATTATAAATGATGAGCCAGGTAAAAAGGGATATTAATTATGGTATATGTTATGCCACAACAGCTGGAAGATTCAGTAAGTTCGAGTGCCCAATTGGGGTGAAAATTGTGGGAATGTGAGTTCTAGAAAATTGTACTGAAAAGACAAGTAGGACATGGTGAGAGTAATTATTTGAAATTTAGATTTTTTAAAAAAAATGTTATTAAAGTATATTCGATTTACAGTGTTGTGTTAGTTTCAGTGATTCAGTTGTACATATAAACATATTCATTCTTTTTCAGATTCTTTTCCCATATAAGTTATTACAGAATATTGAGCGGAGCTCCCTGTGCTATACAGTAGGTCCTTGTTGGTTATCTATTTTATAGATAGTAGTTAGTGTGTGTTTGTTCATCCCAAGCTCCTAATTTATCCCTCCCCACCATGTTTCCCCTTTGGTAACCATACTTTGTTTTCGAAATCTGTGAGTCTGTTTCTGTTTTGTAAATAAGTTCATTTATATCATTTTTTTAAAAAATTAGATTCCACATATGAGTGATATCATATGATATTTGTCTTTCTCTGTCTGACTTACTTCACTCAGTATGATCATCTCTAGGACCATCCATGTTGCTGCAAATGGCATTACTTTCTTCTTTTTTATGGCTGAGTAATATCCCATACCACCCTGAATGTGCCCGATATCGTCTGAAATTTAGATTTTTGACGTGGTGCAGATATTGGTGGTATCCACATGGTCATGCCTGCAGGGTGTGATGGAGGAGCATGGAGAGCAAGCTCATTGGACAGGAGAAAGCCAAGTCAGAGATGCTAAACTATATCAGGTTCTGAGATAGGCAAGAACAATGACTTGGATCCAGCCGACATTGATTTGTATTCATTTAAATATGGATGCTACAAACAATCAATGCAAGGGATGTACGAAAGTGAGCGAGTAAATACAGTTCTCTGACGACTCCCTAATTCCTCAAAGTGGTGACTTGAAATGTAGTAGACATGCTGCCTGATGATGCCAAGGATATAAACAGAAGGAAGACCAGTCTCTTCAACACTCAGGAGCATTTCTCCACCAAAGAAAGAGATCCCTTTACATACTCTAGGTACACATATACACATTTTATGATTTTTTTGGTAGTTATCCTATTTGTAGCACAAGTGCACATGCCTAATGTAGAGGGTCTATGTGGATACTGAAATCACCAGGGATTTTTATAATTAGTAATCGTGGAGCAGGAGATGGATTTAGACGCTAACGTAAAAAGAGTAAGGATGCACATAGATGACCACGATAAGAAGCTGTAGCCCATAGTAATATTTGATTGCCTGTGTTTTTGAGGTGACATTGGTGTCAGGGAGGATCTGGAGGAAAGCTGCCCATACCCCACCCGAGTAGGAGAAAGGCAAAAGGCAGGCTTAACTGGACAGTTCTGCAGGAAGACAATGCCTTCAAGGATAAAAGGACCCATTCAGCTCTACCTGGGAGAAGAGTTTTAGAGAAGTGATCATTTTTCTGATGAAAGACCGTTAATTCCCATGAAGGAATTTGGGATGATTGAGGAAGGACAGGAGATTGGATCAAATTAGTGGATTTACAGAGATTTATCAGGATAAAGGTCAAGTTGTTGAAAAATAAGCTTTAGGGTGACCTGGGTAACTAAATCTTTAAATTATGATGAGATTAGACCTGATGGTCTCTTCGATGGAGGTGGAAAACAGATCTAATTATACTCTTTTACCTAAGAAGAGTCTTGTAGGCAGTGGTTCTGGTGAGATGATGAACACTGGGTGGGACAGGGGTCTCCTTGTAAACGAGGAGGGGTTTAGGGGCTTTCTTTTCATTCTGGCCAAAGGCAGTGCTGGGGCTGGAGGAAGGCTTGTCTTGTCAGGAGTCCCATTTTGGGATGATGACTATACTTCATTTAATTCTTAGAGTATCTTCAGACTTTATTTTTCTATATTTTATCATCCTCGGTAGCTGGATGTTAAAAGCTATGCTGATCTTCAATTAGAAGGAACACGGGCTATGGGTGGTCTCAGCAATTCTCTTCCAAGTGGCTCCAGGAAGACTTTTCTAGGTTGTAAGGTTTGGTTGATATTTCTAACCCAGGGAGATTGCCTTGTAACATAGAAGAGAGGACACTCATTCAAAAAGAGACCCAGTAGGAACCATAAAAGGCCCAGAGTTGCCAAAGCAATCCTGAAGAAAAAGAACAAAGCAGGATGCATAACTCTCCCAGACTTCAGACAATACCACAAAGCTATAGTAATCAAAACAGCATGGCATTGGCACAAAACAGACGTATGGATCAATGGAACAGAATAGACAGCCCAGAAACAAACCTACACACCTATGGTCAATATTCTTCAACAAAGGAGGCAAGAATATACAATGGAGAAAAGACAGTCTCGTCAGCAAGTGGTGCTGGGAAAGCTGGACAGTCGCATGTAAATCAGTGAAGTTAGAACACACCCTCACACCATACACAAAAATAAACTCAAAATGGCTTAAAGATTTAAACATAAGTAGACCCATAACCATAACATATTAAGAAACTGGAAGAGGAGGGAAAAACTTTGTTTTAAATTATCTATATCCACTTTCCCAGATTCACTACAAAATGCAAAACTTTATTTAGCTTTTATAAACTGGGACATCAAGGAATTTTATTCTACACATTAAGTGATACTTTGCAAAGTAACAAAGCAACTCTGGACTGTAACAGATAGTATTTGGCAAAGAAAAATATACCAAAATCATTTAATTTCTTTTGTTGTCAAAGCCATGTTAATGATGAAAGATTTGAGTGTGTATTTCATGTATAATTTTCTGTTTGGGGAATGCATCTTTCCATCTTTACTGATGAATAATACACCTTAAAATATATACAAATGCATTAAACCCTGACAATAAAAGTATACACCCCATTAGTTACATAGTTGTATTAGTCTTATACAAGCTGCATTTATAATCCAAGAGCATTGCAATTTGTTCTGAGGAGTGGGGAGGAAGTCAGTTGGAAATTATCATGTCCTTATAAAAATGAACATGACACAGAACCACATATTTTATCTTGTTACATAAATGCACTTCAGGGCCAGTCTTCTGGTCTCGTTAGCCATATCTTTGTTCCCACATGTTTTCTGATTTTCAGAACTTGCTTTTGAAATTTACCATGTTTATTATTTTCTGCCAACTTTTCTAACCTTTTAAAATTCTGTTTCATTCCGTCTTTCTTTAAAAATCTATATAACAGCAGGGAAGGCATGTAGCAGGAGTAGTAGTTGCAAAACTGGCTGGGAAAGTCCTTCCTTCAATCCTATCAGTTTAAAAAGAAAAATTGATCAGACCTATTTCTTGGCTACTATTTGCAAGGGCTACTTTGGTGTATGCATTTTGAGGCCGAATGGAGAGTTTGTATTTCTCACAATATTAATTCCTCTTTTTTGAACATTAGCAAGGAACAAGGTTGGGCGCTACAAATGCATAATTCTGACACTGTATTTATAACATAGTGTGTGTGGTAGGGGGTGTGGATAGGATGAAATGGTTATCAAATAAGTATTCAATAAGGCAGACAAAGGTACATGCCGCAGAGGGGGAACAGAATTTCATTGGGTTTATCTCATAAATTTTAAAGATTATAACATGTTTTCCATGTTGGCTTTATCCTCATTTTACTGAAAATCAATCTAGTAGTTTTTCTGAACTCTTTTCTTATGAAGAGTGGCATTCTGTTAGTTGTTAAAAAAAATATTATGCCAAATTAGGGGAAGGAGAATTTCAGTTAAATGTGTTAAGGAAATGATAGCTTAAGTGAAGCTAAATAGGTTGCTTTTAGCTAAGTGACAGAATTGACTTTCCCTCAGTCAGTCCTATTTCTAGGAATTATCCCAAACAACGTACTGGTAAAGAGGGTTAAACAACTATGGCATGACAACACCCCTCACGTGAAACTTGGTCCAATAAGGTGCAACTTGGGTGAAGAGGTGTATGGTTCTAGGTACATGGGAAATTTCTGATTCATTAGAAGCCGAATTTAAAGTATTAGTTGAAAATTTCCCTTGAGGTGCTGAGACAAATTTGCTTCTATTGTATTATAAATAAGTGTCTACAACATTAAACCTTTAGTTACTTCCTCAGACAAAGTTGTGTATATTAAAAAAAAATAGCTATTGGAAAGCATTTTCACAATATTGAGAATGTCCCTTTGGGAGACATTTGCAGGTAAAATATATATTAAAGATAAACAGAAGGTAGACACTGTTCTTTCTCTTAGCTAGTGTAGGAGGTAATACAGACAGCATATTACATAACGTAATATGTAAGGAAAATGCTGCTGCTTTTTTTCATGTATGCATTTAAGAAATGGAGCAGGGGGCTTCCATCTTTAGACTAAGAGGTAGAAAGCTAGAAAGAGCTTTGTTCCCATTCTAACAAAGAGAAAAGTCTGCACAATATACAAAATCATGATTTTTTTTTAATTTGTCAAGTGTTCAAAGTATTTTTAAAATTTTTTAATTGAAGTATAATTGATTTACAATATTGTGTGTTTCAGGTGAAACACAGTGATTCAGTTATATAGTTATATATATAGCTATAAATATATATGTGTATATATATATATATATATTCTTTTTCAGATTCTTTTCCCTTATAGGTTATTACATAATACTGAGTATAGTCCCCTGTGCTGTACAGTAGGTCCTTGCTGGTTATCTATTTTATACATAGTAGTATATGTATGTTAATCCCAAACTCCTAATTTATCCCTTCCCTCAACCCCCTTTCCCCTTTGGTAACCATAAGTTTGTTTTCTGTGTCTGTGAGTCTCTTTCTGTTTTGGAAATAAATTCATTAGTGTCTTTTTCTAAGATTCCATATATAAGCAATATCATATGATATTTGTCTTTCTCTGCCTGACTTCACTTAGTATGATAATCTCTAGGTCCATTCATGTTGCTGCAAATGACATTATTTCATTCTTTTTTATGGCTGAGTAGCATTCCATTGTATACATGTACCACATCGTCTTTATCCATTCATCTGCCAATGGATGGGCATTTAGGTTGTTTCCATGTCTTGACTATTGTAAATAGTGCTGCTATGAATATTGGGTGCATGTATCTTTTCGAATTATGGTTTTCTTTGGATACATGCCCAGGAGTGGGATTGCTGGATCATATGGTAACTCTATTTTTAGTTTTTTAAGGAACCTCCATACTGTTCTCCATAGTGGCTGCACCAATTTACATTCCCACCAACAGTGTAGGAGGGTTCCTTTTTCTCTACACCCTCTCCAGCATTTATTATTTGTAGACTTTTTGATGGTGGCCATTCTGACTGGTGTGAGGTGATACCTCGCTATGGGTTTGATTTACATTTCTCTAATAATTAGTGATGTTGAGCATCTTTTCATGTGTCTTTTGGCCATCTTTATGTCTTCTTTGGATAAATGTCTATTTCAGTATTTTGCCCACTTTTTGATTGGGTGTTTGTTTTTTTTGATATTGAGCTGTATGAGCTATTTGTAGGTTTTGGAAATTAATCCCTTTTCGGTCACATCATTTGCGAATATTTTCTCCCATTCTGTACGTTGTCTTTCATTTTGTTTATGGTTCCATTTGCTGGCATAAAAACAGAAATATAGATCAATGGAACAGGATAGAAAGCCCAGAAAGAAACCACTCACCTATAGTAAATTAATCTAGACAAAGGAGGCAAGAATATACATTGGAGAACAGACAGTCTCTTCAGTAAGTGGTGCTGGGAAAACTGGACAGCTACATGTAAAAGAATGAAATTAGAACATTCTCTAACACCATACACAAAGACAAACTCAAAATGGATTAAAGACCTAAATGTAAGACTGGTGAGATATTTTTAGAAATTAAGGAGAAATGAAGACTATTTTTTAAACAAATAGAAAATGAGAAATTTCATTACCAGCAGAATAGCTGTATGGTGAAATTTCAAGCAAATTTTTCAGAGAGAAATAATATGTTATAAGATAAAAACTCAATCAATGCTAAGATTTGAAAATCACTGTTCATATTTAAAATGTAAATATAAGTTATTTTGACATTTTGATTTTCTCTAATAAAATACTGAGTACAGATAAAAAATAGTAGCAAACTGTGGTGGCCTTAAATAATATAAAAGTAAAAATGTATTTAAGTAGCAACTCAAAACATAGAAAAAAGGAATTAGGAGCATTTGATTGTAAAATTCTTATACCACACGTGAAGGCAGACCATTATTAAGTAATGGGTTAAAGATGTATTTTATTAACTCTCCACAATCATTAAAAGTAGTTGAAAAAGCAGTAAACGTAAGTAGTGAATCATGGAAATTTATTAAAATTTACTGGACTCCTAAAAAATATTAAATTATTTCATATGCAGGAAGAAAATGCGGTAGAGGAACAATGGAGCATATTCTAAAAAAACTAGCAAAATGGCAAATTTTGTTTAAACAAATTAATAAATGGATATAAATAGTCTAAATATTTACATTTAGTTAATCAAATTTGATGAAAAAGTAAGACTCAACCATATATCATCTATAAGAAACCCAATTTAAATACAAAGACATATGCAGGTTAAAAGTAAAAACTGGGAAATGATATACTATGCCAACATGAATTAAAAGAAACTAGAGTAATCACATAAGTAAAAGAAAAATAGACATCTAAGCAAGTAATATTAATGCAGACAAAGAGGGCCCATTATGTAATGATAAAAGGACTAAGCCACTAAGAAGAAATCACAATCTTATGTGTGTTTGTACCTAACAACAGAGTTTCAAATAACATGAATTTTAAAGATGATAAAATATAGAGAAGTAGATCAGTCTACAATTATCTCTCATAATTGATTGAAAAACATAAGTAGATAGAAAATCAGTAAGACTATAGAGCACAGGATCAGTACTGTCAATGAACTAAACCTAAAGGATATTTCTAGAACCCTTGAGCCAATAACAGCAGAATACACATTCTTTCCACAAGCACGTAGAACATTTTCAAAGATAGATGGAGTTCTGGGACATAAAACAATCCATTAGAAATTGACAGGAACAGAAATTACAATGTCTGTTTTCTGATAATGAAAGAATTATATTAGAAATCAATAACAGAAGTTATACAAACGATCCCTAAACATAAAGCCATATGGCACTGTAGGCAAATTATAAAGAAAATTAGAAAATATTTTGAATTGAATTAAAATAAAATGCTATGAATCAAACTTTGTGGGATGCAAATAGTGTAGTGTTTAGTAGGAAACATAATGTTAAATATTTAGATTATAAAAGAAGAAATTTCTGAAGTCAATTATCTAAATGTCACAGTAAGTAAATAGAAGGAAAAAAAGGTAAGCAGAAAGAATAAGATTATACAGATAAGATTAAAAAAGAATCAATCAAATTCCAAAGAGAAGGACAATCAAAGAAAACATTTCTGATTCTTTGAAAAGATTAATTGGACAGACTAGGAAAACATTGTTAAAAGACAAATAATCAATATCAGGATTGAAAGATGAGAACACAACCAATCCTAAAAATATTAAAAGAATAACTTTATGAATTATTATGAAGAGCTTTATGCCCATACATTTGACAACTTAGATCAAATGGACAAATTCCTTAAAGGGCACGACCTAACAAAGCTCACTCAAGAATAGTTAGATATCTGCAGTAGTTCTGTATCAATTAAAGAAACTGCATTTTCTCCTTTGGTTACTTTTTTCTCCAGCTCACTTTCTCTTCCTTGAACATGGTAAGCCCACTCCCAACTGTGCCCTTTGCTTCTTTGCTTGAAATACTTTTTTCCAAATATCTGCTTTGTTAATTTCTTCACCTCCTCCAAGTCTTTGCTCAGGATTATTTTCATGGCTCAAAAAAGCCTATTTAATATTGTATCCTTCTCTATCTCTGTCCTAGAACTCCCAGCTCCTTTTATTCTTCTCTGCTTCTTTTTTTATTTTCATAGAACTTATTTTCTAACATACTAGAAAAATATGCACTGAGTGTATGCATTCCTTATCATCTCCCTCCCTCTGGTGAAAAGTGGGATGCTGGAGGGTGGATGTCAGTGTGCTCTTTATTGATAGACCCTGAGCACCTCCAGCAGTGCCTGGCCCCAGAGCCTCAATATCTGTCGAATGTATGGATGGATTTCACTTTGTACATTCCACTGTGGTAGCTGTAATTTTATAGTACACTTATTGAGTTCTTTTGTGTTTCCTGCTACACTGGGGTTCTGTTGAGAAGAAGATGTCTTGCTCACAGACACCTGTGGATTCACGGTGCCTGGTACTGGTAGAAATTCAATGATATTTTTGGAGCAAATGAGTGACTGAGTGACACTGATGCTCTGATCTCCCTAATGCCTATCAGCACAACGTACATCCTGTTTTAAGTAGAACCTAAATTATCGTTGTTAGAATTTGTAAAATGACTTAGAAGTCAAAACAGATTATTTCAACCAGTCAGCCTTTGTCTGCCTGCCTTTGTTCCCCTGTAAAAACACCTGTAATGAATTAGTATGAGTTTACTCTGCAGAAATTACTTCCATTGATCCCAATGCTTCATGACATTTCACTGTTATACAGATTTTGTCAGTTTGTCAAGCATATAAAATATAGCTTAGGGACATCCCTGGCAGTCCAGTGGTTAAGACGTCGCCTTCCAATGCAGGGGGTGCGGGTTCGATCCCTGGTCGGGGAGCTAAGATCCCACATGCCTCGCGGCCAAAAAACCGAAACATAAAATAGAAGCACTATTGTAACAAATTCCATAAAGACTTTAAAAATGGTCCACATCAAAAAAAAATCTTTAAAATATAGCTCAGATACATATGAAGAAAATGTGCTTTATAACAATACTATACCTATAGGATTTAATGAATTTGATTGGTGTCTGAAAATTATAGTTTTCAGTTCTCCATGTCTAATTTTTAAATATACATGGGCTGCTTGAACACTTACTCCTTCAAAGAAAATCAGTTAGGCTCTTTGCATAGTCCTTTTCTGCAGTTGGTTTTTCACCAAACAACTAAAGGATTTCAAGGTGCCCTTGCTGGGACATGGAAAGGAATGGCCTCTCTGCATGTTTTCCGGGTAAAATAGTCACACGTTGCATAGATCTAAGCCTGGAGGCACCTATGTGGTGTTCTGATATCAGTTAATATTTTATTATACCTTCTTCCTAAAAGGTAAATCATGGAAACTAGGCAGTTTATTTTATTTGCATATTTTGCTTGTGTTTTTCTAAAATTTTTCACAAGTTTGATTTCAACACAGTCATAGTACAGTATATCACCAGTATTTAATTTTATCTTGAAATTTAAGACAATAAGCAGAAGTTATGATAAAAATGTTGTTCTACGACTAATATAATTCATGCAGTTGTGGAAGTACATGCTTGTTCTGCAGAAGTTCTAATACACTCATTTATGCAATGATGCTATTACATTCAAGTCAGTGTTATCACTTAGAGCCGTGAGACTAAGACCAAAATATTTAAAATTATAAACTACTTTAGATCATACAAAGTTCATCATGTTAGATGACACATGAGCTTGGTCTTGTGCAAAGCACATTAAAGAAAAATTAACAGATCAGTGGCACTACAACTTAAGTTTTTATTTTTTGCCAATTCTTATTACTTTGATTATAATAGTATAAAATAATTGTTTTATGTGACTCAGAAAATAAATAAATATACAGATATATTTTTGGCTACAATAAGTTGTTGCTTAAATTTATTTAGTATTTTAAGGTTTCATAATCCTCATTCCTTCCATCACAGCTGTGGGAAATGGATTTTACTAAAACCTGTGAGCCTGTAAAATGTAGCTGTTCTTTTTTCTACTCTACTTTTTGGTTATCTTTAAATCTACTTCAAGTCATCTAAATGATGAGTTGTGAGAGTGAAATCTGAATTTATGGTGCAGTGTTATTTTTAAATTGAAAGAAACAAATTTTCCATTATCATTTTATAAATGACCTGATAACTGAGCGATATGTTAGCCAACAGACTAAACGAATACAATTGAAATTGGCTGTATTTCTTGCAATTATTTCAAATTTTCCAAAAATATACTAGTACAAACAGAACACTCTATTTTTAACACACACACACAAATGATGTGCTAATGTTGTGTTCTGTGTATGAAATCTAGATAAATTTGTGTAAAGCTCATGATCCATTGTATTGTGAAAAACTAAGATAATATCCAGCTATATCAACCATTTCTGATCAGTTGCGTATTTGAAAGGAAAGCATTCATAAATGGAAAACAAATGGAGACTTCACTTGACATCTGGGTTGGTTATTTTTCTGAAAGTTTTGTATTATGCCTCCCTCTTTTAAATTTTAAGCTTTTTGAAGGCAGGAACTGTGATTTGTTCTCAGTATCATGTTCAGTGCCTTTTACTGTTTTCAGCCAATGGTGGATACTTAAATGTTTAAAACCAGCTGAAGACCAGTAGGTGAAAAAGATAAATGGGGGCAATTTCTAGAAATTAAAACTACCGAGAGATGGTATGCGCTGCTTAATAAATAATACCTCCTTGGTTGTATTTCTAAGAAAATCCTGTATAAATTCATGTTAGGAACATTACAGAGGAAAAGGCTGAATCAATAGAGCTTGATTCGTATGGTTCCCAACACAAATTGTGTAAGAAATGTGTAAGATTTATGTAAGAAAATGTGTAAGGTATAGAAACATTTTTGTACCCTGGATAAAAGAGAAGTGTCAGCAGGTGAAGTATGATCAGCCTTAATAAAAGGAGAGAGACATTTGAGCAAAAAAATATTAAACACCAGAATTAGGAGGGAAAGATTATAAAGCATGATTGATACCTGGGGTGGAAAGTCTTTTGGGAAAACCTCTGCTAGAGGACCCCAATCATCCAACAGCTCCCAAACTCTGACTGTAACAAAGAGATCATCTTTTGAATGTGAGACAATAATACATAATGGAGCCTCTATTTTTAAAATCGTTGACCTGTTTTATCAGTTTACCCTTCCTGAAAAAAATTACCTTTGGCAAAAGGGTGAGGGTCCCCAGCTAAAGCTTCATAGAAAATGTCCTAATTGATGCTTTTTTTATTCCTCAATATTGGCCTCTAGTCTCAAAATCACCAAAGATAATAAACTGTGGGAACTTATTTTAAGAAGTATTTTTAGTAGAGAGGTTTTGGTCTTAGAGGTGAAACAGAAATATCCCTTCTCTCAGTTCCTTCTGTTTCCTTAGTCCCTGTCTTCATCTCTCAAGACTTCATTATGTGGGCTGCGTTAATGACCCTTTCCCCAGCCGCGCCCTCTGAGGCCACCTGAGGCATTTCTCGGTACAGCCCTTTAGATGTTGTCTTTTCCAAATCGCCAAGGTCACACCTTTGACATCATCATTTCAAACATCTGTGCTCTGTTCTTTCTGACGGCGTTACCAGCATTTTCCCTTTTATCGCGTTCGACCTCTTTCTCTCCAGCTCCTAACCCTGTGCTTTTTCTTCTGTTTCCCATCCTTGACTTGTTCCGCTTCTTGGCATTTCAGAATGAGCACTTGCCTTTCCCAACAACGGGCGTTGTTGACACAGGAGGCAAATGTGGAGTTTCTTTTCATCACATAGAAAAGCATTCTTCTGTCTGATTTCTGACTTTCCCTAATCCATTTCAGTATAAAATTGTAGAGATAATATGGCACTAGATTTTCTTTAGACATCCACAAAGGTAAAGAAATGCATTTGCTATTATTCAATACTTCTTAGAAAAATTATATTTTTCTAGTCTAATTTAGGGATTTGGAAGTAAAACATTCTTAGTTAACAAATATTAATATATGCTTTTATTACACATGCCCACACATATATACATATACATATACATGTATATACATGTATGTATATGTGAATGTCAATGTATATGAACACATAGACATATAGAAGGCTTGGTAGTTAATTATATAACGTATGCTTTTAAGAAATATTTTATAAAGGACACTCAATTAGCGAGATGGTTGTGTGGCGTTCTAATCAATCATCCTAAAGCAGAATTACAAAAAGATTTATGAATTCCCCACTATTTAAGATATAGAAATGTGTACATTAATGATAATATAATTTGCCAACTTTTATAAATTAAAATGTGACAAAAAATGAGTTAAAATTCAGGGGACAGCACTGATCTTCACTTCTGTTACTTAACAAATTTCATTTAAAATTATGATACTTTATGGAAATAAAATAATATATAATTTGAGACTTTTACAACTTATGCAAAATGTCCACTAATATTATTCAGTGTAATCTCAAGGTAATTAAAGGCAGTGGGTAACATTGATTATATTTATAATTTAATATATCTTACTAAAATTCACATACGTTAAAATGACAACATTCACAATTTTGGAAACAAAATACAAGTGTGAGTATTAGTTTAGGTGAACTCTTTTTAGATTACAAATAGACAAACATAAACCTATAAACTATACATCTAAACAGTCTGCCTAGTGCTTGAATTTCCGTATATAAAATGCAATAACTTGTATTTTGTATAATTTAAATAATAGTGTATTTATAAATGTTTTATGTCCGAATACTGCTTGTATGGTCTTTCATCTATTAAAACTATGAAAGTGTATGGTTGTTGCTGTGTATGAAAATTGAGTAACAGTAAAAGCAAATTATTAATAAATTGGATTCTAAAATGCGCACAGTTGAGTTTAGAACATTGTACGTGTTGTGTATATACTCGGTGCATATAATAGAGAGAACTGCTACTCTAAGTACAAGTGTTCTTCAGTATAAATAGAAAATCTTTATCTGAATTTTAACCATTTTATTGATTTTTATTGATTCTGAAAACTGGAAAATTTAAAGGCAAGAATAGTATGTCAGATCTTGTATTATGGACTAAGGTATGTTTTTAAATGATGTTCCATACACTAGCTTAAAGATGGATCCTGTGCAGGTAATTTAACTCCACAGCCAAGGAAAGAAAGGACCCATAACTCTGTGTCATGAACATGAGGTTGTCCCTCATGACAACCCAATACTGTCAATCTGAGGCTGAGTGACTATCAGGCAGTGTCAGTGCAACTCCATCGTTCATTTCTAAAGCCGTCCTTCTGTTGATTCGAGCTGCATCACGGATTACAACAGAAACTGAAGCCTTCTTAAGTAATCCCTCTTTAGACAGGAGTATGTGAACTGTCCTTCTGGGAATATTTAACATCAAAATCCAGTATACTCTTTCTCCCCTGTGTTTGACTATGACCAAATCTATACTGCTGAGTGTACTGACCACTGACTTTCAAACCTGCTTTGTTGCAGCTCATTCCAAAAAAAAAAAAAAAAAAAAAGCCAATTAGAAAAAAAAGCAATAAATTTAAAGTTTCTTCTAGTAGTGAAATTCAGTTCAAGATCCAAGGTTTTATTTCAAAAAGGGCGAGGCAGCCCTTTTTGAAATCATTTCTCATTTCTCTAGAGTGAGGCAGCCAAGTGGCGAGATAAACATTAACTGACATTCTGAAATTAAATATATATTCATATCCCTGCCAAAACACTTGCAAAATTAGAAAAAGAAAGAAAGAATATATTTTGAGAAATTGTTAATTGCCACAATGAGATACATAAAACAAAGTGATCATACCTTCAGGTCATTTGGGGACATTTGCTTATAGAACACTGTGTCCCTGGCACCATCCCAGATCTAATGGGACTGACTTTAAAATCTCAGACACCAAGGTTGTTCATGATTGAGCCTAGGGTAAAAAAAGGAAGTATCCTGTTACCTGTGGAAGCAGGTACTTTTTTCATAGACAGGGGGAATACATGTGCCAGGAACATTCCACAATGAAAACTAATTACATATTTCTAAGATCCTTTATATCATGAAGACTTCAAGAATGATAGACTCGAGCTTTACATGCTATTTAATTATTTAAATACATAACGGAAAGCTTGAAAATTCAAAGAAAAAAAGATTGTTTTCCCCCATTTTTGACAAAGGCAAAAATGTCATCTCACAAGTACAGACTTATCCCTTTGTGGCATTAAGATTGGAAAGTCTTGATAAGATTTTTGGTAAGACTTCTAGCTCTGTCACTTATATGTGTGTGACATTGGAAAATTACCAAACTTGCTTGGGCTTCAATTTTTTTAATTAATGTTTATTGGAGTATAGTTGATTTACAATGTCAGTTTCTGCTGTACAGCAAAGTGAGTCAGTTATACATATACATCTATCCCCTCTTTTTTAGATTCTTTTCCCATTTAGGTCACCACAGAGTACTGAGTAGAGTTCCCTGTGCTATATTGTAGATTCTTATTAGTTATCTGTTTTATATACAGTAGTGTGTATATGTCAATCTCAATCTCCCAATTTATCCCCCCCTTGGTAACCATAAGTTTATTTCTACATCTGTGACTCTATTTCTGTTTTGAAAATAAGTTCATTTGTATCATTTTTTTTAGATCCCACATATAAGCGATATCATATGATGTTTGTCTTTCTCTGTCTTACTTCACTCAGTACGACAATCTCTGGGTCCATCCATGTTGCTGCAAATGGCATTATTTCATTCTTTTTTATGGCTGAGTAATAGTCCATTGTATGTATGTACCACATCTTCTTTATCCATTCATCTGTCGATGGACATTTAGGTTGTGTCCGTGTCTTGGGTGTTGTAAACAGTGCTGCAGTGAACATCGCGGTGCATGTATCTTTTCGAATCATGGTTTTCTCCAGATATATTGGGCTTCGTTTTTTAAAAATGTGTAGTGGATTATATAGCCTGTATGTTTTCCTTCCTCAGTAAGAGTGTACCAAACTCTCTCCAAAGATAAGTCTCGCAATTTAGATTGAATTATGGCAGACATAGTTTTTCTTGCTCCACATGCCTTCAAACAATTCTAGCTTTCTTTTTTTCCTCTGCTATAAAGTTGAGAAAGCAAGTACACACTTTCCAGACTCCCTTACATTTACATGTAAATATGTGTATAAATCTTCACCTCCATCCATATTTATATCTATATCTATATATCTATCCACTTACCTACTTGTCTAGCTACTTAACGACTATGAGTTTACACAAATGCCTCCAATTCCAATCAAACTCGAGAGTTCATTCTAGCCTTCCCCCTTCTGTGGCCATGGGAAACTTCCATTTCATTACCCTCACTATATGTACTTAAGCGCTCGCACCTCCTTATGTAACCAAACTCCTAACCACACAAGCTGCCCGCTAAGTCCCAGCAACCTCCTCAGCTCCATACCCACTGGCTCCAAATACCTTCTGCCTCCTCACCCCAAACTCCTCTTCAGCCTTGATCCCATCAGACCTGCCAGCCTCTTAAGCCTCAACTTCCCTCTCAGTCTGTTTACTTGAGCCCCGCAGGACCCATCCACCTCCTGTGCCCTGACCACCCACTCTGGTCCAGCCCAGGCTTCCTCCCCATGCTGACTACATCCTCCATCCTAGTCCCACAAGCCTGACCAGAGTCAGATGGAGAAAAGGATGGAGTCTTCAAGGGGTCACATTGCCCCTTAGCTAAAACAATATGTAATCAGTAGTCGCATTTGAAGCTAAGTGTGGTCGTGTAAATGAGTATTGCTTAATATAATGGAAGTATTGTTTGGAGTTTCCAGAAATTCTACCTATAATGTGAGCATAAATACTTTCTTCAGGGTATCTTCCAACTGCCCTTTTAGATCCATTTCCACCTTTCTCCAGCCTGTTCTGTGAGCCAGAAATTTGACTTGTACAGGCTGCCTCAGTGGGCTGGCTTTCATTCTTCCTCTTAGTTTCCATCTGACAATAAGAAGCCCTGATGGAGAAGGAGGAGAGTGGCGTTCCCTTTCTTTTCCCCAGTTCCTCTCTGTGCAGCTGCCTGTGGTCCACTGTGTCTCCTGACCGCATGCGCCTCCATCCATCCTAGCTATCCATCTCCCAACTTTCTCCAAGCATCTCTCTCCTGCATTTCAAGAGCTGTTCATCCCCTTCATGCTTTCAGGTGTAAGGACAGGAAGAGCTCTGCTTTACAAGTCCTGGGAGGTGAAACTTTAGTTTGTGTTTTATTGAAACCCTTCCCACACATTTGCTAAGTTCCTTTAATAGATCCACCTGTGATTATCCTAATGTGAGAGTATCACTGTTCCTGCTGGGACTCTTATTGATACTTTAACTGGTGTCAATGTGCCCACCCAAAACAAACCACCAAATAGGGTTACCCAGTTGGGTTGTTCATGTATTAGAGAAGCACAAGGATAGCCTGTTTGCTGAGGGGATATGGCTAATCCATAAACGCAGGCAGCATCAAGTTTTCTGAAGTTATTACAGGTCTTAGCATAGGGTGTACTGCTCTGGATCGGTTGCCATGGCAGCAACAGTGGTGATAAACATTGTGTAATCACTTTGCTTCTTACTGTAGCCCTAGAGACAATTATTAGGGAAAAAGAAGAATTAATATCTATAAATACACAATTAAGAGTAAATGTTAACACAAAGGACCAATGACAACTTTGTAATCAGAGGTCGTTTGGGGCTGGAGACCAAGCCTAGGGCATGATGATTAACTGGCAAAATCCCATGAAAGCCACTTATGGTAAGGGTGCCACTTATGCTATGGTAAGTGTATTGGCAGGAAAGCGTGAGCTTCAGAGATACGGGGTCGGGGCATTTGAGCAGATAGAAATGTGTAGAATTGGATCCTCCAGATTTCCCTCAAATTCTTTCACTGGCAGAGACAGCCCTGTCACTCCCTCTCTAGTCTGAATCACCCATCATCTGCACAAAAGCCTTTCAGTCATGACACTTGGGGCACCTGCTTCATAAGCTGGTACCATTTCTCCTCAGGTCCCATCCCCAACATGTACCATTTTCTTTTTTCAGGCCCCTAATGAAATGTAGATGCTAAAAGAGTCTAGACAGAGTTGTGCAAGGTCTTCTTTAAAGAGAGATAACCTCTATACTCAAGGAGTTTTAAGATAATAGCAATATCATTATATACTGGGGAGTACATTTACATGTGCAATCTAAGGCTTGAGCCAGATGAATTTATTGACAAGTGGACATCCACTCAGAATTAAAGATTTACCATGTGGTGCTCAATCTTTTGGGGGTGGCATTATGATCTAGTAGTGTGGCTAATTAAAGTCTTGACTCAATGCGTATAATCAACATGGTTAAATTGAAAGACTTTCCTGTTTTTTGCTTTCTGTTTTTTGGAGGAAAAAATAAAGAGAATCAGGGAGATAGAAATACTGGAATGGGCCTATTCGCTGAAACTTGCTCACCCATCCACTAACCACACTTAGAAGATTTGGTAGATACTCTATTAGATTTTTTAAATGCAACGGTAAGAGACGGTCTTTGAAGAGATTTCTGATAGCTATCCTCTGTGGGCTTAAGAGGATTGAAAGAGATTCTGTAATACAAATGGGTTTTCTGACTTCAGTCAGAATAAACGATATCAGAATGATAGGAAGGGCCAGTGGAAAGACCTGGAACAGCTCTGACCTCAGCAAGACCTGGTTTCTGGAGGAATTGGAGAAAGTAGTGTCACGTAAAAAGTGTGAAAGGTGAATGGATGTTGATTCCTTTTACATCCCCATTTAGTGGGTCTGTTTGTCAAGGGCCAAAGATAAGGGAGTCTTGGATAGTGACCATAATTTTGTGAACTCTGAATTATTAGGTTTTGCAATTGTAGCGGTATTTCTAGAACAGTTAAGATTAGTAAAGAACTGCCAGTCTCCCTAGTATGTATCCCCACTTACAAGAAACAACCAGAAGAAGCCAAATATGCAAACATGCCTCCCAAACCAATCACATGCTACGATGCCCCTTTTAAATGAGTCCATTTCCATCTTCACCGCCAGCAACCTCCACTCAAAGCTCATCTGATGACTCCCTTTTGCTCACTATAAGGCTTCCTGACTCTTCTGCCTGCCTTTGAGTCCATTATGGTGGCTGGCTCTTGCTGTAGCAAACTCCCAACTGGCTTAATTTGCTCTCATTCAGAAGGTCTTTGTCCGCATGTTTCCCAGAGGCTCCAAGACAAGGTTTTCCCTTCTCTTTGCTGCTGACTTCAGCCTTCAACCTGGTGTGGGACCCATGGAGGCCCCTTGTGCCTGGACTCATGGCTTGATGAGTCCATCCCAAAGTGGCAAATCAGCAGCAAGTCCAACTCTGCTCTCTGCATGCAGCTCCTCAGTTATTTATTCTCAGTTTCATTTCTGGATTTTGTTTTTTGGTTTTTGTTGGGCACCCTTGTAGGAATCAGGCCATTTCTCTTCATCCCCTTTGGTTCTCTTGTTTGCTTCCATTTTGCATTTGCTGGGTAAACATGTTGTTTGTTGTAAGGGGAAGCACACAGCCTGGTAGGTGCTACACTTTCTACACTAGTTAACTCCTCCCAATTTTGCTCAACTTCTTCCTCAGAGTAAACATGCAACACAGGTGGTAAGTATTCCAATAATCCACAGTTTCACTATCTCCCAGCCCTTAAATACAAACCTTGGATGCTTCACTAAACATGTCCCTTCCTATTCTCTCATACCACCTTAGTAAATTTAATAGGGTATGGTGGGCAGCATAATGCTCCCCAAGGATGTCCATGTCCTAATAAAAGGGTAATTAAGGTTGCACAGAGAATTAAGGCTGCTTACCAGCTGACCTTAATATACGGAGGTTAGCCTGCATTAGCCAGGTGGACCCAATTTATTTACAAGCATCCTTAAAAGTAAGAGAGGGAGTCAGAAGAGATTCAAAGCGAGACACAACTAAGGATGAGCAAAGAGATGCAGCGTTGCTTACTTTGAAGATGGCAGAAGGGGACCAGTTGCCAAGGAATGTGGGCAGCCTCTACAAACTGGAAAAGGTAAGGAAACATTCTCCATTGGAGCCCGAAGAACAGAATGCCACCCTGCTGATTTCTAGCCTTGATTTTTTTAGCTTGGTGAGACCACTGTCAGACTTCTAACTTATAGAACTGTAATAAGTTTGAGTCGTTTTATGCTACTAAGTTTGTTACAGAAGAAATAGCAAACTAATACATAGGGACTCACTTTACGAATGAAAATTGTAAAATTAAGTGCACACCAGATGGACTATTTTTTTGAGGTTCCAGAGGACTTCTCCCTTCATAATCAAGTTTTGTTTGCCATATATATATATGGTTTCCTTCTCCATTGTATTTGATAAGTACCCTACATAAAGATTGGCCCTATATCAGACATTCTATAGTTAAAAATTTTACTAATGTTGAAAAAAAATGTTGGAACAAAACCTATTAAGGTTGAGATAGAGCCTACCAAATCTTTACCCAGACATTCTCAATATCTCTTGAAGCCAGAAGAAAAGAAAAACTTCAAACATATCGTTGAAGGTCTTAGAGCCAAAGGATATGTCATACCCTCCACTAACCCTCATAACGCTTTCAGCCCCTTTGTATTAAAAAAAAATTGACTCAATGATTATCAAAAAATTGTTATCTCTTTAATTCTCAGTAGTACCTATCAATATCAGTATTTTTCAGAAAGGGCTATTTTACTAAGACAACGAAGATAAGCTTTGCAGCTAAGTCAAGGATGAAGCTATCATAGTCAATGTTTTTGATAATGGTTCTTACAAAGTAGAGTTACCTGAGGTTAAATCATCACAGCTGTTAGAACTTAATGCTTTTACTAGAGCTTGTCAACTAGTGACCAGGAAAGTATATACAAAGAGCAGGTATGCTTTTGGAGGATTGTTTGACCTTGGGATGCTTTGATAACAAAGGGGGCTTCTCATCTCTGCTGGAATCCCTATCAAAAATGTGCAACAAGTTAAGGAACTTTTAGATACACTTCTAATTCCTAGAGAGAGTCCCACACACCTGTGTGTTTAAGGAGGGTGGGCTGGACCCCATCGGGGAGATGGGGCCAGGGGCACAATGGAGACAGTGCCTGTGACCCCCAGCCCCCGGCTGGGGCAGCTGAGCCCCAGCCCCAGAGAGCCTGGGGACAGCCGGGGAGGTGACACTCTTGACCCTGGCCCCCTGATCACAGCAGCACCTGAAGCCCCGGGCATCGGGCAATGGAAGCACTGGGGCCTGCGACCCTGTCCCTTCAGCATGGCGATGCCTATGACTCCGGCCCCCTGTCCCCCACCTGCAGCAACGGAGCCCGCAGACTTTACAGCACTGGACATAGCAGAGGCGCCCAAGCAAACCCGGCTCCCTTTTCCCCTCCCCTCCTCCCCCTGTGTTTTGGAGCCTGGGACACAGAGGATCCCAGACGCTGCAGAAGAGCCCACCATCCTGGAGCTGCGGGAGGCAGTGCCAATGACCCTGGCGACAGCAAGGCACCAGTGACCCCAAAGGCAAAGAAGCAATAGCAGGGGTGCAGGGTGACGCTTCTGACCGAGGCAGTGGAGGGTGGGAAGTGCCAGTGCTCCAGGAAAATCAGACGCAGGTCAGGCAAGAGAAACCAAAAACTTGTGCTCTAGCGCCACCCACTGGAAAAGAAAGGCCTCTAATTTCTAACTTCTTGAATGAAAATCGAGTAGAAAGGTCTTAGCTATTTCAAATGCACCTGCGGACAAGCAATTGCTCGGACACCATGAACAGATGAAGAACCACGCTAACACTAAACCACAAAATGATAATGACAACTCTCCAGAAACCAAACTTAAAGTCGCAGAATGTTGCGATCTGAGAGAGAATTCCGAAAAGCTGTCATGAAGAAACTCAATGATCTACAAGAAAACTCACAAGGGTAGTTCATTGAGCTCAGGAATAAAATGAATGAACAGAGAAATAGTTTACCAGAAAGTATTTGGTAAAGGATTACTTTACCAAAGAGATTGAAACTCTAAAAAAGAATCAAGAAGTTCCAGAGCTGAAGAATTCAACAAATGAGACGAAGAATGCATTAGAAAGCCTTGGAAATAGAGCAGACCATATGGAAGAGAGAATTAGTGAGCTTAATGATAGAAATCTAGAAATGATACAAGTATAAGAAGAAAGAGAAATAAGATAATTTTCAAAACGAGGAAATTCTATGAGAGCTATCTGACTCTTTTAGCTAGAGAACAGCAGCATTACAGTAATGGGTATCCCAGAGGAGAAGAAACAGAGAAGGGAGCAGAGAGTTTATTAAAGAAATAACAACTGAGAACTTCCCAAACTTGGGAAGGAACCAGGTATACAGGTCCGTGAAGCTAAGAGACCAACTAATTACCTCAACGCAAAAAGACCTTTGCCAAGACACAGTATGTTATAGCTGTCAAAAGTTAATAACAAAGAATTTTAAAAACAGGGAAAAACGGATGGTAACAAAGGAACCCCCATTAGACCATCAGCAGATTTCTCAGCAGAAACTCTACAGGCCAGGAGGGAGTGGAATGACACCCCTCCAAATACTGAAAGATAAAAACTGTCAGCCAAGAACACTGTATCTAACAAAGTTATTATTCAGATATGAAGGAGAAATACTTTCCTAGACAACAACAAAAAAAAGCTGAAGGAGTTCATCGACACTAGACCTACCTTACAAGAGATGTTGGAAAGAGCTATTCAACCAGAAACAAAAAGCCAAAAGTAAGTAAAACTTTGTGTAAGGTGATAAAGAGTTGCAATTTTCTTTTTATCCGAATAGATTTTAAATACTATTATAGCATGACTAAGAGGGAAAAAGCTGAAAAAATAACTATAGCTACTTCAATTTGGTTAAAAAAAAAAAAAACTTGCAACATAAAAAGGGATAATCTGAGACAACAAAACACAATAGAGGAAGGGGAAAAGGCTGGAACCCATAAAGGTCAATGAAGAGAAGGTAGTATTGGCAGAAAAAGGACTATTTTATCTATGAGACGTTCTGTGTAAACCTCATGGTAACCACACAACATAAATCTAAAGCAGTGATACAAAACATTAAAAAAAAAGAGGAAACAGAAAAGCATAGTAACCACCAAACCAAAATGGCAGACAGAAACACAAGGAAAAAGAAATAATGGAGATATTGAGCAATCAGAAAACAAAAGGTAAAATAGCAGTACTAAGTCCTCATCTGTAAATAATGACCCTAAGTGTAAATGGATTAAATTCACCAATCAAAAAACATATGGCTTCTATGTACAGACAAGTCTCAGAATACTGTTCCTTAAGTGCTAAGGTGTTGGTCTAAGGCAAACAGGACCAGATCCTGGTCACAAAGAAAATAGTATCAGGTAGAGGTACATGGGGATCCAGAAGAAATTGTTAATGGAAATTTTCATGACACCAGGTCAGAAGCAATGCCTTACATTACCTGGGTTACATATTTGAATTTCTGTTACTCTTTTCCAGGTAGTAAGTGTTGGCCCATTACCTCATGAAAGGTGTTGATTTCAAAATTAGAATTAATTTTGATTAATAATAAAATAAAATATTTTCATTAATAGAATACAATTAATATATTATGCTGATAAAATATATTTATCTGTTCTTTTTCTGAGAGAGAGGGACACTACAAAGTCATAGATTGATTTGTTTAAGGTTATTTGTCTGTGTAAGTCATTTCAAAATGGAAATTTCTTTAGCTATAATTACATGGGGGTCTGAAAATGAATGGCACAATCCAGCAGTTGGTAAGATTGAGGGCAGTGACTACTGTTTGGGATAATCTAAGAATGGCATTGGAATAATTCTGACCTAAGAATGATAATAAGAAAGGATAAGGTCCAGTTCGTGGGTCTCTTGCGATATTTTGCCATGTCTGTGTGCAGCAAGGCAGAGTTTAGTATTAGAGGTAACATCCTTATGTGTAGACTTTAGTTACTAATTCATAAGGGCATAACTGATTTTTCCCCAAGTAAGCAGGCTGTGTAGCCATGAGGGCTTTAGGTAGTATGGACATTTTAACAATGTTAACTCTTCCAATTCATTAACACGAATTATCTTTCCATTTTTTGTGTTTTCTTCAGTTTTTTTCAACAGTGACATAGTTTTAAGTGTACAAGTGTTTCACCTCCTTGGTTAAATTTATTCCTAGGTATTTTATTCTGGGTTTTTGGGGTTTTTTTACGATTGTAAATGGGATTGTTTTCTTGATTTCTTTTTTTTTTGCTAGCTTATTGTTAATGTATAGAAATGCAACAGATTTTTGTGTGTTGATTTTGTATCCTGCAACTTTACTGTATTCATTTATTATTTTAATAGTTTTTTTTTTTTGGTGGGGTCTTTAGGGTTTTCTATATTTAATCATATCATCTGTAAATAGTGACAGTATTACTTCTTCTTTTCTAATTTGGATGCCTTTTTTTTTTTAATTTATTTATTTATGGCTGTGTTGGGTCTTCATTTCTTTGCAAGGGCTTTCTCCAGTTGTGGCAAGTGGGGGCCACTCTTCATCGCGGTGCGCGGGCCTCTCACTGTTGCGGCCTCTCTCGTTGCGGAGCACAGGCTCCAGACGCGCAGACTCAGCAGTGTGGCACACGGGCCTAGTTGCTCTGTGGCATGTGGGATCCTCCCAGACCAGGGCTCGAACCCGTGTCTCCTGCATTAGCAGGCAGACTCTCAACCACTGCGCCACCAGGGAAGCCCCCTGGATGCCTTTTAAGTCTTTTTCTTACCTAATTGCTCTGGCTAAAACTTCCAGTATTACATTGAATAAGAGTGCAAAGAGTGGGCATCTTTGTCTTGTTCCTAATCTTAGAGAGATAGCTTTCAGTAGGCCAAAATATCTAACACATGGCTTGCTTGCTTGCTTGCTTGCTTCCTTCCTTCCTTGCTTTATTGCTTTCTTTTGTTGAAATATAGTTGATTTACAGTGTTGTGTTAGTTTCAGGTATACAGCAAAGGGATTCAGTTATACATATATATATATTTATCCTTTTTCAGATTCTTTTCCATTATAGGTTATTACAAGATACTGAATATAGTTCCCTCTGCTATACAGTTGAACCTTGTTGTTTATTTTATGTATAGTAGTTTGTATCTGTTTAACATGTGGCTTTCTTAATCTTGACTTAAAAACAAAGAAATAAACAGAACAACCAAAAAAAAAAGAAAAAAACCCAAAATATAAACAGAAATTCTTGAACAATACACAGAAAGTAGGCACAGAGGAAAAAACTGAGCTAAAACTTGCCACTTGCCTACAATCCCAGTTAAGTTTAGATGGATCATGGAAAATCCAGGTTTACATAACACATGCAATTAAAGTTAACTAAAATTATTGTAAGGGCTTGTTAATGTACTAAAGAATTTTAAGGGAGGTTGGATGCCGTGCATAGGACATTGTGGATGTAGATACATTAAGAAAATTATGCATAGTAGTTTGAGAGTTCCTATAATAAACGCCACCTCTTTTTCCACAAATTTCAGTGATGCTTGCACATTCAAAAATCATTTGTAAGCAGACACGATGATGAAAAATTACTGAATGGGGATGACTTGAACTGTAGTTACTCTAGAAGAAAACACCTCATTGATCAGGAAGGTGTGGTGATCCACACACTGAAATAAATTGCTTGCAGGTAGGACCCCGGAGCCAAAAATAACCGCGTTAATGTGATCTCCTCCAAATTGTCCAGATCTTGGGGAGTGTGTTGGAATTTCCACAGATAGTAAAGTAAGGATGTGATACATCTTTTATGAACTGGTCAGGGGTGGGCGGGCTAGGAAACACAGCCAGTACCTGGGTTGCATTTCCCTCTTTCTCTTATCAACCACTAATACCTCAGACCAAGTTACCTTTCTTTCTTAACTAGACCACCACATGAGCTTCATAAATTTTCCCATGTACTTCTCTCTTCCTCTAATCCAGAGTTTGGCAAACTACAGCCTGAGATCCCACCCACCTACTATTACAAATAAAATTTAACTGGACTATGGCCACATGCATTTATTTATAGATTCGCTATGACGGCTTTCCTACTTCAAAAGCAGAGCTAGGTAGTTATGAGAGAGACCTTGTGGCCCAGAAAGGTCCTAACAAATGTATTATCTTGCCCTTTGCAAAAAGTGTTTGCAAACCCTTGCTCTAATCCATTAGCATTTCTGTAGTAGAGGTGATGTATTAAAATGTAAATTTGATACGCTACTTACTGGATCATGCTTGTTAAAGGCTTTCCATCACTCTTTGGAGAAACAATAAAATGTTCAGTGTGGTCTCCAGGCTCTCTGGGCCTCTTCAGGACCCTGCTGCCCCATTCAATTCACACACGGATTGTTCTCAGAAGGGCCTTCTGTGAAGTCCTCACGTGTGCATGCTTATTACTGTTCATCAGTTTTCTTCCTGTCTTCAGTTGGTTGGTTCTCTTTCATCCTCAGAATTCACCTATAATTTCCTTCCTTTGAAAAAACCTTCCCCTGATTCACCAGATGTGGGTTGGTCTCTTGGTATATATTAAGTAGAACCGTATACTTCTCCAACGTGGCATTTATTATAATCATAAATATTGTGATGTGTAGCGTGTATCTCCTCCACAAGAAATGAAAATTCTTTAGAGGAGAAATCAGAACAGAGATTTTTGTTTGCTCAGTTCTTAGAATGGTGCCTTGTAAATAGCCAAGTCTGAATACATGGTGTTGAGCACATGATTGATTTTTGTTATCTCTCACCACTTCGAGACCCGCTACTGAGTGCAGTTCTTTGGATATAATATGTGCTCAGGAGATATTAACTGAATGAAAGAAAAAGCTTTTTTTTTTTTTTGAATTTTATTTAATTTATTTTTTTATACAGCAGGTTCTTACTAGTTATCCATTTTATACCTATTGGTGCATACATGTCAATCCCAATCTCCCGATTCATCCCACCACCACCCCCCCGCTTTCCCTCCTTGGTGCCCATACGTTTGTTCTCTCATCTGTGTCTCTATTTCTGCCCTGCAGACCGGTTCATCTGTACCATTTTTCTAGGTTCCCCACATATGCATTAGTATACGATATTTGTTTTTCTCTTTCTGACTTACTTCACTCTGAAGAAGCTTTTTATAATGAACTTTTTTTGAACTCTACAAATAGAAAAGTCTGCAAACAAGAAGTGTGTAGCTTGATGAATTATTACAAAGTGATCACAGTGGTGCAACTACAGCCCAGATCAGAAAGTGAAATTGTACCAGCACTCCAGATGCCTCCTTAATTTCCCTCCCAATCGATAACACCTCCCCGAAAGAACCACTATCATAACCTGTATTAATATAGGTCCATTTTGCTTGGTTTTTTAAATTTTTAATTTTTTATACAAGTTTTAAAGGTTACACTCTATTTACAGTTATTACAAAATGTTGGCTATAGTCCCTGTGTTGTGCAATACATCCTTGTAGCCTGTCTTACACACAATAGTTTATACCTTCCACTCTCCCACCCCTATATGGCCCCTTCCTGCCCCAGTAACATTTTGCTTGTTTTTAAACTTTACATAAATGGAAGCTTGCAAAATGCGTTCTTTTGTATCTGGCATCTTTTACTTAATATTATATTTGTGAGATTTTTCCATGTTATAGCTAACATAGTAGTTCATTCATTTTAGTTGCAATAAATTATTCAGGTGTGGGATATAACAACATCTATATATTCCTTCAACTGTTGATGAAAGCTTGTACAGTCCCAGTTTATCACCCACCAAAACTGCTTCTAGGAACATTCTTAAATATAAATTCTGAAGCATGTGTATGTGAGTTTAGGTGAGTATATTTCTGGGATTGTTACAGGATACACACATATTTGAAATTTAGCAGGCATGTCAGTTTTTGGAACAGATAATACTAATTTTCATTCTCACAGCATTAGATGAGAGTTCCAGCTTTTCCACATTTTTGGCAGCACTTGTCATTTTCACTATTTACAATTTTTAGCTATCCACGTGGGTTGCAGTAGAATGTTATTGTAAATTTGGTCTGTAGTTCCTGATTATTAATGAGGTTCAACACATATCCATGATTAATTGCAAGCAAGAAAAACTTATTCGGATGTGCAAAAAAAAATGTATATATACCAATTCTGTGTAGTCCAACCAGTTAGGCTTGTAGAATAACCCTATGAGCTAAGACTTTGCCACTTTTCCAGAATTAAGAATTTAGAATCTTTTACTTTCTCTGCCAAAGCATCCATTCTTTAATAAGGATCCTTTTTTTTTATCCTCAGATGATTTGTTTTGAAGGATATCTGACAACATTTCAAACTACTTTCTCTACAGTTATTTTCACTATCACTTTATATTTGTGGTCCTCTACAAATGAGACTGATTATTGGTATTTTAAGACTGTTTCTGATTTAGTGTTAATGACAATGAGGCATTCTCTTCATGAAGTAGGAGGTAAAGAATGACAGTTAAACAGAAAAATGGCAGTTGTTGAAAAATACATAGCTATTTTGAGTGAAAAAAACAGTTTTGAATTTGGAAATACAGTACTAACCATTTACTGAAACTTGTTTCAGGTATACATGTGTGCTTAAATGAAAGACCAAGTAATAATCCTTTGAGGAATGTATACACTATTTTGAAATAAAATCTGGAGACGTAATAACTGTCAACTTTTTCTTGCTCATCTGCCCTGAAAGAACTCATGTAGATTTACCCTTTGCAAGCAATATAAACCTTATTGACTACTTTCCCTGCTGAAATGGCCTTTCACAGTCTTAGAAATATGTCCGTATTACTCATATTATTGAGCTTTATCCTATCATCCATAAAACAGAAGGTAAAGGCAGTCTTTTATCTACTTTAAAGAAATTTTTTCTTGAATTTCATTGACCTTTTGGAAGTTTATTGTCTCCTCATTACATTTCTGAGAATTTTCAGAGCCTCTAGGGAAATTTTAGTTATGTATGCTGAGTGTTTTGTGACATGTTATAAAATGTACCTAAAAGGAATGATATTCTTCTTCAGTATGAGGGAGATTAGATAGATAGATAGATAGATAAAATATGTCTAAATATATCTAATATCTATATCTGTGTTAGACTTTAAAATAAGTCTGAACAGGAATAAAGATGCAGACATAGAGAATGGATTTGAGGACACGGGGAGAGGGAAGGGTAAGCTGGGACGAAGTGAGAGAGTGGCATGGACATATATGCACTACCAAATGTAAAATAGATAGCTAGTGGGAAGCAGCCGCATAGCACAGGGAGATCAGCTCGGTGCTTTGTGACCACCTAGAGGGGTGGGTTAGGGAGGGTGGGAGGGAGATGCAAGAGGGAAGACATATGGGGATATATGTATATGTATAGCTGATTCTCTTTGTTATAAAGCAGAAACTAACACACCATCGTAAAGCAATTATACTCCAATAAAGATGTTTTAAAAAAAATATAGAGTGGATATATATATATGTATAACTCATTCACTTTGCTGTACAGCAGAAAGTAATGCAAGATTGTAACTCAACTATACTCCAAAAAAAATTAATTTAAAAAATAAATAAAATAAGTCTGAAAATTCATCCCTGAATTCTCATCAATCAATATGGGTTATTAGCAGGCACTCAAAAAAAAAAAAATGTGATATTTAAATGAATAAAAGAGTGGAAAAAATGAACAAATAACCCTGTGATTTAATCACCAAAAACCCACAGAGAAGCCAGCTGTCCTTACTGTTCCTTGATCACTACCAGGAAGATGACCAGTGCTGAAACAGTACAGGTCCTTAATTTATTCTTTATTCGTTCAGTAGTTTTCCGCTTATATTAATTATAGGAGCACAATGGTGGGACTTTTTGTAGCTGCCTCACTTGCTCTCAGCCTTCCTCTCAAATTAGCCATAATTGCAGTGAACGCTTCTAGTCAGGCTTTCTGTGCCGCATCCCAGCCTACACGGCACGTGTTTCTGCTTTCTGTTTCAGGGCCTTCTCTAAACTACTGGATCCACTCAGTTCTCATACAGGTGAGCTGCTAACAGCCCCTTGGCAAGCCATCCACTCAGGAGACAAGAGTGGATGGACATGCACCCCCATCTTCCGTGCATCAGATGGACGAATCTTGGGCACCTGTTCTGCTCCTTAAAATGCCTCGGTGTAGCTGAGTCCTTTTTGCCCACGGCAGCAACTCAATAATTATCCCTTTTAGTGACTTTTCCTTTTTCACTCGCTCATCTCTTATTTCTTGGAAATCTCAACTGCATCCAAATCCATGTCTTTAGCTCTGCTTCTTTGAGGATACAGTTTAAAATATTTGGGACTGGAAGTGGCCCCAGAAAGCAGAGCCTCAAGATGGCATGGAAATGGGTCAGTTACACACACCAAGGTGGCAACAACCCCACTGTTAGTCGTCAGTGTGGTACTGGTGACCCTCAGGGTGCTGCAGCATTACACAAAATAATCATCTGAAGTGGTTCGCGATAAAATACAGGTTAAAATAAAAGCTTTGGCTTTTTCAGTAGTTCTAGAAATTGACGTATTTTTATACCTGAAATGGTAAAGATAGCTGGCTTTGTTAAATGCCTTGGAAGCCTTAAAGCAAGGAAATGACAGACTCAGGTCACCCAACTCTTAAATCGGAACGTGCTGTAAAAGTCACAAAGCCTCCGCAGTAGCATTTAAAGAAGTCACCGTCTTCTATATCTGGAGGGCAGGCTTTGCAGAAACTCAGGCCCAGAATTTCATTGTAAATGAGGTTAAGCCAGCAGAGGAAATTGAATGTACAGTCTTCTATGCTAAATTAGGGGCCTTAAAGAGAAGACTGGTTCGCTGAGGGATGGGATGAGAATATTTGGGTGGGTGTGCCTGATAACCTTGAACGTGCAGATCTTCTTGAGTGCTTTGGACCGAAAGGCCCTTTTACTACACGACGGTGGTTCCTCTCGACTGTTAACTCCCCAAATCTCTTCTTTTTGTGCCAAGCCAATAAGAGTGCAGGCTTAGACCGCCTCCCCCCCCACAAAGGAAATTTAGTCCCTGACTCAAGGAAATAGTTTGGCCAGTGAAATAAAATTACTGATGGGCCAGGATAATGAATACCAGGAGGAAAAGGCAAACGCAGGTGAGTCTTCCTCGACGGTGATGGACAGAGTGTGGAGTATAACGTAAGGATGGTTTGTTACCATGGGAACAGGTTATCATCACTTAGGATTTAATATCCTGTTAAGTTACACCTACAGTCTGTCCTATTGTACTACTGTGATTACTGCTTAAAACTGGGAGTCAGTAATGCCTGTGTAAATGAAGTGGGAATGCTAGAACTTACTTGGCAGGGTATTGAAGAAGAAGTCAGGAGGGTGGTTTGAATGTTAGAAATGCTGTTTTATAGAGAGACCAGAAAATCCATCCTCTGATGTATTCTCTTGAGGATACGCTCACCTCATTAAGGTAGAGGTCAGCAAACTATGGCCCTGTACCAAACCTGGAAGGTGGCCTCTTTTTGTATGTCTGTGAGCTAAGAATATTTTTATACTTCTAAAAGGTCATAAAAAATAAGCAGAGAAAAAATATTTGACTGTATGTGACCTGCAAACCCTAAAATATTTACTCTGTATCTCTTTGCATAAAGTTTGCTGACCCGGGCATAAAGGCACTAAAGAATGTATTGCATTCTTGATTAAATTCAGTCATCGTTCTTCTCTGTTGGCTGGAGTTTATATTCGTTTTTGGCTACAGCCAAAAACTGGGCTCCCTAGTATCAACTGGACAGATCAGTTTCCAAAACAGCAGAGGCAATGTGGGAGCACTTAACTGTCAAAAACAAGATGGATGTCACTGATAAAACGTCCAGCAAGAGTGGCGACCAGGGTAGGGTGCTTTGACCCAGAGGGATCTGTCAAGATGGTGGTATCACCCGGAGTGACATAGACCTCAGAATAGGGTCTTGACTGACTTGTGTAACCAAAATACATCGATGGCATGTAAACAAGAAGCTGATATCAGCACTGATATCAGAAAGGAAAATGGCAATTTTTCACTCAGTTTCTAGAATGGAATCAACTCTCAAACTGAGAGCACACAGGTGGGAAGGGAAAGTAGTTCTTTTGAGGAAGTCCCCTGCAATTCGACCACAAGCAGGCACGATAAACATTCCTCCCAAATCTCAAATCTCCCCAGAGTGAGCTCTACTTAGTTACCTAAGCATCTACTTCCTGGACAAGGAAAACACTCAGACCTTTTCAGACGTCTTGAATTTGGAACCTGAGCCAACACTAACACTAGGAGCTCTGCCATGGCCTCGTGGGCTTACAGTTGGAGCGGGGTTTTCGTGATGTGAATACCATTCTACTCCACATCTACCTTACAGTGGGTCCAGTGGACCTTCAGACCCCAAATTGTGGTTATTTCTCTTGTCCCCAAGTTCAGTCAGAGTGCATAAAAATGTACAATCCAATGACAGACTAACCAGGAAGTTTGTTTAAAAGTGACCTGATCCATGCGCATAGGATGTCTTTCCATTTATTTGTCTTCTAAAATTTATTTAAACACAATTTTATAATTTTCAGTCTACAAGTCTTGCATTTCTTTGGTTAAATTTATACCTAAATATTTTATTTTTTAATGCTATTGCATATGGAATTGTTGTCTTAATTTTATTTCCAGGATGTTCATTGCCAGTGTATAGAAGTACAATTGATATTTGTATATAGAGCTTGCATGCTACTGCTTACTAAACTTGTTTATTACTTCTAGAAACCTCATTTTTTGGTATATTCCTGAGGATTTCCTATATACAGGATACTGTCATATATAGGTAGAGAGAGCTTTACTTTTTCTTTACCAGTCTGGATAACATCTATTTCTTTTGCTTGCCTAATTTTCCTAGTAGAACCTCCAGTACAATTTTAAATAGAAGTAGCAAGAGTGAACGTCTTCTTACTATTCCTGATCTTAGGAGGTAAACATTCAGTTTTTCACCATTTAGTATGACATACATTGTGTTTTTTCATAGATGTACTTTTTCATGTTGAGAAAATTCCTTTCTATTCCTAGTATTTGGGTAATTTTTAATCAATAAAGTGTTTGTATTCTGTCCAGTATTTTTCTACATCTTTTGAGGTGATTTTATGTTTTTCTCCATTCTATTAATATTAATTCTATTAATTGATTTTTCAGTTGTAAAACCAATCTTGCATTCCTGGGGTATATGCCAATAATTGACAATAGTATGTATTTTTCTTTATGTTGTTGGATTTTATTTGCTAGTATTTCACTGAGGAATTTTGAATCTATACTCATAAGGTATATTGGTCTGTAGTTTTCTTCTGTTATGATATCTTTATCTGGTTTTGGTATTGGGGTGATACTAGCCTCATAGAATGTGTTGGAAAGTGTTTTCTCCCCTTTTCTGTGGAAAAGACTGTGTAAAATCAGTGTTAATTCTTGTTTAAATGTTTGATAGAATCCTCCAGTATAAAAATCATCTGGGACTGGAGATGCTTTTTTCAGGAGCTGTTTAATCATTAATTTAGTTGATGATTATAGTCTAATAAACATTCATGTTGTCTGTTGGATCTTGGTTGAATTTTAGTAATTTGTATATTCAAGGAACTGTTCCATTTCTTCTCATTTTTAAAACTTAAGACTGTCAAGTTGTTCACAGTATTTCATTATTACCCTTTTAATGGCCAGCTACCTATAGTGGTAGGCCCTGTTTCATTCTGATACTGATGATTTCTGTATTTTCTTTTAAAATTTATTGTCAGTCTTGCTGATGATTTATCAGTTTTTATTGATTTTTTTCAAAGAGACAACTTGTTGATTCACTGATTTTTCTCTATTTCATTGATTTCTTTGCATATCTTTATTATTTTCTTCTTCTTGCTTTGGGTTCATATTTATCTATTTTTCTAGCTTCTCAAGATAGGGACTTTGATTATTGATTTCAGATCTTTTGCCTTTTTAAAAAATATTTATTTATTTATTATTAATTTTTTGGCTGTGTTGGGTCTTCGTTTCTGTGCGAGGGCTTTCTCCAGTTGCGGCGAGCGGGGGCCACTCTTCATCGCGGTGCGTGGGCCTCTCACTGTCGCGGCCTCTCTTGTTGCAGAGCACAAGCTCCAGACGCGCAGGCTCAGTAGTTGTGGCTCACGGGCCTAGTTGCTCCGCGGCATGTGGGATCCTCCCAGATCAGGGCTCGAACCCACGTCCCCTGCATTGGCAGGCAGATTCTCAACCACTGCGCCACCAGGGATGCCCAGATCTTTTGCCTTTTTGAATGTAAGTTTTTAGTTTAACAAATCCACCCTCATCACTGCTTAAGCTGCATTCCACATATTCTGATATGTTGTATTTTTACTTTCATTCCATTTTATGTCTTTCCATTTCCTTTCAAACTTCCATTTTTTACCCTTGAATTATGGAAAATGTGTTGTTTAATTGCTGATGTTTAGAGATGTACCTGTTCGTTCTGTTACAGATTTTTAGTGTGATTTCATTATAGTCAGAGAAGATACTATGTGATTTCAATTATTCTAAATTCGTTGAGGTTTCTTTTATAATACAAGATATTTTCTCTCTTGGTGAATGTTCCAAATGCACTTAAAAGTAATGTGTATCTGCCTTTGTTCAGTGAAGTACATATGTCAGATGGTCTTGTTTGCTGGTGCTATTCATATCTTCCATATTTTCATGGATTTTCTGTGTAATATTCTAAAAGTTGCTGATGAGAGGGTACTGAAGCCTTCAGTGAGAGTTGCAGATTTGTCTGTTTCTCCTTTCAGCTGTATCTGTTTTGATTCAGGTATTTTTAGGCTCTGTTGTTTGGCATATATACATTTAGGATCATATATGTTCCTCATGGATTAAAGTCTACTTTAACTGATACAAATATAGTGACTCCTGCTTTTTAAAAAGTTGAGATATACTTGAAATATATCATTATATTCGTTTCAGGTATACATCAAAATGATTTGATATTTGTATATATTACAAAATGATCATTACATTAAATCTAGTTAATATATATCATTACACATATTTATACCTTTTTTCTTGTGATGAGAACTTCTAACATCTGCTCTCTTAGAAACTTTCAAATGTACAATACAGTATTGTTAGCATTAGTCACCATATTTTGTATTACATCCCAGGGCTTACATTATAACTGGAAGTAGGTGCCTTTTGACCACCTTCACCTATTTTGCCCATCCCCGCCCCCCGCCTTTGGCAACCACCAATCTGTTCTCTGTATTTATGAGTTGGGTTTTTTGTTTTATTTTGTTTTTTAGATTCCATGTATAAGTGAGATCATACAATATTTGTCTTTCTCTGTCTGACTTATTTCATTTAGCATAGTGCCCTCAAGGTCTATCCACTGTGGCAGATGGCAAGATTTTCTTCTTTTTGATGCCTGAATTAGATAGATAGATAGACAGATAGATAGATACATAGATAGACAAATAGATAGATACAGATAGATAGACAGATACAGATCGATAGATAGATACAGATAGATAGATAGACAGATACAGATAGATATAGACAGAGATAGAGATAGATATAGAGAAAGACAGATAGAGATAGATATAGATAGATAAGTAGATAGAGATAGATAGACGGATAGATATAGACAGATAGATATAGAGGTAGAGATATAAATAGTTAAGGAATATATGATATTATATATGTAAATCACATTTTCCTTATCAATTTATCCATTGATGGGCACTGAGATTACTTACATATCTTGGCTACTGTAAATAATGCTTCAGTGGACACAGAGGTACATATATCTTTTCAGATTAGTATTTATGTTTCCTTTGGATAAATACCCAGAAATGGAATTGCTGGGTCATATGGTAGTTCTTATTTTTAATTTTTTGAGGAATGTCCATACTGTTTTCCATAGTGACTGCACCAATTTACATTTCTACAGCAGTGCAAAAGGCTTCACTTTTCTCCATGTCCTTGCCAACATTTATTTGTTGTCTTTTTCATAACAGCCATTCTAACACGTGTGAGGTGATATCTCATGGTGGTTTTGATTTGCATTTCCCTGATGATTAGTGATGTTGAGCACCTTTTCATGTGCCTATTTACCATTTTTGCATCTTCCTTTTTTTTAAAGATTTATTATTTATTTATTTAATTTATTTTTGGCTGCATCAGGTCTTAGTTGCGGCACACAGGATCTTCACTGAGGCATGCAGGATCTTTCCTCACGGTGTGCAGGCTCTTCGTTGTGGTGCACGGGTTTTTCTCTAGTTGTGGCATGTGGGTTTTCTCTTCTCTCCTTGTGGCGCGTGGGCTCTGTACTTTGCAGCACACGGACTCTAGTTGAGGCGCGCAAGCTCAATAGTTGTGGTACATGGGCTTAGTTGCCCCAGGGCATGTGGGATCTTAGTTCCCTGACTATGCCCCTGCATTGTAAGGTGGATTCTTTACCACTGGGCCACCAGGGAAGTCCCATCTTTGTGTCTTCTTTGGAAGAGGGTTTATTCAGATCCTCTGCCCATTTTTCAATCAGATTGATTTTTTGCTATTAAGTTGTATGAGTTCTTTATATATTTTGTATATTAACACCTTATCAGTTACATGATTTAAAAATAGTTTCTCCCATTCTGTATGTTGCATTTTCATTTTGTAGATGGTTTCCTTTGCTGTGAAGAAACTTTCTAGTTTGATGTAGTCCCACTTGTTTATCTTTTGTTGCCTTTGCTTTTGGTGTCAAATCCAAAAAATCATTGCCAAGACTGATGTTAGGAAATTTACTGCCTGTGTTTTCTTCTATGAGTTTTATGATTTCAGATCTTATATTCAAGACTTTAATCCAATTTGAGTTAATGTTTGTGTATGGTATAAGACAGTAATGCTGTTTCATTCTTTTGCATGTGGCTGTCCAGTTTTTCCAGCACCATTTATTGAAGAGACTGTCCTTTCTCTATTGTATAACCTTGGCTTCTTTGTCATAAATTAATTGACCATGTTTGCTTGGATTTATTTCTGGGCTTTATATTCTATTCCATTGATCTATGTGTCTGTTTTATGCCAGTACTGTTTTGCTTACTATAGCTTTGTAATGTAGTTTGAAATTGGGGAGCCTGATGCCTCCAGCTTTGTTCTCTGTTCTCAAGATTGCTTTGGCTATTCAAGGTCTTTTGTGGTTCCATACAATTTTAGGATCATTGTTCTATTTCTGTGAAAAAATGCCTTTGGGATTTTTATAGGGATTGCATTGAACCTGTAGATTGCTTTCGTTTGTATGGACATTTTAACAGTATTAATTCTTACAATCCATGAGCAGAGAATATCTTTCCATTGATGTGTTTTATCTTTAACTTCTTTCATCAGTGTCTCATAGTTTTCAGTGTACAGGTATTTCTCTCACCTCCTTAGTTAAGTGCATCTTTTTGATGCACTTGTAAATAGGATTGCTTTCTTAACTTCTCTTTCTGACAGTTTGTTATTAGTGTGTAGATTTTTGTAAATTGCTTTTTGTATCCTGCAACTTTACTGAATTTGTTTATTAGTTCTAACAGTTATTAACAGTTTTTCAGTAAGTTTTTAGGGTATTTTCTGTATTCAGTCATGTTATCTGCAAATAGTGACAGTTTAATTCTCCCTTACTGATTCTGATGCCTTTCATTTCTTTTTACTTGCCTAATTGCTATAGCTAGGACTTCAAGTACTATGTTGAATAAAATTGGCAAGAGTGGGCATCCTGTCTTGTTCCTGATCTTAGAGGAAAAGATTTTAGTTTTTCTTCATTGAGTATGATGACAGCTGTGGAATTGTCACATATGACCTTTATTATGTTGAGATATGTTCCCTCTCTACCCATTTTGTTGAGAGTTTTTTCATAAGTGAATGTTGAATTTTGTGAGACGCTTTTTCTGCATCTACTGAGATGATCATATGATTTTTATCCTTCATTTTATTAATGTGGTGTATCACATTGTTTGGTTTGCAGATGGTGAACCAATTATGCGTTCCTGAAATAAATCCCACTTTATCATGGTGTATGATCCTTTTAATGTATTATTGAATTCAGTTTACTAATATTTTGTTAAGGATTTTTGCATCCATGCTCAGCAACAAGGATTTTTGCATCCGTGCTCAAGGATATCAGCATGTAATTTTCTTATCTTCTGCTGGCCGTGACTGGTTTTGCTATCAAGGTGATGCTGGCCTCGTATAAAATGAGTTTGAAAGTGTTCCTGTTTCTTCAATTTTTTGGAAGAGTTTGAGAAGGATTGGTATTAATTCTTCTTTAAATGTTTGGCAGAATTCATCAGTGAAGCCATCTGGTCCTGAACTTTTGCTTCTTGGGAAGTTTTTGATTACTGATTTAATCTTGATAGTAATCAGTCTAAACTCTGTTTAGAGTTTCTATTTTTTCATGATTCAGTCTTCGTAGGTTGCATGTTTCCAGAAATTCACCCATTTATTTTAGGTTGTCTAACTGTCATCTTGTCTTTATTGTTAGGAGACTCTGGATCCTATTAAGTCTTCTATCTTAGCAGGCAGTCATCCTTTGTATGTTTAGCATGCAGACCTCCATCTACTTTTGTGGGCTGTGATTCAAATGCCAATTTAACTTCCAGAGCCCTTGCAGTACCATTTTGGTCTGCTTGGTTTACCTGGTACAGCTGAGGCTCCCACTATTCCCTGCTTTTGCTGCCTGAGGAGGGTAGAGGAGTATCTGCAGCCAGGTTGGCCAGTGCCTTTAGATGCAGAAAGGGAGTCTAAGGCTCTGCCAGAACATAGGCACTGACTGTGGTGGGGACCCCCCGACCGCAGTATGTGGGTGACAGCGTACCCCTTGGTTGAGGAATTCTTCTCTGGTTGATTCCCCTTAGCTTTGCCCTCTGGCTACCAGTGCTCCTGGTTAGGGGAGTCTTGGACCCAGGGGGACAAAGAAGCTTCCTAGGTCATGTGCTCGTTGTGCTAGCCTTCCTTTTGCCAGTGCCCCTCAGGCACCCGGTGCCTCTGTTTTGGGGAGGGGAGTCTCAGGTCTAGCAGGGAAGGAAAGCACTTCACGTGTCCACTTACTGTCAGTGAGGCTCCATAGCGATCCCCCTGGCAGGTGCTGCTGGGCTTGCCTGGTGATGTCAGCAGTCATCCTGTTCAACCAGGGAGAAGGAGTATAACCGGCTACCACTAAATGCTGAGCCTGAATCACCTTCTTACCAAGGGTGAGGGAGTCAGACACCCCGCTACTATGTAGTTCCTCCAATACTGGGATCTTTAACAGTTTACCTTCCTCTCTCCACCTTTCCAGTTTCTCTTTTGTTTTCTTTTGCATTGCTTTCTCTTGCATTGGTTCTGGGGTTTATAGTTGTACTTAGCAAGGAAGAGCAGGGATAAATGAGGCTGTAAGTCATCTTGTCCAGACCAAACATCCTCTCTTACAGTTTTAAACCTTGTAAAAAAATATGAAAGTTAAATTATTAGAGTTGATATGTTTTAAAACTTTAAGAGAAAAATTGGAGGATTTGTTAAAATGTAATGAACCAGTTATTGAAATTTACACTGACATTCAGCTGGTAATATAATTTTTTCTTTAATACAGCGACAATGTCTTCATTCTATTTTTATATTTAAACTTCCAGATCTGGCAAAAAAAGAACCAATCTAAAACACTTCATCACACTACTCATACAAGCAAAGATACTTGGATAACTCATGGTACCTCATACTTTTTTTGTTTGGTTAACTAATTTATGTAAGACAATAATGACATTGGCCATGGTTAGGAAAGCCTTTTCTAAGAGTTTCTTCCTCAGGTAATATTTAATGTAGAGGTCTCTGAAAAGTCTTACTTTACTTGATGGAGTGTACATATGGGAATGAACAACTTTGTTCAGACACCCAGAAATTGAAAGAATATGGGGAAGACAGAGACTACATTGAGTTGCAGATTATTAGAATGCTATTTACCTAATGCACTTCCAATCATCAACGGAATAATGTGAAATTTCTTTCATTAAAGTAGAATTAGAAAAAATAAATATATATATACTCAAAATTTCTGTCTACACTGAAGAATTATTCATAGTCCCTGGTCAGTTGAGCACCTACTTGTCTGGTTTAAAGAACACTCATCCTAAGATAGATGATAAATGTTTCTTCCAAACACAGCACTATACACACACACACACACACGTACATTATATAATCAAATGTATAAAAGATAACTCAGTATAGTTTACTCACAAAAGGAAACTATAAAATATCTTAAGATTAAAGTAAATGATGGAGGAACCCAAGAACACACGCAGAACGGAGAAGGCGGTTTGAAGACGTAAGCCCTCTCTCCTTTAGTTGACATCCATGTCCTGTTTAAGGATATCCTGTTTAAAACCCCTAACTAAGCAGTTCACACAAATATCTCTAAAATCAAAATCCTTTTAATAAATGAGCAAAATTCATTGTAGAGGAAGTTGTTGGGTATGTTTAAATTGAGTTTAGGTATTCTTTTTAATAGATCTTTATTGGAGTATAATTGCTCCACAATACTATGTTAGTTTCTGTTGCACAACAAAGTGAATCAGCCATAGGCATACATATGTCCCCGTATCCCCTCCCTCTTGAGCCTCCCTCCCATCCTCCCTATCCCACCTCTCTAGGTCATCGCAAAGCACCAAGCTGATCTCCCTGTGCTATGCTGCTGCTTCCCACTAGCTAACTGTTTTACATTCGGTAGTGTATATATGTCGATGCTACTCTCACTTCGCCCCAGCTTCCCCCTACCCCCCATGTCCTCAAGTCCATTCTCTATGTCTACTTCTTTATTCCTGCCCTGCCACTAGGTTCATCAGTAGCATTTTTTTTTTTTTTAGATTCCATATATATGCGTTAGCATACGGTATTTGTTTTTCTCTTTCTGACTTAACTTCACTCTGTATGACAGACTCTAGGTCCATCCACCTCACTACAAATAACTCAATTTCCTTTCTTTTTATGGCTGAGTAATATTCCATTGTATATATGTGCCACATCTTAACAGATGGAGAAATAGACCATGTTCTTGGATTGGAAGAATCAATATTGTGAAAATGACTATATTACCCAAAGCAATCTACAGATTCAGTGCAATCCCTATCAAACTACCAATGGCATTCTTCACAGAATTAGAACAAAAAATTTTACAATTCATATGGAAACTCAAAAGACCCCGAATAACCAAAGCAATCATGAGAAAGTAAAACGGAGTTGGAGGAATCAGGCTCCCTGACTTCAAACTATACCACAAAGCTACAGTAATCAAGACAGTATGGTACTGGCACAAAAACAGAAATATAGATCAATGGAACAGGATAGAAAGCCCAGAGATAAACCCACGCACCTATGGGCACCTAATTTATGACAAAGGAGGCAAGAACATACAATGGAGAAAAGACAGCCTCTTCAATAAGTGGTGCTGGGAAAACTGGACAGCTACATGTAAAAGAGTGAAATTAGAACACTCCCTAGATATTATATTTTGTTGGTTTGCTCTGTCTCGAATAAGGGGAAATTGTTTTACTCCTTAATACTTGCAACAATTTACATCATAGGTGTTTTGACTTAAGTCACATGACTTGTTAGGAGATAATTAATTCTGCTTTCCATCTAAACTATGATTTATTCACCTAAAGAATATATACTATTTGGGTGTAGGAGGGCAGAATTTTAATAAATTCCAGACTACAAATCTTAGTGCTGGGTTCAAAAGAGAGTTTGTTCTGGTGGTTACATGATATATTTTCATGGATTGATTTATAAAATGTGTTCTGTATTTTATACTGCCTTTTACAGAATGATTCTGGAACTTCATTGTGTACATTAGTTTTTAGCACACCATTCCCTACCCCTCACTCAGCATTGATTGTTGAGCTTTATTGAGCAACACTTTACTTATAGCAGATTTCATCTAAGTACCCAACTCAATGATTTTAGTACATTGATTGAGCTGTGCGATCATCACTGCCATTCAGTTTAAGAATATTTTTATCCCCCTAACAGTTCCCTTGTGCAAATTTGCAGTCAATCCCTGCTCCTACCCCTGCCCAAGGTAATTGTTGATCTGGTTTTTGGCTCAATAGACGTGTCTTTTCTGGTCATTTCATATCAGTGCAATCTTGTAGCCTGCCTGGATTCTTTCACTTAGTGTAATGCTCTTGAGGTTCATCCACATCATGGCATGTATTAGTATTTTGTTCTTTTCTATTGTTGAATAGTATTCCATTGTAGGGAGAACACATTTATCAGTTCACAAACTGATGGGTGTCTGGATTGTTTCTGGGTTTTGGTTACTCTAAATAATGTTACTGAGAACACTTGCTTACAAGTCTTTATGTAGACATGTCTTTATTTCATGTGGCAGATATCCTGAAATGGAGTTACTGGTTTGTATGGTAGTTTATTCTTAAGAAACTGCCAAATTGATTTACAAAGTTAGTCATTTCACATTATCATCAGGAATATATGAGGGTTGCTGTTTCTCTGTATCCTTACCAATACTTGGTATTGAATATCTTCTTATCATGATAGTAATGAAATATTATTGTACTTATTATAGCAGATGTGGGGTACATCTCATTGTTTTAATTTGCATTTCCCTAAAGACTAAAGATGCTGAGCATCTTTTCATGTATGTTAGCCTTGCATACACTGGTGAAATGTCTATTCAGATCTTTTGCCTGTTTTATAAATGACAAAATTCAAATTTAGTTTTACTATTATTATTGGCATGTAAGAGTTTTTAATGTTATTATTGATTTGTTATTGACATTTTATTATTGACTTGCTAGAGTTCTTTATGTATTCTGGAATAAGATTTTTGCATTAACATTTTAAAGAGAATTTTATTTCTGTGAAAGCAATTAATTTTCATCAAAATTAAATGGATGAAATTTCCTATTCTTGTTATTGTTCAGTGCTAAACTTTGAAGATTAGGTAACAAAACAAATTGTGAAAGTAAGTATTATTTATATACCTTCAGGATTGGCCAGTAACAACCTAGTATGTCTTTTTAAGAATTATAACTAGTATTGCAAATATAATTTGATTCAATTATCATTTTTTTCTGTTTTTGCTGAAAATACTAATTCAACTATGAATTCCAAAGACATTTTAAAGGTTGATCTATGGCTCTGGAGTGCTCAAAATTCTTCTTTAATTTTCCTAATTTCGTAGTTCAGTCTCAGTATACTCTTTATGGGAACACCAAATTTCATCCTACTTAGGTTTTAAGTTGAACACAGTCATGCTTACAGTCAGCTTCTCTAGAATGCTGGCAGAAGATGATAACTTTTAGACGGAACTCAAGCCTGAATTATTCATTCCAAGTCCTTTAATAGAAACTCATATAAGCAAGTCTCAATTTTCCTTCTAAAATAGTGCTCCTTCCTTTCTTCCTTTAGTACATGATTCTTACTACCTCATTTACTTCCAGAAGATTCTGAATTTCTCAGTTAATACTAATTATAACCTTAAATTTAGGATACAAAAAGTACCTATATGAAGTTGGGTAAAAGTCACTGCATATGAAAATAACTCATATTGCCTCTCTCCATATAAGGAATGAGGCTCTGTCTGTTTTGTAGAGTAGCTTTCTCCTATTACAGGCGGGCATTACAGCTCTTCCTAAACACCAACTGCTCAGGGCTCAGATAGGACAATGTCTCACCTCCAATTCCCCCTCTCACATTATCAGGGAATATTTTGTAAAAGTAGAGCCTCTCCTGCATTGTTAATTTCTCTAGCTCTCAGATTAGTTTTATTATGCAATAATATTCTGATGTTTATCCTCCTCAAAACCATTTTTTTCCCCAATATTAACCCCTTATCAGGGTGAATACCTGGTTTGCAAATATTTTCTCCCATTTGGTAGGTTGGTTTGTTTCATTTTGTTGATGGTTTCCTTTGCTACGCAGAAGATTTTTAGTTTGGTGTAATCCCATTTGTTTGTTTTTTAATTTTGTTGCTTGTGCTTTAAATGTCATATTCAAAAAATCATTTCCAGTACACATGTTAAGGAACTTTTCCCTAGGTTTTATTCTAGGAGTTTTATGATTTCAGGTCTTACATTTAAAAAGTCTTTAACCCATTTTAAGTTAATTTTTGTGACTGGTGTAAGATTCTTATCTAGTTTCATTCATTTGCATGAGAATATCCAATTTGCCTCACCATCTATTGAAGAGACTATCTTTTCTCCATTGAGCATTCTTGGCTCCCTTGTCAAATATTAGCTGGCTGTATATGCATGGATTTATTTCTGGGCTCTTGATTCTGTTCCATTGGTCTATGTGTCTTTTTTACGCCAGTACCATACTGTTTTGATTACTATAGCTTCATAATATATCTTTAAATTAGGAAGTGGGATGCTTCCAGCTTTGCTCTTGTTTGTTGGGATTGCTTTGGCTAATTGGGGTCTTTTTGGTTTCATAAGAAGTTTAGGATTTTTTTTTTCTATTTCTGTAAAGAATGCCATTGGAATTTTGATAGGAATTGCATTGCATTTATAGATAGCTTTGAGTAGTGTGGCTAGCTATTTTAACAATATTAATTCCTACAATCTATAAACATGAGATATCTTTTATCAGTGTCTTACAGTTTTCAGTGGACATATTTTTCACCTCCTTGGTTAAATTTATTCCTAATTATTTTATTGTTTTTGATGCTATTATAAATGGGGTCTTTTTTCAGAGAATTCATTGTTAGTGTATACGATACTGCTGACATTTGTATGTTGATTTTTGTATCCTGCAACTTTACTGGATTTGTTGATTTGATATAATACCTTTTGGTAGAATCTCTAGGATTTTCTGCTGACATTTGTATGTTGATTTTTGTATCCTGCAACTTTACTGGATTTGTTGATTTGATATAATACCTTTTGGTAGAATCTCTAGGATTTTCTGCATAGAGAATCATGTCATTGCAAATAGAGACAATTTTACTTCTTCCTTCTAATTCTGATGACTTTTACTTATTCATCTTGCCTGATTGCTCAGACTACGACTTGCAGTAGTGGAAGCACCTGACAGTTGGCTTTTTTTTTTATTATAATGCAAATACCTGACATTAAGCCTTTGACTGTGGCATCCACTCAAGGGCAGCTATCCAGGAAGAAACATATTGCCAGCCACATGACTTAATAAAGAGCTAGGCCATGCCACTCTGAAGTTTCTTTTCTTTTACAGATCTCTTGTGGACTTAGATAACCGACTGTCTAGCCGTTTGTTTTTCCCTTCCTGTGCTTTAATTTCCACTCTTCTGTTTCAAGTTCACCAATAACGAGTGAACCTGTGAAACCCTAGCCCCCACCACTACACACACACACCAATAAAAGCAGAACACTGGGTCTATACTCTGTACTCTCTCTGTCTATCTGTGACCTGGCTCTGTGTCTCCAGGTGTGCCGCGTACCCTTCAGGAGTCATAAGTAATAAACCTTGTCTAATGTTAAAGTTCCCTGATGCTTGTTGCTGAGGTGCACCTTGTAATCATAATAAGAACAAAGGCAGGTCCAGACACAACATTGGCTCTGAAAGGGGACCTGTATGTGGATCCACACTGTAGGCCTGGATGAGTGACCCCTGGCATTTCTAGCCAATAGCATTACTATTGATAGGCTGAGACCAGCACAAAACACAGTTCTATTCTATGAATACGAGTGGTGAGAGCGGGCACCCTCGTCTTGTTCCTGATCTTAGAGGAGAAACTTTCAACCTTTCATTATTGAGTATAATGTTAGCTGTGGGCTTGTCTTATGTGGCCTTTATGTTGATGTCCTGTCCTTCTACACCTAATTTGTTGAGAGCTATTATCATAAATGGATATTTAATTTTGTTAAATACTTTTTCTGCATCTATTGAGATGATAACATGAATTGTATTATTATTCTATTAATGTGATTTATCATATTTATTATTTTACATATGTTGAAACATCCTTATATCCCAGGGATAAAATCCTACTTAATCATGGTGTATGGGTCTTTTAATGTGCTGCTGAATTTGGTCTGCTAGTATTTAAGAATTTTTACATCCATATTTATCAAGGATATTGGCTTGTAGTTTTCTTTTCTTGTAGTGTCCTTATCTGGCTTTGGTATTAGGGCAATGATGGCCTTATAAAATGAGTTTAGGGGTGTTTACCCTGCTTCATTGTTTTAAAAAGAATTTGATAAGGATTGGTATTAATTCTGTAAATATTTGGTAGAATTCACCAGTGAAGCCATCTCGTCCTGGGATTTTCTGTGTTGGGAGGTTTTTGATTACTGATTCAATCTCCTTACTAACAATTGTTCAGATTTTCTATTTCTTCATGATTCCATCTTCATAGGTCATATGTTTCTAGAAATTTATCCATTTATTCTAGGTTGTCCAGTTTGTTGGCATATAGTTTTTCATAGTAGTCTCTTATGATCATAGTAGTCTCCTATGGTATCAATCGCAGTGTCTCCTCTTTCATTTAAAATTTTATTGATTTGTGTCCTTTTTTTTTTTTTGGTTAGGCTATCTAAATGTTTGTCAATTTTGTTTGTCTTTTAAAGACCAACTTTTAGTTTTGTAACACTTTCTATCGGTTTTCTGTTCTCTATTCCATTTATTTCTACTTTAATCTTTATTATTTCCTTCCTTATGCTGACTTTGGTCTATCATGTTACTCAAATCTGTTGTTTTCTTATTGAAACTCTGGATGATCTCTCCATGTTGAGGGTTCAGTATTAAAGTCCCTAAGTATAATGGTATTTCTGTTTATATTTCCATTTAGTTCTATTTGTATTTGCTTTATATATTTAGGTGCTCCAATGTTGGGTGCATAAATACTTAACATTATTATATTTTCTTGATAGATTGACCCCTTTATTATTATATAATGACCTTCTTTGTCTCTTTTTGACCATTTTTAGTTGAAAGTCTATCTTGCCTAATAATGACTGCCCCCGCTTTCTTTTGGTTGCCATTTGCTTCACATACATTTTTCCCTCCCTTCACTCATCTATGTGTGTTCTTAAAGCTAGTGTGAGTCTCTTGTAGGCAGCATATCTTTGGATTTTGCTTTTATATCCATGCAGCCATTATGTCTTTTCATTGGATAATTTAATCCATTTACATTAGAGTAACTGCTGATAGAAAAGAACTTGCTATTGCTGTAGTTTATTGTTTTTGACTGTTTTATGGTTCCCTGATTTCTTGCTTTTTTATCTTACTGTCTTCTTTTGGGATTTGAGGACTTTTTGTAGTGGTATGGTTTGATCCTTTATCATAATCTTTTGTGTAACTACTGCAGGTTTTTCCTTTGGGGTTACCATGAGGCTTACATGAAATACCTTATATTTATAATAATCTATTTTAACCTGACAACTGCTTAACTTTGATAGCATTCAAACTTTACACTTTTACTTCCTCTACTCATATTTTAAGTTTTTCGTGTTACAATTTACATATTTTTATATTATGTATCCAATAACAAATTATTTCTGTTGTGGTTATTTTATAAAATGTTTGCTTTTTAACTTTGAAACTAGAGTTGTGAGTCACACACCATCATTACAGTATTAGAGAATCTGATTTTGACTGTGTATTTACCCTTACCAGTGAGTTTTACACCAACATTCATATGTTTTTATGAGGTCTCTTCATATCATTTTATTTCTGCTTGAAAAACTCCTTTTAGCATTTTTTGTAAGACAGGTCTAGTGGTGAAAAACTACCTCAGCTTTCGTTTGTTTGGGAAAGTCTTTATCTCTCCTTTATTTCTGAAGAACAGCTCTCCAGGTATAGAATTCTTGGTTGATAACTTTATTCTTTCAATAGTTTGAATATATCATCCCATTCTTTATTGACCTGAAAACTATCTGTTGAAAAATCTGCCTATAGTCTTATGAGGGTTCCTTTATGTATGACATGTCACTTGTCCCTTGTTACTTTCAAAATTCTCACTTTGTCTTTTTGACAATTTAATTATAATACATCTTGGTCTAGTCTTTTCTGGGTTCAATCTATTTGGAGTTCTTTGGGCCTCATGAATCTGGATGCCCATTTTTCTCTCCAGATTTGGAAAGTTTTCTACCATTATTGTTTTACATATTCTAAAATCTGCTCTCCCATAAGTTTCATAGGCTTTTTTTCCCCTCTCTAACTCTTATTGGATAATTTCAAATGACCTATCTTCTAGTTCATTTATTCTTTCTTTTGTATGGTTGAGCCTGCTATTGAACTCTCTACTGGATTATTCTGTACAGTCATTGTATTCTTCAGGTATAAGATTTGTTTTTGTTTTTGTTTTTGTTTTGATGGCTTCTGTTTCTTTGTTGAACTTCTTGTTTTGTCCATGCATTGTTTTCTTTCATTTAGTTGTCTGTGTGCCCCTCTAGCTCATTAAACTTCTTTAAAAACATTATTCTGAGTTCTTTGTCAGACAGTTCATCAATCATTCTTTCTTTAGGGTCAGTTATTGGTGCTTCTTTAGTCTCTTTTGGTGGTATCATGTTAACCTGATTTTTTTGTGATCCTTGATCCCTTACATGGGTTTCTGTGCATTTGAGTAAGCAGTCTCCTCTTCCAGACTTTACAGGTTTGCTTTGGCAGAGAGAGTACTCTACCAGTCAGCTCAGCTTGTGGTTCTAGATGGGTCAGCTGATAGGGTCCTTGGGCAGGTTGGGGTTTGTTATGCCACTGCTCAATCTCTGAGACTGGAGTGGCGGGCGGGGTGTTGCCACTGACTGAGAAGTGTTGGACAGGACTGCTGGCTTGGTTTCCTGCCCAAGTGCAGGTGTAGAATGTGGTCTGCAATTGCCCAGACTTTCTGGTAAGTCTTCCTAAATAGTCAGGACAGGTACTGTACTTAACAGGCAGGTGGGGCTGTGAATTAGCTTCACTGCCTGGGTGGGGTGGCAGAATAGGTCCCAAGGCCAGCATTGCTCATTGTTTGGGGATCTGAATCTGGCAGACCTGCATACTGAGCTCCCTAGTCAGAAGGGGCAACCAGCTTTACTCTGCAGATGGGTAGAGCCTCTGGCTGCTTCTTGGCTCACATGCCACTGTAAGTGAGGCTGTAGGATAGGCTATGCAGCTTCCTGGGTGCTCTGAGTAGGTTTCCTATTTAGGCAGGGCTACAAATTAGCTTCCTTGCCTGGGCAGGGCTGCAGAACAAGCTCCAAGACTGGCAAGGCTTGTTATTTAGTAATGTTGAATCAGGCAGAATTGTACACCAAGCTCTCTGGACAGACAGAGCCACTGGCTTGGTTCTGCAGATGGGCAGGGCCACGGGTTGGGCAATCTGCTCAAGTGCTGGTGGGCTATATAGCTTCCTAGGTGTTCTGGCCAGGTTTCTTGGTCAGGTGGGATGGGGGCACTCTGCATGGGCAGGGCTATGAATTAACTTCCCTGCCCAGGCAAGACAGCAGAACAGGCCCCAAGGCTATAAAGGTTCATTGTTTGGTGCCTTAAATCAGGCAGAACTGAGAACCAAGTTACCCGGCAAGACAGGCCACCATGCTGGCTCTTTCGCCAGGCAAAGCCACTGTCCAGGCTCTCAGCTTGAGGGCTGCTGGTCTATGCAGGTTGTCAGGTGCTCTGGCCAGGCTTTCTGGAATGGGTTGGCCAGGAGGATACACTCAGCAGCAGGCTGGGCTATGAATTAGTTTCCCTGCTGGGCAAGGTGGCAGCACAGCCTCCGAGGCCAGAAGACTTACCATTTGAAGTCCAAAATGAGGCAGAACTATACACAAAGCTCCCTGGTCAGCCAGAGCCAACATTTTGGCTCTGCAGATGGGCAGATTCACTGGCTGAGATTTCCACTTGGGTGCCACTGTGAGTAGGAACTCAGTCTGCCAAGATCCAAACTCTGGTTGCTGTAATCCCCTCCCCACATCTCTGTCACAGTCTGATCTCCAGTAGTCAAGCCCTACAGATTTTCCCCCACCATCCCGTAAGTTGAGACCAGACGGGCCTCCTGGGAAGTGACCCACAACACACAATGCTGGGGGGGCTGAATGTCCACCTTGGGCTTTCTTTTTTAATTTAATTCTTAATTAAGTAACATTGATTTATAACATGTTTCATGTGTACAGCATTATATTTCTACTTCTGTATACCCTACAATGTCCTCACCACCAAAAATGTATTTTCCGTCCGTCCCCATACAGTTTACTTATTTTGCCCTGGTCCCTGCCCCTTCCCCTCTGGTAACCACTACTCTGTTCTCCGTATCTATGTGTTTTTGTTTGGTTTGGTTTGGTTTGTTCATTTATTTTGTTTTTGTTTGTGTATTAGTTTTTTGTATTCCACATAGGAGTGAAGTCATGTGGTATTTGTCTTTCTCCATCTGACTTATTTCATCTTGCATAATACCCTCAAGGTCCATCCATGTTGTCACAAACGGCAAGATTTCACCATTTCTTCTGACTGAGTAGTAGTTCATTGTACATATATGTCACGTCTCCTTTATCCATTCATCTATCGATGCGCCTTAGGTTGATTCCTTACCTTGGCACTTGTAAATAATTCCATGATGAACATGGGTTAATATCCAAAATATATAAAGAACTCATATGACTCAACAACAAAAACAAACAACCTGATTAAAAAATGGGTGGAGAATCTGAATAGACATTTTCCCAGAGACATACAGAAGGCCAACAGGTACATGAAAAGATGCTCAACATCACTAATCATCAGGGAATTGCAAATCAAAACCACAGTGAGGTAACACCCCACACCTGTCAGAATGGCTATTATCAAAAAGGCAACTAATAACAAGTGTTGGAGAGGATATGGGCTTTATTCTTCCCACTGGGGAAACCGTAGACCCAGGGGTTCTTTTCTGGTATAGACTGTGCTGGTCTGAGGGAGGAGCAGTGCAGTGAGAATGTAGCCATTTCTCTCAGCCTTAATAGGATTCTTAAGGTCTCTGTGGTCCAGGGAAATTCTTCAGCCCCGCCTCTGAGTTCTAGGGTTTCACAGTGGCGTCTTGCCTATGAATGGTCGCTGGCCAGCTTGCTTGTGAGTGAGACGGAAGTCAGGAGCATCCTGTGTCACCATCTTCTTGATGTTACTCCAGACTTAGACTTTCTGTTGCGGTTTGATGTGAGCCTTCTGCACACCTCTGTTATTGTTAACTATCAACATTATGTTGCAAGTCAATCAACACTAGCTTACCTTTTCTCTTCATCTTAGAACTATACCCTCTTTGCCATCTTCAGAGATCTCTGAAGTTCAAGGCAGCGTGATTTCTTCTCCAGACTTGCTGACCCTGAAGTTTAAGCTTTGTCTCCTGGCCTATACAATTGCCGGTTACAAATATCTCAAGTAAATCTAGAGAGCCCCACGCCTTGGAGTATCTATAATCACCACTCTCAGCCTTTTTCAGGACAATCATCACTGATTTCCCAGAGATTTTCTGGTACCCTCACCAGTGAAGGGAATGTCCTCTGTGCCCTCCATAAAAGACAGGTTGGTCTCAATAGTAAACCCCTTGCTGTTCACTTACATAATTTGTTCTTGAAAGTTTTAAGTAGTCTCCGACACTACATCTTAATCCTTCAGCACTGGCCTTTGAATTTTGGTGTATTCCTGACAAATCCTAGTGATATATCATCTGACTCTCCTCTCTTTATTAATAGGCTTAGTTAGTTATCTTTCTAATTCCATGTGGAACAATTAAAAATTGGAAGTATCAGAACTCACTCAACTGTCAAAACTTCTTGACCACAAGTTAATACTGCATACGATCATTGTAAACGTTTTGGGGTTGAATTCAAAATATAATTGAAATTGTATGATCTATTTTAACGTCCTAAATCTTTTACTGCTAAATGAAAGTTTTTCTCCAAAGTGTGTTTTGAATCATGCTAACGTAGTTCAAGAGCTTTTTAATAGTTTCCTTTTGAAAAGTATTCTTTAAAAAAACCTTCATGAGAGCTATAAAGTGTTTCATTACTCCAGAGTTATATGGCAGGTTTTAAAGTGTAATAATATCATGGTCTCTCTTCCTCCTCCTTACCTCTGTATCTCCCCAATTCATACCCTAATATGACTCATCACATGCATAGATGAGCTCTGGGATTAAAAAGGCTGGGAACCTCTGCTGTAAAATGAGCTATTTTGGTAAGTGAAGGAGAATCACCTTGGAAGTAAGTTGAATGCTTATTAAAAGGAAGAAAAAATAGAAATGCAAGAGTGTCTGACTTAGTCTAATTCTTGATTATACATGTATATGCTGGTGATGAAGTGCTCTGAGAATGAGCAATGTCTAGGGAGATCTGTGCTACCAAACTCTTAGAGATTTACAACAGAAAGATGTCTCTGTCAAACAAGGTCAAAATTGTTCTCTTTGGAGATGAGAATGCTGTGGTCTTAATTTGAATTTTACCTTTTTTCAAGCTGAATGGAGAAAATAATTGGAAATAGCTCTTAAAGTAAGGTAACATTGAAAACTTTCTGAGAATAATCACATGCAAATTAGGTGGTTGGGATACAAAGTGACAAAAAACAATTTGAGTTTCAGCACATGTTAATTTGGATTGTTAGGTCAAATTCCTAACATTTACTCATGCTATGTTAGGTAGATAGATGACTATCAGATAATATTACTAATGTATGCTTCCTATTTTGTTTCATGATTGTGTGTCAGGCATTGTGTTAGGGATTTTAGGGGAACAAAAGAACAATATAAAGGCATGACTGTGAGTTTACTGTTTCTTAAAGGAGACAAGTCATGCAATGTCTAAATCCAGTGTCTTTTATAAAAATAACTATCCTCTTTGTAAAATTTTATAATTTTTTTCAATAAAGAGATCACCAGAAAATTAAGAAATAAGAAATTATGGGAATGTTGGCTTGCTTTTATAAGATAATGTTAATAATACTGTCATTTTCTGAGAGCCACTTGCATAGCAAGAACTGCAACAGTGCTTTATGTATAGCTCTACATTTCACACAATTTTACACAGAAAGTACTGTTTTTATCTTCATTCCATAGATGAGAATATGCTTTTTAGGAATGTTAAGTATATGCCCAAGTATAATAACCAGTCGTTGACTGAGATCTGTCAGACTTTGTATTAAGAAGGAAAACACTGGCCCCCTGATCGAGAACCCTTCTAAGTTTCAGTGGTTGGATACAATGTAACTTTATTTCTCTTTCATTTAAGGTCCCACATGAATTCACTGTTAGGAGGCAGCTCCGCGCACTTGGTGATTCGGAAACCTAACTCTGCCATTTTCTGGCTCTGTCAACCATGCCTGTGGGACCTTAACAATTCCCTCCATTCAGTGGCAGGAGGAAAAAGATAAATGGATGTGTCAAACCCACTTTTTAGAAGTCCTAAATGGAAAATCAGCCACAATTCTTTAAATTTTATTCTATTTATTATATATTTATTCGTAGAAAAATAATAATACATAATATAATAGTAATATATATAATATAATAATATTTATTATTTATTATAACATGGCCACACCCAGCTGTGTTGTGCAGAGGGACCTCAAAATGTAGTCACCTCCAGAAATAACCCCACACGGTAGCAGGCAGAGTACAGTTTTGGGGGGTACAGAGTCATCTCCATGAGGTTGCTAATGTCATGTTAATTTCACATTTCTGTAGGGTCTCCAATAAATAACATGGAAGTGCTATTTTTAACTTTCTGTTTAACTATTTTACTTAGTATGAAAATTTTACCCTACAGATACTTAATTACAATTCATTAATTGCACACTGTGACATGTAGAGAATAGCCTCAGAAGTAACATTTTGATACACTGATCCATTTAACTTCATCATATGCAATAACATTCACAAGACAATTCATAACTCCTCCTACTGAGATATTACTTCCTAACAGCTTTCTGGAATCATACCAATGTCAGCCTCCAGAATTGAAAATAAATAAACTTTCTCATCCTTTGAATTTGTCCTAGCAGATAGAAATATTTGGCTTGCCCTTGTGATCAGATGCATCATTTTTCATGTTTCTTAAATCATTAAAAATTCTATCATATATGACCAATGATGTCAAAACTCCAAAGTCCTTATTGTTTCTTTCACTTGTCATTTTGCATTAACAAGTTAAATGAACTGGAATTTTATTTCTTCTACTGTTTGCAAAGTGTAATCTACTTTATTCGTTTTAAACAAATATACATATTTAAAAACTAGATTCTATTTAATTTAATTAAGTGTAAGGTTTTTTATGATATAATTATACATGGAGAAAATATAAAAATGTACAAATCTAAGAATTATACTCTAAAATCATGCTGGATTAAACTTATATTCCTTCCTTTATCTATCACCTAATTACTGGATATTTTTCCACATACCCATTTAAGAGATATTTTACTTTTAATGTGTTTAATTATATAAATATAAATATATATGTGTGTGTGTGTATATATATATACATATATATATATATATACACACATATATATATATATAACTTAGTAAATTATTATAGAACAAACGCTCTTAATCACCACTCTGGTCAAGAAAAGAACTTTGTCAGACTCCCCAGAAACTTCATCCTAATCATGCCTCTTTTTCATCTTGCAAAAGTAATCACCATCCTGATTTTTCGCTTCCTTGCATACCTTTATGATTTTACCATACACATGTGACAATATGATGTAATCTTGCCCATTAAAGTCATATCTTTAAAGCATCAATTTATTTTTTACTGAATAAAAGATTCTTTAAATTCTATAGGACTTTATAATTTTCAACAGTTTCACACACATGATTTCATATAATCCCATAATAACCCTTTTCCCCCGACCTCTATCTTGCCCCTCCAAGTTCCCTCTCCCCACTGGGAACCACTAGTTTGTTCTCTGTATTGTAAGTCTGTAAAGCATCAGTTTATATCTCTCCTTGTAATTCATATGCTGAAAAATCATCAATGTTATCTCACCTGTAGATTTTCCTCAAGTGTGCGTGTGTGTGTGCATTGCAAGCAATGCTCATTTACTTACCTTTAGGTATTTTTGCAAAATCAACAGATCAACATTGAGCAATTAACAACATTCTTCAACTGTCTCAGCTTAAAAAAATAGGGATTTGACAACTACTTTCTAAAGCAGAATTTCCTTTATATATCAAACTGAATATGCTAAATAAAACTTAAAACTCTTCTTAAATGGATATTTAAATTGATTCTGTGTTATGAGGTATTTGCAATTTTGAGATTACATAATATCTCAAAGGGATCATAAATTAAGATTTAAGTGATTGACACTTTTTATGTAAGCATAATTTATCCACTCAGTGTCAAATGGCATTCAATAAGTCGACAGTAACCTACATCTCACAGCAGATTTGAAATATTGCTTTTATTTAAAGTATGGAAAGGTGAGATTTAAGATACTCATTGACAATGTGGTTTGTCAAACCAGATGTGCAAACCAGGTTTTAACAACTACACACACTTGCAAAAGTGTTGACTGATTCTGTGGACTGAATTATGTCCTCCAAAATGCATAGAGTGAAGTCCTAACCCCCAGTGTGATGATATTTGGAGATGGGGCCTTTGGGAGATAATTAGGTTTAGATGATGACATGAAGATAGGACCCTCATGATGGAATTAGTGCCTTTATAAGAAGAAATACCTGAGGACTCACTCTTGCTCTTTGCCATGTGAGGACACAGTGAAAAGGTGGCCATCTGGAGGCCAGGTAGAGAGTTTGCACCAAACCTGACAATGCTGACACCTTGATCTTGGACTTCAGCCTTGAGAACACTTAGAAAATAAATTTCTGTTGTTTAAGTCACCCAGTTTGTGGTATTTTGTTATGGTAGCTTAAGCTGATTAAACCAACTGCTTTCTAAGAAAAATAAAAGTTGCAGTCTGGTTAAAAGTTTCAGTCTTTATAATTACAGCTTTTCTCTTTTTGCAGGTCTTTTGGAGTAGATTCCATCTTCCATTGTATTACCTTCTTTTTGTGATGTCCCTGAAATGCAACCTTAGCTACGTCTCTGAATTATATGAGTACCAAATAATGTGAAATGTTTACTACATATGATGTGGTTGTGAATACCATAAGGGAAAAACTTAAAGTAACATACTTACATGTTCTTCCAATGACTTTAAATTTGTGTGTTATCTTTTTTTTTAATTTATTTGTTTTATTTATTTATTTTTGGCTGCATTGGGTCTTCGTTGCTGCGCATGGGCTTTCTCTAGCTGCAGTGCGCAGGCTTCTCATTGTCGTGGCTTCTCTTGTTGCAGAGCACGGGGTCTAGGCACAGGCTTTAGTAGTTGTGGCATGCAGGCTCAGCAGCTGTGGCTCGTAGGCTCTAGAGCGCAGGCTCAGTAGTTGTGGCACGCGGGCTTAGTTGCTCCGTGGCATGTGGGATCTTCCCAGACCAGGGCTCGAACCCGTGTCCCCTGCATTGGCAGGTGGATTCTTAACCACTGCACCACCAGGGAAGCCCTGTGTGTTATCTTTATTGTAAATCTTTTGCATTGCTCCTTCACTAGAATTTTAACAATGTTTATCTTTTGCTTTAAAAATTGTATTTCAGTAACTTTAAAATAAAACTACATCACACTGTAAAATTACTTTAAAAGGAAATAGTCCACTCTTTGATATGTTCTGAGTTTTTAAAAAAGAAGTTTGCCATTAATCTCCTCAAGATTACTTTGGGTTAAATCTTGTCCAACAGAAGCCAAGCAGTTAAATGCACTCATGCATGTGCACACACACACACACACACACACAGGCACACACACACGCACACAAAAGTATGGCGATATTTTTCTTTAGTATATTTAAAAAGAACTTGATTTTATTTCATCAATATATTTATTTCAAGATAATGGAAGAGAAATATACATATTTTAAAATGTTTCTAAAGACCCCCTATTCTATTCCATCAGTGTGTATGTCTGTTTTTATGCAAGTACCATACTGTTTTAATTACTATTGCTTTGTAAAACATTTTGAAATCAAGAAGTGTGATGCCCCCAGCCTTGTGCTCAAGATTGCTTAGGTTACTTGGGGTCTAATGTGGTTCCGTATGAATTTTACAATTTTTAAAATTTATGTAAAATAAAGAGCCATTGGAATTTTCACAGGGATTACACTTAATTTGTAGATTGTTTTGATTAGTGTAGACAGTTTACTAATATTAACCCTTCCAATTCCTGAACACAGGATGGTTTTCCATTAAATTTGTCTCTTCTTTTCTTTAACTCATCAATACTTTGTAGTTTTCAGTGTACCAAGCTTTCACCTCCTTGGTTAAGTTTAACCCTAAGTATTTTATTCTTTTTGATGTCATTATAAATGAGATTGTTTTCTTAGTTTCCTTTTTGAATAGGTTGTTGTTAATGTATAGAAATAAAACTGATTTTTTGTTTGTTGCTCTTATATTCTGCAACTTTACTGAATTTATTAGTTCTATTTTTTTGACAGAAACTCTAGGGTTGTCTACGTATATGATCATGTTATCTGCAAACGGGTAATTTTACTTCTTCCTTTCCAATTTGAACGCTTTTTATTTTTTTAAATTTCTTTTTCTTGCCTAATTTATCTGGCTAGGACTTCCAGTGTTATGTTGAATAGAAGTGTCAAGAGTGGGCATCCTTTCTCTGTTCTTAATCTTAGAGGAAATGCTTTGTTTTTCACTGTTAAGTGTGATTTTACTTGTGGGTTTATCATATATGGCCTTTATTATTTTGAGACACATTCCTTCTTTAACTAGTTTAAGAGCTTTTATAATGAAAGGTTGTTGAATTTTGTAAAATGCATTTTTCTGCATGTATTGAGAAAATCATGTGATTTTTATCTTTATTCTTTTAATGTCATTAACACATTAATTAATGTCATGCTGAACCATTGGGATCAATCCCAGTTGGTCATGGTACAGTCCTTCGGGTGTGCTGTTGAATTTGGTTTGCCAATATTTTGCTGGGGATATCTGCCTCTGTGATCATCAGAGATACTGATTTGTAAGGGGTTTTTTTGTTTGTTTATTTTTTCTTATAGTATCTTTGGCTTTGCTATCTAGTTAGTTCTGACCTCATAAAATGAGTTTGGAAGTGTCCCTTCTTTTTCAATTTTTTTTCAAGAGTGATGACGAATTAACTTTAATTCTTCTTTAGAAGTTTAGTAGAATTTACCCTTAAACTCCTGGGCTTTCCTTTGTTGGGAAGTTTGTGATTATTGTCTAAGATCTGTTTAGATTTTCAATTTCTTCATGATATGGTCTTAGCAGGTTGTATGGTCCTAGGAATGTATCCCTTTCTTCTAGGTTATTCAGTTTATTGGGGTAAAATTGTCCATAGTTGTCTCTTTAGATACTATATATTTATGTGGCATCATTTGTAATGTCTCTTCTCTCATTTCTGATTTTATTTGAGTCTTCCCTTTTTTGTTAGTCTATTTTGAGTCTTCCCTTTTTTGTTAGTCTAGGATTTGAAAATTTGTTTATGTTTTCAAAAAAAAGCAACTCGTAGGTTCATTGATTTTTATTCTATTGTTTTTCTATTTTATTATTTCTGCTCTCATTTTTATTTCCTTTCTCCTGCAAACTCTAGCTTTAGTTTGTTCTTTTTCTAGTTGCTAAAAGTATTAGGAGATTTTGAGAAAGTACTTGAGATCTTTAACGTAAGTGTTTATTGCTATAATCTTCCCTCTTAGTACTGCTTTTTCAGCATTCCATAAGTTTTGGTATGTTGTGTTTTTCTTTTCATTGATCTCAAGGTACTTTCTGATATTGCTGTGATGCATTGGTTGTTCAAGTAAGTTTTTTAACTTCCATATTCTTGTGAATTTTTCAGTTTTTCTTCTGTTACTTATTTCTAGTTTCATTTCGTTGTGGTCAGAAAATACACATGGTATGGTTTCAATATTCTTAAATTAGTTAGGACTTGTTTTGTAACCTAACATGTGTTGTGAGAATATTCCATGTGCAATGGAGAAGAATGCTGTCTTCTGCTGCTGGTGATAAGAATGTTCTGTATATGTCTGTTAGGTCTCTTTGGTCTATAGTGTTGTTCGACTCCACTGTTTCCTTATTGATTTTCTCTCTGGATAATCTATCCTTTATGGAAAGTGGGGTATTGAAGCCTCTTACTATTATTGTATTTCTATTTTTCCCTTCAGTTCAGTCAGTGTTTCCTTTACTTATTTAGGTGCTCTGATGATGGGTGCATATATATTTATAACTGTTTTATCTTCCTGATGAATTGACCTTTTTATCATTATATAATGATCTTCTTTGCCTTCTGTGGCAGTTTTGGACTTAAAGTCTATTCTGTCTGAGAAAAAGATGGCACCTCTGCTCTCTTTTGGTTACCATTTGCATGAGATATCTTTTTCCATTCCTTTACTTCATCCTATCTGGGTTTTTAAATCTAAAGGGAGTCTCTTATGGATAGCATATAGTTTGGCTTTTTTTATATATATATATTCATTCAACCTCTGTCTTTTGACTGGGGTGTTTAATCCACTTAATTTTAAAGTAAATATTAATATGTAAGAGCTTACTACTGACATTCTGTTCATTGTTCTTCGCCTGTCTTGTAGTTCTTTTGTTCTTTTCCATTCTTTCTCCCTTTTCCTTGTGTTTCATTGATATTTTTATTGATATACCTCAATTCCTTTCTCTTTTTTCTATGTGTAAATTTTTGTAGGTATTTTCTTTGTGGATACTATAAGGCTTACATAAAACATCTTGTAATTATAACAGTCTATTATATGCTGGTAACAAACTAATTTCAGTCACATACAAAAACTACGCTTTTATTTCTCTCCTCCCATCAGTTTGTTGTTGATGTCACAATTTAAATCTTTATATATGATATACTATTAACATATTTTCTACTTATAGTTATAATTGATACTTTTGTCTTAAATCACTAAAAAGTGACTTACACCAGCACAGTACACTATAACAGTATTTTGTTTATATATTTACATTTACCAGTAAGTTTTATGTTTTCTTTCATTTTATTAAAAGCATAGTTGATTTACAGTATAATATTAGTTTCAGGTTTGCAATATAGGGATTCAATATTTTTACAGATTGTAAAATATAGGGATTCAATATTTTTATAGATTGTATTCCATTTAAGTTATTATAAAATGTTGGCTATATCCCTATGCTGTACAATATATCCTTGTATTTTATTCATTTTATACCTAGTAGTTTGTACCTCTTATTCCCCTACCCATATATTGCCCCTCTCCTCTTGCCTCTTCCCACTGGTAATCACTAATTTGTTCTCTATATTTGTGAGTCTGTTTCAGTTTTGTTGTATTCACTTGTTTGTTTTATTTTAGATTCTACATATAAGTGATAACATACAGTATTTGTCTTTCTCTTCCTGACTTATTTGTCTAAATATAATACCCTCCAAGTCCATTCATGTTGTTACAAATGACAAAATGCCATTCTTATTATGGGTGAGTAATATTCTGTTGCATATATTTATATATAACATATCTTCCTTATCCATTCATTTGTTGATGGACACTTAGGTTGCTTCCATATCTTGGCTGTTGTAAATAATGCTTCTATGAACATTGGGGTGCATATATCTTTGTGAATAGGTGTTTGTGTTTTCTTTGGATATATACCCAGGAGTGGAATTGCTGGATTATATGGTAGTTATAATTTTAGTTTTTTGAGGAGCTTCCATGCTGTTTTCCATAATGGCTGCCCCGCTTTACATTTTCCACACCTTTGCCAACATTTGTTATTTGTAAACATTTTGATGATAGCTATTCTGACAGGTGTGAGGTGATATCTCATTGTGGTTTTGATTTGCATTTCCCTGATGATTTGTGATGTTGAGCATCTCTTCATGTGCCTGTTGGCCATCTGTATATTTTCTTTGGAAAAATGTCCATTTAGGTCTTCTCATTTTTTAATCAGGTTGTTTGTTTTCTGATGTTGAGTTGTATGAGCTGTTTATATATTTTGGATATTAACCCCTTATCGGTCACATCATTTGCAAATAGTTTCCCCATTCAGTTGGTTGTCTTTTTGTTTTGTCCTTTGCTGTGTTTGGTTTCCTTTGCTGTATGAAAGCTTTTAAGTTTAAGTAGATCCCATATGATTATTCTTGTGTTTGTTTTCTTTGCCTGAAGGTGCTTATCCAAAAAAATATCACCAACTTATGTCAAAGAGTGTTCTTCCTATGTTCTCTTCTAGGAATTTTATGGTTTCAGATGTTATATGTAGGTCTTTAATCCATTTTGAGTTTATTTTTGTATATGGTATAAGAAATTGTTGTAATTTCATTCTTTTACATGTAGCTGTCCTGTTTTCCCAGCACCACTTATTGAATAGACTGTTTTTCCCCATTTTATATTTTTGCATCCTTTGTTGTAGATTAATTAACCATATGTGCATGTTTATTTCTCACGTGTCTATTTTGTTTCATTGCTCTTTTTTTTTTTTTTTTTTTTTTTTTTTTGACCATGCACGTGGCTTGTGGCATCTTAGTTCCCCAACCAAGGATCAAACCCGGACCCATGGCAGTGAAAGTGTCAAGTCTTAACCACTGGACCACCTGGGAATTCCCTCTAAGTGTCTGTTATTGTGCCAGTACCATACTGTTCTGATTACTAGAGCTTTGTAGCATAGTCTGAAGTCAGGGATTGTGATTCCTCCAGCTTTGTTGTTTTTTCTCAAGATTGCTTTGACTATTTAGGGTCTTTTCTAGTTCTATATAAATTTTAGAATTATTTGTTCCAGTTATGTGAAAAATGTTACAGGTATTGTGATAGGGATTGCATTAAATCTGTAGATTACAATAGGTAATATAGACATTTTCACAATATTAAATCTTCCAATACATGAACACAGGATATCTTTTCATTTCTTTGTATCATCTTCTATTTCCTTCATCAGTGTTTTATAGTTTTCAGAGTATAGCTCTTTCATCTCCTTGGTTAAGGTTATTACTAAGTTTTTTTCTTTCTTTTTGATACAATTGTAAATGGGATTATTTTCTTGATTTCTCTTTTTGAGAGTTCATTATTACTGTGTAGAAAAGCAACCTGAAATTTTTTTTGCTGGGAATTTTTTTGATACTTATTCAATTACACTCCTAATGATTGGTCTGTTCAGATTATCTATTTCTTCTTGATTCAGTCCTAGAATAGAACATATTTCTAGGAATTTATACATTTCTTCTAGGTTATCCCATTTGTTGGCTTATAACATATAACTGTTTGTAATGTTCTCTTATGATATTTTCTATATCTGTAATAATGGTTTTCTTTCTCCTCTTTCATTCTTTATTTTGTTTATTTGGGTCCTCTCTCTTTGTTTCTTACTTAGGCTGGCTGAGCTTATCATTTTTATTTTCTTATAAAAATAGCTCTTGGTTTCATTGACCTTTTCTATTTTTTGTCTCTATTTTATTTTCTCTCTGATCTTTATTATTTCCTTCCTTCTGCTCACTTTGGGCTTCATTTGTCCATTTTTTTTCTAATTCCTTTAGGTGGTAGGTTAGGTTGTTTGAGATTTTCCTTGTTCCTTGAGGTAGGCCTGTATTGCTCTAAATTTCCCTCTAAGAACTGCTTTTGCTGTGTCCCATAGATTTGGGAATGTGTGTATTTATTTTCATTTGTCTCAAAGTATTTTTTGATTACTTCCTTTATTTCTTCATTGACTTTTTTTTTTTTTTTTGGTAGCATGTCATTTGATCTCTGCGTGTTTGTGCTTTTCCCATTTTCAATCCTGTAACTGATTTCTAGTTTCATACCATTATGGTCATGAAAAAAAGCTTGATATAATTTCTATCCTGTTAAATTTGTTGAGACTTGTTTTGTGGTCTAGGATGTGAACTATCCTGGAGAACATTCCATGTGCACTTGAAAAGAATGTGTATTCTGCTATTTTTGGAAGGAATGTCCTGAGATATCTATTAAGTCCAACTTTTCTAATGTGTCAGTCAAGGCCACTGTTTCCTTTTTGATTTTCTGCCTCGATGATCTGTCCATTGATGTAAGTGGGGTACTAAAGTATCCTATTATTATTGTATTATTGTCAGTTTCTCCCATTATGTCTGTTAATACTTGCTCTATATATTTAAGTGCTCCCATATTAGGTGCATATATTTTACAGGACATTATATCCTCTCCTTGTATTGATCCCTTTATCATTATATAATGCTCTTCTTTGTCTTTTGTTATAAACTTTGTTTCAAAGTCTGCTTTGTCTAATATGAGTATTGCTACTCCAGCTTTCTTGTGGTTTCCTTTTGAATGAAATACCTTCTTCCCTCCCCTCACTTTGTCTGTGTGTATCTTTGGCTCCGAAGTGAATCTCTTGTAGTAGCATATAGATGTGTCTTGTTTAATGCAATCAGCCACCCTATGTCATTTGACTGGAGCATTTAGTCCATGACATTTAATGTAATTATTGATAGTTATGTACTTACTGCCATTTTGCTACTTGTTTTCTGGTGGTTTTTATAGTTCTCCCCTGCTCTTCTCTTCTTCTTTTATTTTATTCCCTTGTGGTTTCATGATTTTCTTTAGTCACGAGACAGAAAGCAGCTCCTTGGACAGCACATAAAAAGGTCAGGGACATTGGGTGGATGTCCCACTCTCTCTTCCCCTACCCTCCCTCCCCATGAGAGAAATTGCCAGCAGAGAAAATCTCTCTCAGCATTAAGTTGTGCTGACTTGGGGTAGGGGCTGAGGTGGGTAAAGTGAAATTGACCTTCTTAGCCATTTCAATATGACTATTCTCAGTTTTGTGCTTATCTGGGGTATTGCAACTTCTTACTGGATTCTGGATTTTTCCTAAAGGTATTTTTGTCTGTATGTTACTGGTAAAATGGTATTTTGCGGGGGAAACAAGTCTGGGACTTCCTATTCTGCCATCCTGCTGACATTACTCTCCTCTACTTACATTTCTGTAATATAAATTTTCAGTGGGATCTTATTTTCTTAATTTTGCTAACAATATAAAAATATGAAGAAAATATTTAAAAATAGGTTAGAACTATTGATAAGAAAACTTGAGCCAGCAATTTTCTAATCAAATGCAATATTTTTCTACACAGAAAGTGTCTGTCATACAGAGTGAAGCGAGAAAGAGAAAAACAAATATCACGTATTAATGCATATATGTGGAATTTAGAAAAATGGTGCAGATGAACCTTTTTGCATGGCAGGAATAGAGACACAGACACAGAGAATGGACAGGTGGACACAGTGGGGGAAGGGGTGGGTGGGATGAATTGGGAGATTAGGATTGACATATTTACACTACCATGTGTAAAACAGATAGCTAGTGGGAACCTGCTGTATAGCACAGGGAGCTCAGCTTGGTGCTCTGTGATGACCTAGGTGGGTGGGATGGGGGGGATGGGAGGTTCAAGAGGGAGGGGATATATGTATACCTATAGCTGATTCACTTCGTTGTACAGCAGAAACTAACACAACATTGTAAAGGAACTATACTCCAATTAAAAAAAAAAAGAAAAAGAAAGAAAAAAAAAGAAGTTATCACTGACAATTCTTTTCACAGTATAACCAAACCAAATCTCTTTTGGAGGGGTTATTTTTAGTGACAATGTAAGCTCAGTCTTAATTAGAAGTAATTTATAGTGAATAGTAATTTTAATGATTTCAGAAAGTGTTTAGTGCTTTGTATATTATGAAATATTTATGGTTTTGAGAAAGCAGTTGTCATTAAGAAATGACTAAATAATTTTAAATTACAAGCTTGTGTTATCATGTTTCCATAAAACTTGTCTTAACTATATTAGATTCTAAACTGTAGCTACTGAAGGTCTTGATTTGACCAAATTTTCAACTGATTAAACTTTCAAACACATGTATGAGTTCACAATGACATGCACACCCAACAACACAAGTAATGATTTATATGGTATGTTGAACAAAACTTAATGTCATATCATATATTTTATTTACCTCTACTATAGTCTTAAAAGAATTTCACTCTTTTCTAAATGAACTTTAATATTAATCATTTCTGATTTATCATTCAACTATTCAATTATTCATTTTTCAACTTATTTATTTACCATGAAAGTTATCATGAAAAATATTAATCAAAATACTACCAAATTATAAAATTATATGCTAGTAGATTTTCTTATTTTCTTTTTTATCACGGTATGAAAATGGATGTCATTGCTTAAAGCTACATAATATGAACCAAAGAAGAAAACTGAGTAGTAAATAGTAAAAGCCTAAGCAGCAGACTGAATGATGAAATCAGGGATGAGTCAGGGAAGCAGAGCCAGTCTGAGTGTTATGGATTAAGGGATTTACTCTAATGAGTAATTGTGGGATGAGATAGAGGAGTGAAAGTTTGGTAGGGAGGCGTGGAGAGTTGGAAAAGGAGACACTAAACCAGTCCTCAGAGGCAGGTGAACAACTCAGAGCCATGCATGTCAAGTAGCAGAGGTGGGGAAGGAAAATGGAAGGTCAAGGAGAGGTCAGTGGAGCCGTGAGCATTATGGGTCCCTGTCCAAGCATCTCATGGTAGGGCTGCCTTTGGTGGGCAGGGCCCGCAATTAGGAAGAAAGCTGGATGCAGAGAGAAGAGCAAGGACAAAGGGAAACACACTAAGCAATTCGACAGCTTCCCCTCAATGTGTCTGCTCATGGAGGCCTTCAGGAATTATGTCTGTGGCTTCACTCCTGCCCTTCAAATCTCACACCATCAATTCTTTTTTTAAAAATTTTATTGAAGTAGAGTTCATTCAAACTGTTGTGTTAATTTCTGCTGTACAGCAAAGTGACAGTTTATATATATATATATATATATATATACACACACACACACACACACACACACACACACACACACACACACACACATATATATATGTATATTCTTTTCCATTATGGTTTTTTACAGGATATTGAATGTAGTTCCCTGTGCTCTACAGCAGGACCTTGTTGTATATACTAGTTTGCACCTGCTAGTCCCAAACTCTCAGTCCATCCCTCCCCTACCCCACTTCCCCCTTGGCAACCACAAGTCTGTTCTCTATGTCTGTGAGTCTGTTTTGTAGATATGTTCATTTTTCTTATATAATATTTTGAATCTTGAGATGCATGAAGTTCCGAGTTTCAGTTTCTACTCTGTTTTCTCCCTGGTTTGACCTTACCGACTGTCACTGGCAAGGGCCAAAGGGGACGTCCCCAGTGGCTGAACTGGGAGGCAGCCCCTTCCCCCTGCAGTGTGTCCCATCGGCCTCGTGGGTGGGCTCAGCTTCCACCGGCGCTACGATAGCAGCAGGATCACTGGGGCTGGTCCCCTAGATCCTGGAAACAGAGATGGCACCTTGGCAACAGTGGTTCTGGTGTTGAGCAGTGCCCTTTGGGGTTTTGTTTATTAATTCTTTTTCATATTCCTTTCCATTATGGTTTATCACAGGGTACTGAATGTAGTTCCCCATGCTCTACAGTAGGATTTTGTTGTTCATCCATCCTATATATTACTACTTTGCATCTGCTACTCCCAAACTCCCAATCCTTCCCTCCCCCGACCCCCTCTCTCTTGACAACCGTAAGTCTGTTCTCTATGTCGGGACCTAGAGGTTGTCATACTGGGGGTGGTTTACGTTTAGCCAGGAGCCTGCTAACTTCCTTGGGCACGTTGTGTGGTGCAGCACCCGGTGCTCAGGCCATTTGTGTTGGGCCATTGGATACTGTGCCATCAGATGCTGTGCCTCTGCCAAGCTCTCCGTTGGCATGGGGGTGAGGCGTGAAGGCAACAGGGTATGCAGAGACAGAGCCAGCTGCACTTGACTTTGGGAGGGGCCTGATTTCTCCAGGGAGGATGCTGGATCGTACTGGTTAGGACTCAGAGTCCCAGGGCCAGCCTCGAGCACAGTGGTCAGGGCAGGGGTCTCTCTCTCTCCTCCTCCAAGGGCAATGCTGGCACCTGTATCCGGTAGTTCACATGAGTGAGGGTTGCCACTTCTGTGTCCCGACCGTTAACTAACACATCCCGGGACGTTATGAAAATCCGAGCTAACTCTCCTCAGAGTCGGCAGGGACTTCCGACTAAGAGTTCGCACGCGGCAACTAAAAGAGTCAGCAGCCACTTCCATACTCAGGGTCTTTTGGGAGACACACCCCAGGTCTATGACCTGCTGGGGGAATTTACCCCCGAGTGGTAGTAACAGCTGGAAAACACATCCTTGGCACTTGAATCAGCTCTGATGAGCAATGCCCCAAGGTTCCGAGGACTCTGGGTGCTTTTTGTGGAGCTGGCACTTTGAGATGGGATGCACAAGTGGCACCCCGTGGGGTGACGCAGTGCAGCCAGGGCCATCGGGGGAGGACCCTCCGGAGAGAGTCACCATCAGTCCTGGGAGGGCTGGTCAGTAGCCGCGTGCAGCCCAGAGGTGTTCTCTGCGCTCAACTGCAAGGGCGACTCAATCCCTCCTGATTTGACACCAGTTGTTGGGACTGTGTTCAATGAACATGTATTAGGTCGAGTTCCGGGGTGTCTGGGGTGTCCGAGGTGAGCACACGGAAACTGAAATAGAGAAGTTTATTGCTCACGGGTCCTGGAGGAGGAGGTGCACAGCAGGACTCAGGGCCCTCAGGGGAGGTTAAGGCAGGTGCCGGCAGAGAGAGAGGCCGGACCTGGGGCCCTTTATTGGGGTCCCGGGGCGGAGTGCTTTGGGGATCCCAGGCTAAGATCGGATTGGTCAATTCAGACCAAAAAAAGCAGGGTTTTGGTGAGCTCCGTGGGGTCTTATCTAAGGGACACACACAGAGAAGGCCCTGGGAGTCGGGGGACGACTTTATCCCAAAGGCCACTGGGGAGTCATCTCAGGAACGTACATTTACGTATGACTCTGTGGGCTGTTCTCTAGGCGGAGGGGCTAAATCCAGGTCGAGGGCCCTGCAGGCTGCTTGGACACACAGAATAGACACAGAGGCAGCAATATCATAAGTAGTTTGACTAAACTCTCATCAATTTACTGTGGTATAAGCATAACCACATTATATGAACTTTGGAAAATAATCCAGGAATTCCCTGGTGGTCCAGTCGTCATGACTCAGTGCTGCCACTGCCAGGGACCCCAGATTCAATCCCTGGTTGGGGAACTAAGAGCCTGCAAGCCATGAGGCGTGGCAAAAAAAAAAAAAAAAAAATCCAGATCTCTGCACAGTCCAAATGTGTGAAGTCAATATTTTTCTGTTTTCTTCTTCCTTTTTTTATACGCATTTTACATAATTATAATAGTGATCTCTATGTATCTTGTGTTTTTAACTTTGATGTGTACACAGAATTCTGAAAAAAATCATTTACTGTCCTATCCTCACTCTCAAAATAATCTCACCTAGCCCGTGTCATCAAACATCTACATTAAACATCATATCAACTGCAGTTTTTCTCCCATGACCCTACACTCATATCCAAACACCTGTCTGACATCCTCATTGGTACCTGATAAGCATCTCAAACGGAGCTTGTCTGACACAAACCTCTTGTTCTCACCCTAACCTTGATCCTGCTCTTCCCAAACTCCCACGTTTAAATTAAAAAGTCAACCAGTTCTTGGGCAAAAATCTATTTATCAACCATAAATTCACTATTTCTTGCAACCCACATCAATACCTCAGCCAGGTTGCTGACCCTTCCAGATTGTATGAGATCATCTGCACGGCTGCCCCTGCTGCTGAAGCCCCCAGCATTTTAGCCAAAATACTGCCAAGCCTCCTAAGAAAGTTCCCTGCTTCCAGTCTACTCTCCTCCAACAGTTAGTGCTCCAGGTGGTGGGCAGACGGATCTTTTTAAAATGCTAATGAGATTGTCATCTTCCCTGTGCAAAACCATCCAAAATATTCCCAGAAAAGAAATCAAATACCGTCCCACGATCTGTGTGTCCAGACATCCCTCGATACCCTTACCTGCGTCTCTCCCCTTGTCTACTGTACTCTGCCTTGGTCACTCAGGCGAGCACCCTGGCCACTGAGGGGGCACCTTACGGTTTCATCTCTTCAGAACATTCTCCCAGGGACCACACCTCTAGATTCATGGAGGCTTAAATCCACCCCTTGTCTGAAAGTTCCTACCCCTTGCACCCTCGTCATGACTCCATACTCCGCTGCCTTTCTCTGTTTCGTTTTTGTACACGTAGCACCACCTCGCATCATATTAGCTGTTTGTTTGCTGGTTGGCTGACTTTTGCCCAGTGTGCATGCATCTTGAAGGCAGGGACTTTTCCTCCCTCTTCTCGATACCCCCAGGCTTCGAAAAGTCTCTCTAATACAGAAACTTTTTCAGGCAAAAGTTACACATGAAAATTAGAATCATTTAGTGGCATCTGTGATTTCAGTGTGACAGAATAAGCATTATTGCACTTATGCTTTTGAACCTCTGAAAATGCACCACATTCAGCGGAATAGTCCCAGTTTATTTTCATCAGAGAGAAGAAACATAGTATAATTCTTACAGAAACAACAGGATAGCAAAAATTTCCATAAATTCTCCCCAGGAACCAGATTCCTATGAAGTCTGTTTAACTGTTGTTGATGCCTAAAAGACATTTCAGAAAGAGCTTGACTACTTGGAGAAAACACCTGCTGATTAATCTTAGCAGCTGATATCATATATAATATTTTATTTTCTTAAACATATCCACAAGTATTTTGCATACAGCATTAACCAGTTTTAATCCACTTTTGAGATAAATGTGTATGTAGCTTATAGCTTTATATTTGCTATGTATGTTGCTTGTTTATTTCACAACATACCCTTATATTCCTCGCCAGTTACTGAAAAGATGAAAGCCACAAAAGGAAGTCTGTGTGAAATACAAAAATACTCTTTCTCCTAACTATTTGTTACATTAGTCCATTTTTTTCTATCTTTAAGTTAATTTCCTTGGGATCTATATTTACTCAAGATCCTTGCCATGTCTGTAGAAGAAAGGATTGAACTTTTTTAGAGTGTGGGTTGCTAGTGCATCCCAGAGGAGGGGAAGCTATGACTATCAGTTCAGAAACAGACATAACGCTTTGTCTTCTAGTCTTTGATAAATGGACAAAGTTTCTCCTGGAATAACTAGTAGAGGCTATAAAGCAATTAATGTGCTACATGAAAGCAAAGATATAAACAAAGCCTTGAGGATATGATAAGACAAGCAATTAAATATTAACATTGAGTAGTTCATAACATGGTGGACAGTATCATGGGGCAGGTATGGAAACTTAAAATGGAGAGAAAGGCTCTCCATTTTTAGATTGTTTACTTTGCCTTGCTTCTACTTCAGTGTTTTTTCCTTAGAGCCAATGAGATGAAGTAGGGACAAGAAAAGAGATAGGTCATGAAGGAAAATTTAGGTGGATGCCAGAACATAGAACCTTTAGGGTGCCTGAAGCGAGGGATAAGTTAGGGCAAATGTGTATGAATTCAAGAAGGGATGCTTACATATCCTAAATTTTAAGGACTACTTTGGAATTGTTTAAAATGATCAAAAACTAAAAATTCCTATTTGTTATCCTCTGATAAAATTATAATTCCAATGTTCATTGAGTTAGAAATATTTTAACATTTTATTTAAAGTTAAAATACCAAAACATTGGGCTGTATGTGTCACAACTGTTTCAAAACTCTCCAGGTAGAAGGCTGACTGAAGCATCCATGTATCACACTAAAATTTTAATTATGTTCTTTAGCTTAATACTTAAAACAAAAATATAAGAACTGTCATTCAAGTGAAAATTAGAACACTATTGTTTAAAGCAAGAGAAGCATAATGATGTAGACTCTATGAACCATTTGGGTCAGTTAATTTCATATACTTTTCTCTTACTCTGATGAGTAGTGAGTAGCTATATAGATATAGAGTTTCATTTTGTTTTCATTTCAGTACCATTCAAAATATAATTGTGTGTCTTTAGTCATTTAAGTTGTTTTAGAGCATGTGTGCTTCTTTTTTGATAGTAAAATTGGTTTGTGGAATATATTTGCAAGTACTCTTAAAAAGTATCTTATGTATTATTTTGACTAGTGTGTAACTCCAATCTTTAGATAACATATCAAGTCATATTTTACCATATGCATTGGTTACTTCCCACACTTTGTTTTGTATCTTGATTAATAAATGTAGTTATTATATTAATGCTGACACCATTAAATAAAGTAAAACCAGGTTTATTAGTTTTCTCATGCTGTGTAACAAAATGCCACAAATTCATCAGTTTAAAACATCATCTAAATGCCCATATTCATAGCAGCACTAATCAAAATAGCCAAAATGTTGAAGCAAGCGAAATATCCATCAAAGGATGAATGGATAAACAAAATGTGGTATGCACACACAATGAAATATTACTTATCTGGCACATGCTACAGCATGGATGAGCCTTGAAAAAATTATGCTGAGTGAAATAAGTCAGTCACAGAAAAATATTGTATGATTGGACTTATATGAGGCATCTGGAGTAGTCAAATTCATAGACATAAAAAGTAGAATGGTGGATGCCAGGGGCTGCAGGGAGGTGGAAATGAAGAGTTAATTATTTAATGGGTATAGAGTTTCAGTTTTGTAAGATTAACATGTTCTGGAGATTAGTTATGGTTGAAAACAGAAAATGAAATTTGCCTTCTGAACCATTTTTAAGTGTACAGTTTAATAATATAAACCATAATATTATGGTTTTAACCATAATTTAAAATTTTTAATCAAATAATTTTTAGAAATAATGAAAAACACCACTGCCATCTTTGGAAAGCCACTAGCTTTCAGTGAAGGTAGAGCAACTTATTAAGCTTAATAATCTTTTCTTTCACTTTATTTTCTTATTGTGGCCACAGTGAATGGCATTTAAGAACTGAAGGAACACAAGATGGGAGCCATGTATAAAAAGAGTAACAGCTTTGATCTCATGAAAATTACACATGTGTACATATCACATGACACCAAAAGCTAGAAGGCAAATCCAAAAGAAATCTAAAGGACCAACAAGCATTTCAAAAAATATTTGAACTCCTTACGATAAGAGAAATTCAAATTGTTATAACATTTTTTATCTACCAGATTAGCAAAACTAAAAGACTATTAACTTCAAATGCTGTTGAAGGTATTTGAAGAGACAGCATTGGCTATTGCTGGAAGTGTAAACAAGTGAATTATTTTGTAAGGCAACTTGGCGATTATCTGTTACAGTTTTCAATGGGCATATGCTTTGATCTAATTGTACTTCTTCCATTCTATCCAAAAGAAACGTTACATATGACCTAAATCTCTTTATAATGACATTCACTGACAAAATGTTTATAATAAGAAAAGTTTATGTAAAGAGGAAGTCCATCAACTTGGGGGTGGGTGAGGAGGGGAGAGTAGATTGGAGATTTCATTCAATAAGTTATGGGATATTCCCTTTCCATGGAATACTATGCTGCCATTAAAATGAATGAGGTAGATGTCCATATCCTGAAATGGAAAGAGCTCTATAACACTTAGGTGAAAGTGAAATCACAGAATAACTTTCAGTTTGGCCCCTTTCTAAATGTATATATGTAAATAAATGTGTATATAAATTTATAAAACAAAATGACTTCAATCCATTAACAGTTCTTACCTTTGTGGAAGAAATTAGGAGTTGAGGTGTTGATAAAGGAGGACTTTCACACTTATTTCTAAATACATGTACTTTTCTATTGTTCAGTATGAGTGTTAGTTTTCTATTGTTGCATCTGTATTACTTGCGTGCAAAAAGCAACAATAATGAAAATATATTTTTTATTTTTTTCTTTTAAAATTTTTATTGTAGTATAGTTAATTTACAATAGTTTGTTTCAGGTGTACAGCATAGTGGTTCAGTATTTTTACAGATTATACTCCATTTAAGGTTATTATAAAATACTAGCTATATTCCCTGAACTGCCCAATATATCCTTGTAGCTTATTTATTTTATACATAATAGGTTGTACCTCTTAATCCCCTACCCCAGTCTTTCCCTCCCCTCTTCCCTCTCCCCACTGGTAACCACTAGTTGGGTCTCTATATCTGTGACTCTGTTTCTCTTTTGTCATGTATATTCATTTGTTTTATTTTTTAGATTCCACAAATAGTGATAACATACAATATTTGTTTTTCTCTGTCTGACCTATTTCACTAAGCATAATACCCCCAAGGTCCATCCCTATTGTTTCAAATGGCAAAATTTCATTTGTTTTTATAGCTGAGTAATGTTCCATTGTCTATATATACACCACATCTTCTTTATCCGTTCATCTGTTGATGGACAACTAGGTTGATTCCATATCTCGGCAATTGTAATAACGTTCTGATAAATATTAGGGTGCATGTATCTTTTTGAAATAGTTTTTTTGCTTTCTTCAGCTATAAACCCAGGAGTGGAATAACTGGATCATATGGTAGTTCTATTTTTAGTTTTTTGAGGAACCTCCATAGTGTTCTCCACAGTGGCTGTACCAATTTACATTCCCATCAACAGTGTAGGGGGGTTCCCTTTTCTCCACACCCTCTCCAGCATTTGTATTTGTAGACTTTTTGATGACAGATATTCTGCTAAGTGTGAGATGATATCTCACTGTGGTTTGGTTTGCATTTCCCTGATGATTAGTGATGTTGAGAATCTTTTCATGTGCTGTTGGACATCTGTATATGTTCTTTGGAAAAATGTCTATTTAAGTTTTCTCATTTTTTATCAGTTTGTTTTTTAACACTGAGTTACATAAACTGTTTATATATTTTGGATATTAACCCCTTATTGGTCATATCATTTGTAAATATTTTCTCCCATTCAGGAGGTTGTCTTTTCTGTTTTTTTGATGGATGCCTTCCTGTGCAAAAGCTGTTAAGTTTAATTCTGTTCCTTTTGCTTATCTTTGCTTTTGTTTCTTTTGCCTTGGGAGACAGATCCAAAAAATTTTGCCTGTGATTTATGTCAGAGTGTTCTGCCTATGTTTTCTTCTAGAAACTTCATGGTTTTCAGTCTTACATTAAGTCTTTGATCCATTTTGAGTTTATTTTTGTATATGGTGTGAGAAAATGTTCTAATTTTATTGTTTTACATGTAGCTGTCCAATTTTCACATCACCACTATTGAAGAGACTGTCTCCTCTCCATTGTGTAGTCTTGATTCCTTTGCCATAGATTAATTCACCATATGTGCACATGTTTATTTTGGGGCTCTCTATTCTGTTCCACTGATCTATGTGCATGTTTTTTTGTGCCAGTATCACACTGTTTTGATTACTGTAGCTTTGCAGTATAGTCTGAAGTCTTGTAACATACCTCCAGCTTTGTTCTTTTTTCTCAAGATTTCTTTCACTATTTGGAGTCTTTTTTGGTTCTACATAAATTTTAGAATTATTTGTTCTCTTTCTGTGAAAAAAATCTTGGGTATTTTGATTGAGATTACATTAAATATGTGGATTGCTTTGGGTAGTATGCATATTTTAACAATGTTAATTCTTTCAATCCAAGAACGTGGTATTTTTTTATTTCTTTGTATCATCAGTGATTTATTGTTTTCAGATTATAGGTCTTTCACCTCCTTGATTAAATTTATTCCTATGTATTCTATTCTTTTTGATGTGATTTTAAACAGGATTTTTTTCTTGCTTTCTCTTTCTGATCTTTGATTATTAGTGTATAGAAAAGCAACAGATTGCTGTATGTTAATCTTTTATCTTGCAACTTAACTGAATCCATGTGTTAGTTCTAGCTGTTTTTTGGTGGAGATTTTCAGGTCTTTTATATATAGTATCATGTCATCTGCAAATAGTGACAGATTTACTTCTTCCCTTCCAATCTGGATGCCATTTATTTATTTTTCTTGTCTGAACACTGTGGATAGGACTTCCAATACTATGTTAAATAGAAGTGGTAAAAAGGGGGCATCCTTATCTTGTACCTGATTTTAGAGGAAAAGATTTCAGCTTTCCCCCATTGAGTATGATGGTAGTTATTGGTTTGTCATAAATGGCCTTTATTAAGTTGGATATTTCCTTTTATGCCCCCTTTATTGGGAATTTTTATCATAAATGGATGCTGAATCTTGTCAGTTGCTTTCTCTGCATCTGTTGCTATGATCCTATGGTCTTTATCCTTCATTTGTTTTTAATGTGGCAATTCACATTGATTGGTTTGTGGATGTTGAACCAACCTTGCTTCCCTGGAATAAAACCCGCCTGATCAAGGTATATAATAATTTTTGTATGTTGTCGAATTCAGTTTACTAATATTTTGTTGAGGATTTTTACATCTATATTCATCAGAGATATTGGCCTATAATCTTCTTTTTTCAGTGTCTTTGGTTTTGGTCTCGGGGTAGTGGTGTGGCCTCATAGAATAAATTTGGGTATGTTCCCTCCTCTTCAATTTCTTGGAATAATTCAAAACGGATAGGTATTAGGTCTTCTTTATATGTTTGGTAGAATCCTCCTGTGAAGCCATCTGGTCCTGGACTTTGGTTTGCTGGGAGTATTTTGACTACAAATTCAGTTTCACTACTATTGATCAGTCTATTCATATGATCCATTTCTTCCTGACTCAGTATTGGGAGATTGTATGTTTCCAGAAATTTATCCATTTTTTTCTAGGTTGTCCAATTTCTTGGCATATAACTTCATAGTATTCTCTTATGATTTTTTTGTATCTCTGTGGTATGGGTTGTTATTTCTCCTCTTTCATTTCTTATTTTATTTATTTGGGTCCTCTCTTTTTTTCTTGGTGGGCCTGGCTAAACACATAACTTTTTTTTATCATTTCAAAAAACCAGCTCTTGATTTCATTGATCTTTTCTATTTCTTTGTCTCTATTTATTTCCTGATTTTATTATTTCCTTCCTTATCTGACTTTGGGTTTGTTTGTTCTTTACTAATAGATGGTAAGTAAGGTTGTTTATTTGAGATTTTTCTTGTTTCTTGAGGTAGGCCTGTATTGTCATGAACTTCCCTTTTAGAACTGCTTTTGCTGCATTTCATAGATTTTGGAGTCTTGTGTTTTTATTTTCACTTGTCTCAAGGTATTTTCTGATTTACTCTTTGATTTCTTCATTGACCCTTTTTTTTTTTTTCAGTAGTATGTTTTTTAGTCTCCACATGTTTGTGCCTTTCCCATTTATCTTCCTGTTAATGATTTCTAGTTTTTTACCATGTTGTTGGAAAAATACTCAGTATAATTTCTATCCTCTTAAATTTGTTGACTTGTTTTGTGGCCAAGCATGCTATCAATCATGGAGAAAGCTCCATGTGCACTTGAAAAGACCATGTATTCTGCTGTTTTCGATGGGATGTCTTGTAGATAATCTATTAAAGTACAACTCATCTAATTTGTCATTAAGGCCACTGTTGCTTTACAAATTTTCTGTCTGGATAATCTGTCCATTGGTGTCAGTAGGGTGTTAAAGTCTCCTACTATTATTTTATCATCAATTTCTCCCATTATGTCTGTTAATATTTGCTCTATATATTTAGGTTCTCCTATATTAGGTGCATATATGTTAAGAAATCTTACATCTTCTTCTTACATTGACTGTTTTATAATTATATAAATGATCTTTTGTCTTTTGTTATAGCCTTTCTTTTAAATTCAATTTTGTTTTAAATTCTACTTTGTTTTAAATTCCACTTTGTCTGATTTGTCAATTTTGTTTTAAATTCTTTGTCTACTTTGTCTGATATGAGTATTGCTACCCCAGCTTTTCTGTGGTTTCCTTTTGAATGAAATATCTTTTTTCCATCCTCTTGGTTTCAGTCTGTGTCTTTAGCTTTGAAGTGAGTCTCTTGTAGCAACAAAGTCTTTTTAATCCAATCAGCCACCCTACGTATTTTGATTGGAGTATTTTTTAGCCCATTGACAGTTAAAGTGATTATTGATAGGTATATACTCACTGCTAATTTTTTACTTGTTTTCTGGTTGTTTGTATAGTGCTTCTCTGTTTTTTTCTTCTTCTTTTAGCTTTTTCCCTTGTGGTTTGATGATGTTCTTTAGAGGTATGCTTATTTTCCTTTTGCTGTAGTTTTTGTGTTCTCTTGTAGGTTTTTGATTTGTGGTTATCATGGGGTTCATATATGTTGAATTATAACTGTATCTACTTGTTTTACACTGATGATAGTCATTTAATTTCAAACACACTCTACAAACACCTACATATTTTATGCCCATTCCCCACGTTTTGTTTTTAATGTCATATTTTACATCTTCATGTCTATTCCTTGTGTGTTTATTATTATAGTTGATTTTATAATATTCTTTTAATTTTGTACTAGCTTATTTTAGTGGTGGATCCACAGACTTTACTATATACTTTCCTTACTTGTGGGTTTTTTCCTTTCCTATAGATTCTTACTTCTTGTTGTAGCTTTTTTTTTTCCACTTAGAGAAGACCCTTTAACATTTCTTTCATAGCAGGTTTAGTATTGATGAACTCTTAGTTTTTGCTTGCCTGAGAAATTCTTTTCCTCTCCTTCACTTCTGAATGATAATCTTGCTGGGTAGAGAATCCTAGGTTGTAGGTTTTCCCCTTTCAGTACTTTAAATATATCATGCCACTCCCTTCTGGCTTACAAAATTTCTGCAGAAAAATCAGCTGATAGGCTTACGGGGGTTCTCTTGTATGTGACTCCTTGTTTTTCTCTTGCTGCTTTTAAAATTCTCTCCTTAACTTTTGCCTTTGTAATTATAAATCTTGGTGTGGGTCTCTTTGAGTTCATCTTTTTTGGGACTCCCTGTGCTTCCTGCGCTTAGAAATCTGTTTCCTTCTTCAGCTTTGGGAACTTTTCAGCCATAATATCATCAAATACATTTTCAACCCACTTCTCTCTCTCTCTTCTCCTTCTGGGACCACTATAATGCAAATGTTGGAACACTTGATGTTGTCTGAGAGGGCCACAAACTGTGCTCATTTCTTTTAATTTATTTTTCTTTTTGCTGTTCTGATTGGGTGATTTCCAGTGTTTTATCTTCCAGATCACTTATGTGTTCTTTGTATTACCTAGTCTGCTGTTAATTTTTTCTAGTGTGATTTTCATTTCAGTTATTTTATACTTCAGTTCTGACTGGCTCTTTTTTATATTAAAATATTTTTTTAAATCCATTTATTATTTCATAGTTCTTTAGGTTAAAAGTATGGGCGTAAAGTGTATGGATTCTCTGCTCAGGGCCTCACAAGGTAAAATCAAAGTATCACATGGTTTGCAGTTTTCTCCAGAAGTCCAGGATTCTTTTCCAAGCTCACATGGCTATTGCAAGAATCAGCTCTTTGTGGCTACAGGGCTGAGGTCTCCATTTCTTTGTTGGTTGTCAGCCAAGAGATCACTCCCGACTCTTAGACATTCCTTGCCAGGGGGCCCCATAGGAAGTTCACAACACGCATGTTTACTTTCTTCTAAGCTACCTTGGAAACATCACTCTTTTTCCTCTGCAAGCCCCCCAAGTAAACTCTCTGCTAGTAAAGGGCTAACCTGACTACATCAGATTCACCCAAGATAATCTCCCATTCTTAAAATCAGCTGCGTCATATAACAAAAACCACAAACTATGGGAGTACAGTCCATCATATTTCAGTCCCAGGGGTTATGTAGTCAGTGTACACCAGTGATCTCTGTTGTACTATTTTTCTGTCAACACAGAGTAGACAGGAGAGATGTCAGTTACTTGGATTTTGAATATGTCTAGTAAAGTCCAGACAACGTTGAAAAAGTCAGACATCTAAGGGGAAGGAGGAGAACACACTGCTGTGATAACAACCTCCCACCTGTACAGTTGAGGGTGGTGACCAAGAACGCAGACCCTAGAGTCAGCATGACTCTAGAGATAGTTGAAAAACCTTACCACTGGCAAAAGTCATGAGTTTTAAATCAATTTCCTTTTGTTCAGTCTGAAAAATGTGTAATTATCAGAACAATTCTGCTATTCTCAACTTTGCCTGATTTGCTACTGACCTTCTGCCTCACAGCTTTGACACTGGATTTTCCTAAGCATAGAATAATCTTCCTCCAGAAGTCTAATAGAATGGGAAGATCTTGAAATTTTTAAGAGTATATACAGTAATTATTATTGACTAAGCAATTCTTCAAACCTTCAATGAATGAATAATACTTACTTAATGAAGAAATAATTTATATATCTTACAGCCATATGATGTATTCCAGAGTATTAAAACAAAATTTGGAAACTGAATCACCCTAATTCATAAATTCAAAATGTCATTTTTTTCACACTTTAATATCTGAAGTAAGCAAAATTACTTCATATTTGCTTGCTTGCTTTCATAAATCCTGTTTGCCAGGCAATAATAATAACATAGCTATTAATTACATACATATTTGGCCATAGCTGTTCATATTATTATAACTTCAATTAAGTTATGTGCACAGTATATAAAAAAGACTGACTTCTCAAGGGAAGCAACTTCACTAACATAACAGAACTTTTCAAAGAAACATGAAAGGGGAAAGATTTCCTTCATATGAGAGCAAAATGTTTTTTTTCAGAGCTCAGGGAATATGAAAAAGAAATGAGGCTGGTTAAAATTCATTTTGACTAGACATCTAAGAAACCTATTTAACCCAGCAAGTGTCTTAGTTCTTGACGTGCTGCATGAACATGTATCTGAACAACTAAAAGAATAACCTTGCCAAAAATAGTGACTTGGTTTTCATTCGTTGTTCCTTAAGTGGGCAACCACCAATACAACAATATCATGTGCAAAACAAAGATAACAACATCTCATAGTTAAAAAGGTATTCAGAGGAACTGATTCTGAAATTGAATATATTTCAGGAAAAATTTAACCATATTTTGTGTGCATGTAACGTGTTATATCACCTAATGTTCATGATCAAAGAAATAAAGCTTTTTAGAATTTAGAATTCAAATAACCTGCTAGGTAACATGTAAATCTGCTCTAGAGTTGATTTTGGTTTAGACTATAGCTCTATAATAATGTAGGCAAAGAATTGTGCTCAAAGCTACAGAATATATAGCTTCATGGTATCAATTTAATAAACCATTGGGGTCCTCTTTGGTATTTGATTTTTTAATCAATACGATTCTACTGTGCATACGATTCTACTGTGAGCTCCTGTGACTGGGAGTTTGGATGGTTTCCAACCTTTACTATTACACATAAGGATACAGTGAATAACTGTGCACATTTTGTTTGTGTTTGTTTAGCCATATACCTCTACAAATAAAAATTGTGTTTATGGTGCATTCTTAAAAGCAAGATTGTCGGGCCAAAGAGTAAATCAATATGTACCCTTTTTAGATATTGCTACATGCCCTTCAGCAGCTCATAACACTGCCTTTTCCTGCAGATTTCTCACGTGTTGTCACACTTTTGAAATGTTTGCCTACGTGATGCACGAGAAATAGTATCTCAGGGAAGTCTTAATTTTTCTTTTTCTTTTTGCCATTAAAAGAATAATTTATTGCTTACTTTTCCCAAGAGAAAGGAACATGTCACGCCAAGCCCTGCCATGCCTCAGGGAAAGCAGCAGGTTTTGGTCAGGAGGCAAAGCAGGAGCGAGGGGAGAGCCTGGACCAGAGCCTTTACTGGGGTTTCCAAAGGAAGGGCCGGGCAGGCCAGAGCAAACAGTTTACGACTGGCGGGTTTTAACAGTTCTGGTGGGTTGGCCTGTAGTAGTGGCGTCCAGTTGCCTTGAACCTGGCCGCTGGGACGATTTAGGGCAGGGGCGATCTCGGTTTGATGTGTGAGAGCTAGAGGGTGTGGTTTGGGATATAGACTCAGAATTGGTTTGTTTGCATATAAAACTGATGCTCCCAGGGAGCCCTTTGTTTTAAGAATTGGTTAGCCCTGAAGGGGTCCGTCTCTTTTTGGCAAGCAAGACTTTTTTTAAAAATTTATTTTATTGAAGTATAGTTGATTTACAGCATTGTTTTAATTTCTGCTGTGCAGCAGAAGTCATTCAGTTAGTTATACATATATACATTCCTTTTCATATTCTTTTCCATTATGGTTTATCCCAGGATAATGAATATTGTTCCCTGTGCTCTACAGTAGGACCTTGCTGTTTATCCATTCTATATATAATAATTTGCATCTGCTAATCCCAAACTCCCAATTCATCCCTCCCTCAACCCTCCTTCCCCCTTGGCAACCATACCTGTTCTCTATGTCTGTGAGTTCGGCCAGCAAGATTCTGAAGACGTTGCAATATCATAAGATAGACATAATTAAAAACATGCTGAATACTTTCTGCATAGCTATGAATGGATGGACTAAGTAAGTGACTTCAAAACTTCCTATTGCCTTAAGGTGCATATCATGCAGATACATGGCCGGATAGAGAAAAAATGCAGTCCTTCCCAGCATAAAGAGATTGACGTTTGCAGGAACTCCTAGACGCTATATTAATGACTCTGAAGTACTGTTCCTGTAATGGGAGTAATGTGCCGCCACTAGGTGGTGCCTAGACACTGGTCTGCCTGATTAAACACCCTGGCTTCCCAGAGGGGTGGATAACTTGAGTTTTAGCTCATTTTTCCATTCATTTGATACTTTCTCTGACCAATATGTATCTCTTTAGGATAACAGGTCAAACACTTCATAGTTTATTCATAGAAAATATCAAGCAAGTCTCGTAAGATTTAAAGAAATATGCATACCTGGGTACAATTCAATTCGGTATCTTTTTGTTCCTCAATCATTATCCAGTATAATTTAATCTGATCCTTAAAATTATTCTTTTTTCCTTCCGCATTTTAATACCTAATCAAAAGGCAGTGGTGGCTGTGGTGATGGTGGTGTGCTCTAGAACAGTCTTCAGAGGTGGCAACTATTCAGGCTTTGAGGCTTCTACCGTGATGAAGCTTGGTGTTACCACTTCTTAGGAGAAAGGTCCTATTTTCATTTCCTTGTTTATTTTTGTTTCTGTGTGTGTATGTTTTCTTCTCCACATGAACAGACAAAGAGAAAAACATAGTGGGGTAAAAACTACTGGTCTGTGTAAAAAGTCTGTGATGTTCTTGTCCTCATCTGCTGATTGCTTATAAGTTACATCCACGGTCCCTGCCACCAGTTATGGGCTTTAGGAGCTGACTTTTTAAAAAATTGATATAAAATTGATATATAACATTATATTCATTTCAGGTGTAAAACATAATGATTCAATATATGTACATATTGTGAAATGATCACCAAGATAAGACTAGTTAACATCCATCACCATCACCATAGTCACAATTTTTTCTCCCTGTGATGAAAACTTTTAAGATCTATTCTCCTAGCAGCTTTCAAATATGCAGTAGCGTGTTATTGACTATAGTCACCATGATGTATATTACATTCCCATGATGTATTTTATAACTAGAAGTTTGTACCTTTTGACCCTACACCTGTGTCTCTGGCAACTACCAATCAGTTCTCTGTATCTATGAGATAGATACATATAGAGAGATAGATAGATAGATAGATAGATAGATAGATAGATAGATAGATAGATACATTCTCTATATAAATGAGAGCATACAGTATTTGTTTTTCTCTGACTTATTTCACTTAACATAATGCCCTCAAGGTCCATCCATGTTGTCACACCTGGCAAGATTTCTTTTTTTTATGGCTGAATAATAGTCCATTGTGTGTGTGTGCATATGTGTTTTTATATATATATATATATATATATATAGCTTTGGCCATATATATATACGTGTGTGTATATATATATATATGTGTGTGTGTGTGTATATATATATATATATATATATATATATATATATATATATATATATATATATATATATATATATATATATATATATATATACACGTCACTTTTTCTTTTCCATTGATCCATCAGTGGACACTTAGGTTGCTCCAGGTCTTGGCTATTGTAAATAATGCTGCAGTAAACATGGGAGTGAGTATATCTTTTTGAGTTAGTGTTTTCCTTTCTTTGGATTAATACTCAGAAGACACGGAATTGCTGGATCATATGGTAGTTCTATTTTTAATTTTTTGAGGAACTTCCATACTATTTTCCATAGTGGCTGCACCAATGTACCTACCCACCGACAGTGGAGGAGGGTTCCCTTTTCTCCACATCCTCGCCAACACTTGTTATTTGTTGTCTTTTAGATAATAGCCATTCTAACAATTGTGAGGTGACTTCTCATTGCGGTTTTGATTTGCATTTTCCTGATGATTAGTGATGTGGAGCCTCTTTTCATATACCTGTTGACCAGCTGTATGTCTTCTTTGGAAAAATGTCTATTGAGATCCTCTACCTATTTTTTAATTGGATTGATTTTTTTTGTATCATTGTATGAGTTCTTTATGTATTTTGGATATTAACCCCTTAATCAAATATATAATTTGCAAATATTTTCTCCCATTCAATAGGTTGCCTTTTCATTTTGTTCATGGTTTCCTTTGCTGTGCTGAAGCTTTTTAGTTTGAGGTAATACTACTTATTTCTTTTTACCTTTGTTGCCTTTGCTTGTGGTGTCAAACCAAAAACTAGTTGCCAAGATTGATGTCAAGGAGCTTACCACCTGTGTTTTCTTCTATGACTTGTATGGTTTCAGGTCTTATACTCAAGTTTTTAATCCATTTTGAGTTAATCTGTGTGTATGGTATAAGACAGACAGGGATCCAGTTTCATTCTTTGGCACATGGCTGTCCAATTTAATTATTGAAGAGACTGTCCTTTCTCCATTTTGTATTCTTGGCTACTTTGTTGTAAATTAATTGATCATATATGTGTGATTTTTTAATGGGGTTCTCTATTTTGATTCATTATTCTAGGTATCTGTTTTTATGCCAATAACATGCTCTTTTCATTAACATTGTGTTGTAATAGGGTTTGAAATCAGAAAGTGTGATGACTCCAGCTTTGTTCATCTTTATTAAGATTGCTTTGGCTAGTCAGTGTCTCTTTATGATCCCATACACATCTTAAGTTTGTTCTGTTTCTGTGAAGAATGCCATTGGATGTTTGATAGGGATTGCACTGAATCTGTAGATGGCTTTGGGTGGTATGGACATTTAAACAATACTCTTCCAATCCATGAGCAAAGAAATTTTTCCATTAATTTGTGTCTTCTTCAACATGTTTCATCAATGTCTTATAGTTTTCAGTGCATAGCTCTTTCACCTCCTAAGTATTTTATTATTTTTGATGCAATTGTGAGATTCTTTTCTTAAATTCTTTCTGATAGTTAGTTATTAGTGTATCAAAATGCAACAGATATTTTTATATTGATTTTATATCCTGCAGTTTTACTGAATTCATTTATTAGTTCTAACAGTTTGTGGGTAGTGTCTTTAGAGTTTTCTATACATACTGTCATGTTATCTGCAAATCATGACAGTTTTACTTCTTAATTTTTCTTTTAATATGTTTAATGGATATGCGTATCTTTGTCTTTAAATTGTTCTAATATATTTTGCTCATTTGTTACATAAACTTTGTTCCCTTACCTCAGTTTTAAGAAATATTTTTCTGTGATATGTGAATTCTAATGTTTTTTCTCAGTTTTCACTTTGACTTGGACTTCTATTATGTTGTTTTCTTGATACATTAGGGAAAAGGCTCTCTCTTTTGTTTCCTATTCTTGTTTCCCCCAGTAGAAAAGGATCCAGAAAAGGAAAAAGAAAATGAGTGGAATTAATAAGTCATCATATCCTGTTCAGTGCTGGAGGGGAGAGAGGGAAATAAATTTTTTAAAAGCTGATATGAATTGAAGTTATAAATGAAGGAAAAGAGGACAGAAGATGCTTTTACCTGAAAGTTGCAAAAAGGTCATAGATTCAACCTAAGGTGGTTTCAGTCAGTGAGAAGGAAGACATCAGAGCAGGTCTGAAGGCATGAATAGGAGCAGGGAAAACAGATGATGAACAACAAAAGAACACTCTCAGTTTTGTAACCTGCAAATTGCAGGCTGTAAGCTACATTATGTATTAATCTACAGAGGAAAAAGTCTAATGAAATGACACAAAAAATTAGTAAGTGTTCCTGAATAATCAAAATGCAGGTAGCTTTTTAAAAATTTTTTATTTTATATTGGAGTATAGTTGATTAACAATGTCATATTAGTTTCAGGTGTACAGCAAAGTGATTCAGTTATACATATACATGTATCTACTCTTTTTCAAATTATTTTCCCATTTAAGGTTATTACAGAGTATTGAGCAGAGTTCCCTGTGCTATACATTAGGACCTTGTTGGCAATCTATTTTAAATATAGCAGTGTGTACATGTCAATCCCAAATTCCCTAACTATCCCTCCCCACCCAGTAACCATAAGTTTGTTCTCTAAGTCAGTGAGTCTTTTCTGCTTTGTAGATAAGTTCATTTGTATCATTTTTTTTTTAGATTCTGCAATAAGCCATATCATATGATATTTGTCTTTGTCTGACTTACTTCACTTAGTATGATAATCTCCAGGTCCATCCATGTTGCTGCAAATAGCATTATATCATTTTTTTTTTTTTAATGGCTGAGGGGTACTTCATTGTGTACATATGTACCACATCTTTATTCATTCATTTGTCGATGGACACTTAGGTTGCTTCCATGTCTTGGCTATTGTAAACAGTGCTGCAATGAACATTGGGGTGCATGTATCCTTTCCAACCATGTCTTTCTCTGGATATATGCCCAGGAGTGGGATTGCTAGATCATATGGTAGCTCTACTTTTAGTTTTTTTAGGAACCTCCATACTGTTCTCCATAGTTAGTGGCTGCACCAATTTACATTCCCACCAACAGTGCAAGAGGGTTCCTTTTTCTCCACATCCTCTCCAGCATTTATTGTTTGCAGACTTTTTGATGATAGCCATTCTGACTGGTGTGAGGTGATACCCCATTGTGGTTTCAATTTGCATTTCTCTAATAATTAGCGACATTGAGCATCTTTTCATGTGCCTCTTGGCCATCTTTATGTCTTCTTTGGAGAAATGTCTATTTAGCTCTTCTGCCCATTTTTTGATGGGGTTGTTTGTTTTTCTGATATTGAGCTGCATGAGCTGTTTGTAAATATTGGAGATTAATCCCTTGTCAGTCACATCATTTGCAAATATTTTCTCCCATTCTGCAAGTTGTCTTTTCATTTTGTTTATGGTTTCCTTTGCAGTGCAAAAGCTTTTAAGTTTAATTAGGTCCCATTTGTTTATTTTTGTTTTTATTTCCATTACTCTAGGAGACAGATCAAAAAAGATGTTGCCGTGACTTATGTCAAAGAAAGAGTGTTCTGCCTATGTTTTCCTCTAAGTCTTCCCTGAATAATCAAAATGCACGTATCTTTTTATTTTTTATTACTTGGCAATTTTCCCTTTAAATGAGCTTGCATCATTTAATGATCACAAAAATAGGCATCAAAATATTAGTCAAGTCAAATATAAAGCTCTAATTTAAAGGGTCTGTATGAAATATTACAGTGGTGGTGATATATTTACATAATTTGTACTAGTCACATATTCCCATGTGTTTAATATTTTTGAAAAATTAAAATATCAAATTGGCCTAGGTGATAAATATCTTGATTCTTCCCACACACTGAAATATGAGCTTAAAACCATATAGGTATTATAATTCAGCTGATAAATTATTAAACACATATCAAGAAGAAAGTTTGAGTTTTCTTTCAATAGACTTCAAGAAGCTAACATTAAAAATTAACTTACTAATAAGATGATTACATGTATTTAAACTTTATAATATATACTAAAGAATGCCTATGTGTATATATTCTATGTAAATTTAGTGAATGTGAAGATGTGACTCACCACTGCTGGTAGTATTATGCCTACTGATTTACGTTTCTATGTACAGTTACAAAGCCAACGTAACATACAATGGGAGTAGAAGAGTCTGATTGCACAGTATGTTGTAAATATATCATAAAAAAGGCCATAAATTATTCAATGTAGTTGTAAAAATTATTTAAAATCTATATTACCATAAATAATCCCTCTGCAAGATGATGAGTTGAATATATTCTTTTTGATAAAAGATAATTTACAAATTGCATGGTAATATGACTTCAGTACTAATCAATTCCTCATCCGAATCTAACAGTTGTCTTAATCAGTGCTGATTAAATTAGCTTAATTTTTAATAAAGACGACAGATATTTAGCAGTTATGGAAATAGACAGTAAATGGTAAGGCAAAGGGGTGCCTACATTATGACCAGAAGTAACCCCAACTATCTCATGTTCAAAGAATTATCTAATAACATAGAAAGGGGCTCATAAGTAAGTAGTAGAATTCTCTGTTGGAGTCCAAACACAAGTGTTAAAATAACATTTAAGATGGCAGTAATTTATATAAGATGCTTGGCAGGAGAAGAGTATATTGGGTTATAACAGAAATTATAGCAGGAATAATATTATTATTTGTGTCATTCAGACTGAAATTCTACATATGATATTTGGAGAGTGTTAAAATGATATCTGGAAAAATGTTATTATCAAACAAGACTAGCAAGGTAAAGTATATATAATACACATGAATTATATATAATTCATCTGTTCTCAATGTTTAGTGGGATGCCATATTTAATGAAACTAAAGAAGGTCAAATTTTAACAGATTTTCATTTAAATATAAGTTTTATTTGGCCAGTGAGTGATTTTACACCAACCTTCCTTCGTTCCTTCTTCAGTCTCAAAACACACCTACCTGGTCCTTGGCACTGAAATATTTCACTGCTGTGCCCAGCTGTGGGCATTCCTCAGGGTTTGATCATAGCCTAGTGCTTTTTCCTACTGTAACCCTCTAAAAGTGAATTCCCTATTCACATCTTCAAACAACAATTCTCAGTCTTCCTGACAGGATCAAGTCTCCCGATAATGTGCCTTCTAGAATCAGGAGCCTCTCCTTTGTAAACTTGATTGTGGTTGTAATTTTACATCTCTGTGCAGTTTATTTAATTAATGCTTGTTTTGCCCACCAAATTTAAAATCCACTGAAGCAATAACATGTCTAGCCTTCTTTACCTTTTCATCCCCATTATTTACCATAATTCCTTGTGTATATTAGAAGATCAATACCTGTTGAATGAGTGAATGAATTTTCTTAAGTCCTTCACTTCTATTAGTTGTGCCTCAATTTTCCCATTCTCCTTTTTTGGAGAACATAGAGTTATCCATTTACAGTTTCTCTGTTTTACTTCCCATTTGAAATTGCCACTCAGTATTTTTGTTTTTCAAAAATGCCTGCATATACTAATCATGTAGTAGCTTTTAGTGCTCAGATGTTTTTTAAAATTATTCTTCCTAGTACTATTATTATAACTCAAAATATCACATTTACTTCCTTAGCTTATAATACCCCTCAATCTTGGGTTGTTGCAGTAAGCTCCAAATTAGTCTTTCTCTCTCTTCCTTTACTTCATTGGCTTAAATTTGCCAAACTCATTTTGTTTTATATCTCCTTCCGTTCATTCAGTGTTAATTCTGTTACTTATCAAACCACATACAAATAACCTGACTTTTAAAAGTTACATGATATCGAGTCTGCAGTATGTTACTGACCTTAAAGACCATATACTCACCCCTCACGCTTCTTCCCTGTAGAGTATGCCCTCTCCTTAATGCCATTTCTTCTTGCCTCCTGCCTTTATTTATGCTGTCCTATCAGCTCAAAGTGATTTGTTCTCTCTGCCATACATCTTTTTACCAAACCAAGACACTTAAACGAGTTACTAAAATATGTTTAAAAACCAACACTAAACTGTAAAAATCCTTTCATGAGATTCTAGGGAATAAAAAAAGTCTGAGAGTTTAAGTTAAATGTAATAAGGAGAAGCATTATATAGATGCTATTTTAATCAATATTTTAATCAAACATCATAAAGCATAAGAGGTATTATGTATATAAGCAAGCAACTACTCTTCAATCAAATAGTTTATAAATACTAAAGAAGTGACATTAGTAAATTTCATTCAGTGATGGGTATTTGGGACATGTTGCTGATGTGAATAGTTCTAATTCCAGCATGAGTTGTCTGTTAATCATATAAATGTGTCTGAAGATTTTAAAAAGTGCTCACTCTTTCAGAAATGAGTCATTTTACTGAAGTAGGAAAGAAATCCCCTCTTGGAACTCACATGCTTCTCTGACCCTCACCCTTCTAAAACATAAATTGTTTGTGAGAAATGCTTAAACTTGCTATAAGAAGCCTGCTTTTTAAAAGAGTAATTATACTTAAATCTAAAATAAATGTTATATAATGCAAATGAACAAATTATATTTATATGTTTGGTTATCATATTTTCTTAAAGGGAATCACATCTGTCATCTATTAAAAGTGTTCTGTCTGCAACTCTAATTCAAAAAGACACATGCACCCCTGTGTTCATTGCAGCACTATGTACAACAGCCAAGACATGGAAGCAACCTAAATGTCCGCCTACAGATGAATGGATAAATACAATGGAATACTACGCAGTTATAAAAAGGAATGAAATAGTGTCATTTGCAGCAGCATGGATGGACCCAGAGATTGTCATACTGACTGAAGTAAGTCAGAGAAAGACAAATACCATATGATATCGCTTATATGTGGAATCTAAAAAAATGATACAAATGAACTTACTTACAAAACAGAAACAGACCCATAGACATAGAAAAAGTAATTTATGGTTGCCAAAGGTGAAGGGGGGGCAGGGATAAATTAGAGGCTTGGGATTAACCGATGCAAACTACTATACATAAAATAGATAAACAACAAGGTCCTCTTGTATAGCACAGGGAACTATACTCAGTATCTTGTAATAACCTATAATGGAAAAGAATGTGAAAAAGTATATATATTTTATATATATGTATAACTGAATCACTTTGCTGTACACCAGAAACTGACATAACATTGTAAATTAACTATATTTCAACTAGAATGAATGAATGAATGAATGTGTTCCCTCTGATTGAGCTCTTTGTTGAATGTCAGGTACTTCAGTTTACCAGAATTGCAATGAAGGATCTGAAGTTATGATGCTGATTACTTACCTTGTTCATTTACAACATTATCTTCATGCACATCAGGACTCCACTATCTCAAGTTGCAAAAAAAAAAAAAAAAAATGACAGTAAACAACATTTTAGCAGAGTCACTCATGAATGTCGAGGACCACACACAAATCTTCTTCATGGTGATAATAATCTTTATATTTAGTTTTATAATTTCTGACTATTTTATTATATAACTTGACATGTTCATCAAAGAAAAAATCGAAAGAAGTTAGAAGAAAAAGAACCACTCCTGAGGAATATTTTTTCCACCACATAATTTTAAATCCTTAATATGAATTAACTTGCTACTCTCATTTTCTTATCTCTGTGGGGAGAGAAAGAATAAGTTATCAAGAATCACCATCATTGTTTTACACACACACACACAGTGATTTTTACTTATCTTTTTTAGTTTGGATTTGTTGTTTAAGTTTTTTGCTCTTCATTACTTCATGTAAAGACACTTGCCACTGGAATCATTTCTTGTTGCCTGAAATACATCCTAGAGAATTTCCTTTAGTGTGGGTCTCCTGCAGTGAAATCTCCCAGTTTTTATTTACCTCAATGCCATTTTTCCTCCAAACTTGACAGATATTGGCACTGGTTACAGAATTCTAACTTGGCCATTTTTTTTCAGCAGATGGAAGACATTTTACTGTCTCTGGCTGTCAGATGTCAGTCATTTGAAGGTAATTGTTTTCTTTTGTTTTTATATTTTTCTCTTTGATTTTCTGTGAGTTCAATCAAATGCGTCTAGGTGTTCATTTTCTGTTGTCTCTTTGAAACATTGCCCTTATGTTTTATTCATTCTTGTTGGTGTGTTTATATTTGAGTTTACAGTTGGTTAATTGATTCCATTAAACTAGGGTGCCTCTACCAGATAAAGGAAGCCCCATATATCTTCTGTTAATGCTTTGCATGATTTTAAAGCCCTGATTTAGTTTCTCAGAAAAGTTTAAATTCATTTTTCTGTTTTTAACATAAAAATTACAATTATGCTAGTTTGCTTCCAGAAGAATCAAGATTCCAAAGATTTCAGAAAAATTGGTTATCCTCAAATTGTAACTTGAAATATGGAAGAAGACACCTTACCTACAATTCAAAATGAGGAAGTATTTCCATGAAATGTGATGAGTTAACTATACTTTATCAGATTTATTTTTGTACTTGTTTCTTGTATTTAAAAACTTAACATATTTGATTAGTTTGCATGATGGTTTGAATTACTTCTCCCACACTCAACATTTCTGTATGTTTTTCTAGACACCAATATGTGGAATATTATTAGCATTGTATAAATTTCTGAATCAAAGACATCTGGAGGGATAGCATTCTTAGGAGGAAAAGGGCAGAACTGCCCAGAGTATAAAAATCATGTATTTCAGTTTCAGAATTCACCTTTCATTTTAATTTTTCAGTTCATCTACGTTGCTTAAGGTCATGAATATAAAATAAGTAACAGAATATAATTAGCATTTTACTATGAGTGAACAAAATTACAATTAAGTTGCATTTGCCAAAATGCAATGTATATTTTAGGTAGACAGTAACCACACAACTTTTAAAATTATCCTGTTGCCTAGTTGAATATAGAGTGTAGGTTATCTCTGAAAATCATAGTATATCCTGAATTAAATATGTCCCCAGTCATCACTAAAACCACTGAGGCACCTACACAGGGAATTTAAAAGAGCTTCACCAGGGACTATTCACTTGCTTCCCAAAAGAAGTACTATTTAGTCCTGGTGAGGAATTTAAAAAAATTTTTTTTTATCTATATCATCTGTATATTTTATGTAATCCTAAAATCCTGTTAGGATTACATCTGGCAAAGCATCAAAGAGAATTATTTTGTAGAATGTGTAATCATATAAAAATTCAGTTGTTATAACCTCTTACCACACTCTTATCTCTAGATGACATTATTTCAAAACTTTCAGAGAATCAAGAATAATTTGTTCCTAAGAAAAACTGAGTAGTCCAATCTTATTCTTAATGAGTCCCATATTACCACCTAAGGGACCTTTTTCTTATTTAAATGTTCTACCTTCCTTCTTTCAACCTTTATTTCTCCACTCATATTGTTCTTTTATTTTCGGGTATCTGACATAAGAGCAGACAAGAATTTGTTTTTTAGAACTCATAGGCAAGAAACATAACTAACTACGTTTTAAAATTTCGAAGGGAAGTTAAATCCAGTGTGAGCACTTTACATACTTAGCGTGGATATCAGGACATCTGGATTGAGTCAATCTCAGGGCCCCTACCCATTTCTACTGGATAGGAAATGATGCCAGGGGGTTTATGTTGTCAATGGGAAGAGGCCTCAACACAGAAGCCTTTGCCGCTTCTGCTACAAGAAGCTCTTGGCCTGTCCTCTGTTCTCTGCCAGCCCTCGACATCATTTAGGACACAGATTTGCCCTTCACACCAGCTTCTTCGTGACAGGAAGACCATACCTTTTCTTGCTGCTTTTAATGATGCTGAGCTACTTGTCAGCTGCCTGAAGATTTTCTTTCAACAGGCCCTGGAAATTCAAAGACACAATTCCTTTGGCAATAAGAAAAGCCTCGACCCTAGAAAACCTAGGTTTGATTAGAATGTTTTTAATAGGTGAGAGATAAGGAACAAGAATAACAGAAAATATTCTTTTCAGCCTTTCTGTGTCACACATATAAGGAGACAGAAAAGATGTCTCAGTAAATTACCGTGCCACATATACAAACCATGTTTCAGGGACCAAGGATACAGGTGACTGTTTCTTATTCTCCCCCATGAGTAGCTTTCTGCAAGATTGGTCCAAAGAACACAGGTGGTTTTGTATAGTCTATGAACTAGTAGTTTCAGAGAAAAAGAAAAAATATAATTTTTTTACATATTTCACACATTTTAAATGTAAGATTAAGTGTATTTTTCCTTATTAACTGTTGTTGCATCGCATGTCTGATTTATAAATCAATAATAACTGTTAGAGTGTATGCCATGATAATAGTTAAGAATGACTTTCTAAATTAAAAAAAAATCAAGACACCAATGACATTGTACATTGCAAACCAGTATGTGCTGGAGGAACTCGAGTTATGTTTTTTAAAGAAGCAGAGGAAGAAAGAAGGGTGTATATTTGATAAATGGATTTTATTGGACCAGCAGTCTCCAGTGCATTGACTATTAAGATGCTTTATCCAATAGTGGAATAAAGGATCAACACTTTGTGCAATTTTCTAACAAAACACAGTGGACTTTCTGGTAAGCCATTTGATGTTTTTTTTTTCCTGAGAAAGTGCACAACAGTGCCTTCTGGGATGACGGTTTTCAAATTTCTCTCTATAAAAGTAGAGTCCAAAACTACATAGAATTGCACTGATCCAGCAAAAACAGCTAAAGTAACATTATTGCTGAGAGAACTGCAAAAGAAAGCACCAGGTTACATTTGTTCAGAAAGAAAGTTAATTTCCAAATCCATTTTTCAGAAGATACTCTTGCAAAACACCAGTTTAATTCAGTGGGAGAGAGCACATCTCATGCATTGATGATAAACCAGATAACCTCCTGTGGGCCCAAGGTCTTGGCAAGTCTGTACCTCCCCTAGTAATTAGGTTCAAAACCAATATCCCAGAGAAAAATGGAGAAGTAACTGAATTTACATTGCTAACACCCAAAGGAATGAGGACCCATAAAAGAAATTAAATTCAGATATGGAAAAATAAAAAATAAAATAAAAATAACAATTTAAAAATATAATATAAATAAACAGTATATTTAATTTCCAAAATCCTACTGTGAACTAGATAGTTTTACCTCCATTTTACATTTGATGAAATGGAGATCAAAGATTATATTTGTTTTCTAGTTATGCATAACAAATGACCACACATTCAGTGGCTTAAACCAACACACATTTATTAACTCACAGTCTCTGTAGGTAGAGGTCCTGGCATACCGTCTACCTGGATCCTCTGTGTCAGGGGCTTACTGGGATGCAATGCAGGTACAGTCAGGGATGCCCTCACATTAGAGCCTCAAATGGGGAAAGGTCTGCTTCCAAGATCATCCAGGTTCTTAGAGAATTCATTTCATTATGGTTGTAGGTTGAAAGTTTCAGTTTCTTGATGGAGACAATACTCAGATCCTGAGGCCACCTGCAGCTCCTTGCCATGCGACCAATAAAATGATGTAAGTTGTAATTTTAATATGTCTATTATGAAGATCTATTCAAGTGATGATTGGCCTTTCAATTTTCCTTTTCTTTAAAATGCTTATTTTTATGTTTTGTTGATTTGTCTTTTTTTTCCTCAGTTTTATTGAGATACAGTTGTTGTATAACGGTATATTCGTTTCAGGTATACAACATGATGATTTGAAACGATTACTACGATAAGTTAACATCTATCACCTCACATGATTACAGATTTTTTGTGTGACGAGAATTTTTAAGACCTAATCTACAGTAACTTTCAAATACACAAAACAATACTGTTAACTAAAGTCATCAGACTCTCTATCACATGCCTAAAACTTATTTACCTTATAACTGGAAGTTTGTACCCTTTGAGCACCTTCACCCATTTCCCCCGCCCCTCACGTCTGACAACCACCAATTTGTTGTCTGCTTCTATAAACTCAGTGATTGTAGATGCCACATGTAAGTGAGATAATACATTGCATGTCTTTCTTTGCCTGAATTATTTACTTAGCATAATGCCCTCAAGGTCCATCCTTATTGTCAAAAATGACAGGATTTCCTTTATGGTGGAATAATACTGCATACGTGTGTATATATATATGTATGTGTATGTGTGTGAGTATATATATGCTTCATCCATTCATCCATAGATGGACACTTAGGTTGTTTTCATGTCTTGGCTATATTAAATAATGTTGAAATGAACATGGGGGTATAGATATCTCTTCAAAATAGTGTTTTTGTTTCCTTCAAATGAATACCCACGAGTGGGATTGCTGGATTATATGGCCGTTCTATTTTTAGTTTTTTGAGGACCCTGTATACCGTTTTCCATAGTGGCTACACCAATTTACATTCCCATCAACAGTGCATAAGGGTCCCCCTTTTTCCACATCCTCACCAACGCTTGTTATCTCTTGTCCTTTTGATGATAGCCTTTCTAGCGGGTATGTGGTGATGTCTCATTGTGGTGTTGATTTGCATTTCCCTGATGATTAGTGAAGCTGAGCATCTTTTCATGTACTGGTTGGCCGCTTGTATGACTTCACTGAAAAATGTCTATTCAGTTCCTCTGCCCATTTTTAATCAGATTATTATTATTATTATTTGCTATTGAATTGTATGAGTTCTTTATACATTTTGGCTATTAACCCATATCAGATGCATGGTTTTCAAATATTTTCTCCCATTCCATAGGTTGCCTTTTCATTTTGTTGATGGTTGCCTTTGCTGTGCAGAAGCTTTTTGGCTTGAGGTTGTCTTATTTTTTGTCTTCATTGCCTTTGCTTTTGCTGTCAAACATAAAAATCATTGCCAAGACTGATGTCAGGGACCTTACTCCTCATGTTTTTTGTCTAGGAGCTTACGGTGTCTGATATTACATTCAAGTTTAATCCATTCTGACTTTTTTTTTTAATTTATTTATTTTTGCTGTGTTGGGTCTTCGTTTCTGTGCCAGGGCTTTCTTTAGTTGTGGCGAGCGGGGGCCACTCTTCATCGCGGTGCGCGGGCCTCTCACTGTCACAGCCTCTGTTGTTGCAGAGCACAGGCTCCAGACACGCAGGCTCAGTAGTTGTGGCTCACGGGCCCAGTTGCTCCGCGGCATGTGGGATCTTCCCAGACCAGGGCTCGAACCCGTGTCCCCTGCATTGGCAGGCAGATTCTCAACCACTGGGCCACCAGGGAAGCCCTTGACTTGATTTTTGTATCTGGTGTAAGATAGGGATCCAGCTTTATTCTTTGGCATGTGGCAGCCTAGTCTTCCCAGCACGACTTATTGAAGAGACTGTCCTTCTCCACTGTGTATTCTTGGCTACTTTGTTGTAAATTAACTGACCATATATCTGTGATTTTTTTAATAGGCTCTCTATTTGACTGATTGTTCAAGGTGTGTGTTTTTATGCCAACACCATGCTATTTTATTACTGTATTGTAATATAGTTTGAAATCAGAAAGCATGATGCCTCCACCTTTGTTTTTTCTTTCTTATGATTACTTTGGCTATTCAGTCTTTTGTGGTTCCATGCAAATTTTAGGATTGTTTGTCTATTTTCCGTGAAAAATGCTGTTTGAATTTTGAGAGGGATTGCATGTAATCTGAAGATTGCTTTGGGTTACAGACATTGTAACAGGATTAATTTCTAATCAATGAACACAGAATACCTTTGCATTTATTTGTGCCTTTAATTTCTTTAATTAATATTTGTAGTTTCTGTGTACAGAACTTTTGCCTCCTTGGTTAAATTAATCTTGGGTATTCTTTTTGATGTGATAAAACAGGATTGTTTCTTTAATTTCTCTTTCTGATAGTGTGTTATTTATAGAATTGCAACACTTTTGTATATTGATTTTGTATTATGTAACTTTACTAAATTCAATTATTAGTTCTAACAGTTTTTGGTGGAGTCCTTCGGGTTTTCTGTATAGAATATCATGCCATCTGCAAATAGAGAAAGTTATACTTCTTTCTTTCCAATTTGAATGCCTTTTCTTTCTTTTTCTTGCTAGTTGCCATGGCTAGGACTTTCAATACCATGTTGAATACAAATGGTGAGAGTGGGCACCCTTGTCTTGTTCCTGATCTTGGAGGAAAAGCTTTTCACTGTTGAAAATGATGTTGGCTATGGATTTGTCATATATGGTCTTTAGTACACATTGAGGTACATTTCTTTTATGCCTAACTTGTTGAGGGATTTTTTTTTTTTATTAAAAATGAATGTTTGATTTTGTCTGTCAGATACTTTTTCTGCATCTATTGAAATGATCATATGATTTTTATCCTCCATTTTGTTAACATGGTGTATCACACTGATTGGTTGATTTGTGGACATTGAACCAGCCTGGTATCTATGGAATAAATCCTGCTTGATCATGATATATTAGGATAGTTCTGGCCTCATAAAAGACTTCAGAAGTGTCCCCTCTCTTCTATTTTCTGAAGAGGAGTATTCCAATTTGTTATAGCAATTATACTTGAATAATTGGTATATTTCCTTTAAAAATATTTGGTAGATTTTAGCAATGAAACCAACTAGACTTAAGTTTTCTTTCACAGAAGAATTTGCACCACAAATTTAAAACTTTGATTGATTGATAGATAAGTAATTATTCAGGGTACCTCTTTCTTCTTGAGCAAGTTTTATAGTTTGTGTCTTTTAAAGAATTCTTCATTTAGTCTAATTTGCCAAAGTTATGGGCACAGTTTTTTTGGTACTCATTTTTACTACTATTTAATGTCTGAAAAAGTCAGTCAGTCACAATGTTCCATAATTAATTCATTTCTGATATCATTGAATTGCATCTTCTCATTTTTTCATTTTCATGATCTCTTTGGAGAGATTTATCAATTTCATTGACATCAAAAAACAGGTTTGCTTTCACTGATTATTCCCTAATGTGCTTGGTTTTCAATTTCATTGATTTCTTCTTTTATCTAAATTATTTCTTTCACTCTGCTTGCTTTGGGTTTTAATTTCTTCCTTCTGTGGTTTCTTAAAATGGAAGCTTAGATTGTTGATTTGAGACTTTTGCTCTCTTTAAATATAAGTGTTCAATGCTATACATGTCCCTCCTAACATTGCTTTAGCTGCATTTCCAAAATTTTTATATGTTGCATTTTAACTTTTGTTCAGTTCAAAATAGTTTTTAAAAATTTCCTGAGGCTACCACTATGATCTCACACTTTTGCACTGAGCTTCCCTTTCTCTGTAATGTTTGTTATTCCTCCAAATGTCCTTACAGTTTTCTTCTTCAAGTTTTCAAGTCATTCCAACGTTATCTTCCCAGTGATACCATTTTATTTAAATTTTAACCCTCCAGGCACATCATTTTTCTTACCCCGTTAAATTTTTTTCTTCAAATAATCTATCAATCATCTTCCAATATACTGTATATTGTTCATTATCTGTACCAACTCACCAGAATGTAAGTTTCATGATATCAGAATATTTTTTCCACTGAATCCTCAGTACGTAGTATACTCAGTCGTATGCTCAATACCCAATATTTACTGAATAATTTTGTCTCCTTGGAGTTATTAATTAATTATTATTCTGATAATATTTCCTAGCCCTTCACTCTGAATTAATTTCCTATGTAGATATATTCAGTAGTACTTTAAAACTCAAATTTCATCCTTATAACAGTTAGTTGTTTTAAATATGCAGAAGAGTACTTTTAATCCTAATTAATTCTACTTTACACATAAGAAAAAGGTATCTCCAAGAATAAAGGTTGACACATGCAAAAAGCTAGGAATAGGACAGGAAGTAGAACTTTAAAAGTTCTTCTGTTGATAAGCCTAGCACCTTTACAGCACATACATATATCCAGGCAGTAGTACACATGAGAAGTATAAATACAGACTTGAACAAACTTACTTACATTATATACATAGCCAAAAAATATAAATGCATATTACATATGCATGCATAAATATATAATCAGTGTTTATGAAGTGATCTATGAAAATATTTTTAATCGTAAATAATATTACCAGTTTCTTATTAATGAATTTAAGTGTCTAAATTTAAATTATTTTATAAACCATTGGCAACTATGGTTAGAGAAATAATCTGATATTTTTTAAAATAAAATTTGAACAGAAATTTAAATATAGTTCACATTCCTCTAAAAAGGAGTATTTTAGAATAAGAGTGTATTATTATTTCAGTAGCCAGGCAACATTATGGCCTTGAGATACTCTAATTCTCAACACATAGCCAAGGGTTTCTTAATTCCCCCGAGACATTATTATTTCTAATAACCAGATTTCCAGAGTTACATTCCCATTACAGAGCTTCATTAATATGTGGAATGTATGTAGCTCTCAGATAGCAAGATTTTACGAAGGTTTGTCACATGTTCCCCTGTGAGTTGGGAAGGATAATGAGCAAATCAGAATATTTTCCCCAAAATTAGCTTCAATCTGTTAAATTAAGCTCCCTCCAAAAAAAACGGTCATATATAAAGATGCAAAGTATAGAAATGTTTTCTCCGTTCCAAATACAGTGTTTCCAGCTCAATGGAGCTTTGGAAATTTTTAACAGCAACTCAAAATTATGTATAGTTCAATCAACTCTTTCATATGTTTGGTAGTTTGTGGATTTTTATTTTTCTCTTCTAAAAATACCCAGTTAGAACAATTCTCCTTTGTAAATGCAGACTATTATCCATCTTTAATCATTCAAAAACTGTGCAATAGTACCATCTTAAATGTATCCTTCTAAGGAGTTTTCTCTAATTCCACATTTCTGCCACATGCAAAATTAATCCCATTTAACAAAACTGCAGTAATCACTTTGAAAGGCCATGCCAAAATGTGGATAAATAATTGCCAAAGGCCTGAGTCTTTGATCTTTATTAACACATGCTAGACGAATGCTAACAGAGAGGTTTTAAATATAAACCATATTAAATGAGACAGTGACTACTAGAATCTCAGAAACTCCTAATAGAGTTCTTTTAAAAATAAATAATGAGCTAAGAAGTAAGATGGAAAAGGACAGGAATGGAAGGAATGATACAAGAGGAACTACTATTTCAATTAAAGTCAATCTGTGTCAACCAGTTTGCTGTTTCCTCCTCCTTTCCCAATCTCTGAAATATGAAATCTCCCAGGCTATATTCTCGAAATCTCTCTCTTTACTCTCCACATGACCTCGACCAGTCTCATGGATATAAAAACCACTACATGCTATTTAATTTCAAATTATAACTACAGTGTACACCTATTTCCTTAACAGCCTACTGGACAATTGTACGTAGATGTCCTAAACCAAACTCCTCATTCCCAAACCACACACCTTCTCTTCTTTGTTAATTCCATCTCAGTATAGAGTGATTCCATTTTACCTTCTTAACAGGAAAACCATACTCACCTACACAGAGGGGTCTCCTGGATGATTTTCTTTCTCTTCTGCCTCACCTGCAATTCAGCACCAAATGATACTGATTCTACCTTCAAAGTACAGGAAGAAACCAACATTTTCTCCTACCTCTTCCACTATCAGGCTGGTCCAAACGATCAACGTTTGTATGAATTCTTTCGATAACCTTTAAATTGATCTTCCTGATGCTGCTGCGTCCCATTAGGGTCAATTCTCAATGAAGCAACCACAATACCACATCTAAAATGTCTTTCCGATAAAATTCCCCTTATGCTCCAAATCCTGCAGTGGTTTCCCACTCCCTCCAAGTAAACATTAAGGACTTTCAGTAGTTCATAGGTCCTCCACATTCTAGCTCCTAACTTCTTCCCACTCTATCTCCGACCACAAACCTGACACCCACCGTATCCTGTTCAAGTATCACTTAAACACTTTTCCCTGAATACTGTATGTAAAATAACACTCCAGCACCACATTAACACTCCAGATCCCTCATCTTGCTGCATTTTTGTCCAGAGCACTATCCCTCTATAATTATTTATATTCTGCTACTGTCCATTAGACTGTCAGCTCGATCAGAGCAAGGGCTACTCTGTTTTGTTTGTTTGCTATATGTTGATAATTGCCCATTGAAGTTAATCCATAAATATTCATTGGATTAATAAATACTAATACTGCTCACCTGTTTTTCTCAATTCCACCAGGACTCTAGGTTTCTGACGTTATGCATAATTTCCTTCTCTCTTATTATAAATGTTTATCATCTTCCTACCACCCTCCCCTTGCTTCCAAACTTATTTCACTATGCCCCGGGGAAGTTTTGGTTTTGACCAAATCACTCTACTGTATCTTTATCCTCTTCAAGACTATTTCAGTATTTCCACTACCTTAATTGAAAAGAGGATAATCTTCTCTTAAGTAGAACCTGTACATCAGAATCATGAGGTGCGCTTAGGGGATTATTCTCATCATCCAGTGCTATCTCCAAACCACCTGTCTTTCCACTTATAAAATCTCTTCATTCGGTTAAAATCATGACATTGTGCTTTTCCACCGTCTCTACATTTTTTTCTTGGTGTTTTTTTTTTTTTTTTGGGGGGGGGGGCGGTGGTTGTCACCCACAGCTATCTGGTCTCTGTATTATCTTGGAAAGATTTAGCACCTGGGTCATAACTAACTCTTCTGTTCTCTTGGTGACTTCAACTTACATGTGATTAAACCATCCAGCTTCCTAGCCTCTAAGACCCTTGACCTGTAGATCTCTAGTGACCTTTTGCTTCATTCTATCCAACTACCTTAGTCCCATGTTATACCATGGATCTTATCTGCAGAAATCACATTACCTTCAAAACTAATTTTAACCTGCAAAGCCTTCCAATATAGCCTATACTGTATGTATATAAGCATTAACTTTATTAATGATTTGACATCACTGAGATCCTCAATTTCTTTCAAAAATTCATAAATTGTAACCTCCTTCTTTCACAATCATGTGGAAATTCTCCATTCCAGGAGGGTCTTAACTTACACATGTGCAGAAAATTTTGCTGGAAAAAATCACATACTGGACAAAACCATCTCACTCTATGTTCATGATCACTGATCTCCATGGGTCCTCAACCCTACCTAGTAACTGCACTATCTTTACTCTTGAACATCTGCTCTTACTGTGATGACTATTTCTCATATTCTCACTTATCACCCCTTCTTCACATGCATCACTTTTAGCTTCTGAACTTGTCTTTTATTTTCTAAGCAGTCCAAAATCTTTACATCTTTATTCTTATTTTCCACTACCAAATGTGCAAATCTACCTGTCTTCTTCTTTTCAGTAAATTACAGTGAATCACAATGAGAACTACGATGGGCATGTGATTCTCCCTTATCAAATGTAAGTTTCTCCATTTGTGCTGTAGACTCAAAAACTTTAACACCTTAAATTATACATTTTCATTCCTAAACAGTCAAGATCTCTTATTCTCTAGTGTAGAATATCAGCTTACAAACAAGTTCTCCCTTGACACACATGTTGTTCCAGGTTCCTTTTTTCTATATTTTTACAATACAATTACTTCCAAATAGTTTTCAGTTGACCACATTTTTATTCATAAACCCAGTACCTGCTTTTCTGTCCCACCACATTTCTGGAACTCCTCTTGGAAAGTTGATGGTCTCCAGGGCGCCAATTCTTAGCAGGCACTTGAGGAACATGACCTATGTACTCTGTTCTTTGTTGTTGAAAGTCATACACTCCACTCCCTTGTTCTTGAAACACTCCCTCCTCTTAGTCCCTGTGACTCCTTCCTTTCCTACTAATTGGAGAGTTGGAATTACTTTCCTCTTTCTGATCTCTAAATTCTGGGTGCTTAGTCAGGAGGTTGGTTCTATGCTCCTTTCTCTGTAACCTGTCCTGGATACCCTCAACTGATTCTGTTATTTAAAATACAATCAGATGACTCTACTTATTTCCCAAGGAAAGGGCATGAATTTAGATTATAATTAATAACCTAAAAGCTATGTTTATATATCACATATGGAAAATTTATCATATTCAAAAAGTATTCACTATTTCCTACCTCAAATGTGTTTTCTTACCCTAGTTTTCTTCCGCTTAGTAAATAGCACCACCATCCACCTGGTTGGCCAAGTCAGAAACTATTAGTATAATCTTTGATTCTTCTCTCTTTTATTTCCCACATCCAATCCATCATGCACTCCTGGATATGCTACCTCAAAATTATATCTCAAGACAAATATCATATGATATCACTTATATGTGGAATCTAAAATGATACAAATGAACTTATTCACAGAACAGTAATACACTCACAGACATAGAAAACAAACTTATGATTACCAAAGGGGAAAGAGGGGGAGAGACAAATTAGGATTTGGGGATTAGCTGATAAAAGCTACTATATATAAAATAGATAAACAACAAGGACCTACTGTATAGCACAGGGAACTCTACTCAATATCTTGTAATAACCTATAATGGAAAAGAATCTGAAAAAGGAGATATATATATGTATACACAGAGATATATATATATATATAGATAGATAGATAGATAGATAGATAGATATAGATATATAGATAGATATATATATATAAACTGAATCATTTTGCCATACACCTGAAACTAACACATTGTAAATTAACTCTACTTCAATAAAAAAAGAAAATCACTTTGATATTATGCAAGAAAAACAATTATATCTCATACTTGCCCATTTTAAACGTTGAAAAATAAAACAGCTATAATTTGGACTTACCTAATTAAAAGGCATTTTGGTGGAGAAGGAAGTAGGGGTCTCCTTCATTTAGATGAATATTACTGTTAAAAATAAGGTAGCAGAAAGTTACAATATCCCAATTAATTTTCCCTATGTACCTGTTTTTATTTCCTTCCAAGTTTTAATATTCTTCAGCACCACCCATTTTTTAAATAAAAAACTCTTGTAAAGTATTCCCTTTTAGAAAAGAAATTAATGTATATTACTATAATTTTTCTTTTTACCCAATTCCTTCTTTTGAAAATTCATTCTTCCATTCCTTCTGACATCCTAAATAAAATCAGCACCAAACCAAGCCTTTGTTTTTAGAACCTGTCATTACTTTTTCCAGCTGGATATTAGCCACACCTAGGCATATCTATTATAGTTGTTGAAATTTTTTTAAAAAGAAATATTAAAGCAGACAGAGGAAAAGAATACATTACCTTCAAACTATGTCTCAGTAATTATCAAGCCAACCGTAACAAAATGACAAATTTAAAATGCTAAAAGAAAATGTTTCAACCTAGATTCCTACCCAGTGAAGTTATCTTGCAAACATCAACATAAACATGGTTTTTAGAAAGACAGAAAGTGAAAGCATTAATCTCTAAAAATTTTGACACTAAAGGATACATAAAAGGTGGTTTTTCAGGAAGAATAGCAATGATCTCAGAAGACAGTACCAAATTATAAAGAAAAAGAATGAAGTTAAACTGCTAATATATGTATAAACATAAATACATACTAAATACATATTCACTGAGCAAAATAACAGTAATGCCTTAAAGAATTTAAAATATTTCTTGAAGTAAGTCCATTACAACAGTAATGCAAAGAGCACAAAAAGGTCATCAATTTTAAGAATTCAAAGATGCCTTCATATTTAGATAGACGGTAAAAATAATAATTTCCTTGAGATATCTCAAGGAACTGGTCATCTTTATAATGATCAACAAAGATAATCAAAGAATAGATGATTAGCAAGTTAATAGACAAAAAATAATAAGATTATCAGGCTGGACTAAAAAATATAAAGCAACTATATGACGCTTATGTGAGTCACCACTTAAAGATAAGTAAACAGAAAGTTCAACAAAGAATAAGAAAGAAAACATTAAAACATTAGCCGAAAGAAAGCAGTGTAACTATTTCAATGACAGCCAAAAAGGTCCTAAGGAAATATAAATGGAGACAAAGAGAAACATTTCATAGGAATAAAGCATTCAAATTTGCAGAAAGATATCACAATCTGCACTCTGTATATACTTAATACCTTACCTTCCAAAACATGTAAAGAAAAAATAACGGAAGGTGAAGTGGACAAATTTCCAATCACAAAAAAGCCCTTAACCCATCTCATTTAATAAGTGATAGAATAAGCCAACTAAAAATCAATAAGTCTACTGATTAAATAAGATCTAACCTGCACAATCAACAAACTTGTCCCAGTTGATTATCTACCTGTTATTCATATTATATACATACACACACATACACACACACACACACACACACATATATACAAACAGATATATGTATATACACATATATACACACACATATATAGGTACGTATGTGTATATATATATATACTGCTAAAAGCATACATAGAGTAGATAAGCTTGTTAATTGTGTTGGTTATATCTTACTTAATCCATCTATCTATCTATCTATCCATCCATCCAAGCCGGCTTAAAGTTAAGACTGAGTCCACATAAGGAACATCTTAGCAATTAATATGCATCACTACTGTAGCTGCTGTGCCTGTTAAATTAATGTTAAACTTACAAAAATCATTGTGTTGTGATTTTTTTTCACAGCCATACACGTGTGTATAGACAACTTTATTCATAAGGTCATTTAAAAAAAAACCTATTTGTATGGTTTCATCAAAAGTAGCACATTTTTCTTATTTCAATTTTTACCTGTTGCACTAAAACAATCCCAAAATTGTATGGGATAAAATAATTGCTGTGATGTATTCATTTCCTAGGGCTATCATAACAAATGACCACAAACCGAGTGGCTTACAACAACAGAAATCTATTCTCCCACAGTTCTGGAGGCCAGAAGTCTGAACTCAAGCTATCAGCAGGGCCATGCTCCCTCTGAAGGCTCCAGGAGAGAATCTCCTGGCATATTTTAATTTATGGCAGCGTAACTGCAATCTCTCTGTGGCCTCTCCCCTGGGTCTCTGTGTACAAATCCTCCTCTCCTTTCCCTCCTAAAGACATCACCAGTCATTGGATCTGGGGCCTGCTATGATTTCTTCTTGAGACTCTCAACTAGTTACATCTGCAAAGGCCATGTTTCCAAATAAGATCACATTCTGAGGTTCTAGGTAGAGAGAAACGTTGGGGGAGGGACACAATTCAACCCAATACATATATTTTCCTTTTCCTTTCTTTTCTTCTTTTGATATAACTATTATCTATCTCACTACCATTTCACTGACTTCCATGTAATTTCTCAAGATTATGGTAAGAGGTGGTTTCTAAATAGCCTAAGAAATTGTCTCTCCCAAACCACACAAAAACGAAATGGTGGGCTCTACTTACAGTATTCCAGCTTCTTACCCACCTAGGAATATGTTTTCCTTGAAAAAAGAATCACAATCAATGAATGGATATTAGATATTTGAATCAAGTAGTCCAGTGTTCAAATCCAAGGCCTCTTAACTGCATGAGGCTATAAGTTTCCATAAGTATAAGCTTATGAAGTATAGGCTTAAAGTGGATGATTATCTATGGAAATCTGTGATAATTAAATAAGATGATGCAAATAAACCTGTTAACACAACCAAAGGGACACAGTAGGCAGTCCACACGATGTAATCTATTGCCACCTGACTCACCCAATGAATGTCATAGTGACACTTCACATAATGTCAATAGTATGGGTTGCTTTAGGTTTGCCTGCTTGAGCTCACAAAGATGCAGCAATGTCTGAGTTCCACAATCAGAGATGGATAGTAAGCCTCGATGACTCCTTTTGACTACGTAGAACAGCCTGGATAAGCTGTTGATCATCCACAACAGAATATAGTGGCTATATCATAGACTCCCCATTTCTTTGCTCTGTTTCATTTATTGTTGTAGTTATTTATCATAACAATAATATTGCAGTCTTATAGAATATTGTCTTTCTGAGCAAAAACTGGAGGTTTCAAAGTATACTATGAGGAGGGGACCATCAAGATGGCAGAGGAGTAAGACATAGAGATCACCTTCCTCCCCACAAATACGTCAAAAATACATCTACACGTGGAACAACTCCTACAGAGCACCTACTGAACACTGGCAGAAGACCTCAGACATCCCAAAAGGCAAGAAACTCCCCACATACCTGGGTAGGGCAAAAGAAAAAAGGAAAAACAGAGACAAAAGAATAAGGATGGGACCTGCCCCTCTGGGAGGGAGCTGTGAAGGAGGAAAAGTTTCCACACACTAGGAAGCCCCTTCACTGGTGGAGATGGGGAGTGGCAGGGAGGGAGCTACAGAGCTACAGAGACGAGCACAGCAACAGGGGTGTAGAGGGCAAAGCAGAGAGATTTCCGCACAGAGGATCATTGCCGACCAGCATTCACCAGCCTGAGAGGCTTGTCTGCTCAGCCGCCGGGGAGGTTGGGGGTTGGGGGCTGGGAGCTGAGGATTGGGGCTTCAGAGGTCAAACCCCAGGGAGAGGACTGGGGTTGGCTGCGTGAACACAGTCTGAAGGGGGCTAGTGCGCCACAGCTAGCTGGGAGGGAGTCTGAGAATAAGTCTGGACCTGGCGGAGAGGCAAGAGGCCACTGTTTCGGGGTGCGCAAGGAGAGGGGATTCAGAGCACCGCCTAAACGAGCTCCAGAGATGGGGGCAAGCCGTGGCTATCAGCGTGGACACCGGAGACGCGCGTGAAATGCTAAGGCTGCTGCTGCAGCCAACAAGAAGCCTGTGTGCAACCACAGGTCAATAGCCACACCTCCCCTCCTGGGAGCCTGGGTAGCCTGCCACTGCCAGGCTGCACATCTCAACGCTAAGACCCAGCTCCACTCAACAACAAGCAAGCTACAGTGCTGGACACCCTATCCCAAACAACTAGCAAGACAGGAACACAACCCCACGCATTAGCAGAGAGGCTGCCTAAAATTATAATAAGGTCACAGACACCCCAAAACACACCACCGGACGTGGTCCTGCCCACCAGAGAGACAACATCCAGCAGAACACAGGCACCAGTCCCCTCCACCAGGAAACCTACACAACCCACTGAACCAACCTTAGCTACTGGGGGCAGGCAACAAAAACAATGGGAACTACGAACCTGCAGCCTATGAAAAGGAGACCCCAAACACAGTAAGTGAAGAGAATGAGAAGACAGAGAAACACACAGCAGATGAAGGAGCAAGGTAAAAACCAACCAGACCAAACAAATGAAGAGGAAATAGGCAGTCTATCTGAAAAAGAATTCAGAATAATGATAGTAAAGATGATCTAAAATCTTGGAAATAGAATGGAGAAAATACAAGAAACGTTTAACAAGGACCTAGAAGAGCTAAAGAGCAAACAAACAGTGATGAACAACACAATAAATGGAATTTAAAATTTCTCTAGAAGGAATCAATAGCAGAATAACTGAGGCAGAAGAACACATAAGTGATCTGGAAGATAAAAGAGTGGAAATAACTATCACAGAGCAGAATAAAGAAAAAAGAATGAAAAGAATTGAGGACAGTGTCAGAGACCTCTGGGACAATATTAAACGCACCAACATTCGAATTAGAGGGGTCCCAGAAGAAGAAGAGAAAAAGAAAGGGACTAAGAAAATATTTGAAGAGATTACAGTTGAAAACTTCCCTAATATGGGAAAGGAAATAGTTAATCAAGTCCTGGAAGCGCAGAGAGTCCCATACAGGATAAATCCAAGGAGAAACACGCCAAGACACATATTAATCAAACTATCAAAAATTAAATACAAGGAAAAAATATTAAAAGCAGCAAGGGAAAAACAACAAATAACATACAAGGGAATCCCCATAAGGTTAACAGCTGATCTTTCAGCAGAAACTCTGCAAGCCAGAAGGGAGTGGCAGGACATATTTAAAGTGATGAAAGGGAAAAACCTACAACCAAGATTACTCTATCCAGCAAGGATCTCATTCAGATTTGATGGAGAAATTAAAACCTTTACAGACAAGCAAAAGCTGAGAGAGTTCAGCACCACCAAACCAGCTTTACTACAAATGCTAAAGGAACTTCTCTAGGCAGGAAACACAAGAGAAGGAAAAGACCTACAATACAAACCTAAAACAATTAAGAAAATGGTAATAGGAACATACATATGGATAATTACCTTAAGTGTAAGTGGATTAAATGCTCCCACCAAAAGACATAGACTTGATAAATGGATACAAAAACAAGACCTGTATATATGCTGTCTACAAGAGACCCACTTCAGACCTAGGGACACATACAGACTGAAAGTGAGGGGATGGAAAAAGATATTCCATGCAAATGGAAATCAAAAGAAAGCTGGAGGAGCAATTCTCATATCAGAGAAAATAGACTTTAAAACAAAGACTATTTCAAGAGACAAAGAAGGACACTACATAATGATCAAGGGATCAATCCAAGAAGAAGATATAACAATTGTAAATATTTATGCACCCAACATGGGAGCACCTCAATACATAAGGCAAATGCTAAAAGCCATAAAAGGGGAAATCGACAGTAACACAATCATAGTAGGGGACATTAACACCCCACTTTCACCAAAGGACAGATCATCCAAAATGAAAATAAATAAGGAAAAACAAGCTTTAAATGATAACATTAAACAAGATGGACTTAATTGATATTTATAGGACATTCCATCCAAAAACAACAGAATACACTTTCTTCTCAAGTGCTCATAGAACATTCTCCAGGATAGATCTTATCTTGGGTCACAAATCAAGCCTTGGTAAATTTTAGAAAATTGAAATTGTATCCAGTATCTTTTCCGACCAAAACACTATGAGACTAGCTATCAATTACAGGAGAAAATCTGTAAAAAATACAAACACATGGAGGCTAAACAATATACTACTTAATAACCAAGGTATCAGTGAGGAAATCAAAGAGGAAATCAAAAAATACCTAGAAACAAATGCCAATGAAAACACGACGACCCAAAACCTATGGGATGCAGCAAAAGCAGTGCTAAGAGGGAAGTTTATAGCAATACAAGCCTACCTCAAGAAACAGGAAACATCTCGAATAAACAACCTAACCTTACACCTAAAGCAATTAGAGAAATAAGAACAAAAAAATCCCCCAAAGTTAGCAGAAGGAAAGAAATCATAAAGATCAGAGCAGAAATAAATGAAAAAGAAATGAAGGAAACATAGCAAAGATCAATAAAACTAAAAGCTGGTTGTTTGAGAAGATAAACAAAATTGATAAACCATTAGCCAGACTCATCAAGAAAAAAAAGGGAGAAGACTCAAATCAATAAAATTAGAAATGAAAAAGGAGAAGTAACAACTGACACTGCAGAAATACAAAGGATCATGAGAAATTACTACAAGCAGCTATATGGCCAATAAGATGGACAACTTGGAAGAAATGGACAAATTCTTAGAAAAGCACAACCTTCCGAGACTAAACCAGGAAGAAATAGAAAATATGAACAGACCAATCACAAGCACTGAAATTGAAATTGTAATTAAAAATCTTCCAACAAACAAAGGCCCAGGACCAGATGGCTTCACAGGTGAATTCTATCAAACATTTAGAGAAGAGCTAACACCTATCCTTCTCAAACTCTTCCAAAATATAGCAGAGGGTGGAACACTCGCAAACTCATTCTACAGGGCCACCATCACCCTGATGTCAAAACCAGACAAAGATGTCACAAAAAAAGAAAACTACAGGCCAGTATCACTGATAAACATAGATGCAAAAATCCTCAACCAAATACTAGCAAACAGAATCCACAGCACATTAAAAGATCATACACCATGATCAAGTGGGTTTTATCCCAGGAATGCAAGGCTTCTTCAATATATGCAAATCAATCGATGTGATAAACCATATTAACAAATTGAAGAAGAAAAACCATATGATCATCTCAATAGATGCAGAGAAAGCTTTCGACAAAATTCAACACCCATTTATGATAAAAACCCTCCAGAAAGTAGGCATAGAGGGAACTTACCTCAACATAATAAAAGCCATATATGACAAACCCACAGCCAACATCGTCCTCAATGGTGAAAAACTAAAAGCATTTCCACTAAGATCAGGAACAAGACAAGGTTGCCCACTCTCATCACTATTATTCAACATAGTTTTGGAAGTTTTAGCAACAGCAATCAGAGAAGAAAAAGAAATAAAAGGAATCCAAATCAGAAAAGAAGAAGTAAAGCTGTCAGTGTTTTCAGATGACATGATACTATACATAGAGAATCCTAAAGATGCTACCAGAAAACTACTAGAGCTAATCAAGGAATTTGGTAAAGTAGCAGGATACAAAGTTAATGCACAGAAATCTCTTGCATTCCTATACACTAATGATGAAAAATCTGAAATTGAAATTAAGAAAACACTCCCATTTACCATTGCAACAAAAAGAATAAAATATCTAGGAGTAAACCCCCCTAAGGAGACAAAAGACCTGTATGTGAAAATTATAAGACACAGATGAAAGAAATTAAAGATGATACAAACAGATGGAGAGGTATACCATGTTCTTGGATTGGAAGAATCAACATGGTGCAAGTGAATATACTACCCAAAGCAATCTACAGATTCAATGCAATCCCTATCAAACCACCAATGGCATTTTTCTCAGAACTAGAACAAAAAATCTCACAATTTGTATGGAAACACAAAAGACCCCGAATAGTCAAAGAATCTTAAGAAAGAAAAACGGAGCTGGAGGAATCAGGCTCCCTGACTTCAGACTATACTACAAAGCTACAGAAATCAAGACAGTATGGTACTGGCACAAAAACAGAAATATAGATCAATGGAACAGGAAAGAAAGCCCAGAGATAAACCCACGCACATATGGTAACCTTATCTTTGATAAAGGTGGCAAGAATATACAGTGGAGAAAAGACAGCCTCTTCAATAAGTGATGCTGGGAAAACTGGACAGCTACATGTAAAAGAATTAACACCATACACAAAAATAAACTCAAAATGGATTAAAGACCTAAATGTAAGGCCAGACACTATCAAACTCTTAGAGGAAAACATAGCCAGAACACTCTCTGACATAAATCACAGCAAGATCCTTTTTGACCCACCTCCTAGAGAAATGGAAATAAAAACAAAAATAAACAAATGGGACCTAATGAAACTTAAAAGCTTTTGCACAGCAAAGGAAACCATAAACAAGACGAAAAGACAACCCTCAGAATGGGAGAAAATATTTGCAAATGAAGCAACTGACAAAGAATTAATCTCGAAAACATACAATCAACTCATGCAGCTCAATATCAAAAAAACAAACAACCCAATCCAAAAATGGGCAGAAGACCTAAATAGACATTTCTCCAAAGAAGATATACAGATTGCCAACAAACACATGAAAGAATGCTCAACATCATTAATCATTAGAGATATGCAAATCAAAACTACAATGAGATATCATCTCACACCTGTCAGAATGGCCATCATCAAAAAATCTAGAAACAATAAATGCTGGAGAGGGTGTGGAGAAAAGGGAACCCTCTTGCACTGTTGGTGGGAATGTAAACTGATACAGCCACTATGGAGAACAGGATGGAGGTTCCTTAAAAAACTAAAAATAGAAATATCATATGACCCAGCAATCCCACTACTGGGCATATACCCTGGGAAAACCATAATTCAAAAAGAGTCAGGTACCATAATGTTCATTGCAGCTCTATTTACAATAGCCAGGACATGGAAGCAACCTAAGTGTCCATCAACCAATGAATGGATAAAGAAGATGTGGCACATATATACAATGGAATATTACTCAGCCATAAAAAGAAACGAAATTGAGTTATAGGTAGTGAGGTGGATGGACCTAGAGTCTGTCATACAGAGTGAAGTAAGTCAGAAAGAGAAAAACAAGTACCACATGCTAACACATATATATGGAATCTAAAAAAAAAAAAAGTCATGAAGGACCTAGGGGCAAGACAGGAATAAAGACACGGACCTACTAGAGAATGGACTTGAGGATATGGGAAGGGGAATGGTAAGCTGGGACAAAGTGAGAGAGTGGCATGGACATATATACACTAGCAAATGTAAAACAGATAGCTAGTGGGAAGCAGCCGCATAGCACAGGGAGATCAGCTCAGTGCTTTGTGACCACCTAGAGGGGTGAGATAGGGAGGGTGGGAGGGAGTGAGACACAAGAAGGAAGAGATATGGGTATGGGGATATATGTATATGTATAACTGATTCACTTTGTTATAAAGCTGAAACCAACACACCATTGTAAAGCAATTATACTCCAATAAAAATGTTAAAAAAAAAAAGAAGTGGTACATGTATACAATGGAATACTACTCAACCATAAAAAAGAACGAAATGATGCCTTTTGCAGCAACATGGATGCAACTAGAGATTATCATACTAAGTGAAGTAAGTCAGAAAGAGAAAGACAAATACCATATTATATTGCTTATATGTGGAATCTAAAATATGACACAAATGAACCTATCTATGAAAAAGAAACAGATGACAGACATAGAGAACAGACTTGGTTGCCAAGGATGAGGGAGAGTGGGGGAGGGATGCAGTGGGAGTCTGGGGTTAGCAGATGCAAACCAGCATATACAGGATGGATAAACAACAAGGTCCTACTGTATAGCACAGGGATCTATATTCGATATCCTGTAATAAACCATAATGGAAAAGAAGAAAACACACTGTCACTCAAGACAGGGACCCAGTAAGTGACCAGGTTTCTGGTGCCCAGAAATAGCTCCCTATTTCCCTGTTTCTCATACCCTGGCGTGAACCCAGGCCTGCACCCTGCCAGCTAACTGTTAGTAAGATACCCAGATACAAACAGGTAATATTAATTATTGTTATACCTCTAAGTCTATCCTGTTAGATATAAATATGAGGTCATATATTAACAAAATATATTTTGTAACTTGTTAAAATTTTTGACCATGCTAGTACTTATACTAGCAGTGATTCTTTTATACATTAAGATATTTAAATGGACATATTTATTGCATCATATAAATATAAATCTTTTAAATCAACATTCTAATACATTACTAAATTTATTATATATATGTTGAAACATCCTAATAGCCAAATAATTAGACATATTTTTAATGATTAGTTTAGGAACAAATTCTGGCAACTCTAGCTCTATCAAAATATTTAGGCCATTTACTGTATACTTCCAAATCGTCCTCCATAAAAAATTTTCAAGTTTGCACTCCTCAAACAGGAGTGTACTTTCCTAAATATTTGCTGGTTTAGTCAATGAATTGTTTTGTTATTATTTAATATATATTCTGTTGTTATTTTCCCTTTACTCAGGATTGATTTATAATCTCATTCCATTATTTATAATTTATCTCCTTGTCATTCTTTACTCATATTTACACCACTGTGGTCAGCAAAACTGGCTCAGAAAAATTCTATTTTGGAGAATGTATTAGAGTTTCTATTCTGTCATATATACCTATATATCATTTATATATAAATGATTCCTTAGTATTTAAAAATAGTGTGTATTATACCTTATATCCCATATAATATAGCACAGGTATGAATTTTGTTTAGCAAATATCCTATAAGCATATTTCTGTTATTTTGAATTTTTTAATATTTAAGTTATCACAATTGATCAATGTAGAAAATATTTAAAAAGTTCAAAAGCCCATGAAATTCCATATCCTCTTAAAAGAGTAACCATCATTTCCATTTCGCTGACTCTCATATAAATATTCATAAATGTTCACATAAAGATGTACATCTTTTTGTAATTTTAATTCATTATAAAAATATTTTTTCTAGTTTTATATTAATCAAATTTTCTCATACATGTTGGTTTTATTATTGACATTTTTCTTTTGTAGTTTCTGCTTTCTACCCAAAGATAAGAATATTCTCATCCCAGTCAGAGAAGAACGCATAGTGAGGAGAAAGCCTTCTCAGCCTGTGCATTCACCTTAATTTACATGAGCGATCTCAAAAGTCAGAGAGATTCTATAATGTGAAAACTTTTTTCAATTCTGCAATATTATAACTGTACAAATACTCTCAGACTTTGACCCTTATAACATCTTCCTACAAAAATAATGGATATGGGTAGTTTTCTTGGCTGGGAGCAGTGAGACCCAATTCAGATTAACAAACCAGACAACGGGCAGGTTGCCTTGAAAACTGACCTGTAGAGAATACTGTTGTAAAAAGATGAGTTAATGAGACTGCAGATGTAGAAATGTCACTGCCAAGAGCACTTGAGAATTGACATGAGAACCAGAGATGGAAGACAGCATACCCGGCATGGATGTGTTGTCTCTCACCATTAAATACTACAGCCATCCTGCACTCCACAGCCACATCTTGTTCTGTTGTCTCCCATGGTACCCAACCCCATCTAACTGAAGCCAGGAAGGCAGGGATCGTTTCCCTTTATCTCAGAAGCTACAACAGTGTTCAGTACAGAAGTTCTTCAGACATATTTGTTGAATGAATAACAATGACTATACGTACACACGTATGTACAGACATAAACGTGTATCTGTTATAAATACAAAGTAAACTGTGTTGGAGATTGGTATCAATATTGACCAAACGAAGGTCAGATTCTAATGAGTCATCATCCGGGCACCTTCCTTGCATTTCTCACTAATTATACATAACGGAGATTTCTCCAGTTCACCTAATATATATCTGTATGTATTGTTTATTTCTTTTGGCCTCAAGACATCCCTTGGAATGGAGTAACACAATATTATATATAAAAAAAAATCACCTACTGATACCTTTTTTTAAAGCTATTTTCTACCAGCTTAAACAATACTACCTACTGTATAGCACAGAGAGCTCTACTCAATACTCTGTAATGGCCTATATGGGAAAAGAATCTAAAAAAGAGTGGATATATGTATAACTGATTGACTTTGCTGTACACCTGAAACTTACACAACATTGTAAATCGACTATACTCCAATAAAATTTTTTTTAAAAATCCTATATTGAACAACTGGGTACATATACTGTTACTTACTAGAGCTCTTATTTTCATAGAATACTACCAAGTATTTGGATTCCATGTTGAATGGTAGGTTTTATTTTTATTTTAACTGATAACAATTATGATTGAGTATGCCAAAAGCTGTGACAAATCACAATTCCATTAGAAATTTTGTAGTAGACTTTCCTCACATCCCCATCAGTAGTGGGTGTTATAACTTAAAATATTTACCAGTCTGAGAATTAGAAACAAAGCTAATTGCTACCTTATTGGTATTTCTTTGACTAAAAATTAGACTGAGTACTTTTCAAGTTTAATTTTAGGAATTAAGATTTGTACCTCTTTGAGTTATCTGTTCATAATTTTGTGATTTTTCTTTGGATTGTCCTTTCCTTAGCAATTAAAAAAATATTATCTATTTCTCAAATGTATGTCAAATATTTTTCAAACTAATATTTTTAAGTTTTACTTTTAAGGATTTTTACATTACATGTAGTCAAGTGTGTTTAAATATGTAAAGTAGGGTCCCAAATCAACTAGTTTATTTTCATACAGACACATAGCTAGTTGTAACACAAGGCAAATTGACTAAAAATATTTTTTGTTATTGAATTGAAATACCACTTTTTTCATATATTAAATTCTCATTAAACAGGGATATGAATATGTATATCTCCCATATATTAAATTTCACTGATCTATTTGATCTATTCTAATATTTTATTGAAACACATTGATAATATAGTCTCATTCCTTGTAATCAAGTCCTTTTTCTATTTTTCTTATATTCTTGGCTATGCTCAGAAGTCAAGCTTCCATGTATAGCTTTATGGGATTTTATACAACTCTCCCATGCCTTTTTCTGCCAAAATATCACTACTGAATTTTAATTAGAACCACATTCTTATTTATATGTTGAATTTGTGATATTTGAAAGAATTTAAGTTATTTATACCTTATCCTTGATTTTCATAAGAACATAAAGAAGTAAATAAAAATTTACAGTTACAAACTTTATTATGCTATTTGCTGCTGGGTTTTTACTTAAACCATCTTTTTTACATTTTATTTAAAGGACTTTTTAACTTTCTATTTAGTTTTTCTTTTCCTGCTCAGCTGAATTTTATCGAATGCTATTTCTAAATTTTTTATTGTTTTTTCTTCTTGCTTAACTTGTTGATTTAGGAAATATGTTGATAGAATGTATAGATTGAATCCTTGATTACGACTATATCTTCCTGGAGCAAGTTTTAATTGTTGTACATGTAACACTTTACCAAACAGTAGATTATTCTATTTTATGATTCTTTAAAATTATGCATCTCTAGAAATAAATTTATATCTAACTTTTTCTTATATCTTCCTAAGTTTTAAGGATTAAGCTGTTATGACCTAGAATATATTAAATCATACTGGAATTGTTTGTTTCTTAAAGGTTAGATTGCCCTCAGTTGCAAAATACCTGATCCTGGTGTCTGTGGTAGAATTTTAAAAAGAGCAAAAATTGTGTCTCTTTTGCTCTTTCAGTATCCTTAGAGCTAGGAAAAGTGTCTGAAACTGGCATTCAGTAAACATTTGTTGAATAAAGGAAGCATTCCTTTATATGCTAAGTACTTTATCTCATTAATTATTTAAAGTAATTCTCTAAGGTTTAGTAAGTATTGCTTCAGATGAGACAGATAAAGTTTAAAGAAGTTAAGAAATTCACCATCGATCATGAGAGTCTCTAAATGGTTGAGTTATGATTTAAACCCAAGTATGTCTGAAACTAAGGCCCATGATTTTAAATTCTGGGTCTTTTAGAAAAAAATTCTGCCACGTGCATTCATATTAATTATTACACTTATTTATTCATTTCCATGTACTTTCTGAAGACACAAGTTCTCTGAACTTCCACATTTGTTCATAATACATTCCTCCAAAGCTATCCACTAAGTGAAATTTAGCACATGCCATTATTTTAATGTATCCTTGATTTTTAAAATAAATTAAAAATAAATGAATAAACCTAAGCACTTAAAATTCAGCTTTGCTTTTATAATTTTGAATTAACCAGGAATCCATCCACATATGGAAATGTGCTTTCAGGGGAAAACAGGTTTATAACACTGAGGATCATATATTATACTCATTAACTAGCTCTTTGAAAGAGCTCAAGTTGATTAACTATACAAAAGAACTAAAGATAATCAGATGAGATTGAGCTAGGGGAATTATAAATTGAATTCAGAGAAAACTTTTCTACCAATCTTAACTATTATTCTCAGGAAAGATTTTGAAGATTAGATGCACAATGAATAATGGTAAAAAAAAAACCCCACAAAAACAAAACGTGAGTGAGAATAAGAGAATACATACGTATCATGTGTCTTAGCTTTCTTTCTTAGGTTAATCCATTATATTTAACAAGCTACTCACATCAGCTCACATTTATGCAGATCGTTCCTGAATTTGTTGGCTATCCAACACAGTAAAGTACGTAATACTTTTTAAGCCTTTGAATCTTTTTTGAAAATGTCTCCTATTTACTACAAAATGGCGAGCAGCCTCATTTTGAGAACTTTAAATAAAATCAAACCATTCTTCTCCATTCAAGTTTGAAAATCTGTAAGTTTGATTTTTATTTTTAATTGACAAAGAACAGAAAACATTATAAACACCGTGGTGTAATCTTGCAATAATAGCAAATATAAAACTTATTAAAAAGTTTTTTCTCTTATGCCTGAAATAAAATAAATTGCTCTATTATATACTTCTTGGATTATACTTCAACAACATGCTTTGGATTATACTTTAACAACATGCTTGGATTATACTTTAACAAGATTTTGCAAAGAATTATTATAAACTTATTTCTATGTAAATAGAAGCTCCAGGTATAATTCCTTAAGTGCTGAGATGAATATATACCACAAAATGGCTTGAGTTGGAAAGAAATTATGACCTTTAAAAAAATCTCAATAAATTACTATTATTTACAAACACCACAGGAAATTTCAGCCCTATAACTGTGATTACTTTATAATAAAAGCAAAAATCTATAAAGAATTTATAATATTTACAGTGGTTGTACATATTTGCATGTTAAAAATTTTAAGTAGGCAGTCAATAATCAGAATGAAAGCATGTTGTTAAAGTATAATCCAAGAAGTATATAATAGAACAATTTATTTCAGGCATAAGAGAAAAAAACTTTTTAATAAGTTTTATATTTGCTATTATTGCAAGATTACACCATGGTGTTTACGTTTTCTATTCTTTATCAATTCAAAATAAAAATCAAACTCATATAACTTAAAATTATGTGTTAGTGTTTGTTTAATGACTATAATTGTTGGGAATTTTTAAAATTTTTCATTTTATTGGAGTATAGTTGATTTACAACATTGTGTTTGTTTCAGATGTACAGCAAATTACTGGTTACAAAGAATGTTCAGAGGCATTGAGTAATATACATATTTTGAAAATAATTTCAAATTTGAATCTGAGTTTATTTTTTAGTTTTCTTTTATATTTTGTTATATTTTTATTTTCTATTATTATATAATAAGAAAATGGAATTTTTTTATTTTAAAAAGAAAATTTTGAGTTATCATTTTACAAAATAATGATGGATTGTAGAAGATGTTAAATTAATACTTGGAGAAATATGTCATAATCTGTGGTTATTCACAGTGACATTTGACATTTTACATCTTCTTTTCCAACATTATTCTATTAAAAAGAATGTGATTATCCAATTACTTCTTTATACCAATGTGGACTCATGGATATTTATTTTATTCTTTGAGTCACACTACATTAAAATTATTTATATTAAAGTGGACTAGGGGAATAGTGTGTTCAAGAATTTATAGTTCTTTCCTATAATCATTTTTTTTGGAATACAGAATTTTCCCTATTTTGCCAGAAGTATCCCTGTCAAGCTTACTTCTTTGTAATTTTGCTATATAACAATTACTTTTGAGCAGTTTCTTAGTTTTTGGTCAAAAAGATGTCATGAGTTTATCTTCTACATTGCTTATCCCAGCCCTGTTATCAGATCATCCTCCAAGAAGCCCTAGTTCCATTCATTGTAGAAGGGCATTTAGACACCAAGATTGGAGTGTTAGATGTGCTCACTGCTCCTGATATGTTACTACCTTCTCAGTGGACATAGCTAAGAAACATGTGTATGTATCTACATGCATCTAGTTTTATTTCCACATCTATCTGTCTATATACCTATTTTTAAACTATTAGTACATATTGATATTTCTGATTTCATGAGCATCACAGGGTTTCCTGGTCTTCTCCCTACTTGATTTATAACTCCTTTCTTCAAGAACTGGTTTTTATTATCCACAAGATATTTACTAATATGTTCAAATGTAGAATGCACATGCCCTAGAAAATGGGCCCAATTTAATTATATCAGGCAGTGAAGAAATTTACGCCACACATTATGGAAAGCAGTAAAGCAATGAGCTGGTAATTATGATAACCTAATCAGTGGCTATTAGCTGAGTGTGATACCAAGAGTCAGGAATAGCTTAACAGAGAGATCAAGGAAAGACAGTCAAAGAGCATACAGCTCAAACCACTGTGATCCAAAGGTGTCCTGTCCAAGGCTACAATCTATAAAGAGCAATATCAGAAATTACATATTGCAGGAAAAATAGACTTTACTGAAATAGTCCAGCCAAGTAAGTAAACCAACAACAAGTTCTAGCAGTGAGTTGTAAATCAGTATCCAGAGTTGCTACAATATATTATAAAAAATAGCACTTTTCAGCAAAAAAATTCATGACATTCAAAGAAATAGGAATATGTGACTGTTACACAGTCATTTCCATTCAACATTGTAATGTTCATTGTACCTGGGCAACTAGACAAGATAAAGAAATAAAAGACACCCAAATTGCAAAGAATTAAAACTATCTCTATTTGCAAATAAAATCTTATGTGTAGAATATGGTAAGAAATCAGTTAAAAAATACCTCTAGAATCAATAAACAAGTTCATCAAGGTGTCACAGTTCAAGATTAATAAAGAAAAATCAACAAGCAATGAAATATCAGAAAATGAAATAAACAATTCCATTTACAATGGCATCAAAAAGAATAAAATACTTAGGAATACAATTTAAAAGAGAAATGTAAAAATTGTATTCTGCAAACTCTAAAACATTGTTGAAAGAAATTAAAGACAATATAAATAAATGGAAAACATCCATGCTCATGGACCAGAATGTAACATCATTAAGATAGTAACAGTCCTTAAATTGATTTGTGGACTCAATGCAATGCTTATCAAAATTATGAATGGCACTTTTTAAAATAGATATTGAAAAACTGACTCTAAAAAATTATATGGAAATTTAAGGGACCCAGAATAACAAAACTAATGTTGAAAACAAAAAAGAACAAAGTTGAAGCATTCATACATCCAAATTTCAAAACTTAATACAGAGGTACAGGAATAAAGACAGTGTGGTAGTTGCATAAGGATAGACATATAGATTAATGAAATATAATTGAGAGTCCAGAAATGGACACATATATTTATGGCCAGTTGATTTTTAATCAGTGTGCCAAGGCAATTTAATGTGTAAAGAATAGTCTTTTCAAGAACTGGTACTGGACATGGGAGGTTGTGCAAGATGGCGGAGTAGAAGGACGTGTGCTCACTCCCTCTTGCGAGAGCACTGGAATCACAACTAACTGCTAAACAATCATTGACAGGAAGACACTGAAATTCACCAAAAAAGATACCCCACATCCAAAGACAAAGGAGAAGCCGCAATGAGATGGGAGGTTGGGCACAATCACAATAAAATCAAATCCCATAACCGCTGGGTGGGTGACTCACAAACTGAAGAACAATTATACCACAGAAGTCCACCCACTGGAGTGAAGGTTCTGAGCCCCACGTCAGGCTTCCCAACCTGGGGGTCCAGCAATGGGAGGAGGAATTCCCAGAGATGGAAGGCTAGTGGGATTTGATTGCAGGACTTCGACAGGACTGGGGGAAACAGAGACTCCACTCATGGAGGGCACACACAAAGTAGTGTGTGCATCAGGACCCAGGGGGAAGGAGCAGTGACCCCATAGGAGACTGAACCAGACCGACCTGCTAGTGTTGGAGGGTCTCCTGCAGAGGCGGGGGGCAGCTGTGGCTCACTGTGGACACAAGGGCACTGGCAGCAGAAGTTCTGGAAAGTACTCTACTCCTTGGCATGAGCCCTCCTGGAGTCCACCATTAGCCCCAGCAAAGAGCCTGTAGGCTCCAGTGCTGGGTTGCCTCAGAACAAACAACCAACATGGAGGGAACTCAGGACCACTTATCAGCAGAAAAGTGGATTCAAGTTTTACTGAGCTCTGCCCACCAGAGCAACACCCAGCCCTACCCACCACCAGTCCCTCCCATCAGGAAGCTTGCACAAGCCTCTTAGATAGCCTCACCTGCCACAGGGCAGATAGCAGAAGCAAGAAGAACTACAGTCCTGCAGCCTGTAGAAAAAAATTCACATTCACAAACAGACAGACAAAATGAAAAGGCAGAGGACCATGTACCAGATGAAGGAACAAGATAAACCCCCAGAAAAACAACTAAATGAAGTGGAGATAGGAAACCTTCCAGAAAAAGAATTCAGAATAATGATAGTGAAGATGATGCAGGACCTCGGAAAAAGAATGGAGGCAAAGATCAAGAAGATGCAAGAAATGTTTCACAAAGTCCTAGAAGAATTAAAGAACAAACAGGGATGAACAATACAATAACTGTAATGAAAAATACACTAGAAGGAATCAATAGCAGAATAACTGAGGCAGAAGAACGGATAAGTGACCTGGAAGACAGAATGGTAGAAATCACTGCCATTGAACAGAATAAAGAAAAAAGAATGAAAAGAAATGAAGACAGCCTAAGAGACCTCTGGGACAACATTAAATGCACCAACATTCGCATTATAGGGGTCCGAGAAGGAGAAGAGAGAAAGGACCCGAGAAAATATTTGAAGAGATTATAGTCAAAAACTTCCTTAACATCGGAAAGTAAATAGCCGCCCAACTCCAGGAAGTGCAGAGAGTCCCAGGCAGGATAAACCCAAGGAGAAACATGCCGAGACACATAGTAATCAAATTGACAAAAATTAAAGACAAAGAAAAATTATGAAAAGCAACAAGGGAAGAAAACCAAATAGCATACAAGGCAACTCCCATAAGGTTAAAAGCTGATTGCTCAGCAGAAATTCTATAAGCCAGAAGGAGTGGCACAATATAATTAAAGTGATGAAAGGGAAGAACCTACAACCAGGATTATGCTACACAGCAAGAAACTCATTCAGATTTGATGGAGAAATCAAAACCTTTACAGACAGGCAAAAGCTAAGAGAATTCATCACCACCAAACCAGCTCTACAACAAATGCTAAAGGAACTCCTCTAAGTGGGAAACACAAGAGAAGAAAAGGACCTACAGAAACAAACCCCAAACAATTAAGAAAATGGTAATAGGAACATACATATCAATAATTAACTTAAATGTGAATGGATTAAATGCTTGAACCAAAAGACATAGAACTGGCTGAATGGATACAAAAACAAGACCTGTATATATGCTGTCTACAAGAGACGCACTTCAGACCTAGGGACTCATACAGTCTGAAAGTGAGGGGATGGAAAAAGATATTCCATGCAAATGGAAATCAAAAGAAAGATAGAGTAGCAATACTCATAGCAGATAAAATAGACTTTAAAATAAAGACTGTTACAAGAGACAAAGAAGGACACTACTTAATGATAAAGGGATCAACCCAAGAAGATATAACAATTACAAATATATATGCATCCAACACAGCAACACCTCATAACATAAGGCAAATACTAACAGCTGTAAAAGAGGAAATTGACAGTAACACAGTAATAGTGGGGCCCTTTAACACCTCACTTACACCAATGGATAGATCTTCCAGACAGAAAATTAATAAGGAAACACAAGCTTTAAATGACACAATAGACTAGATAGATTTAATTGATATTTATAGGACATTCCATCTGAAAACAGCAGATTATTCTTTCTTCTCAAGTACACACAACATTCTCCAGGATAGATCACATCTTGGGTCAAAAATCAAGCCTCTGTAAATTTAAGAAAATTGAAATCATATCAAGCATATTTTCTGACCACAATGCTATGAGATTAGAAATCAATTACAGGGAAAAAATCATAAAAAACACAAACACATGGAGGCTAAACAATATGTCACTAAATAACCAAGAGACCACTGAAGAAATCAAAGATGAAATCAAATAATACCTAGAGACAAGTGACAATGAAAACACGACGATCCAAAACCTATGGGATGCAGCAAAAGCAGTTCTAAGAGGGATCTTTATAGCAATACAATCCTATCTCAAGAAACAAGAAAAATCTCAAATAAACAATCTAACCTTACACCTAAAGTAATTAGAGAAAGAAGAACAAAAAACCCCAAAGTTAGCAGAGGGAAAGAAATCATAAAGATCAGATCAGAAATAAATGAAAAAGAAATGAAGGAAACGATAGCAAAGATCGATAAAACTAAAAGCTGGTTCTCTGAGAAGATAAACAAAATTGATAAACCTTTAGCCAGACTCATCAAGAAAAAGAGGTAGAGTACTCAAATCAATAAAATTAGAAATGAAAAAGGAGAAGTTACAACGGACACCACAGAAATACAAAGGATCATAGGAGACTACTACAAGCAACTCTGCCAGTAAAATGGACAACCTGGAAGAAATGGACAAATTCTTAGAAAGGTATAACCTTCCAAAACTGTACCAGGAAGAAATAGAAAATATGAACAGACCAATCACAAGCACTGATATTGAAACTGTGATTAAAAATCTTCCAACAAACAAAAGTCCAGGACCAGATAGCCTCACAGGTGAATTCTATCAAACATTTAGAGAAGAGCTAACACCCATCCTTCTCAAACTCTTCCAAAAAATTGCAGAGGAAGGAACACTCCCAAACTCATTCTACGAGGCCACCATCATCCTGATACCAAAACCAGACAAAGATACTACAAAAAAAGAAAATTACAGACCAATATCACTGGTGAATATAGATGTAAAAATCCTCAACAAAATACCAGCAAACAGAACCCAACAGCACATTAAAAGGATGGTACACCATGATCAAGAGGGATTTATCTCAGGGATGCAAGGATTCTTCAATATGCAAATCAAACAATGTGATACACCACATTAACAAACTGAAGAATAAAAACCATATGATAATCTCAATAGATACAGAAAAAGCTTTTGACAAAATTCAACACCCATTTATGATAGAAACTCTGTAGAAAGTGGGCACAGAGGGAACGTCCCTCAACATAATAAAGGCCATATATGACAAACCCACCAAAAACATCATTCTCAATGGTGAAAAACTGAAAGCATTTCCACTAAAATCAGGAACAAGACAAGGTTGTCCACTCTCACCACTATTATTCAACGTACTTTTGGAAGTCCTAGCCCTGGCAATCAGAGAAGAAAAAGAAATAAAAGGAATACAAATTGGAAAAGACGAAGTAAAACAGTAACTGTTTGCAGATAACATGATACTATACATAGAGAATCCTAAAGATGCCACCAGAAAACTACTAGAGCTAATCAGTGAATTTGGTAAATTTGCAGGATACAAAATTAATGCACAGAAATCTCTTGCATTCATATACACTAACAATGAAAGATCAGAAAGTGAAATTAAGGAACAATCTCATTCACCATTGCAACAAAAAGAATAAAATACCTAGGAATAAACCTACCTAAGGAGGTAAAAGACCTGTACTCAGAAAACTATAAGACACTAATGAAAGAAATCAAAGATGACACAAACAGATGAAGAGATATACCATGTTCTCTGATTAGAAGAATCAGTATTGTAAAAATGACTATACTACCCAAAGCAATCTACAGATTCAGTGCAATCCCTATCAAAGTACCAATGGCTTTTTTTTTTTTTTTTTTTTACAGAACTAGAACAAAAAATCTTAAAATTTTTATGGAGACAGAAAAGACCCCAAATAGCCAAAGCAATCTTGAGAAAGAAAAACGGAGCTGGACGAATCAGGCTCCCTGATTTCAGGCTATACTACAAAGCTACAGTAATCAAGACAATATGGTACTGGCACAAAAACAGAAATATAGATCAATGGAACAGGATAGAAAGCCCAGAGATAAACCCACGCACCTATGGTCAATTAATCTATGACAGAGGAGGGAGGATATACAGTGGAGAAAAGACAGTCTCTTCAATAAGTGGTGCTGGGAAAACTGGACAGCTACATGTAAAAGAATGAAATTAGAACACTCCCTAACACCATACACAAAAATAAACTCAAAATATATTAAAGACCTAAATGTAAGACTGGATACTATAAAACTCTTAGAGGAAAACGTTGGAAGAACACTCTTTGACATAAATCACAGCGAGATCTTTTTTGACCCACCTCCTAGAGTAATGGAAATAAAATAAACAAATGGGACCTAATGAAACTTAAAAGCTTTTGCACAGCAAAGGAAACTATAAACAAGACGAAAAGACAACCCTCAGAATGGGAGAAAATATTTGCAAACAAATCAATGGACAAAGGATTAATCCCCAAAATACATAAATAGCTCATGGAGCTCAATACCAACAAAACAAATAACCCAATCAAAAAATGGGCAGGAGACCTAAATAGACATCTCTCCAAAGAAGATGGCCAAGAGGCAATGAAAATATGCTCAACTTCACTAATTATTAGAGAAATGCAAATCAAAACTACAATGAGGTTCACCTCACACCAGTTAGAATGGGCATCATCAGAAAATCTACAAACAACAAATGCTGGAGAGGGTGTAGAGAAAAGGGAACCCTCTTGCACTGTTGGTGGGAATGTAAATTGATACAGCCACTATGGAGAACAGTATGGAGGTTCCTTAAAAATGTAAAAATAGAATTACCATATGACACAGCAATCCCACTGATGGGCATATACCCAGAGAAAACCATAATTCAAAAAGACACATGTACCCCAATGTTCATTGCAGCACTATCTACGACAGGCAGGTCATGGAAGCAACCTAAGTGTCGATTGACGGACGAGTGGATAAAGAAGATGTGGTACATATATACAATGGAATATTACTCAGCCATAAGAAGGAATGAAATTGGGTCATTTTTAGAGATGTGGATGGACCCAGAATCTGTCATACAGAGTGAAGTAAGTCAGAAAGAGAAAAACAAATATCGTATATTAACACACATATGTGGAATCTAGAAAAATGGTACAGAAGAACCGGTTTGCAAGGCAGAAATAGAGAGAGATGTAGAGAACAAACGTATGGGCACCAAAAGGGGAAAGCGTTGGGGGGGTGGGGGGGGGTGGGGTGAATTAGGAGATTGAGATTGACATGTATACACTAATTTGTATAAAACAGATAACTAATAAGAACCTGCTGTATAAAAATAAAATTAAATTAAATGAAAACCCCCCCAAAATTTAAAATAAACACATAGGAAAACAGAAAAAAAAAAAAAAAAACTGGAACAACTGAATATCCACATGCAAAACAACAGATTGGACCCCTTCCTTACAGCATAAAAAATTAACTCCAAATGATTAAAGGCCTAACTGTAAAATCTAAACTCTAAACCTAAATTCTAAAACTATAGAAATATTAGGAAAAAATTAGGTCTAAATCTTCATGACCTTGGGATAAGCAGTGGTTTCTTAATTATGACATCAAATCCACAAGTGAAACAATAATAAATAAAATGGACTTAATCAAAATTATAATTTTCTATGCTGTAAACAACACCCTAAGAAAGTAGAAAGAGGGAAGTGAAGTCACCAAGATGATGACATACATCATTTCTAACATTGCTCCCCATTCAGAAGAAGAACAGCTAACAACTATTTATGGACAGGACACTATGGAGAGAATCTTAGAACATGAGGGTGAGGCTGAAACACCCCCTGTACCACAGAGACCAAGACAGACCACATTAGAAGGTAAGAGGAGTGGCTGTATGTGACCTCATTGCCCCTCCCCCAGTCCAGTGCAGTGCAGCAGCACTCCAAGAAGTCTCCCCTGAGCCTGCAGTTTCTCCAGTATGAAAAGAGAGCCCTGGGTGGACATACAGCTTGCCCAGCATTGTGGGTCACTTCCTGGCAGCCCCTACTCCAGTCTAGTCCCACTAGGGTTGCAGGAGAATGTACAGGGCTTGACCACTGGGAATCTGATTGCAACAACCAGCACTCAGGTCTTGGCAGACAGTTCCTACATGCAGCACCCAAGCAGTAGTCCAACCAGCAGCTCTGCTCATTTGAAGATCCAACTTGCGGCACAGTCCGACCAGTGAACACAGCAGTGTGCAGGTCTGTCTGATTCTGGTCCTCAAACAGTCTTTTTTGACCTGGAACCTGGTCTGCCTCTGCCAGTTAGGGGAGCTGAGTCATCTGTGCCATTTGTTCAATGTAGCTTCAGGCTGCTCCCAACCAGAAAACCTGATCAGGAAAACCTGGGAGACTTCTTGGAGTTGGACCCCCCAACCCACCTAGGCAGAGGAGCTCAGATATAGCCCCACCCACTGTTAAGTGAAGCTCCCAGCCCCGCTCAACTGGAAAGCCTGGTCAGAACACCTGGAAAGCTGTGTAATATAGCAACTGTCAAGCAGAGAGACCAACAGGCAGAGCTCATAGTCTACACAGCAAAGACAATGGCCCTGTTCAGGCAGGGAACTTGGGGCACAGGTTGGCTTGAGCCAAGACCACTAACAAAGAGCCTTGCCTGCCTTGAAGCTGGTTCTCCTCCTGTGCCTAGGCAGGGAAACTAATTCATAGTCTTGCCCAATACTGAATACAGCCTTCAACTGCCCAACCAGGGAACCTAAACAGAGCACACAAGTAGCTGTGGAACTTGAACAGAAAGCCCAGCCTGTGGCTTTCCCCATCTGCAGAGCAAAGCCAATGGCCTCATCTGATGAGAGAATTCAGTACACATTCTTACTTGATTCAGGTCCCAAAACAATGAACTGTGCCACCAGGACAGAGAAGCTAATTCAGTGCCCCACCAGCAGCTGAAATAATACCTAGTCCTGACTGTCTAGTAAGTCTGACAAGAAAACACAGGCAACTTCAAAGTCCAGCCTAGAGCCCTGCTTGGGCAGGGAATCAAGCCATCAGTCCTATCTAACTCTTCTCAGCAAGCAGCAATCAGCCTGCCAATTTAAGCGCTTGAGCAGTGGCCTTGCCAAAATATAGACCCTGACAGCAAGCCACTTCTTCCAAAAGATATTACTATCAGACACATGTAGAAACCCAGCTGAGCTGACTGGTTAAGAACTGTCTCTACTGAAGCAAATCTGTAAAGTCTGGAAGGAAGACTGCTTATTAAAATATACAAATACCAACTTAAGGAATAAAAGATTATGAAAAATCAGGTAAACATGACATCACTGAAGAAAACTAATAAAGCTTCAATAACTGACCCTAAAGAAATGGAAATCTAAAAGCTAGCAAACAAAGAATTCAGAATAATCCCCTTAAAGAAAATTTAGTGATCTACAAGAAAACATAGACAGACAACTGAACAAAATTAGGAAAATAATGCATAAACAAAATGAGAAGTTCAACAAAGAAACAGAAACCATAAAAAAAGACAAACCCTAGAACCGAAAACTATAATGACTGAACTCAAGAATTCAATACAGAGCTTCAACAACAGACTCAACCATTCAAAGGAAAGAATCAATGACTTGGAAATTATTCAGTCAGAGGAGAAAAAAGAAAAAAAAAAAAGAAGAGTGAAAAAATCCTGTGGGATTTGTTTGACAAAATCAAAAGAAACAATACATTAATGGAATTCCAGAGGAGAAAAATAAAGAGAAAAGGACAAATGGTATATATAAAGCAGTACTGGTGGAAAACTAGCCAAACCTGGGGAAACAGACATTCAATCTATGAGGCCCAGAAGTCCCCAGAGAGGTTGACCCCAAATAGGGCTACCCTGAGACATTATCATTAAATCATCAAAAGTCAAAGACGAAGGAATGCAGCAAGAGAGAATAGATAAGTAACATACAAGGGAACCCCCCATAATACATCAGCAGATTTCTCAACAGAAAATTTTCAGGCTAGGAGAAAATGAGATGATATATTCAAAATATTGAAAGAAACAAATGTCAACCAAGAATTCTATACTCAGCAAAGCTGTCTTCCAGAAATAAAAAAGATATAAAGTCTTTCCTGAACAAACAAAAGCTGAGGGAGTTCATAACAACTAGATCTGACTTACAAGAAATGCTCAAGTAAGTCCTTTGTGTGGAACTCAAAGGACACTAATTTACATCATACAAACATAAGAAGGCACTGTAAAACTCACTGGTAATGGTAAATATATAGTCAAAGATATATTTTGTAATATGATAACAGTAGTACCTAATTCACTTACAACTCTAGTTTAAAAGTTATACAACAAACGTAGTAAAAATAACCATAAATACAATAATCCATTATTAGCTATTTGATAATTATACAAAAGAATATGATAAAGAAGTCAAAGCATACTGATACCAAAATACATCAAAACACAAAAAAAGACAGCAAAATAGGAAACAAAATGGCAATAATAAGTTCTTACCTATCAAAAATTACTTGAAACATAAATGGATGATATTCTTTAATCAAAGACATAGAATGGCTGAATAGATATTAAAACAAGAGCCAACGATATGATGCCTACAAGAGATTCACTTTAGCCTTAAAAACACACATAGATGAGAATGAGGAATGGAAATAGTTCAAGATAATGGTAACCAAAAGAAAAAAGCAGGAGTAGCTATACTTATAGCAGAAAATAAAATTGACCTTAAACTAAAAATGGTAAAAAGAGACAAAGAGCTCATCGTATAATGATAAAGATGTCATTCCACCAAGAAGATGTAAAAATTATAAATATTTATGCTCCCAACACTGGATCACCTAAATATATTAAGTAAAACATAAGAGACTTAAAAGGAGAAATAGACAGTAATACAATTATAGTCAGGGACTTTAATATCCATTTGTCATCCAGACAGACAGTAAGGAAACAGTGGATGTGAACAACATGATAGACCAAATGTACCTTGAAGAGATATAAAGAACATTTTGTCCACAAACAGAAGAATACACATTCTTCTCAAGTGTACATGTAACGTTTCCTAGGAGAGACCATATGTTAGACCACAAAGAAGTCTTAGCAAATTCAAGAAGACTGAAATCATACTAAATATGTTCTCTGACCACAATGGTCAATAGCAAGAGGGAAAATGGAACATTCAGGAACACATGGATATTGAACTCTCCTGAACAACCAATAGATCAAAAATAAATAAATAAATGAAGGGGGACTTCCCTGGCAGTCCAGTGGTAAAGAATCTGCCTTCCAATGCAGGGGACGCAGGTTCGATGCCTGGTCAGGTAACTGAGATCCTACATGCCGTGGGGCAACTAAGCCCACGTGCCACAACTACTGAGCTCGCATACCTCAACGAGAGAACCCGTGTGCCACAAACTGCAGAGCCCATGCACTCTGGACCCCGCGTGCCACAACTACAGAGCCCACGTGCCCTGGAGCCCATGTGCCACAACTAGAGAGAGAAGAAAACCCACATATTACAACTAGAGAGAGGCCTGTACACCACAACTAGAGAGAAGCCCCGAGCCACAACGAAAGATCCCACACACCGCAATGAAGACCCTGCATGCCACAGCTAAGACCGACACAGCTAAAAACAATAAAGGAAAAATAATAAATGAAGTGAAAATAAAAAAGTATCTGAGACAAGTGAAAATAGAAACACAACATACCAAAACATATGGATGCAGCAAAAACTGTTCTGAAGAAGGAAAAGGCCTACATTAAGGAACAAAAATGATCTCAAACAAAGAAGCTAAATCTATGCCTTAAGGAACTAGAAAAGGAAAAACAAAGTGAGTCCAAATGTAGCAGAAGGAATATAATAATTAAGGTTAGAGCATGAATAAATAAAATAAAAAGAAAAGATATTAACAAAAGTTGGTTCTATAAAGGATAAACAAAATTGACAAACCTTTAGTTAGCCTAATCAGGGTAGAAAGAGAGAGAAAATAAGTCAACAAAATTATAAATGAAAAAGGAAACATTAAAACTAACATCACAGAAATACAAAGGATCATAAGAAGCTGCTAAGGTAACTATATGCCAACAAACTGGACAAACTAGAAGAAATGGAAAAACTCTCAGAAACATACAACTTACCAACACTGAATAAGGAAGAAATAGAAAATCTGAACAGACCAATTATAAGTAAAGATATTGAATCAATAATTTAAAATCTCTGAATGAAGGAAAGCTTAGGACCAGATTAATTAACTGGTGAATTTTACCAAACATTTAAAGAAGAATTCACACCAATTCATTTCAAACTCTTCCAAAAATTTGAAGAAGAGGAAACACCCCCAAACTCATTTTATGAGGCCAGCATTACCCTAACACCAAAGACAGAAAAGAATATGGCAAGAAAACTACAGGCCAATACCCTTGATGAATATAAATGCAAAAATTCTCAATAAAATGCTAAGAAAACTGAGTTCAACAGCACATCAAAAGGATCATTTACCATGATCAAGTGGGATTTATCTTTGAGATGCAAGGATGGTTCAACATATGCAAACCAATGTGATACATCACATTAATAGAATGAAAGGAAAAAATCATATGATCATCTCAATAGATGCAGAAAAAGCATTTACAAAATTCAACATCTTTTTATGATAAACTTGTTAACAAATTAGATATAGAAGGAACACACCACTACATAATAAAGGCCGTATATGAAAGCTCATAGCTAACGTCATATTTAATGATGAAAGGTTGAAAGCTTTCCCACTAATATGAGGAAGAAGTCAAGGATCCCCACCATGACCACTACTGTTCAACATAATACTGGAAGTCTTAGCCAGAACAATTAGGCCAGAAAAAGAAATAAAAGACATCCAAATTGGAAAGGAAGAAGTAAAATTGTCTCTATTTACAAACAACATGGTTTTATATAGAGAATATCCTAAAGACTCCACCAAAAAACCTAGATCCTTTCAAAAAATTCAGTAAAGTTGAAGGATACAAAACAAACATAAAAAATCAGTTGTGTTTTATACACTGACAACAAATTACTTTTAAAGGAGATAAAGAAAATGATCTCATTTACAATAGCATCAAAAACAGTAAAATACATAGGAATAAATTTAACAAGGAGGTGAAAGATCATTATACTGAAAACTACCAAACATTGATGAAAGAAATCAAAGAAGACACAGATAAATGCAAAGGTATACCATGTTCATAGACCAGAAGAATTAATATTGTTAAAATGTCTATACTACCAAAAGCCATTTATGAGTTCAGTGCAATTTCTATCAAGATCTCAATGGCATTTTTTACAGAAGTAGAAAAAACAATGCTAAAATTTTTTTGGAACCACAAAAAACCCCAAACAGCCCAAGCAATATTGAGAAAGAAGAACAAAGCTGGAGGTATTATGCTTTCTGATTTCAAACTATATTAAAAAGCCATACTAATCAAAATAATATGCTATTGGCATAATTACAGTCATATAGATCAACGGAACAGAATAGAGAGCCGAGAAATAAACCCACGTGTATATGGTTAATTTATAACAAAAGAGCCAAGAATATACAACGAGGAAAAAAAGTCTCTTTAATAAATGATGTTGGGAAAACTGAGCAGCCACACATGCAAAATAATGAAATTGGACCCCAATCTCACACTATATACAAAAATTAATTCCAAGTCTATGACAGACTTGAAACCATAAAAATCCTAGAAGAAAACACAGGGGCTATGCTCCTTGAAATTGGTCATGGTGATGATTTTCTGGATCTCATACCAAAAGCAAAGGCAACAAAATCAAAAATAGACAAATGACACTACATCAAACTATGTACAGCAAAGTAAACCATCAACAAAATGAAAAGTCAACTTATTGAATGGGAGAAAACATTTGCAAATTATGTATGTGATCAGGGGTTAATATCCAAAATATATAAAAATCTATTATAAATCAATGGCAAAACCCAAAAATTCCAAATAAAAATTGGATAGAAAATGAATAGATATTTTTCCAAAGAAGACGTACAGATGGTCAACAGGTACATGAAAAGATGCTCTACATCACTGATCATTAGGGAGATGCAAATGAAAACCATAATGAGATATCATCTCACATCTGTCAGAATGGCCATCATCAAAAAGAACTCAAATACCAAATGTTGGCAAGGATGTAGGAAAAAGGACACCCTTGTACACTGTTGGTGGGAATGTAAATTGGTGCAGCCACTATGGAAAACATTTTGGAGGTTCCTCAAAAAACTAAAAATAGAACCACCATATGTTCCAGCAGTTCCATTCCTGGGTATATACCCAGAAAAAACGGAAATACTAATCCAAAAAGACGTGCACCACAATGTTTGTAGCAGCACTATTTACAATAGCCAAGACACGGAAGCAACCCAAGTGCCCATTAACAGATGATTGTATCAAGAAGATGTGATACACACAGGCACACACACACATGCACACACACACAATGGAATATTGCTCAGCCATAAAAAAACAATGAAATACTGCTATTTGCAGCAATGTAGATGGATCTGAGGAGTATTGTGCTTAGTGAAATAAGTCAGACAGAGAAAGACAAATACTGTATGTTATCACTTATATGTGGAATCTAAAAAATAAAACAAATGAATGAATATAACAAAATAAAACCAGACTCACAGATATAGAGAACAAACCAGTGGTTACCAGTGGGGAGAGGAAAGTTGAAGGGGCAAGATAGGGGTACAGGATTAAGAGGTAAAAAATAATATGTGTAAAATAAATAAGCTACAAGGATATGTTGTATATCACAGGGAATATAGCCAATATTTTATAATAACTTTAAATGGAGTATAAGCTACAGAAATTTTGAATCACTACGTTGTACAGCTGAGAGTAATATAATATAGCAAATCAACTATACCTCAATTTAAAAAAACACCATGGGACAGAGAAGAAATCTCAATAGAAATAAAAGAACTCTTTTGACCTAAATGAAAATGAAAACTCAGCTTATCAAAAAGGGATTCAACAAAAACAGTGCTTACAATGAAATATAGCACTGAATGCATATATTAGAAAATAGGTCTAGAAATTAATAATCTAGACTTCTACATTAGAAAATTAAAGAAATAGAGCAAATTAAATCCAAAGTAAGCAGAAAAAAAAGAAAATGCAAATTAGAACAGAAATTGATGAAACTGAAGAGAGGAAATCAATTTTAAAAATCAGTAAAACCAAAGGAGGTAGAAGGAGGATTTTAAAAGTAAATGTGTTTGTATAAAAAAGCTTGTTTGGATAAGTTCACATCCAATATATTGTTTTATGTGTGTATATAAATGCACACACACAACACTAATTTGTCTAGCAACTTATGAAATCAGTAGAAGTTAACATACTGTGACATGCATAATCACAAGACGCATTTGTTTAACTAGACAATACTGTCTTGAAAATTAGCAGAATTGTATTTTATTGAATTATGCTTAATTTTTACAACCTCAGATTTTATTGAAAAATACGATATTAAATAACTTAATGAATTCTGATATATTATTTGTTATAGGGGTGTTTAGAAGAAATTGACCATTGTATCATTCAATGTTCCCTGTCTTATATTCCACAAAAGAAACTAAGTGCAATAAGAATTTTACTTCTCCTATGAAATATATATGTCTGTTTTCAACAATGAAATTAACATGATTGGTCCTATTTCTTTTTTCTATGCTTTGGCCCTAGGAAGCTTAAAAATAAATATGTTTCAGTGTTGGTAAAGTATAGGACTACTGACATAAATATATCATTGATAATTTTCCAGACTTTTATTTCAATTTTGTCATCCTAATTTTATTTAATACTTATGTATTAACCATATATGCATATATATTCAATATGTAATTTGTATATTGAATAATATATTAATCTAAGCCTTAGTTATAAGAACAGGGAAGAGTTTAATAGATGATATTGATATCCTCGACTTGATGGACTTTTAAATACTAAAAAATTTTTATAGATGGTTAACTTAATAATTTTATGGCATCTCAATTCACAGCACCAATACCGTATACAGCATTTTAACAATATTATAAACTTCCTTAACTCCACAGTTTTTAATAATGTCGATTAAATTTTAAATTTCTAGCAAGTTGCAGTTGCCGCCAAATCAATACTGAAGATTAAAATGCCATTAAGTTTTAAACAATATATCAGACATTAACTTCTATTTAGAATAGTTCAAGGATAATTGTTTTAATAATGTGTCCAATAAGAGTATAATTCTTTACAGGAAATACTAACTTATTGGAATGTCGTTTTTTATGCCAGTACAAATATAGAACACTGAATTAAATTCATATATTTATACAAATCTTTTACTATCGATCAAGAAAATCAATAGAATATGCTTAAACCATTGATCTATAAAGCTCTTAATTAACTACGTAGGCCATATTTCACATGATAATATTAACAATATTTGATCTGAGCTGGAAAACAGACCCCATTCTTCCTAATGCTTTGCACAGTAAGTGACTTATGATGTCTTTTACTCTTTCTAGTACCAATAAACTAAAATATGCAACCTTCTATTAGATTATTGACTGTATGTTTTCATGTACAACTTCGAAAATAAGGCCAAAACTGTGGGAATGGGAAACATAGACCTAACAGTCACATTCACATTCATGAGATTCATGGGAAAGTGAGACTGGAAGCAATCAGGAAAACAACAGAGTTCTTTTTGGCTATTAAGCAGATTTGGAATTTATACCATCGAATGATAACAAACACGTTATGAAGGGCTCAGTTCTACCTTCCCCAGGAAAGGATAGTGGTATCACCTGTGCAGATACAGCCTAAGATGAAAAAGGTAGGCATTGAATGTACACAGTCATCAAGACATAGTAAAAGAACAACTGTACTCATTTTCAAAAAATAATCACTTTGAAAAAAAATTCCTTTCAAGGGAGTGGGACATGGGCTTTCTTTGCCTCTCTCATGATAATCTGTATTATAAAACTAAGTGGAGCCAATGACAGGAAAATCTAAACAAGGAATACTCTGTGTATTATAAATGTTTGGGGAATTTTCAACGTGAAAATATTCCTATGTTCATGATTTGTCAAGCTCATGAAATTTATTGGCAAAGCTTTCTTTTTCTACAATCTAATCCATGTATTAGAAATTCCCCTAAGTAATTAAAGAATGCTTAAGAAAAAAATGCAAGAAGTAGCTGGAGTTTTAAGGTTGATTATCACTTTAAAAAAGTATATTTTAATAAAATTTTAAAAATTGAATATTTAAACTCTTTGAGCTTAATCTGGAATAAAGGTTAATACCAATTTTAGTAACCCTACAATCCATTCAGATTTCGCTAAGTAATTATTCGCAACAATTTATATGACAAAATATTTAGGAGAATTTTTTTTTGATAATTGAAAATAAAGTGTGCCTTGATGAGACGATGTTATCAGTCCACTTTGGGGCATATATTCAACAAGATGTACAACACTAGAGTCTGATGCCATAGACCCCTTAAAGACCGTTTATCACAGACAAGCTTGGTATACTAAGCTGACCACCAGCTTCATCTTTTTATCAGCGTGAGTAGTGGAGCCTTAGATTTGTAGGATACTGTACGCCAGACGGAGTACTACCAAATACTATACGCTTATCAGTCTCATTACTGAATATCGGAACCAGATCGGGGAGACACCCTCAGGCAACCAATTTGTCTTAACTTAGAATAAAGTGAGAAACATAAATAGAGATAGCCCAAGGTCTAGAAAACAAGTTGATGACAGAGATGGGTGTAGAAAATAGATCTCCTGACACCTAGGTTAATGCTTTTATTGTATTTTCATGTTGCCTAGTAGTATGGAGTATTAAAAATTGTGAATAAAAAAGATTTCTAGATTTTAAAAATCTAATTTTCTTTTTTTTTTTTAATTAATGCGTCCCAGAAAATAAAACATGGAACATTTCTGTAGGCCACTTTGTTTTTTCACTATTTATTCTTTATTATGTGTGTTGTAAAAGAAAAAATATACAACAAAATATTTTAAGTAATAAAAGCATTCTCCTCTCCCTCTTGGCCCCTATATCCCAGCCTCAGAAGTAACCACAGTTAACAATTCTTTCCAGATTCTTCAAGACAGTCCCCTTGGTATATATACATTTTTTAAAGTTCACAACTTATATCAGCTCTTAACTCACTTGATACATTGAATTAACTTTATTGTGTCCATCTCCCTATGTCCATACCTATGGTTTTATCTTTTATCTATTACATGATTGCATTTGATTGTACAAGTACATCCTAGTTAATTAACAGGCTCTGATTAGTGGACAGTGGATCTTACGTTAGCTGGGAATGTCTTTGGCAGCAAAATGGAACTGCCAAGTATATTATTCTTTTAAAAAGTGCCTTTTTTCTTTAACAAAAAGTCTCTAGGTGAACATTTGGCAGCTTTGCTTTAGTAGCTCCATAACGTCAGTACAGGTGTCTATGATTCTTTTACCCTTTGTCCTCATAGTTACAAAAGGTCTTCCCCAGGTCATCATCACACCCACATCCAAATTGTCTGTCTCTTTCATGAGGAAAATGAGAACTTTTCCCAGTGCTGGCTTAACACATTTCTGCTTACATCTCATTGCCAGAAAGATATGAAATGGCCACTCCTGGTGGCAGGGGAGGTGGGCAAAGGAAGTAATGAATTCAATTAAATGAGAAAGGGGTTGGAATTTTTATTGAGTTAGTCAAATAATGATGTTTTTTCATGAGTTGTTCTCATTTTTCCAAACATTTCCACAATGAATATCTTTGTGTCCTTATGTGGAAATAGCTGTATGACAAATTTCTTATAATAAGACAGAAAAACTGAAGAAATAGGAGTGAGAAAGTGAAAACAGAAAGAAAGGATGGGAAGAAACAAAGAGGAGGGAGGTAAGAGAAGAAAGGAGGAGGGGAGGGAAGAGAAAAAATGGAAGATAAATTAAGGAACTGGAGGAAAATAGTTGACTTTGGCATAAAAAGAGGTAAAATACCTGACTAGTTATTTCATCCATGTGTTTACTTTCAGGAGAAGTAAGCTATCTACTGCCCCAAATTCACCACCTGCTAAACTGTTCCTTCTTGCTAATACCTCTGTATCCACCCTTTTGTTGGAGCACTGTATGGTATTCAGATAAATGCAAATTAAAATAAATATGAAATATAATTTTATACCCATCAGGAAGGCAAAACTTAAAAACCAAAAAAACTGTCATCACTGGTAATCAAATGGGGAAAAAGGTACACTCCTGCACATTTGGTCAAAAGAGTAATTGTCAAAGATTTCTTGAAAAGAACTCTGACAACGTATTTTAAATAAGTAGTTGATAGATAGATGACAGATAGATAGATAGATAGACAGACAGACAGATAGACTTAGATCAATGCCCTCATACATTCTCAGGGATCTATCCCTTAGAAAGGAATTATTATGAAATAATATATTAACTAGGATGTTTATTAAATCATTCTTCATAATCGTAAAAATGGCAACAAAGTGAATTTTTTCTTATAGTAAATGGTCCATAAAGTACATCCATACCATAAAATGTGTCTATTAAAATTAGACAAGATTCTTATAAGGGGAAAACTGGAAAATTCCACAAATATATGGAGATTAGACAACAT